>NC_090297.1:179552846-180802846 GCF_039906515.1 Pseudorca crassidens
AAGATAAATAAAATCTTGAAAACAGCAAGAGACAAGTGACTTCACATTCAAGGGCTACTCAATAAGATTAACAACTGATTTGTAAGTAGGTACATGGAGGGAGAATGGCACTGAGAAGACATATTTAAAGTGCTGAAAGAAAAACACTGCCAAATAAGAATTCTAACTGTGGAAAAACTATTCAAGAATAAAGGAGAAATTAAGATTTCCCCAGATAAACAAAAGCTGAAAGAGTTTATTCCTAGTATAACTAACCTATTAAAAATGCTAAAGGAAGTCCATCAGACAGAAAATGAAGGACACTAGGCAGTAATGTGAAGTCATGTGAAGAAAGCTGGAGCACTGATAAAATTATTATAACTACACAGGTACATATAAAAGCCAGTATTATTGCATATTTTGCTTAGTAAAACATTTTTTCCTATATGATTTAAAAGACAAATGCATATAATAATTATGCCTATCTTAATGTATATATAGCATATATAGATGTACTCTTTAAAATATTAAAAAGTAACAAAAAATTAAAGGTATCATGATGTATAACACAAGTTTTGTTCAATATTGAAACTAAGTTAGTATAATTCAATGAGATTGTTATAAATTTAATATGTTAATTTTAATTCCCAAAGAAACCAGTACGAAAATAAATTTAAATTATACAGAAAATGATAAAGAATTCAAAATAATAAAAAAATCAAACACAAAATAATGCAATAATGGAGGAATTGAGGACCAAAATGATATTCAGAAAACCAATAGCAAAATGGCAGAAGTCTTTCCTAGTAATCATTTTGAAACTAAACAGAGAAAACTCATCAGTGAACAGAATCACAACTGCAAGATGGATAAAAATCATGCTATAACTATAAACTGTCTAAAAAAGACTCACTTAGGACCAAAAGATAAAAATAAGTTGATCTTGAAAGGATTGAAAAATATATTCTAAATAAATAGTAAACAAAAGTGAACTGCAGTGGCTCTACTAATATCAGACAAAATAGACTGTAAGTTAAAAATTGTTAAAAGATGAAAAAAAGGTCATTATAACTTGGTAAAAAAGAAAATTCATCCAAAAGATAGCAATTATAAATAGATATGTATCAAACAATAGATCCCTCAAATGTATAAAGCTAACATTGATGCGACTGATAGAAATAAAAGAAATTTCTATAATTATAGTTGGTGACTTAAATACCCCATTTTCAAAAATGGATAGATCATATAAACAAAAGATCAATAAAGAAATAGAGGAATGGAACAATAGTATACACCAAGTAGACCTAAAAGATCTAGAAAGAGCAGTCCATCCAAAAACAGAAAAAACACAGTTATCAAGTGCATATATCAGCAAACTACAGTGCAGGACACCCCATGCCAAACAACTAGCAATACAGGAACACAACCCCAAGCATTAGCACAGAGGCTGCCTAAAATCCTAATAAGGCCACAGACACCCCAAAACACACCACCAGAAGTGGACCTGCCCACCAGAAAGACAAGATCCAGCCTCATCCACCAGAATACAGTCTCTACTCCCCGCCACCAGGAAGCCTACACAACCCACTGAACCAACCTTAGCCACTGGGGACAGACACCAAAAACAATGGAAACTACGAACCTGCAGCCTATGAGAAGCAGACCCCAAACACAGTAAGTTAAACAAAATGAGAAGATAGAAAAACACAAAGCAGATGAAGGAGCAAGGCAAAACCCCACCAGACCTAACAAATGAAGAGGAAACAGGCAGTCTAACTGAAAAAGAATTCAGAACATGACAGTAAAGATGATCCAAAATCCTGGAAATAGAATGGAGAAAATATAAGAAATGTTTAACAAGGACTTAGAAGAACTAAAGAGCAAACAAACAGAGATGGACAACACAATAAATGAAATTAAAAAATTCTCTAGAAGGGATCAATAGCAGAATAATTGAGGGAGAAGAACGGGTAAGTGACCTGGAAGATAAAATAGTGGAAATGACTACTGAAGAGCAGAATAAAGAAAAAAGAATGATAAAAATTGAGGACAGTCTCAGAGACCTCTGGGACAATTAAATGCACTAACATTCGAATTATAGGGGTCCCAGAAGAAGAAGAGAAAAAGAAAGGGGCTGAGAAAAGATTTAAGAGATTTGAGTTGAAAACTTCCCTAATATGGGAAAGGAAAGAGTTAATCAAGTCCAGGAAGCATAGAGAGTCCCATACAGGATAAATCCAAGGAGAAACACGCCAAAACATGCATTAATCAAACTATCAAAAATTAAATACAAAGAACAAATATTAAAAGCAGCAAGGGGAAAACAACAAGTAACACATAAGGGAATCCCCACAAGGTTAACAGCTGATCTTTCAGCAAAAACTCTGTAAGCCAGAAGGGAATGGCAGGACATATTTAAAGTGATGAAGGAGAAAAACGTACAACCAAGATTACTCTACCCAGAAAGGATCTCATTCAAAAAGAGTCATGTACAAAAATGTTCATGGCAGCTCTATTTACAATAGCTTGGAGATGGAATAACCTAAGTGTCCATCATCAGATGAGTGGATAAAGAAGATGTGGCACATATATACAATGGAATATTACTCAGCCATAAAAAGAAATGAAATTGAGCTATTTGTAATGAGGTGGATAGACCTAGAGTCTGTCATACAGAGTGAAGTAAGTCAGAAAGAGAAAGACAAATACCATATACTAACACATATATATGGAATTTAGGAAAAAGAAATGTCATGAAGAAATGTCTTACCTAGGGGTAAGACAGGAATAAAGACACAGACCTACTAGAGAATGGAAGTGAGGATATGGGGAGGGGGAAGGGTGAGCTGTGACAAAGCGAGAGAGAGGTATGGACATATATACACTACCAAACGTAAAATAGATAGCTAGTGGGAAGCAGCTGCATAGCACAGGGAGATTGGCTCGGTGCTTTGTGACCACCTAGAGGGGTGGGATAGGGAGGGTGGGAGGGAGGGAGACACAAGAGGGAAGAGATATGGAAACATATGTATATGTATAACTGATTCACTTTGTTATAAAGCAGAAACTAACACACCATTGTAAAGCAATTATACTCAAATAAAGACGTAAAAAAAAATGACAGAGAAATTAAAAGCTTTACAGACAAGCAAAATCTAAGAGAATTCAGCACCACCAAACCATCTTCACAACAAATGCTAAAGGAACTTCTCTAGGCAGGAAACAAAGAGAAGGAAAAGACCTAAAATAATAAATCCAAAACAATCAAGAAAATGACAATAGGAACATACATCTTGATAATTACCTTAAATGTAAATAGATTAAATGCTCCAACCAAAAGACACAGACTGGCTGAATGAATTAAAAAACAAGACCCATATATATGCTGTCTACAGGAGACCCACTTCAGACCTAGGGACACATACAGACTGAAAGTGAGGGGATGGAAAAAGATATTCCATGCAAATGGAAATCAAAAGAAAGCTGGAGTAGCAATTCTCATATCAGACAAAATAGACTTTAAAACAAAGACTATTATAAGAGAAAAAGAAGAACACTACATAATGATCATGCGATTGATCCAAAAAGAAGATATAACAATTGTAAATATTTATGCACCCAACATTGGAGCACCTCAATACATAAGGCAAATACTAATAGCCATAAAAGGGGAAATCAACAGTAACACAATCATAGTAGGGGACTTTAACACCTCACTTTCATCAATGGACAGATCATCCAAAATGAAAATAAATAAGGAAACACAAGCTTTAAATGATACACTAAACAAGAGGGACTTAACTGATATTTATAGGACATTCCATCCAAAAACAACAGAATACACATTTTTCTCTAGTGCTCATGGAAAATTTTCCAGGATAGATCATATCTTGGTCACAAAAAAAAGGCCTTGGTAAATTTAAGAAAATTGAAATCATATCAAGTATCTTTTCCAACCACAAAACTATGAGACTAGATATCAATTACAGGAAAAAATCTGTCAGAAATGCAAACACATGAAGGCAAAACAACACACTATTTAATAACCAAGAGATCACTGAAGACATCAAAGAGGAAATCAAAAAATACCTAGAAACAAATGACAATGAAAATATAATGACCCAAAACCTATGGGATGCAGCAAAAGCAGTTCTAAGAGGGAAGTTTATAGCAATACGATCCTACCTTGAGAAACAAGAAACAACTCAAATAAACAACCTAACCTTACAACTCGAGCAACAGAGAAAGAAGAAGCAAAAAAACCCCATAGTTAGCAGAAGGTAAGAAATCATAAAGATCAGATCAGAAATAAATGAAAAAGAAATGAAGGAAACGATAGCAAAGATCAATAAAACAAAAAGCTGGTTCTTTGAGAAGATAAACAAAATTGATAAAACATTATCCAGACTTACCAAAAAAAAAAAAAGGGCGAAGACTGAAATCTAGTGAATTAGAAATGAAAAAGAAGTAACAACTGACACTGCAGAAATACAAAGGATCATGAGAGATTAGTACAAGCAACTATATGCCAATAAAATGGACAACCTGGAAGAAATGGACAAATTCTTAGAAATGTCCAACCTGCCAAGACTGAATCAGGAAGAAATAGAAAATATGAACAGACCAATCACAAGCACTGAAATTGAAACTGTGATTAAAAATCTTCCAACAAACAAAAGCCCAGCACCAGATGGCTTCACAGGAGAATTCTATCAAACATTTAGAGAAGAGCTAACACCTATCCTCAAACTCTTCCAAAATATAGCAAAGGGAGGAACACTCCCAAACTCATTTTACGAGGTCACCATCACTCTGATACCAAAACCAGACATAAATGTCACAAAGAAAGAAAACTACAGGCCAATATCACTGATGAACATAGATGCCAAAATCCTCAACAAAATCCAGCTGCACATTAAAAGGATCATACACCATGATCAAGTGTGGTTTATTCCAGGAATGCAAGGATTCTTCATTATATGCAAATCAATCAACGTGATACACCATATTAACAAAATGAAGGAGGAAAACCATATGATCATCTCAATAGAGACAGAGGAAGCTTTTGAAAAAAAAATTTAACAAATTGGAGAAAAATATAATCATCTCAATAGATGCAGAGAACACTTTCGACAAAATTCAACACCCATTTATGATAAAAACCCTCCAGAAAGTAGGCACAGAGGAAACTTTCCTCAACATAATAAATGCCATATATGACAAGCCCACAGCAAACATCATCCTCAATGGTGAAAAACTGAAACCATTTCCACTAAGATCAGGAACAAGACAAGGCTGTCCACTCTCACCACTCTTATTCAACATAGTTTTGGACGTTTTAGCCACAGCAATCAGAGAAGAAAAAGAAATAAAAGGAATCCAAATTGAAAAGAAGAAGTAAAGCTGTCACTGTTTGCAGATGACATGATACTATACATAGAGAATCCTAAAGATGCTACCAAAATACTACTAGAGCTAATCAATGAATCTGGTAAAGTAGCAGGATACAAAATTAATGCACAGAAGTCTCGGGCATTCCTATACACTAATGATGAAAAATCTGAAAGTGAAATTAAGAAAACACTCCCATTTACCGTAGCAACAAAGAGAATAAAATATCTAGGAATAAACCGACCGAAGGAGACAAAAGACCTGTTCGCAGCAAATTATAAGACACTGATGAAAGAAATTAAAGATGATACAAATAGATGGAGAGATATACCATGTTCTTGGATTGGAAGAATAAACATTGTGAAAATGACTCTACTACCCAAAGAAATATACAGACTCAATGCAATCCCTATCAAACTACCACTGGCATTTTTCACAGAACTAGAACAAAAAATTTCACAATTTGTATAGAAACACCAAAGACCCCGAATAGCAAAAGCAATCTTGAGATAGAAAAATGGAGCTGGAGGAATCAGGCTCCCTGACTTCAGACTATACTACAAAGCTACAGTAATCAAGACAGTATGGTACTTGCACAAAAACAGAAATATACATCAATGAAACAGGATAGAAAACCCAGAGATAAGCCCACACACGGTCACCTTATCTTTGATAAAGGAGGCAAGAATATACAGTGGAGAAAGGACAGCCTCTTCAATAAGTGGAGCTGGGAAAACTGGACAGCTACATGTAATAGAATGAAATTAGAACACTCCCTAACACCATACACAAAAATAAACTCAAAATGGATTAAAGACCTAAATGTAAGGCCAGACACTATCAAACTCTTAGAGGAATACCTAGACAGAACACTCTATGACATAAATCACAGCAAGATCCTTTTTGACCCACCTCCTAGAGAAATGGAAATAAAAACAAAAATAAACAAATGGGACTTAATGAAACTTCAAAGCTTTTGTACAGCAAAGGAAACCATAAAGAAGACAAAAAGACAACCCTCAGAATGGGAGAAAATATTTGCAAATGAAGCAACTGACAAAGGATTAATCTCCAAAACATACAAGCAACTCATGCAGCTCAATATCAAAAAAACAAACAACCCAATCCAAAAATGGGCAGAAGACCTAAATAGACATTTCTCCAAAGAAGATATACAGATTGCCGACAAGCACATGAAAGAATGCTCAACATCATTAATCATTAGAGAAATGCAAATCAAAACTACAATGAGATTATCTCACACAAGTCAGAATGGCCATCATAAAAAAATCTACAAAAAACAGGGCTTCCCTGGTGGCGCAGTGATTGAGAGTCCGCCTGCCGATTCAGGTGACACAGGTTTGTGCCCTGGTCCGGGAAGATCCCACATGCTGTGGAGCGGCTGGGTCCGTGAGCCATGGCTGGCTGAGCCTGCACATCCGGAGCCTGTGCTCCACAACGGGAGAGGCCACAACAGTGAGAGGCCTGCATACCACAAAAAAGAAAAAAAATTCTTCCAACAACAAATGTTGGAGAGGGTGTGGAGAAAAGGGAACCCTCTTGCACTGTTGGTGGGAAGTAAATTGATACAGCCACTATGGGGAACAGTATGGAGGTTCTTTAAAAAACTACAAATAGAACTACCATACAACCCAGTAATCCCACTACTGGGTTTATACCCTGAGAAAACCATAATTCATAAAGAGTCATGTACCAAAATATTCATTGCAGGTCTATTTACAATAGCCAGGACATGGAAGCAACCTAAGTGTCCATCAACAGATCAATGGATAATGTGGCACATATATACAATGGAATATGACTCAGCCATAAAAAGGAACGAAACTGAGTTACTTGTAGTGAGGTGGATGGACCTAGAGACTGTCATAGAGAATGAAGTAAGTCAGAAAGAGAGAAATAAATACCATATGCTAACATATATATATATGGAATCTAAAAAAAGAAATAAAAGAAAATGGTCAGAAGAACCTAGGGACAAGATGGGAATATAGATGCAGACCTACTAGAGAATGGACTTAAGGATATGGGGAGGGGGAAGGGTAAACTGGGACAAAGTGAGGGAGTGGCATGGACATATATACACTACCAAACGTAAAATAGATAGCTAGTGGGAAGCAGCCGCATAGAACCGGGAGATCAGGTCTGTGCTTTGTGACCACCTAGAGGGGTGGGATAGGGAGGGTGGGAGGCAGGGAGACGTAAGAGGGAAGAGATATGGGGACATATGTATATGTATAACTGATTCACTTTGTTATAAAACAGAAACTGACACACCAGTGTAAAGCAATTATACTCTAATAAATATGTTAAAAAAAAGTGCATATAAAAGGTGTTCCAGCACAGCTAATATATTAGGCCACAAGTCTCAATAAATTTGAAAATGTTGAAATTACACAAAATATCTCCTCTGATCACATGGAATGCTAAAAATCAATAACAAGAGGAAAACAGAGTAAGTAATCCAAAAACATGTAGAATTCAAAAGCATGCCCTTAATCAACCAATGTGTCAAAAAAAAAAGGTATCACTGAGGAATTAGAAAATACTTTAAGGTGAATGAATATAGTTTGAGGTGAATGAATATAAAGAATTGACATACCCAAAGTTAGGGAGCAAAAGCAATGACCCGAGGGAAATTTATAGTTGTAAATGCTACATTTAAGAAGAGGATATAGTTCAAATCAATAAACTAGCTTTATACCTTTTCTAGGAACTAGAAAAAAAGAAGAGTGTAATAAACCGAAATAAGCAGAAGAAATGAAATAATGTAGATTATAGCACAGAAATGCAAAAGAGAATAGAAAAACAATAGAGGAAATTATTAAACCTAAAAGTTGGGTTTTTGAAAAGAACAAAATTGACAAACCCTTTCCTAGATTGACTAAGAAAACAAGAGATAAGATGCAAATAACTAAAAATTAGAAATAAAAGTTGGGACAATACTAACAATACTAATCTTACAGAAAAAAATTATAAAAGTACCATCAGAGAATACTATGAACAACTGCAAGGTGTATTAGTTTCCTAGGGCTTCCATAACAAAGTACCAAAGACTGGGTGGCTGAAAACAAGAGAAATTTGCTGTCTCATATTTCTGGAGACCAGAAATCCAAAATTAAGGTGTCAGCAGGGCCACGATTCCACTAAAACCTAAAGGAAAATCCTCTCTTGCCTCTTTCTAGATTCTGATGGTTTTTCATCTTTAGCATTTCTTGGCTTGTAGGTGCCTGACCCCAAACCTACATGTTCACATGGCTTTCTCTTGTGTCTCTTCACATAGAATTCCCCTGTACATCTTTGTCTATGTCCAAATTTCCCTTTTTTTATAAGTACACCAGTCTTATTATATTAGAACACAACCTAATGACCTCATATTAACTTCACTACATCTGTATTTCCAAAAAGAAGCACTGGGGGTTAGGACTTCAACATATATTTTTGGGTGGATACACATCAACTCATAGCACTCCACTTTCTAGCTCCCCCAAAGGAGCATGTCCTTTTCATGTTCAAAATGCTTTCTCCCCATCCTAACATCCTCAAACTCAATCATTCCTGCACTAAATCTCCAGATAAAATTTCATCTAAATATCGTCAACTCAAAGTTCAAAATCTTATCCTCCAAATCAGTTATGGGTGAAACTTAACATACTATTCAGCCTGGAACAAAATCCTTTTTCATCTCATCTGTGCACCTTGAGACCAGATAAGTGATCTGCTTCCAAAATACAATGGTAGGACTGGCTTAGGATATGCATTCCCATTCCAAAAGGGAGAAATAGGAAGGGAAAAAATGGATCAAGTGTCCCAAGGAAGTCTGAAACACTACAGGGCAAATTCCATTAGATTTCAGAGCTTGAAAAGAATTCACTTTAGCTCAGTGTTGTCTTCTGTGCCAGCTGGGGTGGTGGGTCCTGCCCCCCTGGGCCCTGTGTGCTGTCCCTGTCCTGGGCAGAAGCACCATCCCCTCAGCCCTATGTGGAAGCCTCACCCCTTTAGTCCTGGAGATAGGGGGTCTTCCATCAGGAAGTAAGGAGACAGCGGCCCTGTCTTCTCCACCTGTGGTCTCTGGGTCTGTGATGGCAGCAGCAGCCATATCGGCTTCTGATCTTCCCTGAGAGTCACTTTTTTTTTTTTCTTAAAGGCTAATGCTTGTTCCAAACCAAGTGGCTCTATAGGCCCATTCCCCGACTTTGAATCTTGGAGGTCTGACAGCCTCACTTTGTTGCATCCTGTCTCTGCCCCCTTCAGTCCAAGTTGGCAGCATTTCTGCAGTTTCAGTAGACTGGATTCATAAGTCACAGGCCTAATCTCTTTAGAAAATGGTTGCCCAGCCCCACCCTTAGCATTCTCTCCAAGTATGCTTTCTCATTTTTTTGCAATATGGATAGGCTGAGAATTTTCCAAGTCATCTAGTGCTCATTCCTTCTTGCTTATCATTTTTTCTTTCTCTCTTTCCTCTCTCATTTCACTGTAAGCACCAAGGAGAAACCAGGCTCCTCCTTCTACATTTTGCTTAATCTCCTCAGCTGAACATCCAAGTTTATAAAAGTTCTACTTGCCACCCAACAAAACATATTCAGTCAAGTTTCTGCCACTTTCTAAAAAAGATTACCTTCCTCCAGTTTCCAGTAACATGTTCCTCATCCCCATCTGAGATCTCAGCAGAAGTACCTTTGTATTTCTACCTCAAGTCTCCTTTTTATTTTATTTTTTGGTCACACTGGGCGGCTTGCAAGATCTTAGTTCCCCAACCAGGGATCGAACCCGTGCCCCCAGCAGTGTAGGTGAGGAGTCCTAACCAATGGACCACCAGGGAATTCCCAATGTAGGCTTTTTTTTTTAATCAAGCACCTCAGAACTCTTTCAGCTTCGACCCAGTACCCAATTCCAAAATTACTTCCACATTTAAAGGTATGTTACAATTGTACCCCCCTTGCTTGTACCAAATCTATATTAGTTTCACAGGTCACCTTTACAAAGTACAAACTGGGTGGGCTTAAAACAGAAGAAATTTATTTTCTCACAATCCTGGAGATAAGAAGCCTAAAATTAAGGTGTTGTCAGGACCATCCTCCCTCTGAAACATGTAGGAGAATTCTTCCTGTCCTCCTCCTAGCTTCTGATAGTTTTCTGCCTATCTTTGGCATTCCTTGGTGTATCTATGCATGACTCCAAACCTCCATCTTCACATGAAATTTTCTCTGTGTCTCTTCACAGAGTCTTCTCTGTGCATGTTTATGTCTGAATTTCTATTTCTATAGGAACACCACTCATACTGGATGAGGGCCCACCCTAATAACCTCATCTTAACTTGATTACAAATAAATACCACATTCCGAGGTACTGGGGATTAGGACTTCAACATAGATTTTTGAGAGTGACACAATTTAACCATAAAATATTGCAACAAATTAGATAACCAAGATTAAAAAGATAAATTCCCAGAAACACACAAATTCCCAGAAACACACCAAAATTGACTCAAGAAGAAATTAAAAATCTGAACAGAGTTATAGCAAATAAAGAGAGTGAATCAGTTATCAAAAAATCATTCAAATAAGAAAATCCCAGAACCAGATAGTTTCATTGGTGAATTACATGAACCATTTAAATAAGAATTAACACCACTTCTTCTTAAGTTCTACCAAAAATTAGAAGAGAAGATAACACTTCCTAACTTATTCTGTGAGGCTAGTATTACCCTCATACAAAAGCCTAAAAAAGATATCACAATTAAAGAAAACCACAGACCAATATCCCTTATGAATATAGATGAAAAAATTATCCACAAAATACTAGCAAACTGAATCCAACAAGATATTAAAGAATTATGTACCATGACCAAGTGGGATTTATCCAAGGAATGCAAGGATGGTTTATCATCATACAAACAATGTAATATACCATATCAATAGAATGAAGGGGCATGATCATCTCAATTGATACAGAAAAAGCATTGAAAAAATCCAGCATATTTTTATAATAAAAACACTCAGAAAACTGGGAATAGAAGAGAACTTCCTGAATTTGATAAAGGACATTATGAAAAACCCATACCTAATGTGATGCTCAATGGTAAAAGACTGAAAGCTTTTCCTCTAAGATCCAGGACAAGATGAAAATGCCTAATTTTGCCACTGCTGTTTACCATTGTGCTGGAAGTTCTAGCCAGAGCAATTACCTAATAAAAGAAGTAAAACACAACTAAGCTAGAAAGTAAGATGTGAGACTATCTCTATTTGCAGATGACATGATCCTACATATAGAAAATCACAAGGAATACACAGATGCACACACACATATATGACCAAAGCTAATAAATTCAGCAAAGTTGCAGAGTACAAGATCAACACAAACAAATTAGTTGTGTTTCTACACACTAGAAATAAACAATTGGAAAAGGAAGTTAAGAAAACAATTCCATTTACAAGAGTATTCAAAAGAATAAAGTATCTAAGAGTAAATTTAACAATGAAGATTAAAAAATTATACACTGAAAACTATAAAATATTGTTGAAATAAATACCTAAATAAATGAAAGACATCCATGTTTATGGATTGAAAAACTTAATATCGTTAAGATGAGAATACAACCCAAACTTATCTATAGTTTCAATGCTGTCTCTATTCAATTTATTGAATCCTTATTTCACTCTTTTTTTTTTTGGTAGAAATATAAAAGCCAATTCTCAAACTCATTTGGATTTGCAAGCCATCCCAAATAGCCAAAACAATCTTGAAAATAATAAGATCAATGCATTCACACTTTCAGATTTCTAAACTTATGATAAATGTACAATTATCAAGACTTTGTGGTACTGATATAAGGGTAGACATGAACCAATAGAATTAAGAGTCCAGAAATAAACTCATATCTATTGCCAATTCATTTTTAATAAGGGTGTTGTGACCATTCAATGAGGCAAGAAAAGTTACTTCAACAGTGATGCTTGGATAACTGGTTATCCATTTGTAAAAGAATGATGTTGGACCCCTAATTCACACTCCATACAAAATCAACTCAAAATGGAGTAACAATCTAAATATAAGAGCTAAAACAATGAAACTTTTAGGAGAACACATAGAACTAAATCTTTATGACCACGGGTTTTACAAAAAACAATGAAACTTTTAGGAGAACACATAGAACTAAATTCTTATGACCATGGGTTTTATAATGGATTTTTAGATATTACATCAAAATCATGAGCTACAAAAGAGAAAAAATAAACTGAACCTCATCAAAATTAGGAATCTTTGAACACCAAATGGTATTTCTAAGAAAGTGAAAAAACAACCTACAGAATGGGAGAAAATATTTGCAAAGCATACATCTGATATGGGTCTAGTATCCAGAATATATAAAAACTCCTAAAACTCAACAACAAAGAAAAACAGCTCAACTAAAAATGGCAAAGTAGTTTAGTAGACATTTGTCTTAAGATATATAAATGTTCAACAAGCACATGAAAATATGGTAAACATCACTAGTTACCAGGAGAATGCAATTCAAAACCACAATGATACACTGTCTCATTTTCTATTTCTTATCTCCACCTGAGCCTCAAAAAAAAAGATATAGCATCTGATATTTTTCCTTAAGGAATACTGTTTTACTTTGAATCTTTTTGTACTCTTTTCTTCTAATTGGGTGGTTTCTAAGTATCCATCTTCAAGTTTAAGTTTATTGACTCATTCTTCCATATAATCCAAATTGCTGTTATGTCAACCCAATGATTATTCTTTATTTTTACTTCAGATCTAGAATCTGCATTTGATTATATTTAAGATTTTTTATTTTCCTATTGAACTGTTTATTCATTGTGTCTATGTTTAAAACAGCTGCTTTAAAGTCCCCTTATTCTAATAAAACAACACTTGGATTATCTCAGGGTTACTTCATTTTGGGTGTTTTGTTTTGTTTTGTTTTTGTACAGATGGTGTCTTTGAAGATGGAAGAAGAGGGCCATGAACTAAGGACCTCTAGAAACTGGAAAAGGCAAAAAAATGAATTCTTCTCCAGAGCCTCTAGAGAGGAACTCAGACCTTCAATATCTTGGTTTTAGCTCAGTGAGACCCATTTCAGATTTCTGACATCCAGTAGTGTAATAAAATAAGTTTCTTTTAAATTTAAGCTACTAAATTGGCATTGGTATTTTCAGTAGCAATAGGGAATTAATAAGCTTCCTAACCAGGTGACATCTGACAGCTAATTTAACCTATGACTTTATATGTCAAAAAGGAAGATAATAAGCATATTAAACTCAACAGTGTATTAGCAAGATGAAGTAATGCATACAAAATACTTATCTCCATAACTGGCAATTGGAAGTGTTTAGTAAATGTTCATTTATTCGATGAGATTAATCAAGTATCTACCATGTGTTAGTTTCTATTCTAAGGGGTAAAAATATAGAAGGGAATAAAAGGGAAAAAATGATGCTCTCATGTTATTTAAATTCTAGTAATAGCTAGTACTTGAGTTTCTCTCTGTTCATCACTTTTCTAAACACTTTACATATATTAATTCACACAGTTTTCACAATAATCATATAAGTTCTATTATCATTCCTGCTTTACAGATTAGAAAATTAACTTGCCCAGCATAAGTAGAAGACCTAGAATACGAATCCAGATCATTTGTCCTAGAATGCATGCTCATAAATTTTATGTTGTCCAACCTTGTATTGTACTCTGATTATTACTGTAATTATGTGATTTAATGTTCAAGGTGAAGGGCTTCATTATGACATGAGAAAATGTGTTTAGATATATTAAAGAATAAAAATGTTACTTTCTGGAGAGTAAGCTAATGACAATGATAGTGAATGAAATTAGCAGGTGATAAAAGCACAGTCACACAGGTTCACCGCTTAATCCATTGTTCTAAACACCATGCAATGTATTTAGGATATAAAGATAAAATATTGAGTGACAAGTTGATTTGGTAGTGCACATTATCCTGATATTTGAAAAATAACTTTTTGAGACCTAGAACAGCATGTGGAAATTAGATAGAAAGTATTTGAATATTTCTTAAATAAATGTTGAGCTTTTTATTAAGGCATTCTGTCTTATTTTCATATTTTAATGGCAACTATAGAAAGGCAAATATATTCCAAATTTTGAATATGCTTCTCCTTTGTGTTTTTGAATGTTGGTTTTGTTTCAATCTTAACTTATAGTTGAGATTTGTTTAATTCTTCCCTTTTAATTTCCTAACATCAGTATTTGTTTCTTTTCATAGTCATATTTGGAAAGAAAGTGATTTTTTTTAACTGCTTTCTTTGAGGAATTCTACTATTTTTATTTCTAAGATATTTTAAATTTCTGTTTCATTTAGTTGTTTTCTCATCTTTCCAGACTTTTTTTTTTGGCTTCTACTTTACCATCATATGCCTTTTTTTCTGGATTATTTAAAATCATCATGTAGTTATTTAAGAATATATGTTGATGTGGGATGATGTTTAAGCCACACTGAGAGACTGTTTAAAATTTTATGAAAGGAGCACATTAAGATATTTCTGTATATGTAGATAACCACACATATGCATACCTATATATTAACTTGCTATATATTTTTGTGCATATATAAATATATATAAACTATATTACATATTACATATATAACCTTATAAGAAAAATGTGTATATATATGATGCTTAAAAATGGCTTTTTCAATTGTGAAATTAAATTTTTCTTCTTTTTAATTTTTCTACAATGAACAATCCATTGTATATAATTTTTAAAGAAAAAAATGGTTGAAATGTTAACTTGTTGATCAACAATAAACAGTGCTAATAAGATATCAAAGTTTGTTACAGAATAAAAGCTGTACTTTGGATTTAGCAGTAAATGAATTTATTGACACATCTGTAAGAGTAGTTTCAAAAGACTATGGTGACAGACACCAAACTGCTTTTAAGGAAGAATTTAGGGGCATTTACATATCTATTATTCCACAATAAATTCCTTTTTTAAAAAATGAACTAAAAGGAAAAGAAAAACATGGAACAATTAATAAAGAGCATTCTTCAAAAAGTGTGACAAAGAATCCAGTTCCTGGAATCAAGGAAGGGCACAGAGATGATACTGTTTTACCAGAGAGGAGAGATTTGATATATCCTTATGATGAATTGGGAGAGTGGTTGGAGATACTAATGAGAGGGAATATACTTGATAAAATATGATTTTTGAGGGGGAAAAAAAGTTGATGGAATTTAGTTCATACGTAGACAGGTCTTTGAAAAGAGAAGAATACTTTTTTCCAATTAGCAAGAATGAAGACAACTGATATTATAGAAATGAAAAGTGGGGTATAGATTTTGATCTGTGAAAGAAATACAGAAGTAATATATTTTGAAATGTTTGCAGAATCAAATACATTTTTCCTTTTGTTCTATAATTTATATATAAGCAGCAGTATGTTATTATTGATATAACAATCGATGGCCCATGGCTAATCTTGGTTCACAAAAGTGTTTTGTTTATGCCTCAGAGAAATTAGAGACTTCCAAATAAAAATCTGGATTTCTGTCTTGTTTTGAAAAATTGAAAGTATTCTTTTGCTGATTCTAAAAGGTCCCACAATAACAATATTTTTGAAAATCACAATTCTAGGACAACTTAAGCTGTTTTAAATTTTTTGGCCAGATGCATTATAAGAAATCTTCAGCCCTCCATTGACTGTTCTAATCTCTGCTACACACCACTGCCTTCTACTTTTTAAAACCTATGTAATTTCTATCCATAACATTTATCCATTGAGTACACTGGGAACTATGAGTTATAGAAAGATGCTTATTTGTGAGCCAGGAAAGGAACACCATTGTTCTCATCTCAAGAAATCGATCACCAATGTGTGGGATGAGGCCCTTATATCTCAAAGCTTTGATGAGGCCCTTATATCTCAAAGCTATGGGATCATAATAGACAAAATCTCCCATGAACTTTGTGGGTAGTCAGACTGATAAATCTGTAAGGCTGAAGTGTACATTAGCAATAATGGTTCTTTGTAGTCCCACAATCTTAATACTGTGATAGTGGACGTGAGTTCCAAATTCTGGAAAATCAATGTTTAGGTTTATTTTCTTATATAGTTGTATATTTTCCCTTTTGTTATGTTTTCAGTAGTATTTTAATGGAAGTTTAGAGATGAGTATGTCAGGGTTCAATATGCCAAACTAATGCCACTTTAACTAAGTATTAAGAATATATCTCTTACCAATATACCCCCTTTTTTTTCCTCTAGGCATTCTGTACCCTCTATTTCTCTTAGTGAAATACATGTCTAAGGAAAATGTACTGAGGGAGGGGTAGGGAGAGAGAGAGATGTGTGAGGAGGAAGAAAAGAGGGAGGGGGTAGAGAAAGAGGGAGAGAAGAGGAGAGGAAGAAAGGGAGAGAGAAATGTGAATGGATTCTTGGAACTTCATAACAGAACACATTTGTTTGCCCAGATGATGGATTTGAAAAATAAACAAAAACAATATTTGCAACAGGAAATCTTTTTTCACAAATTACCCATGCTCCAGGCTGGAAAGAGAATACCGAGTGGAAGCAGTGAAGGAAAGAGGCTCTAGACCCAGGAAAGTGAGATAGTAGGACCCTGAGGGCTTTGTGGAGAGAAATGGAGAGACTGTCATGATATGCCCAGTCCTTAGATCTATATAAGTCCATTCGCAGTGGCTGGGAGCCAGATCAGCTCCCATGTGGACTCCCTATTCATGACAACACTTAAACTTTCTGAATCTGAGAAGCATCCTGGATTGTCTTACCAGTTGGCTTCAGGTTCAAAGCTGATCACCAACCAGCAGCTGAATGTTTAAGATACTCAGCCATGCCCTAAGACCTGAACCCCCTTCCAACTATTCCATGTATTAAAGTCTTTCCATCACCAAGGACATGTATAAGTCCCTCAAGAAAGGGAATGGGTTCATAGACATCTACCATTACACTCAGAATAGTGCTTCCAATTCTCAACTAATGATTAAGTCCTCCAAAATCTGGAAGGACAATCCCCAGGTACATCTGTACTACCCAAACAGTATTTGGGTCAAATTGATTGGCACTAGCTGAAGATTTTTCCCTGAACTGGCACAGGGATAAACCATACTCTTGTTATACAAGTTGAGGAAACTGGATATAATCCTGAAAGCAATTGGCAGCACTTGTTGTGTTTTAAACAAGAGAGACTAGATTTTTTTTTTAATTAATTTTAGGACTATCACTCTGATTGTAGTGTGGAAATGGAGATAGCAAGTGAGGTTAGGACACAGTCTAAGTAGTAGAAAGACCTGGGGGAAAAGCTGTTAAAATTGCATTGACATATGTGATCTTGAGCAAGTTACTTAACTGCTTGGAACTTACTTTATAAAACGAAAATAATAATTGACACACAATTATGTTGTGAGATTTCAATTGTATTGTTCCTATGACCATCTGACATTGTGCAACCACATAATATAAGCTTCTCCCACCAAAATGTTAGTTTCCTAACAGTAGGGAGTGCATCTAAGCACATAGTAAGCACTTAAATTCTTCAATAAACGATGAATATCTATATGTGTGATATTAATTAATGTGTAAGTAATACTGTTTAAAATAGGCTCAGTTAATATGAGCTTCTAAAATTTACAAAAATGTTTATTTCTTTATAAAGTTGATCCTCGAACAACATGGGTTTGAACTTCATGGTGCCACTTTACATGATTTTTTTTCAATAGCAAATACTATACTACATAATTCACAGTTGGTTGAATCCACAAATACAGAACCACAAATACAAAAGAAGAGTGGATACTGAAGAACTGTGGATACCAAGGGCAGACAATAAATTATAAACAGATTTTGGACTGTGCAGAGGGCTGGCGCTCCTAACCCCACATTGTTCAAGGGACTATAGTATTTAATGGCTTTTAATAAGAATGTATAATCTAGAATACATACTTGTTTATAATTAAAGAATATATGAGGAAGATTTTAAAATTTTAGGGACTCTTCTTGTATGCTTATCATGAGCACAGGCCTAAGAAATGGGAAGATGCATAGATAGAAAGAATTTATTCACTGATAAATGTAACTCCCAAAATATCAATGTGCTGAAGGTTGTAATTATTTAATTCTGATATTTAGCAATTAGTCAGTATTCCCATATGACTTAATTTTTCATATGCTTAAATAATTAATGACTTTACGGTCATCCCCTAAGTTATCTTGTTGTAATGCTCAATCTTCCAAGCTTGGATGAAAACTTCCTTTTGGAGAAAAGAACTCTTAATTCAGAACTTTGGGAGTATTATTTGTTATATCTATCATTTGAAAAGGTAAATTTTCAAGAGTATATTCTTTAAATAGATTTTAAATAAAGTATGACTGCATCTATAAAGGAAACACAATGAAATGCTTTGACAATTTAATCCAAAACTCATTTTTTCAGATGGACCATAACTTTAGAAATAGCAGTTCATTAGCAATATCTATGGCTGTATCTTCAAAGAAATTTCCCATATGTAGCATGATATTAATTTCCAAGGATAGAAATTTCTTAAGTCTAAACTATAGGGTACCTCTTTGAAACAGTGAATATGTATTCAATTTAATAAAATAGACTTGTGCACTAGTAGTGTGAAAGTATTTTATTCTATGCAAGTAAAATATTCTTTCAAATACTAAACAAACCACACATATTTTAATAGAAAAAAATTCCTTAAAATATTCAGTCTCTAGTTACCGTTTGTATGCTTTTTAATAAGGACCCAACACGGTGGTTAAAAGTACAAGTATACTCAGGGATCCAAGGCATTTATTAATCTCTGTGTTCATAGCTAAGGTGATAATAAAAGTACTTTTTCATAAAATTATTAGAAAATAAGTTTGTATATATAGTCCTTAATAGTGTCATATGTGCATAACTTTAAGAATAACCTATGATTATTATTAATGGTTTATATAATATAGTCAATTATATCACTGACAGTTTCACAAATTCAGTAATAAAGCTAAGGAAAGAGTACATGAAAACAATGTATTTTAATGTCATGTGCCATGAAAATTAAGGAGACATCCTATGGCAGACAAATGTACGTGCTAATTATTATCAGCATGCTCATTAAAGCTTCAAATATTTTAGCTAAATCACTGTGAAAGAAGATCAGTTTGACCCCATAAGACATTTTGATTCAAACAGTGTCAGATGATGGCTTTTCCATTCCAGCTGTGGTGTAGCTATTAAGCTGTTTGGCATAACGTAATTTATGGTGGAGATTTTTAATGGGAAAACAGTAGATAATTGCATGTTTGGTTTTTTCTTACTCATTTCAACTAAACTCCTCTCTTCTGTTCAGTACTAGTGTACAATCAATTTACTGACCAAAATGACATTGATAATCAAGCAGATTAAATATTGTGTTGAAATAGGATTCACTAGTACAAGTCCTGAATGTTATACCTTATTGTTCTGAACATGCACTCCAAAACTTTTGACTGAAGATATAAGAAAAACTCTTTCAAACTGGCTTTCACTACACAGAAATTCAGAGCTGAGGTGTGTTCAGAGCTGGTAATTCAGTAGCACAATGACAACATCGAGGACCCTGGTTATTTTCCACCCTATTTTGTTGTCAAGGTGACAGCTTTGCCCTCAGCCTGGCTCCTGTCATAGACATAATGATTGCTGAAGTCATGTCAAGACACAATAATTATCTGAGGCATAAAGGGAACTAGTTTTTCTATGCCTCTCCTTAAAAAAAAAAAAGAAAAGAAAAGAAATATGACCAGAAATACTAGCAGACCTCTCCGTATATCTCACTGGCCAGAAGAAGATCCTATGCTAACCCCTGAACCAATAACTAGCGAAGGGAATGGAAACCTCTTTGCCTTAGAACCAACCAAGCCTTACATCCCAACAAAAGAATGGAGTCACTTTTCCCTAAGACACATGATGAAAGGATGAACGTATTAATAAAAAGGGGATTATGTTACTAAAAAGAAAAGGGGAATGACATTTGTTGGACAACAGTATCTGCTTAAATAATCAGGAACATCTTTTTCTTCCAAAATCATAAACTACATTGTACATCATCAACGTCATATTTGATTAGTTACAGATGAAGAATGCTAGACTTTGCTAAAGTATTTTGTAATATAATCTGTCAAATTGATATAATAGAATTAGTTAACTTTCAGATTAATGCATTATTTAATTCATTCTCCATTTATTTCTTGGTAAAAAATGATAATTATATACCATATCTGAGTTAGGTATTAAATGTAACTTTGTAAACAAAACACATATGTAGATATATGATGCTAATAAGCTTAGAGTGATAGGCCAAGCGTTAAGATACAATAGATATAAAATTAGAGAATATAAATGATATGATGGGAAATTACAGGCTACTATGAGACAGTAAAATCTGAGGGGTAGAGGAGATATGTTAGATTGTGGAATCTGAGGGATTTCAGGGGGTCTCAAATGAGAAAATGACATTTAAGTTGAGTCCTGAAAGATGAGTGGGTATTGACATTCTTTCCTTGACCTAATTTTATTCAGCTTCCCCTGAACTTTACAAGCAGGCCCAGTTTGTTTTCTCTGTGTTGTCCAATCTTAGCCAGACTCCGGATAGGTCAGTTTAGCCAGAATTCCCCTCATCCCTGATGTCTCCTCTTACGCTTATTTTCCATCCACTGATCTCCACACTGCTCCTTGGTTATAAATCCCCTCTTGCCCCCACTTTATTCAGAGTTGAGCCCAATCTCTACTCAAAATTCCATGCAGTGGTCCCTACACCTGTGCTGATTGCCCTTCCCTTAAATAAAGTCTGTCTTATTGTGCTTTAACAGTACTGTTGAATACATTTTTTCTTTAACAGTGTTCACTGTGTAAAGAATTGGTGGGAGGGGGCACCAGCCCTGAAAGAGACCACTCTCTGCAAAGAACCTTAAGGTAGAATGAACTTTTATGAGTACAGAACCAATCATTTTAAAAAATGAAAACTTCAAAGTAATGATCAGAAATTATTGTTTAAACTTTAAGTCCCGTTTAATTTTAATCTATTAAATCTTGTTTGTAACACAATACATTTTATATGTAATGTGTTTTTTACATAACTCAATGCTATTTTTAAAAATGTGTAACTAATTTTCCTTTTAGCTGGGGAAGCAAATTTATGGAAATTGAAATTCACAAATAGAAATTATTTGAAGTCTTGTAACTTCAGTAAAATATGCATTTTAATTAGTATTCAAAGGATGTTTTTATATTCATATTAATATAGCATAAGTGACTTTCTAGAATTATCAAATGAATGGGATTTATAATAACAGTGCTTTTACATTATTCCTCTTTGAAAAACATTCATAGTGACTGCTTTCTTTAGCAGAAACCATATATGTTTACCTCAAAGCTTACATTGTTTTATCATTTCACAAAAGGGAAAATTGATAGGAAGTAGTTAATAGCATGCATAAGATGATATTTGTAACATCAAGAAAAAAACCCAGGACTCCTGATTATTATAACCATGAAAAATATTCTTCAAGTTCATGACTCTTTATATTTGCCCTAGACATAAATAAAGGAAGGTTTTCCCTTCTACTATTTAACACTGTCTAACTAGAGCCTCGTTAGATTAGAATTTCCTCAATTCTGCCTCTTCTTCTTGTGTAACCCCAGGGAAAATATGTAATTACTATAAGCCTTTATTTACTCACATCCTTCTAAAATATAAGTTCTAGACAGGAAGGACTATTTGTTTTGTTCCCTGGTGTATCTCCAGCACCTAGAGTCCAGCACATAGTAGGAACTCCAAACATATCTGTTTAATAAAGTTAAGTTCTTTAATAAAACTCTTTGGAAGTTTCTACGGCTATTAAATGATACTGTACACTTAAATGCTGTTGAAAAGGCTGACAATAGGTGCTTAACAGGTATGGTAGGTGTTATAAATAACATTTCCAAATGTAAAATATCTAGCCTTTAGAATTAGAATAACATGATTATAAATAAATCTAGTTTTTCCCCCAGATTAAAAAGGGTAGCAATTTTATTATTTAACTATTTTAGCATATACTCATTTCAAAATAGTTTTCAGAGAGAAAAAATGTGTCTATACAGGAGGGAAAAAGTCAGTGCTATGTTTTATACATGTTAATCTTAGTAGGCTAGTTTACGTGACTGGGTCATATATTTTGCATTTTTAGTGGCATAATCAATCTATTGGTAACATTACATTTCCTGAAAAGTCGAAAGGCGTTAAAAGATTGAAGCACAGCCATGAATAAACAGATTGGCTACTGTAACTTAGATTGAGAAAAGAGGTGATACTATATTGATTCACTGGGATCAACACAGTGAAAAACAATCAAAAACAATGTTAAATGAGGAGCTATTGATGAAACTAGGGATGGCTTTTTTGAATAAAATAAAAGTGATTCTAGTACTTAATTTTCAATGTGTAGGGGGTGGGGATTGAGAGCCCAGCAATAAATCCACGTACCTGTGGTCAGTTAATCTATGACAAAGGAGGCAAGACCGTACGATGGAGAAAAGACAATCGCTTCAATAAATGGTGCTGGGGAAACTGGACAGCTACATAGAAAAGAATGAAATTAGAATATTCTAAAACACCACACACACACACACACACACACACACACATACACACACACAAAGTCAAAATGGATTAAAGACCTAAATGTAACACTGGATACTATAAAACTCCTAGAGGCAAACATAGTCAGAACACTCTGACATAAATCACAGCAATATCTTTTTGGATCCATCTCCTAGAGTAATGGAACTAAAAGCAAAAATAAACAAATGGGACCTAATGAAACTTAAAAGCTTTTGCACAGCAAAGGAAACCTTAAGTGAAACAAAAAGACAGCCTACAAAATGTGAGAAAATATTTGCAAATGATACAACCGACAAGGGATTAATCTCCAAAATACACAAACAGCTCACATAACTCAACATAAAAAAAAAATCCAATCGAAGAATGGCCAGAAGATCTAAATAGACATTTCTCCACAGAATACAAACAGGTGGCCAAAAAGCACATGAAAAGATGCTCAACATTGCTAATTATTAAAGAAGTGTAAATCAAAACTACAGTGAAGGATCACCTCACACCAGTCAGAATGCCCATTGTCAAAAATCTACAAACAATAAATGATGGAGAGGGTGTGGAGAAAAGGGAACCCTCCTACACTGTTGGTAGGAATGTAAACTGGTCCAGCCACTATGGAGAACAGCATGGAGGTTCCTTTAAAAACTAAAATAGAGTTACCATATAATCCTGCAATCCCACTCCTGGGCATATATCCAGAGAAAACTGTAATTCGAAATGATACATGCACCCCAATGTTCATAGCAGCACTATTTACAAGAGCCAAGAGATGGAAGCAACCTAAATGTCCATTGACAGATGAATGGATAAAGAAGATGTGGTACATATATACAATGGATTATTACTTGGTCATAGAAAAGAACAAAATAATGCCATTTGTAGCTACATGGATGGACCTGGAGCTTATCATATTAAGCCAGACAGAGAAAGATGAATATCATATGATATCACTTATATGTGGAATCTAAAAAAAAAGATACAAATGAACCTATTTCCAAAACATAAAGAGACTCAGACATAGAAAACCAACTTTGGGTTATCAAAGGGGAAAGGGGGGTGGGGGGAGGAATAAATTAGAAGGTTGGGATTAACATATACACACTACTATATATAAAATAGATAACCAACAAAGACCTACTGTATAGCTCATGGAACTCTACTCAATATTTTTTAATAACCTATAAGGGAAGACAATATGAAGAAGTATATATATATATATAAAAAACTGAATCACTTAGCTATACATCTGAAACTAATACAACCTTGTAAATCAACTGTACTTCAATTTAAAAATTGCTTAATAATAAACTTTAGATCTATTAAGGTCAGTTGGTGCAAAAAAAGGTAATAAATTTGGTCACTTTATTGTACACACAACTGAGGTATGTTTGTCTATTTATGAAATTTATATATTGGGTATTATTTTGAATGATTAACATACACAATTACTTTCACTTTAAATACTGTATTATGGATGAATATTCACAGCTCCAAGTCCAGCTTTCTCCTGCCTAGTATATTATTGACTTTTTTAGATGTTAACTTTCCTCATCCACCTAATATCTGATTTTTCTTCTAACAAAAATCTGATTTTTGTCTCTCTTCTTTCTACTTTTTCATATCTTTAAATGTACTATAAAGCTCATAATTTCTTCTTTTTTGATTTCTAGCTATTTTCTGAAAATGTTGACATCACTCTGATTGTAGAAAAATGGACAGGTATGGGGTAGAAGGTGGGTGGGTTCATGACCAAACTGCAGAAAATAAAGTTAATGGGTAACATCCAGATACAGGATTGCTAAAAATAAATCATGTCTGCAGGCTAACTTTTGAACCTTGGGTACCAGTCTATGAACATTAGGATTCAAAATTGGAGGTAGTGTGTTATTATTGAGAAAACCAATAATCAAGTTTTTCTTTGAATGATACATTTAAGAATTATGCTATACAATAAACTTTTGTTAGAAGTCAGAACAGTAGGTACCTTTGGTGGATGGGGGACAGAGAGCGACTGTATAAGACTCCTAGTGCGGTTTAACGAGACTTTTATATTCTGCTGTGGATTTGGGAGCTGGTTTAACAGATTTGTTCAGTTTGTGAATACTTAGAATTTCATACTTAGTACAGGTATACTTTTCTAAATGTATATTTTACATCAATAAAAAGTTTAAGTTTGTCCTATATTCATGCTTGATTATTCAAGAGTATGAGTTGAGTTTATTTTTATACAGACTGGACTAGAAAGGATATGAATTAAATAACAATTCCATGTTTAAAAAGTATTTCATTCTGTTTATAATTGTTACTGCAATCATTGTAATCAACCAGTTTCAAGCTAATCTATTTTTAAAGATATTTTATAGTTTATTTATGGCCATAAATTATTAGACAAACTATTATGACTTAAGAAACCAATGAATAGATGCATATCATATGAAGGGAAGCGTTAAGATAGAATAAATTACCAAACATTAGTATTAAATTGGGTAGACATTTCACAGAATTTCAAATTTAGTAAAATATATTTTTGGTAATGATGCTTAGTGTTGGGTAGGAATCTATGAATTTATTTGTAAGAGTAAGGGAATTGTATCACCTCTCTTCCCTTGTGTCTTAAGTGAAGAGATTATTTTTAACAGATTAGATTGTATCAGTTTTCCTAGCAATTTACTAATTCAGCAAAAAGTAGTGGTTAATTCATTATTTTATCCAGTGGACCAGTTGACTGAATTTTAAATTAATCCATTTAAGTCAACATCCCTCTCAAATATGTAAACACCAAGTATAATCTGAATTTGAAGCAAGTTGATATTGCACTCATCAAGTTACAGCCTTTTAAGCACCAGTAAGCATGAATAAAGTATATTTTCTAATTTTAAACTATAGCAAAACTTATAGACAGACCTGAGAGGGCATATATATGTAAAATGAGAGATTTCAAGTTTCTCTATTCCAAATTAATGCTTGAATTCCCCAGATTATACTCACTCAAAACTATGTCACCACTTATTTTTCTTATCATGAAAATTCTTATGGTCAAATCAAAGTCAAAAGACTTTACATAGTTTTATTACTAAAATATTAGCTGTCATTGTAATGTATACCAAACACTGGGCTGGGTACAGGGGACATAAAGATGGGTAAGTGTGTAGTGAAGAATTAACTTCGCCCAAAGAGAGGTCTGGGCTTTGTCCCAGCTCCTGAGAGGTAACCTGTAGGGCTGTGTTAGGAATTGCCCAAGTGGCAGGAGTGTCTTCTGTAATCATGGTGAGCGCCTTAGACCACATCTGATACCTTATGCTAAAGAGGTGACTCATGGTGGGCCCCTAGACAGCATATGCTAATAGGATAACTCAGGATGGAAGCTGGCCAAACCACAAGACCAAACGTGATTAGAGGGTTGATGTTTTAAGTCGTAAGATATCAACCCTACCTCCAGGGATAAGAGGGAGGCTGCAGATTTAGTTCAACCACATGCACATAATTAATTAAATCACTATGTAATGAGTGTCCCTGTTGGCAATACTCTGAGGATTGACCCACTTCTATGCCAGGAGGTTAATGCACCCCTGAGGAGAACAGAAGCTTCTGGTTTGAAGCCTCTCACACCTTACTCTGTGCCTCTCTTCCTTTGATGGGCTGACTTGCATCCTTTTGCTATTATAAAATGGTAATCATTAAATATAGCGCTTTTCTGAGCTCCGTAAGTCATTCTGGCAAATATCAAACGTGAGAAAGTTCATGGGAGTGCCACATTTATGGCATGCTGGTCTGAAATAAAGGCGGCTCTGGGGAACCCCAAATTTGCAGATGGTGTCTTAAGTGAGTGCATTTTTGCGAAGGACTGAGTCCTTGACCTTAAGTTTGGTTAAATCTGGGTAGTGAAATTCTGCCCTGCCTTTAAAAATTAGCAAGACATAGAAGAAATATAGTTAGAACTGGAAGCAGAAGATCATTATCTGATATCCACAAGATGCTGTATAATCTTGAGAAATCACTTAAATATTGATTTTTTCTGTTCCCTCACACCTGCTACTCCTATCTCAAAGTGTTGATCTAAGTTATTGGAATCTCAGCATATAACTTTCAAGGCCAGGTACTAAATACCTGCTTCACCTGGAAGCGACTGAATTAACCAACACAATAGAACATCAGACCAAGAACAATGAAATCTTGACAACATTGTGAGAGGTCCAGAGTGTTTCTGTTGCCTCTGGTAAGACTTTCTCTCCCCAGACCTTGCAGTTCTAAGAACAGTGAAAACAGTGAAAACAGATACATGCATACATACATACATACACACACATGTACATACATACATACATACATACACACACACACACACACACCACAACTACTTCCTGCCTTACACCTCCAAATGACCTAAATGCCTAGTCCTTTGAAATGTTATAATTAACTAGAACTTATTAACTTATTTATTGTCTTTCTTCCCCAAAGAGAGAATCAAGTTTAATTCCATTGTATTGTACTTTACAGCCTATTTATTTCAGTTATCACCAGAAAGCTGGGTCAGGTCTCTTCACCTGGACTCTCTCTCATCCCCAAAGATTTCCTAATTTGATACAATCCATCACAGCTTTCTAAGCTGTCCTCTGCCTTCCTCTTCACTACAAATTCTCCTACTGTGCTTCCTGGGACACATTGGACACATCATTGATCTGTCATCAGCAAAATCTCTTCTTTCCTAATCTTCTGCTCATACTTTCACCTTGATTCCACAAAACCTGGCTCTCCCCTAGTAATACTCTCCTTGGCAGCTCTATCAAACTGTGGCTGTTCATTCCTTATTTTCCAGGTATTATATGATCTACAGGCTGTTAGGAAACATTCCTGCTCTTCATTTCCCTTGCAGATCGTTTAACATTTGTCCTCAAAAAAACCCACAAGTTCACTCCACCTTGGCACAGGTGCACCAGTGAATGATTGACAAGGAGCTGTAAATTGTGACCCCTCACCTCAAGGTCAGATCAGCCCTGTGACCTGCAGAACTCCTCACAGGACTAGGCTAAAGGTAGTGAGTACCCTAGACCACATCCTTGTTTAGCTTTCCTCACATACCCTAAACTACTTCCCCCCACCCAACTCCCTTGTGCTGAGACCAATCCTTCAATAAATGACTTTCCTAAAAATCCCCTTTTCAGGCTCAGCCTATAGGAAGCCAATCCAAACCCCCTTGGATGCAGACATATAAAAATCTCTGGGTAATTTTTGTTGTCATTCCAAGATTTTAGCAATGGGTTCAATGTCTTTCCATGTTGCCTGGCATAATTCTTGGTGATTTCAGAATAAATATAGGTAGTCATCCGATAACCTCACTTCTAATAATTATTTCCTCTTTCCTTCCATGATTGTATCCTCTGTTCCATATTCTAGGCTTTTGCATTACCAATATCTGCACCCCCAACATATCAACTTGAAATTTCTCACTCATCATTTGCCCAGTCATTGCATTCACTTTCCAGCATCATGATCCCAATCATTCGTTTTACTGTAACAATTATTTGATTCATGGGAATCTTCAGTCGAACCATCCTGCTAACTTTTCACTCTCTACCCCCACTTGCCTATCTTCACTTTGATCGATAACACTCAGGTGCCATTATTCTTTTTAACCGCTCCCTTGCATTTTCTTCCATTTTCACTCTCACTCCTGTATTTAGTTGAATGGTGTCCTTCAAAAATTCATGGCCATCCAGAATTTAAGAATGTGACCTCATTTGGAAATAGATATTTGCAAATATAATTAACATTAGGTCATACTGGATTAGGATGGACCCTAATCCAGTGACCTGTGTCCTTATGAGAAGCCCATGTAAAGACTCAAATATACAGGTAAAATGCCATGTGACAGTGAAAGCAGAGATTGAGGTGATGTATCTACAAGCCAAGGAACACCAAGAATTGCCAGAAACCACCAGAAGCTAGGAAGAGTCAAGGAAAGGATCCTCCTGTAGAGACTTCTCAGAGCATGTGGCTTTGGTGACACCTTGACTTGAGACTTCAAGCCTCCAAAACTGTGAGAGAATCTATTTCTGGTTCTTTAAGCCACCCAGTTTGTGGTAATTTGCTATGGCAATTTTAGAAAACTAATACACCTGGGAAAGCAACAACAACAAAAAAAAAACCCCCAAATTTTCAAAACTCTCCACATATGTACTTGAACTCAGACAAATGGTCTCACTGTATTTTTACAACCACATTTGTAAGTCTCGTTTCCTGACAATCCTATTATATTTTACTATTAAATGATTCTACTCTTCAAGATAAATCCTTCACACTTTCTACCCTCTCCTCAAATCTCAAATTCTCCAGCCCTCCTTGATCTCACCTGATGAAATTGCTTCCCATTTTTCTGAGGAAGAAAAGCAATCCGTAAAAATCTTCCACATTCCCTCATTCACCGAATTTTAGCCACGGGCCACTGTTTGTGCTTTATCCCTGATATCCTTCCTGTTACTATGAAACCCTAGCTATGCTCTACTCTAAGATCATCTCCTACTTTTCTGCACATTGAAATCTCTCTTAAATCTTGCTCCACAAGTTATAGCTCCCTATCTCTGTACCTTAAAACAAGTTTTAGAATAGGTATCTATACTACTGTTCCATTTTCTTCCCTTTTGTTCTCTCTTGAATCTCTTCCAACTAGACCTTTCTCTAAAATTATTTGGGTAAATGTCATGAGTGATATCCAGATTTTCCCCCAAAATGATCCATCCTGAATCTCCATTTTACTGGAATTCTCAGCACTACTTAATTCAACACTGCTTCTTTCTTTAAAGACTTTTTTTTTTCCACTTGGCAAAACATTATTCTCCCCATTTTCTTGCTGCTTCCTCATGTCCACTCCTTTGCAAATGCCTTGCTTGTTCCTTTCCATCTTCTAGACCTCTAACTGTAGGGGTAATTGAGGACTCAGCCTGAGAATGACTTCTTTTCCACAGCTATTATTACTTCACAGGTGGTTGACACAAGCTTTAAATACTTTCTTTAAGCAAGGCCCTTCACTTTTATTCCTCTACCCTTCCCATAAATTCTGGAATCCCTACTTGTCATCTTTACTTGGGTTTCCAATAATCATCTAAAAACAAGCATACTAAAAAAACTTAAATATCTGCTTCCAAATGTGCTCTTCTATCAAATGTCTCCAACTCTGTGAGTGGTACCACAATTCTCCCAATAGCCTAGGTTCAAAACTTGGTATTATCCCCGACTGGTTTCTTTCTTACAGGCTCCACAACACGTCAGCCAAGAAATGCTGCCTAACCTCAGCAACTTCTCCACTACAAGCTCAGGTGAAGCTACTATTCTCTCCCACCCTTGAATTCGATTCCTTGTTTCCTCCCCTGCCTTAGATAAGTTACTGTCTAAATAGTAACAGGAGTGATACTTTAAAGTATAAGTTAGTTGCATCACAGTTCTGGTGAAAGCCCTTCCCTAGTTTATTTCACATAGACTAAAACTCAAGTGTCTTGCCTGCGGTCTGTGAGGCTCTCCATGACGATCCTCTAACCAGATCCTGAGCTCATTTTCTCTCCTCCCTCCCCCTCTCAGTTTGCTCTGGAACTCTGGCTTCTTGGCTTTACCTGAACAGGGCAAGTGTGCTTCCTACTCAAGAGTTTTGCAACTGATGTTCTCCTTCTTGAAACCTCTTCCTCCAGTGATGTCATAAAGAAAAGTGAAATTGTGCAAGAAATACGAAAGGAAGGTACTGATATTTTAAACAAAATTGTTAGGAAAAGATTAACTGGTTAGTTGGCTTTTAAGAGAGACATTTAAGTGATCACATTTTCTGTATAAATATATACCTATTTACATTGACAGCATCGTTACAGTGTGCCTACTAGCTGGCTCCATTTCCGTAATTTTTTTTTTTTTTTTTTTTTTTTTTTTTTCCGGTACGCGGGCCTCTCACTGTTGCGGCCTCTCCCGTTGCGGAGCACAGGCTCCGGACGCGCAGACCCAGCGGCCATGGCTCACGGGCCCAGCCGTTCCGCGGCATGTGGGATCTTCCCGGACCGGGGCACGAACCCGTCTCCCCTGCATCGGCAGGCGGACTCTCAACCACTGCGCCACCAGGGAAGCCCCATTTCCGTATTTTAAACTCCCTTTTTTGAAAGTGAGAACCCTGACTCCCAAGTTTTTTAATATACTTAAAAATAAAAAAATCAATCAATCCTACTCTACGCAGCCAACCTCCTAGGTCCACGGTCGCCTTTTTCACCACACCCAGTTCAAACTCTCGCCCCCACCCCTGCCCCTTGCTTACCTGCTCAGCTTCTGCCACCCCTGCCGGGCTGCCTCCGTCCGTAGTCTCGCTCTCCCTGTGATGCACCGAGCAGCCCTCCTATGAAGACGCGCTCAGCATTGCTCCACCCCCAATACCTGCTCTGGGCTGCCTGCCACGGCTCCCCGCCCGCTCTCCCCAGGTGTGCGCTATTTTGCTTGCCTTCTCATAATGGCTTTAACCTGAAGTAGATTTTAAACGCTGTCATGCAGAGATGACGATAATACACCAAATCTGTTAGGGTCAGAACTCTCCTTACTTAAAAGAGGAGACGCAAAATCGAAAACACATGAAAGGACTGGTGAAACCAGTTTGAAACATGAAGTAATAGAGAACTTTTTGCTCAAGGTGTGGTGAGAAGGATACAGATTGCAAAGTGTTTCAAGAGATAGCTGCGTACAATTTCATTATACACCTGCACTGTTTTCCCCTCGAAATCTGTTTTTTTCAATACTCTGTGAAATAGGCTGATGTGTAAAACAACTGTGACAGAGGAAATGAAAGAGAAGAGAAATAAAACAGTTAAAAGAGTAGGCTGATTGAGATAATGAGGATGTAATGAATCTAAAAATCTAATGTTAAAAAAATCTGATTAACAGCCGAAACTCACAAAATTGAATCCATAGTGTATTAGAAGAAATTCTTTTTGAAAAACCACTCTCGCCCTTGTCAATCCCTCTGATAAAGTTGTGGATTTCATTATCCTCTCTCTCTGCCACACCTCCCCACCCTCTCCCATGAACCCACAGTGATAAACAAGTAGCTCAGGCCTAGCCAATCATAATAGCACGATCTGGCAATAAGACTGCTACAAGTCCTCCAAATACCATCCCATCGATGAAAGGTCTTCTATGGAATTCTTATTCAGAAGTTTAAAGGAGAAAAAATGTAACTGCATTTTAAAGCAAAGAAAGTTGCTTCTGGCTCTATGAATTGTCACACAAAGGTTTCTGTGCTCTGAGAATAAAAGTCAAGAATGCATGATCAGAGATGAAAAATGGATGGAAAGAGAGAGGAAGCAAAATGCACCTCACATGGTGGGTCTTGGTTCCAGCTCCCGAGCTCCCGGATCCTCAGATGCTCTGAGCTTCCAGTGAGTCTGTTACATATTTCAGTGTGTGCTGTCCACTCCCTACCCTCCACCTCTTCGCTGTGTCTCTCCAACATGTCTTCTTGTTGTCAGAGCTCACCTCTCACAATGCAGGCTGAAAATGGTAAGCATTTTTGCAGCCTCAATTCAGCTAGACTGTAGGCAGAACTCTAGCTTATGACCCCTGAGGAGAAATCTGCTGATAAAACGAGGGAAATGTCAGAAGAAAGTTCTCCGTTTTCTTAAAGTTTGCATGCTGTTTAAGAATAATTGGGCACTAATAAGAATCTACTGCTAATAAGGGAACCCTACTCAATACTCTGTAATGACCTATATGGGAAAATAATCTAAAAAAGAGTGGACATGTATAGGTATAACTGACTTACTTTGCTGTACAGCAGAAACTAACACAACATTGTAAATCAACTATACTCCAATAAAAATTGATTAAAAAACAAACAAAAAAGAATGATTGGGTGCTGGAGACAGTGATGAAGACTTAAAAAGAACCATAGAAAAGCTGACTTCAAGCCTTGATACTATGGAACTCCTGAATGTCTCCCAGATGCACTAATCTGAAAATTATGTTCAATTTAAGAAAATGAAGCCTCTGTTATTTAAGAATTTCTAAATACATATCCTATTACAGCTAATTGACTGCCAAATGATATGCCTCTTTATTAGTTTTAGACTAAAAATAGAATCCTACCAAGAATATAACTCCAAAAATCATGGAAGGAAAAGAGATATTACCAGGTAGCTGGGGGTGAACAAGAAAAGTTAAGAGCATATAGCAGCGCCAGAATGTAAAGAAGTACCCAAAGGGGGGAAAAAAAGTAGAGGAATGGGGACATTTTAAATGATACAGAGCCTACTGCATGATTTGTGGATCCTCATAATTTGTGGGTGTCCATGTTCAACGTGGGGACATCTTGTTCAAAAAAAAGAAAACACAATGTGTTAAAATTACAAAAATTATATATTTTTCCTTTCCCCTGAAGTTTCTCTCTCAGATTGGCATGATGCTTTTTATTAACAATGTGCTATACACTGAATGTTTGTGTTCCTCCCAAATTCATATGTTGAAACCTAATCCCCAATGTGACAGTATTTGGAGGTGGGTCCTTTGGAAGGCGACTAGTTCATGAGGATGGACGGCTCATGACTGAGATCAGTGTCCTTATAAAAGCAGCAGGAAGCTCACTCTCCTTCTGCAGTGTGAGGACACAGTGAAAAGTCCACTATCTCTGAGCCAGGAAGGGGTTCTCACCAGACACCAAATCCGCCAGTGCCTTGATCTTGGACTCCCCAGCTCCCAGAACTGTGAGATATATTACTGTTCTTTATACATCACTCAGTCTGTGGTATTTTGTTAGAGCAACCCGGATGGAATAAGACATTACTCAATATTGTTCTAAGAAAAGAAAATTTAAAATTTTAAACGTTTGTATGCATTATACTGTTCATCTTTATATCATGTAATGACATCTAACCTATATGCAGAATTACAAAAATTGCACAATTTATATTTTGTAGCTTATTCCCAAAGGTGACTCCAGCAGGCCTGAAAAGACAAAGGGAAGCCAGAATCAGGAAAGTTGAACAAGGAAGAAAAGAACCTTCCAGGCATGGAACTTGAGAGTGTACCCTAGGGAAGCACTTATTCCTGGGCCACGTAAGACTCTCACAGGCTTCTGAAATCCCCTTGCCCCCCTTGACTGAGGGCATATGAGGCCTGAGAGCTGAAGTATTCCACCTCCTTCCAGCCTCTGGCCTGTGGATGGATGTGCTGCAGCCCAGCTGGGGGTGGACACTGGGAATGTTGAGCTGGTCATTTTCCTTTTCTGTGTCCCATTGTCCTGACCTACAGCAGAGACAGCGCCAAAGGATCTTCACCTCTGCTCTAGTACAGGTTAGTTGCCTGGATTGGGGGGTTGGGCTGGAAATTAGAGACTCAGCCCTCCCACGACACAGTCTCAGGCTGGCTGCCAACCAGACAGGCAGGTGCTACCAGCTCAGATGCAAATGGCCATGGCCGGGCCCCACTGAGACACTCCAGGGCATGTGTGCACAACTTGGACTCTCCCATTCTTAGTTCCGGGCAGAGAGTGATAGCAGAACGCAGTCTTTCTCATGCCAAAGGGACCTAGGTCACCTGTGAGCAGGGCATCAGTTATCTCTGGGCCCTCAGGGGAAGGAGGAAGCCACATCACACCCATGGATCCAAAGGATGTGAGAATAAGACATGGACGATATGTCCCAAGAAAGAGAAGTCAGGGAGAGGGACCCTGTGTGAGCGAAGTCTCCAAGCCCCCAGCACATGACTCATTGTCCCATCAGATTTCAAGTAGAAAACCCAAATTTAAAGATAAAATTATTAAGATGTGAAGATGGTGACAGCAGAGCATTAAACCAAGCATAGAGGTCTCCTGAATGTGGACTCAGGGGAGACTACAGAGGTCTCAAGCCCCTGAGTCCAGTTCTGCCCAGAAGCCAGTCTGAAAGAACTCCCAATGGCCAAAGCTGGAAAAATTTGAGCTACAAAATAAATATAAAAATATTGGATTAGAACCCAAAGTATAAAATAAATATTCACGAGTACATTTTAATATAAATAAGTAAATAGAAACAAAGGACAGATCTTCTTTAAAGAAGAATTATAAATAATACATATAGATACATGCCCTCCTTCCCAATTCGTCCCCAGGTAGAGTTTAATTCACCTCCCCTTCATCGTGGGCTGGGTGTAGTGACAAAAAGAAAAAAAAAAGGAGTATGGTAAGGAAAAATTTAAAGAGAAGAAATCTGGCAAAAGCCACCCTAAACAAGTGCCAAATGTTAATATCACTAACCATAAGTAAGGGAAAGAACAGGTGAGTATAATTTACAGAACAAATATAAGAAAGAGCTAGTCATGACCATCTTGAAATGTACCCAGTCAAGTGATTTCTTGCAAAGACAAAGAATATATAAAATTCTCTACAAGAATGACAAAGGAAACATCTCATCCATGACAGGATCCTCACTCCATGGATATGGGATCCTAACATGGTTTTTGTGATAGAAGTCTAAGGAGCCCCCTCCAAATCCCCAGCCCTTTGTGTTCACACTTCTTATGCTTGATATTCAGTTAACATTTTAGCTACATGCTGCTGTAAAGGGATTTTGCAGATGTAATTAAGGCCCACAGTTAGTTGATATTAAAACAGGGAGATTGTAGGAATTCCCTGGAAGTCAGTTTGTTAGGTCTTCATACTCTCACTGCCAAGAGTACACAGGTTCAATCCTTGGTTGGAGAACTAAGATCCCTCAAGGCATGCAGTGTGGCAATAAATAAATAAACAAACAAACAAATAAATAAAATAAAATAGAGAGATTGTCCCAATGGTCCAGACCTAATCATGTGAATCCTTTAAAAGCAGAAAGTTTTCTTCAACTGGTCACAGAAGAGGAAATCAGAGAAACATTCACTAGCTGGTCTGGAAGAAAGCAAATCTTCATGTTTTGAACTGCCTTTTGGGGCCACAGGCCAAGAAACTGCAGAGAGTCTTCAGTTGCTGAGATGGTCACTGAAAAACAGCTAACAGGAAAATGAGAATCTTAATTCTGCAACAGGATGCAAATGAATTCTGCCAATGACCAGTGAGCTTAGAAGACCCTGAATGACAGCTAAGAACTGCATCCCTGACCAACATCTTGATTTCAGCCCCATCAGGAGACCCTGAGCAGATCCAGCTCTGCCATTGCATCTTTGGACTTTTGACTCCCAGAAAATGTGAGATAACAAGTGTGTGCTGTTTGAACATATTTTTTAGAAATTTGTGACCCAGTAATAGAAAACAAATATACTATTTATCTCCTTAGTCAAGTTAGGGGAACCCAAATCTTATACATGATTGGGAGCTTCTGTATAATAGTCCACTTTATGTAACAGCTCCATAATTTGGGGAACCTTTTTTATTAAAAATGTGTAGTTCCTATGTTTTTTAAGGGTATTTTTGTTTATCAAATCAGATTACTATTTAAAAAATTATACAAATAGAAGAAAAATCTATGAATAAACTATGAATAAAAGGAAATTTTCATAATATGACAAAGAATATCTGTCTTACATCTAAAGCCAAAATCATACATAAAACTTACAATAGAATAACAAGACATTGATGGCAGAAATAACAACTTTTGTTTAAAATAGCTTTTATGTCCCAACAATTCAGTTGTAAAGAAAAACAAATAACCGTATAAATATTGAAAATGAGAACATGTAACAAGATGGTGATGGCTTGTTCAATATAGCTCTGACATTTCAAAACAATTGAGTTACAAAATAAGAACACAAATTATTGTTTCCTACAAAAGAAATGCTTATTTGCCTGCAAAATCCAGGAAAATTATTAGGATTAATACAGGGATTCATTATACATTTTGATTTTAAAAATCCTTAAAGATAGACTAAATTGTTTTCTACATATGGTGCACTTGACAAGTTAGAAAGCATTATGGACATTAAATCCTATTCATAATAGCAATTGAAATATAAAGTACATAGAAAAAAACAACAGCAGGATTATAACGTTATACTGTTATGCAGATTAAAAGAAGGCAAACATGGGAATGAACATGTATTTCTAAATTTCTCTGTTAAAGATTTTAATAACATGTTCAATGATTTATTTTTTTTTACTTCAGCTATGTCAATTTATCATTGTTGGAATTTGTAGGTTTCCTCTATTATTTAATCTCATCTATTACATTTTACTTCCAGCTGTTACAATCAGTTCTCCTCCTATTGCAACAAGCCACATTTATTTTGTGTTAATTATGTATACATTTTATTTAGGTATGTTCCTACAAACTGTGTATTTCTATTTTATGGACATGTATTTAATTCCATGTTTTTTTTTTATATTTCACCCAACATTTTTACAGAGAAATCTGGTTTTAAAACACAACTCTATTGCTGTATTTACAACCTATACTTTGCTTCTAATTTCTGGACAGTAGTTCACAGTATAAACCCACCATACTTTATCCATCCGCCCTACAATGATGGAAAACCACATCACCTCCAAATCTCTACATCACAAATAATGTTCATTGAGCATACTTGTACATGTCTCCTTTGGAACACTGTAGGGCTTTATTTTAAGTAATACTTACCCAGTCACAGTATTGTTATAGAATAAATATGCCTGTACTTAATTTGCCTAAGTGTTGCTAGATTGATCTCCAGAACAGCTGTTCTCTACTCTCCTCCCAGCCACCAACACATTAAGGTCCCTTATTCCCATTATTCACCAACAATTAACTGGTTTACTTCCTTATTTTTGCCAGTCTAGTAGAATATTGTTTTATCTTTTTATTTTAATTTGTATGCCTGAATCCTAATTCAAATATTGTTATCATGTAAGAGTTTCCTTTTATAAATTGCTTATTTATATTATTTACCTGTTTTTCTCTTGAATTGTCCTCTTCTTATTGATTTGCAAAAGTCTTTGTATATTATAGATATTAACAATGTTTCAATTTTAAACATTGTGAATATCTTCTAAAATGTTATCTATTAACTTTGTGATATGCTTTATTAAATAGAAATCTTTAATTTTATTATAATCTCACTCATTAATGTTTTGCTTTTGAAATTTTGGGTTTTTTAACTTTATTTTATTTTATTTCATTCTACTGTGGTTAAAACACTTAACATTAGACAGTGCTATCTTAACAAATTACTACTAAGTGTAAGCTACAGTATTGTTACAGCAGATCTGTAAACATATCCATCTTGCTTAACTGAAACTTTGTAACGTTTGACTAGTAACTCTTCTTTCCGCGCCCCTCATCTTAGCTCCTGGAACCACCATTCCACACTTTAATTCTATGAATTTGACTATGTTAGCTACCTCATATAAGTGGAATCATGCAGTATTTATCTTTCTGTAAGTGGCTTATTTCACTGAATTTTTACTTAAGAAATTCTTTCCCATCCTAGGTCACCGATATATTCTATATTTGTATGCATGCACAGATTACCCTAAGCCAAAGGTCCGTCCAACTAAACAGCCTTGCAAGTAGGAAGGACTCAATACACAGTTTACCACTGTGGAAATGACAGCTGTTCAAAACAGCTTTTTAACCATTTTGTGCTTGCAAGAATAAAAATTTTAGGAATATCGGCTCTGTGTAAAAAGTAAAAAAAAATGAATCTTTTAAAAAGGATTGTTTATATTTTCTGTTGAAATATACCAAATGTATTTACATTAAATGTGAGTCTTTCCCCAAGACTCCAAGAAGCTTCACTGAGAAACTTAAAGGCTCCAAACTTGAAATATTATAAAATCTTTCAGAATTTTAATCTGCTAAAATTTATATGGTGACCCAATGTCTAAGACCACAAATATAAAATTTTGTAGACATCTTATATAAAGCTTTTGAAATGTGTGAAGTGGAAGCAAACATCTATCTTCTCCCTCTGCCTGCCACCCAAGTGCACGGTGTTCCCCAAGCCTGTAATTCTTCTGAACTAGAGATTCTGGAATCAGTTGTTGCACTGATACTTATAAAAGAACTAGGGGGACTTCTGTGGCCAGTACATGTTTACTCATACTAGTGAAATGTGGGTAACTAAGTCTAAACATTAAAGCTATCAAAGACAGCCTGGTGAAACCAAAAGGTTATTATATAGAGAAGGAAACATACATTTTTGCACATGGTTTAGAGTATTTGAGTTTTTCTGTATTAGAAGGAGTGTAAATTTTTAAATGTATCCCTGGGCTCTACTAATAAATACATTCCTGAGCCACTTTTGGATGAAATAGTCATTCTTCAGCATAGCATTTTTACTGTTTCAATTTTCCTAAAAATTTTCTTCTTTAAGGTAAATGGCTATCTAGCAGAACATTAATAACAAAGACTTTCCTATGTCATTCTCTTCATTGACTTGCAAATGCAATCATTCTTGTTCTCTTTTGAGCACAGAGGAATATAGTGCATTGCGTTACAGACTGCAATTCTCATCAGTTGTGCGAAGAGCTAGTTCCATTTCTAATTCATATCTGGAAGAGGACTATTGAAAAATGTCCTATTTTGTATATAAAGTTTATTCTAACCTTCAATCAAAAAAGAAGAATCTACCTTTCTCACTAAGGCATAAGTAATATAAGTAAAGTCAATGGAAAAGTCCATATCAGAAAAAGGAGAAAATCTGGGTCCAAGAGTCAAATACAAAAAGTCAAATGACTTAAAATAGAGATACGTGTGAATTCCAAACAATGGAAAAATGGAATTATTTTCAGGTTTTGAAGAAAGACTTAAATGTATTGCTGTTTTCTATATTCCTTAAAGTACTACCTCATAGGCAGGATATGTCAGAGCTGTGAATGTATATGTATTCATGTGTGTGTTTTCTAATTTTATGGCATATATTTCAACTCGTTTGATTATGACAGGTCTTAAAAATGAAATAGATTTAGTGATAAAAGATTATAGTGAATTTATAGGTTACAACCAACATTAAAGAAGAGGAATAAATTTGGAAAATTTGACCAAAGCATCCCAACTGACTATCTGGGCCAATTAAAACCTTTTTCATCATGTAACAGAGAATGGGAAAAATAGGAGATAAAAGTATTAAAAAGTCAGAAGTTCAGGGAAAGCCTGGACAAGTGATTTCATTATTGTTTGTTGTCTTGATTTTTCAGATAAAATCCAATGCTACTTATCTATCAGTTAAGGGTAGGAGTAACAGTAACAAAACATGCTCTGTTGGAGAAATAGTTAAAACAGTATCATTTTGAAGGTCCCTCCAACTTTGGGGTTTTTGAGAAAAAGAGATAACTAATTGGCAAATAAAGATACAAAAAATAAAACAAAACACATATCTATTTGAATACAAATTTACCTAAGGGAGTTTTTCCTTCCTAGACATTGCTGTGAGAAATTCCTTAGTCTCAAATTCAGTTTAAATGAATGGTAATAATGGCTTATTGGCAAAAAAAATTAGGATATTTATATTTTTGTCTTTTTCATTTTTATGTACTTCAAATGCCATTTGTTCAGTTGGCTCTCTCCAAAGTCTTTCAAATGATGGCTTGTATTTTAATTTAGAAAAAGCTGAATTTAGGATTTGGTTGCAGTTTTAGGTCAGAGACACTTAAGTTTTGATTTCAACTCCTCTTTAGAAAACTCAACTGAAAGAGACAGGGAAACAGTAGTCACATAATTATGTTTTTTGCATAACAGCTCCGTGATGAATTTTGCAGTGAAAAATTCCCATCTCATAATGTGTACTGGTTTTTATTTATCTTCTTTTATGGCTTGTTTTCTAGTTCTGAATCATTAAATGTTAAAATTATGGTTTATTTAGGTATAGCACTGAAGGAAATCATAACATCACTTTTAGTATTTCAAATATTAATTTTAATAAAAAGTCCTAGCAAGGTTGAAATTTTGGAAGTAGGCAACTCGTGTTCCTGATGCTAAATTTGCTTTCTTGAAAGGTTAGGAACATTTAGAAGTGCAAGTAGTTGTTCAGGACACAAAAATACCATAAATCTCTCCTAAAGTGTGACTTAGTACTCTGAAAAAAAAGCATGTATTTGCCAAGTCCAATACTTATTCTCCTAATGAAATTTATACTTTAGTGAGAGCAGAGCTAGTAAGCTTCTCAATTCTTTTTACTGTGCTAAAAGTAGAGAAAGTATTAACAAGTAAATGATAAGCGAGGCTGCCTGATGTTAAAGATACAGATCAGTGAGGGAGAGATGATACCTGTCATATGAAGGGCCTGGCTCCCTGTCCAGACAGGGCCTCAGGCTGCAAACTCAAATGTGGTTATAAATTCCACAATCTGTTTGTAATATTTGCATGTGCTTGAAGGAGTGTGACCTTAATGGAAATGGCTCACATTAGCCAAATTCACAAGAGACTAACCTACTGACAAAATGACAAACCATTAATGTATAAAGAGGAATGTGAAATGACAAATCACTAATGTATAAAGAGCAATGTAACATGACAAATCATTGATGTATAAAGAAAAGTGTAACTCTCAAGGAAAGTATAACATTCATTTCCCTTTCTCAGGACAGATACTCCAAGCAGAAAAATCCTCATGAAAAGCACAAAAAATTATAGTTGGATCATGACAATAATTATCACTTAGGACCAGAGGTGACTCCATCTGCTGAGCAGGGCTGTCCTAATGGACACGGCTGAAGACACAATAAAACATCCTTACTCCTTTGAGTCCTTTTTAAAGATAATCTGGTTACTATTCCCTTTCTGTTCACACAGCCTTCTTTTAGACGGGGTATATTATAATAAATTGAGAAGAACGAAGTTTGGTTAATTCAGATCTTACATAGAATCTCGCTGTATGGAGAGCGGGCAGCGTAGCTGATCAAAGTGGAACTGAAGTGGTTGAAGTGGACTTGAGGTTCCCTTTTCCTCCAGCCCACAAACTCTCCCACTCACTGCTATCCTGTTTAGTCCCTAGAGAACTCTGGAGCTTTGCCAACCAAGATTGAAAGCCACTGGATTAAAGGAAGCAGTCTCCTCTGGTGGTCAGTGACAAAATCTTATTTGCCTAAGGTTTCTTTGCTCATAAAATGAGATGATAATATCATATTACTGTACCAGTTTGGATGATCTAGTTTACGCTTTAGTAAAAACAACTCATATCTCAGCGACTTATCAAAAAAGCTTGTTCTTCACTCATGTTCAGGCTTTTCACAATTTTCCTGAATTGTTTTTGTTCTTAGGACTCACCCACTCTCTGAACATTGCTGGAAACTTTTTTTTTTTTAACATCTTTATGGGAGTATAGTTGCTTTACAGTGGTGTGTTAGTTTCTGCTTTACAACAAAGTGAATCAGTTATACATACACCTATGTCCCCATATCTCTTCCCTCTTGCATCTCCCTCCCTCCCACTCTCCCTATCCCACCCCTCTAAGTGGTCACAAAGCACCAAGCTGATCTCCCTGTGCTATGCGACTGCTTCCCACTAGCTATCTGTTTTACATTTGGTAGTGTATATATGTCCATGCCACTCTCTCACTTTAGCCCAGCTTACCCTTCCGCCTCCCCATATCCTCAAGTCCATTCTCTAGTAGGTCTGTGTCTTTATTCCTGTCATGCCCCTAGGTTCTTCATGACCATTTTTTTTCTTTTTCGATTCCATATATATGTGTTAGCATACGGTATTTGTTTTTCTCTTTCTGACTTACTTCACTCTGTATGACAAACTCTAGGTCCATCCACCTCACTACAAATAACTCAATTTCGTTTCTTTTTAGGGCTGAGTAATATTCCATTGTATATATGTGCCATATCCTCTTTATCCATTCATCTGACCTAAATAGACATTTCTCCAAAGAAGTTATACAGATTGCCAACAAACAGAAATGCTCAACATCATTAATCATTAGAGAAATGCAAATCAAAACTACAATGAGATATCATCATACTGGTCAGAATGGCCATCATCAAAAAATCTACAAACAATAAATGCTGGAGAGGGTGTGGAGAAAAGGGAACACTCTTGCCCTGATGGTGGGAATGTAAATTGATATAGCCACTATGGAGAACAGTGTGGACTTTCCTTAAAAAACTAAAAATAGAACTACCATATGACCCAGCAATCCCACTACTGGGCATATACCCTGAGAAAACCATAATTCAAAAAGAGTCATGTACCAAAATATTCATTGCAGCTCTATTTACAATAGCCAGAAGATGGAAACAACCTAAGTGTCCATCATCAGATGAATGGATAAAGAAGATGTGTTATATATATATATACAATGGAATATTACTCAGCCCTAAAAAGAAATGAAATTGAGTTATTTGTAGTGAGGTGGATGGACCTAGAGTCTGTCATACAGAGTGAAGTAAGTCAGAAAGAGAAAAACAAATACCATATCCTAACACATATATATGGAATCTAAGAAAAAAAAAAGGTCATGAAGAACCTCGGGGCAAGACAGGAATAAAGACACAGACTTACTAGAGAATGAACTTGAGGATATGGGGAGGGGGAAGGGTAAGCTGTGACAAGGTGAGAGAGTGGCATGGACATATATACACTACCAAACATAAAATAGATAGCTAGTGGGAAGCAGCCGCGTAGCACAGGGAGATCAGCTCGATGCTTTGTGACCACCTACAGGGGTGGGAGGGAGGGAGACGCAAGAGGGAAGAGATATGGGAACATGTGTATGTGTGTAACTGATTCATTTTGTTATAAAGCGGAAACTAACACACCATTGTGGAGCAATTATACTCCAATAAAGATGTTTTTAAAAAAAAAAGCAAAATGTATCTTTTTATATAATTAGTTAAAATATGATATTCAAATTTTAGTTTCTAATAAAGAAATTGATCAGGTCAGAGTGAAAGAGTGCTTGATTTAGACTCAGAAAAATATTTTATAGCTCATATTCTGGCCTTTTTAAAAAATTAATTAGGCCTATATTACAATAGAAAATTAGGTGGGAAATAATAATTGTAAACATGTACAATTTTGCAGAATATGAAGAACATAAAATTAGTGATATTTTATTATTAAATCCAAATCTAAGCTCTTAACACTAATGAAACAGGAAATTAGAATACTCTCTAATTGACTTTCAGATGCCAAATAATTGAGTCCATATATCTATCTCTTTTTATGTTGTGTTTAAATTGTAACTCATATTTAGTGAAATGCACGCATTTCAATTGTACAGTCCAACAAGTTTTCACAAGTGTTTATACCTGTGTACTTTCCACATGGTTTGGATATTGAATCTTTCCATCACCCAAAGGCACACTGTTCCCTTATACCCCTTTGCAGTCAACCCCTTCCCCACAGGTTAACTACTGACAATCACTGATATGCTGTAACTAGATTTGATTGTTATAGAATTTCACATAAACAGAATCATGTGGAAAGATGTATCATGAATCCTGACTTCTTGCACTTTGCATAGTGCTTTTGAAATTCCCCCACGTTGTTGTTCATATAGCTAATTCATCCCTTTTTATTACTGCAGAGTATTCTGTTGTTTGGCTATCCCAAAATGTGTTTATCCATTCATGAGTTAACAGACATTTGTGTGTCTTACAGAAAGTTATTATGAACATTTATGTTCAAATCTTGTGCAAACATGCATGAAATTTAAAAAGCTACAATTTTGATAAATCCTCGGAGCATGTCTTTTTGCATTGCTTTCACTTTCTGAAAGTATGTTGTTCTGGTTGTTATTCATTGTTCCCCCTTATAGTAACTTTATACGGAATTAAAACGCAATTCTTAACTGATTTTTATGTGAACTGTTCCTTAAGCTGAAGTAAGTATGCATCAGGATACATTTTCTAATGACACAGAACTCCAGCTTCTGTTGTTTTGTTTTTACTCTAGTGTTCAAAAATACGGCTCTTTTGCTTTCTGAAATTTCCTGGTCCAGCTTTCCTCCACTATTATCTGTAGCTTTCCTGTCTTTTGTCCCTTTGTTGTCTCTAAATTGCTTATTTTGATGCCACTTCAAGTAGTTTCTTTTCAGTGTGTTACCTTATCCTAAAAGATAGTGTTAGCTTATCAGTTTTGAGAGTTCATTGTGGTGGTACCGATCCAGCCATGGGGAACCAGGACATTGACATGCTGTATTGAGTTCCACTGTTTTTTCTCAGCAAATATAATATTGACATGAACTTCTTGTGTTTGTTTGCCTTTATTTAGTCTTTGAGGTTCACAGAGACACCTCATCTCCCAATTTCACTGCAAATAGTATTCATAGGTTTTATATTATGGATATATAATTACTCTCCTGGGGTTTTTTTGTCAGGACTTAGAAAACTGTGCTACAATCCCCATCTTCCCAAAATCTCCTCATTATTTTTAAACACCTTTATACAGCTGGCTCAGAAAGTGCTTTAGTCACTAGTTTTAGTTCCCAAAGTCATTTCTTTATTAATTTTTAATGGGATGCCCAAGATGAATATGATTAGCTATGGTCATTCTACCAGTAAATTGTTAATGTTGAAAGACAGTTTTCTTCTTTTTCATGACTTGCATCAATGTTGACTTTAAGAGGCAAAATGTATAAATAGTTCTGCAATGTTTTCAAGTGGTCATACTTAAATTAAATGGGACATATGTGATATCCTCTATAAGATCTGTATGTTATTATAAAAAATAAAGTGCTTGTATTGTTCGTTTAAAATTCTTAGTAGCCAAACTTTTAAGCCTATTCCTTCAAATTTGAGAACAAAGCCAATGTTCAAATGAGCAGAAAGAAAATGAGTATAAAATTCAAAATATACTTAATAAGTTCAAAAAAATCTATAGAAGTTAATTTAAGCTTGTTTTGATAAGAAAACTATCCATGGAGTGGGAATATATTTAGTTTTACCGTAGACATTGGCTTATTTTAGACATTTATTGTGGGACTTAGTTTGGCCAATGCACTGAGCATAAATTGACACTTACTATTGTGGGAACAAATGCTACAGAGCCAAATATTGATATAACTCCCTGTTTTTTTGTCTGAACTAATGGGTTTCTTACTGAACTTTCATGTCCAGTTCGCATTCTTACAATTTCAATTTATCCTGTAAATTTTACTGAATTGATCAATCACCATATGAAAATTCTTCAGCTCATATTGCTGTTATTCTAGGAGTATTCCAAGGAGAGAAAAGAAACATTAAAATCCATCAATATTTTCTTTCTATGTGGCTTCAGGCCCTGGCCATACAGGAACATGTCAACTTGCATGGTTGAGCTAAAGAGTTGAAAAATAAATCCTATCAGTACAGTAGCAAATGTACTTACTTACAAACAATAAGTTTTTTAATTTATAAAGTGCTCCTCTATATACTAATGAACATTTATTTTACAAACAGAAGGAAAAAAATAGGCCAAAAATACAATTCTCATGTTGGTATTGATCTATACCAATTTCCACCTCTGCACATTTAACAAACTGTCCTATAAGATATTCTGACCAAGTATAATATTTTATTACCATCTTCACATCGTGTCTTATAAATAGAAAGAATTGTGAAATAAATTTCCTAGAACGTCTCTCCTTCATGTAAAGTCCTCTAGTTATTAAAGGATGCAGTAATGAGGCAAAGTTTCAACTGAGATTAGATAAGCAAGTAAGGAAGGATAGTATTTATTTTTATAAAAGGAACAACTGAGTAGCCTTATCTTTAAAATGTGATTTCACTCTCAGGAAACCATCCTCAAATTTAATTTATATATTTTTTTTTTATCACATAATTGGCTTTGTACTACATGATATTTTACTATAAGACCATTAGCATTTCCGTTTGCATTTGAATAAAAGACCTGGGACTGAATGGGAAATGTATTTTTAAAAATAAGTATGAGAATGAAAAAAATCAAATTAGAATTTAAAAATACATGCATATATTTTTCATAGAGAATATTTGGTGCTCAGCTGGTAATTTAAACCATTTTACTCTCTATTTAAACTTTCAATACTGATCTCATGCCCAGCTAATCTATGTCCTTGTTAAATGTTGAGGAGGAAAGAAGTGATCTGTTTTACTCATATAGTGTCTCTTCCAGTGGTTGGATAAAATCGTTAGCAGTAGAAGCAGGCTAAAGATGTTTGTAAACAGCAGTGCAGAAGGCATAGATGACCCTCTTTGATGTGAGACTAAGAAAGCCTTCTCAAGTGGTTAGCATTTCTTCTGTAACCAGCTCTTAGCAGCTGCGTGGCTATGGGAAGCATTAGGATGCTGGTGATGGTGCACTGGCCCCAGGGCCTTTCTCATTCAACCCATCAGTAGTGAGGCAAACTACATACTTTATTTTAAAATTTGAGACATACATGTAACTTCTGGAAGACAGAAATGCCTGCTGTATGATTAAACTAGGTAGCAGTGTTTATATTCTTTCCAGTACATTTATATTCCACATTGTCTTTAGCATGTATTATATAGTCTTGTATTTCTTTCTTCACATTGCAATTGCCCCCATTGTTGAATTTCTTGAGGGTAAATCACAAATCCTATTCCTCTTTAGAGTCATAATTGTTTTTATAGTCACTGCACATAGGGCCGTGACTGGAACATAGTAAATATTATATAAAATATATATATATTTAAATTAGTGACTCATAAGGAAATTATGTTATAAAATGTGAATATCAACTCAATTAATGATGACATTAAAATAGTCATATTATTCTCTTATACGGTATTTTCTTTGTCACAGTAAATATTTTAAATAATGTTAAACTCAGGAGAAGAAAGCATTTTAGAAAACATAATATGAGCAAAACTTATTTGGTGTGACACTGTAAAATCTGTTATTATTTAAGGTAAATTAAGGCTTTATGGTTTGAAAAAAATAGGAAGTTTCTGAATATTTTTACATTTTGGCCTGTGGTGCTTTCTCTGATATAAAAGCAGAATTATACATTTAATCTACTGAAGTCAGGATATAAACTTTTTAATCTCTAAATTAGAGATAGCCAATGACTACTTTCCAGACAAAGCATTTACCAAGATGAATATAATACCCCTATAACTCAAAATTTCACTAACAGAAAAATATACACATAAGCATGGTGTGAATATCCATAACACATGGGGGAAAAAAGGCGGGAGCTCTTTTCTTATCAAATTATTTTTTGTTCTATGCCACAAAAATTAAAATTAAATATCATTATAAAACAATACAATATAAATGTTGTCAAATTATTTCAGATGTATCATTTTTCACACCAATCATTTTATAATCAGTTATGATTGTCTATTCCAATCCAAAATAAATACAGAGAAGTGGAAGTAGGAGTATAACCAAGGTCTTAACAGTATTATCTAACTTAAGGATCACTAATTTTATTCTGATTCAATGTGGCAACAGGTTTTAAATAAATTAATATGTTATAAATATTGGAACATGGTACTTAGAACCATATGTGACAGAGAAGGACCCTGCACAGTGTTGCAGTTCCTACGTGGAACCACACCATTTCAGGGTCTAATTGTCAGTTTTAACTTTCCAGAAACTGAATTTCACCACAGGATTCACAAATGAATAGACACTTAGAGAATGGTTCATGCTAATAAAGTCACATGGCCAGAGGACATTAGAATACAAGACTTTACAAGGAAAATGATAATTTTCATATGTCTTCCATATTCACATCAGCCATATTGAATGTCTCATTCCTGACATCCAATATCCTAAGTGATTACTCAGTTTTAAGAAAGTTTCATATTAAACATGCAGTCATGCTTAAAATAAATGTTGTGCTTTAATAAGTCTGAAGACTTAAAATAATTTTTATTTTGTATATTTTTCTTGTCTCCCCTGGGCCTTCTCCCCATCAAGCAAGTTGTATTCATTGCTTCAAGAGAAGTTTGGATTTAGCCTAGAACAAATAATTCAATTGATTAATGAATCCTAAAATACACAGCAAATAGAATAGTATGAAAGCAAAAATATTTAAACACACTTTAAAATATATTTTAATAAGTTTCGACTTATAGAAAATTTGCAAAGATAGCAGTAGTTGCAAAAGATAGTAGAACATCAGTTCTTCCCATTGTTAATATCTTATATTACCATGGTGCATTTCTCAAAATGAAGAAGCTGACATTAACACATTAGTATTAACTAAACTCTAGATATTATTTGGATTTCACTTTTCTATTAGTGTCCTCTTTCTGTTTCAGAATCCGTTTCAGGATTCCACATTCCATGTGCTTAAAGTAGCCTTTGCCAGATTTCTGAACTCGAAAGTTAGTATATTTTTCTTTGCATACCCTATTCTTGGGAAGCAAGTCACTGAGTCTACCTCACCCAGGGCTGGGGGCGGAGAAGTAGGAGGGCCTGGTAATTTAGCACCTTCTCCTGAAGGGAATGGTATCTATACATGTTACTTTGAATTCTTCCACAAGGAAGATTCGTCCTTTGTTTCCCTCATTTGTTTATTGATTCGATAATTTGTGTCGATTGGAGCTTATTTTATTTTTAGTTGATATTTTTATTTAAAATATTTTCCCAGCTTTATCAAGATACAACTGACATATTATATTGTATAAGTTTAAGGTGTACAATATGAGGGTTTGATACTTATATATTGTGAAATGATTACCACAATAAGGTTAGTTAACACTTCCATCACCTTGTGTATCTACCATTGTGTGTGTGTGTTTGTGTGGTGAGAACATTTAAGATCTAATCTCTTAGAAACTTTCAATTATATAATAGTATTGTTAATTACAGTCACCAGGCTGCACATTAGATCCCCAGAACTTACTCAACTTATAACCAGAAATTAGTGTCCTTTGACTAACATCTCCCATTTCCTCCACCCCTCAGCCCCTGGCTACCAACATTTTATCCTCTGCTTCTATGAGGATAGACTATCAGTTTGGATTATTAAAGTGATGCCATACAATATTTGTCTTTTTCTCTCTGACGTATGACACTTAGCATATTGCCCTCAAGGTCCATCCATGTAGTCACAAATGGCAAGATTTCCTTTTTGCTCATGGCTGAATAATATTCCATTGTGTGTGTAAAACATCTGTATCTATTCATCTGTAGAGAGACCTTTTGTTTTCATATGTTGGCTATTGTGAATAATGCTGCAACAAACATGTGAGTGCAGCTGTCTGTCCAAGATCCTGGTTTCATTTCCTTTGGATATACACCCAGAAGTTGGATTACTGGATCATACAGTAGTTCTATTCTTAACTTTATGATGAACCTCCATAGTGTTTTCCATAGTGGCTGGACCATCTCACATTCTTACCTGCAGTGCATCAGAGTTCCTTTTTCTCCACATCCTTACCAGCACCTCTTATCTCTTGTCTTTTTGATGATAGCCATTCTAACAGGTGTAACTTTACATTTCTAACAGGTGTGAAGTGATATCGCTCTGTGGTTGGATTTGCACTTTTCTGACAACTGCTGATGTTATTATTGATGTTGAGAATCTCTTCACGTATTTGTTGGCCATTTATATGTCTTTGAAAATTTGTTTATGCGAGTACTCTGTCCATTTTTTAGTTATTGCTTTATTGCTATTGACCTCTATGAGTTTCTTACATATTTTGGACAGTCACCCCTTATCAGATCAATGCTTTGCAAATATTTTCTCCCATTTCATAGGCTGTCTTTTCATTCTGTTGATTTTTAATTTGCTAAAATTTAATTGTGTTCTTCTTTTCAATTCACTCATATCTCTTTTTGTAACTCATACCAATTTATGAAATATATTTATTTTATTTAGATTTATGAAATATTTGGCAAATGTTGACAGATGTTCTTGATGGTGACATTTAAAGTGATACTTCAGTCTTTGCATTCTTCTCTATCATGTGAGTTTATTTTTAAAATAAGCATTTATCATTTGTTTAAAAATTCTAACATTATAATTTTTAAATGTCCCTCATAATCCAAAATGTAAAGTATTTTTCTCTAATAGAAGGTTGAAATGTCTTTATTCAAAGCCCATAATCAGAAAGGGCAGGCAAAATTAGTAACTGCGTTTGTATTTACAAGATGTTAAACAATTACTCACAAGTAGGCTAATTTTAGTATCTGTGTTATGTTGAGATTTATCACTTTCCTGAATGTGCCATGTAGATTGTTGTTTGTCAGTTGATTGTGTACTTGAACAGTTTAATCACTTCTTATTCTTTATTCAAGGAAGGAGGAGTTGAAATTGAGCTTTTAAGAAGTTTAAATTTAGAGACACTAAGCTTTATCTGTAACATTGGAATATTTTTTTTATTGAATCATCATACCCTTGTGTGTGTGACACACACACAAAGCATGAAGTTTAGGTCAATGGATTGAATCAGGCCAAATTAAAACTATTATTTTTAAAGTTGCTAAGAGACTAGAACTGAATTGTTCTTACCACAGAAAAAGAAATGATAATGATGCGATGTGATAGAGGATTTGGCTAAAGCTGTGGTGGTAATCATATATTGCAGTGTATAAATGTAACAAATCAGCAAATTGTATGCCTTAAATTTGCACAATGTTATGTGTCGATATCTCAACTAAAAAAAAAAACACAGGAAAAGAAAACACATAAAATACGTATACACATAAATACAAAGTAAACTAGTATTCTTATCTTTGGGACAAACTCTAATGCCAGAATTGTGACATTTCCAACTGCAATATTTGTACTAATAATGTAACATTTGGTGATTTTGTTCATTTTGAAATACCATACTTAAGATGTGAACTATTTGAAGTATTATATTAGGCATTTATTTTGTTCAGGAGTATATATTATAATCATTTTACTTCTTTCTTTGTAAATAGAATATTTCACTAAAATTATCTCTGGTGCCAAATACACGAAACAAAGGTAGTGAAACTTCAAACCATGACTATGTATGATATCTTTTGTTGCTCTTTTAGGTAATGTTATAATTTAAAGTGAAGAAATTTGTTTATGTTGCCATTTATGTTGTGCTATAAACTTAAACTTTGTATCCCAGAAACTTCCCGAACAAGGACATGGAAATAAAATGAGGTAACTAAAACACACAAACGTTTCAGGCATTGTTATTTCACCTCATATCTTATTAATCTTTGCTTCCTTTAAATATACTCTAAAGATCTCAGCTATGAAGTTGAGTCCTTAACTAATGTACATTCAGTGTATTTTCTTCTCTCTTTTTTTTACATGTGGAATTGCACAGGTTTTGTAGTATTCTGGTATCGTTTTGTGTGCATTTTCATTGTGACTTCCTCTTTAGTTCACTATTTATTTAGGGGTGAAGTATTTAGTTTCCAACTGTATTAGTTGGTATGTTTCTTTGCTCTTTGAGGTCCTCCCCTTTTATTATGTTCATTCGATACAGATTTGTTTTATTTATCTTGCTCAGGACTTAGTATAATTTTTCAAAATTAACAATCATTCTTAATGTCTAGGAAAGTGTTCTCTATCATGATAGAATGTGTACCTTTCCCTATTTTCTCTATATTTTTTATTTTGTAAGTCATTTTAGAAATATGGAAAACTGATTCATTTTGCTGTCTCAAACTCTGAAATCCTACTTTTTCATCTTTTTATCTCACTCCAGTGATTTCTGGCTCCTTCCCTGTATAGACCTTTGTCATTTCAGCCTGTTTTCCCGTATTGATTTTAAGTCTACAATGCAAATAGACATTATTCATCCCTAAATATATATTCCTGGATAGTATATAACTCATTGTACTATATTTGGAGCACCTGTTCATATGATCACTATTTTTCTTTTGAGGTTTCTCTGAAGTTTAATTACCATATGACTTTTTGATTTAAAAACATAATTTTTGTAATATCCACTTTTATGTACCACTACCACTAAAAGGTCACACTTCACATTTTTAGTTTATATTTACTGGAAGATTATTTATTTTTTAGATATGTAACACTGTTTTTCTTAGCCCTTACAAAATTTACTTGAAAATTTGAGAGAGCACTGTCATATAGAAATAGATTATTTTAATTTGCATGACATTTAACTTATATATAAACTTATTTTAACTTTACATTTAACTATATTAACTTACATGCATATATTAGGAGGACAATAAGGATAAATAAATTGGATAAATGTTTCTAAAATGTCCTCAGAGTTTACCTTTTCTGAAACATTTTTATCTCAGAATTGTCCATTTGTCCACATAATTTTCTCTTCTATGGCACTAAGAGAGATAAATATGTAGCCTGTCTTAAAAGAGAGAGCCCTTTGCTCCTAGCGTTCTCTTCTAAGTCAATAAACATTCAATTCTACCGGAAGGTGTTGAAAGATGGCTTTTGAACAACAGCCAAAACATACACTTCTTTTTCAAATGGCTCTTAAACAGATTGCTTGTTAGAATATTGAATGTTTTTGTTAGACAGTCATAACACTAACATTAACATTATTATCATCACAAAATTGACAGTAGCAGTTTTATGTTGCTCTTACTAACTGCATCATGATTTTATTGATACTGATAGTTTAAGAAAAGTGTTCATTTGAGGACATTTGAAATGTGATATATGCATAGATAAAACCTCATATTAAATCATGTTTAGTTTTTATAATAAGCCATAATTGGCAATGTTTTATTATTATTTTAGTAAAAAGTATGATGAAATTAGTTAAATATTATCTAGAATTTTTATCTCCCTCTAGTAGGGCTCAAAACACACACACTCTCTCTCTCTGTCAGATGTTCAGCAGGTTTTGTGAAATAAAATTCAATATTTTGAAATATAAACTAAATTTCAGAAGAAAACAATCAATCTAATTGAAATAAATTGTTCTGTAATATAAAATTTTAAAACTTTATCCTTAAAATTTTGCAGATGCATTACCTTTGTGGTAATAATCAATGACATTTGTTCTGATTGTGCCTTGTTTATTTAAAACATTTATTTAATTATCAACATCCAAAAGCAAATTACACTTAGGAAAATTAGGAAATCACCCTTCTTATATCTTCATATTTTCCCTATCTCATGATTTTTGTGTGCATGATATTATCTAGTGCTTCTGCATATTTTCTATTCTTGATCCCCTTTACAACAGGAATATTTCTCAAGAGCTCTTTTTGACACTTGAATTCCCTTATGAAATCATGTACATAATAATTTACTATTAAAATTATATTTTTCTCTCTTCCTCATATAATTTAAATTGTAATATCAATGTTTTTTCCAAAACACAATGGTACAACATAAATATCTCCATGATTAATCCTGCTTTCTAAAGCTGACCTCTGATAAGAATATAAGGGTAGTTTTCCAGATGCTTTGCTGTGTTTAACTAGCAAAGCATAAATATTAGAATGATATACACTTTATTATGACCTTTTGTGAAAATAATATATATACATATAATGGGTACATACATATAATTTATATCGTCATATTCAATAAATGCTCTAAAATTTGATATTTTGCCATACAAAAATCATGTACATATTTGAGGGTTTTTTGCCAGATGATTTTTTTAATTTTTGTCATCCTACAAAATCCAGGGAAACAGAAGCTTAAGCTGAGCTGAGGTATAAATCGTCAATAGTTTCACATTATCAGTGGCATTAAAAATATTGACAGGTTCTCCTAACACAGGATTTTTTTTTTTCAGTAAATGATGAAACTTAAGACACAGTAGAGTTGTTAATGATGGAAATGTACCTAATCCTCTATTTTTAAGGGGGAGGATAGATGTATTGGAGGGTTTTTTTTTTGTATTTTTTCTTCCAGTTTTATTGAGATATAATTGACATACAGAACTGTACGAGTTTAAAGTGTAGAACATAATGATTTGACTTACATGCATCATGTTCACAATACATTTAGCGAACATCCATTATCTCCTATAGATACAAAATTAAAGAAATAGAAAAAAATCTTTTGATGAGAAATGTTAGGATTTGCCTCCTTAACAACTTGCATGTAACATATAGCAGTGTTAATTATATTCATCATGTGATATATTACATCCCTAGTACTGATTTATCTTATAACTGAAAGTTTGTACCTTTTAGTCACCTTCATCCAATCCCTCCCTCCTCCACCCTCCACCTGTGTCAACCACAAATTTGATTTCTTTTTCTGTGAGTTTTTGTCTGTAGGTAATGGACCTACAACATTATGTTAGTTCCTGTTACACAACATAGTGATTCAATAGTTCTATACATATCAAAACGATCACCAGGATAATTCTAATTACTATATGTCACCAAATAAAGATCTCCCAGAGCTGTTGACTGTATTCCTCACACTGTACATTTCATACACCTCATTTATTTTCCAGTGGGAAGTTTGTACCTCTTAATCTCCCTCACCTATTTTTTTCTTCCCCCTAACCCCCTCCACATCCAACAACCAACCATTTGTTCTCTGTATCTATAATTCTATTTCAGTTTTGTTGTTTGTTCATTTGTTTTGTTTCTTAGATTCCACATATAAGTGAAATCATACAGTCTCGGTCTGCCTTACTTAGCTTAGCATAATATACTCTATGTCCACCTATGATGTCACAGATGGTAAGATTTCACTCTTTTTTATGGCTGAGTAATACTCTTTTGTATATGTATATATTATATATATATGTGTATATATACATATATACACACACACATATATATATATATATATATATAAATCTCACATCTTCTTTATCCATCAATCTACTGATAGGCACTTAGATTGCTTTCATATCTTGTCTATTGTAAATAATGCTTTGATAAACACAAGGGGTGCATATATCTTTTTAAATTAATGCTTTCAATTTCTTCATATAAATACCCAGCAGTAGAATTTCTGAAGCATATGATAGTTCTATTTTTAATTTTTTTGAGGAATCTCCATACTGTTGTCCACAGTGGCTGCACTAATATTCATTCCCACCATCAGTGCATGAGGGTTCCCTTTTGTACACTTCCTCAACTAATACTTGTTATTTGTTGTCTTTTTGATAAAAGCCATTCTAACAGGTGTGAGTGTATGTAATTGTTGAATGGTATTCTGTTGTTAGATGTGCCAAATTCTAGTCAGATATCCTGAATGTTGAAACTTACTCTGTTGTTATAATATTATTATTTATCCATTGTAAATAATACTGAAATAAATATATCTGTACACATATTACTATGTATTTGTAGAAAGAATTCTATATAATAAATCTTTATATGTGAAATGGCTGGGTCTTAAAGTATGTGTATCATTAATTTTTACTGATACTGCTTAATTGGCATCAAGAAACCTTGTAGTAAACTTTACTGTCAATAATTGAGACTCTGAAAGTGTATTGCTAACCCATAGTATGAAGAATCTCTTAATTCTGGGCCATGCTGATTAGGGAAAATCTACACACAGTGTTTAATTAGTTTTCTCTAATTACTTTTTTATTTGTTCTTTAACTGATGTAAATTCGATTTGCGTTATATTAGTTTCAGGTTATACAACATAGCTGTTTGATACTTTTATGAATTATACTCCATTTAAAGTTACAATATAATAAAATAATGGCTCTATTTTCCTGTGCTGTACAATATATCCTTGTTCTTTATTTATTTTTCTTTATTTTTTTAAGTCATGTTTTTGAATATTTGTAGTCAGTGAATAGATAAGCAATTACTTTTATATATTGCTCCTAATATAAACCTACCCTATTAAATCCTTTATTTTTTCTGAGCATCCTTATGTATATTCTAATTGTTTTTATATTATGTCTCCTATACATATGAGTTTGGTTTTTATACTTTTAATCCTTATATCTCCAATGCCATATTATATAGTAAATGTGAGCCTCTTAGTCTTATTATTGATACTAAAGAAAAGTTATTAGTGATTTAACGTGAAAAGCACAATGTTCCCTGGAGATTTATAGTAGGTAAGGAAAGTCCCTACTGTCTCAGTTGTTGAATAGTTTATATCATTAATGAGGGTTTTCTTTTTTTTTTCCAATTGCTCTTTCCATAATTATCTGAGTTGATCATATTGTTTTTTCGCATCTAATTTTATTTACATATTATCTAATTGTCGACTGACTTGCATTTCTGTCATAAATTTAATGTCATTATGATATATTACTATTGTTTTCCCTTGGATTCATTTTGCCAGTAGGCAAAGATTATAGGGTCACTGTAAATCTGTCCCACTTTTCTCCTGTGTTTGAGTCTCTACCAAAATGCAGGTGACAGTAGCTGACTTCATTGCTACAGCAAACTCTGGATAAATAATCTGTGCTTGTCCTCATGTGGTTTGCTTCATTTACTTCCACAAGCTATACATTTCCCTTTAAAAATCACTTTCACTGAACCTCACATTTTGATAGGAAGTGTTTTCACTAAAATTCAGCTCTAACTATATTATTTTTACTATAATTTCTTCTTTGGTGTATGTGTTATTTATAAGCGTGTAACATAAATTTCTAAATCTGTAGGCATTTTTAATCCAGTTTTTGGTATTTCTTTCTTAGTTAATTCCACTACAGCCAGAAAATCTCACCTTTATGGTAATTGTTTCTTTTTATTTGCAAAGATATTTTGTGAGCATAATATGTTGGCTTGGGGAAAATATGTGTTCTCTGATGTTGGGTGTAGTTATTTATGTGTATTCATCAAATCAAGTTTATTACTTATCTTGTTCCAGTCTTCTCTACCTTTACTGATTTGTGACATTTTACAAATAATTGGGAAAATATAATTAAAAACAAAATCTCCTATCCACCCAGAAGATCCCTCCACAAAGGTAGAAGAGAAAGAAGACAGTTCTATTATTAGATATGTATTGAAGTAAGAGTGATGTGCGTCACAGGGGTCACGGAGAATATGCAAAGACACAAAAAATCTGACCCTTTTACAAACCAAGCAGGCACAACCCATTATATATGTGTTCTCAAGGTAAACAATAACTAGTCCCCAAGTAAGAGGACTTGACAGGACCAGGTGTCACACAGAGTCATCCTAGATTTGCTTGGTAACTGTGAGACCACCTGCATTAGCTAACTGATTTTAACCAAAGGAAAAACAAACTTCTCTTCTTCATGACAGGAGGTAGTTTGGGAGTGAGGGGTCTAGTAAGGGCCCTTTCTTCTCTAGTGATTACATTTCAAAGAAATAGTTCCCAGGTCCTTGAGAAAGACATTCCTGAATCTTAAAGCTGAAAAGAGGCTTATGCAGCTTTAAAAAGATTTGCATACATTTCAAAGAGAAAGAAAAAGAACTTACATTTTCTTTTCTAAAGTGAAAGCTCTAAGATAAGGGAGGGAGCAGACTCTTCCCTTATTTTCAAAAGGGAGAATTAAGTCTCTTCCTTTTAATTTGTATTTGCCCTTATAATGTCAAGGGTTGAAAGAAATTTATAGAAACCTCTTACTATATTGTTGTCATTTTCTATTTATTTTTTAGTGGAAATGTCTGTTTTCGTCTCTTTTATGTTTGGTTTTCTTTTGTGTTCACACCATCTTGAGATTGTGTTACTTTCTGGTGTAGTAATAAACTTTGTCACTAATAATACTTTGGTTTTGAAAGTCTATTTTATATGATGTAAATATATTTTCCAACTTTTTATTATAATTTGCAATTTTTGTATTTTTCCAACATTATAATTTCAAACGTTTCATGTTTATTTGTATTGAAGTATCTCTTGAAGAAAAAATATATAGTTGATTTTTTAATGTAGAAAGTTTAATACCATTAATTTGGAATTACTAATATATTTGGACTTCAATTTGTTTCTACCAGTTTATCTTCTGCCTCCTATGTATTCTGTTTTTAAAATTTTTATTGAATGATTTTTAAAACATACATAAAAGTCATACAAAATAAACATGAAGTTTCATCAATTACTAGTAATCAAAACCTGTGTAACACTATTTAAGTCAAGAACTAGAATATTCCCAACAGTCTCAAAGCCTCCATCCCCATCCTTGCCCTGTGTTTCCTATTCAGTCACGGACCTCTCCCTCAAGTTTACAGAGAATCTGTATCCTGAATTTTGTGGTAATTTCCTTGCTTGCTTTTTTTTATAATTTTATGACATATACATGCATCCCTAAAAAATAGTTTGTTTCATCTCTTTTGAACTTTATGCAAATAGAATCAAACTGTTGCAGGAAAGGGGACCCCTTCCAGGGCCTGAGAGTGGGCTGTTGTCTAACACTTGGAAATGAATTTTCGGAGGAAACACACGTGCTGACAAAGCAAGAGATTTTATTGGGAAGCGGCGCCTGGGGAAAAAGCAGCAGGGTAAAAGAACCCAGGAGACCTGCTCTGCCACGTGGCTCGCAGTCACTGGTTTTATGGTAATGAAGTTAGTTTCCGGGTTGTCTCTGGCCAATCACTCTGATCCAGGGTCCTTCCTGGAGGTGCCTACATTGCTCAGCCAAGATGGATTCCAGCGAGAAGGATTCTGGGAGGTTGGTATAGACTGGTGTTTCCTCTCTGCTTTCGATGTTTCCCAAATTCTTCGAGTTGCTGGTAACTTGTTAGTGCCGTGTTCCTTACCAGAACCTCCTGTTGTAGGATAATTCATGCAAGTGGCTACTATTGTGCCTGGTCAGGGCAGATGGTTTTGGTCAGTGGTTCCCTTAAGAAAGCCTTGTGTATTTTTTGCCTTTCAGGCTTACTCTTTCTTTCTCAATATATTCTAAAATTCATCCTTGATGTGTGAGCAGTTGTCCTAAGTTCATTTTTATCTCTGTGTCATGTTCCATTGTGGAAAGAGAACCAGTTCATTGATCCCTTTTACAGCCAGTCAATATTTGATTTGCTTTCCGTATGGAGCTACAATAAATAGTGTTACAGAGAGCATCCTTTTTCATTATCCTAGTACTCACAAGCATGCATTGCTGTAGCATCTATACATAGGTGTGGAATTGAAGGATCCTTGGTTATCCATGACTTGAAATTAACCAGATGTGGCCACGTTATTTTCCAAAGTAGTTTTACAGATGTATTCAAGGACTCCTCAGTCAGTAGTGAAAGGGCAAGAGTTTCATGTACTGACAGACACTTGACGTTGTCAGACTTTAACAATGAGATTTACTATTCTTTATACAGGATATTATGTTTTGTGGAAAGCCCCTTCTGAATATCGAATTCACCACAATTTGCTACCACTGCGAGAGCACACTAGAATGGGGGAGAATAAAGATGAAAATATCAAACACTAGTGAATATGAGGAGCCACTGGGACTTGCATAGGCTGCTGGTGGGATCGCCAACTCTGTTAAACACTCATAATCACTAGGCGTCGCCTCCTGGGAGACATACACGGTAGTAGATAGATTCATGGAAAAGGCTCCAGTGATTGTTCCTGGTCATGTGACTTTGCAACCCTTCCCATTAAGAAGTAGAGTCTATTTGCCAGTATTTGAATTTGATATTATTTATTTTCTCCAGGAGCAAAATGTGGGCTCTTTCTGAGTTTAGGCTTATGCCTTTTTTTTATATCAATCTGTGAAAGTGAGATGATTGCTCATGAATCCTGCAATTTTAAAGTAAGATTAAACAGATCCACATTCCATCAGTGGATTTTATTTTCTCTCCATGCTACAAAGTTCTACCAAAAGTTGGCACAAGGAATATAATTATAAAGCTACTAGTAACACTAACATTGACATAAAACCTAATTTTCCTATCCCATTCTGTAGAACTTCACACTATTCTTTATACAGCTTGAAAGGGAGTCTGCTATCTCCATGGTAGCAGTACTTAATCTTTAGTGAAAATCTCCAGTGCTTTTATCATAGAAAATTTTACATTAAGATTGCTCATTAAAATAAATACTAAAATAATTTTATATTCAAGTAAATCCCCTTTTTAAACATTGTGTTTCTGTTTCCTTAGAATGTTAAAATATAAGGGCATGGATATACTCCTTTTTATCTGTTAAATTTAGCAAATTTGTGAAAGCACTCTTTTATAAACAAGAAAGATGGCCTGACTTAGGTTTACTGTTACCAAGTGACTTGGGCATTATCCATACTTCAAAAAGATCTTCCTTTCAGATGATTATTCACATATAATACTACTGCCTGGAAAGTTAAGCTTTACCAGTTTTTTCCATGCACTTTTTAGTGTTTTTTTTTTTTGTAGTTGCTTTAATTTCTTTAAATGAGAACACTCAGCGTAGCTTATGATGTCCCCACAGCCTGCTCTACTTACTTCATATCATGTCTGTTCCCCTTGATACTCACACTCCAGACTCCATGGATATTTTTTCTGAGGTCCTTGAATGTGCCACATTCCTTTCTGCTTTAAAGCTTTTAAACAGGTGGTACTCTCTGCCTGGAATTCTCTTTCCCTAAAATTAATATTACTGCTTTCTAGACAGCTTCCTTTTTTTAGATTACCTAGATTATTTAGAGAAAGCCTTCTCCGACCTTGCAGTCACTCATGTTTTCATTTAATTTTCCTGTATTGTATTAAAAAGAATGTCTTTCAATATTTATTTTTGTGATGATTTGTGTAAATTCTTTCTCTTGCACTGGACTTTAAGTTTTAAGAGAGAAATCTAAGTTTACTTTCTTCACTGTTGAATTCCTAGTACCTAGTACTGTGGCTGTCAAATAGGAAAAATACTTTTTTCTAAATGTGATACATAAACAAGTGTATGAATGTGTATGTAGATCAGAAGAGAGAGAATTCCCAGTGACTTCCAGGATTCTGACATTTCTAGCTCATCAGTTTTATTCATATCTGAAACTTCATTATCTGGGAGAGTGCCTGGTGCTCAAATATAGGTGCTAAAAATACTTGTGGAACAAACAGAATTTTGTCTTGATGGAAGTGAGGCTGATCAAAAGTTCAGTGATTTCTATTTTCCAATCATTCTTTATTCGGAAATTTTCTTCTGTCTCAGAAATAAGAAGTAATCTATATCTTCCAGAGCAATACAAATTTAAAGTCATACTCTACTGAGTTTTATAAATTTCAAATTTTATAACATGTGCCTTACTTACTTAAAATGTACTATACTTAAAATATAATACTATACCCAAATATAAATATAATAATAATATAAATAATATAATACAATGATAAGTGCATTGTACAATTCTGGTTTTATAATTTTTAATGTGCAATTGTTTATGAAAAGAAATGAGTTGTGATGCAGACAATAGTTGCTTTTATAAGAAAAGGGTATATATATTATTCAGATGAAATACAGCATTATGATGTATATGATGTATATGAAGTACAGCATCAACTGTTTTTTTTTCCCTTGGGGTATAGCTGCTTTACAATGTTGTGTTAGTTTCTGCCGTACAATGAAATGAATCAGCTATATGTATACATATATCCCCTGCTGTGCTAATCAAAGTGATCTTCAACATAAAAACATGACTATCTCTACATTTGTTCAGAAAATGGAGCACAGTGCTTTAAAATACTGAAAAAACGTTTTGGAGTTTTTGATAAAATATTTTGGGTAGAAAATTAGGGAGAAAATATCTCAAACACACTTCCTGCCAAAAGTTACTTATTTAATTAATAAGAAGCGGTCATAGACTCTAGGAAAAAAAGTCTGTTTAGGAATTACGTTTCTTTGTTTTTGAAAGAAATGCACCAACCACAGTTTAAGTTGTCAACGTACTTTGGTTGGGAATTATCACAATATTAAAGTTAAAACCATATAATAGTTTGCAGACTTTAATTAAGTCAGTTCCTTTAGCTGGTGAGTGCAAGAGTTTCAAAGGAAAATAATATGACTTTTTGGGAAGGAGATACATGTAGCCTCTTTGCCTATGAATCTAAATACTCACTAAACAAAAATTGTAACAGACCTTGATTTAAAATTCCTGTTTTACTGAGAGCTTTTCCTAAATGTCAAGGTGTGATTGGATGCCCCTTTATGTGTTCCCATACCACCCTATCCTTACCTTGTCCTAGCCCTCATCACACACTACACCCTCTTTTTATTTTTTCTCACTGCATAATAAGCTCAGTGTGTCTTGAATACCTCTGTATCCCCAGGCAAACAGTCAGCGATCAATAAATATTTGTCAACTGAACACATGAATGCACTTTTGGCTGAAAATGTTAGAATATCCTACGGAATTATTCATTAACTTTTGAGTCACTCATGAGTTTAGGAAATCACCACATGAATAACCTGTTGTTTCCTTTGACATATCTGCCTCCCTTTATTTCTAAACCTGACAAATTTTATTAATCATTAGACTCCTCCAATAAACCTTCCCAGTGCTCCAAAATATATTTTGTTCCATGCCTACTTCTCCAAAACACTTTGTTCAAAACTGAATCCATAAACATCTTACTCTGTACTCAACACTAAGCTAGAAACTCAGGACAAAAACCTGACCACCTTTTCACTGTAGAAATTTATAACTGTGCCCTATAATGTGCTTGTGATATTGCATTTCTGTGCATTTTATGGGTTTTCTCCCAATGAAGATGAAGCAGCTCCAGAATCATATTTTTCATCTTCGGGGTCCTATGTATTATACTTCTTTATGTATATGCTTTCACCATGGTACAGGACATGAACAGACTCCTAGGTGATTTCTTTTCCTCAATGAAGATATTTTTAATTCAATATCTTTTTTAACAACATACCTATATAAAATAAACTATTTAAGACTTATTTTAACTGTTAAATATGTGAGTCAGGATGCTACACAAAATAGGCTTTGTAGGAATGAAATTATGCAGCTGTGTTAAATTTAGTCTGGAATTCTTAAATGGAAGCAAACAAGAACCTGAGTAGCCTTATGAAGTGATAAAATGGCCTTAATGGATTTAATTAACTTACCCTATAAGTAATGAAAATTAAAGAATCATTCTTGTCTGAACTGAGCCATTAACATAGTTTTAACCGCAGTCTTTATGGCCAGAAAGTCTTAGAGCAGATGGTAAATTTGTAGTCCTTTTGCCCTTATGGAGAAGAAAGAAGGGGCAAATACAGTGCAGGAACTGTATGTGTTTCATGAATACACTCAGAATGCAGGTGGTTGGAACCATTTCTAAATGGTGTATGAAATTTACCATCATTTATTCTAAAACTATATAAATAACACATATTTTTAAGCTTTGATAAAATGTTCTATAAATAAGAAAAAAGAACTTGTTCTCTGAAATACTAGCAATGGTTTTACTGGAATAACTGAAAGAAAGAAATCCATGTATATCCTTGTTTTCTAATTAATTTTAAATACATAAGCATGAGTATATATAAGCATTATGTATATAAGCATGAAATATATTTCTTTGAGTTATTATTTCACCACATCCAAAATTAGAACTATATTTTGAATGTATAACATATGCCAAGAAATTTTCTAAAAGCCATGTATGTGTGAGTGTATATAATGTGATTCTTATACATATCTAAAATTTATATATAACTGTATATACATGCCTACCATATATTATATAAATACTACATACATAAATGTATATGATTTACATCTTTTGTATGGTTTAAAAAGCATGTGTAATGCAATCTATAACACTATCCTTTAGGTTTATTTTGAGATATTAAAAGGGATAATTTTATTTAAAAATACTGGAAGTGAACTCAAAGTAGATCAAACAGTTGTCATTTAATGATTAGAATAAATTCTTATGTGAAATTCCCAATGGTAATCAATTATTTTTCAATAACATTGTTTCATGTTCCCAATTTTCATATAGCTAAGATTCATCTTAAAAATAAAATGTTGGGCTTCCCTGGTGGTGCAGTGGTTGAGAGTCCGCCTGCCAATGCAGGGGACGTGGGTTCGTGCCCCGGTCCGGGAAGATCCCACATGCCGCGGAGCGGCTGGGCCTGTAAGCCATGGCCGCTGAGCCTGCGCTCCGCAACGGGAGAGGCCACAACAGTGAGAGGTCCACGTACCGCAAAAAAAATAAATAAATAAATAAATAAATAAAATGTCGATAACTTGTTTAAATATAACTCTGGAAAATAACATTTGCTTTGATTGTGTTATATGACAGAGACAGATGAATACTCCATTTTATAATTGTTGTATATTTTATAATTGCAAGTTCAGGATTTGTTTGGATATCTTTGTATCATGCCTTACAAATAAACCATGTAGATACAGATATACTAATAGTAATAATAATAGTAATAATAGCTAACATTAATTGAGCACTTACAATGTATCAGATGTTAATGCATTTGTTTTTTATTTCATTATACCATGACCACTAAAACAAAACAAAGAAGTATGTTAACATCGTAGGCAATATAATGGTGGGAAAATAAAAACATCACATATGGTGCCCAAAATTCAATGCACTAACATAGCGGATCATATTAAATAGTGTCCACTGGGTCTGTAAATAGTACAGGTTAAAGGGAAAAAGTAAAAAAGCAAAGCATGGTATCTTTTGTGTGAAAGAGTATTTTTTTCATATTTCTAAATATTTGTACTAGTTACCATTTGTTGGGTACTCATTGTTTGCCAGGCATTAACCGCCCCTAATCCTTCAATGTAGATCAATGTGATGTAGATTAATTTACAAATGAGGCCTTAAAGGTTCAGAGAAAATAGATAACATGACTAATACGCTTCAGACCTCAGATTCAAATTTAGGTCTGTTGAGTCAAAATATTACATTTTTTCTAACAAATTAAGCCGCAATACATACAGCTTAGAAATACTCTGATTCAATTCTGGCATTTTGTATAAGATGAGGCTCAGATACGGTTTTCTTTTCTTTAAAAAAAAGCACTGCACATCTACTGTATCAAACTTAGATCGATAGATTGATAGAAAGGGAGGGAAACATACTTTTAATATTACACTATGAGCGAGCTGGAAACTCTGTTGAATCTGTTTCTTTCAGTGAACTCTGTTTTCCTGCACTGGTATACTACCTGTGATGATGATGATGAACATGATTATATGACCCGTTTTTTGCTGCTGCTGCTATGGGAAGAGTAAACCAGGCTCAACTGAGGTTCAAAGAGATTCTCCCCTCAGTGAAATATTAACACTGGATGCAACAGCTCAGAGATTTTACTCTTTAATTAATTCACCCCCAATAGTGGGTTGGATTAAATAATGATCAATACCTTTCCAAGTTGACAAAATTAAATAAATAAATAACATCTTCAGTTCTGATGCAAAAAGAGATAGTCCTGTAGATTTCTAAAGACCATCCTCTTTGCCCAGATGACCTTGACCTAGCATATTCCCCAGATCTTGCATCAAGTGCTAAGCATTGTCTCTCTCTTCCAATAATGGCATAATATGTCTTTCAAATGAAAAACATAATTTGCACAGTTTCTAAAATAATTATTTTGTAAGTAAAGTGTAGCTATTAATTATTCGTACTTCGAATACTGTTTTTGATGCAATCTTTTGAAATATATTTGAACAGTCTTATGTTATTATATTGGTTATTTTGGGAGGAATCTCTAACCCTCCTCTTATTCATTTTTTTATCCTTATTATGACAGCTTCCAGGGTGAAAGTCAGATACAGATCCAAGAGATGAGAACAGAAAGTTTTTCTAAACATAGTGTTCTTAATATGTGCTAGGTTTATGGGAAAATCTAAGAAGGTTAACAAGACAACCCATCATATATGTAATAAAATAGCTTTTCTAAAGCTATGTACAAATATGTAGTATATGAATATATACTAATATATACATATACAAGTTATGAGAAATTATGCAGGACAATCATAAAATGAACACCTGTGAATCACTGCCTATCTTATAAACTATATTACTCATACCATCACATCTACATTTATACGTTTATACATTTTCTTATCTCATTACTTTTCTTTCCCTAGATGAGAAATTTTATGTTTATTCCCTCATACCTTTAGCAGATAGTTTTATTACCTATATCCCCAATAAATGCATTATTTACTTTGTATTTTTTAGCATCATATAAATATTACCATACTGGATGTGGTGTTCACCAAGTTTGTTTCCAGTTAATATTATATTCTGAAATCTAACCCATTGGTGTGTCTTGTAATCCGTAACTTTTTATAATATTCCACAGGACATATATATATGTGTGTGTGTGTGTGTGTGTGTGTGTGTGTGTGTGTGTCATAATTTATTGACTTCATGACACTAAAGTATTATTTTCTCCCTTCAGTATCTAGTATTACAGATAACACTGGTGAGAACATTGTTGTATTGATTCTTATGCATCTGTGTAAGAATAACATATGGGGCACACTGAATTTCATAGAACTTTATAAGAACCTTTAGCTTTACTCTGAGAAAGATAGGGCACACTGAATTTCATAGAACTTTATAAGAACCTTTAGCTTTACTCTGAGAAAGATAAGCTGTTGATTGTTTTTTTTAGCAGATTTACATTTTAACTCTGGTAGCCATTTGGAGAGTGCACTGAGGAAAGCAGACATAAATGACCAGTTAGAAAAACATTGCTTTATTCCAGAAAGAATCCAGACTAGTGGTAACAGGGTAGATGGGAAGAAGTGGCTGGTTTGAGGTATCATTTACAGTTTAAGCAGGTGATGTATTGGTGATGACTAAGGCCTGATTACAGGGCGTTTTGAGAAATGAGGGAAACAGAATCTGACAATAGGAATTAGGAAAAACTCTATAGGGGAATTTAACTATAAAGGGATCAGAAAGTCAGGTGGCAAATGGAAGAAAATATGTACTTGAGAATTCTTTTTATATGAGAAGATAAACAATTGATGATAAAATTCCAGGAAAGAGAGAAAAATGATTCCAGGGAAGAGAAGGGAGAATTGTGGAGAAAAATCCTTGAGTAGGTTAAAGTTACAAAATCTCATCAAAATGTGAGTTATTTAGAAATAACTAAATATTGGAAATATTTCAGTGGTTGCAATGCCTTTACCTGAGTGCATAATTGAGACAGATATTACATATGAATGGAGAGAGTCACCCTCACTCTTTCCATAGGAATATTGACCAACACCCCCTTCACTCATGCCATGCCAGATTTAGATTTGCCTTGCTAAATGTGAAAGTTAGAACTGCCTAATCTCTCTTTGATAGTTAACATTAAAGCAATTCAGAATTCCAGGAAGGTAACAAGGACCCTTGTTCTAATTAAAGAAATGGTTGAGGCCAGAAGTTTAATTCCCACTAATTAACTTTTAAAATGCTCTTTCCGGCCAGTAAGTATGGTTTCCCATCATCTAGGAAATATTTGTTCCTAGAGGTTAACAGTAGACTATTCAGCACGAAACCAGTTGGTTTCTCCAAGTGTTTTAGTTGTATCTATATGGTAAAGATTTATAGGATGAGCAACATGCCAAGGTGAACGGGTACAGCCTTACAGATCTGGTTAACACTTACACAGTGAACAGTAACAAAGGCTACTATACTAGGTCTTAGGATCTAACTTCTTACTGATACTAGATATAACAGAACCTATAGATGAGGACCTTTGGTAGAGATCGGTAGGTCTTTTTGGTCTAAGTGTTTGGGGGTTTTGGACAGGAAATCTGCCTGAAGCAGCTGTTTATTATGATCTACTTAAAGGTAATGTCTTTCTTGCTCCTACCGGACTTTTATCCAAATCATCACTGATCCTGAAGGACATGAGATAATTTTTAGGCTTGGAATTCTGACCCTGTTTTAAGTGATGTCAGAGAGACTATCAAATAGGTAGAGAACCTCATAACAAAGTTTAGTCATAAAGTGGAAGTGATATGTATTCAATAATACTCCCCAGGGAAGAAGTTTAGGAGCCTTTACTTATCTGTCCACAGTATAAAATATAGAGGCCTTATAAGACCTCCCTCCACAATTAGCTGTGTGGCCTAAAGCACTGAATCTCTCCCAGTCAAGGCAAAGTAGGTTGTCTGGTTTACTGATGGGAGTTCCTGGAAGGAGGGCTGCATTGCTCATTGGAAACCAGCAAACATATGCTTTCAGTACAGTTAAATCTTAAAGGAAAAGGTAAGGCAAGAGATCACAACTGAATATTTACCAGTGGAATTGGAGGTCCCACCCTTTAGGAAATATTTGGATATTCACATTCTTGATCTGTAGCCAATAGCTTTGTTGTACATTATGTAAATCAGCTATACGTGATTGGACAATAAAGAATACCCCCAAATTGATCTCTCTGTTACAGTAAAAAATATTCCTGCTCAGAACACTCAATTATGGTTAAAAAATCAACACTGTATGGAAGATTCTGTTATGAACATATTTGGGGGAACTTAGAAGACGTATTAAAGTGGACCATGTAAATGTCCACCAAAAGGGAAGAAAAATAAGAAGGAGGAGAAGAAAAAGAGAGAAACTGCCACAAACTTGCTAGCTCCGTGGGGATTTAAATCCTTCTCTATATAGCCAGCTTCCTAAATTTACAAGAGGAGCAGGCATTTGGGTGTTCAGGCCATGCATCAAAGGACTGTAAAGTAACATTTCCCCTTGTACTGACTAAATGACCAATGTCACAAAGAATTGCACCCATTGACAATGGGAAATAAATCCTGTGAAAGTGTCTGTGGATAAAATTCTCTAGGGACACATGCTGGAACCCAGCTGGTAAGTGAATTACATCTGGCCTCTTACTCGGAGCCTTGGGAGACTATAAACTGGGTTTGATACTTATACTACTCTAGGGTCACTCATTCAGCAACGGAAGTAACCTACAGTTGAAGGTTTGGAAAAGTGAATTCTCTAACAGTTACCACCCCATTTGAAATCTTTCTCCTGATTAGAATGTGCACTTCGTTGCCACCAAAGTACAGAAATTGGGAAGGAAGAATAGAATTATCTACTGATGCCATACTCCTTATCACCCTCAGAGTAGTGGTCTCATTTAAAATTGAAATAGGCAAGTAAAAAACTTGTTACTCAAAATGAGTGTTAAACAAGGTTTAAAGCCTAAACAGATGCATCGAAAATTGAACATGAGACTCAACTGGGAAGTTTTCTATGATTGGAAGATGGAAATTAGGGATTGGAAGAGGATGCAATCACACAACTATACATCTTTCCCACCTCAAAATTTTTTTCTTTCCATTTGCCTAATCCAGTGGTATCAGGGTTTAAATTTACTTTTATCCAAGGAAAGTGGTGTATAAGACTCAGTGCTAGGCAAATGAAACATATTAATTCATGTAGTATCTTTGAAGGAAATGATGTTTCATTTTATTTGGGGGATAAATGGTTTGTAGTTTTAGGATACTTATTATTTGTATTATAAAACTGTGGTATGCATCCCACATTATCGTCTTTAAAGAAGTAGGAAAAATATCTCCACAGAGAACAATAGTATCAGTAGAAAGCATTTTTAATATGTTCTCTATTCTACTCAGAGCAGCAATTATTAAGATGTAGTCCAAAAGACTTTTTTTTCAGAAAAAACACATAAATTTCCTGAACAAATCTGCAAAGCACATTATGACCTATGGAGTGTGCGTTCTGTGTGTGGATGTGCAGAAGGGGGTAGTATAAAAGCGTACAAGCTTAGTAAAAGAAGAAAAATGCAAGGGAAAAAGAAGTTACTATTATTGTAAAATTAACTCTAAAGCAGCCACTTTTTCAAATGTGTCCCTGATCATGACTAATATTTTTGTTCAGTGAACCTGATTATGGTAGCCATTACAATTTTTTTTAAACCTATAAACTTGATGATTACATAAGTTGCACACAAATTCACATCCCTATTTTGTTTCATACAAGAATTGAAAAAACTCATTCTTTTTAAAGTACTTGATACAATATGCTTCTTTAACAGTGCAATTCTGAATTAATACTAAAAAACCATTAACATATTCAATGCCCATTAGTCTATGGTAAGCAATTAAGCATTATAAATAAATTTAAATAAATACTGCCCTGAAAATTTAGAGGTAATACAAAGAGAAAAAGAAAACTTAATATACATGAGAGTGTTATCATTAAAAAATATTCACATTAGACAGTAGAAAATTTGTTTTTCAATCAGCATTTAGAAGGACATGATAAACCTTTACTCCCAGAGTAACAAGGAAACATATTATTAAAAATAGGATTAAGATGATCATTTATATGGTATTAAGAGAGGAAAGTTGTACAGCCTCATACATTCTTTTTTTCTTTATATATAAATTTATTTACCTATTTTTGGCTGTGTTGGGTCTTCGTTGCTGCACGTGGGCTTTCTCTAGTTGCGTCGAGCAGAGGCTACTCTTTGTTGCAGTGCGTGGGCTTCTCATTGCGGTGGCTTCTCTTGTTGCGGAGCACAGGCTGTAGAGTGCAGCCTCAGTAGTTGTGGCACACGGGCTTAGTTGCTCCACGGCATGTGGGATCTTCCCAGACGAGGGCTGGATCCCGTGTTCCCTGCATTAGCAGGTGGATTCTTAACCACTGTGCCACCAGGGAAGTCCCACCTCATACATTCTTGTGATGCTTGGCTTCTGGAGTCCTGAAAGGACTGAATCTTCAGGTTGAACTTCAAACTGGAGTTTAACCTCTTCTCAGCTGAAGTATTTACAAGATCAAAGATCTCAGCACTTTGATGACAAACCAAAGGTGGACTAAATTGAATGGAACTGTTGCACTGTCTCAGCTTCTTTAGATTATTAAAGGAATCTTAGTGATCAGGCCAAGGCTGTCACAGTAATAAAGAAGAAAATATTGGCACTTTCTGGACCAAAAAAAAAATCAAGCATATTATATGTTCTTGTTCACTGTACTTTCATAGGCAATGTCTTGATGACAATAAATTGTGCAGCAGGATAAGGAGCAGGAAAATGTAACACAAGATTGAAAAAAAAGAACAGTAAATAGACGCAGACCCACATATAACTGACATAATGGATGGAAAACTAGGACTATAAACTAACTTTTATAAGTATGTTAAAGAATTTACAAGAAGAGATGTTATAATGGGAGAAAAATGGTGAATTAAATAAGAGCCTGGTAACTCTAAGAAAATGCTGATCTTGAAAATCATGGTATCTGAAAAAATGCTCTTACATTTTAATTTTCTTTCTTCAAGTTAATATTAAAAGGCCATTGAAACGTAATTGAAAATTTAGTATGTGTCCACTATGTCAAATCTACATGCAAAATTAATGCATCCTATTTTTTATTTTTATGTATGTATGTATGTATTTTTGTTAAACATAATATAATATTATATTATACAGGTGTATACAGGTGTACAACATAGTTGTTCAATATTTTTATAGATTATAATTTGTACGTATTTCTATGTGCTGTAATATATCCTTGTTGCTTATTTATTTTATCCAGAGTAGTTTATATCTCTTAATCCCATACCCCTATCCTGTCCAACCCCCCTGCCCTCTCCCCACTGGTAACCACTAGTTTGTTCTCTATAAATGAGAGTCTGTTTCTGTGTTGTTATATACATTTGTTTGTTTTATTTTTTCAGATTCTACACTTAAGTGATAACATAGAGTATTTTACCTTTCTCTGATTTATTTCACTGAGTATAATACACTTTAGGTCCATCTATGTTATTTCAAATGGCATTATTTCATTCTTTTTTATGCTTAATATTCCAGTGTATATATACACCACATCTTCTTTATCCATTCCTCTGTTGATGGACACTTGGGTTGCTTTCATATCTTGGCAACTGTAAATAATGCTGCTGTGAACTTTGGGGTGCATGCATCTCTTCAAATGAAATTTTTGTTTTCTTCTGCAAAATACATCTTAATTTTAATTTAAGTAAATTATCTTATAAATTTAATTAAATTTAAATTATTAATTTTTTAAAACTCTCATGAAGTAAAGAAAATGGGTGGACAACCCAGATGTTTATTAGAAAATGTATTAAGAAATAGTAATTTATTTTAGCATCTTATAATGAGAGACTGTACCATTCAGAGCCATCTTCCTGCTGAAGACAATGAGAGAAACTGGATAAAACGTTTTTTCGGGCCTCTTACTGTTGTGGCCTCTCCCGTTGCGGAGCACAGGCTCCGGACGCGCAGGCTCAGCGGCTATGGCTCACGGGCCCAGCCGCTCCGCGGCATGTGGAATCTTCCCAGATCGGGGCACGAACCCGTGTCCCTTACGTCGACAGGCGGACTCTCAACCACTGCACCACCATGGAAGTCCTGGATAAAACATTTTGTAAAACCCCATAACTGATGGCAACTTGGACAGAATCTGAAGGAAGGAGTCCCAGGGATGTGAGCCCAGCACAGAGAACTGCATCTCATCTGGGACTTTGCGGATTCCGGGCCAGGTGGTGGAGTCTAGGAGTCTGAGCTGTGCTGTGAATCATCTGGCTGCTCTAGGGAGGAGGCTTTGGAATCCAGGGCCTGCTGAACGGCGGGGGTTGGGAGTGGATAGCCAGGGCTGGTGGAAACTTTATTTGTGGTGCGAATCTGAAGGAAGTCACCCTCTATACAGGAAGTCACCCTCTATACAGTCAATTGTATAATGATTCAGTTATGTTTCAGAATGCAGAAATCTGCTGTACAGCATAGCACCTATAGTTCACAATACTGTATCTTGCACTTAAAAATGAGTTAAGAGGGTAGATCTCATGTTAAATGTTCTTACTTTCCGCTCTTCTGCCACAAAAGGGACACAAGGAAATTTGGGGGGAGTGATCGTGATGATGGTTTCACGAGTGTTTGCGTATGTCCAAACGCATTGGTTGTATACATTAGATATGCGCAGTTTTTGTAGATCAATTATACCTCAATAAAGCTTTTTTTCTTTTTTTTTAAGAAGTTAAGAGCAACCCAGTGACTGTAATTCAAATTCAAGTAATCTCGAATTCTTAGATATGGTTGATGTTACCCTGGATTGCTAGTTCCCCAATGGAAATAAATTTTTAAAAATTGCTGGAGGAAAATGATATCATTGCACAAAACACATAATCTCAAAAAATTAATATTGCAAATAGTGAAATCTGACATATAAGAAGAAGATAACTGGCATAGTAGAAAAAAGCAAAGATAATACAAATGTAACTGATAGGGAAATAATAGTAGACCATCACAGACTATTGGAGTTATAAGCGCAGATTTTGAAATACATGATATGACTTTGAGAAAGAAAATCTATGCAAAAAATCTCACAGATGAAATTGGCTTAACCAACAGCAATGAGACAACTTGCAAAGAACTTGGAACTAAAACAATTTTTATCTTCAGTTCATATTATGGAGCAAAATTAAGTTTAGGTAATTTAAATATGTAAATATTATATAAAATTGGACAATTTTGAATCCAGTAGAATATAATAAAATTATAATTTAATAGGGTAATACTTTATTTTTTGAACATATGAACTAAATCAGGAAACAAATTTGCTCTTTAAAGGAAGTCCTTAAAATAAGAAGTTATGCCCTGCTCATTCATTTCCCTTGATTCATTGTGGCATAAAATCTTAGCAATATGTTTGGCAGTATAATCAGAGTTTATCTCATTCACACCTGTTTATGTGGCAATATGACAATTCAGTCTGATGGATATGTGTTTATCCGTTTAACAAGTATTTATATTGTGCACGTTTTGTGCCAAGCACCGTGACATCTGCTCGGAGATCTCAGCATACAAAGCAGGTAAATCTTTTGCTTTGTGGATTCTATAATCTCATGGGGGAAAATATATATTAAAGAAGTAATTATAGGAAATTGCTGGGTGCTTTAAAAGCACTCTTATACAAGTTAGGGCATAATCATGATCAAGTGGTTGAATGTATTCAAAAAAGTAGGTATTTTTTCCCTCTCTGAATACCTTGAAGTAAACAGAAAAATTGATTGGATGAGATGGAAGAAAAAATAAGTTCTTTTTTTTCTACCAACATGATGCTCATCTCTCGCTTATCTATCCTAATGGGGAGGAGTGGTAGCGTGGAACATTCAGGATGCCTGATAATCATAAAGTCACGATGCTTGCAAACAATTTAGATGCTATATATTTGAGTAGCTTCACCTTCCTGGTAATAGTTTGCTTCAGTGCATGTTAAGATGAGTTTGTATTCTCTGTGTTCACACTATCTAGGTGATAAGGGAACATGTCCTGAAAGGTGCAGTACAGTTAGCAGTAACCTGTCAAATAGGTAATACACAGAGCAGAAAACCTGTGTCCTTAACACAAAATTGGCGCAACATCTACATAAATCTGCTGATGCGATTGAAGGCTTAGCAAGAATGTTATTTTTATTACTATCAGGTATATTTATCTTCCCTTAACCATATTTAAGAGAACGTAGAGCAACTTACATCTGAAAGCATATAGGAAAAATTTATATTTATTGCTCAAACAGAAACAAAACTAAGGAATGATACCGGCCACTAGACATGAAGCGATTGCTAAATTAGGTCATTGATTTTTCTCTGAGTTTTCTGATACATTAGGAAAAAAAGAAAGCATTTTTAGCTAAATTTGGTTAATAAAATGTACTGCTTTTATATCTGCAATTAAAAATAATGACTGTTTACTTTCAAAAGTTTTTAAATCCTAAACTGTTGAAGAAAAAATTACAAAAGTTAACAAGTTCACCAACAAAGAATAGGGCTGTTAGTGTTGTATGTATTTCATTGAAGTCTCAAACAACTACTTTCTTTTATAACAGTTAGGTCTTGCTGAGCATTGTGTTTTCCAAGCTATTTTCTTATATATCCTACCCTTTGAATATATGATTTTAATATTATCATATTATTTACCAAAACTGTTAACTATTTTATTTAATTAAGGTCTTATCACTGAATATTAAGCTTGCTTGCAAATTTTTCAAGGACAAGGAAATACTGTGTAGTGGTTACAAGTCTGATCTTTAAAAGCATAACGCCTTGGTTTAAATTCTATTTCTGTATCTTGCTGTTATTCAATAATAATTTATTTCCCAATTTCGGTTTTTCTAGGTAAATTATTACAAAGTTAATAACATTATTTATTTAGTATCCCAGGATTATTTGATTATTTGTATTTAGTTAAATACTGGTGTGAAAGGTAAAATTTAAAAAGTAATTAAAAAGGAGAGGCTTATTGAGTATGGCCCATTAGGAAGCTGAATGGACTCGGAACTATTGTTCAGGTTTTGATTAAAAGGCAACATTATTTGAATTATAATTTTAAAAGATCACCCTGGAAAAGATAGTAGGGAAGTAAATGCAAAAGCAGGGAAACCATTAGGAAACTATTATATGGAGACACAGTGGACACTTGCTATAGAGTGTAGAGATGCTGAACGGTGGTTAGGATGGAAATATTTTTTTGTAAATAGAACTGACAGAATTTGCCTAGAAATTGCATGTGGTGCTGCAAAGGGAAAAAGAAAGAGGAAGTTGAAGAAAATTCTGATGTTTTTGGCATGAGCAACTGGAGAAGATATTGTTTGCATATACCACACTGGAAAAAAGAAAGAGGAAAATGCAAGTTTGGCAGAGATGGGGTCTCAGGAGTTTGGTTCTGGACAGGTAAGTTCAGGAAGCTTCTCATCTAAGTGGAGATGTGCTGGAGGCTGCTGGACCATTCACTTCGGGAAGATGTCTGAGCAGGAGATATAAATATGACAGTCATTACAATAGACGGGTTTTAAGTCTGAAGACAACATGGATGGGAGTGGGGATAGAAAAGAATTGTGAATGTTTAAAGAGTCTAGAGGAGGGAGAAGAGTGTTTTCTAGAGCGCAACTATAGGCAGCATTTCAATGAACAGGGGTGAATGAATGAATCAATGGTGGCAATTGTAGCAGATGGGACAAATAAAATCAGGACTGGGAAACGACCGTCAGATTGAACAACTTGGGAGTTGCTTATGACCGTGTTTTTTTGTTTGTTTTTTTCTTGGCGTGGTGGAGCCAAAGATCTATTTAAAAAGAATTTAAGAAAGAATGGAGACAAGAAATGAGGAAAAATTAGAGACTGAAGGCAGAAGGTATAGGCGCAAAGCAGTGGGGCAGTACCTGGGTGATTGATGCTGGGGAAACACAGTAGGGTTTATAAGATGGGAGAAATTATGTCACGTTTCTTGCTGTTGTGCACGATCCTTATGGATCATTCTTACTAGAGAGAAAAACTTGATGATACAGAACAGAGACAGAAAGCTGCCAGAGCCACGTTTATGAGCGAGCATGAGAGCTGGCATCTGGAGCACAGGTGAAAAGTTTTGCCTTTGATCAAAATGTAAGCAGTTCATACACAGTAACAGGAAGAGGAGAAGCAGGTAGGGGCCCAGGTCATAGTGTGACGGAGATGTTGGAAAGAGCTTGGAGAAATTCTTTTTGGATTGCCTACACTTTCTGCTGAGAATGAGGCTAGATGAGCAACTGTCAGATTCAAAGAAAGCAGAAATGACAAAATAATAATCCAGGAGATTGGGAGAGTAAATTGGGAAACGTGGCAGGATTTCCCAGTCATATTAAGATGATGTTTGAGGCTATTGGTCGGGGGTTTGATCCAATTTAATGTGGCTTTCCTCCAGGAGAGGTAGATTCAATGAGGCTTGGGGCTTTTATGTGAGAGAGGAGTCGGAGGGCCAAGGCTAAATGTTAAGTGAGTGATTATAACAACAAACCGTGGCTTCTTAACTGGTTAAGCAAAAAGTGAGGGCATAAGTGAGTCGTGATAAGACCGGCGGACCGTTTGGTTACTTTAATTTTGAGTTGGATTCATTGGAAGAAGAATACAGCTGGAAATTCAGGACTTTGTGGTCAGAAACTGGGTAGCTTCACAATGATATGATTGAGGGCTTTGCAGTTGATGGTGACAAGGGGACAGGCCTGACACAGAAGTGAGTCACTGTGATAGTTTCACAAACCAAGAGAACAGGAGGCAGGGGGGCGCAAACCTCGCTGGTATTTCAAACTTTAGGTAGTTTAATACAGAGAAATAGAGACGTCCATCCTTACAGGTGGAGTTGGGGAAGCAAGCATGGGGAAATCAAAAAGTCAGGAATCGTAGACAATTCTCACCAGTATTCTCAGTCATCTGGAGGGCGAAGCTGAGTGATTTTCAGGGAAATAGCTGGGAGCTGCTGGCAAAACCTTCCATCTTCCGAAGGCCAACCATCTGTCTGCTGCAGCCACAGAAGCTCTGATTGCTTCTGCTTCTCTTTCACCTTCAAATTCTCACATGATTCCCTTAGTTTGGCAGAATGCTGTTCTTAAGCTTCCAGCTCCTGTGACAGATGAGAAAGTATAAAGAATAAAACGTGTTAAATTACCACCAGAAAGTAGGTACAGTTTACCCCTTTGGCTATGCTGATATCATATTGCTTGCTTTTAATTTAATTTTTATTTTATGTTGGAGTGTGGTTGATTTACAGTGTTGTGTTAGTTTCAGGTGTCCAGCAAAGTGAATCAGTAATCCATACACATATATCCATCCTTTTTTCAGATTCTTTTCCCATACAGGTCATTACAGAGTATTGAGTAGAGTTTCCTGTGCTATACAGTAGGTCCTTGTAGTTATCTGTCTTACATATAGTAGTATGTATCTGTTAATCCCAAACTCCTAATTTATCCCTCCCCGCCTTTCCCCTTTGTTAACCATAAGTTTGTTTTCTATGTCTGTGAGTCTGTTTCTGTTTTGTAAATAAGTTCATTTGTATCATATTTTTAGATTCCACATATAAGTGATATCATATGATATTTGTCTTTCTCTGTCTGACTTACTTCACTTAGTAAGTGAAGACTGATCTCATACTCTTGAACCCATATTTACACTTAAACAACCCCAGCAACATCAGCCTGTGTACTATCCATGGAGTAGAGATAGCCTACTTGCATCGCCTCCACTTTAAGGCAAAACTTGTTGCCCCAGACGCTGGGAGTCCTATCAGGGGTTGCCTCCCAGAGTATTCTGTCCATCCAAGGGCAGGGCACTCCCACTGGTTTATCACGGAGGTAGAAAGTCCAGGTAATTAGGAGCCAACCTGTGACACGTCTGATAAGCCATGCACATCCATAGCTCACACTGGGAGCTGACCTCTGACCATAGCAACTCAACTTTTCCCGCTAACTCATCTTAGTTCTTTCTCTTCCACAGGTATTATCCAAAGAGCATTTTCTAATAAATATTACACTCTGTAATACTAAACTAAACCCAAACTGCGGCATCATGCTTCCACAGACTGTGATGCAACTAGATTTGCTCAAAGGAATCCCTTCATGTAGAATAAAAAGAAGACGAAAATTCCCATTAGTAACTGTATCCACCTGAGTTATGATTATTCTTTTCTTCAGGCACACTTACTTTTTTTTTTAACATTGTATAATGTAAGACTTAGCTGTATAATTGTCCACAAGCAATATCCTTTATATGAACCAGTTATGCTAGGAGAAAAGAAAAAAAAAATAGGCAGTTGTGTACAAATCAGACTAAATATTTATTTTTTATTCTATCACAGCAATGCAACCACAAAGGGTGTTGTTTGCTAACATCTATTGTGACTCCGTCTTTATTATGCCATCCCACAATTCTTTAATGTCAGCTGATTACAGAAAACGGAATATGCATTTGTATCAGAGACTCTCATGGTCATGAATCAATTGTCTTATTTTTATGAGACTATATCTATTATCTATCTATCTATCTTTCTATTATCTATCTGTCTATCCATCTGTCTGTGTGTCCGCCTATCTACTCACCTACCCATCTATTTTTCCTGCATAATGTGTCCTTTGTCAGAAGCAATATTTTGTGGAACAAGGTCACTGAGAATAAAGTGGTACATACACAGATAATGGGACTGGAAGAAACACTGGTAGCAAGAAAGGCAAATCCATATTCAGAGTAAGTGTCTATCATAGTGGAAAAAGTGATGTGATAAAAATGAGATGATAAAAGCTATTCAACATGGTTAACCAGCCCTCCTGTGGCTTGCTAATCCTCTTGTGAAACGATGCATATCTGGTCCTTATTACTGGTCTCAGTGGTGGTAAGTTAAGCACTCAGCAGTGTTGGGAAGCACATAAGCATACTCGGAAGTCAGTGGAGGGATGGAATCCACATTTTTTTTACCTTGGGCATAACTTCCTTTCCTACCTGTGTGGTGAATATATTCACAAGTCCAATGGTCAAACCTAGGGTGATTCATCTCCATGAAAGATTTTTTTCCACTCAACTTTTGCTGTGGGTGTTTTTAATGAGAAGTCACAGGGAACAAAAATAACCTTACCCTCTTTCCATATTCTAAAATGTCCATCCCACACTGCTTGCGTTATTTTTACCAATCCATCAGACTTTCCCTTCCAAATCCTGGACAATCTTGCAAAGTCATTAGATATGATGTTGTTATATCACTACCCATTAATCCTTCTAGGAAACTTGGAAAACTAGAAGAAATTCTTGGACTTCACGCCTATTGGAGTTATTTACCCTTCCTGTTTGCTTGGACTGCAACAGTAGTACCCTTGTTGCTGCTCTACTCTTAAACCATGTCCAATTTCTGTCTTCTTCAGTCGACTGCTCTTAAGGCATGCCCCATGAGGACACGACACTGATGTGAACCGAGGAAGAGGTAGCAATGAACTGAAGCAGATACAATGAACTGAAGCAGGTACAATCAGATCCAGGGAACATATTTTCTTGTGTTTTTAGGACAAGGTTGAGACTGATTTCTTCTAAAACATGTCTACCTACTGATAGGATACTGCCGAAAGTGCCCACCTTTATGGCTTGGTAGATCAGATAATGCTGACTTCATAATAAATAACTATCAGCTCAGGTCATACGGTTACTTGGGATTCCACCAACAGGCTTTCAATATCTACCAGGGCCCAAAGTAAAATCTGGATATATTTTCCAAAATATGAATAGTTAGTTACAGGAAAGAGCATATGTTTGATAAATGTATATATATATATCATTTTTGATAAAGTGTATATTTATCAATAAATATAAATGTGTTATATAACATATTTTATAAATACATATTTTATATATTGCATATGTGTATATATAAACATATATTGCATGATGTGTGTGCCCACATATGATGAGTCTGTTTTGTGATTCTTCTGAGACCTATTAGAGGCTCCATGGGACACAGGTACAAAAAGAACAAACCAGGCATTCTCCGGGTCACAGTACTCTGCAGAGCTAGATCTGGTTCTGGTTCTTGAAACTGGATGCTTTACAGTCTACACAGTAAATTTGTTATCTTAGCTGTGCTGGTTTCCTTTTGCTGTTCTAGCAAATTATCATGAATTTAGTGGGTTAGAACAACACAAATGAATTTTCTTTTTAGCTCTTGAGTTCAGAAGTCTAAATCGAGGTGCTAGGAAAGCTGTGCTCCTTCTGGAGGCTTTCAGTTCCCTGGACTTTTCTAGCTTCAAGGGCTGCCTGCATTCCCTGACTTAGCCCCTTCCCCTCAGCTTACAGCCCCTCCTCCATTTTCAAAGCACATCCCTCAACCTCTACTAATGACCCTAGGATTACATTAGTCCCTCCTTCTCCAGAGCCTTAACTTAACTACATCTGCAAAGTCCCTTTTGTCATGTAAGGTAACATAGTCACAGGTTCTCAGGCTTAGAATGTGGACATCTTTATGGCAAGGACATTATTGTATCCACCACAGTAGTTCACTCTAATTTGATGTATGTTGTTTCCTAAATCCAAAGAGATTTAACTATCATTGCACCTCCTTTTCCTTTGTGAAAAACAAAAATATATAAACTTGCTTTTTATTTTGAAAGAGTATCTTACTATGTCACCAACATCAGAACTCCTAAAGTGTTTACCAATGATAAGGTCCCTCAATTTTCATGGTCAGGTACATTTCTTTCAAAAGCAGCTTTCAAAATTGCATTTCTTGATCAACAGTCCCAATCAGCATGATTCAATCAATGGAGTAGTTCGATAACGCAGATCAGCATAATGTACCACAGGGTGGTGATACAATCAAAGTTCCTTGGACTAGATTATAACAAAGGACTCAGGTTGTCAAAGCACTGAGATAAGACACTGCTGTGTATCACTGCAAGTGCTGGTGAAAGAGAACTGCTTCAGTACAACTGGCTAATTAGTGGAAGGAAAAAAAAAGCTAACTCAATGAGTAAAAGGTACAGGAATTCATTGCAATCCACTAACGCATACTCGTTCCTATTACCAAAGTCCCAATATTTGCCAATAAGCACCCTAACTTTCATACAAAAGCCATGAAGATATTATGAATTCAATGTGTATGATAATTTTATATTCTGAAAATCAAACTATAGATCTGGATTACATCAACCCTTTGACTAAAAAAGGTAGCAAAATGTCTCATAGCAATTATGGAATTCCTCTAGTTTTCTAACCATGTCTTGACCTAAGAACTGAAAAGCATGAGCTTGCTGTTGTCTTCGTGTAAATGAGAAGTGTTAGCCCACCCCCAAGTTCCTGTAGTCATTTCCACAATAATATTATATGGCAGGAGCTACTGCTTTCCCGAATCCTTGCCTTTAATAGACACTTTATTCCAGGCAATCAGTTAATGAATTATTTTTCCATAACATGTCACAGATTATTAATATACATTCCTGAACTGATGATGAGATCATTCTTACCTTCAAATATAAAGAGGTCAGGTATCCTTCTCAGATTACATTGTAAAATCTTTTTGCAAGGACCGCTTCGAGTACAAATAACAGTCAAGAGTCCAGCCAAAAAAAAAAATCAGTCACTCTCGATATTTCAGGCTGGAAGGGATTTAACACAGAGAATTGGGGGCATACAAAACTATTGGAAGAGCTACAGCCTTCAAGATGATCTTATTTGCAAAGCAGAAATAGAGACACAGACATAGAGAACAAATGTATGGATAGCAAGGGGTAAAGGGGGGTGAGAGGAATTGGGAGATTGGGATTGACACATATACACTATTGATACTATGTATAAAATAGATAACTAATGAGAACACACTGTATAGCACAGGGAACTCTACTTAATGCACTGTGGTGACCTGAATGGGAAGGAAGGCCAAAAGGGAGGGGATACATGTATATGTATGGCTGATTCATTTTGCTGTACAGTAGAAACTAGCACAACACTGTAAAGCAGTTATACTCCAATAAAAATTAATTTAAAAAAAAAAGAAAAAAAGGGCTTCCCTGGTGGCGCAGTGGTTAAGAGTCCGCCTGCCGATGCAGGGGACACGGGTTCGTGCCCCGGTCCGGGAAGATCCCGCATGCCGCGGAGCGGCTGGGCCCGTGAGCCATGGCCGCTGAGCCTGCGCGTCCGGAGCCTGTGCTCCGCAGCGGGAGAGGCCACAACAGTGAGAGGCCCTCGTACCGCCAAAAAACAAACAAACAAACAAACAAACAAAAAAAAAAAGAAGAAGAAGAAGCCTGAAAGTGCTCGAATCACAGGGAAATTTCATCAACAATGTCCGCTGCTGCGGGCATGAAGCCAGTGACTCACAGGAGGACGCACAGAAGCAAATTTCTTTCTTCTATTTTCTAAAAGCCAAGGATCTAGTCATTGTTGCCAATAGAGCAGTGATGGTTCCTGCTTCTTTCCCCTTCCAATCTTGCATTTTCCTTGGCAGGTATGCAATTATTGGACTTACCAAAATAAGAGACTAGGAGGACATATTAATTCCTGACAGATAAGCACAGATGTTGAAACCCTCCCAGTTATGTGAGGAATAATGCTGGAAAGAGGTAACAATGAGTAAGAGAGAGACCTTGAAGGAGTAAAGGAGAGAGAGCTTTAATCGAGTAAACTGGATTTAGCTTTTAGTTTTTAAAAATTACTTCTTAAAGCTATGTCACCATCTCACTCCACGTGAAATGTTATTTGTTATTTTTCTTTTATTACGCTCTATCACTGACACATTTGCTGACTTTCTGAAAATCAGTGAGAAGTTCTCACTCATCTTATTTGTTCCGATAGAGCTTCAATTACATTTGAATTAATTATACCTTGAATGTTCAAACCCCAAACATTTTAAAGAGACTTCTGCTAAAATTATACCTACTTAGAGAATTTTTAAACATAAAACTGACAGCCCTTTTATTTTATTTTCTAGTCTTGTTATTCTGTTTTTCTACCTTTTTTAAACAATTAGGCATTTCCTAATTTTTAAGAAAAATTATAAATTCTTGTAATTTGTCTAATGAATTAGTAATGTGATTTTTAGTACATTTCTATATTTGTTAACACGGATGTTATATGATATACCCTAATTTTTGGAGAGCCATATTGTACAGTTATTATTACTGTGGGCTTTGGGGTGAAAATACCTAGAAATGAACGCCAGCTCGCTCGCACTTCTCATGTGCTCTTGGTTTAACGGTTGTGTGTCCTCAGTTTTCTCACATATCAACTGAGAATACTATCAGTACTTATAGAATTTACTGTAATGATAAAATAGTTCATAGTACCAAGTACATAGTAAGATCAAATTTGTCAGTTGTTTTAATAACTGTTCATAGCAGCAAACTAGGTTGTCTTTGCTCTTACCTGTAGAGACAGGGTTTTAAGATTTGCCTTTAATCCTTTATGAAAAGAAAATAGTTGTTTTTACCTCTTCTTTTTTTCTGTACCTCAAGGGTTCGTAGCTCTTTCTTTTTGTTTGTTTGTTTGTTTGCTTGTTTCCTTTCAGGACTACTCTTTGAGTTGACTGACTTATGAGACAAGGAAATCACACACTTTACCCTACTGTCACCCATGTCTAGTCATGGCCTTTGGCCTCCAGAAGAGAATAAGTGAATCACCAAGCATATAATGCTGGCAAGACCAGGAATCTCCTAGGAGGCTAATCAGTGATCTTGAGACTATATAGCTCTTAAAAACCCTTTTCAGAAAACTATAGAAGATGGGGGAACAAAACACAAAAGTGGCTGGGTTTGGCCTTAAGTGTGTATACACTACATCATGGCCTTCCATCTATGAACTATAAAATAGATGTGAACATAATAATATTTATATTTGCCTATACCTATGTCCTCTTCTTTACCAATTTTTAGTAACATTACATCCACAATTGTTAGGACTTTACTTGTATTCTAATATTAATCAGTGTGAGCATATTTCCTTCCATGCATTCAGTAACTCATAAAGTAATTAAACTAATTCAGAAAAGGAACCAGTTGAAGGGTGCTCATTTTACTCATTCGGGGGCATATAAAAAGTTATTCTATGGATATATGAAGTTATTCTAGCTTAAGGAAGTAGAAAAAAAGTCAATTACTCTCTACCCTTCTAACTGCTACCATACTGGGCAATTTGAAATGTGATGAGCCTGGAAGAAACTCAGGAGTGTGGCATGAACATGGGGAAGCAAAAGATAGCAAAGAAATACAAGATCATGAAGCAAAATGCTTAGTCTCAGCAGTCAGAGGCTTAAAGGAAAGTTAGAGTAAAACCTAAAAGGAGGAAAAAAAGAGAAAGATCTCAGTGAAAGAGAAGTCCCCCACCAATCTCCCTGCTCATCTCACAATGCACTCTTCCAATGCATCACTCTTCCAATGAGCCCATGCTTTCCTTTCCTGGTTGATATCAACTTTATCAACTTTTCTGTTAAAATCTAACTGGATGAGTACTGTCAATAATGGACTGTCTGCTTGCTAAGTGTACCACCTGTGTACCTGTTTCATGCCTGAAATTGAGGAAATGGGGCACACGTCCTGAATGCCTCTAAGGGTTGTCACAGATTCAAGATTTAAATGATTACCATGCACACACAAAGGAACTTATGCAGCTGACTGCTTAGTTACAGCGGGTAACTCAGCACAAGTGTTCTATCACAACCACAGGACCAGGACCTTAAGTGAAGAAGCTGTACTATCCCGGGAATCCCTACCAGCTGCCTGTCTAAAGGTAGGTACAACATCAAGCAAATGCCAGATGATTATGAAGCCCCTCAGATCTAATTCTCTCAAGTTCTATGGCTTCCTTTGCCTGGTTTCTCTTTTAGTAGTTCATTAAACAGGCTTCAGCATGAATTATCTTTCCAGTCACTCATTTGTTCTGTTATGAACTAATCAAGTATGGTTAAGTACACTCACTTCTTGATGCTGTTTTGAAAAAGATAGTTTGTCTTGTTTAAAAACGTATTGCATCATTTCATAAATTAGATACCTGCATGACTGCTCTCATAATTTGATGTTCTTTATTTATATTAATTTGCTCAACAAATATGTATTCAATCCATACTACATATTTAATAAGATATGGTCCTGCCCTTAAGACACTTACATTACATGGAGGAGAGAAATATGTCATTGAGTAAATACGGTTCTTAGGGGAAGGATGTAGACACATAAAGGAGGAAAGAATTGTTTATTCTAACTTGCTTAGGATGGAGAGAGAGGAAAGGCTAAAGGCGGTGATGTTTATGTTCATCTTTAAAAATGAATACATTTGCTTGCCCAGCAAATGAGGCATAAAAGATGAGGCATAAGAAGCAGTGTGAACAAAGGCATGGAGACAGGAATTTTTCATGAAATAAACGTATTTGCTCTGTTTGGATAAGCACCAGAAGGTTTTTGTAATTCAAGTAAAGAAATAACTGGGGAAGGAGTCTGTACCCATATCTGAGATTCCAGAGGAAGGAGGCAAGAGGGTTGCTAAAGGGTCTGGACTTGATCCTGAGGTCCATATGCAGTTATTAAAATAATAAGCAGAGTGGATCACATGATCAGATTAGATTTTTTTAAATGTATAGTGTAAGGATATATATATATATATATATATATATATATATATATATATATTCTTATATATTTGAAACAGAATAGAAAGTCCATAAACAAATGTATGTGTTTATGAGAGTTTGGTATATTACAAAGATGGTACTTTAAATCTGTGGGAAAAGAAAATTGTATTAGAAGGGTGAATAGTGTAGGGTCATTCTGCCAGGGTTAGAATCCTGGTTCTACCAATTAACATGTGTATGAATTGGACAAAACCAATAATCATTTGGTGTCTTACTTGTCCCTTCTTTAAAATGTTTTGTTTAATCCTCAAACCAACCCCCAAAAAGTAGGGTTAAATTAAAAACTACCTGGCACAATTAAAGGTTGTTCCATCGATATTAGTGATTATTATATCACTAAATGGCAACTTAGCTATCCATGTAAAAATATTTAGATTCATAGTTCACGCTATTCATGAGAATATATTTCAAGTGGATCAAAAACCTAAACATTTTTTTAAATTATGGAAGTAACAGAAAAAAACATAGAAATGGGTTTTTTAACTTTTGGATAGAGAAAGTCTCTTAAATAAGTAGGCAAAAACTCTCAAATAAAAAAGTGTAAGTTTGAAAATACTCCAGTTATGGGTTTCTGTGCAAGACATCCCCTGCTCAAAATGAAGACAAATGACTGACCAGTAGATTTTCCATTACCCATAACAAGTGGCCTCAAGGGTGTGGGGAGATAGGTATTCATGTTGCGCTCACAAGAGTGCAAATAGGTGTAATCATTTTAGACAGCAGTATGGCAGGATTTGTTAACATAAAAATGACAGATGGGTTCTGTGAACCCATTTCTATTTTTTGGATATTTATAGGCACCATACAGGTAACTTACTTTAAAATACCTCAACATAAACAGCGTGATATACATGTGTAAAGAAGCATTCACAGCTATGCTCAAGGAAGCACATAGAAGGATGTTTACTGTGCTTCTGTTTGTAATAGAAAAAAATTTAAAACTACCTAAATGTCCATTAAAGCGGTGTTAACTATACTATGTCTAAATTATGGAATATCATGAACATTTTAATAGAATGAGATAGAGCTAGATTATTTGCATGAGAATAACTCTGTGACATATTGTTAAGAGAAATAAAAATTGTAAAACAGGTACTGCGTGAGATCTGCTTTAAGCCACAAAACTATAACCTCGTTTATATAGGAATATGTACATATAAATGGATAGAAGAAGGTTTGAAAATGGTGCCTTCCCTTTCCTCCCTTTTCTGGCTTTTTTGACTTTAATTGTACAGCCAAGCCTAATCCTTACTGATATAGGATATTTGTCTTCATAACCAACAAGGAGGAGAAGTGGAAAAAGAGAAATCTAAGTTGTTTTAAAGAGTGGAATTTGTCAAAATACATTAAATAACATCACCAGAGATCTTGGAGATCTGTATATTTCACCATATGTTCACTTAGCATAAATTAAAATAAACAGAAATGCAGAAAGGGGGATAGAAGAAATAACGGTACATAAAAAACATAAAATAAGATGGTAAGAATACATTTAAATTCTTGATGAATATGACTAAGTTAAATTTTGTTATTAAAACACAAATGCTCGTAGTTGATATTTTAAAAATCATGTGGTTCTATGGCATTTACAAGACACACTTAAAACAGAATGACATAGAACAGTTGGGAATAAAGAGAAGGGAAAACTACACTTACCATAAGACCCAACAATTCCATTCAAGAGAAATGAAAACATATGTGCACAAAAAAGACAACACAAACACGAAAGTGTTTATTAACTTTATTCATAATAGACAAAAACTGGAAACAAGCCATTAAGCCGACCAAAAAAGCCAGAAACAAAAGAATACATACTGTATGATTCCATTTGTATGAAACTCCAGAAAAGACAAATTTAATCTATGTGATAGAAAGTAGGTCAATGATCTCCTGGGCAGGAATGAGGTGGGTGTGGTTACAGCCACAAGGCAATTTGGGTGAGTGATGAAAATGTTCTCTATGTTGATTAGTTACTTAAACATATTGATTTTTCAAGACTCATTGAGGGATACACAAAATGAATGTATCTGATTGTATGTAAATTTAAATTTGGTACATAAAGAGATGGAAAAGGGAAAAAATATATAGGAGTACAGAAAAGAAGTAGCTAATTTAGTTTTGGAGGTTCAGAGAAGGCTCTTCTCTGAGGAGACATCAAAGCATTTTTATTTTGTATTTATTTATTTTTTTTGAGTGAGATCTGAAGGAAGAGCAAGGCTGAACCAGTCAAAGAGGAGGAAGAAAGAAGAGTGTTCCAGACAGAGGCAGCCGTAAGCTCAGATTCATGGGACAGATGGGGAAGATTGAGGCTCATTTGAGGAAGTGGGAGGAGGTCAGCACGACCGGAGAGAACAGGTGTGACAGAAGAAGAATCAAGGGAGAGTCCCTGTCCTATGCTTTGCATAGGTGACACTGTCTTTATTTTGCCCTTGAACATAAATGACATTTCGTTCAGGTATAGAATTCTTGACTTACGTTCTTTTTTCCCCTTAATATTCTGCAGGTTTGGTCATTACCATTTCATACTACACGTTACTGAGATGTCTAAGGTTGCCTGGTGTTTGTTCCACAGTAGGTAAACAAGCTTTTCTCTTTTATTGAATATAATGCATGTTTTGATCTTGTTTCATTAATATTAGTTGTCCCTGATAGTCAATGAGTCTGAAAAACCCATGATTCATGTTATCACTGATGATCCCTTTACTGCAAATTGTCTCCTTTTGGAAATCTTACCATCCATACATTGGAACTCCTACGTTCTCCATGTTTCATCTTTTCTAATAATTTTATAGCCTGCATTTCCATTTCTAATGAGTTTTGAGGGAAGGTTTGTTATGCTTGTCCTTCTCCCTTAAGTTGATTTTCGGTCCTATTAATAACTCAGGGTTTTTATTCCTTTATTATTGTCTTAAATTCAGCGATTGTTTGCCAGTATGTGGTCTTTCCCTTTTCATTGCTACCAGAGCTTATTCCGTAAGCACAATGTCCTCTGAAATGTTATAATGGAATTAATGTAAATTTCTATTTATATTGTATATCACTCAGGGTTCTTCAGAGGAACGGAAACAGTAGGAAAAGCTAATTAAAGAAATAAAGAAAAAGGGAGAGAGAGAGAGAGGAATATTAAGAAATTGGCTCACTCAACTGTGGGAGCAAGCAAATATGAAATCTATGTGACAGGATGGTACCTGGATACTCAGACAGGATTTCTATGTCACAGTCTCATCCCTGTTTTTTCCCCATGTCTATTTTTGAGGGACATCTTTTTACTTAAAATCAGCTGATTGTAAATGTTAATCACATCTACAAAGTACCTTCATAGCAGCATCTAGACAAACGTTTGACCAAATAACTGGGACCATAGCCTAGCCAACATGACACACAAAGTACACTAGTTACTGTTACATTCATATAAAATATCCCAGTTGCCTATGATAGTAATACTCCTCCGGTTTCTTGTACTATTCTACTTTTTATAAAACCATTTGTTCCAATTCCTCCATGCAGTTCCCTTTGGATGAAATGTACCATCCTTTCATTTACCCACATTTTTGCTTGTGTTTTGTTTTGTGTTTTAATCAATATAGAATTTGTGTGAATGCTTGTCCAGATTTGGAAGTTGAAATGAATTCTGTCAAATCGGACCACATTGGGTAATCTACCTCAGATTTCCATTTTACAGTCTCTTATAAGTAGTAAAAATAATAATCTTTTTAGTAAAAGAAATATGTTTGTAATAACCTCTTCTTAGTCTCTGTCAGGTTGAAAACTCATTTCCAGCTAAAAGTGACAACTTTGAGTAAAAAAATGTTTGGATCTTCATTCAAAACTGTCCTATGAAATTGAAGCCAGAAAGTCACCATCATAAACAATCAGAATGATTGATTTAGTAAGCTAGGCAAAAAGCAATTTTGGAATTTTGTTAAAATAGTTAAAAATAAACTATCATTGATACCTTTCATAAAAGTAAAGAGAGTGGTCAGTGGTTATTAATAAAACAAAGAGTGCCATCTACTGACTACACAATATTCTATTATGAAAGTTGCCTTAAGCATCAATGTGATACCACACAATTTTCCAGTGTGATAGTGCTGTTCTGAATTTTCCAAGAATTTTTGTTCGTTTAAAGTGATCACATTTAAATCTCTAGTTCTGCTAACTGAAGTGGAATTTACATGTGCTTAAATCAAATGACTGCCACTTTACAAAATCACTGTCATCAAGAAGCAATTTTTTTAAAGTGCCCCTTTGTGCTAGGAACTACGTGATGTAAAAGAAATACGTCTACACTCTCCTCACACAAGACTCAGCAACAATTGTCGAGACTGCAGAAATGTAAGAACAATTAGACCCCATCCCCCCAAAAAAACCGTGCTGAAATGATTAAAGAAACGCAAGCAGTGATGTAACTTCCTGATAAAGGAGACACTGAAACATATTTCATAATAGGTATAGTAAGGAGGATTTAGCACCCATCACCTTTTAATTCAGATATGATTTTATAGAGGAAGTAACATTTAGAGTTTTGTGGACAACCAAAATAACACAGTAATTGGAGAAGAGTATGATGTACTGCATTTAAATAGGATTCAGTATTTTTAAAGTGCAGAGACAAAGCTTCCTCATGTGTCCCACTAGTGACATTGTGAAGTTTCTAGAAAGTAGAGCAGGGAAGGGAGAGCTGTGCTCCCAGAGCAGGGTTGTAGCGTGTAAAGGAATAAATAGCTCCAGAGCCAGGAACTTGGGCCAAGGAGGTGCGTCTGCAGGAGACACCATTCAGGCCCACCGCTGGCTTCAGGGTCCCAGGCAGAATTGGATGAATACATTACCCTGCCCCTTACACCCCTTAAATATTAATAGATCAGATGCCACATCAAGAAACAAGACTGATGCTCCTATCAAAGTACAAAACATTAATCTCTTCTGGTGATAACTTTTACATCCTGGATTCCCTCCTTGATTAAAGCTCTCTTGACAAGAGAGGAATCATGAAATTCTATTATAAAAATAGAATTAGCAGTACATTCCAACTTCATTCCTTTGTTCACTCATTTCATAGAGTACTTCAAAGCAGAATGGGTTCACTTAACCCATTCTTCTATATAATACTGTGCTTTGTTTGAGTTAGAATATTTTTTGTTAAAAATCAATAAACAGAACAACAGCACATGCATCCAGTCCTAGGGCCCATCAGGAAGGATGTATAGTGCATAGGGTGTAAACTCTAGGATGTAAGCCTTCAACTCAAGGCCAGCAAAATCTAGTAAAATCTTACATCCTTCAGAGGGTATGCTTGGATGAAGAAGATAAAATTGTAGGCGTTTACAAGAACAAAATAGATTAAATTCATAGCTACAGGCTGTCTCTGTTGAAAAGGTTCCCAAGATAATCTTGCACTTCATATGCATTTTGTGATGGGAAGGAGAGAACTGGTGAGAAACTGATTAGAAATAATGGGAATTTGGGATCTTAGAAAGCAAAAGCTCCTCTCTCCATGAATTGGGCTCTAAAGCACTGTTTACCTGCCCTAGGAGGCAGCAATGCCACGTGGGCAGTCAAACATAAGATTGCTAGAAAGATTGTAGACTGAAGTATCTATCTTAATGCAGGTAAGGGTTCAGGTTAGTTGCAACAGTGTGGTCCCAATCAATTGTATAGGTAAAATTTAGAACTAATTTTATTCCTTCAAAAATTGCAATGATACTGTAATTCCCTAACTCTTTGTGGTCAGCTAAATAATGGCCCCTAAACATATTAGGTCCTAATCTCTGAGACCTGTAAATGTTACCTTGTGTGGAAAAAGTGGTTTCAAGATGTGATTAATTTAATGAGCTTGAAAGGGGGAGATTATCCTGAATTATCTGGGTAGGTCCTAAAGGCAATCACAAGTGTCCTTATAAGAGGGAGGCAGTTGACATACACAAAAGAGAAGGCCATGTGAAGACAGAGAAGAGAGAGATCTGAAGATGCTGGCCTGAAAGATCTGAAGATGCTGACCTTGAACACTGGAGTTCTTTGGGCAAAAGCCAAGAAATGGCAGAGCCACCAGTAGCTGGGAGAGGCCAACACCTTGATTTGAGCCCAACTATATATATATATATTTTTTTTTTTTTTTTTTTTTTTGCGAACGCGGGCCTCTCACTGTTGTGGCCTCTCCCTTGCGGAGCACAGGCTCCGGACGCGCAGGCTGAACGTCCATGGCTCACGGGCCCAGCCGTTCCACGGCATGTGGGATCTTCCCGGACCGGGGCACGAACCCGTGTCCCCTGCATCGGCAGGCAGACTCTCAACCACTGCGCCACCAGGGAAACCCTGAGCCCAACAATATTGATTCAGACACGTGGTCTGGGGGACAGTGAGAGTATATATTTCTGTTGCTTTAAGCCGCCAATTTTTGTTGTAATTTGTTATAACGACAAGTTATGTAATTTGTTGTAATTTGTTATAGCAGCCATGGGAAACCAATATACTCCAGGTCACTTTCTCTTTCTATAATCCAGGGTTCTCTTTCATAATATGGGATATCATTTAAATACCTTTGGCATGATTAGTACCATGCTAAATCTTTTACACAGTGTCTCCAATCCTTACATCTCTTTTCTCCTGAAATCATACTAGTCTTTTCCCTGATTACTCTGCTGCATCCATACTGGATGCCTTAGCATGCAGGAGTATTTCAGGTTTGTGCAATGGTTGTTTCCTCTGACTGCAATGCTTTTACTCAGACATGATAAGGATGAACTCTCTCACTTTCTTCAAATCTCAGCTCAAATATGCCTTCTCACTGGATCTACTTTCGAACTACTCTGTTCAACATTGCAGCCTTCTTCCCTACCCAGTAATTGTATCCATTTTATTTTAATGCAATTTCAATCTCTGAAGTGTTAAGCGATTTACTTAATTGCTATGTTTATTTTATATCTTCTTTCTGTTTCCTCTAGAATGTAAGCTTCATAAGGTATAAGATTTTTCTCTCTTTGGTTCACTAATGTATTCCCAATGCATGGAAAACTATAGCGTACATAACAGGCACCCAGTAATATTTGTCTTGAATGAATAATTGAGGAAAAACATTTAAAAGAATATCACAATGAGCTGAGATCCTAAATCATATGAAAATGAATTGTAACTTTCAGTTCAAGGTGACAGGTCAAAACTCCTTGTGCTTTTATTATTTTAATATCTGTTCTATGCTAGCTAAAGGCTCAAACTTCATTTATAGGACCACAGAATTGGCAATAATTTATAGATATGCTGCTATATTCTTCTGTTTATCAGGCAGGATAATAGATTTCTATTTACATAAGTTCTCAATGAGTCTCCACAAAAATCTATTCCCTTGGGTAGGGGCAGAATTGCCAGGGACTGAGTTTCTGCATCAAAGTTGATCTTAAAACTACTGCAGAGCCTGTCAGGTAATTCCCTAAAGAGGCAGAAACTCATATTGAATGGATGTAAAGAAATTTAAGAAATGTTTGAACATTTTCCAAATAAACTGGATAACACGTGGAGAGAGGCAAATTTCTTTTGCAGACTACTTATTTAAGATCTTCCCTTATCTATTTTTTTAACATCTTTATTGGAGTATAATTACTTTACAATGGTGTGTTAGTTTCTGCTTTATAACAAAGTGAATCAGCTATACATACAGAGAGGAATTTCCTATTTCCTTAGGCAGAGAGGCTGAAATAGTGAAAGAGTAAACCACTTCACATTTTTTAAAATTTATTTTTTGAAGTATAGTTGGTTTACAATGTTGTGTTAATTTCTGCTGTATAGCAAAGTGATTCAGTTATACATATATATGCATTTTTTTCATATTCTTTTCCATTATGGTTTATCACAGGATACTGAATATAGTTCCCTGTGCTATACAGTAGGACCTTGTTGTTTATCCATTCTATATATACTAGTTTGCGTCTGCTAACCCCAAACTCCCAATCCATCCCTCCCCCAACCCCCTCCCCCTTGTCAATCACAAGTCTGTTTTCTATGTCTGTGAGTCTGCTTTTTTTTGTAAATAAGTTGATTTGTATTATTTTTTAGATTCCACATATAAGTGATATCATGATATTTGTCTGAAAGAGTAAATCACTTTAGATAAAAAACAATTTGCACTATGTTACAAAATGTGAAGCTTTACTAAAGAGGTTCAGAGTGAGCCTGGGAAGGCCCATGCTCTAAAGTGAAGTAGAGTGGATAAGCAATAGCAATCTTCAGAAAAGCAAGAATCAGTGCAGGATGCTGAGGCTACAGAACTTCAGTGATTGTCAAGTGCTAGACAAGCAACCCAGGGAACATGCTAGTGAGAGAGAACGTCCCAACCATTTGAATACTGAGGCCAGACAACAGGCAACTTTCAATGCCATTAGCTAATATCCATACTTCCTTGATTGCCTTTTCCAGTGTTATTGAAAACTAATCTTTACATCTGATTCCAAAGTGCTTTGGTTTTGTAATCTGTGACACATTTTTCCCTTGTGTGCTTTAGATATGCATTTCAACAATGAGTAGGAATAAAGGGAATTTGTGTTCTACTTTTTTTAAAAGGAGATGTATTTATTCAAATTAGAATTAACGTTGTTAACAGGTTTTGAATATTCTTTTAAGAAGACGTGAGAAACATCACACAATTCTATTTCCGAAAGGTGTGTTTTAACTTACATATGCAGAATTTAATGATTAATAAATGTACTCTCAGGGAATGTTATAGATCACAGAATCCCAGAAGTAATAAACCACAGAAAACTGGTAGTAAAAGAGGGGGGGAAAAAGATTTAAAATGTGAAAAGACTTTAGTTCCAACTAATTTAAGAAATTTAAATAAACAACCAGAAATAAAAGAAACTTGGAGACAAGTCCACAATAGATAATACGATATCTAACTAATATAACCCTAAAGATTAAAGAAATGGCAAGGTGGCATGTGGCATGATCATGGGAGAAATGTCTATTTGAAGCAAATTATTTTAAGTATAATTGTACAGAATATTAATTCTACAAAGCATAATTACCAGATCATTGGTACAATCTAGAATTTGGGTAGGAAAGAAAAATAATAATTCAGATAAAATGTTAATAAATCTGATGGATTTTATGCATTTGTTTTTAAAACTAAAGGATGGTAAGAGTTTTATTTAGTACCATATGCCAAACTGCATTCATTCAGGGGTGCAGTCATTGAGTGAGGATCCATAAATATAAACATGAGTGAAAACAATCCCTGTCCTAAGCTGCTCAGCGTTTTGTAGAAAAAGGGTACATGGATTGACTAACATCAGAATAAAATTCAAATTAAGAAGATCATGTTGACACATTGTTTTGGTCTTAGCTGTTTTATATAGTCGTGATTGATTTTGCTAATTCTCAAAAGTTTTTTGAAACTTCCTTTACGTTAAAAAATAATCCTGTCCCACAAGGATGAGTGTTCTGCAAAAAGGCATCATTCCAGGCATAGGAATCAAACTATGGAAAGAAAAGCACAGGTGGAAATAGGGTTCAGAAGAAATTATTGCAGTAATCCAGGAAGGCAGTGAAGAGAACACAAAGTTGTATGTAGAAGCAATGAATCCAATAGAAGTATTAAAGGAAGGATCACCAACCCTATCATATAATGAAGTATGTCTGAGCAGGGTCCATTTTGGTTCCAAGTACTGCATGTGATACAGGATTAGTATGTTTGGAATGCAGGGTGGTAGGTGAATCTTAAACAAAATCCATATCTCTCAGGGTAAAATATGGACACGGAAGAGGGAAGACCCAGCTGCAGTTCAGAGAAGACCAGTTTTGAGATGTGGGACATAATACCCTCAGAATACAGGAGCAGGTAATAGGTTGCACACCAGGCAATGTGTGGTAGTGAAATTCACTAAGGAATTACAGTGACATATCCTATCAGACCTGTGAAATACAGTGATGAAGGGGCTTGAAATAATGAATACATAAGGGTTTGAATTCAGCTAATAAAGAATATTAGAATAGATCACTAGTTAGAAAAAACAATGAGTTATATTGAACTACAGTCATAAGATTAGGGATTGCCACTACTCCCAAGAAAGAATAAAAACAATAAGCCAGGGGCTTGGTTACTGGGGAGTAAATCAAGGACCCACTTGAAAGAATTTGGATATAAGATATAGACCCGGTCAGAGGAATAATGTTGAATTTTCCACCTTGGTCAAAGAGTGCCCAAGGATTATTCTAATGATATATAAAAATAGTCATTAGCCATGGACTTCTTACATTTCCACAACTTAGGTCTATCACTAGTCTCTATATTTTGATAGGCAGGCGATATCTGGACCAAATTATTGGAGCAGTTGTTTTTTTTAATTTTTATTATGCATAAGTACCACCAGAGTGTTTAAAATTCAGATTCCTGGCTCCACTTTCCAGAGCTCTAATTCACTACATTTGGAGTAGGCTCCAGGAAATATCATTTTGGACAAAAATTACAGGTGACTCTGATAAATGTTATCAAGGTGGACACACCTTGAGAAACAATTAGATTAAAGAAGAGTCAAGAAATAAAACTAATATTAGATTGTCTTGGTTTCCAGGACTGGAAAATTTCCAGGAGTGCACTACTTGGGAATGTACAATATATTGGTGGCCAGCATCTGCTGATGGTCTTTCTTCTCCCAGTGACCAGATGGGGCGGCTTTCAAAGTTCATCCATGTAACCTAACCCACCATCTCCCCTCCTGGACCCACCTCTCTCTTTCCCCACTGAGCCCAGATATTGTCTCAGACGTGATCTATGTAGTCCCTACAAGTCAGTCTCAGCAGCTAAAATGATTGTTGTTCTAATACTAGATGATAAAATGGATCTCTACTCTGTTGGTAGGCGAAACAATGAATCAAATAGAATCACCACTTTACTTTTGCATAATTCTTTTTAATCACAGACTCAAGTGTCCAGTAAATTCTCTAGTCTAAATATCATTGTTAAAATGCTTCGAAACCACTTGACAACCACACAGGTGAATGACGTGACCAATAACCACACCGTGTCATTTGCCGATCTACCAAGTAATGCAGGCCAGAGTTGCCATGGAATTTCATGCTTATAAGTGATATGAAATAATACTATGTTCTTAGTAAGTAATTTGGTGGTAAAAACTTGCATTTCTAATATTTCAGAGTTCTGAAGAAATCTTCAAGTGACCCTAAGAAATAGAAATAATAATTATGATACTCTACTACAGTCACAGTTAATAAATAATACACAATTTCAAAATTCTATACACAGTGGGAATCTAGGTAGACACATGAGATGCAAGGAAAATTTTATACTTGAAAAGGTAATTTTAAACATAGCAATTTGCTTTCAAGAGGTACACCTTTAATATCATTGTTTTTTTTTTTAACACAAATCATATGCAAGTACTTTAAAGCTCATTTTTCTTAAATCATCATCTACCAAAAAAGTATGTGAAGTAAATGACAAGGAAAGGAATATGAAGTCAATGTATAATTTGTATCCAAGACAATGAAGAAAGTAAAATCAAGTAATGATTCATACTTCAGAATAACTATTACTTTCAGTACAATTATCCTTGAGCTGTTTTAGAGAATTAAATAAGAGATTTACATTCGATGTTTCTTTAGGGTTGCATACAAATGGGTTTCATCAGTGAGGATTAGTACAATACAGACAGGCATACCTCAGAGATATTGCAGATTTGGTTCCAGATCACCACAATTCAGCAAATATCAAAATAAAGTGAGTCACATTTTTTTTGTTGTTTTCACAGTGCATATAAAAATTATGTTTACCCCATACTGTAGTCTATTAAGTGTGCAACAGCATTATGTCTAAAAAAATAAAATGTGCATGCCTTAATTTTAAAATACTCTATTGCTAAAAACACTAACTATCACTGTAGTCTTCAGTGAGTAGTAATCTTTTTGCTGGTGGAAGGTTTGCTTCCATGTTGATGGCTGCTGACAGGTCAGGGAGGTGACTGCTGAAGACTGGGTTGGCCGTGGCAGTTTCTTAAAATAAGACTACAATGAGGTTTCCCATATCGATTAACTCTTTGTTTTGCGAACAATTTCTCTGTAGTCGGCTGTGCTCTTTGATAGCATTTTATCCACAGTAGTACTTCTTTCAAAATTGGAATCACTCCTCTCAAATCCTGCTGCTGCTTTATCAACAAAGTATATGTAATATTCTAAATCCTTTGTTGTTATTTCAACAATCTTTATAGCATTTTCATTTTCACAGTAGATTCCATCTCAAGAAACCACTTACTTTGCTCGTTATAAGAAGCAACTCCTCACCCTTCAAGTTTTATCATGAGACGGCAGCAATCCAGTCACATCTTCAGGCTCCACTTCCAAGTCTAGGTCTCTTGCTATTTCTACCACACCTGCAGTTCCTTCCTTCACTGAAGTCTTGAACCCTTCAAAGACATCCATGAGGGCTGGAATCAACTTCTTCCAAACTCTTATTAATATTTTGACCACTTCCTATGAACAACAGATATTCTTATTGTTCTTAATGGCATACAGAATAGTGAATCTTTTTCAGAAGCTTTCCAATTGACTTTGCCCAGATCCATCAGAGGAATCACTATCTATGGCAGCTATGGCCTTATGAAATGTAGTTCTTAAATGATAAGACCTGAAAGTCAAAATTAAAATTAATCCTTGATCCATGGACTGCAGAATAGATGTAGTGTTTGCAGAAATGAAAATAACATGAATCTCACTGTCCCTCTCCATGGACAGGATGTGACCAGGTACATTGTCCATGAGCAGTAATATTTTGAAAGGAATCTTTTTTCTGAGCAGTAAGTCTCAGCAATGGACTTAGAATAGTAAACGATGTTATAAACAGATGTGCTGTCATCCAGGCTTTTGCTCTTCCATTTATAGAGCACAGGCAGAGTAGACTTAGCATAATTCTCAAGGGCCCTAGGATTTCCAGAATGATAAATGAGAACTGGCTTCAACTTAAAGTCACCAACTGCATTAGCCCCTAAGGAGAGAGTTGGCCTGTCCTTGAAAGCTTTGAAGCCAGGCATTGACTTCTCCTTTTTAGCTGTGAATGCTCTGGCATCTTCTTTCAATATAAGGCTGTTTTGACTACAATGAAAAATGTTGTTCAGTGCAGCCACCTTCATTAATTATCTTAGCTAGATCCTCTGGATAAAACTTTGCAGCTTCTACATCAGCCCTTGCTGTTTCACCTTGCACTTTTATGTTGTGGAGAGAGCTTCTTTCCTTAAACCTCATGACCAACCTCTGCTGGCTTCAAACTCTTCTTCTGCGCTTTCCTCACCTCTATCAGCCTTCATAGAATTAAAGAGAGGTAGGGCCTTACTCTGGATGAAATTTTGACTTAAGGGAATGTTGTAGCTGCTCTGAGGTTCTATACAGACCTCTAAGACCTTCTCCATATCAATAATAAAGCTGTTTCACTTTGTTATCATCCCTTTCCTTCAAGAATTTTTCTTTTGTAATCACAACCTGGCTAACTGTTCGGTGCAAGAGGCCTACGTTTTGGCCTATTTCAGCTTCCGACATGCCTTCCTCACTAAGCTTAATCACTTCTAGTTTTTGATTTAAAGTGAGAGACATGTGAATCTTCTTTTTACTTGAACACTTATAAGTCATTGTAGGGTTATTAATTGGTCTAATTTCAATATTCTTGTGTCTCAGGGAATAGGAAGGCCCAAAGAGAGGGAGAGAGACGGGAATGAGTGGTCAGCAGAGCAATCAAAACACACAGAACACCTTTTGATTGTGTTCACCATCTGACATGCCTGTGGTACTTTGTGGCACCCCACAACAATTACAGCAGTAGCTTCAAAGGTCACTGAACACAGATCATCATAACAAATATAATAATAATGAAAAATCTGAAATATTACAAGAATTACCAAAATATGACACAGAGACATGAAATAAGCAGATGCTGTTGGAAAAGTGGGGCCAGTGGACTTTCCTGATGCAGGGTTGCCATGAAATTTCAATTTGTAAAAAAATGCAGTATCTGCAAAGCACAGTAAATCAAGCACAATAAAACGAGCTAGCCTACAGATGAATGTTTCTGTCAACTCAAAATTGCACTGCCCTCGTATCGTAATATGCAGCCACAATCTAATTCCAGATGGGCCAAAGTATGCAATTTTTTTAAAGAGCTTGTGGGAGGTTTATAAAAGGCCTTGAATCTATCTAGAACATATTTACTCACATACCTGTTTCTGGCATAGGATTTTTTTCACATAACCATGCTTACTGTAAAATGGGTGCCTAATTTATATTTGGATGTTGCTTTCTTCGCCAAAAGAAGACAGATTCCCATCATTTTAGTTAGTTTTATTTCTATATCTCAGGCAAATAAAGAAATAATAATGTTGAAGTCTATAAGAAGTCAGATGCAGTCTGAAGAGTCAGAGGCTGCACTTCATCTGATAGACAGTAAATGCTTCCAGAACAAATGATATCCTCTAATGACATTGGAGTTAAGTTTTTAAACATGAATTTTTAAAATACTATTTAGGAGATGTCTTATTTAAATAATATTTATGCCTCATTAAAAATTGACATTAAGTTGAGACATTATCAGGCTCACACCCATCACATTCTACAGCTTTTGGAAGAGTAGCTGGATAGATGGTCCTAGTGAAAAAATAAAGAGTGCAATTAGATAATGAGATTTAAAAGTCAACAAAGATCATGAAACAGTATTGTCCCATAAATGAGCGTTGCAGAGTTTCTTCTGCTAGTCCAATCTGAAGACCATGCATGTTTCACCTCATGTGCTAAGAAAAACCATGGCCTCTGGCTGAGCATTACTGTGTAATGCAGATTAAATCAACTGGGATTTTTTTAATCACATTAAGCCAAAAAGCCATAAGTCGTAAGACGAAGATCCATAGCCTGCTGTGTTGCTTAAAGGAAATATACTAAGAAGACTTCAGGTTACAGCAATGAAAAGCTATATAACAGAGGAATCCTTCCTCAGCCTCAAATTTCCCTAATGAGAAATTGCAATACACATGCATTTGCCCATGTATATATTTTCACAAATGAAAGCGTTTCTAATCAAGAACCTATTGGTTGCTACTTATTCTGAATCCTTCTAAGAGTGATTCTGAAAAAAATATTTTTAAAACTTCAACATTAAAAATTAATTCAGAATTAAAAGACCCTAGAAAATGGGCTTCCCTGGTGGCGCAGTGGTTGAGAGTCCTCCTGCCGATGCAGGGGACGCGGGTTCGTGCCCCGGTCCAGGAAGATCCCACATGCCGTGGAGCGGCTGGGCCCATGAGCCATGGCCGCTAAGCCTGCGCGTCCGGAGCCTGTGCTCCGCAACGGGAGAGGCCACAACAGAGAGAGGCCCGCGTACCACACACACACACACAAAAATTAAACTATGACAAATGAAAAATAATGGTATATTTCCACGAACTCTAATTCATAAGCCATAAACACAACTAATTATCCCTTTATTTGATATGTGATTTCATGGGTATATTTGATAAGCATTAAAAAGTTACTAAGGATTTTCATAGGTTTGCGCTCATACTTAACCCCCCAATAGATTGTTATCCACCATAATTATTTAATTACTTAATGTATTTTTCTAAAAAGAGGAACTTTAGTAAATGCAATCTTCCTATTAGCCACCTCCAACCCTCTTTAGAGCCCAATGGGTTACAAGGAAGTATTTAATGGCAGAAAAAAAGAATACCAGGACGAAAGAAAGGAGGGAAGGAGGAAAAAAAAGAGGGAAGGAGAAAAAGAGGAAAAAGTCTCATGATTGAGGAAGTTAAAGTCTCATGTAATACGGTACAGAGGAAATCTCAGAAAATGAGGAAAATCACCAAAAATCAAGCTTCATACTTCACATTTTAATTAAGGAATAACCTTGACTATATGTATCATTCTAGATACAGATACATTTTCTCTGTATGTTGGTAGTTTTTATATTTTTACATTTTTCCTGTGTGTGTATATTTTCATTTTTTAAACATAATTTTAGGTGTAATAGTTAATTTTCTATTTATGTCACTGCATAAAAATGAGAATTAGTTAAATAAATCATTCACTAATTAAATAAACTGATTCTCCCAACACATCACAGTTTTGACCCCAACTAATAAAGTATGTAGGAAGTAAAAATGAAAATTAGCATTTTAATGATAAGCATAAGAGAAACTGAATGAGTTTAAACCAAGAGCAGTCTACAAATATTTGCAAAATTATAAAATATATTGAGTAGGCCTTTATATTGCAGTTCACAGATTATCCAAATTATAGCTATATTTATTCCATTGTTCCCATCCTTAGATCCTTTTGGCAGTTCTACTTCTCTGGAGATATTATCTACATATTTAAATATATGTCTTAAATACAATTTATAAAGTCATTTAGGAATACCAGTTGCAAACCTATTATTAACATTAAATATGTTTTAATGTGATCTGTTGCCAAAGCTCATGTGCCATATGTCAAGTTATGAGTTATTAATATAACAGTAAAACTATCACTCTTTATTTCTCTCTTCAGAGCAATTATTCTCACAAAGTTGCCTTTATCTGTTGAAATAAGCTGAAAATATTAGATACAAAAAAGAAACGAATCCAAGCAAAATGGCAAGACACGCTTATTAATTATAAATAAAATTGAAAGCTATTCTGTATCATATTAAGAAATATTAAGCAAGACAGCATGACATTTATGTGGGGCGATAATGTTTGTAGAGAAAATAATTTATATGTGTATTTATGTCAAGACAGAGAGTATGTTTTATTCACCAGAACTCCTCTTAGAAAAAGCACTGTATTATTGGAAGAAAGAGTTTGATAAACTGCAATGATAAACAGTTAGTGAGAAATTCATCACCAAGGGCCTACTATGAAAATGTTACATAAAACCAAAAGAGGAATTATTATCTTTTTCCTGTGAGAAGTGAAGGGAAGGGAGGAGGCTGATGGGGGAAGCAGCCCAAATTAGTGATACTAAATTTTTCATTGACCTTGAAACAAATTCAAGATACGTTGAATTTGATTTAAGAAAATAAATAAATATAATATTTCTAGGACATGGAGAGTCACGAAACTGACCATCCTTCTTATATTTATATAAGAAACTTTAAGTGATTCATTGCTTCTTTTCATTAATTATAAAAATGGTAAATGCCACTGTCTCTTCTATTTATTGTTTGTTCAGTCATTTGTTTATATTCATCCTCTCAAGGACTTTTCTCTTTAAAAAATCAAGTATACTATAAAAATACTGCTTAACATTTAAATATAAAGGAACCTTATTAAAAATATGTGTATGGAAACACTAGAAGACAAATACCGTACTTACATTATCTCATAATATCGCTGAGCAATATTACAAAGAAGACTTCAAATTCATTGACAACCCTCCCATTCAAAGGTAGGGTCTGTACGCATCGCTTTGATCCTGAGAAGACTGGGAAGAGCTTCAACCTAGAGCGTACAGAGGAAAGAAAGCTATGTGCCTTGCAAAGCTAGATCATAAAAGCCACACATCTTCCACATGGTTCTCCTAGAAAATTTGCTCTTTGGAACCTCCCACCCCCCAATTTGTACACTCCTACTTAGAACCCAGATGACATGTTCAGAGAAACCCAAGCTACATGGAGAGATCAGAGGCAGATATTTATATCAATACACTCAACTGAGCCAGTCCATCAGCCCAGCCCAAAGACTTGTGAGTAAAGAAGCTATCTTAGAAGTCTTTCCAGCCAAGCACCCAGATACTGTGGAGCAAAAAAGAGCCATCCTCCCTATGTCATATCCTGACCATGACTCACAGACTCTATGACAAATAAGTTGATTCTTTTTTAAACTTTAATTCTGCAGTAGTACATAACATAGCAGCATTCACTACTAAGGATAGGAATAAAAGAAATGGAACCAGTTCAAACCAAGAACAGGCTACAGATATTTGCAAAATAATAAAATATACTGATAGGCTTTTATATTGTAATTCATAAATTCTCCAAATTATAGCCATATTTAACCCACTGTTCCCATATTCGTCAACTGGGTAAACCCAGGGAGGCATGGAAATAAGAGCTACAAGTGAGAGCAAATTGAACAGCCCCTGTAAAGTTGAAAAACAGTGTTTAGGGACCTTTCTTGTGACACGGTTCCAACATCATTTTCATTGCACCACATACAGTAATTCAATGAGCCTTTTCCACCAGCTGTACCTACTATCAGATATCAAACATGTATACAGAAAGACTTTTTTATTATTCCCAATAACTTGCAAAAGAAAAACAGAAAAAATGAGAATGTTTTTAGTTTTTCTTTCACTTTTAAGATAAATAGATTACAGCAAAAATCCATTTCAAGGATCACTATAAGAAGACCATCGCTCCATAAGAAGTATACCTTGAGTCACTGTAATATGCTAATTTGAGAGGGGGATGAATTTTATACATTAACATGACTAATATATCTGAATTTATAAGATTTTAACATAACCGAGAAAAATTCAGTATAGATTCTCATAGTAGGCTACTTTAAATATTTAAGAAGATAACAAAAGCTTTGTGGATCATTGTTAGAACATGTAATATTTTATCCCTTTCATTTTCCTTTTTAATAAGTAATTTGAATAAACTATGGCTTGCATTGCCCAATATTTATGCAGTGGCTAAACCCAAATCCAGTAGGTTTAAAAATAAGTATATGACCATATTATAAATGTATATAAGCAGAGCAGTACTTAGCTATACACTGTACATCCAACAAAAAGTATTGTGAACATACTATATGGATATCTACTCACTGCACTGTTCCCCATCAATTCCCCAATTGGTCACTAGATAAAAAATATCACACTCTTAAGTCCTGTTCTCTAAGCTGCTTTCTCACTGCCAAGCTATTGTATCATGCAATCCCCTGAAAATATTCTAAACTTTCCTATAAAAAGATATTTTGGATTGAAGTAAAAAAAGAAAGAAAAAGAAAAAAGTAGATTGCTTATTTTTTGAAGGAAAGCAGTATTCTATAAGGCTCCAATCACAATGCCCTCAATCATTTTCACATTACTTGACTCCATGAATCCAAGGCTTGTGACTTAAGATTTCTGTGGGAGATTGCCTGAGTATAGGTTATTAAAAGTCAATGCGAGGCGATTCACTAACCTTGGTGGGGGAAATTAACTTGCAGAAACGTCAGATTGAATATATTTCTTTAGCACATAGTGTTTTATCTTCATATAATTGAATAAAACAGAATAATTTGATTAAAATATTAGATGGCTTCTTTGTGAAAGGTGGGTACTTTCATCCTGATGAAAATAAACATTGATAGACATTTAGATTCACTGGTCAGAAAATATAATGCCATTTGTATGGGACTGTATTGTCTACTGTTTCTAGAAAAGCCTCCAAGTTTAAAGGTAAAAATGAGTGAAAAAGTAACTTCCTTTAAACTCATGATTGTGTCTTCAAACAAATTGAAATCATTATTTGCACACCTAAAGCAAATAATAATAATAATTTGTTCCTTGGATTTTATTTTATCAAATCTCAGTGATTTATATCCAACCTTTCTAATGGTGATATGAGTTCATTACTGGAAACATACAATTCTGTGTGAACATACAGAGCTACTTGTAATTGATCTCTTTACCAAGATTTAATATTCCTCATGGTTGAATAATGACTTCGTTTAGAGAACTTATAAAGTTTTCACCTTGCTTTCCCATTGTTTCTTTCATCAATCACAGAACTACAAATAATTGGAGGGCCTTTTTGAGGACAGAGACACTTGGAAAAACCATAACTTTTAATGATTTAATAACTTTTTAATTTTAAAACATTTATTTCACATTAAATTATATTTTAAGGAAAGTATTGAGAGTTCCTAATTTGAAACTCAATATTTCAAAGTATCTGTGTTATATCTCTGAATGTGGTATATATAAGAAATCATAATCCATGATGGAAAAATCAATTAAGTGCAAATGACTTATTATCATTTGAAAACATCCAGGCAGTCTCTTATTAGATTTTAGTGATGTTAAATTATTATTTAACAAATATTTTGTATTTTTTGTTTCCAAGATGCAGTTGAAGCAGTTGAAAAAATATGTTTTATATAAATATGCTGAAAAAAGTTGATTTCAATTAAATCATAAATGTCCATTGACAGAGTTTATGTAAACAGGTTAAGAATAACAAAGAAGAATAATTTTTTAAAAGATACTTTTAGAGACTAAACTTGTATCGATCCACTTTACTGAGAAGGTAGCTAAAATCTTTTTCATTTACAGTTTTATTTGTAAAATTCATTTTAATGTGTGGATTACAATCTAAATTTTTTTAGTCCAAATTCAGAATAACTTTTAAATATAATTGGTTCAGCTTGTATTGCTAGTGAGTTACCTGTATGAAAAATGGGAAAATAAATTGCTGATTTACTGATCTATAGATGACCCTGAGTGTATTAAGTAAATGGATTTTAAATATATAGATTCTTAAGACATTGTGCTATTTTTGAAGCTTTCCCTCTGTATAACTTCTGCTTATGCATTTGTATAACTTTAATTTACTTAATATATTTGTCCATAAAAAATAAACACTTCAGGTTGCTGTATTGAGTGTGTCACTAAAAGGCTGGCTTTGATTATATTTGGCTACAGAGACTGCTCATTGTTGAATTCAGTGAAAATAATTTCTCTATGCCCTAAGACCTATCTGAAAGTAATGATTGACTTTCTATTCATTCAACATCTAATAAATAAATAAATAATACATATATTATTTATGCATATAATAAACCATATATGAAGATTATTTATCGAGGTAAAATTCACATAACTTAAAATTAACCATTTTAAAGCATACATATTGGCTCAGTGGCATTTAGTATATTCGCAATGTTGTGCAACCATAATTTTTTCCAGAACCGTTATATATAAGCATACATATTGCATTCACATATTACTAAAAGCTAATTTAATTCAGAAAGATTTTTTAAATCTTTCCATTTTTATAACTCCACTGAATTATTCACATGGGTGCATGTTGATTTAACTTATCTCTGTTCAATTAATGGATGAACGCCTTGTTTCCTTAATCAGATTGGAAACACCTCACGGCAAAATAAAAACAGGTTTTTGTAGTCACATAAAGCAAAGTTTTTCATAAGTTGGTGATTTCAAAGTTGGTGATCCCTTCAAATGTATCTAGATGTCCCCAAGGGTCAGCATCTGCCCTTTAATTGAACATCGCTAAAAGGTGAACTTTTGCAGGATCACTTAATTATTACATTTTAGTCAAATGCCAACTTGAGCACAGATATTGGGTAGCAGTGTTCTTTAATAACATCATCTCCCAGAAGATCTGAAAATATATGGATGGGGAATACATTAGATAGTTACTAAATTAAAAAGAGGTGTGAAATTTAACTACTTTATTTTGTAATTTTTTTGGAGGCAAAGACATTTCAAAGCCCGTAAGAAATAATTAGTATACACTTTACAGATAAACATTATACAGAGGTTAACGTTTTACACCAAATAGCAGAAAGGTTAAGTCCTCAGAACACTGGAGCCAAACTTGTTGGACTAGAGTCTTAACTTTCTACTTGATAGCTGTGTGGCCTCAGAGAAACACCTGAACCTTCAAAAAATTCAGTAAAATCGGAAAAATAATAAAACCCATACACCACAGGCTCATTATGAGAATAAATTGAGTGAATCTATTTAAAGTTGAGCAAAGTTACATTTGTAAATCATAGAAGCTCAGTTTGTTGAAAGTCAGACCTGAATTTTGTTAATATTGTCACAGCTATATGGAAATGCATAAAATATTATTTTAAAAATAACAAAGGAGAGTTCAAGGACAGTGCTTTGAAGTCAAAACTAGGTAGGGAGAACAATTATAGTATATTTATAACCCAGCAAAGTGTATAAGAAGTTTACGATAACTGTTCCAGAATAAAAGCAGGGTAATAAAATAAAAACAACTAAAAATATAGGTCTAGATTCAAACCAAGCGCTAGGAAAAAATCACCAGAAATTTAAAGATTCAGATAAATAAGTATAAAAAATTCGATAAATGCCTCTTTTTTCCTACTCTAGTCTTGAAATTTGACATACATTTTATTTTTTTAATAAATTTATTTATTTATTTATTTTTGGCTGTGTTGGGTCTTCATTGCTGCACATGGGCTTTCTCTAGTTGCAGCGAGCAGGCTTTTCATTGCGGTGGCTTCTCTTGTTGTGGAGCGCGGGCTCTAGGCGCGTGGGCTTCAGTAGTTGTGGCACACGGGCTCAGTAGTTGTGGCTCACGGGCTTAGTTGCTCCGCAGCACGTGGGATCTTCCCGGACCAGGGCTCGAACCCGTTTCCCCTGCATTGGCAGGCGGATTCTTAACCACTGCACCACCAGGAAAGCCCAAATTTGACATACACTTTTTAAAACTAAAAATACTATGATTTTAGAGATCACTTTTTAATAGATTTAAATGAATTAGAGACAGTACAGTAGTATCTAACAATGCTGCAGAAAATTGCTGCATTAAACTGCATTCAGATTCATTTATTAGGACAAACCTCTCAGTGTGACTCTAACAAGGGTCTTAGGAAAAGGAAAGGAATAGAGATTGCTCCTTTTTCTCATTTCACTTCAGTTCACCTTCCTTCAGGGGAAGATACTGACGCAGTTTTCAAAAATGAAGGTCCATGTCATATATTACATTAATGAAATAAACAACATTTAAAAGTGGACAGACTCTCCCATTATCAGAAGCACTGACAGGTACTGAAATATTATAGTAAACGTCATTCACTTGGAGAAAAAGCATAATGTAAACAGCCTGTGTTTGCCTTCAGCATTTGTTAGATCAAACTGGAATAATGTCTTAGAAAATTTAAAATCTTTTAATGCATAGAAATGACCACAGAGGAACTATTTTTCTTGCCATGAAAGCTAAGCTGTCTATTGCCTTGAGGAAAAGAAAATAATGAATTTAGAAAGTGACATTCATATTTTAAATATTGCCAGACTTGGTGATTTGTTTTTTATTTGCTATGTTCTAGTGTAACTTGGAAGAAACTGGAAATGAATACTGATTAGAAATTTAATCAAAGAGTAATGAAGGCTTTTTTGCTCTTTTTAAACCAATGTTATTACATTTTTTCCCAAAGTCCATGCCTCCTAACAAAAAACTAATGAAATTAGGACTGCAATGCAAATTCACAAATGGCTATGGATTTGTAAATGTGCCTAAAATGTGCCAAGAGACTCTAATAAGACCACATTTCAAAATATATTTAGACTGTAAAATAGTTTGCAACCCAGAAGATTAAATGGTGAGCAAAAGTCAGTGATGTAATTCTAAGACCCAATGATTGAATTCATAGTTTTCTGTCTCTTCAACCTTCCCACTCTCCCTGACATTCAGCCTAGTGGCAGGCAGACAGCAGACTAGTCACAATAGTGTGTGTATTGACTATGAGGAGAATGTTTCAAATGTTATAAGAACCATATAAGATGCACACCGAACCAACCCTTGTGGGTTCAGGGCTGTTATCCTAGAGAAAATTACATTTATGTCAGAGCCGTAACTTCTAACCTTAAATTCTTCCCCAAGGAAACCAGTCATCATTTGACTCTTTCTAATGTATAATCACATTCATTAAAATGAAACTTTGGTGTGTCAGAGTCTCAATAAATGCTTGGCAATGAAGACGTTTCTTTTATTCCAACAAATTTCAATGTATTTTATGCTGTTTTAAAAAAACATTGCTTTTGTCAACTTAACACATCTACATAATTTTAAAGTCATGAATTATCACCAGATGTATAATGAAAACTCTACCCCAAATCCAAGTAGCACTCTGCAAAACCAATCACCTTAAATATTTTAGCCATTTCTTCACTTACTTACCTATAAATTCTCAACATTACTTTTATCCTGCTCTGTCGTGATTATTCAGCTTCAGACACTATTGCTTTTTCTCCACAGAAGTTGAAAATTCAACACTCTTTACAGCACTCACTTGGCCACGAACATTCACATGTAAACAAAACACACTCACACACAAACATACATATTCACAAAAACATTTTCTTCCCTTATTTCCTTGGTATGGTTATATCACAATGTTGTCACTATTTATATTACAATGACAGAGATAAACTCTATACTAAAATTGCATTATTCACTGTATTATCATTTGTTACAAAGGATAATTTATTAAATATTAAGATTTGATTATTTGTTAATGTATCCATTACTATTTCTTCCCAAACCAACAGTTATATAAAACCTCTTTCAATATTATCACATACTTCTGGTAATCTCTCCAATTTTCATTTGTGGCTTTCAGAGACCTATGCCCCCTGGACTTTTGCCCTGGTACCATCTGCTCCACCATCACCGGAGACATTCCCCCATCTTTCTCAAGTGTTGACTACCTCTTGATATTATCTCTTGTTTGGAGCTCACTTTCCAGGAACTTTTTGAGAAAGAATGAATAAAACTTACTTATTGATAACTTACATGTCCAAAGATGTCTTTACTGTATATTCACATTAGTTAAAAACTTTTCTGAGTTTATCACTCAAAGTTGCCAAGTGTTTTTCCTCAAGATTCCAAAGGCAGTTCTTGTGTCCTACAATCTAATGTAGTGGCTTCAAAGCCATTCTGATTTCTGACCACTAGTATATGACTAGCTTTTTCTCTCTGGAAACTCTTCTGAAATAGCATGTTCTCTGGTTGTTTCTTTTCATAGTTTCCTGTCCCTGTTTACGGAGGTAGCATTTTCTCTTGTCTCTGAAAGATATTAATTTTACCTTGATTCTCCTGCTCCCTTCATGACTTTTTCCCTTTAAATTGCTTTTCTTTCTCTTTGTTTGTTTCAGGATCCTCTTTCGTGTTGAAGACTCTGTTTTAACAAAATATGAAGATCTCTGGCTCTTATTAGATATTTTAGAATAGAGAAAAGATGAGTAGATGTTCTGTGTTTATGGGCAGGAAACAGAGACCTTGGGCTTGAGAGTAAAATGATCTAGCAAGGGCCAATTAATTGCATTGTTAACCCCTGTAGTAAATGATGCCTCATTCACCTGTGCAGGCGTCAAACGCAGTGGTAGGAAGGGCAGAAGCCTGGCTCCCAGAGTCCTGAGACTTGCGTACAGGACAGAGGTCATAACTCTTGCCATTCTATGTGCAGACTTTCTTATTCCCTTCCTGTTTTCAGTATAACTTCTAAGCTCTATTCTCAACTGTGCTCAATATCCTGGAGCCCCTCCATCAATTTTTGCATAGAATTATCCTTCTGTCTCCCTACTGAAAATACAAGGGAGAGGTAGGGGAGTGAGGTCTAACTGACCCTAAATGTGTTTAAGCACCAAATTCTCAGTCCCACTCCTAACTTCTGGAATCCCTGACCGTTCCAGATTTCTACAATATGAATTAACTTGCTTTTTGTCAATTTGTTAATCTTCAGGGACCTAGGTTTTAGTTTTCACTATTCTGATAAGTATCCATCAAGCGTTCATTTAACCAATTTTTTTCTTTTTTTTTTTTTTAGCATTTCTCCTCCACTGTTGCCTTCTCTCCATTTCTCTTTGCCTCCATAAGATTGGATTCTTTTTCAACTTTTTTACTTTCATTTTTTCTGAAAATTTAGGAAAAAATCATGGAGATAAACACATGTACTCAATTGTTACCTATTTATGGAATCTTTAGGTTGAATACATACATGTTGCGTATACACATACCTACATACATACATCTGCTGATGGATTTCCTCATATAAAATATTCCAATGTTGAGTCAGTCTTAAGTCATTACACCATTACCTATTACAAATCAGCAATAGTATTGTCCTCACACCAACGTGACATTCATCTCGTGTTTCCCCAGGATTTGACTCAAAGTAAGTATTTGTTGAATATAGATGCCTGACTGACTGATACAACACAAAGAAGTCTTGAGTCATTGAATTTTTTAAAATTTTTATTGGAGTATAGTTGATTTACAATGTTGTGTTCATTTCAGGTGTACAGCAAAGTGAATCAGTTATACATATACATACATCTACTCTTTTAGATTCTTTCCTCATATAGGATGTTACAGAGTATTGAGTAGAGTTCCCTATGCTATACAGTAGGTCCTTATTAGTCACCTATTTTATATATAGTAGCGTGTATATGTCAATCCCAATCTCCCAATTTATCCCTCCTCACTTACCCCCTAGTAACCATAAGTTTGTTTTCTACATCTGTGACTCTATTTCCGTTTTGTAGATAAGTTCATTTGCACCCTTTTTTAAGAATCCACATATAAGCGATATCATATGGTATTTGTCTCTCTCTGTCTGACTTACTTCACTCAGTATGACAATCTCTAGGTCCATCCATGTTGCTGCAAATGGCATTATTTCATTCTTTTTATGGCTGAGTAATATTCCATTGTATATAGAGTCATTGAATTTTATAGTTTGTGTCCTTATAATTATTATGGTGTGATTTTTTTCAATAGAACAAGATTGCTATAAACCAATTCAGCAGAGCCTATTAGAAGACAGACTTCTCTTGATACTGCATGTATTTATTTATTTTTTCATTTTTAAATTAACTAGACTTTATTTATAGCATATAGAATTGTATTAGTTTACAAAAACTGAATATGTTTATATTTGTTATAAAAGATCTTCATTTTAACAAAATATCAGCATTTAACTCTATGTAAACGCACTGTTGATTCAGACCTTAAGATGAAGTTTATAAGGAAATTAAAAATTGAATTATCATATAATCCAGCAACTTCACTTCTGGGGATATACCCAAAAGAACTGAAAGGAGGTACTCAAACAGATATTTGTATACTCATGTTTATAGCCACACTGTTCACAATAGCCAAAATGTAGAAACAACCCAACACATTTATTTTAAAATTTAGTTTTAACTTATTATTGTACATACACCAAACATTGTTCCAGGCACTGTGGCACTGCGCTCTTCTTTCAAGCTCAGATGACTAAGGCTTTATACGAACTGGAAAGTTTCACTGCTTTCAGCAGAGCTGGCACATGGTTTGTTTGAAACCCTGATTATATAGAGAGACTCTGCTGCACTCTCTAGACATCCTGGAACATTGCTTATTAAGTCCTGTCTGACATTTCACCCTGTATACTGTGGACCTGTTGCTGAGAACTGTGCTGACCAGGCTGCTTATGAGTCTCATGACTTTGCCCAGTTTAAGACTAGATTCAGGCTTGCCATAATCTATCACAGTGACCTCACCTGAGTTGCTTTGCCAAGTCTGGACGTCGCTTCATGCCTACCCAGTAATAAGATAGCATCCTCCAAATCTTTCCCATGTGAGTTCATATGCCTGCTCAAGACAGAAAGTGCTTCATCTAGAATAATGGTAAGCTTTTCCCTGCTGGGCTTTAGATTCGACATATCACTTCATTGCTTTCATACCCGGCTTTGTGAATCCTGCACACATGCCTTAAACAGCTGTAGTCATCTTTAGTCAGATTTTGTTTACTTAAATCCTTGATTAGATTTCTGTGGATTTTAGTGATATACAGAGGGCATAACTTTGTCTTTCTAGCAAAGCAACTACTCTTTTTTGCAAGAAATTCTAAACTTTGGTATGAAAAATCAAATTAATATGAGGTATTTCTTTTCCTTTTAACTCTAAATTCTAATTTTTCCTGAAGAAATAGCATCAGCTCTCAATATATTCTGAAAGACAATACAAAGGTAAAGTAAATGGAATTTGGAGGCAGCCTGAATATAACAGAATCCTAATTCTTCCTCTAACGGGTGGTGTAACCGTATTCAGGTTATTCTATATTCCATGAGCTTCTGCTTTCCCACCTGGAAAATAGAGATAATCATAGTAACTATCCCTTAGGGATTTTCAAAGTATTACATATATTAATATATATAAAGCATGTATAAGATGTCCAACACACAGTACACATTATAGAAGTATTTGTTGTCTTTATTTTTCAGGGTCCCTGCATTTGGAATGAGAGCAATTTTTATTAATATCTAGAAATTTTAATTGAATATCTAAAACATATCATTTACCAATGGAAGGAACCAACCTGTATAAAGTCAAAGTTTATTTAGCTACATCTCTGACAAATGAATTTCTATCCAGCTCTTCAAATATGGCATGGGAATTCCATTTTATCCAGCTCCTGATAAATTATTGTACAGTTTGATTTGTTGGAAAATTCTCTTATGCTGACATAAATGTGTTTCACTGTAATTTCCCCTCAATAATTGCTATCAATATTTAATTATAGATAGAAGGAGAAAGTATATACATTACCTCCCATTCATGAGTGTCTCAAGCCCAAAAGAGTAGCTGTCTTTTGACACGCTGGATGCACAGTATCCTTAAATTAGCAGGATTTGGTTCCTCTAGTTGGCAACAGAAAAGTTTTCATCAATATAATGATGATTTGCTGGTTTATCCTTTAACCTTTAACCAGCATGCTTCATATATTTTTCTAGACGAACCAGAAAAGTCTTCAGAGTATCATCCAATGCATGTTTCACCATTTTAATTCACAGGAAGCTGTGGTCAAAGGTCCTGTTGAAACGAAAATATCAGCCTTATTTTCAACCTCCCATAATCTATCAGGCCAATGAGGCCATCGAAGAAGTGATCAACAACAGACATAGCTGTGATCAAGTTCTGAATCAGTAAACGTATGGGCCACTTAAAGTAGAGGAATGTCTCAAGCAAAATCATCATTTACCTGTGATCACACAGGTAAAAATTCCTTTGGAGATCAAGAACAGATTGTGAGGGAAGACGAGAAACAATGGTCCTATGAGAATTTACCCAAACCAGGTCCTTTATCACCTCAAAGAGCCCATCTCATTTTATCTCTGATTAGGTCAATGTAAATTATGTTGCTATGAATTAACTGCAAAGAAAATCATTACTAAAGGAGACTAAAGACTTTCCTATTACCAGAACAGAATGCTTCAACTGAAGGGTATCTTAACACCATGCTTCTGAGAGCAAAGCTAATTTCCTTTGATTTACCCAGTGACTCCTGCACCACTGATAACATTGTGGGGTTTTGTTTTATATTATTGTTGCTCGAGACTTTCTTTTGTTAGATAAAGATGATTTAAAGGGCCCCAAAAGGCTCACAATGGAAAGTCAAGTCACATTTCATTTTGTTTTATAATTAGGCATTCAAAAACCATACAGTTCTAATTAAAATTGAGAAAATAAATGCAAAAATCGTCAAACTCATCATTGCAACTATCGTTTACTTATTTCATTGTCTAAATTAGTTCCATTAAAACTTGGTCATCTCTGGGGATTATAAATAAACACTAAGTTATACGTTTATGTTTTACAAGGTCATAGCTCTGGCTCCATCTCAAAACATTTGGACATCATCCGGTTACCAATTTGCAAACTGCTGTATGGTAATTCAGTAGGCATTTGAGGTTTTTTATTTAAGAGTTTTTAACTTTAAAGCTCTAACCATGGCTAATTTGAATGCATGCATCTAACTGTGAAAACAACGTTATGACATTATTCTTTCGTAGTGACCCAATCCAGGCGATTTTGTTTTCTGAACTACTGCAAGGTTCTTCCAAGGAGATTTAATCTTGTTTGTTGTGTTTCAGCAAAAGCCTCAATATAACACGAAGCACTCTACCTCAATTCAAACTGAACACCTCTACTCCTTGCTTAGGTAAGCTATAACAAATATCATTTTTGATTTCTAGTTTCACCTGTTATTTCCCTCATATTTCATTCATCTTGCCTTAGTGTAAGTTGTTCCTTAGGACTGAGTTACAAGACTCAAAGAGAAAAAGAACATTGCTAGTTTGGGAACTACATAGTTATAGAAAAGAGATACTGTGTTTGTTAACTCATTGTTTATACAGAGCACGTTCATACACTATTATAAAAATGTAGATACTGTAAGCATAATAAAAAAGTAAAATAAAAAACGTTAAAAGGCTTCATGGAAGTAGCACAAAATAAGATTTGGGCTAAAGGGCTCTATTAAAGAAATTCATTTCTTAGGCTATAGTTTTCATTGGTATTTTGTAGAGATTACCTATCTTTTCCATCTTATTTTACACTGTCTGTCTTCTTGCATGTTGATGACTATGTTATGATATGTTATGGCTGTGTTATATGACCACGTTATCGTTAATCCTCCTGAAATTATTGCTGAAATATCAATGAGTATTTTTACACAAAACTAAAACATAATACTTAATTTTTTTCTAGGAAGTATTCTTGGACTCCTAATACCCTATCTTAAGCAAATTTTTCTGTATAATAGCTGCCATTGGTTTCTGTCCTGAGATGTGTATGGATATTATATGATCAGCATCATTTTCTGGGTTAGCTATGAGCATTGATCATTTGATCAAGTTAGTATTTTCAAAATGGTATTGGCAGTTTTAGATCTTTAGTGTTCTTTTGAAAAGACAGCAACTGAAATTTGTGGCACAGAACCTAAACGTATTTTTTAAAGATTGAAATTAGTTTGTAAAAGTAACATCTATATCAATGTTAATAAAACATAGAGTAAATTAATTTCTCATGAGTATGCTTGGGTGGATCTCTGAGTTGTTTGAGAAGTCTTAAATTCTTGGTAAAAATACGCACATTTATATACATACACATATATTTAAACTTTTGTCTCCAATACTTTTTAGAACTTACCTGATAGCTAATATCAAATGCAAAGCATAGAGAAGTACCATTCTCACAGTTCCAGAAGCAGTGAGTTAACCAGCTTCACTTTTCATTCTTCACTCAACTGGTTTATAAGCAGTAAACTTAATCAACACATCAGCAGGCGTGGGATACAAGAAAGAACATGCTCTTGAACATATTGTAAAAATATATTATTTTAAAAGGTTTATTATATTTAAAACATTATTTTCAGGTAATAGTTTCTATGGTATTGATTGAAGCTTTCTAGGCAAATTCTCATATTACCTTCCTCATAAAAACCTCTCTGCCTTCAGGCAGATTCAAATGAGATCTCATAAGGATGGTCTGAAGGATAAAGTGCGCCAATTTTTTCTTGCTAGAGAATCTAGTCCATGTCCTGTAACACAATGAGAATGGAGCATACAGGAAGGCTAACAAGAAGGTGGTGGATCCAGGTGAGGTCCAGGCAGTGATCAAAGTGGTCATTGTGCAAAGGGAACCTTGTTCCTTCCTCCAGGAATTTTATTGCTGGACACCCAGGTGGTGTGAAGTTTACCTATTTGACACACAATCTTGCATGATTATTAATGTTCATTCAACTCTTCAAAAACAGTGTAGCAACATTGTATTTTGAAGTTTGGAGAGAGTTGATTTACAGTTGGACTGGGAATGTTCTCTCTTTGTCTCTGGGGCACCTAGATGCCTGATTTTAAAATCTTGGACAAAATAAGGGTGGTGGAATGTATGTGCTGTTTTGAGTTTGTAATCTACCATAGTGACCACCAGGCTTAGTTTCTTTACTAACAGTTTGCAAATGTCCTAAGCAGTTTGAAGAGCCCAGCCTGATTATTGAAATGGCTACTGAGAGCTTTTTCCAGGGAGCATTCTCAAAGCCAAGATACCCTGCACTGAGGTTCAAGCCAAAGACAGGCGCAAACCCCGGGGAGCTGACAGTGAGAACGGCTCTCAGACCTCCTCGGCATGCCTGCAACCTCTTTCTCTCATCACACCACGTCCTCTGCTAACATGTGCATGCCGTGCAGAGATTCTGGTGGGTCTCCCTTACGAGAACGTGCTCTGTGATGTTTGGATTTTGGTATATCTTTCAGTGTTGGTCTGAGACCTAGTGTTTAGGTCCCGTTTAAAGTCTTGAATCATTAATGCCTTTCAAACAGTGTATCTTACCTGGTGTGAAAACAGCTTTTCCCAACTTTGACATTCTCTTTTCTTTCAACAGCCTTCCCACAGAAGTTCTTAGTTTGACCCAGGTAAATATTACCCAGAGGCTAACGCACTCCATGGCTGAGCTGGCCGTGGAGTGTCCTAGCCGTCATGCTGTGTCCCCAGCCAGTCAGGCCCAGGTGGGAACCAGCACAGGTGGATTAGATCCAAGCTCATGATTCAGTATAAGATATGTAACCTCAGTCTAATCATGAGAAAAACATCAGACAAATCCTAACTGAGGAACATTCTACAAAATATTACTGGACCAGTACTCTTCAAACTGGCAGGGCCTCACAGAACAAGAAAATTCTGAGAAACTATCACAAACAAGAGGAGGCTAAGAATACAAGACTGCTAAATAAAATGTGGTATCCTGGATGGATCCTGGAACAGAAAAATGACATTTGATAGAAAGTAAGGAAATCTGACTAAAGTACGGATTTTAATTAATAACACTGTATCAATATTGGCTCATTGACTGAGATGAATGTACCATACTAATGTAAGATGTTAATGGAAAAACTGGGTGTGGAGTTTTCAGGAAATCTCTGTAATATCTTTACAATTTTTATGTAAATTTAAAACTATTCTAAGAGAAAAATGTATACCCCAACATTCATTGCAGCTCTATTTACAACAGCCAGAACATGGAAACAACCTAAATGTCCAACGACAGATGAATGGATAAAGAAGATGTGGCACATTTATACAATGGAATATTACTCAGCCATAAAAAGGAACAAAATTAGGTCATTTGTAGAGATGTGGATGGACCTAGAGTCTGTAATACAGAGTGAAGTAAGCCAGAAATAGAAAAACAAATATCGTGTATTAATGCATATATGTGGAATCTAGAAAAATAGTACAGAGGAACCTATTTGCAGGGCAGGAATAGAGACATAGATATAGAGAATGGACATGTGGACATGTGGGGGGAAGGGGAGAGTGGGATGAATTGGGAGATTCAGCTAGGTGCTCTGTGACAACCTAGATGGGTGGGATGGGGAGGGTGAGAAGGAGGTCTAAGAGGGAGGGGATACAGGTATTCATATAGCTGATTCACTTCATTGTACAGCAGAAACTAATAAAACATGTAAAGCAATTATACTCCAATAAAGATGTAAAAAAAAAATGGTCACATAAATTTATATCAACCAAGAAATGTATGGGTTACTCCAATTTTTATATCACCATCAGTATTTCATATCATTCATTAATATTCACTAATCTGGTAAAGAGATGATTTAATTTGCAATTCTGGATCAACACTGAAGTTAACACTTTGGATAAACATATGGGAAAATGCACATAACCTCTATCTCATACCATATACAAAAATCAATCCCAGAGGAATATAGATCAGAATGTAGAGGTGTAATAATAAACCTTCTATTAGACAATGTAAGGAAACATTTTCATGGCCTTGGGCTAGCGAAAGCGTTCTTTAAAAGGAAACAATTGAATTAACGGTAAAGAAATTATTGATTGATTACTAAGTTAAAATTAAGAATGCATGTTTAATAAAAAAATTAAAGACTGAAAATGCAAGCCACAAAATGGAAGGAGATATTTGCAGCAAATTTAGCTGACAGAAGACTTTTATTTGGACTATATAAAGAATTAGTCTAAAAATAATAAGGAAAAGGCAGATGCCTTGATAGAAAAGAAAGGACATGAAAATCAAACAGATTTCTTTAGCAAGCTATCCAAATGCCTAATAAATATATGAAAATGCTAAACTTCACTAGTTAGTCATCAGGGAAATGCAAATTAATACAATGGTGAGCTACTCCTATAAGTTCACCAGAAAGGTTAAATTAAAAAGAACAATGCAAGATATTCCTGAGATGTGGGACAGTCAGAAACCTTATGCATTGCTACTGAGAGTATATATTTACAAAACCACTTTAGAAGACTATGCAGTTATCCAATTAATTTAAACATACACATCTGTGATCCAGCAATTCACTCTTAGATTTATGCAAAATAGAAGTGTATATGTAAAAAACAACAAATTATACAGTATACATGTATTATATAATATATATATTCATTTTACATTATTTTCATATTACTTTATATTATTTTTAATAGCCCAAAGTAGCAAACAAAACAAATGTCCATCAACACTAATGTGAATAAATGAATGGGATTATTAATAAAATACTACAGCCATGCACAAGAAAATAGACTTCAAAAACATAAATTGGAGCAAAAACAGGCACAAAAAATGCATATTTTATTATTTGAATTATATAAATTTCAAAAATAGTCAGATATATTATGGTGGGTTAAAAGTCAGAGCAATGTTTACTTTGGGGAATAAGTGAAAAGCTCACAAGTTAACAGGGGCATGAGATTTGATTTTAAGTTTCTGGAATATTCTATTTCTTGACCTGGTGGTGCTTACATGGTTATGCTCAGTGTGTAAAAGTTTATTTAACTGTATATTCATGATTCATGCACTTTTTCTTTATGTAAATGATATTTCAATGATATATTTGAAAATTACAAATGCTGTCTAGGTAGATGGTTTTAATAATATATCTTAAATTTTCAGAGAGCAATTGTATGAAAGTCCAATTTTTTTAAAAAGACAATTTTTTCTAGCCTCTTAAATTGTTTTGCATCCTGGAACATGAGAATTATCACAGTTTTACATTTTATGGATAGTTCATTAGAAATTACTACGTGCACTATAAGTGAATAAGAAGTGTAGAACATCATTTTATTTGTGAAATACCACCGGGTGGCTAGCCCTATAGGCATCTCACATGACACAATCATATTTTATATTTTGGGAAGGATACAGAATAGCTCAAATAGATAACAGAAATGGTTTCCCAATGAATACCTGACTGACTGCATCCATTAATCTATCCCAGAATGTGGTTTCAAATATCACATTAAGTTGTAAGTTATTACTCCTATAAAACTATATATAAGTTGCTAGAACACCAAAACTACTGGTGAGTAACAGATCAGGATGTAATAATTTACTTACAAATTTAAAAAATATTTTCTGTGCTATCATGCCTGCTGATACAGCATCTTCCATCTTAGCAAACTGTTTTGTAAAACATCTTCTAAGGATGTGAAATAAATTCTAAATATCACTGAAAAAAACAGCAAAATAGGAATTGAGCCAGGAAATTGCCCTTCAAAAAGAAAGATCAGATTTAACGTTAGGATACTTAAAGTTCTTGTTAAATGTTAAAGCAGTCATTATCATATAACTCTGGATGCAATATGAAATGTAGGTAATAATTACCTGGTCACTGAATAATGCCATAGGCCTTGTATTAGAAGCAGCAGGAAAGCAAGGGGATGGGCCTGAGGTCAGTGTGTCACTTACCAGTTGTGTTGCCTTGAGACCATGTAGCCTATCAAAAAAAAAAAAAAAAAAGGAATAATATTGAACTCCAAGATGTTTGATAAACATGCTTTAGAATAGTTGCTTTCTTTCTCTATGGCACTGTCACAAACAGGTAAAAATCTATGTGGCTTGATTAAAGATCTATAATAAATGTTTTTGAAATGTTCCTACATTTTTATTAACTAATAGATTAAAATATGGTTATGTGTTTGATCCTTGAGTTATAATCAGAAATCCTCTTTTTTGTCTCTGGTTACTCCAATAACATGTTTTATTCTGTGCAAATAATACATGTTCCACACAAATGACACATTTATTTTATTTTTTTTACTTCCCCAGTTTTCTTATTATTACTTTGGTTTAAGGGTATGTTGTCCAAATATATCTCCCTGCATAAATGATAATTTTTACGATCCAATTATAGTTCCCAAATATGATAACTGGTTTCAAATTTATTCATCCATAGAGACTTATTTTACTACAAATACGTTAATCAGTATAATGAATGCAGGTGAGCAAAATTGTAAATATGCTAGAGAAAATGCAAGGAAAATGCATAAGTAATTATCATATTATACAGTATTAACTATTTTATCTTTTTTATATGTTAACCAAGAATAACAATTAATGGAAAACCTCCTGGAAGGAAATATGAATTTCACTATATTTACTCCTTCAGTAAAACATGTTTAGTGAATACCTACTTTGTGCCAGTAACGGTAATCTATTAAGTAGGAATATAAAAGGAACTAGAGATAAGAATATCTGTTTTAACAGAACTTAACATTTGTGCGAAGGAGAGAGAGGATAGATGAGTAAACAAATGAATAGATGATCCATGTTCAGAGAGTGATAAATGTCATCAAGAAAATGAAACTGATGTGAATGACTGAAGATGGTGATACCAAGCAGGACCCAGCGATATTGTCTAACAGCAATATTAGATATATTGTCTAACAGCGATATTTAAAATGAGACATTTAAAATTTCTTCTAAAATTAATTACAGACTTGTTTTAATTCAGCAATTTTCTCCCCTATGAAAGGAACAATGTGATTTTGTCTCTTCCTGGGTTAGTTTCATGCCTGAGCTTGTTGAACTATTCCTTTAGTCCTACTGCATCTGCCTCCACAACAGGCATGTGCTCCCAGAGATTTTGTTTATTTTAATCTAATATTTTGTCTTTCGCATGTACATTAATTTTGAAAATATATACGTTGGTCTAATACTAAACTTTCCTCTTTCTTGCTTTTCAATACCTCCTACTTTGTTTTTCTAATACAAATCTGCCTAATCTGTGTTCTAAGCTTTGCATATAATGATGTTAATCACATAATGATTTCAATCATAGTGAACTGGAAATAAGTTCAATGAACTAGTAGTAAACAATAAAGTATATCATGGAGGAATGCAATCTCTTGTAGTCATTGAAATAAAACAATATTTATGAAGAGCTCCAAAAACCGGAGATTTTTGTTACAATGCTAGATGAAAAAGCATGACACAAATTACATTGAAGTACTGTTTAATATTTCCTATTTTGTTCCAAAAAACTTAAGCTAGCTTACAAAATCTCATATTATTAAACACAGCAAAAATATATTAAACTTGGGAAATGATTAAAAAGGAAAAATTATTAGGGAAAATAAAGTGAAACATTAGTCCATTTTACTTCCAAAAATCTGTCAGAAGATGTTATATACATTTGTTGTATTTGGACACATAATTTACCCTAAGCATCCTCAAAAACAGGTATGCCTAATGAAAACCAAGTTCAGTTACATAATTTAGAGCATCTGCTAGAGAAAGCAAACCAGCTGCTGCAGGGAAAGCCAGCTAAACTTGACATGTCACCTGCTAGACTTTTCTGTGCTGTCTCAGACTCCTTATCACTTGTCGGGCAAATTTAGTTCTCTTCAGTAGGAAGGGAGACGAAACGGAAGAGAAAAGTGTAACCAGCTTTCTTAAAAACACTATTGTCGTAAATATACAACTGAAAAGAGATGAATTATTCTCCGGTTCATCAAGAGAAAATCCCAAAGATCTCGACTCATTTATTTGCATTCAAATGAAAATTACCTCTGCTGCTGCTGCTGGTGATGATGGTGATTAGCTATTGTCTCCACGATATTGTTTAAACAGAAAGAATAAGCCACTGATATGTTGACCTACAATCATACTCTCTCTAAATGAACTATAGTGACCTTGACATGGGAAGGATGCAGGTACAGCCCACAATTCCATGACCCCAAACCCTTGGGACCCGACATATTTTTTAATCTATTTTTTAAAATTTTGGTAAGTAGTACAATATATAAATTACGTGCTATGTTACACTTCACAAACAAACCTATTAATATTTCTGCAGGGAAGCAAGTGGATATTCTCACTTGGTTGGATGAAAAAAGACTACAAATAACATAATAGCGTCACAGTTTAAAGCATGATTTGCTACCAAAGGAATTTACAAATACTACAAACAAACTTAGTTTTTGCCATTTTTACTTTTTATTTAGGAATAGTAAGTATGGGGTCTTGATCTGAGCATTCTTGCGTAGGGTTGTTGTGAAAGTTAAGTGTGGGGTTTTAAGTCATTTGATTGACGCTTGCTATGTGCTCATATACATTACGTATTTTGTCTGAGTTTCTGGCAGGCCCCAGGTCCCATCCAGCTTGCTATTTTTATTGCAGACAGGGAATGTAGAATATATATACATGTACACACAGCTGTTTTTCTATCTATGATTCATCTATCAGCTATCTACATACCTACATAAAATATAAACATTTGATAGAATCTATTCTCTTTCTCTCTCTCTCTCTCTCTCTCTCTCTCTCTCCTCTCTCTCTCTCTGTCTTTCTGCATGTTTTAGATACCTTTAGAAACTCTCCTATTTCAGAAATAACAACTGTTGATACTCTATTTGCAACACATTATTAGATTTCTCAACTCCCTATGATAGTATTTATTTCTTACTATTTGAACTTATTCACAAGATTTCCAACTGATCTGCCCTAAAAACGTAACTATAAAACTTCAAACAATCACCATTATCAACCTCAAATAGTGCTCCTCAATATTTTTATTAAAAATGATTTGACCTGATTAATTATACACATCAACTGAAGATTTATACACAGTTGAAGATCCACTGATATGCTGAGTTTTGCGTGTGCTCCCTGTCTGTGGTGAGAAATTTAATTGCATGTGTTTCTGCATTGCTTAAATCATTATTATTCTTAATAAGTCCACAACAGTATGTACTAAGGTATATTTGCCAAGGAATAATGAGTCTTCTTTCACTATAATAGAACCCACTCCATTAAGGAAAATGCTCATTAGTAATGTGTTTTGTTTGTGCCTTGAGTGAGGACTACATTATGAATCATTATTTCATTTTAGAGCAGATGATGTATGAAAAATTCCAGGAAAACTTCAAGCCATCATCATTTGGGCTAATCCAAGTGAATTCTACAAAAGCATTTTAACATCACAATTTTACATGTAATGGACCAAGAAGAGAGAAATCTTGTTTCTCATCTGCAAGCCTGCTGTGATCAGCCCCCTACAGTCACAGGAACTGAAGAAAATTGGCCAGAAATATCCTTTGGAAGGGGGTGAAGTGAAGTTTGCTGTCACGAAGGACATTGCCTCATACAGGGCAATTATTATGAATGGCATTTGCAAAAATGAGCTCTGATGCCACTAGCATAGATGGAGCTTTAGACCGACTAGATAATTTGTTTAGTGCACTTACTCTTACATAGTTTTAGAAAACAAACATATCTGAAAAATCATATGAATACAGTTGTCTCTAAATGTCATAGAAATCATTTTAAAATGATTTTATGAGTAATGCTGATTTTTTTTTCTGTTTTCGAAAACATTGCGATGTTGAGTAAATTGCGATTTAATCACCTGAGCTTCACACAACCCTAGGAAGTAAGCACAATGTATAACACTGTATTACTGTGGAGGAAAGAGAGTGTGGAAAGATGAAATACCTTGCATAATATCTCAAGCCAGGATTAAAATTCTAAAGGTCATGATCATAACTACTAAGCAATAGATATACTTGTTCATCTCGAAAAAAACAATCAGATTTAAAAGTATGGAGCAGACCTTAAGCTAGAGACACTTTTTGATATTAAGGCAAAAGTCTGGTATTGTGGAATGGAGATCAAATCAGAGTTTTAAAATAGATCAGTAAATCAAGTCATTACTTTTTTTAATCTTAATATTACATGTATTACCTGGTATTTTTTTTTACTTCTTTTTATGTTTTCTACTCTTTCCAAAACCAATTTGGGCAAAAAAAATAGTAGAATAAGATGGACAGATCAGAATAAGTAAGGGTTATGCTAAATTATAACACTACCTGAGTCAGCTTCCACTTCCAGCCCATATGGATGAACAGAGAACAGGTTTAACTAGTTGATAGTGCTAGAAAGTGAATAAGTAGTTGTCTGAGGGGAGAAGGGGCCCAGGAAGGGAGAAATAAACTTCAAAAGGGTATGAGGAAACTCTTGGAGGTGATGATTTATTCAGACTCTTGATTGTGCTGATACTTTCACAGATGTAAAAGGGAAGAGCTTAAGACATAAATTTGAGAGTTATTTTCATATAACTGGCATTTGACATATTGAAAGTGAAATGGGATAACCAAGAAGCTGTGAGTTTTTGAAACTTTTCATCTTCCTGGATATTGAAATCACTAAGAGTTATAAAAGTAGAAATTATGAGAATTAGACATCTGATCAAGAATTACAGTCGTAGAATGAGAAGCCAGCTTGGGTATCTGCAAGCGTCTGCAATATGAAGAGATACAGGATGGCTTATTCTGATGACAGAAGATGCAGACCTGAATGTTTTAAGGAAGAATAGAATAAGGAGGTTCTAGAAGTAGCACTGGGGAGCAAAGCACAGAGATTCAGAAACTAACAATTTAAAACCAATGAAGTGCACAGAAAAGGCACAGGTATATGAGCAGAGAAGTGCAGCAGGTACTGCAGAGTCATTGGATTTTTACTGCATTTTTGCAGAAAGTTTTGTATATTAAGATAGTTGAAGATTCTAGTGGAGTAGCTTGGCTGTAAATTGTATTCCCTTAGACTCTATGTACCTGAAATTTACTCTCAGATTATGTCTGTTGTTCTTATTTTGAGGAAATAAAATTTTAACCCTATAGTTATGAAAAATCATTTTTCCAACATAAAAAGTTAACACAACCCCGGCAATAGTTAGTGTGTTAATTACTAATAGCCACAGAGAATTTAGATTACATTAGAGTTAACATCTGCATCAATCAAAGTGTGGTTAGCCAGAAGCAATAATATCTACTACTATACTGAAAAGTACTGGTTTCTGGTTCACTACTGTATTGTAAAGAGAATAAATAAAGAACAAGAGAAGACATCACATTTTAATCCAAGTTGACAGTTTTATTGATTAAAGATCAAGCATTTCCTATTTAGTAATATTTTCTAAATGACTATGTATTTTAGTCATTTAGTCTACAGAGCACAAATACAAATGAAACCAAAGTATTAATTGAACTAGAAAAATGAAAATGAGCTCCACAGATAGCACATGAAAAAAATGTGAAAATAATTCATTCCGATGACTGATTCCTAATATTTGAAACTTCCACCAATAACTAGCACAAAATGCACATATAGAAATATATGTGTTACTTTTATACATAATTAGGAACACCATAACATTATATAGACAAAGGATGAATATTTACCTTATTGCATAAGTGTCACACTATTGAATGAATGCTAGTATGATAACAGTTTCCACATCAGGGCTCTTGTAGCTGGGATGTTATTCCCCAGTCTCTGGGCATGATGGGTTTCTTCTTGTCTTTCACCCTAGTTGTATGTCTATTACCTTAGTATAAATACTACTTACGTGAGTTACAGAGATATTCAAACTATATAAATAAATTCCATCATCAAACACCAGGATTCAAATTGATTCTTAAATTATAAGCATTAAAGGGATTTTCTTTGTCTTCTGTATAATTTCCTTTCTGTCACAAAGTGCAGCAATACCAATATTTAGAGGCATCCACTGGATCTAATGGTTAGCTGTAGATGGTCTACTTCGTGGATCATTTTGGCACTATTTTAATTCCATGCAGATTTTCCTCTCCAACCTAGCACCATTTTGAACCTCCTCTGACATTCCTTTAATTGCTTTTTGTCAAAGAATTTGCTGACAAGTTCTGAAATAAATTTTTATTATCCTGAGAAAAAGTTGATTACAAACGTAAGCCACTGCCATAAATAAACCAAACATTGTACCAACTCAATTTTCAATAAAATGTCTATTTTCTTATTCTCCTTTTAATTTGTTTCATGATTGCTAATGCTTAATCTAAACAAATCAATTAAGAGAATGTTTTAATAATGTTACCTGCTGATCTTAACTCTAAAATGAGCCAGAAATACAATGTTTCTGGCATGGCAGTATGAGATAGGAAAATACATTAAAATATTCCTTTGACTTAATGAGGATTTTTATGTGGAACTACATGTTGTTGATTGTTGTTTATTAAGTGTAGATGCAGAAATAACTTAAATTTCTTTAAATTCAGGTGAATGACGTAGAAAAAGGTAATATTTTATTTGCTTTGCTCCTGAGAATGCTTTACATGTGAATTTAGTGTATTTAGATAATTTCTAAGTTAAAGAGCCAATGAACGTGCTACTTCCAAGTAAAACTACAAAGATCACTCTGGATGGGTAATTTTAAGTATTCACTTTGCTTCAAAACTTGCGAGTAATAACTTAAAAATCAGACTAGCAAAACATAGGATGTCACAGGCAGGCGGCATTCCACATTCAGTGTTGTGTAGAAAAAGAAATGCTAGCCTGACAGAAAGGAAATGCTATGAGGTCACTATAAGAAAGAAAGAAAAATAATGATGCATTGTTTAAAAGAATGAAAACGTTACAAAAGTTCAATGTTTCATATATTTAGAAATCATATTCCAAAACCTATTTTTATTTTGGCATTTTTATTGCACTCTTCCATTGCAAATAGGTAGATCATTAGAAGAATATAAAGCTAGTGTCAGAATGAAAGATGGATTATGTTTATAGATTCAGTTTTGAGCTGAGCTACATAGTATTGAAGATGAAAGAATAATGATTACTAATTTCAGCATATCACTTTAGAGTTAAGAGATCTTCTTAAGCAGTCTTATTTGACATTCAAAATGACTTTGTCTGATGGTCATTGATTTCACCCTCCTTTTACTAATGAAAAATTTGGAAGAAATATTGAGAAAATCATCTGAAATCATGCAGCCAATGATTACTAGAGTTTGGACTTGATACCAGGTCTCCTGAATTTGGACCCAAGGACTATCGTATATGCAGTGGAGAGAACGACCACTAGAGATATGAAAGTCTAAATAAATACCACTGCAGTTTTCAATGTTATGTATTCAAATTATGAGTGAAGTCTAGATTTTGTTGTTGTTCTTGCTTGGTGTTTTTTGTTTGTTTGTTTGTTTCTTGTCTATTCCAGTGGCAGGATCTCTTGCCATATATATAGTTTGGCCGCTATGATTCTTGTAGCATTCAGAAGGCAGCCTTAGTGTTACTAGTAATTTCACTGTGATTATACAAATTACAATTTCTCTTTGTTTACACTCTGATTTGAAAACAATTAGGAGGCAGTTAAATGATTTTTCAGGTACCTGTAAAATTTAAGAGCCACTATTTTGGGTTCTGCACCCAATTTTACCATGGGGAGGGGAGCTTCCCCCATACCACCAAGCAATTCCCCAGACACTAGCTGAGCATTCTACAATTCAATTCAGTTCAACTCAATTCATACACCATTTACCTGATCTACCCAGAGACAGCATCAGATTCCATAAGTTAAGAGTTCAGCCCTACCAGACTGCCCCACCCCACATACCTGAGACACCAGGCACAAGCCCAGGTGTCACCTGTGCTTCTGACTGACTGCAGATCAGAGTTTCCCACAACCACCTCCTTGGGTTCTATTATTTGCTAGAGTGGTTCACAGAACTCAGGAGACACATTTATTCACCAGATTACCAGTTTTTTAATAAAAAGATATAACTCAGGAACTGCCAGATATGTAGGGCAAGGCATGGGGAAAGGGTGGGAGCTTCCCTTCACTCTGAGAGCACCATTCTCCCCAAACCTTCACGTGTTCACCAACCCAGAAGCTCTCCCACACCCAGTCCTTTTGGTTGTTCATGGAGGCTTCATGACTTAGGCAAGATTGAATAACTCATTGGCCATTTGTGACTTCAATTTCTAGCCCCTCTCCCTTCTCTAGATGTCCTGGGGTGGGACTGAATGCTCCAACCCTCTAACCACAATGTTGATTCTCCTGACAACCAGCCCCCATCCTTAGGTGCTTCCAAAAGTCACCCAGTTGTGTTAACATAAACCCAGTTGTGGCACAAAAGAGCTTGTTATGAATAACAAGACGCCCATTTCACCTTTATGGCTCTGAAGAGTTTTTTAGGAATTGAGGACGAAAGACTAAATATTATCACAAAAACGCTACCATTGCTCTTATTTCTAAAGAAATTCCTCTTGTCCCATTATCTCTATGTGGCATGACAAACATTTGTTTACCAAGCATTTGTTCTTCCCATCTCCCTATAAATTGTCTTCCTCCCCTTTGGAATCCCAGACCCCTACCTCTTCTCCTTAGCTCAGGATGGCACACAAGCCTTAACTGCCTGTCTTGGATCTTCTCAATCCTATGTGAGGCTCCATATACACAAAATTTCATTTTTTTCTCCTGTTAATGTCTTATGTCAACTTAATTATTAGACAAGGTGAAAGAACCTACAAGAATAGAGGAAAAATGTGTCCTCTTCAACAGTACTAATATCAATTTTTTAGTTATGGACATTGTACTATAGTTTTATAAGTGTTTATCACTAGCTGAAGTTTGGTAAATGTTACAATGTAATCGATGTAGTACTTTTGGAACTTGCCATGATTACATAATTATTTCAAAATACAAAATTGAAAAATTTCTCAAATGTAAAACAATGTTTCTTCTTATGAGGTAGCCTTTTTACATAGTACAAAAGCCTGCTAAAATGATGTAATCTGAAATATAACAAATTCATCAGCTTAGATAATTATAAAACCCAAACATTATGCAGAAAATAAGATATACTTTAAAATTTCTTAAGTATTCTTTTATCCATGGATGAATAAAATATTTATTCAAAAGTTAAGTCTGAAATAGACTCATTTATTCAGTCTTTCTTCAATGACTGAAAGCTCACTTAGTTGAAAGCTCACTAAGTCCTTATTGGATAACCATTGCTTGGATTGCTTTTTGGAATGATGAAATAGCTATATATGAAAATTATGGCAGGGAAATTAGCAAAATGGGGTACTGGGAGGAGTAGCCCTAAAATTTCACTATAAGTAACTATCATAGAGGCCAAATGAAACCTGAACTACTATATGTAAACAAGATCATAAAGAAGGATCAGACTCTGGTCACTCATAAGGTATAGCTTGTAACTTTATGGCCTCATTGTAAATGATATTGCATTTTTATGCTTGAATTTTTCATATTAACTTAATACAAAGTAGCAACATAATAAATATTTTATAACAAATTGTCTTCTTATTCCTTTAATAAGAAGAATCAAATGGCCCCAGCTACTAGTAAAATCTTAATGGAAACTTTATAACTATTTGGGAATGTTATTCTTTTCCCTTTGTTGTCTGTATCAACTATTTACATTTCTAGATTCTTTGATTTTGTAGATCTTTCTCCCATCACTTTTGAGATGAAGCTCCTCTATCTCAGAAGAACTTTTCTTGAAATAGATCATCTATTTAAAAAATATAATCATAATAACTAATATATTATAGAAAGTTGTTTTTGTCATTTATTCATACTAGTTTAACAGAATAAGGCTTCTCCTACATAAGAGGATTTGATTCTCAAGAGTAGTATTTTCCAGTAACTATGAATAACATTAAACATGCAGAATAAGTACTATTGAAAACATATGCGATATTTAGGGGAAATGAAACATTTTTGCAACTGTAATTATAGAGAGTGCTTTGTTCCTTTTATGTTTTAGTTTTCCTCCACTTGTTTTGCCTAGAGTTGGAAAAAAATGCTTTTGATCATATTCCTTTTGTAGTGTTTTGGAAGCCTTTGGAGAGAGAGAAGTGTTGCACTTGTGAAATCATTTTTAGGGAAACTAGTATGTGAATCGTAAGAGCGCTGCACCCGTTCCCATTTTATTTTTCTGGCCAGTGTTCCTGAATTCAGCACTATGCAATTATAGTAACTGCCAAAATGAATACTAACTCAATAGAAATAAGAAAACGGGCCCACTGTTCTTGCTTTTGAAAAGTAATTACATAGTGGCATCAAGAAAATAAGAATCATCATGTAAAAAATACTAAATAGGAATACTGGAAAATTTTATGGCAGCATATGAAGCTATTTTGACTATCTTGTGTAAAACATGTCAACAGGAACCATTCAACATAACGTGTCTGAAATATCTAAATATCTCTGAATTGCTTTTTTCCGTTGTATTTCAGCTTTCTTAGAAAGTCAATTTTGGTCTGATATGAAGAGACAGAGGAAACATTTTTTAAAGTGTTTTTTAGTTTAGAAACCCTGCCTTACATTCATCATCTCCATAACTAAACCTAGGATTATGTTTACTGCCCTTTGAAAATTAGTCTTCTCCAGCTTGTGTAGTTTTGAAGTTTCCAGTGCATAACTGGGTCCTTCTAGCAGTGATTTAAAAAACAAACACACAAAAAACATCTAGGGTTCCCAGGGACAGTTTCAACATTCATGGGAAAGGACCAGCTTTTATTCTAGCAATTTATGGGTGAGGTCCAGCCCACAATTTTATGATGTGCCCCCTCAGAGGATCAGACAATCTCCCTGCTGTGTTTCTTCCTCTCCCTCAAGAGAGACAGTCCTCAAGAGAACTCTCCACTCATGAAGCAACACCAGTCTGATAGATCAGATTTATCATTGTTTACTATTAAAGTAATTTTAAGTGTTTACAAGAATAGTTTACTTCAAAAATTAAAATATTAATGTAGATATTTGCATACTTTCATAAAGCATTCTGAACAACATAGTAGAAATCACACCTTGTTGGGAATTAGACTGAGGTTCTCATTGGTCATGTTTTTAATTTAAGGTCATGACTGCCTGGCATAGAGGTGGATCAAGACACCATAAGTCCCATTGGCTTTTATTAGCATCATATTCAAATTAGGGTACTGATTCTGTATGGAGACATACAGAATTACTGCAAGAGCATATAAAAATGGTAGATGCTGACTCCTTTCCACAGATCCAAAACGCCTCCTCCTAAAAGCATTGAACCAGACATTAACCACTTTAGAACCACTGCCTGTTAGAGCATGACTGGTTTTATTTGAGATGACTCAGCTGATGATACCGTCAGAAAGGAATTAAAAACAAAAACAAAACAACAAAGACAAAAACAAAAAACCCCTGTAACTTTCCTTTTGTGTTAATTGTTGACCCATTCTAACTATATAACTTAGAGTGGAGAGGATTCTAACATTATCCATATTCCTTTTCAGAAATGTTTGATAACACTCACCAGTAATATCATCAAAGAGTTGTATGTTATTCGAGAAAAAAAATCTAAATCTAAATATCTCTGAATTGTTGTATGTTATTCGAGAAAAAAAATCTAAATCTAAATATCTCTGAATTGTTGTATGTTATTCGAGAAAAAAAATCTAAATCTAAATATCTCTGAATTGTCAATTGTCAATTAAGTAATTGTCAATTGTCAATTACTTCTAAGAATTACTCTATGAAATATTTTCTCTAGAAAAGCATTTATTTCATCTAAAATTTTTAATTTATTGACATAAAGTTATATATAATAGACTCTAAAAATTTTGTCTGACTTTATTTTCCTCTTTTTGATTTCTAAGTTTATGTGTACCTATAAGTGATCAAATTTGCCAGTAGTTCTTTTGTTTATTTTTTCCCCAAAAGACTAGCATTGGGTTTGACTGAACAATAGTAAAGTTTTCTATTCTATTTAAAATTATTATTTTTTGTCTTTTAGGGTTTTCTCTGCCTTGAGTTTATTTTATAGAATAGATTTTCACAAAATAAATCTTGTTTTAGAATTAGTCAAATAGTAATTTTACAAGTTTTCTTTTTAAAATTTACATATTTTCCTGTTATGCTAATCATATCATACATAATATTTCTATTGTTAAAAATAATAATTTTAATTTTCTTCTTGTTCAAGAATTATTTAGAATAGTGTATTTTATTTTATTTAATGGTGAAATATAATTTTGGCTAACTTTCTGCATTTTGAAAAAGTATAGAGTAAAATTAGTCTTTTTCTTTTAAAATTACTTGACATTTCTTTTAAGATCTAGTACATGGAAACTGTCTATTAATGTTTCTATACATGTTTCAGAAGAATGCAAATGCTGGGCTTGTGGGTATATGGTTCCATATACATTTATTAGATCAAGATTTTCAATTGTGTCAATCAAATTCTCTTTATCCTCTTCTTTTTTTGCTGTTGTTTACTCTACCTTTCCTGAAAGAAGTATGTTCAATTTCTTCAATTTTATAGTGATTTTTTTATTGCTATATTGCATATCTAGTTACATGCCTGAAGGCCCATGAATATTATGAATTCTTAGTATATGATCTCAAAACAATTGTCTTCGTCTGCTTGGCCTACCATAACAAAACACCATGGACTGAGAAGCTTAAACATTAGAAATTTACGTCTCACAATTCTGGAGGCTGGCAAGTCCAAGATCCAAACGCCATCAAGGTAGGGTTCATTCTGAGGCTTCTTCTCTTAGCTTGGAAGCAGCTGCTATCTTGTAATGTGGTAACATGACCCCTCCTTTGTGTATGAGTGTAAGGACAGAGACCAAACTCTCTGGGGTTCTTCTTATAAGGGAACTAATCCCATCCTATGAGGGCTCCACCCACATGACCTCATCTACCCTAATTACCTCCCAATAATCCCATCTCCACATACCATCACTTTGGGGATGGGGGCTTCTACATCTGAATTTGAGGAGAATACAAGCATTTAGTTCATAACAATAATCTGAAATATCCTTCTCTATTATATTAAAGTTTTTTCTCTAATTCTCTTTTGTCTGACAACATTAATATATCTGCTTGCTTTTTGTTAGCAATTAGCCTGGAATCTTTTGCAACCCTTCATTTTCAACTTTTCTGTATAACTATAACTTAGGTGAATCATTTGCAAAATGCATATGGTTGGATTCCTTTTTAAACCTATTTGCCTTTCACAAAGGAAATTTAACATATACAGATTTACTATATTTACTGATTCTTAGACTTATATCTACTATCTTAATTTATGTTTTATCCATCATATTTATTTCTTATTTTTTCTACCTCTTTTGTATTTATTCTATTAGCTCCATGTCTAAGATATAAGACAGCAATACGCATTTCCATGTCATTTCATTTCTCTTTGGTTGTGATGCAAAAGTATAGCTAAGGCAGAAGTTTAGTTTTATAATTCTGGGATGGTCACAGTACATCAGGAACAGAGGTGGGGACTACAGATGTTACAGCTGGTATTAAATATTTGATATGTTTTACTCAAAAAGAGTTTAAGCCAATTTGAAAAAAAAATGATATGATTGATCATGTGTCCTGGGTACAGCACAGAGAAGAACTTGCCAAATGTTTTCTATTTAGCATTCAAGTTTTACTAAATGTTTGCCATTTTATTGCAGTCTTCCATGACCTCTTTTTTTTTTTTAAGTTGCAAACCAACATACATAGCAAGCACAAATTTTTAGCAGTTTTGTTCACTGATTTTCATCCAGTTCCTGGAAAAGTGCCTGGTAGATAGTAAGAGCTAAAAAAAAAAAAAAAAAAAAGATTTAATAAGTAAATTGAAACTTTTAAAAATACTGAAAAATGTTGGAGTTTTGGTAGTCTCTACATATGAAGGAGGAAAGCACATATCAGCTGTGATATCTCCATATGAACTGCTTAATTTTTTTAAAGTATACTTCATGTGATTAACGCAAATAGAAATATAATTAGTTGGACTCTACTTGTTTCTCTACATTTATTATATAGATTAAGAAAAAATTAATTATCTGAAGAAAGTTGATTGTATGTGTCCCCTCTGCTTCTTTTATGATGTTATATAAAGAATTTCCCCTGACACAGAGGAAAGTTAAAAATGCTGAAAAACTAATATCGTTTTTGGCAATGATAACATAGTTTTCTACCATGTCCTTAAATGTCTTGATAAACTATAGTTTCTATAATATTATTAGAGTTAAGTGCCTATTTAAACATACTATAATTTTTTTCCCTGAGTTTCCTATTTTTAGAATTTTAAAGAGAACATATAATCCTTAGGTTACTACTGGTCTGATTTTGTTCTATTTGCCTTGATTTATATAACAAAACTAAATATGATGTTGAAGGATAGATTTTTTAAAAAGACTCTATTGTGTTTTTCTTCAAAGTGTTCTCTCTGTTCTAAGCATTTCAGCCTAATGTTAAAGATCCTATTCTCTCTTGGACCAATTTAATCAGGATTTGCCCACACTACCCCAAGGGAACTTTTTATCAAGGCCACCATTGGCTTCCATGTTATTAAATTCAATGATCCATTCTCATCTTACTGTCAACAGAATTTGATATAGGAAATCAGCCCTACTATTTTTCACTCAACCTAAAAAAAACTCATACTTTCTTGAATTAAGCCCTGCTTCCCTGTTTACTTCTTCTGGTCTCTTTACTTCTTCCTCCTCTGCCTGTCTTCCTAACATGGGCAGGGTTCAGGGTTAAGTGCTTATCTTTTTCTTTTCTCAACCTACACACACTCCCAGTCTAATGATAAAGAAATCTTCTAATTTTTTTTAATTTTTAAAATATTTTTAATAGATCTTTATTGGAGTATAATTGCTTCACAATACTGTGTTAGCTTCTGTTGTACAACAAAACGAATCAGCCATATCCATACACAGGTCCCCATATCCCCTCCCTCTGGAGCCTCCCTCCCACCTTCCCCATCCCACCCCTCTAGGTCGTCGCAAAGCACAGAGCCGATCTCCCTGTGCTATGGTGCTGCTTCCCACCAGCCAACTAATTTTTATCTCTAGCAGGAACTCACCCCGCAATCCAGTCTGACATATTCCATCCAACTATGTACTTAATGTCTGTTGTTATATATCTAAAAGATATCTCAGATGTAGTGTGTAAAACTAAATTGGTCTTGCTCAAACTTACCCACTTAAAGTGGCAACCATTATGATTAATGGCAATATTGTCATTTCATAAGTTCAGGCCAAGAACTTTAGAGTCTTTCTAGACTAGTTGTTTTCTCACAACATCCATTCAATCCATTAGAAACTCCTAAGAGCTCTATCTTCTGAACATATCCAGAATTTAATCGCTTTATCCTATCAACCCATCTGCTACCATTATATCCCAAGCCATCGTGATATCTCATCTGGATTACTAGAATAGTCTCATAATTCACTGATGTATATCTTAAGTTCTACCACTAGACTGATTCTTTCAAAATCCAAATCAAGTTTCCTCTCCTCAAAACGCTGTAATATGTCTGTATTTCATAAAAGGTAAGAGAAAACATCCTTATGATGGTCTACAAAGCCTTATACAATCTGGTCACCTTGTTACTTCCCTAATTTCATCTCTTCCTTTTCAGTCATTGATCAGCTCAAAGATATTGTTATGTGTATCCCTTGTGCAGGGGTGGGGGGTGGGGGTGGTGCGAGCAGGACCCTGCCCTAAGGCTGCACTATTGTTTCTTGACTGTCCCTCCTTTGTCTCTGCATCCCCTCCCTTCACTAATTAGCAAATGTTTGAACATGCCCATGCTCCTTGGAACTCAGAGAAGGTCATGGAGGCTGAAAGAAGCCTAGTTCCTGTAATCAAGAAGTGGGGGACACAGAAAGCCCCACAGGGTCTTGCTCTGTTTCAATTATGCTTTTTTTTTTCTTTTTTTGCTGTGCGTGGACCTCTCACCGTGGAATCCTCTGCTGTTGCAGAACACAGGCTCTGGACGCGCAGGCTCAGCGGCCATGGCTCACGGGCTTAGCTGCTCCGCGGCATGTGGGATCTTCCCGGACCGGGGCATGAACCCGTGTCCCCTGCATCGGCAGGCGGACTCTCAACCACTGCGTCACCAGGGAAGCCCCTCAATTATGCTTTTTACCTTGTCCGTTCTTCCCCCAAATATGTTTGTGACTCATACTCTCATCCTCTACATCTTTGCTCAAAGATCGCCTTCTCAGTACCATCAAAACAGGTCACTCTTTTCAAAATCACGCATCATCCCCTTTTCCAATTCTCCTAATGCCCTTTATGACACTCATTTACTTTCATGTATTTATGTTATAAAGATTCTTAAAATGTGGTCTGCAGCATTCAATGAATCCTCAAGGCCTTTATAGCTTATCCGGAACACACAGACTCTTTTCATAATAATGTGATGGCATTATTTGTTTGCTTCTCCACTGTGTTGCCATTTGCATTGATGACACAAGAGCAATGGTGGGTAAAGCTGCTGGCCTTCTGGCACAAATCCAGGGATGGCACCGAACTGCAGTGGTCGACTAGTATACTACATGCATGAATGGTCACTTTATTCTTCTTTGTCATGTACCTACACATTTTTAAAGGCAATCCTATTGAAGAAATCTCTTGATAAATCGATAGCAATTACTCATTTTCATATATCTGGATCTTCAAGTGGACCTCATTTTAATCTTCTGTAGATGAAATGGGACGTGTGTATAAGTACTTCTATTACACAAAGGTCATCTCGAGGAAACACACTTGTGCAATTATTTGAGATGCAAGCCAAGCCAGCTGCTTTTTTAAAAAAACATTTATTTTTACTTGAAAGAAGAAGTGACAGACAAACTATGGTTGTTCAGACTTGGGTATTTCCAGATATTTCTTGAAAATGAACCAAGTGAGCCTCTCACTTGAAGGAAAACCCCTGACAGAATTCCTTGCCTCTTGTGTGGGTCTCAGCCTACTGATGGTGATGTTCTCTGCTAGGGATGCCTGAGGGACTCACCTGGTCTGGTGCCAACAGACGTCCCCTCTCACCACCACCAGAGCCCTTGTTGTGGCTGGACAGACTTCCCAGTTCTTATTAGGATTACAGGACATACCTCAGCAAAACCATCAGGAAGCTTCGAATAAGACAATTTATTACTCACAAGTCCTGGAAGGTACCTGGTACACCTGAGGCCCACACAGCAAGGGTCATGGGTAGAGAGAAAGAGAGGGAGCGTGGACTTGGACTCTGTCTCTTTTAGGTGGGGTGCCTAGAGTTTTGTGGCTCACTCTTTACTGGTGCATAAGCATAAGGAGTGGGAATTAGGGTGAGGGTAGGGAAAAGCTGTCGGTTATCTAGGTCACTCAGGGATTGCTTTCTTTTTTCTTTTTTTAATTGTTATTGGAGTATAGTTGACTTGCAATGTTGTGTTAGTTTCATGAGTACAGCATAGTGAACCAGTTATATATATACATATATCCACTCTTTTTCAGATTCTTTTCCCATATAGGTCATTACAGAGTATTTCCCCCATGGTAACCATAAGCTTGTCTTCATCTGTTACTCTATTTCTATTTTGTAAATAAGTCCATTTGTACCATTTGTTTTTTTAGATTCCACGTATAAGTTATATCATATGGTATTTGTCTTTGTCTGACTTACTTCACTCAGTATGACAATCTCTAGGTCCAGGGCTTTCTATAAGGCGACTTTCTTGGGTAGAGCAGTCTGGTTCCTTATGTAGTTATTTTGACAGTAGCTGTGTCACACAGCTGGCAATATGTTTATTCAAGATAAATGCCTTTAAAATGGATGCCTTGGTAATCAAAAGCTTAATGTTAGGCATTTACATTACAAAAGGTTAATGCTAGGCACTACATTGCCAATAATACAATTCAATTTTTAAGCAAAAATTAGCATTTTGGGAAACTTGTATCAGTGTCCCAGTATTAATGGCTTTTCTGATGAAACTGGTAGTGACTTTTTATATTGTATAATGAAATATGTCAACATAAGACATAATCACCATTTTCTTAATGGCCAATATATGAAGTTACAAAATCATGCATATGTGAGAGACCCATTCTAAGTGAAAGGATCACCAGTGGATTTTAATGTAAGAGAAAATGAAGAATTCATTGCCATAGTTACAGATTTCACTTTGCAAGAAAACTCTAAGAAATTAATATTTAGTGTTGATGTCATATCAGAGAAATATATCCACCATCATCTGAAAAGCCTGGTAAAATACCCTTCTCTTCCAACTACATAACTGTATGAGGTGAGCTTGTCTTCATTTTCTTCAAGGAAAACAACATATCTCAATAGACTGAATGAAGTACCCAATACATAAATCCAGTTATTATCTAATTAGTAAGATATGCAAAAAAATAGATTTGCAAAAATATAAAACAATGCCACTCTTCTATTTTTATATTTTGGATTTGAAAAGTATAGGTTTTTTATAAAAGTATGTTAACCTGTAATAGGTTAATTATTGTCACTTTTAACAAATATATTTATTCTAAAAGTTTATTTTAATATCTAATATGGTAAATATCAACAGATATCAACATAGAAGCTTTTTGTGATCTGCAACCATTTTTAAGAGAACACAGAAATCCTGACTCCAAAATATTTGAGAAAAACTCTTCTAATATTTTATTATTCATTTGTATATTACGCTTCTTGTGTCTTGGCCTATATCAATTACTTGTTGCTATAAAACAAACCACTCAAAATCTCAGTGGGTTAAACCAACAATCGCTCAAGCCGCCGAATCAGTGGGGTATTTCTGCTGGGTGATCTGAGCTGGACTCAGGCACACAGAGCTCTGCTTTGATAGTGAGCTTGGCATTAGAAAAATAAACTCAAAAAAGGAAAATTTTTGACAGTTTTGGCTTCCAATGTATCCCCATTGCCTAGAAGTGCCCTTGTCATCCTGCATGTTCAATAAACAGTTGCAAGGTAACAAAGAAATTGCAAGAGGTGCTAATCTGATAGAAATGCAGTATCATATCATTGTTTGTTCTCTTGGATACTGAAGCATAGTAGCATTTGCCAGGTGAAGATTCCTAATATAATTTAAGCTCCTTGAGAATGAGAACTAAACTCAGCACCTAATAAACCCTCAATTACCATTTGGTGTATTAAGAAACATCTCCTTAATGAATGAAAAGATTAAAATATTAAAAGAAATAGAAAAATTATTATATTTGAATAATTAATAATTTATTTATCTGCTTACCTAATGTTAGTTAATACTTCTAAGAGAAGTAATTATGTAGACATATATTTTACATAGAAAAAAACTAATCATGAATTATATAAAACAAAACCATAGATAGGAACATGAAAAAGACTCAAGTTAATGCTGGCATTAACTTCCTTTTTTCCATATTTGCTCTTTTATTCTCTGTCATTTATTATACACCAAGAAGATAACAGTGTTTCTAAAGATTCCCCCCAAAAATTAAATCACCAATTTTTAATTGTGCTATTATTTATAATTTTGGAAAACACAAACAATAAAAAATCAGAGCAAAATCAATAAGGCAAATGATATTAAAATAATAACTATGCAATTATGTTATTGTAACTTTATAAAAACCAAAGTACAAAATGCCAAATTGAAATTATATAGAACATATGTAAATAAATTTCTTTTCAAAGATAGTATTGTCACTTCTGAATGTGTGTTGACTTTTGTAGATATTCTTTCTTCAGTTACTGAATGGAAATAATATTTTCAAGAGAGATTTTTATCTTCACCTCAAAAAAAGGTATGCTTAATACATCCATGTGTGGTAGGAAAAGTATATGTGCCCTTTATTAGAAAAGCTTCATAAATAATGAATGTTCTCTAAATCATCATGCATGCCTGAAAACTAGTAGAAATACAGTTACCCACTATTTTTTAAAGATCAGAGTTCTAAAACATTCTTCTTGCCCAAAGTTTCACAATGGGCAATGATAAAATATGCTTGGCCTACTGGCCCCACTGTTGGACCTTGCTACTTGTCTAGGGCAGACAAAATCTTCAGAGGGCCACAAATGGTGTGGACTTTTAAAAAGTATTCTCAGCTGAAATATGATGGTTATAAATGCACTCAGTTCTTTAGATTGACTAAAATATCTTTCAGATAGAAGAGCGATGAAATCGACCTTTCTAGGTCTTTTGGCTAAGTTCTGAGTAAAAAGCCACATACAATTCAGGTCTTAACTTGCAGTTAAAAGCGTGAAAATGTGTAGGCAAACTCAAAACAATTAAAATTTCATTTGTAAGCTAAGCTATTCAATCTAATAGGTACTATTCACATTTATCCAATCAATATGGATAAAATGCAAAATTAAAAATCTGATATAGTCTATAGATCATAGAAAGCTATCTCACTCATAATCGTGTTCTTTTGATACCAGTTATTGCCTAATACAAGCCATTTTGTGTGATATTATAGGAAAAGAATCAGAAGATTATTGAACCCCCTAGTGAGAAACAGCAGGAATCTTATCTGTGCTATTCTTGATTGCTCCATAGTCTTTTGAAATTTTGATCTTGAAGAAAAAGAATACTAGAATATTTTCCAATCTCACATTAGTTTTTCAGTGAACCAACTTACAGCTAATAAGCATAGACTCTTTTTACATATTATTTTTCAGGCTACATTACTTCTTACTGCAATTAACAGAACCCACAGAAAATAAAATAGCATGTGATTACTTATAGGACGTGTCTGAACCCAGGAAATTAAATAAAAAAAAAAAACTCACTCTGTTAAAAAACTTTGAAGTAAGAAAAACAGAATATATAGACTATAGTAATTGGAGGGAAAATGCCTTTGCCAGTATGTCAGTTTTGGGAAAATTTAGGCAATAATTCATTTGTAATTTTTGGAAGTAAGTAGATAAGAAAAAAGATTTTTAAAATATGATTTATATGTATTTTAATAAACATGTACTGTTTAAATATTATTTCTTTGTAGGGACAGTTATACATATACACTTGCGTGTGCATGTGTGTGTAGACACACACACACACACACACACACACACACCACCACGTATTCTTCTCCAGAACAAAGAAGTTTATAAAGTTACACATTAAAGTCAGTCACTTCTAATCATTTTGCTGGGAAAATAAATTTAAAAATTAAATGTGTGATTTTAATCTCCCACATATTTTATGATGTTTCTTTACACTACAGCAATAAAAAGAAGTTCATGTAGTGTCAATGCTAATAAATATCACAGACCAAAAAATGTCTCGTGATTTTTTTCAGCTTTGCTTCTGGTCATGATCTTACTTAGAACAATTGTATTCTTTATAGTCCAGCTCAAATTGTATCTCCTTGAAGCCTAGAGAGCAGCAATCTCTTCCATCAAGGAAGTGATATGACACTTTATATATTTGCCTTGTTTTTGAATTCATTTATTCATTCACTCAACAATGCCTGCTTCATTCAGGTTACTGTTATAGATACTGAGGAGACATCTTGGATCGTGTACTCAAGGATTTTTTTTTTTTTTTGTAATTTAGGTAAATCATAAATGAGTATTTGTGTCAGCCTGTAAGTGGTATTAAGAGGAAAGCAAGCATTGGGTAAGTGGGTCAGGATGCTAATTTGTATTGGGTAGCCTAGGAAGGCCTTTCTCATTCTGTTGTCTTCTCTCATCTGTTTATAGACTTGTCACTTACTTGTCACGTAGTGTTTATGGCTTTTATTTCTTTATACTACCTCCAGAGTTCCAGCTGTTATGGGGATTGCCTGTGCCCATTCACACCCATCTATGATGTTTCCTTCCACAGAGAAGAAACATAGCACTGCTGGGTTCTCTTCATTCCTCTCCCATCCTCTCATAATGGCATATATTCAGTTGCATAATGATCCTGCTTAAGCTTAGCTCTGTTTTTTCTTCTCCTCTTTTTCTAGGGAGCCAACTTTGACAAAGTGTGTGTAAGTAGGATGGTTCTAAACTGTGATTGTCTGAGTGACTCTGTCTATATCCGGGGTCTGTTATTAGGAAGACTCTTAGCCCACATATATAAGCCACAGTCTTAAACGTTGACGTCATCATTTACAAATACTATATTTTGCTCCCATATGCTTAACCTACTTCTTTTATTTCTTAATTCATTTGAAATCCAATGAGGAAGAGGGAGGTTATTCAAAGCACCGTATTTAGGAATTATGTAGAAAGGACAGGTCTAGAAAAAAAAATGGTCCAGAAAAGAAGAAACAGAGATGAATGAGGAAATCCAGGAGTGACTCTTATGAAGGAATCTAAACGATAGTAGCTCATTTGACAAAGGGAGAATCAACCATTGGATTCAATGTCTCTCGACTATTGAATACAGTGAGGAGATAAAAAGTATGTACCTGTGGAGTGGCCAACACAGAGTTCATTCGTGATAGTGGAAAGGATGGGTTCAGCAGATGGAGAAACACGAAGCCGTGTTGGTATGAGATGAAGAGTGAAAGGGTGTGGAGCCAGTGCCAGCAACACTTGAGGATGAGGGTCTGGCAACTGTGCAGCTGCTGCAGGCTTCTGGGAAATGAATATGTAATCACGGAGGGGCTGGCGCGCAGCCCTTATGCGGAGACTGCGCTTAAAGGTCCAGCTCCTTTAGCGCTGCCCTTAAAGGTACAGCTCCTTCAGCAGCCAGCCTGGCCGTGGTCCTCATTGGCAGAGTGCAGTGAGAGGCGGAGCTCGGCCTTCTCCTAGGGCCCTCCAGTTCCTCTGGCCCGGAGGCGGGCGGGTGAGTTGGGGGCCGGCGACAGGCTGAGGGCCGTGTCCCGCGGAGCTCCAGAGCCCTCGGCACGGCGGCCCACCCGCCAGGCCCAGGCCTCGAAGAAGTCGTGAACCTCCCCCAAGTCCCTGCCTCGGCGACCTAATGGCAGCATTGGTCCCCATGGGTCGTGGTGCACAGAGGCCTCAGCACCTGGAGTACACGGACACTGTCATCCAGGTAAGAGCTTCAGCCGGCTTCAGACTCTAATGAAGTTTCAAAACTTGGTCCAGCTTTGATAAGTTGTCCACCCCAGGAGGTGGCCAGAGGTCAGGGTTCAGCTGCAAGGACTTTGCACAGCATTACTTCAGGTCCGCCTCTGTGGTTGGGCTGTTCTCGAAGATGGGCAATTGTTGGCAGCTGGGAATTCACCCGACTGGTATTTGCTACAAATGATTCTCTCCAGTTTAAAGGAAAAGCCTGAGGGCCCGCAGGGTCCTGGGCACCTGGCTCCCTCAGTGATGAAGGCTGGGCAGGGTCTGGGGACCCTGAGAGTCATTGTGTTCTGATGAGATTACCTTTTAGAGAGAATTACTTTGACGGTATATGAGAAAGGGGTGCACGCTTATGGAGTGAAGTTTCTGAGAATAGGAGGGTCTGAGATGAGAGAAAATATGGAGGCATTGGCATGTGCTGGAAGAGATGCTTCCTCCTAAATAGGAGTAAGAGGATGGTTTCAGTCACATCAGAAATATGAAGCTCCTATACCTAATAGTATAATCACAACAAAATATAAACTGAGACTATGAGTTGGAAGGAAGTAGGGGTGGAATTAGAAATCCAGGCACATTAGAAAATGTGTGTAAGACCCCTCGCTGAAGATAGGAAAACAAGCTTAAAAGAGCTAACTGGAAAAACAAAGTAGGATTACTGGGCGTGGTTGAGGGCCTGTTGGAGTTACCTGTGATTTTACCGTAATTTTCTCCTCAGCTCTGTGATTTTTGCCGAGGATTCTCCTTAACTCGGTGGCCTGTCTTCCTGAACTCATATCCTCCACGTTTTATCCTCCCCTTCTCCCTAATTTTACATCCTACCCTATCTCCTCTTTAATTGCTCCTTTATCCAACCCTTTCTTAGAGAAACAGCTTTACTGCCAATGACATTGTTAAATTAGCTACTATATGGGGAAATATTTAGCAGTGTTCCTGACAAACAGTGGTTTAATTCTAGTCAAATATTACGTATTTTTTCTTTTTCCTGGAGACATAGTTACCTTTGAGAGCATACTATTCACCTAATAAAGGATGAATTCTTAGGTAAGTGTTATGTTGCTTCTTAGACATTACAGAGAGACAGCTGCTAATCAATTATACAGAAATTTATTTAGACTGGCATCTGCCATATTCCCAATAAAAGCAAAGCACTTACCTAAATCTATGCGATGTTTTAGTAAATGCTTTCTTTAACATTCTACAGTACTAAATCAGAAGGCTTTTACTAAATTAATAACAGCTTGTGGAATACAAAGTAAGACTCCATAGAGCCCTCCTGGCTAATGTTAAGTTGAGAGATGAAACATCTAACACTAGATGAAAAGGAAAAGCAAAAATGTTTACATTGTAACTTTATTTCTTCAGAAAACTTTGCTAAATGAAAATTATCTGTATGTTAATGCTATCCCCAAGATACATATTCAACTTTCATTAAACAAATATATTTGAGGACTTCATGTGTGAAAAGTTGTGGCAGAAACTGCTAAATTGTTCTGGGTCCTTGAAGATCCTCTTAGAAGAAATCTACCCAGTGGACAGGACAACCTGTTTGGGACTTCATGTGATTAATAAATACACTTCAAGTGGTAAATCCACCGAGAACTAGGGGTTTATCTTTGGAGCGGTAAGCATCTCCTTCACCAATAGTTCCATACCTTGTCTTTCCCACTTTCTCAGGCTAAACTGTACACTTAGAATGACAGCAACTGGGTCCCTGTAACAAAGTCACCTATGACAATGGCACCATGGACTAACAAGAATTGCCCTCCTGTATCTAGATTCCTATTTGAAGGAAAATCAAATATCTATTATCTTTGAGCCACTGTTATGGGAGCTCTTTGTTCCTACACCCTAACTTAGTGATGCTCATGACTTAGATTGCATCAGCATCACCTGTAGGGCCTGTTAAAACCTAGATTTCTGTTAAACATAGATGTAAACCCCCAAGTTGAAACAATAGATGCAAAGATAGCGTTATTTTATCATAATTATTGAAATAGATTTATGCATAAGAAATGAGGCATGAAAGAATTATAAAGCTAAACCTTAGCATACGGTTGTGATGCCAAACATGCTACTTGTCAACTACTCTTTGATGAAATAGGGCCTGTGCACTGTTATTGAAACACGCTATCCTCCAAAGTAGCACACCTGGCCTTTCCCTCAACTGTTCTACCTTTTCAGCCTAGATAAATTTCACCAGGGGGAATTCCCTGGTGGTCCAGTGGTTAGGACTCTGTGCTCCTACTGCTGAGGTAGGGATTGAGGTTCAATCCCTACTGGGGGAACTAAAATCCCACAGGCTGTGTGGTATAACCAAAAAAATAAATAAATAAAATTTAAAATTAAAAAAAATATACACCAGGTATGATAATGACATTAAAATCATGGCTTAATATTTGAATGTAGTTATCTTCGTTTCACTCCTTGGTCACCTTTGTTTGCTTTAAAGCAGTATGGATTTTAAGGAAGTTTGAAAGCCAAGTGTAAACATATTTTCATGTCAGCGAAGACAAAGCCAAGTTCATGACCTACTGATAATTGGTGTAGACTAACATACGGAATAGAAAAAAATATTGAACTAGAACAAAATGAATCAGGGCATTATTCTTGACTCTGGAATTAAGGGACAAGTCAATTCATAATGTTTGGTTTTCTCCCCTGCATTTACCAAACAGCAGCAATGCTCCTTGTCACAAACTCATTAAGTTTGTTTGTCTGTTTTTAAAGATTTATTTTGATGTGGACCATTTTACTGAGTTTGTTACAATATTGCTTCTACTTTATGCTTTTTGGTGTTTTGGCCCTGAGGCATGTGGGATCTTAGCTCCCCGACCAAGGATCAAACCAGCACCCCTGCTTTAGAAGGTGAAGTCTTAACCACTGGACTGGCAGGGAAGTCGCCAAGATTGTATTAAGTATATTAAGTAGGTGGAAATGTCTTGTAAAGTTCTAAGCAAATGTGTTTATTTGGATAACTGTGTCAGAATTTAAATAGGTTAAGCCAAATGTGCACATGCTCCCTTTTTTTGTTTTGTTTTGTTTTTTTTGCGGTACGCGGGCCTCTCACTGTTGTGGCCTCGCCCGTTGCGGAGCACAGGCTCCAGACGTGCAGGCTCAGCGGCCATGGCTCACGGGCCCAGCCACTCCACGGCATGTGGGATCTTCCCGGACCGGGGCACGAACCCGTGTCCCCTGCATCGGCAGGTGGACTCTCAACCACTGTGCCACCAGGGAAGCCCCACATGTTCCTTTTTATTGAATATTCTGGCCATTAATTTATTTTTGAATATTATCTATTTATCTAGAATAAGAAGCCAGCTAATGGGGAAAGAAGTTACTTAAGGTGTATTTGTATGTGTTCAGATTTACTCCCTTATTACACTTTTCTTTGCCCATAAAGTGAGAAAAATACTGTTTGCAAACATGACAAATTGAAGTATCCAAATGAAAACATTTACTCCAAAGGGAATGGTTTTGCTTTACAGACAAATTAAAAACCAGCTGTGCCAGACTTCATGGAAAACATTACACAGCAACTGATTTGTCCACAAATGAATCATTTCAATGAACACAATACATAAGGCTGCAGGTGGCATTTATTTTGACAAACTAGGTTTATTAAGGTAGCTGAATTAAAAAAAAAAAGTTCTCTGTAAAATAATTGAAAATTGCTCTAAAATCTATCTTTTAAGTTTAAAAGGAAGGGTTCTTCCTACACTTAATTGAGTTTCTTGGATTTTCTATTGCTGTAACACAGAGATGACACATAGATAATACAGAACAATGCATAGTAATTTAGGTAAGAGTTTTATAGTTCAAAGCAGAAAATCCAGCAACGGGAGTCCAACTGGCAACAAGGTATCATTATATAAGATAGATAGATGATAGAGATATAGTCATATACTCAGCAGTACTCACTGAGCTCCAATGATAAGCAAGGCAGTGTCCAAACTGCTAATATTTCAGTACTGAATAATGCAGAAAAGTCATTACTCCATAGAGCTCACAATCTAATAATGGAAAAACAGATATTAAACAACAATTTTTGTTACTGATATTCAATCATAATTTTAATAATTTCAGTTACGTATTTCCTTAGGTGACTCAAATTACTGCATTGTCATTTGATTCCATTAAAAGTACACATTTTCAGTTGTGTGTCATACATGACTGTAGAAGTTGGGGATATAACAATAAATTAAAAAAAAATAAATCTCTGCTCTAATAGAGTTTAAATTTTCATGGGAGACAGATCCTAAAATGTTATGTTATGTAGAATATTACTAGGTGATTAGTGCTATGAAAGAAAATAAACTAGGTAGGAGAATAAGAGTGTTATAATACTCAAGAGTAGAATTAGGAAAATTATTTACTGAGGTGAGCCAATTATTGAAGCTGAGGGAGTGGAATGTGGGACGATATTTGCAATATATTTCCAGGCAGATGAAAGGCCATGGGGCAGAAGTGAGTCCAGTGAAAAACAATTTCAATAGGGTGAAAAGAGGTAATCAGGGGAAGATGAATAGAAGATATGGAGATACGTGTTATGGACTGAATGTGTTCCCCCCAAATCTATACGTTGAATCCCTAACCCCCAGTGTAATGGTACTTGGATATGGGACTTAGGGGAAGTAATTAGGGTTAGGTGAGGTTATTATGGAAAATGGTTATTTATGGAAAATTCAGGAGTTCAGAATAAGATGGTGTCCTGGTCTAGGCCCACCGGAAGGATGTCATCTATATGATGGAAAATGTTCCCTCCAAGACTGGGACTTGTTCCAAGTCATGGCCAACACATTGATGGCAAAGACCCCAGGAATTTGGGCAGGCTTGTGGAAGGACATTAAAGGTGTAACGCATTCCATGTGAAGGCAAGCTATCCTGATCGTCCTGGTGGAAAGGTATGCTTAAAAGTGCCTTTGCAATGTCAATTACCAAGCACCCTCAGTTTGGGCCATAGCCTGTAGCAATCACAATGTCAGGGAAGCACTGCAGGCCCCAAGTGCTGAACTACAGTGTTGAGCCATTTATTACACATGGTGACTCTCCAGGTACCTGCAGCCTTCCACACAGGCAAGATGGGGCTACTGAATAGAGAAATAATCTCAGAGAGGGCTTTGACTTCCTGGAGCTCAGCAATGAGGACAGCTGTTTATTTTTCTCCCTCAGGCAGCCAGTATTGTTTTTGAGGAATAACAGCACTAGGTGAGGGTGGTAGGGTAGGTGCGTGGTCTTCCGTATGCCGTGCGAGGATGGCCCTGATTGCAGTACTTTCTGGCAGGGACTGGGGGCGAAAGTGAGCAAGATGGCACATGGATAATAGACCTATTCATTCAGTAGCAGGAGGTGCAGCAATGGGGGTTTGTACAGGCACTAAAGGATCCACCTATAGTCAGCTTGGGCAATGGTCCCAGAGGTGGTGGCCTCAGCCCCCATATCAGAAGCCGTGATTCTTCCCTACCTCCCTATTGGACTGTAACCTTGGCATAGAGCTTCCTGTTCTCCTGGGGGTAGATGGACCTTGGCTTAACCTCTGGTACTGTCTTGTCTTTTTGTATTTTGTTTTGTTGTTTTTTGAAAGCTCAAAAGATCTGGGTCAAAGTTGCTGGGGCACTCCAATTCATCTCCAGATTCATGGGAAGGGTCAGAGGGCATAGCACTCATATTAGTCATGGGGACCACCATGAGGACCCTAGCAGGGTCACCCATGGCACTCTCCATGGCTTGTACCTGGCCTGGGGAGTCCATCCATCTCCTCCACTGAGACCTCATGTTTGAAAAACCAGACCCAGAGATCGCTTTGGGAAGATCCTTGCCCACATCGTCTAGGGGAGGGTGTGTAATTACCATTTTTACCTGTTTTTCTCTGTTGGTCAATTTTGCTATTTTGCCTGTAGCTGCCTTTTCCATGTCCGAGTTTGTCAGTTAAGATCTGGGTTGTGTCCTAGACAGATAGAACTGACCCTATAAGGAATTTAATTGGGCTTGATAGCCAGCAGGATCTGCATGAACAAATAGGGGAATCTGACTAGCCTAATAATCTCATCACCTGCTGTGCCCACTCCCTCATTGTAGAACCAAGAGATAACCAGGGGTGGCTTGCAGGGGCACCATAGTCTCTGTGAGGATGGTCTAGAATGTTTTTCAGTGATGGGGAACTCATCACAGGTGGACAAACTGGTGGGAGCCCAAGTAGTACCCAAATGAGGAAGAAGTGGGTCTGGGGTGCTGTGGGACCCACACCTTCCTCCCGCTTAGGCAAAGAGGATGATGTCAAGGCACTCCAGAGGAGAGGGTCTGTTTCCAGGAATGCATTCAAAATTGAAAAATCAATTAACGAGTCACCAATTTAACAAGAAATTAACCAACTAAAGATCAGGAGCAAGACAAGGATGTCCACTAGAAATTCTACCCAGAGCAGTTAGAAAAGGAATTAAAGGCATCCAGATTGGAAAGGAAGACTGAAAAAGATCTCTATTCATAGACAGCATAATCTTGTATATAGACAAACCTAAGGAATGTGCTAAAAGACTTCTGGCACTAATAAGCAAGTTGAGCAATTTTTCACGTACATGATCAATATACAAAAATCAATTGTATTTCTACACACTTGCAATGAAAAATCCAAAATGGAATTAAGAAAGCAATTCCATTTACAATAGCATCAAAATGAAAAATATAATTAACAATAAATTTAACCAAGAAACTGCAGAACATATACTTTGAAGACTACGGAACAGTGTTGAAAGAAACTAAAAATGATTCAAATAAATGGAAATTGTTCACAGAACTCATAAATTACTATAGGTAAGATTGCAATACTCACCAAATTTGTCTAAAGATTCAACATAATCCCTATCAGAATCCCAGCTGGCTCTGCTGCAGAAATTGACAAGCACACTCTAAAATTCATATAGCATGGCAGGGGACGCACAAAAGCCAAAACAATCTTAACAAATAAAAGTTGTTAGACTCACAGGTCCCAGTTTCAGATCTTATTACAAACCATAGTAATCAAAGCAGTGTGGTACTGGCATAAAGATAGATACATAGACCAATGGGACAGAATTGAGAGTCCAGAAATAAAACTTTGTATCTATGGTCAATTGATTTTCAACAGAAGTGTCAACACCATTCAACTGAGAAAGAATAATCTTTTCAACAAATGATGCTGGGACAACTGATAGCCACATGCAAAGTAATAAAATTGGACTTCCACCTCATGCTAAGTACAAAATTTATCTGAAAATGGATTCAACAGCTAAGTATAAAAACTGAAACTATAAAACTTTTAGAAGAAAATATAGGGATAAGTTTCTGTGATCTCAGATTTGGCAAAACATTCTTAGATATGACACCAAAAGTATAAGCAACCAAAGAAAAACAATTTTTAATTGGACTTCATCAAAAAATAAAATCGTTTCTGTTTCACAGAAACTATCAACAAAAGTGAAAAGGTAACCTGTAGAATGAAAGTATTTGAAAATTATGTATATGATAAGATACTTTTATCTAGAATATTTGGAACCATTACAGTTCAATAATAAGAAGACAACCCAATTAAAAAATGGGTGAAGGATCTGAATAGATATTTCTATAAAGAAGTTATGTGAATGGCTAATAAACATATGAAAAGATGCTCAACATCATTAGCCATCAGGGAAATGCAAACTAAAACCACAATAAGTTATCGCTTTGTACTCACTAGTATGGCTATAACCAAAAAGTCAGGTAATAAGTGTTAGCAAGGATGAGAAGTTTCAAACTTCTCATAGACTGCTGGTGGGAATATAAAATAGTGTAGCCATATTTGAAAACAATCTGGTGGTTTGTGAAACATTATCATATGTTACCATATTACCCAGAAATTCCACACCTTTGTATATACCTAAGAGAAACTAAAATATATGTCCACACAAAAATTAGTAGGAGAATATTTATAGCAGCCTTATTCATAATAGTCAAAAGATAGAAACAACCTGAATTCCATCACCTGACAAATGGATAAACAAAACTCAGTATATCCATACAATGCAAAATTATTTAGCCATAAAAAGGAACGAAGTAGTGATACATGCTACAATATGGGTTAATCTTGAAAACATGATGCTAAGTGAAAGAAGCTAGTCACAAAAGACCACATAGTATGTGAATTGTCCAGAATAGGTAAATCTATAGAGACAGAAAGCAAATTAGGGGTTACTTAGGTTTGAGTTGAGGGGTTAATGGGAGTATAAGATGGTAATAGCTATAGGGTTCATGGTTTCTTTTTGCTGTGATGAAAATTCTAAAATTGACAATGATGATAGTTGCATATGTCTGCGTATAATAAAACAGTGAGTTATATCCTTTAAGTAGGTGAACTGTATGTTATGTGAATTATGTCTTAATTAAGCCACTATAAAGAAAAATAAAGCATTTGGTGCAGATTGGAGATAGAAAAAAAAAGAACAACTATTTTGAGAAGTTTCATAATAAAGAGGAAGAACTTAATGGGGCCAGAACTAGATGAAATAATATGGTTGGGGGAGTTTTTGGGTTTTTGTTTGTTTATTTTTTAAGATAAGGTAACATAACATGGAGAGAAAGGAGCAAGGAATTCATGAGGGATGTTGTTTAGATTCTGGAAAGAGCATGTGAGTCTATTTAACAAAGACAATGGCTTTATAACAAATATGCTATTAGAAAACTTAGTTACTTCTGCTTAAATGAATATCCATTTTGACCCTAAGTAAATGACTACCTTGAGCTAATCAAGCTAAGTATATTCTTACTTATTTATTTATGGAACTGGATTTTTTTGGTCCTAAAATCAGTTCCTATTCTATTCCATAAACTGGGATTTGAATAATGCTATTTAGATTGTTATTTTTACAAATTCTGATCAGTCTTTCAGGTCCCCAATTTCAAATATATCTATATCTATATATCTATATAATTCTAGTATATCGAGTTATATAAACTCTAATATATATGTATATATACTATATATGTGTATATATACTATATATGTATATATGTATAATGTATATATAGTCTATATATCACACAATAACTATTGTTACTGCGTTTGTTGTTGTTATAATTATTTCAATTTGGTACAGCATAGGTTTAGACTTTAAATAATGATTCCAGGTTTTCTGCTGCTTTAATCTTGTTTAAATTACTTCATTTTTCTCACTCTCATTTTTCACAACTATACTTAACTGTAAGCACACTAACCTGTATCTTGATTGTCTGTAATAATATTAAATAAAAGTGACATATACGTAGAACCTCTCCTCTTTACCCACTGTTTAAGAATCTTTACGTTTTTATCACTTTTTTCACCTTTTGTGCTTAATATCACATGAAAAATTTTTCTCAGTATCTGTGTGCTCAGTCATTTCAGTCAAAATCAATAATTATGTGATAAAAATGCACTAATCTAGATATGGTAACCTCCATTTTAAACCAAATTATAGTTTTGAACTTAGCAATCAAGAAAAAATAAAGGAACTCATTATCAATTTGATGAGTCATTCAGTACTTTTACATATTATTTTTGGTTGAGAAAGAAAACTTTAAGAAATCATTTTTCATTCCCTGAGAGGTGTAATTATTTAACTCATTAGCAGGAATCAAACTGACTGCTAAATTTTGGTGATTCATACCAAATAACTAAAATTTGAATATTTTTCTAGTAACTTCTTTCATGTTAACTTTGAAAACCAAGAAATGATATAGGAGAAAAAGTTTGTAACACTAATGGATGTTTGTTTGTTTGTTTGTTTGTATAATTGCTTTACAATGGTGTGTTAGTTTCTGCTTTATCACAAAATGAATCAGCTATACATATACATATATTCCCGTATCCCCTCCCTCTTGCATCTCCGTCCCACCCTCCCTATCCCACCCCTCTAGGTGGTCACAAAGCACCGAGCTGATCTCCCTGTGCTATGCAGCTGCTTCCCTCTAGCTATCTATTTTACGTTTGGTAGTGTATATATGTCCATGCCACTCTCTCACTTTGTCACAGCTTCCCCTTCCCCTTCCCCATATCCTCAAGTCCATTCTCTAGTAAGTCTGTGTCTTTATTCCCATCTTGCCCCTAGGTTCTTCATGACCTTTTTTTTTTTTTCCTTAGATTCCATATATATGTGTTAGGATACGGTATTTGTTTTTCTCTTTCTGACTTACTTCATTCCATATGACAGACTCTAGGCTCATCCACCTCACTACAAATAACTCAATTTTGTTTCCTTTTATGGCTGAGTAATATTCCATTGTATATATGTGCCATATCTTCTTTATCCATTCATCTGTCGATGGACACTTAGGTTGCTTCCATGTCCTGGCTATTATAAATAGAGCTGCAATGAACATTGTGGTACATGTCTCTTTTTGAATTATGGTTTTCTCAGGGTATATGCCCGGGAATGCTGGGTCATATGGTAGTTCTATTTTTAGTTTTTTAAGGAACCTCCTTTTTTGATGCAAAAAGGGTAACCTAAAACTCTTCTTATTAAAGAAACTCAATTCATAACAGCAGGCTTGAAAACCTGGTACAATCTGAGTTTTACAAAAAAGCTAATATTAAAGCTCTTATTAATCTCTCATCTGAGATGATAGAAATTCCAAAAGTCCTCCTTGAAATATGTTATCACCTTTAAAAGTATTGCTTATAAAGTTATTCTTCTTTTCAAAATGTACTTCATGTTTCCAAAGTCAAATGAAAACCTCAGCTCTCTTTTTCCATGTCTAAAGGCTCACTAAAGGTAGAGGTATATTAACACTAAATACTGACTGTTGGGCACAATAAAGAGAATTAGCTAATAAATAATTAAGATATACTTCTGCTTACACTCATAGGAATATGCCAGTTGTTAATATTTACTTTAACCCTCCCATTTAGCTTCTGAGAATGTACATCCTACACACACACATACACACACACACACACACTCATTTATACATTGTATGTATTATATCATTTTTATTGACCCTAAGAGACATAACTTCCCACATTCTCTCCTTTCTGATATTTTAATGCTTCTTATCATCAGTGGAGTCTTACATTTGCAGGCAGATGGGTAGGCAGTAAGAATAATATATTTGTCATTGCCTGACATTTGGCTTATATTTTCCACCTTGCATACATACACACCAAAGTATGTATTAAATATAAGTGTCTTTTTGAATTTTATTTTATTTATTTTTTATACAGCAGGTTCTTATTAGTTATCCATTTTATACATTTTAGTGTATATATGTCAATAGCAGTCTCCCAATTCATCACACCACCACCACCACCCCTCACCACCACTTCCCCCCTTGGTGTCCATATGTTTGCTCTCTACATCTGTGTCTCTATTTCTGCCCTGTAAAGCGGTTCATCTGTACCATTTTTCTAGGTTCCACATATATGCGTTAATATACGATATTTGTTTTTCTCTTTCTGACTTAATTCACTCTGTATGACAGTCTCTAGGTCCATCCACGTCTCTACAAATGACCCAATTTCGTTCCTTTTTATGGCTGAGTAATATTCCGTTGTATATATGAACCACATCTTCTTTATCCATTCATCTCTTGATGGGCATTTAGGTTGCTTCCATGACCTGGCTATTGTAAATAGTGCTGCAATGAACATTGGGGTGCATGTGTCTTTTTGAATTATGGTTTTCTCTGGGTATATACCCAGTAGTGGGATTGCTGGGTCATATGGTAATTCTATTTTTAGTTTTTTAAGGAACCTCCATACTGTTCTCCATAGTGGCTGTATCAATTTACATTCCCAGCAACAGTGCAAGAGGGTTCCCTTTTCGCCACACCCTCTCCAGCGTTTATAGTGTGTAGATTTTTTTGATGATGGCCAATCTGACCCATGTGAGGTGATACCTCATTGTAGTTTTGATTTGCATTTCTCTAATAATTAGTGATGTTGAGCAGCTTTTCCTGTGCTTCTTGGCCATCTGTATGTCTTCTTTGGAGAAATGTCTATTTAGGTCTTTGGCCCATTTTTTTGATTGGGTTGTTTGTTTTTTTAATACTGAGCTGCATGAGCTGTTTATATATTTTGGAGATTAATCCTTTGTCCGTTGATTCGTTTGCAAATATTGTCTCCCATTCTGAGGGTTGTCTTTTCATCTTGTTTGTAGTTTCCATTGCTTTGCAAAAGCTTTTAAGTTTTATTAGGTCCCATTTGTTCATTTTTGTTTTTATTTCCATTACTCTGGTAGGTGGATCACAAAGGATCTTGCTGTGATTTATGTCATAGAGTGTTCTGCCTATGTTTTCCTCTAAGAGTTTGATAGTGTCTGGCCTTACATTTAGGTCTTTAATCCATTTTGAGTTTACTTTTGTGTATGATATTAAGGAGTGTTCTAATTTCATTCTTTTACATGTAGCTGTCCAGTTTTCCCAGCACCACTTATTGAAGAGACTGTCTTTTCTCCATTGTATATCCTTGCCTCCTTTGTCATAGATTAGTCAATGGTGGGTGTATGGGTTTATCTCTGGGCTTTCTATCCTGTTCTATTGATCTATATTTCTGTTTTTGTGCCAGTACCATATTGTCTTAATTACTGTAGCTTTGTAGTATAGTCTGAAGTCAGGGAGTCTGATTCCTCCAGCTCCATTTTTTTTCCCCTCAAGACTGCTTTGGCTATAAATATAAATATTTAATAACACTGTGTTGTAAGATTATATAGATAGTTTCATTGGCAAGGTATTTTTTCTTTTTTATTAACACATAAGATACTGGTGACTTAGATTCAAACAATGATAACCTTAGGTTCAATATTATACACAATAAATACATATACACATTTGACCTTGAATTCATTTCCAAGAATATTTCCTTTCAACTTGATTTCATTGAAAAGTGGTTTGTACTCATTCTCTCCATTTCCTCCCTGCCCATTCATGGTTCAAGTTGTTTGACTTTTGTTCCCACTATTGGGTAACACTTTCCAGTAAAATGTAACCAATGACTTCTGGACATTTAGTTCTTACTCTTTGTATCTTTCCTGAATTTCAAACCTTTGACTATTTTCCTTAATTCTATCCAGTATCAGTTACCATTGTTTCCCAGTCTTGTAAGGAAGACTGGAATGTCTTCCTTTAGACACTTACATCTTATGATTCCACACAGTTCTGTCTTCAGATTTCTTCTCATTCAACTTCTACTAACCTCATCTTAATTTATCTAATAATATGGTTTCAAAAATCACCTGTTTGCCAATAACTCCCAAATCAATACAGTCATCCCAGACATTTCTCTTGAGAGTCAAAATGTATGTATCCAACATTTTATTATGTGTTCCCCTGATAATCTCATACCCATATCAAACTTCAAATATCTAATAATGAATCATAACTACTCATTTACCTAATCATTTTAAAAGATTTTGCTAGGAAATATGCTTTGGTCTTCATATTCAAACAGTATTTCATCCTAACTTCTATGCTTTTATTTGTACCATAATCTGCATAGTTTCTTGCATTAAGAATTGGGATCATAGGCAAGACTTTATTTCCTCATGTCCTCACATTAAATTAATAGATAACTAACAAGCACCCACTATATAGCACAGGGAACTCTACTCAATACTCTGTAATAACCTATATGGGAAAAGACTCTGAAAAAGAATAGATATATGTATATGTAAAACTGAATCACTTTGCTGTACACCTGAAACTAACACAACATTGTAAATCAACTATACTCCAATATAAAATAAAAATTAAAAAAATATGTTTAGGATCAGCAAATTCTGCTTTCTAATTATATCTCTGATCCTCTCTCTTCTGTTCATTCCTGCTGTCTATTAATTTAGATCTTTTCTAACATAGTTCACCTTTGGAAAGACCCCCCTCACAGTGTTCTTTCTGACATTTATTCTTTAACCATCCTTCAGATTGCTTCAAAAGGGATAGTTTGGAAGAAAGAAAACCTGATTATTATTTTCTTAATTAATTAATTTATTTATTTGGCTGTGTTGGGTCTTAGTTGTGGCATGCGGGATCTTCGCTACAGCACATGGGGTCCTTCGTTGCCATGCACGTGCTCTGTAGTTGTGGCACGTGGGCTCAGTAGTTGCAGTGCATGGACTCTCTAGTTGTAGTATGGGGGCTTAGTTGCCCAGCGGTATGTGAGATCCTAGTTCCCCGACCAGGGATCAAACCCTTGTCCCCTTCAATGGAAGGTGGACTCCCAACCACTGGACCACCAGGGAAGTCCCCAAAGCCTGATTATTTTTTTCTCTTAATTAAATCCCCTTAATAGCTCCCTGTTCCCTTCCAGAAAAAGTGTAAACAACCTAGCGTGTTTCTTAGCAAGTTTGATGATTATAATACAATAGTGCTGTCTATGTTCACTATGCTGTGCATTAGATTTCTAGGGCCTATTTACTACTTATTGCAAATTTGCATCCTTAAACAACATCTGTCCTATCCCCCACCCTCATCCCCTGGTAACCACCATTTTATTCTCTATTTTTACTAGGTTGGCATTTTTCGATTCCACATATAAGTGGTAACATACATTATTTGTCTTTCTCTATCTGCCTAGATCTTAATTATTCCAGCCACCAAAAATAAATGGAAATTTTATGACATGATAAAGAAGCTAATTATTGCTACAATGGCAATCGTATTACAATATATGTGTATCACATTAATGTGTCGTACAGCTAAATTTGCACAATATTATACATCAAATAGATTTCAATTTAAAAAATAAATAAACAACTTAGCATGCTATAACCTGGCCCTGGTTACATCACCAAGATTATCTCCAGCTATACTTTACATTCACAATGAATTATTCAATAGTTCTACTCTTTTCTAACTGCCCACTACTATCACCTACCCTTTCCTAATAGTCATTACCTTTTATTTGCTTCCTGGAAAAGTCCCATTCATCTTCAAAATACAGGTCATACATGACTAAAGAAGATGTTCTCTGCTGCTTTTACCGTTGTATTAAAGAAATTCCACTGTTTGTTTGCCCGTCTGTCTTTCCAACTAGCCTGTGCATTTCTTGAGGAAAAAAAAAAAAGTTTCTTCATTTATCTCTATGTCTGCATTGCTGTGCACAAGGCCCAGAACTTAATAGGAGCTCCATCCATGTTTACTAAATGATGAGTGAGAAAATAGTGAATAAATATATGGATAAAATTAAAAATGAATACCTTTATAAAATTAAAATTAAGAATAACTCTGTTTGTTTTGAGCCTGACTTCTTTATGTACTGGGTTAAGATATATCCCAGGTATTAGCTTCAGTCTATAACTGTTATACCTCAATCTGTCTCTTTCCTATTCTGTACTAAGTTGCAGTGTTATTAGAAAAACTTGGTTGAGAATATCAAGGAGAGGAGGACATTACAAAGCAAGTTAAATATTCTGAAAGAAGTCTTTTAAGGTAAGGTTCATGATTGTCTAGAAAGATTTAATGAATGAAATATAAGGGGTCTATGGACTTCCTGAAATTGTACACAGAATGTGAACTGCATATGTGAGGAAAGAATCCAAAGACAAAAACAAAATTAGGAATTGTGTCCCAAAGGAAGCTTACAAGTATGGCTCTAGAAATTCCTCTACTAAATCATATCAATAAGCTAAAAACCTAAAATTTCACCAAAATCTGCTCTGATTATTAATACCACAGAGAAAAACACTCTGAAACTTCCTTGACTAACGTAATTTAATACTGGCTTTCACATTGCTGTGTGAATTAATAGGGCTCCGATGGACAGCTCTTGCTTCGAGTTCTTGCTGCAGTTGCCATATAATAGGGGCAGGTTAGAGTCAGCTGAAGGCTTACCTGGTCTGTTCATCCAATGCGGAGTACTCACTTGGCTAGGAGACTCGAAGATCAGCTGTCAATCAGAGCATCCAGAGAGCCTCTCCATGTGCCTGGGGTTTCTCACAGCATGATGGCTGGCTTCAGCATAAAAGCATCCCATGTACAAACGTCCCAAGACAGGATGCAGAAGCTGCCAAACAAGCTAAGGATACACCTGAAATAAGCAAAGCATCCTTTCCCACTGTGTTCTATTGGTCAAGGCAATCACAGGACCCTCCTAATAGTTTGTTCTTTTTTTTTTTTTTTTTAAACCAAGGAGAAATAGACTCTATCTTATGATGGAGGAGGGGCAACATCACATTGCAGAGCAGAGTGTGAGATGGGAGATATTGCCTTGGCAATCCATGGAAAATAAAATCTTCCATGGTGTTTACCAAGAAGAAGGACTTTAGGAAAAGTAAATGAGGATTTTGGAAAGCTTACTGATGCCTTACAGTGGTTATTTACACTGAGACAGGTGCAAAGAAAGAAGAAGGCAAAATAATAAGGAGTAATTTAATGTGAGGTGAGAAGAAGATCAAAATACTCAGTCTTACAAGTACTATTAAGGATCTTGCATCTTATCAAAAATTAATGGTAATCTATTTTAAGAGTTTTAATCAGGTTGATGAAATTAATATGTATATTTCCAAGAATTGTGTGAAGTATCTGTGAATCAGGTGTCAGAGAAGTATTAAAATTAAGACCCTTTTACAAATGAGGAGATTGAGGTTCAGTTACACTAAAAACAAAACAAACAAAGCAAAACAAAAAAATTGCTCAAAGTTATGCATTTAGTAAATGTCAGAGCTGGCATATGAGTGAGTCTTGGACAGATGGCTGCAGCACAGGATCACTTAGTGACCGAGCTAGAATTGTTGTACACAACACTTGAGTTTGCTTTCCCTAACCACACCTCAAATTAAAACAAAGATAAAGTCTTATTAGTCAGAAAAGGAAATGCTGGGATGGTGAATCATCTCTAGCTCTGAGATGGGGAAATGCCTCAAGCAAAAGTTAAAATCTTAATAGGCCCTCTAGTTCCCAGTTCATATATTGTCTCCTGGAATAAACTTTTATCACCATGAAGAAGCTATTTAAAACCTTCATTAAGATGCTTCAGCATCTCATCACCAAGGATAAATAAAAGCAAATTAACATGAAGTAGGAGTGAGTAATCTCTTGAATAGAATAGTGCTTTGCTCCAGGCACAAGTATTGCTGTACATAAAGTGCTGAACAAGAGGAAGATTACAGGATATCCATAGTGGCAGCACAGCTTGGAGCAAAACAGAGCTCAAGCAACCCTTCTGTCTTTGTGAAGGTGCCAGCAGGATCCACCAGTGGTAGGACTTGCTAAATTTAGATATAGAGCTAACAGAAGACCACTCTGAATTTAGGAATATGGTCAATTTATGAAGACAGAGGCCCTGACTTTAGTTCACAGTAACAGAGATCATACAAGCCATCCTGGAACCAGTGCCCTAGAAATGTCAGGGCAGGGAGAAGGAGAGTCTAAAACATACACTGCCCTTGATTGGAGGATTCTCAATATAGACACTCTCTGGATTGTTTGCTTTGGTGTTTGTGATGCTGAAACTCAGCCTCTGTGCACCGGTGCTGAATCAAATCTCTGAGAAAGAGTTTTGGGTGAAGTAGAAAAGAATAGCTGTATTTCTTTGTCAGGCAAAGGGGGACACAGCGGGATAATGCCCTCAAAACTGTATGTCCCAACCCCTGGAGGATTTGGTGAGGAGTTTTATAGCAATGGTTCAAGGGCAGGGTTGCTGATAAGGATCAGGGTGTGAGAGGGGTCTGCGCTCCTTTAATCTGGCCTCAGCTGGTCTCTAGGTGAGCTTCTGTGGTTCTCAAGGTTATCACACAGTGACCTTCTCTCTGGAATGAAGAATGCTTCATCAAGTAGTTAGTATCTTCCATTTGTTGGAGGTTTTAGTCCTACAGAAGAGCTCAAAGATATTGTTATGTGTATGCCTTGAGGCAGAACCAGGACCCTGCACCAAAGCTGCACTATTATTTCTTGACTCTGCTCCTCCCTTGTCTCGTGTCCCCTCCCTTCCCTGATTAGCAACTGTTTGAACCTGCCCTTTGGAACTCATAGAAGGTCAAGGAGGCTGAATGAAGCCTATTCCCTACAAACAAGAAACAGGGGACACAGAAAGGCTTCCGGGCCCAGTAGCCCTGTGGGGTCCTGCTCGGTTTCATTTGGGGGAAGGTTTTCTCTAACTACTCAATTCCCTGACATATTCACCTTCATAGACAATGGAACCACCGTTAGATCTGCGGAGAGGACATGTCACAGGAAACATCTCAAAGCAAGCCCAGGTAACCTGAGACATTCTGTCACAGTTCACATTTGAGGAGCCTTCATTTGTCTTGAAAATAGGATCTATCACCATGGAACTAGATGAGTTTGGATTCCAAACTAGTGAGAGGAAGACACAGGCTCTAGCTTTCACAATCCGTCTGAAAACAAACTACAACTAATAGCAAGTTAGCACACACTACCTTTGTCTCTTTCTTTTTCACCTGCTCTCTGAACACAACTCCAACTTCATTATTGAGATTTCTGAGAAATTCGACTCATTCTACAGAAAAATGTAACTTCTTGGCAAAAATATTTTGAACTAGTTTATCACATTTGGTCAATCAGATCATTTGTTATAAATGACTATTTTATTTAAAGATTGGTCACCAAAAGAAATGCTTAGTGTCCATTTTGGTATGTGAAATGCACTACTTTGAATCAATATAAAGACTGGTATTTTTGCCATCAACATTATTTGAATTAATCATGCTCTTAAATTCATCCAGTTATTGAAAACAGTAAAACCCTTTCTATATATATATATATATATATATATATATATATATATATAATGGGTGCATTATTTAATTTATTAAATAGCTAAACTAAGGATGCATCCATCAATTTATTATTTTGTACAAGAACAGAATACTAAATAGAAGTTAATTTAAGTACAAGGGGCAAAAATGACAGAAATGTTTTTGACAATCAAACAGAAGTGTTTTTGTTTCCCCTTAGGAAAATAATTCATTTGAAAAACTATCTTAAATATGTAATATAATACAAAAAGAATAAAGTAGTTGTAGATATTTCAATTACTATTTCACTATCTCTATTAAAATGCCAGAAAGTGATCCTAGAGCTGTGCTTCTCAAACAGAAATCTGTACCATGACAGGAAGAATCCTAAGATGTCCCTGCGATTCTATGTTTCAATGGCTTTGTGTCATTCCTGCCCGTTAGTGTGGGTAGGACTAACAATTTCCCTATAGCAAGGAAACTGTGGCAAAGGGATTTTGCAGATGTAATTTACATCCCTAATCATTTGACTCTAGGTTAATCTAAAGGGAGATTATCTTGGGTAGAGCTGACCTAATGAGGTGAGCCCTTCAGATGAGAGTCTAGAGGCAACAGACTCAAAGCAGTAGAATCTTTCTTTCCTTACAGTTCTGAAGAAGCAAGCTGCCATGGGTTCTACAACTTCAAGGAAATAAATTCTGCAAAAGAACCGCATGATTTAGAAAAGGACCCTGGACTCAGATGAATCTGCAGCACCAGGTGATACCTCAGTACAGTTTCCTGAGAATCTGAGCAGAGAATCCAGTTGAGCTGTGCCCAGACCTCTGACCTATGGAGACTGTAAGGTAATAAATGGGTGTTGTTTTAAGTCACTCAATTTACAGTAATTCACTCTGCAGCAAAAGAAAACACCTACAGGTGGTATGCAAGTGCATGTATATTCATTGTCATAGGATGATGAACATGAAACCGCTTAAGGGAAATTTTATACTAACTCAGATTTTGGAGAAGAATCACTACCTTTTAAATTGTTTTAAGGAGCATAGTTGTTTTATGGATTAAAAGTCAAAATTCTCATGACCTTTTAAGAGATAACCCGAGTCATCAAAGATACGCAATGTCTACTAAACTCTGAAAGTTTCAAGTGAGTTTTTTCTTCCCTCTAACCTTAAGTGTTGGGTATGAAGCATGAATGTCATTGCTCCATCTTCCATGCCTGAGGAAGTTCTGGTCTTGACCAGATGTCCTTTTAAAATATTGTTGTGATGCACCTGGGGAGAAGCTATCCCAGGGGCTGTTTGGGTTTGCTAGGTACCAAGTTGCTATCTACGAAGAGTTTGAGCAGTATATCCCTCATATATCTAGATTTCTTATCATCAATAAACTGGCAATTTCTGGATCTGAGCCACAGAAGCCTTAGAATGAAAATAAGCCACATAGATTCTTACGTGGGGTATAAAAGAATGGGGTCTAAAAACTTAAAGACTCCAACCTTAAGTGGCTGTCAAGGGGTGTCTTAGGGCAGATCGCTCATGCTTCCAAAATGCACCCCAGCCCCCAAAAAGAGAATTTCTCAGGAAACTGCATCTGACGAATCGGGAACCCCAGATACTAATGCTAGTTCAGGAACCTTCTCCAAGCTTCATGGGGAGGGAGCAGGAGGGCGGAGGTGGCTGTGTTTACTTTATTGGCATCAAAATATGTCCCGGCTTGTGTGCTCTGTGTATACGTGTTATCTGTGTGCGGATAAGGAAACCCAGCCTTGAGGGGGTGAAAGGATTCCTCAAGCTCCCTCAGCAGCCAGTGGCAGTGGTTTCTTGTTTTCATGTTTTGCTGATCATAAGTAAAGCTTGGCATTGGGTAGGACTTGTGATTCATGTGAGTCCTTGACAGTTCACCTATATGTGCTCCTGCAGAGGTTTTGAAACTGTTAGGTGGCATTTTGGGGGGCTCCAAGGAGCTCCGGTCCTTTATGTCTCAGTGCACAAAGAATTCAGTGAGAGGTAAAGTGATAGATAAGAAGTGATTTATTAGAATAGGACACTTGTGAGGCTTATAGGCAGGTGGGTGAGAGGGTGCTGTGCCCCAAGAACTTAGTGGGCTACAGTTTTATAATCAAAGGAAAAGTGGGGAGGGGGAAAAGACCACCTTCTTCCTTATTCTTGAGTAGACATCATGCTTCCATCATCAGCTCCTCCTCTAGGTCAGGCAGGGGAGTTTTCTTGTCCCTACAAGGTCAAGCAGGGACAGTCAAGGCGCAATGGAAAAATTATTTCAGGTCTCAGTACAATGAGGGTCTTTCACTTTGAAATGTCACCTTTCCATAAATTATTATTTTTTATGTGTGCAGAGAACATGTTCTAGGGGTCATTAACTTACTGAGCTCACTGGGCAGGATGTGGGTCTCATGCCACCATTGTTTTATTGTTTTGGGGCACATCTCATGCTTCTGTTGCATGGTTTTGTTGCCAAGCAAGCTTACTTTCTAGAGTGATCATTAGCTTACAGGGGTCTCCCATACTTTTTTCTTTAACTAGAACCCCCTATGGGATTAACTATTTAATCACCTCCTTTGTCCCTTTACTCTGTCCCTATCAATTTTGCCTGTAAATGTAAGATCAGAACTCGGGGGGTAGCATAAATAAAAGTCCATCTCTAAATCAGCCCAGCTCCTTTTTCAAAGTATAGATGTGTAGGTAGTCCACATAAGGACTACGGAATTAGAAGTTAGTGATGTGACAAGTCATATGTATTCTGGTAAACTTCCCCTAGATGACACTGAAGGTTAAATGCTTGGTTAGAATTGCAGATTTTAAGATGTCAAAAGGTTGAGGATTTAACTTTGGCCATCAGATATAAGCACATTAAAACAATAATGGGCTCTATCCTTTATTTTTAATTCTTTTTAGTTTTTAAAAAAATTATAATACATCATGTTAGTGAGTTTTAGTGAGTGTATGGGGGATACAATTTTATAAGCAGTAATGTGAAATTATAAAACTATTGTAGAAGATATTGTGGCATTATGCATCAAAATGCTTAAAATATTTATATAACACCTTGACTCACTAATTTTGCTTTGACAAGTATATTACTAGGTTTTAATCATACAAGCAATACAAAATTGCTTTTCAATAATAACAATATGGTAAAGCCTCTATGTTTTATTCAAGGAAACTATGTTTCTGAGAATATCCACAGTTCCTTTCCATGATGGAAATAAGAGCAGATGTTGTATCTTATTTATCTTTGTAATCCTTTTGTAATTCCTTGGAACAAGATATTTCCTGAGTGAATGAAAATAATAACTACATCTGATTCCTTAGATTAGGAAAGTTATATGTCAAAGTGGTTTACATATCTTCTTTCACAGAGGTTTATCATGTATATTTTATTTTTGAATTAAAAAATAGGCTCCTTGTTTTTAAAAATGAATACCTGCAGTGATGTTTGAAATGAATTTTCAATAGTAGTTTATATTTTCTTTCTTGCATATATTACTTATACAAATTTGGGCCTAACAATAAATTCTCATCAAAGCCTGAATATGTCATATGCCAAGGATGTTTACTCTCCAAGCAATCACTGAATTGAGCCAACTTTTCTGTTTGATTATTTGTTTTTTAATTAGCCTGGTTGATATATTGTCAACAACCTCCTGCCTCTTGGAAAGGGCTTAGTGAGTTCATTTGGTTTTTATCTTAGAAGGTAAATTTTTCCAAAATTACTTAGGGATTAATTAGTTAGTTATTTTTTAATTAAAAATTTGCTGTTGATTTTTGGGATAGTGTAGGAGAGTTCTTAGCTGCTTGAGGCCACATCCAGAATGGTGATAGAATTAGATTTGCCCAAAGGAGTGCAATTTGGGTACGTATGTGTCTTTTTTGATGGTTTGTGAGTTTATGAGCAATGAGACAAAAAAGAGGATGAAAACAAAGTAGCCCTGCCAACTCTTCTGCTTTAATTATTTTTATATCCAGTCTAAATATTTATTTGAATAATCTTTCTAGACATTTTCAAATGAACATAAAAACATATAATTCAGCAGGAAGTATCATATCCCTACATTGTGCTGAGGTAGGAAATAATCCCAACACACACACACACACACACACACACACACACACACACACACACACTCACACTCACATGCAACTATCTCAGAGTTGAAGGCAGGCTGACAAGTTACCTGAGATTGAATGCCATTTTTGTGACTGCCTGAAACAGAAATGGATCAATGGACAACATTTCAGGGAGGTAGTTTTCATCTCTGCAAAAGAGAAATCTCCCAACATGCAAAGCTGTAGAGAAGGGAAATGTGCATTATTGGGAAGTGACCACTGCTGATTAGAAATTTGTGCAATTAATTTTTAAAATTATGTGCAGTAAATTTCACTCTTGGGGTAGTCAGATGTGTGTTTTGACATATGTAGTATTGCTATGTTTGTTATTTTTTAGCCATTGTAACGCATATGCAGTGATGACCCTGGGTTATAATTTGCATTTCTCTAATGACTAATGACATGGAAGTTGAGCATCTTTTCAGGTCCTTATTTACTGTTCATATATATTCTTTGGTGGAGTTTCTATTCAAATACTTTGTCTGCTTTTTAATTAGGTTGTTTGCTTTCTTATTGTTGAGTTTTGAGAATTAAGTATTCTGGATACTTTTTACAAGTCTTTTCTTAAATATGTCATTTACAAATATCTTCTCCCAGTCTGCTGCTTTTTTTTTTTTTAATACGTTTAGCAGTACACTTCACAGAGCCAAAATTTTCGTTCTGATAAAGCCAAATTTATCATTTTTTTCTTCCGTGGATAGGTTTAACTGATATATCTAAAACCTTTTTACTTATCCCAAAGTCACAAAAATTTTTCTCCTATGTTTTCTACCAGACGTTTTATAAATTTATGTTCATAGTTAGGTTTGTGATCCAATTTCAATTTTTGAATAAATTCAAGGTTTATTTATTTTTTTTCCATGCAGAGATTCCATTTTACAGCCCTTTTTTTTTTTTTTAAAAAAAAAAAAGACACTTCTTATCCTATTGACTTGTCTTTATACCTTTGTCAAAAATCAGCTGATTATATTTCTGTGGGTCTATTTCTGGACCCTCTACTCTGTTCCAATCATATATGTATATTTTCCTTGACAATCTCCCACTGTCTTGACTGTTTGATTACTGCAGCTTCATCATAGCTCATAAATCAGGTAGTGTGAATCTTCTTTTCTTTTTGAATAAATTATCTTTTCTAAATTTATTTTTATTTTATTTTATTTTTTTTGGCTGTGTCGGGTCTCAGTTGTGGCATGTGGGATCTTCACTGAGGCATGCAGGATCTTTTCCTTCTGGCACAAGGTCTCTTTGTTGCCGTGCGCAGGCTTCTCTCTAGTTGTGGCGTGCGGGTTTTCTCTCTCTAGTTGTGGCACACGGGCTCCTGAGCACATGGGCTCTGTAGTTTGCAGCATGCGGGCTCTCTTGTTGAGACACGCAAGCTCAGTAGTTGTGGCGCACAGACTTAGTTGTCCCTCAGCATGTGGGATCTTAGTTCCCCGACTGGGGATCAAACCCACCTCGCCTGCATTGGAAGGCAGATTCTTTACTTTACTGGACCACCAGGGAAGTCCCTTGAATAAATTATTTTAGTTAGTCTTATTTCTTTGTATTTCCATATACATTTCAGTATTAGCTTGTTGTGGTCTACAAAAAGTTCTGCTATATTTTATTAGAATTGCATTGAATCTATAGATTTATTTAGAGAAAATTGACGTCTTATAAACATAGAGTCATTCAATTATGAACACAGCACATCTCTCTATTAAATAGAGTTCTTTGGTTTCTTTCATCAATGTTTTGTAGTTTTCAGTGTACAAGTCTTGTACATATTTGATTGCTCTTTACCTGTTTACTTCATTTTTTTGTGCTATAATAAGTGATACTCCTTCTTTAATGTCAAATTACAAATGTTCGCTGCTGGTATATAGATATGATTGGATGTTATACTTTGCAACTTTACTGATTTACTTATTAGTTCTAGGAATTATCTTTAGAGTCCTTTGTATTTTCTATGTGAATAATCATGTCAACTGTAAATATTCAGTTTTGTTTCTTCCTTTATTTCCTATATACCTTTTATTTTATTTTTTCTTGTGATATTTTTCTGGTTATAAATTTCAGTATAATGTTTTATAGGAGTGCTGATAGAGGACATCCTTACTTTGTTCCTGATCTTTGGAAAAAACATTCTATCTTTCAACATTAATTAAATTATCTGTATTTTTATAGATACTATTTATCAGGTTAAGGAAGTTTTCTTCTGTCCCTAGCTTGTTGTTGGTATTTATAATGAAGTTTATTGAATTTTGTCAAATATGGTTCCTGTATCTATTGAGATGATATAATTTTTCTTCTTTGCTTTATTGATTTGGTGACTTACACTAATTGATTTTTCCATGTTGAACCAGACTTGCATTCCTGAGGTAAACCCTCAATCTTAGCCAAATTGTGTCAAAGATTTAGTGAAAAAAATTATTCTAAAATAGAGACATGAGTCAAAATCTACCCCTATTTGAACAGTTGTGATAATGGACAGTACAATCAAAGAAAGGAAAAAAATTAAATAAGAAGATATACAAAGGACAACCAGAAAAAATCTCATTTCTTATCACTTGTAAAATTCTGTTTAGTTTTTTTCACTCCATATGTCTTCTAAGTCTACATATAAGTTAAGATCACACTAACTACTCTCGCATATATCTCAAGCACACATGTGCACGAGCAGACACACACACAAAACCCTAAAATATAAATGTTTCTAAATATGAGAGGCATTTACTTTGTTTCCTTACAAAATTAAAACTGCTGTTTATTGCCAGTAGTCATAGCTCTCCTGATTAGTGATATAATACCTCAGTGTTCAACCTTAAGCTCTGCCATACTGAATGCTTGGCTTCTAGGGTCACTATGCCTTTCAGCAGCAGGCTGGCAAAAGGCAAACAGAATGGAAGGGCACATGTAGAAGGTCTTTATGCGATGGGCCTGAGACAGGCAAGTGTTCTGCCCTTTGCTTCCCAATGGATAGCACTTAGTCACGTGACCTTACTTCATAGTAAACTGGTTTAACTGTATGTCTAGGAAAAAATAACAGGCAGGTTGAATTGGTCTCTCTCATAGCCACTGATGATTTCATAGTCGATCATGAATATTCATATCTAGTAACCATATTTATAAACACATAATGTAAATTTGGGGGGGAGTTCTTTGTTTTTAAAAACAACATCCTGCAAACACACACATCAATAGTGTTAAAAAAGAGTAAAGCTTCCATTTTTAACATGAAATTCTGAATAATGTTTGAAGCAATATCAACTTATATTTATGAGTTATATACTTATACATACTTATGCATTACATTTTTTAAAAAATAAATTATTTATTTTTGGCTGCGTTGGGTCTTCGCTGCTGTGTGCAGCCTTTGGTTGCAGCAAGCAAGCACTACTCTTCGTTGTGGTATGCGGGCTTCTCATTGCGGTGGCTTCTCTTTGGTGCAGAGCACAGGCTCTAGGTGTGCGGGCTTCAGTAGTTGTGGCACGCAGGCTCAGTAGTTGTGGCTCGGGGGCTCTAGAGCGCAGGCTCAGTAGTTGTGGTGCATGGGCTTAGTTGCTCTGCAGCATGTGGGATCCCTTACGGCCACTCCATGAGTCGCTCCCCCACCGAGCCCGGGGGGTGGAGGCATCAGTCACAGGCCCTAAGGCTTCAGCAGCATTTTGAAACAGCCTATGCATTACTTTTCTTGTATGAAAATGCTTAAATTTTTCTTCATAATTGCATAGTTTTAAAAACTAACATAGAATGATTGCCTCTTTCATACATTTAAACATTTATTTTCTCATATGTGAGGGTATAAAACATGTACATATACATTTGGTATATTCTTCAAAATGCCATATATGTAACTACAGCAGGACATATAAAATATTAGTTTTTATGCTTGATTATTTTTGCTCAGTGTTGTAATTTTTGGAAGTAAATTTTAAAGGGTAGTATAATTCAGAATAAAATATAATTTTGAGATTTTATTTTATTTTTACATAATATCAATCAACAAGCTGATGATAATATATTCACACCTGTCCATGTACAGTTTTACAAAGTTTTAACCATTAACATGAATTCATTTCTTTAAGTAACACGGAAAATGATTCCTTTTCAAAGTACTTTGGGTCCTTCACTCCTATTGTCAAACTGAGAAAAAACTAGAAAAAGTACCAAAGATAAGAATGAGTGGAAGTATGGTTTAGTGATGAAATTTAGTAAATTAGAAAAAATAACCTCGAAACAAAGATTTAAATATTCAAATATACAGAATAATTGAGCTATTACTAATATTACTATAATATAAATTAAATTGCATAAACTTATGCTTAGTGGAACCAAGTGATTATTTTCTAAATCATAACTCAAATAAAATATTTGGCCTCTAAGATGAGGTTAACATATTTGTATGCAGTGCTCCTAGGGGAAAAAAATAAAATAGCATCATTTTCAAGTTATACATCATGCAAGATTGGGTTTTAATGTGCTTCAGAATACCTCAGCAATGATACCAAATACAGCAATGCTATGGTAGAAATGTTATGTTAACAGGCATCCTATTTGTGCTTCATAATAAAATAATATTTACATTGAGATTTGAATTTTATTATGTTGGTGTTTTATTTACACTTTGAGTTGTAACATTAATAACACTAGGTTAAATCAAGTCTAGCCTAATTTCATTTTTCACAAACTTGTTTTTATATACATTTGCATAATTTCTAGCAAACAGTAATCACAGTAATTCAGCTCCCTATAACCTCCTCTAACCATGTCATTCATAATTGCAGAAAATAGAAATTAACCTTTCTGAAAGCTGAATAGCATAATACTCTTTGCTGTCATGGAAAAGGAAGCAGGTGTGGCAGTGGGCTGCAGTCCTTTGTCACGTAAACCATAATGGTGGCATCAAGACAAAAATTATGCTAACGTAAAAGTAATGCTTCTCAACACTATTCTTAGCACTCTGCACCAGCAGAATGATAATGAGACTTAAATCACTTCTGAATTTCCAAATTATTTTTTTCATATGGTAGAGTGTTCCTTAGATTCTTTTTTAGATGCTGCGCATGCAGAAGTAAACACACTGAAGGTGCTTAACAAACTGTCAATGGGTTGAATGTAACCTAAAGCTCAGTGATAATTAGGTAATATTAATATAGTCTCACATGATGTTTATTAATTTTTTATAAATGTAACAGTTTTCAGTATTTATGTTACTTAGAAGTTTAATAACACATTAGGGTCTCTTCTCTCCTTTACACACATGTTTAACTTTCTCAGTAAATGACATATCAAAAATATTGTCTTCTTCCTTGTGACTCAAATTTACAACCTGAGTTTGAGGCCTGAACCTGCCCTAGCAATGTGAACTTCAGAAAGTAAGTTAATCTCTCTTGATGTTTGGTTTCTTTATAAGTTAAAAAAACAAAATAGTAACCACTCATTGTCATTGTAAGGGTTGATGATATTATGTGTATAAAATCACTTCGTGAACTTTAAAGCACAATATGTCATTAAAATACAAGTGTTACTTAATATTACTTGACAACATTTAAAATCCTCTAAATTAAGTAAGTCAGTGTTGGGAGAAAATAGGCAATCTATCATTTGAAGATTCCAAATATTGAAGTCGAACTGGTCTTGTATTTTTCTGGCTAGATCTGAAACCTGATAAATCAAAAGGATATCAAGTAGCAGAATAATCTGGTTAGGTGCAGAAGCCTCCTCTGTACCACTTTTACTTGGCAAGAGATTACGCTGAGGATATCAGTATCACAAACAAAATTCAAATGTCTGTGGCAGGCATATGAGCCCCATGATGAGGAAGTTGAAGAGGAGACAAGTGTCTTCCTCCATCACAGAGCTAAACATGGAAACAACTGGGATTTTCACACTGACTACTTGACTGCCCAAGGCCACGTTCATCATTTCTAAGCAGATGCGGTGCAACTTCTCAGCAACCATGAATCTATTAAATTATATTCAACAAAATTCCTGTGGTAAAATAAAGATGGCCACAAGGTCTTTGAGACTCTTTCTATTGAAAAGGGGATTCTAATTCTTCTCCCATTGAATCTGAACAGGTTTCTTAACTCATTTGTCTTACAAAATTAGGCAGTGGTCCAGATTTGGTCTGCAGATCATACTTTTTGACCCCTGATAAGAGTGAATTGGGTTTAGCCTGTAAGTAAAAACTGAGTGGTTCTGTATGCTATAGGACTCTTTACTGCAGCCTTAGAGAATCCCAACAAGTACATCACATTTTCCAAGTGACCTTCAAGAGACTCCTACTTTTTAGTTATTTTAGGAACATACACTAAAACCCATACACTAGGTTACATTCAATGCTTGTTGATAGACATCTGACAAACAGCCATAAGATTTCCTAAGTTGCAAGCATTGTGTTTTATTCCTGCACAAAGTACCCATTTTCATTGAGACATACAACCCAGTCATTTGTATTTCTACTAAAATACAATAATCATGGAAAGAAATGAGCCAATTATGTTTAGGTTACACAGATAGAGGAGTGAAGTGGGGAGTGAGAAAATGAGAAGAATCAATGATATCTCCTAGCTTTCAGACTTCATCAACTGGGTGACTTGCAGTATCACTTAGAGATGGAGAATACCGGTGTGATGATTGTAAACACAGCCACCCTTTTCCATTTCTCCCCTCAAGAGGTGGACTCTATCACCCAGTCCTTAAGTCTCGTTTGACCCTGTGACTTGTGGCCAATGGAACATTAGCTAACGTCACACCACAGAGACCTGAAAAGTACTTGTGAATTTTAGTTTGCTCGCTTAAGAACTTAGAACTCTCCTGCCATCCTGAGAACAATTCCAGAATACCCTGTACACATGGAGAGAGGACCAAATTGATAGCCATTCCAACCAACTCCTTTATGAAACATCCACGGTGGCTGACCTGCCAGCTGGCAGACACATGAACCAATCAGCACAGACCAGAATTCTCCAGTAGGGTCAAAACCAATTGCCAAACTGCAGAATTGTGAGATAAATGACTAGTTGTTGTTTTAAACCACAGTTATCTGGAGATTGTATTAGTTACCTCTTATGTAACAAAGTGCAACAAACTTAGTAACCTAGTAACTTAAGTCACCATACATTTCTTATTTCAGTTTTCACTGTTCAGGAGTCAGGGCATGGTTTAGCTGGGTCCTCTGCTAGGGGTCTCTCAAGGTCGAAATTGTATCAATAAGGCTGCTTTTATCTAGAAGTTTGACTGGAGAAGAATGTACTTTGAAACACACTCAGGTTGTTGGCAGAATTTATTTCCTCGCGGTGGCAGGACAGAGGATTCATCTTCTTGCCTGCTTTTGGCTGGAGGCTGCCCTCCATCACCAGAGGTTGCCCACAGTTCCTTGCCATATGGGCTTTGCCAACATGGCTGTTTCCTTACTCAGCCAGAAAAGAGCATCTCTGGAGCGAATCTGCCAGCAAGACCAAGACTTCCTTAAATAATATCCTTTTTTCTCTGAATCAGAATTTCCAATGACTGGGACTTCCCTGGTGGTGCAGTGGTTAAGAATCCTCCTGCCAATGCAGGGGACACGAGTTAGAGCCCTGGTCCAGGAAGATGCCACATGCCATGGAGCAGCTAAGCCCTGCGATCTAGAGCCCATGAGTCACAACTGCTGAAGCCCACATGCCACAACTACTGAAGCCTGGATGCCTAGAGCCTCTGCTCCACAACAAGAGAAGCCACCGCAAGGAGAAACCCACACACCGCAACGAAGAGTAGCCCCCACTCGCTGCAACTAGAGAAAGCCCGTGCGCAGCAATGAAGACCCAACACAGCCATAAATAAATAAATAAATGAATGAATGAATAAATAAATAACATCCTCAGGGAAGTGACACAACATCACCCTTGCCATATTCTGTTGGTTAGCAAGTCACAGATTCTACCTACACTCAGGGCAGGAGATTATACAAGGTCACGAATACCTGGAGTCCATCCACCACAAGGTCATTTGTTACACAGGAGAAGTTAACCGATATGACCAGGTACGAAGACATTATGATTTGGGGGCTTAAAAGAGTAGGTTCTGTAGCTAGACTGCCTGATTTTATATCCTAGGTCTGCCTCATATCTGTGTGATATGAGGCAATCCATCTAACTTCATCCCTGACCACATAAACAATTTCTATTTTAACAATGTTTGTAGATTTTTGACCTATGGGACTCAGTAATAACAACCAAACAAGTCACAACCATACCGATACCTTTTACTCATATCATATTAATAACAAGAAAAAGAAAACTGGAATAAGATGTATCTATCACAACTTTATACCCAACCACAACTTCCCAGTAAGAAAAAAACATCTGTCAGCATGAGCGCTGTGGAAAACAGCACAATGCAAGTCTGCCTTAGGAAGCTTTTAGTGACTTAAATATTGAAGCCGCTGAAACATTAATTTGAATTTGGGATTCATGCTGCAGTGATTTTACTGTATTGTGTAGTTGGTTAGGACTTCCCACCTGTTCTTCCACAAAACTGAAAGTAGGAAACAACTGAAATTTAAGTAGGCTTTTACCTAAACTTTCTCATTTGTAACATCTAAAAAGGCAGGATGTAACAGCTAAGAGGATAAACATTCCATTTGGATGTTAACAAAGTAATTCCTTTAAACTTTATTCTTCTGTTTAAAATGGAAAATACTGTCTATAAACGCTCTCCTCTTGCACATATTATTTACCCATATGATTTTTAATATATATTACCAACATGATTGGCATGTGATATCACAATTTAGGCTGAGCATTAAGTGGCATACATAAAATAACATAAAAATAAGACATTTTATTCTTGTATTTTTATTTTTAAACTTTTGGGTACCTCAAGAGTATATTAAAATAAGCCTGACATTTCATGACTTTAGAGGAATAATTGACTCATTATCTATGAACAAAACCAGGGAAAACATAACTACATTGTTTTAATTTATTAATGGCAAGTGTGTGGCATCATAGCTTTAGAAATCCTTGATCCCCTAATTCTTACATAGTTCTTGATCTTTTCTGAAGCAAAATATATTTTTCTTTATTGTCTTATGCTACTTGCTGCTTCAGAAAAATCACTCCATAGTCATTGCCCTACACTCTTTTAATGGTTCATTGCCATTACTTAGAATATGTGTTAATGAAAAGATGTTATGAAGACTGTCTGAAATTTAACTTATTTAATCTGAGAAAAAAAGCAAATAAGCCTTTTAGGTCATTGCAAACTTGTGAGTTGCAAACAGTAACTTGTAGAATCATTAGGATGCTAAGATGGAAAAAAGAGAGAAAGAAAAGCCCTGAGTATTGAGTATAATGATCTGCACCTGCTTTCAATCACGACTTTCTGTGGAAGCATCGACCCTGTTGGAATACAGATTTCAGTGCTTGCACAGCTGGAATACAATGCTACTTTCCAGATAGTGGAAAGTCATTAAGGGCATATAAATAGACCACAATATGATTTTGGAAGATTGAACTATGAAATTTACTGAGGGATAGGATTGTTTAAAACACGTTTGCTTTGTTCAGAACTCCTTTTCTTAAATAGCCTAAAAATAAATACAGAGAGGATCGTGTTATTGCCTGTCTGGGATTGATTTACACGAAGTCTATAAATACAAGAGTGATTGCCATCTAATGTGGGAGCTATCGCTTCTGTCCAAAAATAAGCCCCTCTGTATGGCTCCAAAGGGTAGAAATTCTGCTACCAGGGGAACAGACTTGATTCTCCACTTATCTTTTAATGACTTCCTGCAGGCAAAAACCTGGAGCCAAAATCCTACTGACATCTGTTTGTTGGTATGGGTCTTGTTTAGAACCCCAGTACTAGGTAATTATTCATTTTTTGTTGGCATTAGGATTGCATAGCTCACAATGTTTCACAACATGTAAGCTGTGATAAATAAAGGAATCAACAAAACTCTTCTCCTAAGTGCTCATTTATATAAAGCATCAGCAAAACAAACCGGAAAGCTTATACCATTTATTGCTAGATTGGCACTGTTCACATTTGTCATTAACAAATGGAAGAAAAGGAAACTGCCAGCTTTTTCATCTTAAACCAGGTCTGATATTTTAATGATCAAGGAAAACTTCATATTGAAATTTATGCTATTATGTAAGTCATCCTGTGGAGTATTTTCTTTTATCCTTAGTATTTATCTTTAAGGCACTATGACTTCACTGACTTAGAAAAATGTGGATATAAGCCTAAACCTGACCTTAGAGATATTAGGAAAATCTCTTAACCCTTCTAAGCATCTTTACTCCCATACTCCATGGAGATAACAATATTTATTTCATAAAGGCATAGTGGAAAATAATTTAACAGACATAGGGTATATGACATCACTATCTTAGTAATGCTTTATTTTCTCCCTAAACTCTTCTGCTACTTGCTTTGAAGTATTTAATTTTAAGCACAAAGCGGTGCTGACCAAGTTGTTTCACGTGGAAAGACAGCCCTTGTCAATTCAATTTAAAGATAGGTAAGTTGTGAGCCAACCACATAATAGAACTATTAGTATGGCACTTACCAAACTGAGAGAGATCCAAATGGGGCCCATGTTTATGGGAGGCTAAAGAATGTCCCCAGGAAACCAGGACCTAATTCCCACAACCTATGAATATCACCTTATATGAAAAAAAAAGATGTGATGATTTGTAAGGATTTTGAGCTCCTATCACCCACTGATCCTGTGATTTCTCTCATTGGTTGATTTACGGTGCTTTACCTAAATCACCACTTAAAAACTTAGGCACCTATCCCCCTGCTCCTAGGAATCTTTAACTGCTGATGGCTCATAGTGACAGGCTTCTCTGGGACATATCCTTGGCTTCAGGGAACTGCCTCACCAAAGGAATCTTGTCTCCCGGGGAACAAGGCACAATAAGTGATGTGCAGAGGTGGGGCTACAAAGGTCTGACCCTTGCCTGAAATGGGAACGGTTGTGAAGGGTCATTGCAGATCTAGAGCTCGCCCAAGGGTGAGTGAAGCTTCAGATGTCATCACAGTGCAGCTCGGCTTCTCCTTGTGCCAATACTTCCTTGCAAATGTATGTTTAGGGAGAATCACCATTAATCTCTAAAGAACGCTCCATCTCAAAGTCTGTTTTCAAGAAATTCAGTCTAAGACACTCTCATTAGCTAAACCAACACAAAATCAGCCAGTAGGAAAGCCCAGGCAGTGACCTTCATAGCAGCCAGTCTGCCTGGGCTCACAGCACAGGAGAGAAAAGGGCCAAGAACGGAAGAAGTGGGGGTGGGATTGAGATGCAAATACAGAATAATAAAATACTATCAACAAAATTTGGAATAATCTCTTACATTTTGTAAATTATGACTTTCTTTCTTGCTAATAAGTTTATGGCAAATTTAAATACAAATAGACCTCAAATTCCAATAGTACATAGGGTACCATCTTAATAAACATGTACCACAAATAACTGCATTTTCACTGCACTTTGCTCACTCTGTTGAGTTTTAACCAATGTCCAAATATGAAACCAATAATTTTTTCATGACACACACACAAATTTTATTTCAGATGTTCAAGACTTCTCTTTTAAATTTTATGATTCTCCCTGACTTATTATTATATAAATATAAAGATGGATAAAAATAATATGTTCCTAAATTAGTTGTGACAATGCTAAAAGACCTATCCAAGTTTCCCTTAATTGTAAACATAAGACATATAAAGATGGGGGTAATGTAAGGGAAGTATAAAATGACCTTTTAAAAACCCAGCTCCATAATGCTGAAAAAAAGTTCTACCATTCAACAATTATATTTTCTATGATTTAGACTCATAGAAAAGAGATTGTTCAAGATGAAGTAGAATAAATGAGGTAGATGAAGCAATAATCAGTAGAGCACAAGACAATGAACTTGAAGACATATGGGACTCTTTCACAAACCTCACTCTTCTCATAAGTGTTAAAAGTAAGGAAAGACTCGTACCTAAAGTGGAAAAATAACAGTTCATGGATGACTTAATCTTGCTTCATCTACCCTTCCACACTTTATTATTCAGCAAGAGATGGTTGGCTCTATTAAAAAGAGAATTGTGTTTACAGACGTTATTAGACAATTTTTAAAATAAGATAAATAAAGCGTTTATGCTGATGACAATGATTCAGTAAAAAGAAGAGAATTTTTGATCAAAAAGTATGGAGAGTTTCTCAAGCCATGTCCTTGTAGACAAGTGTGAGAACCTGTGTATTAGATAAGAGCATCACTATACAAGAAAAGGTATAGTATTGACATAAGATTGAGATGCTGGTAGGCGAGTAGGTATGTTTAGGAGATTTCAGAATATTTTCTCTTTTTTATTGTTTCCATTTTTGAAGAAAAAATAAAATAATCTGTATTTTTTTGTTATGTTTTTAGATAACCTTTGCAAGTTAAAGAAGTTCTCTTCTATACCTACTTTGCCAAAAAAAATCGTGAGATTGTTATTCTTTTTATGATAAATGAATGCTGAAGTTTTATAAATATGCTACTTTTACTACAGTGAACCCATTGTTTTACTCTTTATTCAGTTAAGATATTGATTTACTTTTGTTAATTTCTAATAATAAAACTTACATTCCCCTAGATCAGATTTCTTCAAGATGTATTTATATATTTACATATTTCTGAATTTGTTTTGAATTTTTTTTAAGAATTTATTACACCCATGTTCCTATGTGAAATTGACTAGTCATTTTCCTTTTTCTTACTATCCTTGTCAGATTTTGGTGTTAAGGTTTCCCAGCCTCATGAAATGAGTGTTTATCTATTCTCTAGAAGAGCTTCTATAAGATTGGAAACATTTCTTCCTCATTTGTATGGTAGAATAAAAGATAAGCCATCATGACCTTGAGTTTTATTTGTGGAAAAAATATTGGTAACATTCCATTTCTTTAAAATATATAATACTAATTAATTTTTTTCCATGGGAAATTTAGCAAGTTACTCTTCACATCTATTTTCAAATCTATTGCTGTTAGATTGTTCATAATGCCCTTTTATTACCTGTTTAATGTCTTCTCCAGCTATAGTCACCCATTCTCTGTCATAACTGATATTCATATATTTATGCTTTCTCTTTCTCTTTTTCTCTCTCTCCATTAAGTAGCCACTGTTTTGTTGATTGTATTATTCTTTTAGAAGAAACATTTTTTGGAGCTTTGTTGAACTTTGCTGCATGTACACTTTCTATTTAATTATTTTTCTCAAAAATGTTTTCTTCTGTTCACTTTTTGGACCCAGGTTGCTTTTCATTTTGCAACTTTTTCAGATGATACTTTATTTCTAAGGTATACATTTAAAATTACAAATTCCTTAAAAATGCTGTTTTACTTTTTCAGACAAGATTTGATATGCATTATTTTGTTATCAATTAGAATCTTTTCTTAATACACTTGTGTATTTCTTAATATCTAAAAATGTGAGGTGAGGGGTATTTTACTTGTAGTTTGCCATTGATTTGTAATATAATTGCATTTTATTTTAAAAATATCTTAATTTCACTTCTGAAAAGTTTTGTGATTTGCTTTTGGGTCTAATATATTTGTAAATGCAATGCTTACAGTGCTTATAAATGCACTATTATGCTTAAAAAATAATATAGAGTCTAGAGTTACTGACCTAATTTTGTCCACTTTCTGCTCTTTAAAGTTATCTATTTTTGTATAAAATAATTATTTTATTTTTCTAATGATAAATAAAATTTATAGTGCAAGAATATACTTTATAGTATCTACTTTAAAAACATCTTATTGCTATCCAAAGAAAGTTGAATAAAGTAGATATTTATTAAAATAAGGCAAATTCTCCTACCGTCCCATAAGCACATCTCATCAAGTTATAAACTAGTTTTTAGAGCAGCTTCAGATTAAAGAAGAGTGAAAGTATTTGAATCTACTGAAGTAGATTCAACCAGCTTTTACTTCCTCCCTACCAAAATGTTTATTTACCACACAGCAGTGAGAGAATTTCTTTAAAATACAGGATACCCTGTTCTTTTAATTTTAGAAAATGAATAAACTGTGTCCCATGTAATATTTGGGACATGTTTTATTTCACATTCATTCATTGTTTATCTGAAGTTCAAATTTAACTGGGCATCATGTGTTTTTTGTTTGCTGAATATAGATGTTTCTCTTCTGCTCAAGATTCTCCAATGGCTTTCCAATCTCATATAGAGTAAAAGCCAAAGTAAAAAACAGTTTTAGACATGGCAACACAAGCTCTGACCTGGACTAACTCTCTGATCTCATTTCCTATAATAACATCCAACATTGCTCCAAAATATCCACAGTGACCTTCTTGCTTTCCCTGGATGACACAGAACACACTTCTGCCCCAGGGCCTTGCTATTCCTATCCTCAATTTCTTCAGGTGCTTGTTCAAATGGGTCACCTTTTGAGAGAGTCCCTCCCTGACCAGCTTATGTCAAACAGCAACAATTTCCACATGCCCTGTCCCTTGCACTCATCTTTCTTTGGGATACTTATCACCATCTGATGTTATCTAATTTTGTTTTCTGACTCTCTCCCAAATAAATACATTTAAGCTCTACAAAGCCAAAGACTTTGTTTTACTCACTATTGTATACAAGATGCCTAGAACTGTACCAACATGTAGTAGGGACTGAATATATTTTTGCAAATGGAATAAACCATTGCTTATCCAGAAGGTAACAGAGTTGTTTTCATTCATAATATTATTCTCCAGTGTACCATCATCCCAAACATTGTGTATACAAGTCAAAGGAATTTTATGTAGAGTATCAAGGTGATTTAAATGATCATTTCAACCCAAATTGTATTTAGCCTTCAATTAGAAAGATTAATATTTAGATGAGAGAGACATCAGCTATTTTCATGCCCTCTTATGCTTTACTTAAAAATTATTGAAGCAAATAAGTAGGAGACATTAAAATTAATGATGTTATCATATTATTAGATATAGTGTTGAAAGCAATTAAGATTTTTATGATTTGGCTTTAAATTTACCTATGCAGTTATTTTGACTCTTCTCAATATTTTTATAAAGCGGTACCTAAACTTTCATGTTTTTTAAAAAATATGATTGCAAACACTGCATGTGTTTCTTTTAAAAATTTGATGTATTAAAAAATAATAAAATACTAAAAAGTCAGAGATGCATATAACTCTACCCCTACAAATAATCAAAACTAACCACGCAAGTCCAGTGATACTTGATGATTATGTTTCTAGAAGCTGCTCTGAGATCGGGATTGGAGCTCATTCAGATCACTCTCTCATGCTAAGGTATAGTTTGTAAAGAATGATATAGTGCCAGAGTGGTTGCACTCAGGGACTTAAAACCTCAGCTGTAACCTCAGTGCCAACCCCCTACATAAACAGTCAGACCATTGTGTTTATCCATGGATGCCACAAAGGCCTCCACTTCCCTCAAGATGCTTTCCTCTTAAGAATCTGGAGAATTATCTTTCCAGAGGACATGAATTAGAAGCTTTCCATCCCATTATGGAGGTTCCAAAAATATTGAGGGAAAAGAGGTCCTGACCCTAATTGTTTTCTTCCTAAAAAACTCCTTGAGCATGTTGGCAAAGGTGCCTATAATTTAGTGTTCAGCACTGCCAATCCAAGAGTATTTAGAGAGACTAGCGCCTTCACTAGCCTACAAATGTATTGTTAGTTTGTTCTACAGGGAAATGAGTGGTTACTTGCTTTACATTTGCACAGCTATAAAAAAAAGGCCATTCAGCAATTAACTCTGTGTAAGGAAAGGGTGGGCCTTGCTCTGGTCTGCTCTTTACAGAGAAACAGTGCCTCTCTCCAGTTGCTCCCTTATATCATTATGACAAAATAACTGAGAAGACCTGGAAACAGAACTTTATTTTAATTTTAATTTTATTTTTAAATATTTTTTGGCTGCACCGTGCATCTTGCGGGATCTTACTTCCCCCACCAGGGATCAAACCCATGCCCCCTGCAGTGGAAGTGCAGAGTCCTAACCACTGGACCACCAGAGAAGTCCCCAGAGCTTTATTTTTTTTAAATAGCTACTACATTTTGATATCTTAAATCAAATATTGTTAACATTAACTCTAACACTTGGTTGAAAATATGTGTATGAGAGTGAAGATTAAGGTTTAGCTCGGGCTTATTAACAAAGCAGAGACTAAAATATGTTGAAAATATTTCTCTAAATTTCATGCAATTCAGTTATCATAATTACTACAAAGCTGCATACACTATGAAAGAGAAAACCAAAATTGTCTGTTAACACTGAGACTCCTCCCAACTATAGCTAATATTTATTCTAAACAAAATTGTTATTGAAAACTTTAAGTTGCTTGGAATTTTATAAGACGCCTCCAACTAGCATCAGACTGTGGAATGGCTGTATTTTATTTCATCTGTGCCTCTTTTTTTTGGCGGAAAAGGCCTTTGAATTATTATGATTTCAAGATGAACCCAGTGGCTTAAATTCTTACAATATTTCTGAAGGTACAAACAAATTATGTTATTTCAAGTTAAAGCAGTAGAGTCATTTCCAAGTTCTCCCTCATAATGAGTTTATTTCAGAGAGAGAGAGCACAAAGAAATAAGAAAACAAAAGTATTTTTCAGAAATTACAGATGCAGGCTTTACCAACAACTTCAGTTCAGGTATCAAATTGGGGCTCCTGTCCTGGTGACACCCGCATCTTACCAACCCAGCTCTCTCCTCTGTCTGTCTCTCTCCCCTCTTCCTAGGCTCAGTACCGATTCTACTGCCCTGCTTCTGGGCTTTCTCTCTGGGCATTATATTTAAAACTCCCGATCAGAAAGGATGTGGTTACACTGTTTCGTCACTATCAAATTGAGATCATCCCTATCAGGTAAGTGTGTGTTTGAGCTCTTGTGTTTTGCGTTTTTTTTTGTTTGTTTGTTTAACAAAGCAAGATTGGGATTGAAATTATCACACTAATATATATAAAATAGATAACTAATAAGGACCTACTGTATAGCACAGGAAACTCTACTCAGTGCTCTGTAATGGCCTACATGGGAAAAAAAATCTAAAAAAGAATGGATATATCTATATGTATAACTGGTTTGCTTTGCTGTACACCTGAAACTAGCACAACATTGTAAATCAACTAAACTCCAGTAAAAAGTTAAATAAATAAATAAATCAGATTATTCTCCCCATCCCCCCAAAAAAGGCATGGTCTTAAGTCCAGTCCAAAACTACCTTTGTCTAAGATGCTGATTCCCGATTCAATTACCTGTGGATTAAGAATCAAATGTCAAATCAAAGGACTGTGATTATGACTTTATTATAGAATTTCAGGGTTGGTCTAGTAGTCTAGAAATATTTAGCCATAAACATGGAAGAAATGTTATTTTTTATATACTTTCAATTAAATAAATAGTACTTATGAAGACTCTAACAATAATTTACAAATTCTTACCAGACTGAAAACAGCATGCTATTCTAGTCATTATTATGTTTGTGGCCCTCTTTAGAAAGCATTACTAATGCAAATACATGTCATCAAGGTGTATTTTTTCATTTTTTAAAAGTATTTTTAAGTGCTTCTTTGTGAATTTGATCTCTCTCTCTTTTTATTCATTTTTTTCAACTTAGTTTCAATAAAAAATTAAATTAAAAATATAATAGCTTTTGCAGAATGTTTGCCAAAGCTATAGTTCATATTTATTTACTATAATAAACTGAATATTTTTGTAATGTACATAGGCATTATCGGTTTGCACTTACATAAAAGTAAAAATTAATTTGTTAAAATTTTTACAAATACAAAAATGTATGTTACTTGTCAAATCAACATTTTCTTACTGATGTTATAATAATTATAATTATTGACTGCAATGAATTTCTTCTGTTAATGAAAATGTTTTCCTTCACTATAAAACTGTGTTGGCATATATATATATATATATATATATATATATATATATACATATATATATATATACAACGGACTATAATTCAGCCATAAGAAGAGGATATCTTGCCATTTGTAACAGCATGGATGGACTTTGAGGGCATTAGGCCAAGTGAAGTAAATCAGACAGAAAAAGACAAATACTCTATAATCTCACTTATATGTGAAGTCTATAAAAACAAAATAAAATACCACCCCCCAAAAAAAACTGGTCTCATAGATGCAGAGAACAGATTGGTGGTTGCCAGAGGCAGGTTGACAGGGGGTGAAATGGGTGAAGGGGGTCAAGAGGCACAAACTTCCAGTTATATAATAAATAAGTCAAGGGGATGCAACATACAACATGGTGACTATAGTTAATAATACGCTACTGAATATTTGAAAGCTGCTAAGAGAGTAGATTCGAAATGTTCTCATCATAAGGAAAGAAATTGTAACTATGTATGATGATGGATGTCAACTAGACTCATTGTGGTGACCATTTTACGATATATACAAAGAGCTAACCATTATGTTGTATGCTTGACACAAATATATAATGTTATATGTCAATTATATCTCAATTTTAAAATGTTTTATTAAAGTCTTCTTTCTGCCCATTCTCTGGTCTAACACAATTGTTGTATTCAATTATGCCTGTATTTGTTTATACAGGTTTCTAGTCTACTTTGAACCTCATAATAATAATTATATTGAAACTAATTTCTCTGACAAACATTTATTGTGTCAACTATATGTGAAGCACATACTAGGCATCGAGGAGACAGAAATGATGAGAATTGAGTTCTGCCCTCAGGAACATTTGTCTTAGCACTTATTCCATGTGTGTTATAAGCCAGGAACTATGCTAGCACTTTCTATGCATTATCTCATTTGATCCTCTTTCCAGAGAAGAGGAATTGCGGCTTCTAGGAGCTCCTAGCTTGATCAAGATCACAGATAAAAACCAGCAAAGCTGAACTGAATCCCAGGCTGCACAACTTCCAAACCCACACTTTTAATCCCTAAGTTCCTCTTTAATGTGGGAGTTCACACCAGGACAAAAAAATGACTCTTTTTCACTTTGCAAACAGTTTCTATTTTTTTTAGTAACCTTTATTTACAAAATTTGCAGATGCTTTATACCCAAAAGATGGTTATTTTAAAACTACTTTTGTGGAACTATGTACAATGAAAGCTATAGAAGTTATTTTATATAGGAAAAGAAAGCCAGAAAAGACTGTAGCCAATAATGATTGTGTGATCAGTTTCATCCACTCTCAAAGGAAGAGTGGATAAAATGGCTATGAAGATGATCAAGATGGTAAAATGTGCTATAAAAAGTGATAGAGGGCTTCCCTGGTGGCACAGTGGTTGAGAGTCCGCCTGCCGATGCACGGGACGCGGGTTCGTGCCCCGGTTCGGGAAGATCCCACATGCCGCGGAGCGGCTGGGCCTGTGAGCCATGGCCGCTGAGCCTGCGCGTCCGGAGCCTGTGCTCCGCAGCGGGAGAGGCCACAACAGTGAGAGGCCCGCGTACCGCAAAAAAAAAAAAAAAAAAAAAAAAGTGATAGAATATACTTTTATCATCTTTAAATTTTATCAAATTTAGGACCCTACAGTCACATATCCAATGCTTAGAAATGTCAGGTTTAATTATATGATATTATTTGCTCTTTTTAAAAAATAATTCTAGTCCTTATTAAGAAAATATAATTTGCTGAGCACCTATGTTTCAATGACAGAGCAAAATAGACTATGTGGACAAATTTTTGCACTTCGACTCTATGATTCTTATAAATTAAACCCAAGTCTATCTTACTAAAGGAATAACAGTCTCAAACGGATTCCAAAACTGTCCACACTTACATATTGTTGCAGGCTATCTAGAAACACTTTCCAGGCCCCAAAGATAAAAGGCAAAGACATAGAACAACAGTGAGGGAAGAAAAGAGGTTCCCCTTGGTTTTCCTTCCTCCCAGAAGAGAAGGGAAAACTTAGCAGATGTAGTGGAAGCTGACTGAGATCAGGAAAACCAGGCAAGTAGGAGACTCTCAGATCCCTCTCTGCCTAAATACATGGTGTGTTATTTCCATTTCATAGCCACTAGGACTGCTTCCAGGTTGACATTGGCGAGAGTCCCAACCAGAAGTTCAGCACAGGCATCACTGCTCTGGAAATCCCAGACAAATCTAAGGGGCTTTATCTCTCTCTAAGAAGGGTTTTGACCCCAGGAGAGGGCAAGATGCAGACAGGAATCATCTGAGCACCCAGCCACGACTACACACAAGTCCTACTAAATGCACCAAGCCTTCCACCTGCCATTTGCAATCTGAGATGGATTGTGTGACAAAGAACCTTTGGGTCTACTCTACCATTTGTAGTCTGAGTCCTCTGAGTTGTCAACTTTGAGCTTAACAAATATTTTTATTTTCCAAAAGGCAGACTTCTGCATAAAGCAGTAGCTCTCAAGACTAACTTTTCCCAGTGGGCCTGGAAAAGTCTCATTTGAAATTCAAAACTGATCTGTGACATTTTTTTCCTATGCTATATGTGTTTCCCCTGAGGCAACATTTGCTACTGACTTTGTAAATCAAGGGATAGTAAGTATATAAAGAAATCCAGAAAGAAGCATGTCTGTTAAACATTTTCACATGCTATTTGGTTCCAGTAGTCTCTGCATTTGTAAATAACAAAGGCAAGATATACACGGTATCCTTAAATAATTTTTAGTACAAAGTAAAAATATTGACAGACATCAACAAAAGTTTAGCTCAATAATTTTGTGACCTTAGTATAAAACAATTTCAGTATTTTATTTCATATATACGTTGTACAGATTTAAAACAAAAACCTGGAATTCAACCTCCAGAACTAGAATCTTAATTCAGTTCTATTTCTAGAATTTAAATTTAAGATTTTTATTACTTTCAAACAAATACATTACTATAAGAAAGATACTGTGCCAGGCACTATATGTCTAGAGAGATGACACTCTTTGAAGATAAATAAGCATGTGAATATATATAATTCAACATACAAAATGATTTAGAAATTAATTTTTTTAAAAATCTATATCACTGTAGACAAAGCAACATTTGGTATAGTGGGTCTCTTTCTAAACCAGACCCTAATACAGGAGATGCCATTTTCACAGGCTGGTGTACTGTGATTTAACCGTCCCTGGACTTACGTGCCTTTGAAATCCGAAGGAGTCCTTGAGCATTTTTTGTAAGACCAAGATCTTCCCTAGTTCCTTTCTAAGATGGTGGGGTGGCAGTGCAGTTTTCCCAGTTCTTCTGGGGCCTTTCCAATACTGCACAAAAACAAATCTCACTAAGAGAATGTTAAGGAAACCCATGCTTTAAAATGTCTCAGCAGAATACAATAATTTTTAATCAAAGAATACGTCAAACATACAAAGTTAGCACTAGCACGGGGCATATTCCATATCTCTAAAATTATGATGCATTTCTACTATTAAGGTGAATCAATAAATCCTGATTCATTCTCTATGCTGCTAAACCATGGTCTTCTCAAGGAAAAGAACCATCCTTTACTTTAACCTCTCTGTCTAACAGCCCTTAACATTATCTCCATCATGTAGGCTTCCCCTATGGTAAAAATCCCAAAGAACCTATAAAAACCTATTTAACTTATAAATATAAAAAAACTGGGCATTCTCAGGTAAAATATAAAAAGTAATGCAGCAAAAGCAAGAAATAAAACAAGAAACAAAGGGAAAAAGGAATTTTAAAGTAAATTTGTATTAATTTGCTAGTATTTGATTATCTGCATATTTATTAAAAATGACATCGGTCTGATTGGCATTTTCATTTTCTACAAGACTATTATTGATGAATGCTACTGCCTTTATAGCATTTAAGCTTATTTTAAAGCTTAGTGTTTTCCTTTTATTTTTTTCCTGGCTATTGGTATATCATTGGCAATATTAAACCGTATAGATTATGGTTAAGATAATACTGTGCCTTTACTTTGAGAATATAGAGAAAAGAGTAAGGGTTAAAGGGATCTTCAGGTATAATTAAGGAATGGTATACCTATTAGTCTTCTAAATCATTTTAAGGGGACTGAAGCAACTTAAAAGAAAAAAAGAAATATTTAGACTACACGTTTCCTTAGGCCCGCGGTCCTCCAGTTTTCACTGCTAATGGAAATCATCGTATTTACCAGAGTAAGACACAGACAGGGAGGATGACAGAGCAGCGGAGATTACCCAGTTGGCTAGGAACATTCCTGATAACATGGCACCTAGAGAAAGTGACTTTTCCATATATCACCCACCAAACATTTTGTATATCTGACACTTTTTAGTTTCAGTATTTTAAAAGTAACAAAGTGTATCTTAAAAATTTTGAATAACTTATACATGTTCTATGTTCTATTTAACACCTTTCACTTAAATTTCAATGTTATTGCATGAGTTAAATGCACTGATGATAAGAACTAAGTTCCATGAAGACAGAAACATTTTTGGCTTGATCTGTAGAGTACATCCAGTACCCACACATGGTTTATAGGACATAACAATCCATAGTGCCCCAATGAATATTTTTTTTAATATTAGGGACTATTAAGACATGAGTAAGTTAAGATTCCTAAAGACTTTGAAAAATATTGGATCAACATTCTTGTAAAAATATAGTTTATAATTTTTGCACTAAGTAAATAAAATGGGGCTTCCCTGGTGGCGCAGTGGTTGAGAGTCCGCCTGCCGATGCAGGGGACATGGGTTCGTGCCCCAGTTCGGGAAGATCCCACATGCCGCGGAGCGGCTGGGCCCATGAGCCATGGCCGCTGAGCCTGCGCGTCCGGAGCCTGTGCTCTGCAACGGGAGAGGCCACAACAGTGAGAGGCCCGCGTACCGCAAAAATAAATAAATAAATAAATAAAAATAAATAAAATGCCTTAAAATATGATAAAATAATATCCTAATATCCTAATCAATATAAATTTCCTTATGGTATATATCCTATTACTAACAATGAATGTCTTAATGATTATGTATTTCTTCCAGCAATTTGTTCTAAATTGTATTCTGAATAAAAATCCAGCTTCAAAGAATGGTGGTTAGTTAACTAACTTCTGAAATTCTTAAAGATCTCAATTAGCATATTCCCTTATTCCAAAGTAGATACATAGAGATAGGCATTTAAAACCTAATGTAGAAAAAAATAATTTTTTGACATATATAAAATCAGGGAATGAATCCAAAGCAGTCTATTTCATTCTGCTACAAATTGATGAAAAGCAAACTGGCATAAACAGTAATTACATTTCAGGCACTGTTCTGCAAGGCATGTTCAGCTTCTGAAGAATAGAGCAGCTGCTTGTAAAATGTGACAATCTCTTCCTCTTAAGAGAGGAGCAGAAAAGTCTCATAAAAGCAGAAAATCACATGAATGGAATAAGTGTTTTTTTCTTTTAAATCTACGGATGGGTAATAAACTATAACTTGAACAAGCAGGGAAAAAATGTAATACTGGTTTCTACATGAATATTATAGAATGTTAGTATTTTCATTATTTCTTATAAATTTTCAGATATAGCACAAATCATTCAAATATTTTAAAAACTGTAAACTCTATGTTTTACGCTATCTGTCACAAAATGTAATCTCAGAGTAGATAATATTCAACATAAAATCTGAAACCATTCCTCATACAGCTCCATAGGTAATGCTCACAAGTCGTTAAACTGATTTTCAGATTAAATCTGCTGCAACAGTTTCAAAATTAAGTACCATATCTGAAATCTTAGCACATCTTTTATTTGAACTCAAACTACTTCAAACTGAGTCACTTTTCTCTGATTAAAGCCTTGGCAGCCACCACTGAGAGCTTGCTTTTAACATGTCAATTCACAGACTTCAAGAATTCTAAAGTTCTAAAGAATTCTAAAGTTCACTCAGGATTTAGCAAATAATTTTCAGATTTCCATTCAGGGGAGAAATGGTACCAAGAGGACCTATTTAAGGATGACAACTTTTCCCCCTATTCACCACTCTCTGTTGAAAAACTTGTAAATATAAAAATTACAAACAAGTATGATTCAGAGGAGTTTATCAAACTGGATTTGACTAACCCATCTAGTCTTCTGATGCCAAGATAAAGTAAGGATGCCACCACCAACATAAAGTAGCCTAGCATAAGTTTCTCATATTTTCTGGCATTTTCCCTTTTTGCAGAAACAACAGTAATTTCCAACACCATTTTAAAGTGCAGCTAACAGAGTGAGGAAACTTGCTTAAAATTCAGCATCGGAATCTAAACACTTGACTCTAAGGAGGATTCCCCATGGTGGTTATTCAGTATTTATTTCCTTTTTACTTATAAAGCATGAATAACTGCTTTCTTGTAAGGCAGAAAACACAAAAAACAAATTTAAATAGGATGTTTTGTAAAATCAGAGAAAACTACAAGGATGGAAATGGGCAAGTACAGTTTTTCAGTATAACAACGTCAGGTCAAAACGATAGCCTCATTTATCAAAAGGGTGCCACTTCTACATTTTATTTGAGAAAACAAGGAGGCATGCACTAAATGATTTAGAAATATTTCAAAAATTGCTAATTTTTAGATTGTTATCAGTGGGAAATAGGCAGAAGTATTTACAAAAGCAACAAACAAAAAAGAACAAGCAATCCTTATGGTTGCTTTTTAAATGAGCAGTGATTCCCTGTGGGAGATATCTTATTGGAAAAGGTTGTTTTCTTAAGTAACCTATGGGATATTTAGGTCATAAAGAGCATTGCTCTAGTGCATTTGAACCAGACTAATAATAAGAAATAATAGCATATTACCCCCTTGGATCATTAATTTAGTCACTAGTCAACTGTAAATTGGGTCGATTTCTCCCACTGTGTAGAAGTACTTGAACCAAGAGATGAATAATTTCCTGGAATGGATTAAGTTTATTAAAATATCTCTTTTGGGGGACTTCCCTGGTGGTCCAGTTGTTAAGAATCCGCCTTCCAATGCAGGGCACTCGGGTTCAATCCCTGGTCTGGGAACTAAGATCCCACATGCCGCGGGGCAATTAAGCTTGCACGGCGCAACTACTGAGCCCATGCACCACAACTAGAAAGAAGTCTGCGCACCGCAACGAAGAGCCCACGTGCCGCAACTAATACCTGATGCAGCCAAATAAATAAATAAATATTTTAAAAAATCTCTTTTTGGTAATTTGGCATTTAAAATATAAAGCAGTGAAATTCAAACAAGTAGAACTCAAATTGTGAGTAAGATACCCAATATATTTTCCAGTTTAAATAGGTTTAGTCATAGTAGAAAGAGAAAAAAATGTCCTTTTTCCTACTTCCTTTCTCTACCTGCCATTACAACTGCTGGTCCCCAGTTTGGATCCAAAATAAGCTGCCAGTTCACAGTGGCAAGTTAAACAAGGCAATTTGATGAATATATAAACACAGAACACAAGTGTACCTTTGTACCACTAGCCAGTGCTTTAACTTTTAAGCACCTTGTGAATAAATTTAAGAATGCCTGATTTTCAAAACTTAGAACCCAGGAAGGCAGAATCAGTGACTCAACACTTTAGTAGCATTCATCACCCCATATAGTTACAAAAATTTTTTTTCTTATGATGAGAACTTATTTATTTATAAAATTATGATCTCCTGATATCTCAAAACAGAGGAGTCATAATATCAAGATTAATAACTGTCTCAGGGTATATTCTGTGTTCATCAAAAGAAGAATATTTGTAGCTACATGTTCTTCTTTTGGAAGCAAATGTTCCAAGTGAGATTCTTTTTTTAAATTAATTTTTACTGGCGTATAGTTGATTTACAATGTTGTGTTTCTACTGTACAGCAAAGTGAATCAGTTATACATATACATATATCCACTCTTTTAGTCTATTCCCATATAGGTCATTACAGAGTATTGAGTAGAGTGAGATTCATGCTTTGTACATACTGAAGAAAAGAAGATTCTGCATTGTTTTAAAAATTCAGTGAAACCTAAGTAACAATAACTTTAAGAAATACACATTCTAAAGTGAAAACAGTTTTTGACCTTCTACAACGTTGTCAGATTTTCTGTATCAGGAAGAGATCATTCTTCTCAGCAGGGTACCATATATATTGCAAAGTGCAGTGTCCAAAGAATTTTTTAGAAAACACTTTTGTCAAATTATGGGCTTAGCCCTCAAATTAGCCCTTTGAGATGGAAAAAACTTTGGCTTATGAGTTAACTCTTGGTTCACTTGGATTCTAAATCAAAACTGAATGTGGAAAAGAGTGAGAATAATGTAACTTCATAAAATTCTGAGAAGCCAAATGAATTTCTTCAGTGTGGAAAGTATCTTGAAAAGAACAAAACACTACAAAATAGCTTCACTTTGTGACGATGATCACTAATAATGATAACAAAAGTGTTTTCTTCATGATTTTTACCATTGCAAGACATGGCAAATTTTCAGAAATTTAACAGTTGCAAGACTATCTGAAAATATCAAGATGTTTAAAAGGAAGAATTCACTTCACTACAGCCATCACGTAATGATCAGGCTCCCAAGAATCGGCATTGTGAATTAAATAATATTTAACACAAAATAAAGGTAACAAGAGATACATCAAGTAAGATAAAAAAAAACTTTCAAGATTTTTTTTTTCATATTGCAGTAACAAGCAATTAAAAATTTTAGGAACTATATATAAATTTACATATGCAATAACAAAATGATTCATTGCAATGTTGTATTTAAACTCTGATGGTATTAAGAACATAATATCCCAATTTACCTAGACTTATAGAAGCCTTTAAAAAAAAATGTTTTCTTTCATCCATGATGTCCCAGAATTCATACTCTCTTTGACCTAGTAGACATTCTTATATTTTATTAAGTGTATATTACTTAAGCAGTCATCAGTTTTCTTTTGAATGTGTTTAACTTAATGTACATATTTATGTGGCAGGCAGCCTCTAAGTTGATCCCTGATGATCCCAGGCACCTGGTATGGTATGGGTTGGTTGTATTGACTTGCTTCTAAAGAACAGAAAAGAATAGAATATGGTGCAAGCGACGGGGTGTCACTTCTGAGATTATGTTACAAAAAGACTGTAGTTTCTCAATCCTGTGTTTCTCTTATTTTACCTTCTTGTGGGTTACTTAAACATTTTTTAATAAGTCCATTTTAATTTAATTCATTTATAATCATTTGTGTATACTGTTTGTATAGTTTTCTTAGTGGTTGCTTTTGGCATTACAGTATACATATGTAACTTATCATAGCCTACTGGAATCAGTGTTTTATTACTTCAAGTGTAGTTTCAAAATTTTACTCCCATTTAGGTCTCTTAATATTCCCCCGTTTTAAAGTATGATTTTCTGTAGTATTTCCTTTCTCTACATTGAGAACCCCATCAGATGGTGTCATCATTTTTGCTTTGACCATCATATAGAATTTAAGAAACTCACGAGGCTAATGATAGTCTCTTATATTTACCCCATTTGTTTTCACCCATTCCATTGTTCCCCTTTTCTTTCTGAAGTTCCCAGTCTTCTGTTATTGTTTTTTTATGTTTTCATAACAGTAGGTGATATCTGGGCTTTACAGTGCCTTTGGATATGAGTTTCAGGAAACACTGAGCCTGGCTCACTTAATGCTACTGAGTTGGAGGGTTTGTATATGTTGGGCCTGTTGGCACAGCAGATGCTAGCAGATTAGACTAATGTTGATGGGACTAGTGCCACAGGAGGATGGGTTCCCATTCAGGCTATGCTGCTGCTACAGTAGATCAAGTCCCCCTCTACCCCAAGTGTGGGGCAGTGACCTGCTGCTGTCACTGCTTTGTATTAGGCTGCTTTTGCCTCAGGTGTGTGGTGGGATCCCTTGGAAGCTGCTGCTGCTGCTGCTGTCAATCACAAGGTTAAATTCATTTCAGAAATACTTAAGTATATATATATAGCCTGGCTCTTGTAGGACCTCTGTATTTTTTTTTATTGCTTTCATACAAATTATCCCAAATTTAGTGACTCAAAACAACGTAAATTTATTACCTTACAAGTCTGACATTGGTCTCAATTGAGTAAAGTAAAAGTGTTGGCAGGATCGACAGATGAATGGATAAAGATGTGGCACATATATACAATGGAATATTACTCAGCCATAAAAAGAAATGAAATTGAGTTATTTGTAGTGAGGTGGATTGACCTAGAGACTGTCATACAGAGTGAAGTAAGTCAGAAAGAGAAAAACAAATACCATATGCTAACACATATATATGGAATCTAAAAAAAAAGAAAAAATGGTTATGAAGAACCTAGTGGCAGGGCAGGAATAAAGACACAGCCATAGAGAGCGGACTTGAGGACACAGGGAGGGGGAAGGGTAATCTGGGATGAAGTGAGAGAGTGGCATGGACATATACACACTACCAAATGTAAAATAGCTAGTGGGAAGAAGCCACATAGAACAGGGAGATCAGCTCGGTGCTTTGTGTCCACCTAGAGGGGTGGGATAGGGAAGGGAGGGTGGTAGGGAGACGCAAGAGGGAGGAGATATGGGGATATATGTGTACGTATAGCTGATTCATTTTGTTATGAAGCAGAAACTAACACACCATTGTAAAGCAATTATACTCCAATAAAGATGGTTAAAAAAAAAAAAAAAAGACTGTAGCTTCTGCCTTGGGTGATCTCTCTTACTCTCTTCCTTGCTCTGAAGGAAGTCAGCTGCCATGCTATGGGTTGCCCTGCTGAGTAGCTGCCCCATCTGAGTACAGGGTTGGAGTGCTGATCAAAGAAAAGACAGTCAAACACTTGACTAGTATGCTCCCAAAGGTACTTCATCAAGGTCGTGGAAAGCAAGAAAAGACTTAGAAATCATCACCGAGGAGCCTGAGAAGACATGGTGACTAAATGCCATGTGATATCCTGGATCTGATACTAGAACAGAAAAAGGGCTTTAGCGGAAAAACTGCTGAAATCCAAAGAAAGTGTACAGTGTAGTTTAGAGTAATAGGCCAATGTTCCCACTTGAGTTTAGACAATGGTACCATGGTTAGGGAAAAAAATAGCATTTAGGGAAATTTGGTAACGTGTAAATAGGAACACTGTACATATTGTCTTTGCTACTTCCCTGTAAATCTGAGTATATATTATGTGTTATACATATAATACATATTGCATATAACATAAAATTAGAAAGAGAGAACACTTGGACAATTAAGGTTTATTAAATGTCAGCTACTTATCAATTTTAATAGAATGCTATAACTGTCCTTAATAAAATGTACTTTATGTCTCTTAAAGATTAATTCGTGAAATATTCTTCCACGGGGATTTCTCCATTTTAATTTGAAGTATGATAACTGATTTTAGTCCTGGGATAAATCTGCTTCAACTCTCTATATTTTTAAACAGTTTTTATATGTAGAAACTCATTTTATCTTAAAAGCACCTTGTTATATCAACAGCAGATGTTTTAATAGGTCCATTTTAAATATAATAAAACTGAGGCCAAGAGATTTATAAGAAACCTTTATGTGCATCCTCCGATTTCAGTATTCTCTCCTCTATGGCAGTGACTTAGGAGTTCTCTTCTTTAAAGCCTACGGCTATACATGGGGTACAGAGACACTGATAAGCATGTTTTGTGTCTCTGATTACCCCTGATTATAATGTAGATGTATCATGAAACTTTGCTTTTAGGTGATTGATGCATTTCAAAATGACTAGGATTAAAAGAGTTTGTTTAGTATTTTACTGAAATTTAAAATAAATACACGTTTAATTAGCTTCTGTCAGCTACAGGATTGGAACTGTAAGTATATTTTGTGTAAGTATTCATAAAGATTTTTGACAGAGGACTATCCCTTTGAGTCCTACCTAACTTTCAGCACAGACTTAAATGATGATATTGTTTATTCAAGTTTCATTCATTCTTTATACTTCACTACCTTTAAATATGCAGGGAATCACAGAGTTGAATTGTCTTGATAGACTTATACTAATCGCCCTATTGCAGATTAGTTGAGTATGGATACGTGCACAAATAGGATGCTTTTGGGGAGTTTAACTATAATTAACTGTGGGTTATTTTACTATATGGCATATAAATAGAGAAAATACGTGAAATATTATGTTATAATAAATAATCCTTATATGCATATATATATCTGAAATGCAAATATATCCATATATATTATACATAGTTTATATGAAATTGATAATTGATACTGATAAATATCAATTGATATAGCTTGCTATAGATTTGTATAGTAAAATATAAATTTCCATAAAATGTGTGCTCTTATACTCATTACTTTGGAATAAATTTCACATTTTCTTTTATGCTCAGAGGTAAAGGAAAAATATTGATACAAAAATCTAAAGATATTTCATTTTGTTTGAAATCATATTATCTTACTCAAGAAAATATCGTAGATAAAAGATAAACAAATTTTTACGGTCCTTAGTATTCTAACAAAAAGAAAGGTAAGTAAGGCTCCTTGATACTCAATAGTGAATAGATTCAGAAGAATGAAAATACTGAACAGGTCATGAGGCGTGACTTGGGATCTAACCTATACATAGTACTGACTCCTAACTACAGTATCCATGAAACATTTTGTATATGTCATGATCAGTTTCAGACAGAGACCCCTTTGTCACTCATAATTCAAGGATTATTTAGGATTGTGTTGGGAGAGCCCTGGGACAGAAGACTTTTGATATGCATGGTGGTTAAAGTAGTTTTGAAAAAGGTGTGTGGGAAAGGAAATAACAAAGAAGTTAAAGAATATTTTTTATAAAAAATTTTAAGCATACCACTTCATTTCAGATTTCAGAATTAGAGAATATAATTAGAATAAAACTGAAATCCCAAACAACTAAAAGCGGTATAAAAAGGTCATAAAAAGAATGTTTTGATCAATAAATCAAAAGTTTTTAGTGTATATTAGAGAATAACTTTGAAGCATAATTGGTCAAATTGCAATAGGCAAGTTTTTTTGGTCTGTTTTCAAGCTCAGATACAAAGTTCTGAATAATTCCAAATGAATTAACCAGTTAGTTAGGAACTATAAGAATCAGCATGAATGCTTCACATGTTTCCTGTACAAATATAGTTCAGAAGCTTGGATGAGAGAGATTCAGAGAGAAATAAAATAATTACCTTTCTTTATGATACTACTGACAAGGATATAAAGCTTTATATACTTATAAATAATTTGCCCAAAGCCCAAAACATTATAATTGCTAAAGTCACTTCAAGAAAAATAAGGTACTCTAAATCATTTAACTTTCAAAAAATATAGGTCATCTAAGTAAGAGTAAAAGGCAGTGTGATATAATAAAACAAATGTGAGAGAGTCGGTGGGGTGGGGAGGGGTGTGAATTTCAGACTGAAATTTGATCTTTAGAGTTTGATTTTTAGTTTCTGTACTTATTTATGTGGCACTAGGAAAATTATTTAATTTCCTTGGGACACAGCTTTTTCCTCTCTAAAATAGTATTGAGAATACTACCTTGTAATATTGCTGTAGGCATTCACGTTAGATGTAAAGTCCCTTGCTCAGTGCTTTCTCACATAGAAAGACTTGATAAATGCTATCAATTATTTTGAACATAGAAAATTACTGGAAAAAAACTAAATAGTAAACTTAGGAGATTTTCAATTGTTAAACACTCAGTTATGTAATCATTTGCATTTAGGAAAATCTTGCTTATGATTGACTCATCTCCTCAGTGATCAGGGAGGTAATTCAGAAAGCCATAAATAATATTCTTTTGTCAAATATTTTCTGAATGTTTCATACCCATAGGAAATATAAATACTAAGGCAAGATAGCGTACAAGACGTGTCACATAGCAAAACTGCATATGGTTACTATCTACCCTTAGGTACTCATAAATTCCATAGTAATTTAGAATTTTTAAAGATGGTTTCACTATATGTGTAGAATGATCACATAATGCAGTTCTGATATGCTTCTATTCCTTCCTTTTGCTTCCCTCACCCACATATACTGTATTCCAGTCTTATAAATAATGCTTTACTCTGAACAGCCCAAGTTATTTCACAACTTGTGCCTTTAATTATGCTCTTCCCTCGGCCAGGAATGCCTGTCTTTACTATAGACTGTAAGCTACAAATGCACCAGCATTGTCCTCTCCTTTGTAGGGCTCTATGTTCGCTAAATGTCTAATAGTTGTAGCAAAAAATGAATGTCCCTCCAGAGAATCCCTCCTTATTCTCAAGACTCGTCTCAAGACAAATTTAAACTTCTTCACTGCCAAATCCTTCTCTCCTACATTTTTACAGCTCACTGTAGAATTACATACCTCATCCTTTGAGCTTTTAAAACATCCCATGTTTGCAACTAGTATAAAATTTAAGATCAACAGAATCTATTCAGAAGTGAGGATAGAAAGGGAGAAACATCATTAACCTCTTAGAACTCTCTCTAAAATAATTTTTAATGATACACACAGCAGTTCTCAGATTCATAATTCTGTAGCCCTGAAGATGTAGTACTGTGTTGTTGACCTGTCTTTAATAAATCATGACCCTCCTTGAATTAAAGCCCATGTAAGGTAAATTATAAAAATATACCAGAATGTTTCTACATAGCTTTTGATGAAACCACACTTTTTTAATAAATTGTAATAATTTAAATAGACCAGTTACTGTAGAATCCAAACAATAAAAACAGAATTATTGGGCTTCCCTGGTGGCGCAGTGGTTGAGAGTCCGCCTGCCGATGCAGGGGACACGGGTTCGTGCCCCGGTCCGGGAAGATCCCACATGCCGTGGAGTGGCTGGGACCGTGAGCCATGGCCGCTGAGCCTGCGCGTCCAGAGCCTGTGCTCTGCAACGGGAGAGGCCACAACAGTGAAAGGCCCGCGAACCGCAAAAAAAAAAAAAAAAAAAAAAAAAAAAAACAATTATTACCCATGGATTTTGACCACTGCCATCTCCAGGTATCACAGATTTTCATGATTTTTTTAAAAAAGAAAATACAACCTAAGTGTCCATCAACAGATGAATGGATAAAGAAGATGTGGCACATATATACAATATTACTCAGCCATAAAAAGAAATGAAATTGAGTTATTTGTAGTGAGGTGGATGGACCTAGAGTCTGTCATACAGAGTGAAGTAAGTCAGAAAGAGAAAAACAAATACTGTATGCTAACACATATATATGGAATCTAAAAAACAAACAAAAAAAAACTGGTCATGAAGAACCTGGGGCAAGACAGGAATAAAGACGCAGACCTACTAGAAAATAGACTTGAGGATACGGGGAGGGGGAAGGGTAAGCTGGGACAAAGTGAGAGAGTGGCATGGACATATATACACTACCAAATGTAAAATAGATAGCTAGTGGGAAGCAGCCGCATAGCACAGGGAGATCAGCTCGGTGCTTTGTGACCACCTAGAGGGGTGGGATAGGGAGGGTAGGAGGGAGGGAGATGCCAGAGGGAAGAGATATGGGGATATGTGTATATGTATAACTGATTCACTTTGTTATAAAGCAGAAACTAACTCACCATTGTAAAGCAATTATACTCCAATAAAGATGTTAAAAAAAATTAAAAAGAAAAAGAAAAGAAAATACATAGCCAGTTAATGATTGCAAGTTGAGTTATTAGTAGGGAAAAGAAAATCCAGAGATTATAGAAATTCAACTAGTGAAAGGAAAATAGCAAAATAACGAAATTAACTAAATTACTATGTAATAGCAAACTGCTTAAAGTTTATTTTAAGCAGAATTTAAAACAAAACAACAAATCTCAATGTTTCCTGTTTTTCTAGAAGTGTCATAAAAAAATAACAGTGCTTTTCTAGGTATTGAAAATGGGTCAAAAGTAGTTCTTTTGAAATTTATGGGCATCACACATTTTGCAAATAGACCTACTATTCCCCACTTGAGAGTAGAAAAGGGAAGTAAAAATTCCTGGCTCTTGAAATCCTCTCATTCATTCTCTTTGGTTTTGTTCTTGACTGCATTAGCAACACGTCCCAGTGTATTATCATCAGCTTCTGTTTTTAAGATCATGTTGGTCAGAGTTTGTCACCGTTGGTCTCAGGGTTTTCTAAAGTGATTTACATCATGTTTGCTTCCCTCCTCTGACTTTTATGGTTGTCTCACTCTCTCACTGTGACTTTTCCAGACTGTGTAGGAAGCAGTCTCAAAATAGTTTGAGAAGTTGTACTTCTAGAGGATTAGCATAGCCATGTTTTCTTTCTTTGCCTGAAATTATATTTTTGACTGTAAACCTGTGGACATGGTGATAGGGATGACAGGAGAGAAGAGCCAATATTTATCAAAAACTGTCTGTGATAGACACGACTTTTCCTTGGAGCCTCTCCTGATTTCCATGTGAAAACAGCTTTTCTTTTATGGAAGGGAATATTATAGTTTGAAAATTGTAGCAAATCCCAGATCTGTTCAATTCAATAGGGTCCTAAGCTTGGCTCTTCCTGAATAATTTTTTATTTAGTCCACTAGTGCACAAACTTTACACCATTCACAGCAATTTCCCTACTGTTTAAAACACTAAAGTTTAACTATCAGTTACTGTCCTATACCTTATATATTTTCTATAATTGATGCTATATGCTGTAAGTATTAAAATATAGAGTTAGCTAATTGGATAACAGTGTTACATTAGTTTAGTATTTCTTTTTTTCCTTCAGTTTTGATTTTTTTTGTTTTTGCTTTTTCTTTCCATCTCAAAATTTGTTTGTTTTGTTTTGTTTGTGATGGGTATCATGGCTTTGAAGCTAATAGATAAACTGGAATGGACTTGATATTGACAACTGCAAATGATTTTATGCTTGCCATGAGCTAAATTTAGCCAAGCTGATTGATCATGGATATTAACTAATTACAAGAAGACAATAATTGGTAAACACAAATAACTTTTAAATCAAGTCCTAAATTATTATACCACTGTCATCGTTAGCAAAAGACTATGTTCCCCAAGTCAATCATTCATTCATTTATTCATTCATTTTTTCATTGAATAAACATGCTTTGAGTGATTTTACCAGTCACTGTGTCTTTGAGTAATGGCCTGAAAAGAATTTTATTTCACTCATTTATCTCTACCCTAAATTTAGTATTTTAATATGTGCAAAGTTTAGAATAGCAATTTCTTATTTTTATATGAAATGCTTAAATATTTAGGGTTGCATTAAGTAAGGGTTTATTACAATACATGATAGGCACTCCTAGTTTACATCACTTTTTTTTTTTAAAGAAGTTGTTGGGGGTAGGAGTTTATTAATTAATTTATTTATTTTTGCTGTGTTGGGTCTTTGTTTCTGTGTGAGGGCTTTCTCTAGTTGTGGCAAGCGGGGGCCACTCTTCATCGCGGTGCGTGGGCCTCTCACTATCGCGGCCTCTCGTTGCAGAGCACAGGCTCCAGACACGCAGGCTCAGTAGTTGTGGCTCACGGGCCTAGTTGCTCCACGGCATGTGGGATCCTCCCAGACCAGGGCTCGAACCCATGTCCCCTGCATTAGCATGCAGATTCTCAACCACTGCGCCACCAGGGAAGCCCGTTTACATCACTTTTGTGTTGCCATAGTATTAACCTAATAATCTAGAAGTTTTTAAACTCATTATACTTAAATTAAGTCCCCAAAACTAATCAGCTATTTCTTATTTGTACTCATAGCTTATATTCAGGCTGTCTTTCACTTTATATCCATTAATCTAATTTTTCTTTAATGATATTTTCATTCTTGATTTTTAACTCTGAAATTTTCTTATAAATATAGAAGTTTTGACAGAAAACCAGAAGAAAATTTAAATATCTGCAATCTCACATACTAGACATAAAACACATATGTATAGATGCCCAGCACATGTCAGTATTTTGCTTACTCATAAAAATTTATTCTGCCAGGCAAAACAGTAAACATTTAGATGCATCCCTTTATAAGACTTTCACTACCCATAAATAAGCATATATATATAAAATTAAAAATTGGCATCCTCTTACATGTAGATAATCTGATGTCTACATCTTAGTATTAACATAATAATATAATTAATATATATAATGTTATTATAATATATAGTATATATAATATAATGATTGTGAGCACTTTCCAATATCACTAAACATTCTTTGAAAAGATTTCATTGTCACCATAATACTAGTGTCCTGTACTCTAAGTGCATCTGTCCAAATTTTATTACAATTTTTATATAAAAACCTTTGTACCTACCTTTGTCCACAGTTCTGATTATTTCCTAGTTTTGTCTAAGATAATATATTGGGTTAAAAGTGTAACTTTAAAGGCTTTGGTAGGTATTGTAAGAATAATTTCAAGTTGTTCCTATTGTTTGTGCCGCACTGAACACTGTTTCCTTTCTCACATTTCATGATACAACAGTAAAAGGCTTATAAGTTTCCCATATGTCTTGCTATGTTTTTTCTTTGGATTTTTCCCTCCTTTAATTTTATTCAATAATCAAAATTTGATTCAAGAGTTACTCCAGAAAACTTTACTTAACCTCCCCAGGCGGGGTGAGATGGCCTTTATTGACTCTCATAATAGTCTGTGCATATCCCAAAGTAAGACTTGTGTATCTGTGCGTATTTGTGTCTCACTCAAGAATGATGATTATATCTCTCTTTGTAACGCCTGTGTCCAGCACAATGCCTGGCCCATGGTTGACATCAAATAATTTTTTTAATTAAGTAATCATCCGACTGATATACTATTCAATCAGTAAATTTGATTCTCACAACAAACTCTTCATGTGGGCAAGTACTATTTTCCACTTCATACTGAGCAAAGAAATATAAAATGGATTACTTTCCTGGAGTCAGACAGCTAGAAAATGTATGCAGTGTGTTTCTGGAGCCAGAAACAGACCTTATGAACCCTATTATACTATTATATTAATTTTCTCAAACTTGACACAGGAAATCTATGATGGAAATAGCCAAAAGAACTGGAAAATCAGCTTGGCAGTTAGGAAGTGTTAGGTTACAATAAATATCATTATTTTTGCCCATATGATATTAATAGTGGATTTATATTACCTTTTCCATCGTTTTTTATTTCCACATTTTTAATTTCTTTGTAATCAAAAAATAATGTGAACTGACTGTCATTAAATAATGTATGATATGATAAATCATTCTTAGTAATTATTCATAGAGGAATCTATTTAAAGACAGAGGATATGAGACTTACAGTGTGATTGATAAATGTGCATCATTAAAATACTTGAAATATGTTTTTTCAAAAACATCTGGTAAGCATTTTATGTAAAATTGTCCTTTTTCTTTTAACTTGGCCTCAGCTAGAGGAGTATATCTAGGAAGTCCATTTTTTCCCACCACAATAACTTACATTGCTTTAAAATGGCATTCTTTATCGGTAAAATGGCAGAGTAGAAATAGCATGAGCTTTGGAATCAAACAGACCATATGTTTGAGCCCCAGGTCACCCCACTTCAGGATGTATGATGTTAGGAAACTTATTACATTTTCTGATCCTCATTGTAAAATGGAGATAGAAATAAATGTCCTGATAATAAACACCAGAGTCTTATATACTGTGAATATTCAGTAAATGAAAGTTTCACTATGTTTCCATCTCTCTAGGAGGAAAGATGGTGTTGCTGGACAAAAGGCTGGGGAAATAAATGTTGGGTCTTTTATACCCCATATAATGAGTTTTCCTTCAGATGGTTATCAGATTTACCATAGAAGATTCTAGGGCCTTAATTTTGCTATGAATATGTAAGGTTGGTTTGACCTTTGAATAAGTGTGGTTGATTGGTTGTGATATAAAGCAGTGAATTAGCTTGGCCTGTTTAGTAGCAGTTGATAAAATCCACAGCTTTACCGAGTTCGCCTCACAAAGTTGCATGTCTTCCAAACTGGCCACTGGCCGAAAAGTTCTCTCTCTTCTGACTAGGGAAAGAGTAGTTCTTAGCACCTGAAGTGAGCTGCAGGCTGCTAAAATGAGTTCCAATTATTCTATAGTTTGTTGAGATTTCATGGGGCCAAAAAATAATATCATATAGACTTACCGAAGCCCAAACCCACTGAGATAAACACAATAGTAAACTAAATGTTAGTGTTATTACGCAAAAACAGGATTGGAGGATGTGGTGAAGATAAGGCGTCCCAATGGGCTTCTGCATCCTTCTCTCAGAATTAGCAGACTTCCTCACGGAGTCACTGGCAGTCCTGGGAAATCACTGACCACTTCTCACAGAGGCAAACAGCTGACTTCAAGGCCATGAGCAGACCAGAATGTTCCCAGTCTGCAGGCTGGCAGAGCCACAGGAATGAGAGCAGAGAAGGGCCTTAGAAAGGCCAATTCCTTCTACCAATTTCCGTAACCAGGTAAGTTATTTTTCTTTCTTTAGGAAGGAATTTCCAAGAGGTGTGAACTGAGGCAAAGAGTATTACAGTAAAGCAATAGTTCTCGAAATGTGGTCCCCAGATCAGTAGCATCAACATCACTGGGAACTGAATGGAAAGGGAATTTCTCAGGTCCTGCCTCAAACCTATGGAATTAGAGACTCAGGATACAGAACCCAGCAATCTGTTTTTTAACAAGCTAGGCAGGTGATTCTGAGATGTTAAAGTTTGAGAACCATTGAATAGAGGAAGTCTCCTGTGCTAATTTCCTATTTATTTCTCTATAACAAATTACCACCAATTTAACAGCTTATAACAACACCTATTCAATATCTGATGCTCCACAGGTCAGAAGTCTAGGTGGACTTAACTGTTTTCTTTTCTATGGGATTCAAAAGGCCAAAATGAAGGTGTTAACCAGGCCGGCATCTTATGTGGAGGATCTGGGGGTTGGGGGCAGGTATCTGATTCCAAATTCAGTTGGGTTTTTAACAAAATCCAATTCCTTAAGGTCCTCATTCTGTTGCAGGCTGTTGGCTGAGGGTTCCTCTATGCTCATAGGACCAGCTCTCAGGTCCTTCCCATCTTGCCTCTTCCATCTTAAAAGCCTACAATGGAATATCCTCTCATGCCAAAATTTTCTCACACTTCCAATCTCTTTGATTTCTCCTTCTGTTACCAGCCAAAGGAAACTCCTTGCTTTTAAAGAGCCCATGTGATTAGATTACATCAACCTGGATATCTGGTACCTTTTATTTCTGCATTTTTAAATAATTTTCTATATTTCTCAAACTTTCTATAATCAACATATTTATCTTATAATAAAAAAAACACAAATTCTTGTTTTGGAACAGAGTTTTGTCCTACCTTGTATAATTTTTAATTGGGCATTTAAGTGAACAAAACCTTATTATTCCTGTGTAGCAGGAGAAAATTGATAATTTTGTAGACACCCAGCATATAAACTACTACTTAGATGCATGAAAATGTCCCACTATCCAGGGCTTGTTGAGAGACAAATATTTCAGATACTTAATTTCTTAACACCCACCTGGAGGTAGACAGTTGCACCAAACTTAGGCTCACCTTATCAGATGCCCTGCCCTAGATATTATATCCAAATATCTAACATTTTTAGAGCTAATTATGCAGAGATAGAATAGATATTTCACTCTGGCAACACAGTATTAACAGCAACATCTAGTCTCCAAATAATCAGATGTAACAGCAACTCCCCAATTTTCTCCCCAAATTGTGACAGTTTTAGAAAAGTAATATCAAAGAATTTCTGTAGAACCAGTTCAACGAACAGGGATTTTACTACCATTATGACTATGTGAAAATCATTTCTCCAAATATAACACCTAAAAACTCTTCACAAGATTTTAAAAAATTGCCTGAAAATACTTTACAGTAACCATAGCCATTCTAGTGAAGAGTGGAAATTCTGGAAAACAGAAAGGACAAGATGGTGAAACCCAAAATACATCAAACTCTGATACTAACATCCATATTAGCAAATCAGTCCCTATAGAGTAATTTCAGATGCTTATCAAAGAGCGGAGTTTATTTAATATCACAAATTTTATTTAAAATAGGATATTAAAGATTAGAATTATTCAAATGAGCCTGTAATTATTGAATTAAAGTCTAACTTCAAAAGTCACAAGCAATCAGAGTATTTCTATAGCTAGTTCTCACATTTTTTCTTTTTTCCCTGTTAATGGTAACTTTTATGTTTTATTTTTCACTGAACTCTCTGTCTCCCCAGTTGGAAGCCACTGACTCTGTCCTATCTCTTCTCCTGCAAGTACAATTTGGTCTAAAAATGCCTTGAGTATTTGTTGATGTAAAGTCAACTTTACTGAAATTTCCTTTTAATATGAAGTAAATGAAATTTGGAAAAAAAATACCCTGGATTTAGGTTTTCTTTGTCTTCACAATGAGCTGTGTAACATTAATTAGGGTGCCTTACCTGTCAAATTTTACTCCATCATAAAATGGGAATTAAACTAGCCATTCCACAAGCTCACTGTGAGTAATATTAAATGTATATGTCAAATGTTTTTGTACAATAACAATTTTTGCCTACAACAGACTCTTATTTGCCATTGTGTTATTTGATTTTAAATGACTTTGACTACCAAGTGGACATCAATTGCTCATTTAAACCTGGGTAATAATCCTAAGGCTTAAATATTGTGCTGTCCTATATAGGAGTGAACGATGGAGAACCACACTAGTTTATCAGGATTCAACTCACAGGGTTCATTTACCTTACAGTTTTAAAATTGCAGTCTTTTCACCATACTGAACACCAAATAGGAAATGTTCTTAAATAAATTATTTAGATCTCTAAAGAAGTTTCATGTCAATTCTTAGAATATTTGTAAAAGAAAAGAACCGACTATCTGAACTGAATTGTTCACTTCCTGATATGTCTTTATGAATAGGTTAAATCTTCATTTTTAACATTCTTAGAGATATCTTTACCTCTGTTTAATATTAAATAGATGTAAGATGTATTATTCCTACAATTTTAGCATGGTTACAGTTTTTAAAGCAAAACTATAATTCTCTGATCTGGAAACATGAATAAATTGTGAAAACACTTCTTTAACATGACCATAGTTACATTCAAGAAGTTAGCTTTATATATATATTTTTAAAAATTTTGCTTCATTCATCATAATTGTTTTAACAAGTAATATTATTTGACAAATATATATTTCCTATAAGGTGACTACAGGTTGCAGTATTAGCTGACCTAATAGCATTTTGAACTCAGAGAGTTATCCCATATTATTCTAGATCAAGTGAAATCATATTTCTAAGTATCCACACACCACTTCTAGACGAAAAGCACATTACCACAGTTCTATCTACGAGTGAACAGGATTCTGTTCCTCCTGTTTGGAATAGACTTCCTGCAATTAATGATTCTACACAGGCATTAATCACATCCTCTATCAAGTAGCCTAATGTTGCTGAGGAGGTGGAATCATTATGATGCTAAATTATATTTTGCCTGACAGGGAATGAAAATTCTCTTTTAGTAATTATTAAAGAGATAGGTAAAAAGAACAAGAAAATGACATGTCAAAAGTATTCTTTTAATTTTTCTTTAGAGAAAAAAATTATTTGCAAAAAGCGAGCTGTCCTTTTCGTCACTTTTCCCTTATTTCTTGTCAAGTTATTACATTGTCTATGTTACCAAAGTTACCTGTCCTGTTTGGAATATGTTGGAGTATTATACTTTTCTTACACTAAGCATCACTTGTAAAACTTAACTGGATCATATCCTCGTAACAAAGGAATAATTTTACTGTTTTATATATGTGAAAAGGCTTTCAGAGCTACAAAGCCCTGTATAAATGGTCTGGAACTCACTGCCAATTTTAAATTTTACCTCACAAGTAACTGAAGCCTGGTTATAAAAAAATAACAACCAAGAGAAATAAGTTAACTAAAATAGACTTCAGAAGAATGCTATTCACAAGAGGATGAATACTGCAGATTAAGAGTTCTGGGAGATAATTATAAGTGGGAATTAGCAGTAGGTTGTCTTTGCTTTAAAGTGAAAGAATATTAATGCTTCTATTTTAAAATCCAATTAATTATGGGAGGATGGTAGAGTTTTACATCTTCCTTTTTTCCCCCTACATCCAATATACAATCATTTACCAACCCTTGTTAATCTCACTGCTTCGAAAACCACCCACATAATCCTCTCCATCAAAACAAGAACAACCCAGTTTATCTCTATCATCTCTGATCTTTATTCATGCATCATCCTCCTAGTGACATGTCCACCTTCATCCGTGCTCTCTTCCCGATGTCCTTCCATTCCCCAAAGTTATCTTCTGAAACACAGGACTCATCTTGCCACTCTCCTGATTAGAAATTCAACATCACGGTTAATTTTATATGTGAGCCTTCTAGGCTATAGTGCTCAACTCTTTAGTCAAACAATAATCTAGATCTTGCTGTGAAAGCCTTCTTAAAGGTGTGGTTAACATCCAAATCAGGAGACTTTGAGTAAAGCAGTTTATCCTCCACAGCCTGTGTGGGATTCATCCCATCAGTTGAAGGCAAAGACAGATTTCCTGAAAAAATGCAATTCTCAAGACTTTAATATAGAAAACTTGCCTGCCTGAGGGTCGAGCTTTCTCTCTTTATATATGTGTGTGTGTGTGTGTGTGTGTGTGTGTGTGTGTGTGTGTGTGTGTGTGTATATGTATTTCTATTTATGTATATATAATATATATGTGGATCTATATATTTTTTTTCTGTTTCTCTGGAGAATTCTGACTAATATATCTACACATAACCTTCAGTTAAAGTGTAAACTGAATACCAGATGCTCTGTGGCCACCTTCCATATTCAGCTTCATCTCTTGAATCACCTAGCACAGCACTCTGGTCCTGTTGAATTTTCTGTATCTCTTTCTCATCTTCTGTCTGCATACTTGGCCTTGGTACATTTTGCCCTGTTCAATACCTGGTTACTGTCCTTCAGAACTCAGCCACCCATCATCTGCTTTTGCTCCTCCATCCTCCATTCCTGCAAAAACTGGACTAAGAAGTTTCTGCCCTTAGACCATCCTTTGTGCACCATTACAATACCATTTATCACACAATAATCATGGATTTATTGTCTAGCTCACCACTGTAATTTTCCCAAGGGCAAAGCCAACATTGTATTTTTCTTTGCGTCCCCAGACTCTTTTGCTATTCTAAGCACATATTAATTGTTGAATAAATCAATTTGTAATCAATTCATTGGACCATGTCATTCTACCAAGTAAAGCCTACCAGATAGGTGACTCCTTTCTCTTTTCTGTTTACTTTATTCATTTGAAAATATACTTAAAATAGCTGTAACATTTTATTCTTTGAAAGGGATCTGAAGCTACTATAGACTTATTAAGAATAGAGGAGAAAGGAGTGACATCAAAGTGTTTTATTCTGTAAATCAAAGGAAACTCTGTGTCGAATGCACAAAATAAAGAAGAAAATATACTCTAATGATAAGAGTGTTTACTGTGTGTCAAGCACTGGTCTAAATACGTTATGAACTCAGAGATATGAGAACCTTATGAGGTACACATCTGCATCGTGCATTGTATAGGCAAAAATCAAGATACAGAGAGTTTGAGCAGTTTGCTAAAGGTCACAAAGATAGAAAATGACATAGGTGGAAAGATGAACCCATAAAATTTAGACCTAGCATGTATGTGCTTAGCCACTTTATAATGTCCATTAGAGACACACATTTGGGGAAACATAAATATGTGTAACTAACTAGCCTTCTGTTACTTCTAGTTCAGCCTTAGATTATTTGTGCAATAGCTTCCTGTTAAATTTAGCCAATTTAAGTGAAGAAACAAATAATGGTAATTTTTAATTAATGACCATAAACTACTTGTTATTCTTTCATATGTTTATTTGCTTTCAATATGTACTTCCCCAGACTTCTAAAGTCACTCCAAATACATTGTAATCAGAGGCAGGTTTTAAAAACCAAACCAAACAAAGAAAAACAAACAGGTAAACAAAAACCTTTATCATGGCGGTACCTTACTGAATATGACGGTCTCATCTGGGTGTTAATTGCCAGAAAGGAAGATGTGCTATTTTAAAAAAAAAAAAAGTTTCTTATACATTTTGGAATTTGTATTTAATAATGGTGATACAATATGGTTTTCTAGCTTCACTTTAGAAATAGAAAGAACATGTTTCTTAGTTATTTTAACACTGAGTTCAAGCAGATAAGAATCTATGTTTAACATTAGCAATAATCTGTGTGGAGTAACTTTAGCATTTGCTTCTTTAAGAATCCATTTCCAATTACCATGTGTACTCAGATTGCTGAAAATTGACAATCTTAGTGTTGTAACAGTTGTGATTATTGAATTCTATCCCTGTGTCATAGACAGAGAAAAGAATTAAAAAGAGGGGTCTAAATTCTTTTTTGTCATGTTCTTTAAAGATCAATCTGACATCTTTTATTTATTAAAGAAAATAGACAATTGAATTGTTTCACTTATACTGTACTACTAAGTTACAATATTTTCCTAAAATAAAATATGTATTTTTGATCATTATAAAAACAATATAGGATACAGACCAGAACCGAGTTTCAAGACTCAGCAGTGCCCTTTGATAGCTGTTTGATCTTGGCCCCATATCACTTGTCCTAGTGTATCTACCTATCTGGTCTTTATAAAAATTAACCAATACATGGTACAGAGAGGAACATTCAGTTTTTGTTTGTTGTTTCTACTTTTGCTAGAATAACCGTTTCTAGGCTGGTATATTTTTTTTAACATTGATTAACAAAGAGAACACACTTTGTTCTCAAGCTGTGTAATCACAAGCAGTAGAAATAATAAAGAAGTTAACAGTTACATAGATATTTGTCTTTGTCTGTCTGGCTTACTTCACGTAGTATGATAATCTCTAGGTCCATCCATGTTGCTACAAATGGCATTATTTCATTTGTTTATGGCTAATATTCCATTGTATGTACATATACCACATCTTCTTTATCCATTCATCTGCTGATGGGCATTTAGGTTGCTTCCATGTCTTGACTATTGTAAATAGTGCTGCTATGAACATTGGGGTGCATGTATCTTTCTGAATTATGGTTTTCTCCAGATATAGGCCCAGGAGTAGGATTGTAGGATCATATGGTAGCTCTATTTTTAGTTTTCTAAGGTGCCTCCATAGTGGCTGCACCAATTTATATTCCCACCAACCCACAGACATAGAAAACAAACTTATGGTTACCAAAGGGGCAAGGGGGGGAGGGATAAATTAGGAGTTTGGGTAACATATACACACTACTATATATAAAATAGATAAACAACTAGGACCTACTGTTTAACAAAGTATTTTGTAATAACCTATAAGGGAAAAAAGTCTGAAAAATAATATATATGTATAACTGAATCATTTTGCTGTAGACCTGAAACTAACACAACATTGTAAATCAACTATATTTCAATTAAAAAATAAGTTTAGCCATTTTAGCTTCCTAAAATTTCCATTTTCTCCCTACAGATCTTCTTCCTGGAGAGATTATTTCTTGATCTTCATGGTGAGTGTTTCTGTATTTCAGGTCATTCCTCTCCCCACTAATGAAGAGCCAGTTTCACCTGTGTCCTAAGTGACCAGTTTTCCAATTCCAGGTGGCTGAACAACTTGAGCCCAGTAAGCTTAAGGAAGGTTCACGCCCTGAACAATTATTTATTGTTTCCCTTTTAAATATTTCAAAAACTTTGAGTCAGGGGTCAGAAATCAAAGGTGATCACAGAGAAGCAATCATAGGATTAAAAAGAACAACTTCTCTTTAAAAAAGAACTTTTACAATTTCTTAAATCTATGTTTTAAATGACAAAGGAACCACATGTTCATTGTAATAAGTCTGAAAATGTAGGCTATATATATATGTAAAATACAAATAGCATCCCCGTCTCCTACAACAAAGTTATACATGTTAGTAGTGTGTTCTGCAGGGTTCCATACCTTTCCTGTAGTACATTTTCAATGTTGCAGTTTGTAATTAGATTTGTGATTGTCCAGATTGTGACTGGTAGATCATTTCCAGATCATATGCTACATTTTTACAGCAATCAATACTCGCAGAATTAGTACTTGTACAGTAGTATTCATGATAGTCGAAATATTTCTAAGATGATAATTTTCTAAGAGGATGGTGTTGATAAGTAGTAGCAATGATCACAGGTCCATAGGTCCTATTGAGCAGAAATTTTCTGCTGCCAACAGCAATCGTCCAAGACTGTGGCTAAGCATGTCATGTGGTGCCTTTGTGCAACTAGAAACTGAACCGGCAGATGATCCAGAAGAATACTTGGAATCTTTCCTATATAATAAATGATAACTTCTTGAAAAAGCCCTGTCATTCTCTTCTGAAATGGAGTAATATAATTTTTAAAAATTATTAACTCAAGAAAATACTTTGGACACTCAATAAATTATCCATTTAGCCAAGTGATTTTTGAAACTCTATCACAAATGAGAAGGTTTGGACTACTAGAGAAATCAAAGATGAGATTTAGAATAAAATATATATTAGATGCTCAGTAAATGAATTTTGATGTCATGAGTAACTGTGTATGGACCAGAATAATGAGTAAAGATTTTAACTATCATGTCATCAAAATCATAACTTTTATTTTGAAGGTATAAGCAAGAAACAAATACTTGCTAGCTTAAAAAAAATCAGAGATGGAGGCAAAACGGGAAACGCATTAGTTAGGGTTTAGTTTCGTGATTTATATCAAAATAAAAATGACTGTTGGGTTGAATTTTTACCAAGTATATTAATTTCTAGGGTGGCTGTAACAAAATGCCACAAATGACAGAAATTTTATTCCCTCATGGTCTGGAGCCTAGAAGTCTGAAATCAAGGTGTCAACAGGGCCATGCTTCTTCTGAAGGCTCTAGGGACAATCTGTTCTATGCCGCTCTCCCAGCTTCTGGTTGTTGCTGACAATTCTTGGCATTTCTATCTGTATCGCTCCAGTCACTGCCTCTGACATCACATGGCCTATTTGCCTCTGTTTGTGTCTGTATCTCTGGGTTCAAATTTCCCTCTTCTTATAAAGACACCAGCCATTAGACTTAGGGCCCATGCTAATTCAGTATGACCTCATCTTAACTAATCACATCTGCGAAGACCCTTCCAAACAAGGTCACATTCACAGATCCTGCACGGACATGAATTTTGGGGGCACACTGTTCAGTGCAGCACCCCAAGTCTACCTTGTAAATAGACAGTGGTTTTCAACTGGACTCTGTCACCAAAGTTCCTCTTAGGAGCATTTTGTTGTCAATAGCGTTTCTTTACAATATAAACTAGGTATATTTTAAAACTGTTGAAACTCTTTTTCTGTTTCTTATGTTTAAATGCTTTCCTCTGTTAATTCAAGTGAGGTTTATTCATCACAAGTAAATTGAAGACATATTATTTTTTAATTTTAAGTTACTAGTTATATAAGGATTATGTGTGTGTGTGTGTATATTTTTTCTTTTTAGTGTCTTTATGATAACTCTTAGACAATAACTAATGTCCTCCTTTCTTTGTAAGTGGATAGTTTTGTTCAAATTGCAGCCTCATTTTCCCCCAAAGCTTTTTAATACTACATCATCTTCAGATGATTTGAGTACTTTTCTTCTTTTATATTGATCCATCTCTAAAATAATGCGCTTTTCAGAGTGCTGGACACCATGACTTCTACCGCAGCCCTGCATTTTCTATGGCTGATAATGGATGTGCAATTGGGAATAACTTTTTTAAAAAGATTTGAAGCTACTGTCTCTTATTATTATTGCTCTTTTTCTCATTCTATTTCTAGAGAGAGGAAGCTGAAATGTGTTAACACTAACTTATTTTTACTGATGTTAGTAAGATGATAGAAGTAGTACTTAGAGAGTCTCATAGTCTTGTCTGTGGCATTTTTAACAAAATGTTCCATAGTAATACATTAATTTCTTTGGGAAAATGTAAAGGCTTTTAAATGTATAAATGATCTTAAACTAAAATTCTTATTTCATTATTACTGTATGAAAATAAAAGACCCTTTTTCATTTTAGGTATTTTTCTGTATACCCAGTAGTTATTTTAATTTTTTTAAATGTCTTAAAATGCATGTCTTTTTATGGCTTGATAGCTTATTTCCCTTTAGTACTGAACAATATTCCATTGTTTAGATATACCACAGTTTATTTATCTAGTCACATACTGAAGGACATCTTGGCTGCTTTCAAATTTTAGCTATTATGAAGAAAGTTACTATAAACATCTGTGTGCAGGTTTTTGTGTGGACATACATTTTCATCTCCTTTGGATAAATACCAAGTAGTGCAATTGCAGGATTTAATGGTAAGAATATGTTTAGTGTTGTCAGAAAAAACAATTTTGCAAAAGTTTTAATTTTAATGAAGTCCATGCATTGTGCCTTTGGTGCTATATCTAAAAGGTCATCGCCATACCCAAGGTCATCTAAGTTTTCTCCTATTCATATTCTAGAAGTTTAATGGTTTTGCATTTCATATTTAGGTCTATGATCTACTTTGGGTTGTTTTGTGAAGGGTGTAAGTTTTGTGTCTATATTCATTTTCTTGCATGAGAATGTCCAGTTGCTGCAACATCATTTGTTGAAAAGATACACTACTGTTTTAAGTGGAGAAAAATTATTTTAGTTATAAATATAATTGTAAGCATTCAATGTTTATTTGTGATTCGGTAAAAATATTTCTCTTAACTAGTTCACAGGTTCTAACTATGCTGCTCACGGTGAAACCTTTCTACTTACCCTATTTTCCACCTCTGTGTTTATAATGAATTAGATAATCTCCAAGCTCCTGAGGATTTTTGTCTCTAAAATTCTTTGAACATGAAGTATCAGATTTGAATTGATTCATACAAGTACTTGGGAAGAGTCAATTATTGGAACCTTAAAATATCTTTTAGCATAGTGTAGACACAATCTTAGAATCAGTGGGACGTATTTTAGGGAAAAGTGAAGAAGCCCTCAGTGAAAAGACGGTTCATTTAGTTCTACTTCTGCCTTTTTCCTGCATTTTCCTATTGTATTTCAGTTTATTCCCCTCTGTCAATATTCTAATTTGAAAATTATCTTAGCAATGGTGAAATACAAATCACCACAGTTTTTATTACTTACAAGGACTATTTGACACATCTATGTAAAATATTCAGGTAATTAACATAGAATTTTGAGGCTCATAAAAAAATCACTACACTCAACAGAACTTCCTGACACCATATAATAGATTGATTTTTAATGTAGCGTAATGTTTAGTCTCAGTGAGTAGAGATTTCTGACTATAATTAGATTTGATGACTTAGAAAAAATATTATCTATGGTGATTGATGATACTCTAGCTATGTATGTGAGAGTCAATAATTAAATTACATTCAGAGCATAGAGGTATTTATGTCATTTTATTTGTGCATCATGAATTTACTGTCCTTATCTCAGAATTCTTCAGTAATGTTTTGGCCACTCCGATTTTATTTCCATGGATTTATATAAAATTTTTACTTGCTATTAATTATTTGGAAAATTTCAAGTCTGAGGTGCAGTGCTGCTTTACATATACATTTTTGCTAGAATATTTCCAAATGATTATTCTGATAAAGGGCTATTTTACAAAACATTTTCAATTGCAAACAATCTTGTGGGTTTTTTTTCTCTGAGACTGTGATAATGTCAGTGCTAATTGAATAAACTAGTAACTTGATCCGTCTAATTTCCTTGATTTATGCTGTAGAACCTCTGCCAAATAGAGAAAATCATACAATTTGTTATCTTGGTTGACTACATTCCAGATGCTGAAATAATGAGCCCAGGATATTTCAAATTTATTTGAAAACAGTTTATATAATCTCCCTTAGTTAAAGAAGCTACGAGCAGGATAGAATGATTAAATTATGATATTCCAAAATATAGAGATGCTCCTGTCTTCTCCTTCCCAGATTTCTTTTCCTATGCCTCCTTTTCAGTTCTAAGAAAAGGACACCACACAAATTTTGCATGACACATAGAGTCCCCGCTGAGCTGACCTCACAGGTGTTTCCATCGAATCCTAGAATATGTGTCAAGCTCACCTCACACTAGATCAACAACCTCCAACAGTCTGTGTACTTTCACATTCTAATGCCCTTACTTATGCTTTGTTTTGTAGTCATAACAGGGTGATATGTGTTCTAGTTCCCCTTCTTTTCCAAGAAAATGGTAGCAGTGTACTTTTCTGCTCCATTTGAAGAGTGATGTGGACATACGATATAGCTTGACCAGTTAAACATGAGCAGAAGTCAATTGCAGGAGGGAGATGTAAGACCTAGTGAATTAATATTTATACCCTCTCCCTGTGCCATAAGGATCTTAGATGCATGTGTGTGAAGATGAGTCTCCATCAGCCTAGATCCTAAGTGTCTACAACGGGCAGAGCTTCTGCGTCAGTCAGGCTTCTGGCAGGAAAGAGAATTCAACTCCCTTGGTTCAAAGAGGATAATGTAATGAAGGTATGACTTGGAGAAGCGGGGCCAGGGTTAAGGGGAATCACCATAAATGTCAAGGCCCCCAGAGGTAAGGGGGAGAAAAGAACATTCCAAGTAGAGGAGGTAGCAGGTACAAATGAAGGGGGGAGGGGGCACTGAGCATGGGTTTTCAGCACTAAAATTAAAAAACTACAGAGATTGAGAGTGAGATAATCATGAAATGAGAAAGAAAGGTAATACTAATACTATGGTAAATTCATGTCTAATTGAGTGAAAGCCACTGCTCAAAGTACTTTACCTGTGTTAGCTTATTTGAGTTTTTAAATGATTATATGAAGTAGGTACAAGTAATAACTTTTCTGAGAACTGAGGCTCAGAGAAGGAAACATCTTGTATAGTTCATCCAGTTAAAGTGTGAAGGTGTTTAGGTTTGAACCCAGGCAGTGTAGCTCCACAACTCTTGTCTATAACAACTACACTAAACCCGCTCACACAGCTGCATGAAAGATCGTGCAAGACTTGTGTGGCAAATGAAGGATTTCTTTTTCTCTTCCTCCTAAGCGAAGTAAGAATCCACTGAAGGGTTTTAAAGGATAACCTGAACATATGTGATTTCTAAAATGGCTCTTCTTTTTGTAGTGTGGAGAACTGGATGGAGAGCAAAAGGTACAGGCTAGCGAAACTAATTAGATCGAATCAGTATTAGTCTAAGCGAGAAATGGTGGTATTTGGCTTAGAGTGAAAGTGGTACTGATGTTGAAAAATATGAATGACTTTGAGACAGATTTAGAAAGTAAACTTGAAAAATCTCAATGTGAATTATATACAGAAGAGAGGATTAAGGACAAGCATTAAGGACAATGCCTATGTTACTGTCTTATTCAACTGGATTTACTAGGGGGTTGTTCATTAAAATGAAAATAGTGAGGAAAAAAAACAGCAAAAGAGAGAGATGAGTTTGGTTTAGGACTGGCTGACTTTGAGTTGACTTTTATTTATCCCTATGTAGATACTGATTAAGCAACTTTTGGTGATGTCTGATTCTCACTAGAGCTACTAATTTGAGCCTATTTTCTAGAGATGACATTTACAGCAATAAACATGGATCAGATTACCAGGAGAGAGAATGCAGAGTGAAAAAAATGGGGTCTCAGACCAGGTCTTAATTGCTTCGACATTTAACAGCTCAGGAGAAGAGGTAGGATTTTAGAAAAGAAGAGGTAGATCCCCAGCAAAGAAGAATATGAGAAAACACTATAAATAGTGCTAAGAAGAGTACAAAGATAAACATAACCAGATACTTAGAATAGAAAGCAGAATGAAGAGCTGTCAGTGAAACCAAGAAGAGTTTGAAAAGAAAGGCCAGGGTGTTGAAAGCTGCTAACAGTTCAAGCAGTTAGAAAAATAAACGAACGGCTCTTGGTGTCAGATATGACCTTAAAAACCAGTTATTCCAAATTTATTATTGTTAGTATATGAAACTGAGATCCAAAGAAATTGAGGAATATGAAATATGTATTTTATACCATGTTATACATAGCATCCATCATTATTTTCTCATTTAATTATCTAAAACAGTCAAAGTGCTCTACATAATCACATCAGGAGGCATATATTGTCATTTATTAGGAAAAATTATCCAAAATTTGCAAGTAAGACAAAGGGAAGGTGGTATGTCCTTTCAATGTCATGCAGGGGCATTGCTTAAAAGAATCACCCAAAGATTATGTAATTCTCCAGGAAAATGTACCTGAGTTAGATTTGGCTTTTTACTATTTGATTAGTGCCCAGACACCACTGTAAAGTCACATCTTAGTTTACAGGTTTCTCACCAGTAAAAAAGAAAAGAAAAAGAACAACATAAACCCAAATTTATGATTTTATTGCCCCAGAGAATTTTAATTAGTGTCATGTCTTTCATGGTATTATTTTTATTATTTCTTATTCTACTATTTATAAATGCCTTAAAATGTTCTTTGAACCAGCTTTACTATCTCTCTGCCCCTTCTCAATAATGAAATAATTTTAGTTACATTTTTATTTGTATAAGATAATTTTTAAGTTATACTTTCATATAATCAATCGGTTTACTAGATTAAATCACTGTTTTACCATAGCAAATAGCCCAGTGGTAGCCTGAAAATTATTGGTTCACTACAGATTATGTGATGAAATATCAAAAAAAGCTTACCTGAAAATATTTTTCTAGAAGTTACATTTTATTATGCATAGTAGGATAACAAAATTGAACCATTTCCTTCTCAGACTGAGACGTAGCACAATAAATGCCAACTGTTCCCACATCCCAAGTTGAATTGTGATTCGACAATTTGAAATGCAGTAAAAAGCAAGCTTGCTTTTTTTTTTTTTTAATTTAAAGCTTCTCAACTACGTAGAGACAACAAAAGTGTCAGGATTTAGAGATTAAGAGAAGATTTTAAGGGAGAGTTCTTGAAGTGCTGTGAGTCCCAATCGCAGTCCCGAAGGAAACAAAGTGGAAGGTACTTCCCTCTTCATATCATGTGAAAAAATAACAAGTTTAAGAAGACCACTCAGATAGCTTACTATGGCCCCCCCCCCTTCAGCTTGAGGCACACAGTGTCTCATCTGACTCATATCCTCCTAAGGAGCAAAAGACTGGATAGCTAGGTGGTATTAGGTCAGATCAAGGACAGAGGCGTCTGAGTTGAAATCAGCCTTCTGACAGTTTCTTCAGGCGGCCACTCGGGAGGCTAGAGGCTTCCAATGATGAGAGGAACATGAACGCTGTAAATATCCTCTCTCAAAATCCCACAGCCAGGTGAGATGTTACAGTGAAAGCAAGGCTTAGACCAAATTCTATCACTCATAGAAAAATGAATTGACAAACAGATCCCAGACAGTCCTGAGTTGTACTGTTGCAGCCATATTCAGTCCTATATCCCATAAGTTCATCGGTATTCAGTTCTACATTTAGTACCTTTTCCTCTAGTACGATGACAGATTCTTCCATATCACGGTGGAACCGAAGGAATAAACACCTGGGCCAAAACCCCCACTTGGGAAAATGTTACACCTTGAGTTCTCTAGAACTTGTCCAAAGGCCAAGTATCTGTAAAAATTTGCTAGTCAATAAACATATCTCAACCACTACCCGTTTAGCAAATACATACATATTTGTAAATTCCCTTAGGCTGATTAACAAATCCTCTATTGCAGATTGAGATAATGATAGTTCAATCGTTTTTAGTTGAAATCTACCTCTTTATGATTTTTCCAGGCGTTCCTTATTTCTCTCAGTAGAAATCGAAAGTTCCTAATTTTCAAATGCTGACTCACTACCCCTAGGGTGAATATTCCTGATTAAAGTATTTCAAGTGTCAACCAAATACCTAGAGGGTATAATACAAATACATATTCCATACATGTCACACATGTGATGATGAGTTATTTTTAAATAAATTACTGACAATATAAGACCTAAAGTTCTATAGGGTTTCCTGGCAATGGATTGGGTAGGTTGTTTGCATAGGACAAGATATAGGCAATAGCTGGGCTTCCCTGGTGGTGCAGTGGTTGAGGGTCCGCCTGCCAATGCAGGTTCGTGCCCCGGTCCGGGAGGATCCCACATGCTACGGAGCGGCTGGGCCCGTGAGCCATGGCCACTGAGCCTGCGCGTCCGGATCCTGTGCTTCGCAACGGGAGAGGCCACAGCAGTTAGAGGCCCGCGTACAGAAAAAAAAAAAAAAAAAGATATAGGCAATGGCTAAAACTAACCATCCAGAATAGAGTTGCTCTTGGTAACCCTAAAGGGAACCACGTGTGAGAGATTCCCAATGATGGGGCAGTGGGCTCCGAAGAACCCACACACCATGAGAGAAAGTGTCAGCTTTAAGCATCTACCGGGCACACACAACATTATTAATCTAGTAAGAGCTTTCATGCCACACTCCAACAACTAGTGTGGATCGAAAACTTCTCCCTTGATGGGGGGTGGGTGGAATTTCAACTTTAAATGAAATTCATAATGTTGAAATTAATACAGTGGATTGAACAAAATAATTATTGAACTGAGACTGTATGTGGAACTGGAAGTTACTGGTGGATTCTTGTTATCTGAAAGTGACCATGGTAGGTACGGGATGTGCACTGCTTTTCACCCAAGGAAGCAAAGGCAAAACAAGTCTCACAGCACAGGTGGAATGGACAGTGGAGGATAAAAATAAGGCTCCTTTATATATGCTCTCAGTGGGTCCCATTCTTCAGTATAGTGATTCACGTCATTCAGATGATTCAGAGTGAGGCAGCTTTGAAATAAACTTATTTTTTTTTATCACTCAGTCTTTTATAGCATAACTATAATGAGTTAAAGGGAGATTCTCTTCCTGTAAGAGTGAGAAAAGGAAAGAAAGATAAAGTAAGTGAGGGAAACTGAAGACACCATCCTGCTTCATATGTTTTAGGACATTTTATCTGCAGTTGTTCAAAATTTCAGATTTAAGATGATGTATCAACTTGTTGGCTAAATAATGTCATTCAATAAGCCTGACCCTAGCTACCTATTACATATAGGTTTTCTCTGGGCTATAATTCCTCTCTAATAATCTCTAAAATGACCATTCTAAGTGCTTTTGGCTTAAAAGACTATATTCCAGAAAAAGTATAATTTCTATTTAACATAATTATGTTCACTTATCATGTACATTTCTGTGCATAATTATGTTCACTTATCATGTACATTTCTGTGCAAATTATCAAATGTGCCAATGAAATTATGGAAAAAAATTGTCAACTAATTTTAGAGTAAAATAAATGATTTATAAAATATTATACTTAACGTATGATCCTTGATAAATTAAAATTAGTTTTTACCATCCTCAGTGATTGTTTTGTTCACATAACATAGAACTACCTAGAGTGACCTGATTCTGCCATGGAACTAAGAGCATCATTAGATTTTAGAGGAAGAATGATGGCTGTAGGGAGACACAGTTGATTGGCTATGTTTCTCAGATGTTCACACTACCTCCCAATAGCTGAAGAATTGTGCCCTAGAGTTATCACGTCAGAGCTGCCGAATGCCATCCTGACGTTATCATAAACCAGTGTCATCAATGATCAAGTTTCCCTCAGTTAAGTATAAAACCCCCAGCTCCCCTCCATAAGCTAACTGAGTCTCACCGTACTCTCTCACTTTGATATCTGTGATGAATTTAAAACCTTATAATCAGTAGAAAAGTGTGGTTTTGGTTGGGTAAAACAAGTTATAACTAGAGCTGAGTATAAATGCTGTTATACTCAGGATAGCTGTCAGTAATACATGAACTATAAATGCACACCTGTTTCCTTTGAGATCAACTCAAGGAAGAAATGAAAAATGTAAATAACCAGACGATATAGTCTCCAAACAGTACATCCTCAATTAAAATGAATATAGCACATAGCCTACCTTCAGTATAAAAGAATAATCAAGTTTCCTTAAGGAAGACTGCATGTCAACAAAAGCAAAAATTAAAATTGCAAACAGAATGAGCTTTCTCGTGAATTTGTAAGATATGAAGGGAATGTGTGTGTGAGCGTGTGGTTGAGAAATATTAAAGGAAAAAGAAGAATCTGTGACCTCCCTGTTTTCCTTTCTAAAAAGAATATATTCAGAAAGTTCTGAAGGTTCTGCACTTTAAATATATATTGATAGAAAGAACTAGTAATACTCCCAGTTATAGGAAATGTAATTTTTAGGAACTGCCCAGCAGGAACATAATAAGTAGGTGAAAACTTGCAAAAAATACAGAGAGTCAATCTTGAGGATTAGTAATCCTCAAGTGATTTTTCCATGAAGACTTTGAGCTGCTGAAATGAGAAGGTTGGTATTTGTTGTAAATAAAACAAGTAAGTGCTTATATTAAAACTTGAGAGAAAAATCACTTTTTCTTACAGCCTAGTAAGTTGCAGTCAATAGTCTGCTTGCCTAGTTGAAATATTTTTATTAATTTATCTGCAATTACCAAAGAAATATCATGTAGAGGTAATTATGTGCTGTTCTCACTTTTTGAAAAATAGTGTTTTATCAAATAGTGTTTGTATGTATCTATTGACCCTGCACAAATTCAAAGGGAATCTGGAGAAACTACTGAGGGAAATGCACTGTACTTTGCAGCTCCATTTCAAAGTTATAGAGAGTTAAGGATCCAACTGCTAGTTATAAAACAGTTATGTGCATCTATTGGTCTGACATTTATTATTTTAGCAATATTTCTGTGTAGAAGCAATATCTCTATATTTAAAAGATACATTATTTTACTTTTATTAACTAAGGTCTTTACTCCTTTTTTTTTTTTTTTTTTTGGTTAATTATAAGCCTTGTCCTTTAGATCCATATAGTTTCATAGTTCATTAGCAAGCACAGAAGACAATATTATTATGGATAATATCTATTGAGCACTTACCATTTGCCAGGTGCTATGTGAAGGACTTTACATGAACTAGCTTATTTAATCTACAGAACAAATCTTGGAAGTAGATACTTTGTTATCATCTTAGTTTTTCCAATGAAAAGAAATAAGGCACAGAGAGGTTAAGGCATGCTGTTGGATGCAGAGCAGGCTGGGAGCAGAGCTAGACTTTGAAGTTAGTAGTTATCTCTGAAGCCTGATGCCTGACCACAGTGCCATGTTTCCTCTGTTACAAAATACTCAGCCAAATAAAAGGAGAAGAATGTTTCTTATAAACAGTCAGCCTTTCAGGCAAAATCACCAGTGGCTTACAAAAGGTGATATTATTTAACATAAATATGTAAAAATTACTACAAAGCAGAATGATTCAAGTACCTTAGGGAAAAAAAAAAAGGACAAGTATAAATAAAAAATTTCTGTAGATGTACCATATACTGAGATAATGCCGAAAGCTCACTAATGATGTGCTCATAAAGCATTGTTTTAAAACACAATGCATGGAGAACTTAACACATTAGGAGGTTATTGTTCCTTTGACATGATGGCTGAGGGTAGAGGGAGAGGGTGACTTTATCCACAGGCAAACCATTGTTTTCCAAAGACTACAGAATTATTTGTTTCCATGTTATGGCATATAATTATTTTTAAACAAAAATACTCTATTTTTAATCCTGTGTTTGAAAAATGTTGGCACATTTTAGGACTTGAATGCTTTGCAAATGTTGGAGAAGTAAGCGTGAGAGCACCTCTCTGTGGTGGGAAGTTGTTACTGTTTTAAAAAGAGAAAAACGTTTTTAAAAAAGACTTTTTCAGGAGCTAACAATTATTTTGTGTCTTTTCCAAGCCATTTGTCTTTCTCCTGACTGCAAAGTTTTCCCTCTTTTTTTTCTGTTAAGTATTGCTAGCAAATAAGTAATGTTTAGGGTGTTATGTTACTCCTGACTTTCAAAGAAAAAGGCACAGTGTAATTCCGGATCTTTGGGAAAGTTAAGGATAAGTTAATGACATCATATTTCTTTCCTCTATATTTCTAAGAAAGAATGTATTAATATTCATTTCCAGAATACAAAGGGAATATTTCAGTATACATTCCACAAAAGAAGCAGAACTACTAAGAAATGATGCCCATCTGTCCATCTTCTCTCCCTGACTTCACGTCCTGTGGACTCCAAGCTCCAGTATCAGACACAAGGCAACAGTCTGACCTAGACAACTGTGTAAGGTCGAATTCTTAGGACTGTGTCTGATGCTGGAGCTTGGGGGTCACAAAGTAGGCTGCGAGGGAGAGAATATGGATGTAAAGTAAAGTAGCAACAATCCGGAACCCATATACCAAAAAAAATAGCTAGAGGCCACGAAAACAGAATGAAACCTATGTGAGCCCTTATTGCCTCTGACCTTGACTGTGTAGTTTTCCTGAAGAAGTAAAGCCCCTTCCTCATGGAACTAAATACCCACACTGGTCCCAGAGTAGAAGAATCTGAAGGAAGGCCCAGTGAAAGGTGGGCAATGGCAGACCTGGCCACTGTCTCTCACCAACGAGATGAGCCAGCAGATCAGTGAGGACATAAAATGACTGCTGCTTCATTTCCCCTCCAGTGCCCTGTAAGAAGCTCTGCTATACCCCACCCTAACCAGAAACATACAGAAAAGAAATACTGGAAAGTGTGGTAAGGCCTAGCCAAGTGGCCACATCACAAGGCCACCATAGCTCACCCCTTGTCAACCCATGCAAATCTCCTTAAACTGTATTGATCTCCAAATATTGAAAACAGCCAAGTCATGCTTCCACCTAACATGGTACAACTATCCCAGGTCCAACTGAAAACAGATGAATCCCTTCCTCGGAAGGGATACAAAGTCCCTTTTTTGTCTTTGCGTGATAGTCATTTTCTATTAGTTCATTCATACTCTCTCATTGATATCCTGCAGCTTAAATATGGAGATATACAGTTAGATATTATTAATGTATCTTATTTTACATGATTAGAGTATGAGAAAGAGGAGAACAAAAAGAAAAAAATTCTGTGATGTGATGTGTGTATGTGGGGGTGGGGAGATTTATCACACACACAGACACACAAACATATTCATATCAAAATAAGGAAGAAGTACTCATGACTATTACAGCCTGTGTTTCTCCGGCTGATCACATGATCATAGCTGGTATGTATAACAAGCTTCCTCCACTACCATCCTGTACACCCTATACCCTCAGCAAGCACTCCTGTTGGTTATAGATTCTTGCCTGCTAAACTTACCCAAACCTTTATTCCTGAAGAAACTGGACCATAGCAGCCCAACTTGAATTGAGTTATGATAGTTTTCCACTGACTTTAATCATAGGAAATGAAAGTATTAAAAGGCACCCTGGAGGATCTCCTGCATTCCATACAGACCCTCCTTTACCCACATTATTTGGTAGCAATCCAATTTCACCTTGATAGAAGAATCTCTCCAACTAGTGCAGAAACCCCATTCTTTGCCTGTTAATTCAGAAGTCCCATCTGGCTAGGTCAAACTCTCAACTTCTACTTCAATGAAATTATTGTCAGGTTCCCTGGCAGAAGCATTATTTTCTTTGGTACTAAGATCTCACAGGACTTAACGTCATGGAGATGAGAAGCAAATATTTTGCTAGTGGCTCACTTGCAGTGATAGTGGAGGAGCCTCTTCCATTTTCCTCCCTTGATTCCCTGACCCAGGAACTCTGACTATGGGAGATATAGCACTATATGTGAAGGAATGGTGATCATACAGAACACCCTGGACATATTACCTCAGCCCTGAAAGGTATTGCCATCTAGCTGGCACCGTAACTGAGTCTCCCTTAGACCATTCCACCATTACATCTGTGGTTCTGTAAGGAAAACCGTGGTTGGACTAATTAATTCCATGAGAATGGACCCATTGCCACATTTCATTTGCTGTGAAATAAATCCTTTGGTCAATGATGGCACATTCGGCGCATTGGGGAAGAGCATGATGATGAATAAGGCATTCTGTACATACATAAGGTAGTCTTGTGGGCAGATTGGGCACTTGGCAGTGCCTGTAGCCAGTAAACCTTCACTTGGGACACAAATATGTTCAAACTGTGTGTCTATTTGGAGGATTTTTGTCACCAGTTGACCATCCAAGCAAACAGCTGGCCATAGACCATATGGTATCACTATAGACCTGAACCTCTGGTTATTTCTCATTCTAAGCAAAATGAACAACAGGGTGCACTTTTCCCATTCTGCCCATTGGGAATGTTTCTTTTCATCACTGTCCTTCAGGGCTATCCTATAGTGGAGCTGGAGAGCTGCCACTGTCCTCTTTGAGAGGTACCTAAATATTGTGCAAGACCACAGATAACAGACCTGAAGGTTTTTCTTCCCCTCATTCAATTGATTGTAGGGAGCTTTCCATGACACCATAGACGTGGACTGGGAGAGAGATGTCTATATAGCAGGAGTCCACGGGCAGTGGGACCATCTCCTTGAGCAACTCACTTGTGTCTTCAGGGCCAGCCCAGCCCCATCTCATATATACCACTGCCATCTGATGGTGGAGCGCTGCTGTGACTGCCCCGTTTTATGACTTGGTGGGTCAGACACACCCAGTTCATGATGGGCAGTTCCCTGTTGCATGGTAACTTGGTGGTCCATGGTCAAGTTTTCAGTCTCTACTTAAGCCCAGTAGCAAGCCAAAAGCTGTTTCTCGAAAAGAGTGTAGTCATCCACAGGGCTTTGCTCCAAAATCCTAATAGTCTGTGTAGTGATTTACCTATGACAGGCTTCCCAAGCCTTCAACAGCATCACCATCAAATGTGCTGAGCCATGTGGCCCAGGGGTCAGAGCAGACTGTTATACAGCAGCTTGAACCTGTGGCAAAGGCTCCTTTTATTCCACGCCTGACTCAAAACTGTCGTTTTTTACTCATTTGGTAAATGGCTTGGAGTAGCACACCAAAATATGAAATTCCATTAATTCCTAAAGTCTGTGGAGTAATCGAAACAATTTCTTGGAGACATTCAAATTTAACATCATATAAGTATACTCTGATTCCCAAACCATAAACAGAAGTTCAAATCGGATTTGGAGACATTTATAAAGATACATAATCGGGGAATTTCAAAATGTCCATCTGTCACTATTTAAAGATTTGATTGTTTCCCAATCAAAAATAAAGTGTATTTCAATCAATGTGTCCATTTGTGGTCCATGGGGTAATGTGTGCCTATGATTCCATTTATGTGATAATTTCTTTGGTTCAAATGCTGGAAATATTGATGTAGTAGCTCATTAGTTTCAGTAAACTCAGTTCATGCTGTTTTCTAGAGGTGAGATATTAAGGTAGAACACAAAGAGCTATAAATGAGAATCCATAAAAATTAGCATTATATTGGCAAATATAAATGATGAAGAAAATTGAATGTTGACGATTTAGCCTATAAAAGAGAAAGCTAAAGGAACTATGTTTTGAAGAAGATGTAAAATTTCTTCTAAAGTGAATTTAAAAGAAAAAAAAAGAAATAGAAAGGAAGTATGGGAAGGAGGAAGGAAGGCAGGAAGGAAGGAAGGGAAAAAGGAAGGGGGAAAAGTATAGGTTCTCCGCACTGGAAGTGTACTACATAGAACCAAAAATGACACAAGAGAGAGATGTGTTTAGACTTCCTCTAGTTCATTTTTCTAACTCATGTTTACAATCTAGAAATTATAAACATTTATACTCAACCCTAATATTTAATAGAAAGGTGAAGCCTGAATTTTGAGTAAACAGATGGCATCTACTACAGAAATACGCGCTCGGCCCCACTTCTTGTTTGCCTACATCTGCTTCCAACTTGGATCATTTGTTTGGCTTCCTTCCGCGCTGCATGTACACAGATTAAACAGGTTTATTCAATATGCTGTTTATTCAATATCTTATTGAGATAGAGTAATTCACTGATTTGCTATATTTAAGACTAATACCTTACTGTACGGCAGGTTTTAGTCCATGTTTTCAAAAGAGGTGCTGATGCAAACACGGAGCTACCAAGGTAACTGTCAATAAACCCTTCCATCTTTTGTTGAAGTGCCAGTTCCCATTTCTTCTGCTGTGACTTTTTTTTTTTTTAACATCTTTATTGGAGTATAATTGCTTTACAATGGTGTGTTAGTTTCTGCTTTATAACAAAGTGAATCAGTTATACATATACATATATCCCTATACCCCTTCGCTCTTGTGTCTCCCTCCCTCCCACCCTCCCTATCCCACCCCTCTAGGTGGTCACAAAGCACCGAGCTGATCTCCCTGTGCTATGCGGCTGCTTCCCACTAGCTATCTATTTTACATTTGGTAGTGTATATATGTCCATGCCACTCTCTCACTTCGTCCCAGCTTACCTGTGTTTTCCGTGGAGACGGCATGGTGTATTACCCTTCAGGAAGCCCTCCTTAGTAACTCAGGTTGGTGAGCCGGGCTCCTTGCAGGAGAGCAGAGGATTAAATGCAGACTCTCCTGCTGTTCTCAGTCAGCAACCAGGTAGATCACTGGTTCAAACAGATGTTTCTCTTGTAGATCTTTAAGAACTATAATTGGGTGGAAAAATAGCATGTTTCACTTAATTCAATTTACTAGTTGCATTCATTTGTTGGAAACTCATTTAAAATCCACATAAATATGTTGTTTTGAATAAATGAAGGTAGTCTGAGGTGTATGATTCTGTCCAGACGTCAATAAAATATATTACACAATGGTTGACACAAATAAATGGCAGCTTAACTCTGAGAGAATTCTTTGTGAACATATGCCTAACTCACTTGATAACAAGGGTCTTGACGTAGTGTCTAAAGTTCTCTAGGTCTAGCAACTTCTCTATCTGGGTTACTGCAATATATTTATCTTCTGGCCTTGACAATTAAATACCCAGTAAAACTTAAGTTAATATCATATTTAAATATAAGGTATACATTTATACATATTAAATACATATTGTACTATTATATTTATTTAGCTATATGATGTGATATACAAGAGAATAATTAAAGGAAAAAGATAAAAATATAATTGCATGATTATGTCGTATGTATATAATACCTTTGTTATTTGCAAATATCAGTAAGTTCTTTTAATTTACTTTGTATTTTATTATACACTAAAACCAATGGAAATGGAAATATAGGGAGAACCCAACATATTTTATTTATTTATTTAAATTAATTTTTATTGGAGTATAGTTGATTTACAACGTTGCTTTAGTTTCTGCTGTACAGCAAAGTGAATCAGTTATACATATACATATATCCACTCTTTTTAAGATTCTTTTCCCATATAGGTCATTACAGAGTATTGAGTTTCCTGTGCTATACAGTATGTTCATATTAGTTATCTATTTTATATATAGTAGTGTGTAATGTCAATCCCAGTCTCCCAATTTATCCCTCCCCCATTTCCCCTTTGGTATCCATAAGTTTGTTTTCTACATCTGTGACTCTTTCTGTTTTGAAAATAGGTTCATTTGTACCATTTTTTTAGATCCCACATATTTTAAATAGTTATTAATTTATGGGAAAGAATCTAAAGAAATTATAAGCTTGAGAGATGGAGTATTTTTTAAATGTGATCTGTAATTTTGGAATTTTTATTGACAGATGAGAGTGGAGGAACCAATGTAGCAAAGTGCCCAGCTGATCACATAGAATTTTATATTTTTTTGCTGTGTTACATAATTTTTTAACATTCATCTCAATTTGAACCAATATGGCACATTAATTCATCAGAATACTGCATAATTATATTTATGGGTTAGTTGGCCATTTTGAACAGTAGGACTCAATAAGAATTTTCTTCTGGATTTTTTTTTTTCATTAGACCCATATTCAAGATCATTCACTGTGGTTTACATATTTTTAATATGAAGTGGAAGACTTCAACTTAGATTTTGTTTTAGGACACATTAGGAGATTCTGTGGAGCCATAGTTTTGGAGGTGGCCCTGGAGTTAACATCCAATGTTTAAATAGTTTAATAATTTAATATTAGGGTTTTACTTCATGTAACTGTGGTATTTCTAAACATTTTCTCTGTATTATTTCTGGGATAACTTACACTCAAGTTAGTTCTTAAGAAGCTCATTTTGAGAGTTAACTATGAATTCAGGGGCTCACTCAATTTTAATTTGTTTCACCATTGCATGAGAGATATCAACAAAGTTATCTTTCTTACTGAATGAAGGATAGCTGTATATAAGGCATGTGATTTTTTTGTTTAGTAAACACCTTGTCATATAAACAAGTTTGTAGGACATACTAACAAGTTCAGAACACCTGAGAAAGCTATTTTCTATCTCTTAATAAAGCCATAAAAAATCTTTCACTGGACCAATGGTAGTCACATAGCGACAACCTAAATAATTATAAATATTAATCTTTATTGAAGTCATATCATCTTTCAAATTCAGCAGGCAATTCAAGTCATATCATCTTTCAAAGTCAGCATTCCTAAAATACTTAACCAGAAATGTGGCACACAGAATTTTTCATAGCAAAACATCATACAATCCACCAACAAAATACTAAGAAAAACATTAATTATAAATTTAAAAAAATTCATTCATCAGAATCATAATCTGTGCCATAGGTCTGATCCTCTAAAGAGTATAGTCATCATTTTGTCAAGTCTATTTCAGCTAAACTCCTCAGTCTAGTCCCCTAATCCTCCAAAACATGCCCAGTTCGGCTATGAATAAGTTTTCTTCTATTCATATCTTCTTTTCGATCTCTCACCCTATCTTCCATTTCACAAATTTATTATAGAGTCTTGGGCCATCTACCTACACCCTTCCATATACTCTCAACATTATCAGAGAATTCTGACAATTTTGAAAGTCAAACACTATTAAAATCTTCTTTCTCATTAATAAGGATGGTCACTTTGAGACAATTATATCTCTCTTCCCCTTTTCTCACCACAGCACTTAACGCCATATGTATTCAGGTTAAAGAATAAAATAAAGTCTTTAAGGAAAAGAAAAAGCACAGTATAACAACCTAAAAGCCAGCCAACTTACGGAGAAGAAAGTTGAATAATAGAAACCTAAATTCTTAATATGAGAAAGAGTCCTTTCCCTTAATGCAGAAAGCTCCTGTGTAATAACCAGAAAAAAAGATTAATAGTCTTTGCTTGAACAATTATAGCATTGGGAAATTCACTACTTTATTGGGGAGTTCATTGTATTGCTGGACAGCTTTAAAATTGGAAAGTTCCACCTGATATTTGTTCGTTTTTCCATATAGATCGTGAGCAAAGTGTAAAGCTAATGCAGCTGACCTCATCCAGACTCTGAACAGGGATGACCTTCCTGGATTTGTGTGCTTTGTACTGCAGATAATTTGACAGTAAAGGGCCATGTAGTGTTCACCGTTCAAAATGTTCACGTGTAAAAATATCTACACAGATTCTTTTATTTAAAATTTTGTACAGATGATAAAATACTTTCTTGATAACTGAACTCACACTCTGAAATGAGAGCCTGACCACACAATGAGTTACCAATCTCCTTTTCCTGCTCACCGAGGATATGGTGAAACTCTTCACCCATGTGCCTGAAATAATAATTCTGGTTTGGTCTGGATCTTACACAGTGTGCCCTTTATAGTTTTTGCCCGATTCAACGTGATCTAAAAATACAGTTGCTTCTTTTAAACCAAGTCTGCTAGTCTATTGATTTTGCCCTTGTTTAAAGCATAATCTTTTATACTAAGCATTGTGTGTTTAAGAAATAGCTTTGCCTCCGTCCAATGTACCTGGCTGGATGCCAGCTGGGAATGTGTAGGGCTTCCCACCTGTCTGAGCTTTAGAGGCTCTGAAGATGGAGGGAGATTAGCATTGAAGACTGTGGGCATTAAAACCTTTTTATAAGGCAAATCCAAACCTGCTTAGTGTTTGAACTCAAAAAGGTGTAACACATCTCTTCAACATTGGGTCAGTGTAGCAATAACGATCCCCAAGTATGATTAGCTTAGGACATGACGGTGTTTGAGTTTTACAAAGAAGTTTTAATTTTAAACATTTTCATATACACACCATCCTGTATACCTTCCAACCAGGACACCAACTACCAACTTGAAGTATAAACTAAGTGTCTAAAACGAAAAAGCCTACCCCTAATTTTAAGTGACAAAGGCTCAGGCATTTATCTAAAATATCACAGTGGTATCAGTACTGGTTCTTTGTTTACATTTATGCTTGGACGCCCTTACTAGTTTTTAGCTACAGATAATACAAACTAATACTTCTCTATATATCCAGATAATCAGAAGCAAGACATCAAACTACTATAAAGATACAATATTTCTAAAGATGTGTTTTAATTAATTTGCTCAGAAAGACTGCAATACAATAAAAATAGAATACATGAACTGATGTTTGACACAAAACTAAGTTGAATTGATATTTGACACTAAGTTGTGTTAGTTTTGACACAAAACTAAGTTTGACACAAAACTAAATTGAATCTTGAAAAGTTACATTCAGGGAAGTATTTAGATGTTTTATTTAGAGAACATTCTTAAAATGGTTTCAAATGCTTGAGAACAACTAAATGAGTCACTTTTCTTTCCCAGTGATGTTTCACTTATTTGTTATTTGAGAAATCTTTCCAGACAATTATGCAAAAAAGTGTGAAAAATAAGGACAGGATTTTCTGAAAATGATAAAAAGAGATTATTTTTACTAGCTATGTCTTTGTAAAAGAGAAGCCACGTATTAAAGATTTAAAAAGTAGAAAAATTAACATTCATGTACTGTATTAAATTCAGACAGAAGTTTCACTAAGGTGAAATAATAAACATATGGAGCATGTCACCAAGGAGACCAATTAAAAATGTCATCAATCAAAAGTACTGACGGGCTTCCCTGGTGGCGCAGTGGTTGAGAGTCCGCCTGCCGATGCAGGTGATGCAGGCTCGTGCCCCGGTCCGGGAAGATCCCACATGCAGAGGAGCGGCTGGGCCCGTGAGCCATGGCCGCTGAGCCTGCGCATCCGGAGCCTGTGCTCCGCAACGGGAGAGGCCACAACAGTGAGAGGCCCGCGTACTGCAAAAAAAAAAAAAAAAAAGTACTGTCATCATCCTGGTGGAACAGAAGTAAAGGGAAAAACACAAGAGAAAACAACTAAATGTTTTCTATATTGACAAAGGTCAGCCATTATTATTTTTTATCTTAATATATATACAAAGTAGACTCTCAGTTGGTATAAATTCCTAACAGAAATCTCACCCCTGCATATAAAATTTTTAAATTAACATTTTTCCCATCAGAATTCTATTCTAAAATACCCAGTCTTGTATTTTTATTCTCCCATTATCTTAATTATTCATTTTAGAATGACTACATAAAATTCTGAATTTTGTTAAAGCACACTGAGATTTACTTTTTCGTATTTAGGATTATTATAATTGATCAAGATACAGCCACATCTATATACTGAGATAATCTTTCATACATAGTAGATACACATATCTTTCTTCACTTTCTAAATGTCTTCACCATTTCTCCAAATATTGTTTAAACAACTAAACATTTAATATTTTTGGTTAAGTCATCCTGCTCTTTCTGTTAAGATGCAAATTCCTCTACATAGATTCCCCAGTCATGATCAGGTGTATCCTCTATAGGGTCCATTTATTGAACATCACTATTCCAACATCACCATTGACTGAGAGAAACTGTAACCTGGGTTAAAGTAACTTCATTGTGTAGAGAGCGTCGAGGATGCTGCAAAGTGCAGAGTTTTGCTCATCTCTAGGCAAATACAGTCTCCAAGCAAGTAAGGAACCAGAAAGGAAAGACATAGACCTCTGGGAACAGAAAATGGTTGGAAGAAAAAGTTGGGACAGCAGAAGCAAAATGCAGACAATTTAAAAAACAAAAAAAACCAAACCTATTTCACAATGTAACCTCTACATTTGGATTAGCCAATGTGTTTTATTACTTTAGTTCTATGTATCATTAATGTCTATACATCATTATGAAAATAAAAAGTGTAAATCAGCTTATCAAAATTAGAGTGTCAAAGTTTTAAAATTAATGTTTATAAAACATTTTAGTAGAAAACGATGAGATAGACCTGATATCTGTTCATTTACTCTGCAAATAATTCTCAGACTGACTACTCACAATGAACTGTGCTTACACATAACTTACAATGAGGCAGAGGGTATGAATGACATTTCTTTAGTGCTACAATTGGCTCTTGCATATATTTTCATACTTTGAGTTGTTTAATCTTATGAGCTTTAAAATTTTGAGCAGGACTCAGGGATTACACTATTAGAAGGTAAGTTTATTTATAAGAACCATTCAGAAGGAGAGAAAGGATATTGCATCAGAATGATTTAGAGAGTTACATTTTTAAAAATTATGATTGTACTTAATTGAGAGAAGATTTAGAGCACGTATTCTTGGAAAAACTATGTGTCCATGATATTTTCAATTTTTGTTTATAACCCTGGAAAGGAAAATATTATTATCCATAATTATGGATTGATACATCTGGGTATCAAGCTTCTTTGGAAAGAAATGATGGCTTGTTGATATGTTCTCTAAATCATTTCACAGTCTAAGATAAAATTTTACTGGTTGATGAAATCTTCGAGAGTTACCCTTTAGGTAAATTATTTTACATTTCATTTAGTTTTCTATTTAATTTTATATAAAATTGGAGCTGGATACTTCTGGGAAATAATTTTAATGCTAACATGTTATCAAAATGCATAACAGAGTATGGCACACTATAAATTATAATAAAATTATAGTATTTTCTAATTTAATATTATGATTAAAATAAGTTATAATCATATAATAAAAGATAACCAGCTTACTAAATATTGGAATACAAGCTTCTCCTTGTGTGTGTATATATATATATATATATATATATATATATATATATATATATATATATATATATATACAGTACACAAAATAGTGCCAATCACATAGTAAGGAACTTAACGAATATTTGTTAAGTGAATAAATGAATTTAAGTTTAAGTGGACAAAGGGACTGCTTACTTGAGTCACTCATGTTGTACTCAAATCAGTGCATTTCTTGAAAACACTGTGTTCAAAGTTCTATGTTAAGCAAACAAGTAAATCCTAGTTGAGACAAAAAAAAATGGAAATAAAGAAAGAGAAGGATGGGCTTCCCTGGTGACACAGTGGTTGAGAGTCCGCCTGCCGATGCAGGGGACACGGGTTTGTGCCCCGGTCCGGGAAGATCCCACATGCCGCGGAGCGGCTGGGCCCGTGAGCCATGGCCGCTGAGCCCGCGCGTCCGGAGCCTGTGCTCCGCAACGGGAGAGGCCACAACAGTGAGAGGGCCGCGTACCGCAAAAAATAAATAAATAAATAAAATAAAGACAAGGAGGATTTAGGTCAGGAAGAGGAGGAGGGAGAAGAGGAGAAGACAAAGGAGAGCATTTACCAGTTACCTTTACCTCTGGCATCCTTCCCCCCCTCTTAGTAGCTTTTATCCCCACCTTGGTGCATCCTTCCCCAATTCCTACTAAGGGACTCAGAGCTACGGCAGTATCTCTGGGATGTCTTTGAAGCTGCAGCGGCCCATCAGTGGCTTGTCCTGGGAATCATCAATGCCATGAATCTCCCTCAAAATACTTACAAAATGTTCTCTTCACACATATTCTTCAACAGCATTCTATATTGCAAATTACCTAATAAGATCATGGATAACTTTCTAGTTGGTAATTAAGGGCAATTGCGTCATGAGATATTCCTTGATGACCAAAACAAACAAACAAAAAAGCAACCACAAAAAGGCCCTAAACAAAACATGCAAACCAACAAAAGATCATGTCTCTTATCCTACATCTAAGGCGCCCAGCAATGCCAGGGAAAATTACACACCCTGCATATCTATACTTCGATAATTTAATGTCTTAATTTCTCCTCAGGACATTTGACTCTGCTACCTAGTCTGTCTCCTCAACTGCTCATTGAAACTTTACCTCAAATCCCCATCTGGTAATCATCCCCTGGGTAATTTTCAAATGATTATTCCTAATTCATAAATTTCCTCAACTTTTTATACCCACAGAGAAATGCCCTCACCTTTCCCTCCAGTCTCAGAAATAATAAAAACATAATAACACCCTGGGCTAATGAACACAAAGAATAGTGTTTAACAGAGTCATGATCAATAATTGTTTTTCAATAATGACAACAATGCTCTGAAATAAATACTAAAATTGTTACCATTTTTTTTAATAATAAAACTGAAGTTTAGAGAAGTTAGGTAATATTACCATTTTCATGTAGTTAGTAAGTAGCAGATCCAGTATTTTAACCCTCCTGTTTGGAGATCTCCTTCTCACCTTCACTTAAATTGAAAGAGAATAAGATCCAATTTAATCCTCAGTCTACCACGAATAATCCCTCCAAAATTATCCTTTGGGGATGTAAACAGAAAAGAGTTGAAGAAGAGAAGATGGTCAATAGTTTTGTTCCTTAAGTTCCCAGCCTCTTTTCTTACCTCTACTAATGATCCTTGTTTTATGGGTATCTAGAATATCTGCTGGAATGGATGTGTGTGGTTGATACTCAATAAAGATACACTGAATGGGCTTCCCTGGTGGCGTAGTGGTTGAGAGTCCGCCTTCCGATGCAGGGGACGCGGGTTCATGCCCCTGTCCGGGAAGATCCCACATGCTGCGGAGCGGCTGGGCCCGTGAGCCATGGCCACTGAGCCTGTGCGACCGGAGCCTGTGCTCCGCAACGGGAGAGGCCACAACAGTGAGAGGCCCGCGTACCGCAAAAAAAAAAGAAAAGAAAAGAAAAGAAAGATACACTGAATGGATAAATCTCAGTTTCTCCTCATAGCCAAGAAAAGACATCATCTTCAGGGTATTTGCTAAACTCTGTGCTAATTCTTTTGTTCCTCATTCCTCTGGTCCTTAAAGACGGGTGAAACCCAGAATTTTATCCTTACTCATCTTATTTCACTCTATCCCCTTTCTTTGGGAAATTTATTCAACATCCAACACTCAGTTTCCACTTGTAATATGCTAATTTATTTCAAATCAATCCATATCTTATGCTCAGGGCTCTTATTTTCTTTGTCTCACACACTCAACTTCTATTTATACGTGAATGCCCAGTATGCATCATGAATAAAAATAAACTTACTTCCCCCCATAATGAGTGTGTCCTGTATTCTCTGCCCATACAAGTCAGCAACAATTACCTAATTCCTTAGGTGAAAAGCCTGGGAGGTATAAAAGATAGCTCTTCCTTCTTGCTCATGTATAACTTTTCCACATTAAAATAGAATTTATTTTCCCCTTTTGGCCATCTCCACTGCAACAGGTTATACTCTATCATTTTCTTTGTGTAATAATTTCTAACTGAGAATTATCCATATTTCACAATGCATCAAAAGTGAATTTTCAAAAATACAATTCCAGTGCTGTAATACTCTTATTTAAAATTCTTTACTGGTTCCTATTATCTTCAGAATGAAAATCCAACCTCCTCTATGTGGGATATCTTCTCTCTATATCTATCCTTCATGTTCTGGATATATACATAGCACTTTCTTTACCAAATTCTTCTTCCACGAAGTCTATACCCTCACTCTAGGTTCTAACCATTCTGAATGAATTGATTTTCTGAAAATGAGATGTATTTTATTTTGCTCATGGCTAACAATCTGGGTCTCAAGATGCATTCCAAGTAGCAACTCCTCTGAGACATTTTTCCCATGACCTCAAGAAAATGTCCCCAGGTTGTGACAACGTAGCATTATTTACAAAATTCTATCATAATGGATTTTCCATCTCCCTCTTTAGGCATTGGCTCCTTGAGAACAGGGAGCAAAGCTTTATCCTTGGAGCACTGGAAATTAATACAATGCCTGTCACTAAAGATTTTGTTGTTCTCTTTCTTTTGACTTGCTAGTGGAAACTAAATCTTTACCACTGGAATTAGAAACATCAGTGAAAGGCAATTTGAGCATATAGGTTACATATCCTCTTAAATAAACCATTTTTGGTTAGGGTTTACATATTTCAGTCTGTTTTCAATAATGATTTCTTGTTCAGATTCATTACCTAAAAGTGTTAGCTACCAGACAAATTTTACTCTAAATGTGGTTTCAGTTCCTAAGGAAGTTATGAGGGGAAAATCAGAGAAGAGGAAGAATGTTAATAGATTAACTTCAATACCAGGTAAATTACTAAATTGCAATTATCAAGAAAGTATTATGTGGAGAATGTCATTATTATTCACCAAACTGTGAAGTCCAAGGTAACTATCCTTTAGTTGACACTATGACATATCTTTCCATTACCTCTGCCCTCAATTCCTCTGCATAATCAACCTTGCCCTTGGTGGTAGGGCTTTTATCATTGTGTTAAAAAGTGAGAAGCATCAGTATAATCTGTGAGTGAATAAATCAGTCTTTTTTTTTTTTTTTTTTTGCGGTACGCGGGCCTCTCATTGTTGTGGCCTCTCCCGCTGCGGAGCACAGGCTCCGGACGCACAGGCTCAGAGGCCATGGCTCACGGGCCCAGCTGCTCCGCGGCATGTGGGACCTTCCCAGACCGGAGCACAAACCCGTGTCCCCTGCATCGGCAGGCGGACTCTCAACCACTGCGCCACCAGGGAAGCCCTAAATCAGTCTTTTTAACTACATGTATATTTATATCCAAACCATATCCATATCTAGATGTTTCAAACACATAATGAGTATGATAGTTATAACAGAAATTGGTATATATGTATTCTTATGAATTTTATATCAACATGATCTTCCTACTAGCAAATATAAATTTCCCACAAGTCCCAAAGTATCATGTTCACATTAATGTAATTGCATATATTTTATTATCTTTAAAATAAAGGTCATTATTAGACAGGACTTGGGGAATAGAGACAGCTGTAATATTACAGGCCCCCATACCAAAATGCATCACTAATTTATATATTTGCTTTAAAAAGTGGGATTGCCTCTCCATTATTTTTTGCATAGATAGACATACAAGTTTTCCACTTTATTCATAGCCAAAAATATGTGTAAAATATTTGTTAACCAAATTGAACAGCTGCTTTTTTTATGCAGTTGAGTGTTAGCTATAACAAAGGCAAAATATAGGTCATTCCTTTTTCTCTCAACTGGTACATTTATTCAATTCAGATATATAGCTGGGAATTTTTTCAGTGTTTTTCCTATTCTGTTAGTCAAAACAGCACATCTAAGATTGCAAATGAACAGATCAATTTCAGAAATATTGTGAGTGTCATTTAGACAGCAGGTTCTGTCCTAGGGACTCTGTTAGAATTCCTTTCCCTGAAGACACAGTTCTTTATTATATTCTCTCTATCACACAACAAATTGTTAGTGTCCTGCAGACACAAAGTCTGAAGTCAGGTTTAAACCTCATGTTAAATATATTCACTGTCTTAAGCAGAAACACATAGAAATAAGGAAATTAAAAATCATATTATCTCCTGCTATGATGTTTTCTATTTCCTCCCACAGGAAAAAAAAAAAGAAATCTTGAAGGATACTAGTATAGGACTATTCAATCCTGTGACGTTGAATTTTTCACACTTGTTGTTTAATTTTAGCTCTAATTTATTACTTGAATTTAGAGCATAAACTTTGTCTTTAGGCTCCAGCAGCATTATTTTTATTTCCGACTTGTATTCTTTTTTGATATTAAAGCTTTATACTTCTAAAAATTAAATATAGATCACATTTTAACAAAAAGCCCATTTTCAATGAAAATTTAGTTTCTAATCTTCTGATTAGCCAACCTGAAAGTGTACAGCTTGCTTTTTGTAAATGGTCTTTGCCCTAAAATACCTGACATCTCTTGCTGGTATTCTTCTGTATTCTGTGTGTTCTTCCTACACATTTTTGGGTTGTTTTTCCAGCAAGTATTTCAAACCCTGATTATTTTGATTCACAGTTGAATTCAGGTGACATTTATTGAAATTCTGCCCCCAAAAATCTTAGTTTTAAAGGATACAAATATGAAGCAAGCACAAACCCTATCCTTTAGCTTTCAGAAAAAATTGAGAAATCTGACATTTATTGTACATCTAATATGCACCAGATTGCCTCTGATACATATTATTAGCTCAACTGCTGATTCACAAACAACTACCCCACAAAGATATTAATATTGATTATTTATTAATATGAAGGGCTCAGAAACATTAGATAAAAATGTCTTAAATATTAGGGCCAAGATTTGATGTAAGAGCATATAATGCCAAGCACATATATATACTACCATGTGTAAAACGGATAGCTATTGGGAACCTGCTGTACAGCATAGGGAGCTAAGCTCAGAGCCCTGTGATGACCTACATGGGTGGGATGGGGGGGAGGGAGGTCCAAGAGGGAGAGGATATATGTATACATATAGCTGATTCACTTCGTTGTACAACAGAAACTAACACAACATTGTAAAGCAACCAAACTCCAATAAAAAAAAATAAAAATTTTAAAAAACCACACTCTTACCATATGACCCAGAAAAAAAAATACAACATGCAGTTTAAAATATTTTTTTTGGTATCAGTGTATGTTCGACATTATATTCCTTGATGAGAATTTTAAATTCACTTCTCATTCAGTATCATAGGACTCCACGTATTTTCTTAAAGTTGTTCTTCCTAACATGACCCAATCAATGTTCTCTGGTATTTTTTATTTACGGGTTTATTTGGCATACAATAAATGGATATATTTTTTCTCAGGACACTAATATCACGCACTCCAGTTTACTGGCCTTAGGCTGTCTTTCAAAGATAGTATTAATCCTCCAACTCTCTTCTTTTACAAAGTTATTTTCATTGTTCTATGTCTTTTGCATTTCCACGTGTATTTTTAGAATCAGTTTGTCAGTCTTTACTAAAAATCCTCCTGGGTTTTTTGTTTTGTTTTGTTTTGTTTTTTGCGATATGCGGGCCTCTCACTGTTGTGGCCTCTCCCATTGCGGAGCACAGGCTCTGGACGCGCAGGCTCAGTGGCCATGGCTCACGGGCCCAGCCGCTCCGCAGCATGTGGGATCTTCCCGGACCAGGGCACGAACCCGTGTCCCCTGCATCGGCAGGCGGACTCTCAACCACTGCGCCACCAGGGAAGCCCCCCTCCTGGGGTTTGGATTTGGCTATGTTGAATCCATAGATAAATTTGGGGAGAACTGATGTTTTAATAATATAGTATCTTTCTTTCTTTCTTTCTTTCTTTTTAATTTTTTGGCCATGTCACGCAGCTTGTGGGACCTTAGTTCCCTGACCAGGCATCGAACCCAGGTTCCCCGGCATGGGAAGCTCAGAGTCCTAACCACAGGACCACTAGGGAATTCCCAATACTATGTCTTCTGATCCATGCATGTGGTATATCTCTCTATGTATTTAAGTTTCTTCAATTATTTCTAGTCATCATTTGGAGTTTTCAGTATGAGACTTCTGTACTTCTGTCAGATCTGTCCCTGTATTTTGTATTATTTGTTACTGTCATGGCATAAGACCGTCTAGAGGCTATGACATGGAAGGAGAGGAGGGGCAGGGAAAGAGGGGGCTAGAGAGGGGTGTACATGTCCAGGTGAGCATAGCCAGGGACCTCTGGGTCAGAAAACACCCAGGGCTGTGGCAGCTCGGGCTCTGTTTGTAGCCGCAGGGCTTATTTTATCTATGGCTAGCACAAGGTGCAGATTTGCAGGGTACAGAAAGCCCCTAAATGGCTAAAAATCTGCTTATATTTTAAGACAATTGGATGTGCAAAAATTTTGAGTTTGGTGCCAGTGGGCTTTTGAGTTAATGGGCCCCAGCTTTCTATGAAGAAGTAAACAACATAGGCTCACTATACAGAGGCCACCTTTAGCTCATTTATATAACAATCCATCCCTTGGCCCCATGGTGCTTTACAATCGAAGTTGCACATTATAACACTTGAATCTGAAGAAAGGGATAAAGCATCTTCAAGACTCAGAATCCTTAAGGGTCATAATCTTGGATTTCAAAGTCCTTTTGCAGCTAATCTGACCACATAGTGGAGGAAAACCCTGGGGAATGGATGAGAAAGGAGATTCTGACTTGGTCAATCTGTTTAGTTAGTAAAGTGATATTATGGCCCCTTGGCAGTGTGTCCCTGGCTACCTGTAAAGCAAACTTGGCCAGTGTCATCTACCCACAAGCAGCAAGATGCTCATCAGGTGTACAGACCCCTCCTTCAGCAGCCAATAAATAATCTAGGATCATGTGATTATCTACCACCATGACCGGTAAAGCTCGGTGAGACACGGCCGAGAGCTCCAGCCCTCGGGCCATTTGTTTAATTTGTGTGAATGACTCCTTAGATATGGCTCTCTATGTTGTGTGCTGTCCTGTACATGTGAAGTCCCTACTGCCTCCAAAATTAGCGACCTGAGGGTGATGAGTTCCAGGTGGACTCTTCTCAAAGTTCGTTTGCGGTGTTGGAGAGTTGCAGCAGTGTAGTTTGTAGGAACAAGAACTTTCATGGGGGAGGATGTTCATCTACTGAGTAAAAATCTACTGGAATTTTGAGCCAAACCCACGTGCAGGGAAATATTGGCCAGGGTTGGATGAGAAGAAGCTTAGGGGAAGCTGTTTGATTCCCTCACTGGTCCACGAGGCTCCCTCTGCTACCTGTATTCTCTGTGTTCTATGAAATAAGTTTGCATTAACAAACTTCAAGTTTGCATTAACACCATTCCAGCTGGTGTTAATAGGAGCATAGAAAGGTATCATGAAGTAAGCTTGCATGTCATCTGTCTTGCATTCAGCACATGGGTCAGTTAAATTGGTTATGGGTTCAGCCTATTATTGTCCACATATCAGCAAAACAAAACACACACTTAACTGGTGCCCTCAGGCAAACAGAGCAACGGGGCCACCACCTACGAAGTCTCATTTCTGTAATGCCTAGAGATTGTATTCAGCCACTGTTACTACCAGAATGCTCGTGATCGGTGCAATCAAACTAAAGCTGCTGTAACCCATAGGCAATGCTGTCAGATTCTACAGCATTACAGAGATAAACTTACAGCTCTTACTATAATCCTCATCTTACCCTGGGGTGATGATAAATGTAACCCCTGCCAACAATGTACGCCCCTACAACTACTGGCTTCTCTTCCTATTAATTGTAATAATCTCTCTCCCCCTCCCGTACCAGCCCCATTTATCGGTGTGGAAAGAAATTGCACTAGCCCAGTGGCTAAGGGCACCTTAACACAGGTCTCCTCCTCAGCTACTAGGCACTAAAACAAGGGAGACAAAGTATACAAAATAATATGTATACAAAAAAGGCAAATTTTATATAACACTCCATGACAGCCGGCTCTCCAATAATTGCTGAATCAGGTGCCTACAGTACATAGTCATAGCTCTTGGTAAGTTAACCTCAGAACTTAGATGTTAGCCACGTCTAAGACGCCAAACCATTTACCCATGTTATTGCGAATGTCACCTGTGAAGGTAGCTATAGCTGGTAGAGGGAACAGCCTTGCTTAATTCTCTATAGTCTCTACTTAGCCTCTAGGCATTAGCAGCTGGCTTTAAGCACAGACCATGCCTGGGAACTGAAAGGTGAACTAGTAGGAATTAGTACCCCTTCTTTAAGCGAAGACACTGCAACCCTTCAGTGCTTTGCCTTGGGGCACTGTGGCATGTCACCACGCACATCAGTAGGGGAGTGTTTCCTGGTTCCCACTGGGCAGCCCTCAGCAGCAGCATAAAAGCTCAGGCTTGTTCTGTGAGTAACCTGCTGACAGAGGACATACCTTCCAATAATGAGAAAAAAGACAGCCTGGGGCAGAGGGATGCGGTGAGGAACAACCGGGACAGAAGCATCTTTCAGCAAACCTGGGCCAATTTTAACAGTTAGCTGTGTAATGACCCCTTTATTTAGTCCTCCCAGGAAGCCAGCACTTCCTGAAGCCAGGTCAGGGGAGAGCAGGATCTCATAAAGCATGAGGTCTTCCTGGGATGTGAGATTTGGGCACCAGGATCCCAGAGAGCCAGCCAGTGTTGTTTATTTTTTGGAGCGCAAACTACAGTTAATGTGGTAAAGGGGAGATTGTCTAGAATCTCACAGGAGGGGACTGCTGGATCCCTCTGTGGGGCAGGTTTCTACCACTCCCTGAGATGGGGGCAGGAATGGAAGTGTAGGGGAGCAAACCTTGTCACCCTGAAATGTTTCTTTGGCATGGGGATTATTTCCAGATGAAAAAAAATCAGGGCTCAAAAGACTCAGGAAGAAACTTTGACCGCCCCCCAACTATGAATTCTTCATCCACACCACCTTCCCAGCCCAATTCCAAGTCCTACTGTACACTCCCCCTACACTAGCCTTTTTTCAAATTCCTACTCTTGTTTCAAATCTCAGATAGCTAACGATTTTTCAGGGAACCTTCTCTTGAAAAAGATACATAAGCCCCGCACCGCTTTCTACCATGTGTTTTCACAGAAACACATATCTCTCTCTGTACAACTCATCCCAGTAACATGTATTCAAGTGAATATATTTTTCATCCATATGTGTCCCACAGTTGACTCTAAGCTTATTGAATTCTAAACACTAAGTTCACTTCCTGGCACATGCAGTGAGCCAATGCATATTTGGTGAGAGGAAATAAATGAATTAAAACATGTATTGGGCTTCCCTCGTGGTGCAGTGGTTGAGAATCTGCCTGTTAATGCAGGGGACACGGGTTCGAGCCCTGGACTGGCAGGATCCCACATGCCGCGGAGCAACTAGGCCTGTGAGCCACAACTACTGAGCCTGCGCGTCCGGAGCCTGTGCTCCGCAACAAGAGAGGCCGCCATAGTGAGAGGCCCGCGCACTGCAATGAAGAGTGGCCCCCACTTACCACAACTAGAGAAAGCCCTCGCACAGAAACGAAGACTCAACACAGCAAAAATAAATAAATAAATAAATAAACTCCTACCCCCCAACATCAAAAAAAAACCCCAAAAAACAAACAAAAACACCATGTATTGATTACTTCTTCTGGGCCAGATAGAGTACCTTATATAGAAACAGCCACATTTGTAGGGGTCTTATCCTAAATTTGTAACTTTAATGCTTAATTGCCAATTATCAGAATTTAGAGTTTAAGGTATTAATGTAATTGTTCTGATCCTTAATTTTCTGGCACACACGAGTTCAATTACTGACTATTGTGCATTTCAAATGCTTGTTACCAACAAGGTAGAGAACTGAAAAACAGGCTAAAAAATAATAAAATGAGATTCTACTCAGGGAGTGATATGTACCACCATATATCTATGGAAAAAATAATAATCTAAAATACAAATTGAGAGGGCAAGAGTTACCTGGAAGTGTGTAAAGCCATACAAAGCATTGCATGAGGGTAGATAGCAAATTGTATACAGTAAGTCCCCTACATACAAATGAGTTCCATTCCGAGAGTGAGTTCATAAGTCCAACTGTTCGTTAAGTCCAACAAAGTTAGCCTAGGTGCCCAACTAACACAAGTAACTATATATTACTGTACTGTAATAGTTTTATAATATTTTCACACAAATTATACATAAAAAACAAACACAACAAATAAAGAAAATATTTTCAATCTTATAGTGTAGTACCTTGAAAAGTACAGTAGTACAGCACAACAGCTGGCACACAGGGGCTGGCATCAGGTGAACAGGCAAGAAGAGTTACTGACTGGAGGAGGGAGAGGAGGTGGGAGATGGTAGAGCTGAAGGATCGACAGCAATAGGAGACAGAGGGCAAGCTGCTGTTTCACTCTCACCTGACCCAGATGGCATGCGCATTCGCATCTTTGAAAGTTCGCAACTTTCAAAATGTTCGTATGTTGGGGACTTACAGTATTAAAAATAAATAGACATCCAAAGGTCAGTTATTCCCTGTGCTTCATATCAAACTGCTGTCAGCAATGAGATTATGGTCTCCATGTATTAAAATAAAAACAGCACATGATAATCCACCTGCTTCTGTTGGGCAATATGTCATGGGATATATAGGAAACTGGTGAGTAAAAATGAATTTAGCACCTGTTTCAGATGTTGGTAACACATGGTCAGAGCTATTGCAAGGATGGAAGAGTAGGTGATGATGCTGAACTATTTACCATCAAACTGTAGTCCTGCCATGAACTGACGACAAATAGATTTCAAATCTTTTCTCAGAAATTCTCCTTTGCTCTCCATTTTCTTCTTTACAGAACCCCTGTTGCATCCGTACCATTTCGTCTTTTCTTCATCAACAGCCTTGATCCATACATACATCCCAATGGACAGTTTCTCAAGTTCCATTTTCTTTTCATTGTAGAGATATTGATTAATCCTGAATTTATGATTATAACTTTATTCTCATTTATAGCTCCTTAACTTCAGGAAAGCATAATAAGGATGGAAAAACCATACACACTCTTTGAAGCCTTAAAAAAAACCTGTTTAATCTTGTTCAATCATTTGTTACCACTTTGATTTGGGAAAACCATTTAAACCATGAGAGATTTCTTATCTAAAATGGAGAAAATAAAAAAGTCTGGAAACAAGTGTTTATAAAAACTACTGGAAACTCTTTAAATGTTAGTTCTCTTCTTGCCCTTAAAATAAATGATATTTAGTAAAAAAGAAAAAAAAAAGTGTGGGAATGAGCACCATGAACTTCATCTGGCATTTTCTCCTCCATCATCTTTGTGCACTTGGAGTCAAAAGTGTTCTCCCATTTTCTGAAATACAGTTTTATTAATTAAAGCAATATCTTATAGTGCACATCATGATCTCTAAAATTAATCAGATTAAAATTTTCATTTCATATCTAATATTTACCATTATGCTAACAATAAGATTGGATTCATAATGTTTCATCACTTGGCTCACAACTAAAATGTGAGACTTAAAATGATGCGCATGGCTTCTCATACGAATCATCTTGGAAAGACATTAACATTAACATCAATATGAGGTTGAAGGCAGATGAAAGTCCACAAATCATTGAATCAACAACCTCATTACTATCCTACATGATTATACTGTAAATAATATGAGACATATCACAAAACAATCTCTAACTTCAAGGGCTTTTTTTTTTTTTTTTTGCGGTACGCGGGCCTCTCACTGTTGTGGCCTCTCCCATTGCGGAGCACAGGCTCCGGACGTGCAGGCTCAGCGGCCATGGCTCACGGGCCCAGCCGCTCCGCGGCATGTGGGATCATCTCGGACCGGGGCACGAACCCGTGTCCCCTGCATCGGCAGGCGGACTCTCAACAATTGTGCCACCAGGGATGCCCGAGGGCTTTTTCTCCTTGAAGTAACTATTTATCTTCTAAAAACTGGCTTATTTTTGTCATTTATGAAAAACAAAAGAATGGAAAAAGAAAGATTAATGGATTAATTTTTAAAGAAAAAATAAAACACATATTCACTGAAATTAACAAAGTCTGTTTTGGGTACAAGATGTCAACTACTCTGTGATGGTCACTGGGAATCAAACATGAATTCCCTTTTTATATTTAAGGATCAATATCATTTCAAAAAGAGGTTTGGCAAAGTTTTGTTTTGTTTTAAAAATCAAGTGTCAATCTGATTTCATTCGGTAATTTCAATGTAGGAGTTAAATGTTAACCTAAACTCTATTGTGCAGGAAACTGAAAGTGATTCTTTTATATTACATTCCATTGTTATAAAAGGGAAACAAAAGTTTCTCTACAAAGAGCCATCAAAGAAAGGAAAAGAAATGTAGTGAAACATCATATTCAGAAAACAAGCATCTTGTACACACATAACCCTTTCAGGTAAGCCCTTGAGCAGGGTCATTTCAAGATGAATCTCACCCAGCTTGAGTTCACTGTACCCCCTGACCATGCATTGATATGGATGGAAAAGCAACTTGCTTTCACTCCCACCCAGGATATCAGGGCAACCCCAGTTATTTTTTTAATCTTGACATCTTTATGCACATTGGACACCAGATTTTTACCTTTCAAACTCTAAGGGATACTCATCAATACTTCTAAGGTTTCTCATTCTCAGGTGATCCATGATGGCACTGACCCTCCACTGGTCTTGGGTTTGACATGTGGACATTAACATCCTTCTCCCCTCTCCTATGGCTAAGGGAAGAGAAGTGTTCCCCACCACACAAACAGCTGTTTGCAAGGAAATCCAGACTTCGATCACACTCCTTCACGGCCCTCCAGGTTTCTCCTATCCAGAGGCTGGAAGGAGGCGATGGGTTGGGGAGTCCAGAAGATACTTTTGGCCACTTTTTAGAGAGTCCTGCCAGGATGTGTCCAGCATCTTTCTTTTGAATGTGTGGGTCTTTCACACCCATTGTCATCAACATGGGGGCACCAGTTAAAACTCTGGAAGAGAATGGAAAAGTCAGTTTAACATCCTTCTAAACGAATACCATTAAATCCCCACAACCTGTCTACACAAGCATTATTTTATTTTATAGGACAATACGCTAAGCAGATTAAGTAACTGGCCTGATAACACACAGCTAGAAGGAAGAATGGCAGGAATTCCAATGCAAATAGCTTGAACCCACTATAGTTCTACAAGGTGGAATCTTAGTAGGCACTTGAGTTTACTGACCTGTGTTTGTCAAGGACCCTCCTCAAGTTAAGGGCAGCAAGTCTGATTTCCAGCTTCACTCACTGGAGAAAATGGGGCCACTAGTATACTGTCAGGCTTCTTAATGACTGGTTCTAACAGAGAACAGAGGCAAGTCCACATGGTGAAGGACTCCAGGTCTTGTATTAATTAAATGAAAGTAAGACAGTGTAGGACAAATGGCCAATGAGGCAGTGCATAATGGGGAAAAAAAGAAACTTATTACTCTCAGATTATTTTAAGCAGGTAGACCACTGTTTCATGTGTTTTTTAAGAACAGGAGCACTTTACAGATTACTTTGCCATTCCCTAGAGTATCCTCATCATTGTCAAGGCCAAAGCTAGGCTGATACGTGCAGATTCTAGATAGAGAGAAGGGAAAAGTGTTTGTGAGGCATAATTACCATCCAAAGGCACCATAAGGGACGTGCACATTTCCACCAAGTCCATGGGTGAGGACTTACTCATGTAGTCACACCTAACTACAAAGGAGGTTGGGTAATCAAGTTGATAAATGGAATATTTCCTGCCATATCAGTTAACAAAGGATGTCACAGTCATCAGCGATTGAGCTGGTGAGCTCTGAGGGAACTTAGAAATGAAAAGAATACCTGCCATCTAACAGCCATCAGACTGCAGCCACTCCCCACGATGAGCCCTGAAGAGACTCAGGAGGAGAAAACACAGGATGCTGGCCCCAGCGAGCTGAGGTGCATATCAAAGGAATGATTTCGGTGAGCCCAGACTCTTGCATCTTCCCATACATAGAAAAAGGTTATATTCCTTAACTTGAGGTTTCTAGTTTTCTTGAATTAACAGTAATCTTTTGTTCCTACTACCTATCCTTTGTGGCAAAACTCTCTCATGGTTACTTGAGATGCTGCCTCCCGGGCTTGAAGTCCTAAAACTTCCCACTGAATAAAACATAACTCTTAACTTTTAGGTTGTGAATAATTTTTTAGTCGACAAAGTACAGCGGGGTAACCAAGTACCTAACTACAATCCCAGCATTAGGTAAGAAGGGAAGAAAAAATTACTGTGGGAGACTAGTAATATCTGGCATTGGCCTCCAGTAAGACACAATTGCAGAATGAAAAACTGAGTAGATGGAGAGAAAAGACCATGGAGTTTGGAGAAGAGACACAACACAGAAAAGCAACAGGTGTCCACAAAATATGATTGCCACACCATGTGAGAACCATGGTTGGCAATGACATTTACAACACACACATGACAGAGCTGAATGCCTGAGAGCAAAGATCAATAATGCTGGGTGGATACGAAAGAGCCAGATTTGCAGAGGAATTGTGGGAGGGCAAGAAGAAGCTGTAATGGAAACTATGTGGTTTAGTAAAAAAAAAAAAACCACACAATCAAAAACAAAACTTGAACAAAAAGCCAGACACCTGGATTCCAAGAAGGCATTTACCATTGATTTTCTGGGCAACATAAGGTAAGTCAGTCTTTCTGCACCTCAAACTTCTAGAACTACACTCTGTAAGTCAGTAGCCACTAGTGACATGTGGCTATATTTTCTTTTATTATAAGATCTTTATTGAGGTATAATTGACATACAGTAAACTGCATATGTTTAAAGTACACAAATTCATAAGTTTTGTCACCACAATCAAGATAATACACATCACCCCTAAAGTTCCCCTGGGTCCCTTTGTAAACCCTTCCTGCCAACCTCATCATTCCCTTCCATTCCCAGGAACCAATGAACTGTTCTCTGTCAGTAAAGGTAAATTTGCATTATTAAGAATTTTATATGAATGAACCCCACAATATGTTTTATTTTAAACCAAGCTTCTGTTACTTGACACAATTATTTTGAGATTGATCCATGTTGTTTGCATTAATAATTCATTCCTTCATGTCGCTGAGTAGCATTACATGGTGTGAATGTACCACAGTCTGTTTATTCACTTGTTGGACTTTTAGGTTGTTTCTAGTTTGGGGCTATTTACAACTAAAGTTGTTATCAACATTTTTGCGCAAGTCTTGCTTTTGTTTCCTTTGGGTAAAAACTTAGTTGCAGAATAGCTGAATCATGTAGTAAGTAAATGTTTACCTTTTTTAGAAACTACTAGGCTGTCTTTTAAAGTGATTACACCATTTTACATTTCCAGCAAACATGTGCAGGAGTTCCAGTTAATCCACACTTTTGTCAACACGTGTCAATCTTTTTAATCTTAGCTTTTCCAATAGGTTTGTAGTGGTATCTTGTGATTTTAATTTACATTTTCCCCATAAATACTGATGTTGAATATCTTTCCATGTTTTTTATTTGCCATCAGTATATCTTCCTTAAAGTAGCTTTTCAAATACTTTGCCTATTTCTTAAACTAGATTGTGTGTTCTCTTATTAAGTTTTGAGATTTCATAAGATATCCTGAATCCATGTCTTTCATCAGAGACGTCACTAGCAAATAATTTTTCCCAGTTTGTGACTTCCTTTTCCATCCTCTTAACACTGACTCTGATAAAGTCAAATTAGTTAATGTGTTATTTTATGGATTTATGTTATTTTTATTTTGTTGTCATGTCTAAGAAGTCAGTGGCTAATCCAAAGCCACAACAAATTTCTCCTGTTTTCTTCTGAAGATTTGACTGCCTTAGGTTTTATATTTAGGTCTGCAATCCTTTTTGAAATTTAATTTTTGCATATAGTGGATGGTATGAACCGAAGTTCATTAGTTTGCAGATGGATAAATAATTGTTCCAGATCCATTTGTTAAAAAGACTATAATCCTCCAATACATTGCCTTTGCAACTTTCTCATAAACCATTTGACTCAATATGTGTCTATATATGTGTCTTCCATATTCTTTCTTCTGAATTTGTCTATCTTAAGGCCAATACCACACTGCCTTGATTACTATAGCTTTATAAAAGGTCTTGTATTCAGGTAATATAACTCTTCCAAATTTACATCTCCATATAAATTTTAGAATCAGCTTACCACCTTTTACAAAGCAACAAGAAAACACCACTAGCTATATAATGGAAAATAAGCACTTGACAGTATTGAGTCTTACAATCCATGAACACAGGTCTCTCTCCATTATTTATATCTCTTTAATTTCTCTCAACAATGTCTTGTAGTTTTAAGTGTATAGGTCTTGCACGTCTTTTTCCAGATTTATCCCTTAATATCTCATAGATTTGATGCTACTGTATGGAGACATGATAAATGGATGTTTTTCTAAGCAGAATGTATATTGCAGTACTAACCATATGAAACATACATGATGCAACGTTTTGTCAATTTAGTCTTCTCAGAGGTCTCTTCCATTTTGTTAAAAGTATATGTTTTAAAATATTGAAAGTGTTTCTTGTATGAATTGCCGAGATGCCTTGTCATCATTCTCAAGCCACTGAGAGTTATGATTAATAAGAAAATGGCTCTAAATACATCAATCCCTTATTTAATGATTCTGAAAATTTTTCACATCATGGCTGCCATAGACTGAATGTGTCCACCCAAATTCATACGTTGAAACCTAGTCCCCAGTGTGAAACCTAGTCCCCAGTAATTAGAAATGAGACCTTTGGGAGGTGATTAGGTCATGAGAGTAGAGTCCTCATGAATGGGATTAATGACCTTGTAAAAGAGACGCCAGAGGGCTTGCATGGTGGCGCAGTGGTTGAGGGTCCGCCTGCTGATGCAGGGGACACGGGTTCGTGCCCCGGTTCGGGAAGATCCCACATGCCGCGGAGCGGCTGGGCCCGTGAGCCATGGCTGCTGAGCCTGCACGTCCGGAGCCTGTGCTCCGCAACGGGAGAGGCCACAACAGAGAGAGGCCCGCGTACCGCAAAAAAAAAAAAAAAAAAAAAAAAAAAAAAAAAAAAATTGTATGGTTAATTAGAACTTTAGGAAAAATCACATTGAAAAACTGCCTAGTTGCCTAAAAGCATTGATGTTAGAAACAAATTAGGTGGGGAGGGAATCGTGTGGCATGTTGCGTTAGACATGGAGTGCCGGGGGCATTCTAAACATCAACAAGCACAATTTTTGTCACGCTTGCGTTCCCTTTCACTGTAGTTGAGACATCTGACAAGCAGCCTCCACGCTACAACAGACAACCTCCCCAGACACCAGGAGCTTTCAACAATCTTAATCCAGCTGGTTGCATTTCCAAAGAGTTTCAGTAAGTCTGGAAAACCAAGGGGCTTCTCTTCTCCATACGCACTGCACAAACAAGAACCATATTATTGCAAAGTTGAAGAGGATTAGTGATTATGCCACCTGGCTTCATTTTATTATTATTATCATTATTATTATTTGAACACCATTTTTATTCTCAAGTGTAATAAATTTGGCGATTCTTAATTCAGATGAAAGTTGGATTATATCACAACAGAAACAAATCAGCTTTTCATTTGTTTTGATGTAATGCACATGACAATAGCCTAGAAAAAGTGTGACTTGGTTACATTAGAGGTTAAAGCCTATACTTTTCCTCTGGTACAATTTAGGAAGCAATAGAACTTTGAATAATATTTTTTACAACAATTCTCCCTCATCTCTCAGTGGGCACATTGTTACCAATACCCTCATCCAGGTTAGCATCACCTTTTGCTTGGACTAACAAAGAAGCCACATCATCGGTCTTCCCACAAATCTCCTCTAATCAATATTCCATCCATAGGTGTCATTTGAAAATCCAAATGTGATCAAGTTCCTCCCCTCCTTGAAACCTACAATAGTTTCCCTTTGCTTTTCCACCGGGATCCTTTAAATCCTTACAGTCTCTATACCAAGAGCTTCAAAGCCCTCTTTTTGTTGTTAGAATGCCCACACTTAGTTCCAATACGAATCTTCATGTAGCAAATACTACTATTCTCTTTGCTTGAACAAGGCTCTGCTCTCATTCACCCAACACCACTTTTGACTCATTCCTTACCTTAGTTCCTTATCTCAAAATCCCATGTTCAAGGAGGTCTTTCCTAACCTCTGAGACTCTACAATTTCCCCATTTAATGATCTCACAGGAACCTATATTTCTCTTTTGCAACAACTGTAAACAAATAACTAATTGTGTATTTAGTCAGTTGATGTCTGCATTCCTTGCTAGAATTTAACTTTCATGAGAGCAGTTCTAGGGAACTATCATCACCCTGCATAGTAGAAGACCATTAAATATTTATTGAATATGCAAATTAGTATTGTTCATTGACAGAAAATAAAATACTAAACTAATTTGTAATTATCATTATAATGTACCCAAAGAGAAGTATGTTAGAGAAGTTGTCATAGAGAAGTTAGGTGGCCCACAAACAAATCCTTAATACTCAAAGTAGATTGGTGTCTATAATACTATTGGTATTACTCCAACATTACTAAATACAACTTAAAATAAAATTTCAGTCAGTTTAAAGCAAATAGAAAACACTGGTAATTTTACGCCCTTTGTGTGTGTGTGTGTGTATATATATATATATGTTATAATGCTGAACCACTTAATTTTTCTAAACATTTTTTCATAGCTGACACAAAAATAAAGCTTATTACATAAAAAAGATTTCAACTTAGAATGATAAAATAAACTGTCAGTTCCAGACTAACAGACAGGCTACAGAACTAGAATTTCTTTTCTTGAAAAAGTAAAGCCAGAATGAAATTTAAAATATGGCATAAATATTATCTAAAATGAGTTATAGACAAATAAAAAAGCTCTGTATTATAAGTATTATTTAAATATTATAATATTTATATATGTAATTTAAATTGAAAATAACATATTGAACTCTATAAGAATGTTTATTAAAAAGTTTAAGAGGGCTTCCCTGGTGGCGCAGTGGTTGAGAGTCCGCCTGCTGATGCAGGGGACATGGGTTCGTGCCCCGGTCCAGGAAGATCCCACATGCCGCGGAGCGGCTGGACCCGTGAGTCATGGCCGCTGAGCCTGCACGTCCGGAGCCTGTGCTCCGCAATGGGAGAGGCCACAACAGTGAGAGGCCCGCGTACCGCAAAAAAAAAAAAAAAAAAAAAAAAAGTTTAAGAAAGAAAAGATACACAATAAAACTAGAAAATAGTCCTAATTTTTTCACTTAACAGGTATTTATTAACATAAACAATGTTCCAGACATTATGTATATTGAGCACTGGGAGATAAAAGGTGGGCAAAAGTTGATATTGTCCCTATCTTCACTGAACTTTATATTCGTCAGAGATCCAGGCATTAATCAAATTATCACAAAATTAATGGAAAGAGTTAATTGTTATGAATACATTAAGGCGGGGACATGATGGGGTGAGGCATATTACAAAGACGCGACCTTTTCTGTGGATTTTGAAATGGTTTATAGTATTTGAGGATGAATATTTAACTAAGAGCTGACTCGGTGAAGGTTTAGGGGAACAGAAAATGGATACCTGGCAAAGGAAATAATGATGGATTCAACAACAAAAAAATTTCAAAAGCCAGTTTAACAGTATTACAAATTAGTTTTCTGTCCTTCTCTGTGTGATACAGTCACTCAGTTGGAGAATGGAGGGTGTTTAGACACACACACACTCACAATACACACATATAGATAGTAATACACGCATACACACTTATATATGAATGACAGAGCAAAGGGAATAATTCAAGAACTTAGGAGGAAAAATTTTAAAAAGGCATAAACAAGCTCTGCAGTCTTAGTAGGGAACAATGGCCCTGACTAGTGGCCAAGAAAGATTGTAGCCTTTGTTATATTTTCTTTTCTTTTTGGTTTGTTTGTTTTCATTTTCCTCTCTTTGTCACTTTTCAGAAATAATCTATTAATCAATTAGCTGTGTAGTTTAAAGTTAATGTTATTAACTTTGCAATCCCCAAAATGCATTCATGGCTAAATATTTTTAAATCCATTTTACTGAAAAAATTAGTGAATTATACTTAGAGTAATACATTTGGTTACTTATTAAATATTGATTACTTAATGTTTTAATGACATTTTATGGTGCATATAAAGTAATAAACAAAGTTTCAACTTGTTAATATCAAATTAGTAATTATTACATTAATATTTTATATGTTCCTATAAATGTCTATCCATCCCCCAAGTATGTGACTGGCTCTGCTCACAAACCAGGTTTAATTTAAAAATTCCAGACTTGCTTACAGGGTTATGCAATTTCTAATTTTATAGGATTCTAACTCTCTAATGAGCACTCTACGACAGAAAACTAGTACAATATAGCATCTGCAACCCAAGACACATACAGATTTCTGACCACCACTAATTGCATGAGTAAATCATTTAACTTATCCCAGCTACAGGTTTGCATCTGAAAAACAGACATTCTAAAATTAAACTTCAGAATTGTTTTAAGGATGAAGATAATGGTTTAAAATTACCTGCCACCCTTGGTGCTCTTCCAAACTATGACACAACAAATGCAATATGGTGGAAATAAAATTAGACTTGGGACAATATGATTTGGTTTTTTGTCCTGGCAAAAACAATTAACTATCTGATTCTTGCATATGACACAACTCCTGAGCATCTGTTTTCTTATATATGTAAGATAGAAAGAATAAAAGCTGCCCTGCCGTTCTATGAACATACAATGAGATAACATACGAGGAAAGGCAGCAGAACTGAACTGATGCCACTGATTCTTTTGAAATAGACCTCTGAGAGTTCTTCCCACGGTGTTTGTCTAGGTGGCATTTCTTTGACCAAGGAAAGAGCCAAAAAGAAATAGGTAAGCTGGGGCCACTCAATGCACTCCAAATAACTAGGGAAAAAAAAACTTTCACTGCTTCCTATTCCATCATCCACCCCCTCGTCGTCCTTGCTTAAAATAAGACCCCTGTAGGAAAAAGAAAGCAAGTAACGTCCAAAGAGATCTAGGCTGGATTTTGCATCAGAGCCAATTTGTACTAGTTATTCTACTGATGTGAGAGTGCTGTATTCATGAGCTATGATGTTTTTCTTACAGGTCCAATTGCTGTACATTAAAAAACAAAAAACAAAAAAAACAAGAGAAGTTCTATCCTAACACCGTGACAATGTGATGGTAATTTTACTTGAATCTTTATCTTTTAATCTAATTTTAAAGACATAGGATGAATGTAAATGTGTTTTATTTTTTAAAACAAAAGACTTTAGCACAGTAGATATATTACACAAAAGAGTAAAGTCTTACGTTTATGTTATTTGGAGCTATGTAACTTTTTTGGTGATATTTGAGATCTGTATGAAAAGCTTAGGGGAAAACTGATGAAAGTAAATGAAAATAACCCCAGTGTTCTAAATTTTTGCCTTTTAAATTCACATAATTCCCCTGATTATTTTCATTTCTTATATACCCGTACGATGGAGAATATATTTAAATGATAATAGAATACCTCTTTGTCCCATCTTATGTAACACCACTGTTTCAATACATACACACTTGTGTGTCTATGTACATATCACAATATACACACAATATCAAATATTCTCATAGGCATTATATATAATGAAACTTACTGGCAACACTGATTTATGGAAGACTGCATTTTTAAAGAAAGCATATAACCTTTATTTTTCTTTCTCTGAGAATTAATATGTGGCTTGAACTATGCCAGAAATTTCAATTTTATGTAAAACTATATTTTTGTAAAGAAAAAAGTGGAAAAGATAGAAATTCGGAAGGCAAGGGATTTAACTGGAAAAGAAATGGTGAATTTCTCTCTGACTCCATCATATGTGCTAAAAATCCTGTTGTGCATACTTTAGACACTGAGGTTTATTAATATTCAGGAAGCCTAAATGAAAGTAGATATGCATATTCAAATTTAAAAATAGGAGATTTATGAAAGGAAAATCCTCCAGTGACCAGACAGAGGCTCACATTTTTCCTTTGACCGAATTAATGAACATCATTTTGCCTGAGCATTAAAATCGATTAATCCTGGATCAATTGCAGCAAGATGCATTTCAGATGGTATAAGAATAATTATTAGGAAAGTGTCCTTTCAGATAAATGGTTTATGATATCCATTATCCTATGTTTTGCTAGGATGAGTTTTTAAAATAATATTTTATTGAAGATTAGGAGAGAAACAAGACTGAAAAATTGAACTATCTCAACGATTTAAAATAAATTTCATATCTGTCAGAGCTCATACGTGAGAAATCAAGTAATACATGTTTACACTGCAGTAGAATCCCAAACAAATTATATTAGCCATCTGCTTTGTATTATTCATATATACCCTTGTGAATTTGATTTCTTTCCAGGAAATTTCCCTCATTTTTAAAGCTGCAGCTAAAATGCAATGCCTGGTTTCTGCTGGATGTTTATATATATGTATATATATATATATATCTCCCTCTCTAATAATATTTTATGGATCCCTGTGGAATTATTTTTTAATTTAATTAGATAAAAAGATAAATACTGTTATATTATAACAATAAATTTCAAATCTTCATAAATTATCTATTAAAACAAGAATCATAACATTTGAGGATTCCATAAATATTTCCTGTGAATTTCTCTGTGACTTTTTGGGATTTTTGGCCCTGAGTATAACAAAAACAAAAACATAATGGCCTCCATGATTTCATCATCTATTAAAAGAATTACACACTCCTATAAGCAATTATCCAAGAGATCGGAACTATTAATTCAGCATTATGAACTATGAAGAACATTCTCAGCAGAGATGAAGAAGCAATAAAGTGTATTGTTTATGGAAAGTGAGATGAGGCTGTTACGGAGGGAAATATTGAGGAAAAGTTTGGCTGGGAACCCAAACATTCTAAGGAAATAAGAATAGGCTATGGTGTCAGAAATACCTGTAAACTGGCTAAGACATTGTGACTTGGGGTTTAATTCACCCATTCTTATATACTTCATGCACTCATGAAGGCAAGAATGCCTTTTTTACAGAAATAATGTATCAGATGTGGAATTGTATGCATACTGCCTGACACATACAGAAAGCCAGTAATTTCTAAGTATTAATTTTAATTACAAAGAAAGTAGTATTTTTTAATTAATTATTTATTGGCTGCGTTGGGTCTTTGTTTCTGCGCACGGGCTTTCTCTAGTTGCTGAGAGCAAGGGCTAATCTTCGTTGCGGTGCACGGGCTTCTCATTGCAGTGGCTTCTCGTTGCAGAGCATGGACTCTAGGAACGCAGGCTTCAGTAGCTGTGGCTTGCGGGCTCTAGGGCACAGGCTCAGTAGTTGTGGCGCATAGGCTTAGTTGCTCTGCGGCATGTGGGATCTTCCCTGACCAGGGATCGAACCTGTGTCCCCTGCACTGGCAGGAGGATTCTTAACCACTGCACCACCAGGGAAGTCCAACAAAGAAAGTAATATTTGAACTCACCCTAGAAAATGACAACTACTTCTTCAGATAGAGCATGAAGAATGTTAGTTTCAATTTGAAAGAAAACATAAACAATAGATGGAAATGTAGTACATGTAAGGGAAACATTAAATATTCTCTTATGAGTAGAAGCTGTACAGAGATAGTGGTGGGAGATGATGCTGGGGAAGGAGACTGGATTCTGATAATAAAAAATTTAAATGCCTTACTCATAAGTGTGGACTCCATAGTGTAGACAATGGGAACCAGGAATAAGTGATAGAGGGCTCAAGTGGGTAGTGGTATATTATCTGTAGATAAAACTTATTTTTGATTAAATGATAATATGAGCAATACTATCACATTATGATCTATTTATCTATATTATATAGAAATAGAAAACAATCCTAAAATTACTTTGGAACCACAAAAGACCCCAAAGAGCCAAAAACACTTTGAGCAAAAGAACAAAACACCTGGAAATATCATACTTCCTGCTTTCAAAATATTTTACAAAGCTGCAATAAGCAAAATAGTATTGTACTAACATAAAAACAGACATATAGACCAATGGAACAAAATAGAGAGGTTGTAAATAAATTCACCCATATATGGTCTCCTAATCTTCAACAACGGTGTCAAGAATACACAATGGGGAAAATATGGCCTCTTCCACAAATGGTGGTAGGAAAACTAGATATCCACAAGCACAAGAATATAAGTGGACCCTTATCTCTCCCCATAGAAAAGAATCAACTCAAAGTAGATTAAAGAGTTGAGCATTAAGACCTGAAACCATAGAATACATAGAAGAAAACATAGGGATAAATAAACAAGTGGGACTACATCAAACTAAAAAGTTTCTGCACAGTGAAGAAAACAATCAATGAAATCAACCTATGGAATGGGAGAAAATATTTATATACCATACATCTGATAAGGGGGTAATATAAAAAATATATAAGGAACTCCCATAACTCAGTAGCCAAAAGAACAAATAATCTGATTTCAAAACGGGCAAAGGAGCTGAATATTTTTCCAAAGAAAGATATACGAATGGCCCACGAGTATGTGAAAAGATGTTCAACATTGCTATTCATCGGGGAAATGCAAGTCTATGAAAACAGTGTTTAGGTTCCTCAAAAGTTTTAAATAGAATTACCATTTGATCCAGCAATTCCGAAGGAATCAAAGTCAGGATTTCGCAGAGATATCTGTATTCCCACATTCCCCGTAGTACTGTTCACAATAGCCAAGGTATAGAAACAACCAAAATGTCCATCACTGGAGTAATGTATAAAGAAAATGTGGTGTATACATATAGCAGAATAGTATTCAGCCTTCAGAAAAAAAGGAATCATTGTTATTTTTGACAAAATGAAAGCACTTGGAGGCTTTTATGCCAAATGAAATAAGCCAGACACAGTAAGACAGACATGGTTTGACCCCTGCATTATAAGGAATCCAAAATAGTCAGATACATAGAACCTAAAAGTAGAAGAGTGGTTACCAGGGGTCGCGGTAGGGGTGGGTGGGAGGTATTGGTCAAAGGACGCAAAATTTCAGTAATGTACATACTACTCTAGATATCTGCTTAACACTTATGTTAAGTGTTCTTACCACAAAAGAAAAAACAATATAAAAAAGGCAGAGAAGGGGAATGGGAGAAAACTTCTGGAGATGAACGATACATTTATGGCCTCATCATAATGACGGTTTCCTGGATGTATCCTTATCTCCAAATTCATCAGTTGTATGCATTAAATATCCATAGCTTTTCATGTGTCAATTATAACCCAATAAAGTGAGTTTTTTGCAAAGGGATATGTCTCATTTATTTGTAAAGCACATAGGGGAAAGGAGAAATGGATTACAAAGTTACAACAGGAAGTTTTTAGGTGTGGTGGTTACATTCATTATCTTGATTGTGATGATGTTTCCATAGGTGTATACATATGTCAAATCTAATCAGATTTTAAATTTGATATATTTTATATGTCAAGCACATCTCAATAAAGCTGTTTTTTAAAGAAAGAAAAAAATACCTTGAAATTCAATATCCGAAACACCTAAAGAAAATATACTCTACACAAGTCTGTTGCTTCTAAAACAACATTAGGGAAGAAAATTGATAATTGAAAAATAAATTTATTCCATGCCCTATCTTGTAGACCAAATTGTTGCCAGAGCTGTGACCTTTGAAATCTTCAATTACTTATTAGTAACTGAATCTTACCTCTGAGTTTCTTTACAGAGCTTGCCCAAGAACTCATATCAGTCTCTGAGCAAAAGGTCAGAATGTTTTGCCATGTAATATGAGTTTTCATTATTTCCTTATAAACTATGACATTTTCAAAATGTCTGCAGCAGAGAAAACTCTAGGGTTTTTCATTCTTCTTGATATGTACTACGAAACATATTACACGGAATTCATATGAAATATGTTTATATTGTGACGAGTAATAATTGGTGATACATAATAGTAATATAGAGGGCTTTTAAACAACTTTTCTTAAAGAATTTAAAGGCAAGTTGAGGTGTGTTTCTAAGTCACCTAAGAATACGGAGGACGTGTGTTAGCAACCACAGTTTCCACTTAAAATCTCTCACACTTAATTTTCTTGTGGAGTCTGAAGTCACATAACAAATCAGTGAAACTCAAATGTGGCCTTCAAGTGAAGCAAATCGAAATCAGTAAGATATGCTGTGTAAATTTGGACTAATTAAATAAGCATAAATAATTTTCCCATCAAAGTGAAAATGATTTTAAACAGATCCTTTAAAAAATGAAAATTGTATTAATTTAGTAGTTAAAGTTCTTAATATACTCTGTTTTAAATTATGTTATTCTAATCTCTGCTCGGTATAATACTTAAAAGGCAATTTCTTTGAATCAATTGCATATACACTCCAAAAACAACTAGTACAAATATACCACATACTTTTTCATTTAAACTGGCATTAACATTTTCTAAGACCTCTGAGTTCCAGTAGGCTCCCATAATTTAATATTTGCTACCTTATATCCTATTTGGTTTAATTTGTTCATTATTAACTCTGGATTTTTGGAAGTATAGAGTGAAAATCAAAATCATGCTCTGTTATTTTCAACAGCTTTTTCAGGCTACTAGAGGAGGAGATTGTGTGTGAATTTGAGAAGGCGCTGCTCCCCAGTCGTCATTTATTTCCCACCGGATCTGACCTATGGAAGGTACTGTGTGAAAATACACTTCTGAAGGACACATGTTATTTTCAGAAAAAGAAAGGTCTGACTAGGTTTTCACTAAGTTGTAGTCCTCATTTTATTGTTTTTTTTTCTTTTTTAATAACTAACTGAAGCAGTTGCTGTGGTTAAGTGTCTACTGAAGAAGTAGCATCTGGAAGATGAATTAGCATTGTGTGTTGAATTTTATTCTTCTAAAAGTGAGATGGGGAGATTCCCATCAATATATTAATCATAGGCTGGTGAATACATAGAAAATTAGCAGCCATGGCCCTGCATTGTATCCATACACTAATATTACATGAACTATATACAATGTTAAAAAATATTACAAAACATGAATATGAGGGGAAACAAACTTTGGTATCTATTAACCATGGATCACCAGAGTTGATTCTGCTGGAATTTCTCTTTCTGAATGGAGAGATGGCTACAGGACATGCCTCCTTCTGGAAACTATGAAGCTGGAAAATTTCAAGGCAACAAAAATTCCAGTGAAAGAATGTAACCATTAAAAGAAGGAAAACACAGAATTGTAGACCCATGTTCGGACTGGATTCCTGCCTAAGGGCACTTTTCACTGCCCGGTGGAGGGAGGTTGAGCCCAAACAAAACCCAACAGTCTCACTACATCAAGGATGCAAAGGTCAAGCCTGGAGAAGAGGCAGGACTCTCAGAAACAAGTGGGGACAGAGCAGCACAGAGGAAGGGCATCCGATATTTGCATGGGGATCCTCTGTGGCGTCTTAGGTAAGGGCTGGGCTAAAATGTACAAGGCAAGACTCCGTGAGGACCACCTGTGCGTTTGAAAGCCAAACAGGTACCAGAGATCACTCAACACAGGGATGGGTTAGAGCTGCAGTCCAGCCAGAGTTGAGAGATTCTTGTGAACCTGAAAGAACAAAGTCCATTCCTTATTACTGCAGATAAAACTAAAATAGATTTGCCCTAACAAAGAAATGAAAATAAGGCTTGCAGAATCAGTCAAGAGAATTCTCCAGTAGCCGAACTGCCTGCCATAACAAAACACAAATATGAAACAGCAGCGAGTACCCAGATCTGAACACCAATTGAGCAAATTGACATTTACCAATTTTATCCCCAACATAAAAGGTAACTGAATAGTTTCATAGCTGTTTTTTAAAAATTAATTAATTTATTTATTTTTGGCTGTGTTGGGTCTTCGTTGCTGCGTGTGGGAGCTACTCTTCGTTGCGGTGCGCAGGCTTCTCATTGCGGTGGCTTCTCTTGTTGCGGAGCATGGGCTCTAGGCGCACGGGCTTCAGTAGTTGTGGTGCATGGGCTTAGATGCTCTGCGGCATGTGGGATCTTCCCGGACAAGGGCTCGAACCCGTGGCCCCCGCATTGGCAGGCAGATTCTTAACCACTGCACCCGCAGGGAAGTCCCTCATAGCTGTTTTTAAAAAACTAAGTTTGTCTGTAGAAACTTTAAAAAAGTACTCAAGGTCCAGATGGTTTCACTGGTAATTTATATCAAATTATATCAAAGTTATAGAATTACATTAAACCCCTTATCTGCATTTTGCTTTCAGTGGTTTCAGTTACCTAAAGTCAATTGCAGTCTGAAAATATTAAATAGAAAATTCCAGCAATAAACGATTCATAATTTTTAAACTGGGCACCATTCTGCGCAAAGTGATGAAATCTCTCACCTTCCTGCTCTTTCCCGCCCAGAACAGGAATCATATCTTTGTCCAGCATCTATGCTGGACATGCTACCCACCAGTTAGTATAGGAATAAACATACTATAAACAGGATTCGCTATTATTGGTAAGTGTCCCAGTTTCAGGCATTCACTGGGGGTCTTGGAAAGTATCCCCTACAGATAAGAGGAAACTACTGTTTCCAGATTCAAGAGGGTAGAGAAAAGCACTGCAACTCTTGGATGAGGAATAGCCAACGTGACGGTGCAAAGAGCACATGTAGTGGCAGTTAGTGCTGCAGATATCCTTGGAAAACATAATCTGTCACATAAACATTTATTGAATTTCCAGCATGTGAAATTGTTGGATGCTTTAGGGTACGTAGTCCTGGAATAGGCTAGCCATCAGGAGTGGAGCTCGGCAACAAAACTTCAGATAACAGAATACAAGGTAGAAGGTGCCAAAGCAAAGAACAGAGTGCTGTGGAACTTCCAAGGAAATAATCGACGTTCTAGCGGGGAGAAATTGAAACAATAATGCACACAAGAGTTGGAGTGCAAGGTGGCCCTTGAAGGAAAGATAAGCTTTTTTACAGATGAGGAAATGGGAAGCAACATATAATTAGTGAATATTCTATTTGTGGAAACAAAGAAGAAGAGGAAGGAAAATGGGGCAAAGCTTCTGGAATCTTTATAGGAAATAAGAAAGAACAGTGTGTATAAAAGAAACACTAGAAGTTTTTTTTAAAAAAAAAACAAAAAACAGGCAGGTATGTGGATATTATAAGGCATAGAGAAGGACCATGATTTGAGTGTCAGCAATGCAACAGGAAGGATCCTGGGTATGTTACGTAATTTAACTCATGTTATCTTCATAGCCATCTTGTAGGTTTTAGTATCGTTAAAGGAAGTGAGGCTTTCAGAGTTTCAAAAACTTGCTCAAAGCAGAATAGAGAGTCACTTCATGTTCTGTTCTGGAGCCCATATGTTATACACTTCACCAAGTGCCTCCCCTTGAATGAATCTGATTTGGTATTTAGCAGAGATTCATAGAAGGGTGTGGACAATTTTAACTGTGTTTTAGAAAGATTCTGGTGGCTTGAAAAGAGAACTTAGGGAGAGCATTCAACAGGCCACAACAAATTTCCATTACAAAAGATGTGAGACCTTAAGTTATGACCAGGCAGGGGCATATGTCCAGACAAACCTATAATTCAAAAAGATACAGGCACCCCTATGTTCACAGCAGGACTATGAACTATTGTCAAATAGCCAAGACATGGAAACAACCTAAATGCCCACTGACAGATGAATGGATAAAGAAGATGTGGTACATATATACAGTGAAATACTACTCAGCCATAAAAAAGAATGAAATAATGCCATTTGCAGCAACTTGGATGGACCTAGAGATTATCATACTAAGTGAAGTTAAGTCAGACAGAGAAAGACAAATGCCATATGATATCACTTACATGTGGACTCTAAAATATGACACAAATGAACCTATCTATGAAACAGGAACAGAATCACTGACATAGAGAACAGACTGGGGGTTTCCAAGGGGGAAGGGGGAGGGGGAGAGATGTAGGGGGAGTTTGAGGTCAGCAGATGTAAGCTTTCATATATACAATGGATAAACAGCAAGGTCCTACTGTATGGCACAGAGAACTATATTCAATATCCTATGATAAAAACTATAATGGAAAAGAATATTTTAAAAAAGAATGTATATATATGTATAACTGAATCACTTTGCCATACAGTAGAAATTAACACAACATTGTAAATCAACTATACTTCAATAATAAATAAATAAATGTCAGGCAGAAAAAAATAGAAAACAGATTTAAAGGAACTTGCAGACTTAGCCTAGGACTTGACAATCAATTGTACATGTACATCTGAGACATTTGGGCAGCAATGGGTCAACAGTGAAGCAAATCAGATGACATCTTAACTTTGGGGTCATCTCAGCAATTATATGGGAATTCTTTGTATTATTTTTGCAACTTTTCAGTGTCTGAAATTTTTCAAAATAAAATGTTACGAAAGATTATAAATTCTCATTCATTCTTATTTTGCTCGTTTGAATTTTCTGAAGCCAAGACAAGTGAAATTACACACATTTTAAAAAGAGAGAACTATACCAAACAAACAAGATAAGAGCAATTGCTATGTAAGATTATAAATTACAAAACTATACCCCAGAAAATGGAATGCTGAGTGGTTTGCATTTAGTTTCTAAATATCACTTTGAAAGTTTTTGTTAATGTTGATGAATATATGAGGATGGATATTAAGTTACAATCAGAAGATTTCAAGTTAGATATACTCCAAGCACCACTCACCTGTTAACACTATAAAATTTTGTTGAATCCTATTTCTCATCCTTTCAGGGACAAAGCCATATTGCAATATTTAGTATCTTTTTGTGTATCTGTTTCTTATAGATAGGAATACATAATTCCTTCTTTGAACTTCTTAATCAAAAAAATGATTCATAAATGAATATTATTCTTGTGAGTAGTATATATAATAACACAGTGGGGGAAGGGTCCTCAGCAGTTCTGCCCCAGAACTACTTTACTTCCTGAAAACCCTATACTCTCTCATCCCTAGAATAATCTTTCCCCCTCAACTTCAACTCTGAATTATCCCTTTCTTTATACTCCATAGTTGTTTATACTTCTTGTAGAGACTATCACATCTCAGTATAAATAATCACTCTCTTTTCTGCATTGTAATGTCTTAAAAGACAGGTACTAGCTCATACTTTTCTTCGAATTTGGCAGTTAGCCCATTCCTGTCACATAGTAGACACTCATTAGTGACACGGAAGCGCTGGAAAACAATGGGGACTTTGGTGTCAGGCATGCCTGTGTGAACTCCAGCAAATGACTTAACCTCTTTTGGATTCCGTTTCCTCATATGTCAAGTGAGAAGAGTAATTTTATCTCACAGAGTAATATTCAAGCTAGTCAGCTAACGTCTTTAAAAACTAACCTGTTCTCAACATGCAATGAATGTTAAAAAAAAAAAAAAAAAAGACTTCCTAAAGGTAACACTGAATTCAATGAATCTTTAAAAAGTTAATAGGGTTTCCCTGGTGGCGCAGTGGTTGAGAGTCCACACGGGTTTGTGCCCTGGTCCGGGAAGATCCCACATGCCGCGGAGCGGCTGGGACCGTGAGCCATGGCCGCTGAGCCTGCACGTCCGGAGCCTGTGCTCCACAACGGGAGAGGCCACAACAGTGAGAGGTCCGCGCACCGCAAAAAAAAAAAAAAAAAGTTAACAGAACACATAATATGGAAAAGTACAGTGAAAAGATGAGCCTATCTTCACTTTCCACGAATAATCTGTACTTTGAAATATTAAGTGATTATACCAAAATTGCTCCACATTCCTTTCAGAAGGGTATTTATTACTGTCATGTAGGAAGTAGAAGGGTATTAAAAACAGCATTGTCTTATAGTTCCTACTTCAAAAAGGAACATGCCCAGCTCCTAACACAATGCCAGGCATAGCCAGGCACTAAAAAACCAGGTACTGAATGGATTATTGAGTGAATACATACCCACTAGTGAATAAATGAGTAAATACCCATTCTCTCCTTCTTTCAATTGTAATCTCATCAATTGTTACCTGGGCATAAATTGCCACCCAGAATTGAGACCACCTTTCTCAGCCTCAGGTGGACCTCATAGGACTTCACGGAAAAAATCCCAAGGAACATGAACTCATAAATATATACTTTTACACTCCAAAACATGGAAACAAGGCAACATGGGCAAAGGCAAAAATCATGAACAATTGAATCAAATCACAAAGGCACCACACATTGTAATCAAATTGTATATTTATTAAATGTTTATGATAGACTCAAACAGAATTTTGGAAATATAAACAAAGAACAAGAAATTATCTTAAAATAATAAGGCATATTTTAAAAAGGACCAAACAGAACTTCCCAATATTGAAAATATAATGGTTGAAACAAATAATTAAAATGTGGTACCTATTTCAAACAGAAATTCTGAGCGCTATGGAATCTTCAATAGAGAGGGATGCAGTAATGTGTATGTTATCTTACTGGCTTTTCTATTTGCAGTAACAGCATTGGAAAAAAGATAAATTTTAAACATTAAATCAGCACGATACCTTAACAGAATGTTTTGCTATAGTTAGCATGTTTTCAAGTGCATTTTTTGAAGTTAAAGTACAATATAATGTCAACTGACTTAGTACGTTTGACATTCAGAGTGAATTATTTATTAGCGCTGCCTCAACAACAAAATCATTTGCAATAATCATCATGCAATGATCAGTAATAATCATTTCTCAATTTGTTTTAAAACAAAATGTCAACAATCAATATCAAATTTAAATGCATTATTCAAAATCATTTTCAAAAAATGTGTTATTCAAAATGAGTAAAATATTTCATGTGCATATTATTTAATATTATTTATTAATTTATTTTTAAAAATTTTTGCTGCATTGGGTCTTCGTTGCTGCACGCAGACTTTCTCTAGTTGCAGTGCACGGGCTTCTCATTGCAGTGGCTTCTTTTGTTGCAGAGCACGGGCTCTAGGCACACGGGCTTCAGTAGCTGTGGCTTGCAGGCTTAGTTGCTCCATGGCATATGGGATCTTTCTGGACCAGGGCTTGAACCCATGTCCCCTGCATTGGCAGGCGGATTCTTAACCACTGCGCCACCAGGGAAGTCCTCATGTGCATATTTAAATATGCACATACTAAGCAAAAACACTATATCTCTTTATCTCACTTTGTTTCAATCTTTTAATTTTAAACACATACCAAAATAAACTGCAAGTGCGCATATAGAAAAATGGAAATGAAAGAAATCAAGTTCTGTTTCTTTCCCTTTATAATCATTATGAAATCATCTTTAAACATCAACAAGTAGGGTTTCTCAACCAGGGTTCCGTGGAATGCTAGTTTTTGGCAAGAGGCCACTAAGGTCTCTGAGCAACTGTGGTTAAACAAGAGCAGTTATTTCCACTTTACGTGCCACGTGACACGAGTGCTCCCAGAGATAGACAGAGAGCAGCCCCTTTACCAATTGCACTGAGGGATGTTCCGGCCCACTTGGCACCATACAGAAGAACGGTCCCTTTGGCTGAGTCCAGTCTGCGTTTCCGATGTGCAGGGACAGAGGCTATTGATAATTGGAGCGTGTCCAATGGCTTAGAGGGGCCTAAAGCTGATGATGTCGTTCTCTCACTCTTCAGTCGGCTCTCCTCCCAGCTCCCCTCGCTGGAGCTGACATACCTGATAGTGAGAACATGCTTTACTCTTAGGATTAAAAATCACAGGGGAATTTCCATCCTAAAGAAGGAATTTATTGTGACCCAGCTGCCCCAGTCATCTTGCTATTATGTTAAGGGCTATGAAATGTGGATTATGCAGATTAGAAGTAAATTGTTGTGTGAAGTTTTCATATGTTTTTCATCTTGTCACTCATCTATTAAGCTCTTCCGCTTTATCTTTTATTAGTTTTTGCAAACTTGTCTGATAGTGTTGCTGAAACTCAGCCTCTGTTCACTGGTGCCAAACAGAAAGGTGGAGACAGAGTTTTGGATGAAATAAAAATCAATAGCTTTATTGTTTGCCAGGCAAAGGGGACCACAGTGGGCTGCTGCCCTCAAGACTGTGTGTCCTGCCCTGGAGGGGGTGGTGGAGAGTCTTTATAGTATTCAAGGAGCAGGGTGTGATCAGCTCGTGGACACTCTTCTGATTGGTTGGTGGTGAGGTCAACAGGAGTTGGCATCATCAACCTTCTGGTTCCAACCAGTCTGGGGTCTCCGTGCTTGTGGGCAGCAGACCGTTAACTTCTCCCACTGGTAGGAGTCTCAGTATCTGCAAAACAGCTCAAAGGACATGGCTCAGAATATTATCTATAGTCCTCGAGGAGGAACCAAACGTCCTTGACTTTGTTTACTGGCTAAAGTATTATTATTTTGTCTTGCTTGACTGTTTTCCTTTCTGCATTTTCTCACTTCTCTGATTAAATTTATTCTTTGGCTAAAGTTTTTCTACAGACAAAAGGCAGGTGGAGGACATGGGTGGTGTCTATTCTGGGAAGGCCTTGTAGGGTCCTGCTTGGTTACAATAGTCTAATGTGATTATTTTTGAAGATGATGTATGGGATGGAAGAGAAGGATTCTGGGTCTACAATGATGAATAAATTGGTAACGGTAGTGATAAAGGATGAAAATCTCCACTGCACTAGTGCAACAGAGGACACAAAATAAATCCTTTGTTGCAAGGAAAACTACTTATCCCTGGGTCTTACACAGGCTGCTGGTCCAAGCTGTCCTATTGCACTGTGCATCGTCTGTGGCAAATGAGTCAGATATGCTGCAATGGCTCTGGCCAAGTTGTAAAGCTGCTTCACTAAATATCAAGGCATTTGAGAAGTAAAGGTGCTGATTATTTAAGACAAGTATTGAAATCTCAAAACAGAGTATGACTTTAAAAAAAACAGCTAGTGAAAAGGTTCAAGAAGAAGTTATTGCCCCGAGAAGAAAAATTACACAGATGGTGAAAATCTATAAGACATTTATGGAAGTAAATGCTAGGTCAAGGTGTAGTAGGAAAAGTTGAATAGATTCCACTCTCATAAAGTATAATGAGTTGACGTACTGATAATATGTCACATGATGCTGAAGAGGCTTTGTGTAATAAACCGATAAACAATAGCTTCTATGCCCAGGTGGATGAGTCAGCAAAGTTTACCACAGTGTAGCTGTTTTAGATTTGTAAATGATAAAGAAACTTAAGAAAACTTTTCTGCTGCAAAGAGTAACCTAAAACAAGCAAAGGTCAAGATCAATTTAATGTTTTGTCTTCATAACAGGAAGCAAAAGCTGTGTCTTGGAGAAACTATGTTGATACCTTTACTGGTGGTTTTCCATGGTTAAATCTACCTCCAGCCTATAGATCATCAAAACTGATGAAATATGCATATTCTTCATAATATGCTGTGAAATAATTGACTACCTTTTATAAGAAAGACTCCAAACAAAGTATTTGAATGTCAATTTAGACATAGTATCTGGCCTCAGTGAGCTGAAAAATCTATCGAGGGAGCAGCCCACACACATTAAGGCCTTTTAAACAATGGTATAAAGTTTGGGGGAAACAATAAGCAGCAGAATTCCTGTGATGATCAATGTCTACGAAGACAGTCAGGAAAGTGAAATATAAGTTGACTTTCGTCTCTAACAATAGACCTTAACCGAGGGGAAAGTATAGAAGCTTCAGCAACTGTTAGCCAACATGCATATACATTAAAGGAAAAAGGTTGAGCGTTTTGTTTGCATTTTCTCATAAATCCAGACATTATTATTTGAGTCAGACTCACACTCAAGAATACTAATGAAACAATCATTGACTGTTTTCATTACCCAGGACTAACGGCCACGGCAGATGGAAAATATTATAACTGGTTCATAGTCTCTGAATGTTCATATTATATCTTGAATTTAGTTTTAAAAGGGGAATAGAACATTTTGTCCATATTGTGGATTGGTTTATAAAGAACAAGTTCAGGTACATTTTGATCATTCACAGTTAACTTCAGGGTTATTTACAGCAAACTTTTACCATCATTTCCTTAATACTTAATAGTGTCATACAAACTAATATATTTTGTATTTTCTTAAAAATGAAATATCTGGATGTCCCCTGTAGAGCGGAAAAGTGTGAGAAAATGGACAACAGTTGAAAGTATCAATTCTGTTTCTCATTACCTAGAAAGATAACTTATGTTGTAACAAATGCCCAAATATTACACACATATACTCATGTTTAAATATATGCTGAAATATTTATTTTGAGCTCAATAATGTCTAAATATCACTATTTTATACTATATAAATATAATCCATCGTTACTCGTGTATCATGAAATTGACTACATTCTTATATATGCATGCAAAGTTTTCAATTAAAATCACAATAAAAAAACATAACTTTGTACAATGAAAAATAGACCTCTAATGAGTTGTTTGACGGGCATCGGATTTCTAGAATCATACTATTATTTCTTCTCTCCGCATCATTGCATGGGACCTGCCACATGGCCACAGTTGATTGTTCCAGGGGTAGACATGGATCCAGGTTGTACAAATAGGTTCTTTTACTGAGAACTTTAGATCAGCATGTTAGGGAGAGAAACAATTTTCTCCACAGTGTTGGATGTCCTTTAAAGTTTTACTAGGGGATTATCAGAAGAAATTTTTCTTGCTATATTGAGAAAGCTTAAAAAGAATAAAGCTACAAAGAATAAAGCAGGTGAGTGAGAATAAACAGAATAAAGCAGATGTAAGAGTGCAGAGAGGACAAGAGCTCACTGGCCAGTGCCCAGGGCTTCTGCAACCATTGCCCACCCAGCTTCACCCTTGCTCAGGATCCACAAGACGTTTCCTCACGTAACCCTCACAAATTTATGAAATAGCATTAAAAATACCAAGTTAAAAACACGGGACAGGGGCTTCCCTGGTGGCGCAGTGGTTGAGAGTCCGCCTGCCGATGCAGGGGACACGGGTTCGTGCCCCGGGCTGGGAAGATCCCACATGCCGCGGAGCGGCTGGGCCCGTGAGCCATGGCCGCTGAGCCTGCGCGTCCAGAGCCTGTGCTCCGTAACGGGAGAAGCCACAACAGTGACAGGCCCGCGTACCGCAAAAAAAAAAAAAAAAAAAAAAAAAGAAAAAAGAAACAATACTGTCTGTAGCCTTACATATTAGTAAACTAGTCATTTTACACCTGAAAGACTTTATCTATAGAATAGGTCTCTAGCAATTGAATAACTTAGCAAAAAGAGCGTGTGCATTTGTAGTTTTTATAGATATTGCAAAAATGTTACCATAAAGGTTGTACCAATTTATACTCCCAGCAGAAATGTGTGAACATACTTGTTACCCATATTTTTGCTCCGCAAAATTTAATCTAACTTTCTGAACATTTTCCGTATGATAAATAAAAAGTAATGTTTCAATGTGCTTTAAATAAATAAATGTGGGTAAACATCTCTTCCTGTATTTAAGAACTATGTACTTTCATTCACAGCCTTTGGGTATTCCTTGGTTTTTTGTTAGCTAGTGCCAGTGACTGAATATGAATTTTTATAAATACAAATGCTTGTAGTCTTCATAGCTGTTTGGAAATTCCTATGAAGTTGTTCATCCTGATTCTTGCATATGTGCTCAAAATAGCCTAATTTATATACTTAATTTGATCATTCTTCATTTTTTGCGTTTTTATTAACATATATCAGTCTTTTTATTGGCCCCTGGACACTGGAGGTATACATTTGAATAAGACTCTTACTAATAAAGATATTATATTATAGTTTTGAGGAAAGACAATTAAAACAGAATGATAAATCCTACAAAGTTATACCCAACCATATATAGGAATATGGGGAAATTGCCTAATCCAGAATTGGGGAAACAGGAAAGTTTTACTAAGGGTCCATCCTGACTGTTAAATAAAACATAACTAGTAAAATAATGGAGGGAGGGCATTCATTAAAGTAGGAGGAACATTTTTTGTTCCTCAAAGTCAAGAAAACACACCTTTAATGTGAAACAAAAATACTCTTTTAATTTCAGAAGTTGAAGTCATCTTGGAGCTAGATTTCCACATCGATTGTGAAGGTAGGTTTTGTGACATATGAGGCTGGAGAGATAAATGAAAGTTTAGAGGCTGGAGTTTACACTGAAAGCCCCTAAAGGATTGTGAGCATCCAGGTGACACAGAGTCACGCACTTTAGGAAGAAAATATTAACTCAGCAAAGACTGAAGAATGAATTGGAGCAGTGATAACGGTGGCAGAAATAATGCAGGAAAGACATCGTGCAAGAATCAATGTGGGAAGTCAATGAGAGGTCTTTGGAAGACCTTGCAAGCTAGACAGGGTTAACCTGCAGTGCATGATTTTGAAAGTCTGGAGTTGTCTGGAAGTAGCTTTTAGAAACAAGGAAAATATAAAACTGTCCCGAACTTGAAGGTACATAAGATACGCAGTTATGTATAACAGTATATAGGAGTGCATGGGAAGTTAGCTAATCTAGAACTGGGGACACAGGGAAGCATCTCAACACGGACGACCCCTCCCCAGTTTAGAGATCTGTATGAAGTGGCATCGTTAGGGATAGCACTGATTTTTTTTTAAAGGCAAGAAGGTAGAGTGGGCATTTTGTAAACAGATTAAAGATATATTTTGCTTATCATACAGTGAAATTTGCAGAGGTCACAATCCAAAGATTATGGAGAGTAGTGTACAGTGAGAGATTGGATCCTGGGAAAAGAATCACAGAGTATTTTAAGAAAGAGAATTAAGGGAAACAAAGTAATAGATGACCTGAAGGGGACAGTATAAGAGCAAAGAGGACAAGGAGGTAAATGATGGAAGTAGAACTAGCCTCAAACATTTAGAAAAAATTTGAGGCAAAATTGCCAAGGGAGGGGCTTCCCTGGTGGTACAGTGATTGAGAACCTGCCTGCTAATGCAGGGGACACGGGTTCGAGCCCTGGTCTGGGAGGATCCCACATGCCGCGGAGCAACTAGGCCTGTGAGCCACAACTACTAAGCCTGCGCGTCTGGAGCCTGTGCTCCGTAACAAGAGAGGCCGCCATAGTGAGAGGCCCGCGCTCCGCGATGAAGAGTGGCCCCCGCTTGCCACAACTAGAGAAAGCCCTCGCACAGAAACGAAGACGCAACACAGCAAAAATAAATAAATTAATTAATAAACTCCTACCCCCAACATCTAAAAAACATCCTCCCATTCTACAAATTGTTAAAAAAAAAAAAATGCCAAGGGAGGTGTCAGTAGAGGACTCATTTGGAGGTTAGAGGTTTGGCAATGCCATCAGGAAGTCTGGAATTGTGTATGTTCATTTTAAAGGAGTGCTTGGGGATTAATGCAGACCACCCTCACCTGGAAACCTTTGTTTCATTGATAATACCTTTTCTATCTTTATTAATAAAATAGCTAGATCATCTCAGACAACGGTTGAGCTTTCAGAAAGTTTCATTTTCTGTATATGCACCAACGGAACTGCATTTTCCAACCTTCGATTGAAGTAATAATGCTATGAAATTTCTGAGTTTTCCACATAATACCTGTATCAGAGTCCAGTCAGGAGAGAGAAATGATATTGGTTTATTTTAACAGAGAGAAAATATTCTTTAATGTTTTAGCTCGGTGTAAGCTTATTAACTTGGCGACTGAAAAAGGAAAATGAAATTATCTTGGAAGGAGCAAATGCAGGAAGCAGCTATGACATCTACGTCTGGACGAGAAGATGTAGAGGCTGGAGTTACTGAGCCTAGAAGCCTGGGGAGAGGGCCGTGGGCTGCTGAGACGCAGACCCCAGGGAAGGGCATGGTGCTTGGCTCCGCTGGCATCTCTGAGTTTGGGGAAGGAAACCTGGGGAGGGGGACTCAGACCTCTGAGCGGATGTACGAAGAGAGCTTGCATTGAGATTGGTCCTGCTGTGTTAGAAAAGCCGCAAGCTGGACTTAGATGCTGCCAGGAGAGGGCGCTGTTGATGCAGTGGCTGCAGGTGCCGCTGCTCTGAAGAGGGGATTCCCCCAGGAGCCTGAGCCCCAGGAAAGAAGGTGGAAGGAAGGAATCCCGAGCCTCCCAGTCTCCCTCTAGCAACTTCTTTTGGTGAAGTTTATCAGGGAAAGAGCTGGTAAAGCAGAAACGTGGTTTGCCGAGTTCCAGCCCCAGTATCACAAAGCCGAGTGTAGAAGGATGGAGTTAGACCCAGAGCCCAGAGTGAAAACTCAGCAACCGTATTCATGACTCACAGTGTATAAATTATACCTGAATATCTGACCCAGAAAAAGTGCTTACCTCTAATTATATGTGTATGCACGTGTGTATGTGTGTTTGGTGTGTAATGTATATATAATATACACCTGAATATATATATTATTAGTATATATCTTTATATCATTTATATGTATATAGATGATTATATTTTTATATATATATATATATATTTGTAAAATGTATCTACTACAAAGCTTCCCCCCAGGGTGTAATTGAAAAGTTTCCATTCTTAGTGGGTAAACAAGGTCTTACAGTATAGCGTAGGGAACTGTATTCAATATCCTGTGATAAACCATAATGGAAAAGAATATAAAAAAGGATGTATATATATATAAAACGGAATCACTTTGCTGTATAGCAGAAATTAACACGACATTGTAAATCAACTATACTTCAATAAAGAAAGAAAAGCCTTCATCCTTTAACTAGTTTTGACATGCACTTTCTCTAAATGTTGTACTGTGAATTTATTTTCATTCTGTTTTTCTTGAACTGTTTCTTTACCTTTAGTAATTTCATTTAATATTTGAGTAAATTGTCTGCTGTCTTACAGCAGCTAGAAACATTACCCATTGCAGCCATAAAATCTTATGGGCCTTAGTAAGTGAAAAATACATTAGTGTCTGGCTTGCAGCTCCTGCTTCATTATGAGAGAAAGGAATATGCAGGTCTGCCAAATGTCAGCAGTTTCCCTGGTACAGACTCTTCTTTCCCCTGGTACTTGACCTGTGAGCTAATACTCATAAACATAGCTTTCCAGGATGGTGGTATTATGCTCGGCGTCTCTGGCACCAGAGTTTGGAAATCCATTTGTCTGACTCCCTTAAATCATGCAGATTTTTAAAATGTCTTCTACTGTGCACTTGTCATCAAGCCTAAATAAGCATCTGTTTTTTGTTTAAATTATATTTTCATTCACTGAAATAGAAATAAAATACAAATATTTATGTGCATACAATAAAGCCATGAGTAGAGTTCCAGAGGAAAATGAATATTCATTTAAATAATTTGAGCGCTATTACTTCACAGAAGCTTAAGCCTTTATAGGTAAAACACTGTTTGAATTCTCATAAAAGTTTACTCAAGGAAAGGAGAAAACAAAAAATGCCTTAATATAAGTAAATCATTAGAAAGAATAATATATTTTTTCAATTTATATTTTTATGAACTAAAACACTTGTAGAACATAAATTACTCATTAGGTCTTTTTATGAGAAAACTGATCAACTACAAAAGGTAAAATTAAAATACACATACTTCATATTTTATTGTTTCACTAAAATATTTAGTGAATATTTCTCATAACATTTCAGAAACTCAAACATGCATTAGTTCACATCACTTTATTTTTTAAAAATATTGGGGGTATTATAAGATTGGGGGTTCATGTTCTCATAACCTAAATAGTTTGTATTATTCTTTAACAAGTCCCGTAATAAGGCTGTGAAGCTGTATAGAAAATTTTAAATCATATGAATAAGGATTAGTTCTGTGATAGAAGGATCATGCATTCAAAGTATTTGAAGCACAAATTTAAATGATAATATTGAATGATAATATTCATTCAATATTATCATTCAATTATAATATTCATTCTCAGTAAGAGAATGTGCTTACTGTATTATTTAAAGTAGAAGATGATAATTTGGTTTTTCACTTGGAAAAGAAGACCGAGTTGTTGGGGAGAGAGACTAATTTGTCTAAACTGAAGTCTAATAATAACCATTTTTAGAATGTTTATTCCGAGTACAATTTGAGAAATGCGAGACTGTGCTAACACGACAATAAAGACAACCAATTAAAGTTGGAAAATCAAACCTTTTAATTTGGCAAATTTCAGTTATATCACAAATAGTATAAATTGGCCTTACTTTTCCTCCAAGTAATTCAGGCATACTGTAATATTATTGATGGACAGATATATCCTTTAAATTTTTTCCCCAGTATTTTAGTGAGAATCTTTAAAGGACTCTAAACCCTTGTATATGTGTGGTAGCCACCCCTCAAAAGGGCCCCCGATGATTCTTGTGTCTTGGCACTCAGGCCTCCTGTAATCCCTTCCCCTATTGAATAGGTCTGACCTGTGTAAGCAATAGGATATTGAAGAAATGATGGGTGTCACTTCTGAGGGTAGATCATAAAAGACCGGGTGTTTCACATTTGCAAGCTCTTAAATCACTGCTCTGTGGAAGCAGGTTGCCAAGTCATGACACTTGAGAAGACTGATGGAGGGGTCCAAGTGGTAGGAACTGAGGTCTTCCATCAATAGCTGGGAAGAAACTAAGGCCTCCGACCAAATGCCCCGTAAGAAGCCATCTTGGAAGTGGTACCCACAGCCCCAGTCAAGCCTGGAGTTGACAGTAGCAGTATCTTGACTGCCATCTCATTAGACACAGAGCCTGGACCACCCACCTAAACTGCTCCTAGAATCCTAATCCCAGTCTACAGAATAAGATAATAAATGTTTACTCTTGTTTTAAATCACTATATTTAAATTTGTTGGGCATCGGTAGGTAACTAATAAAAATGTGTTTAATATTAAACTTGAATTCTTTGTTAGGGTGACTTTTTAGACATCAATAGGTAGTTAATAAATTTATGTTCAATGCTAACCTGAAATCTCATGAGAGAAGAAACTCAGAATTCTACTTAAGATTACTCTAAATCAGTCATAAAAGTTCCTTATGTCTTTGAAGACTAGCTTGGAGATTGTTATAAGGCTGTTCAGTAATTAAACATTGACAAATGGGCCTGAACTTGGAAAGCTTTCTTTTTAACCACAGGGCCCACGCACACAGAATATTGAAGGAAAGAGGGGTAATTGCATAGACACAAAATGATGACAGGAGTCATAGTTAATCATTAAAGATAGAAGATGTAGCAGCAAGATCACTCTGGCTCCAATAGCCAATGTGAATAAAATCTAAAGATTCAAGGACGGTCTTGACACAAATTTGAAAATGAAACTTTCCTTGAGAGGTAATCTGGTAAAATATCATGGACTCTGGGTGTGATTAATCACTTGAGCAGCTAACCTAAAGGCTGAGTCTACACTAATGACTGAAGATTTGGGGGTAACATGCAATTTAAATCAAGGTGACTTGAGTATTATCTCAAAGAAAAAATAACTGTAATGTGGTTGTATTGCATACAGAAACCTAGGCTGTTTATTTTGTCCCTGTTTGTAGGAAAAATAATAATGTAATGCCAATTAAAAAAAAAGTCATACAACTTTTTTAGAGAACTCAAAAAGTTGATGCAAAGTTTCATATGGAAAAATAAAAGGCAAAAATTGGCAGAAAAGTATGAAGAATGAGTATGGGGGATGAATTCATCCTACCGAATATCTTTCTAAATTCGGTGGGAATATACAAAACAATAGAGAGCTGATAAAAAAGATATGTTGATATACGACAGAAGGGTATTACAGATAAGTAAGGAAGAGATAGGCTAGTCAAATAGACATATATAAATGTATTATTATATATATTTCAGTTATCCATATGAAAAAAAATGAAATTGTATCCCTACTTCAAATCATACACAAAATCAAAATGCAGATGGATAAATGTCAGTTGTGAAAACTCAAACCATAAGAGTAAGCATGGAGTCTATCTTTAAGACATCAGGATCAAACAAGGCTTCTTAAACTAGTCACAAAACGCATGGACTGTAAATGAAAAGATAGACAAATAGGCCACATCAACATGTATTTTAAAATTCTTTGAGTACAAACACAACACAAAAACATAGGAGATTGGAGAGGATCTTTGCAATGCATATTATTAGCAAAGGATTCATTTCTGGAATGTATAAATCATTCCTACATTAACAAAATATAAAAATAATAATAACCCAATAGAAAATAATTGCAAAGGAATAATAACATATCTGAAGTGCCAGTAAATATATGGAAAGATTTGCAGACTTATTAGTAATCAGTAATGCATTGAAACATTAAAATACTACTTTTTCACCAAGATTGACAAAATATAATTAATCTACTAATATTAAACGTTGTCAAGGATGTAAAAAAATAAGAACGCTTGTGCATTGCTGCTAGAAGGGTAAATTGGTTTAACCATTACAGAGGGTAATTTGACAAATTTCATTATATTAGAATATGTATTCACCCTAACACACAAAATGCTATTTATAAAGGTCTACCCTAAAAATTTTTATCTTCTGCACAAGGATGTTTGTTGTAACATGGTTCCTAATGACAGAGCTGGAAACGACTAAACTGTCCCTCATTATGGGAAAAGTAAATAAATAAAACCTGTTAATTTATACAAAAGAATAGTATACTTAATATGAGAGTGAAATCTCAGTGTGGCACCATAGATAAATCACATAACTCAAACCAAGGAAAGAAGCAAGTTGAAAACATATACACAGAGTAAGAGATTTACGTAAAAAACGTAAAAACATATAAGAGATTTACGTAAAAAACATATACACAGAGTAAGAGATTTACGTAAAAATTCAAAGCACCTATAGTTAGATACTATATGCACAGAAATGAAATAAACCAAATTTCTATGAGGAGGGAGGAATAAGTGGGAAAATGGGACAGGACCAGTGAAATAATTAAATCTGCATTTGACTTATTAAAATCGGCAAAATATTGACACCTTTTTAATTGTGGGGTAGGTATATAAAATTGTATTCATTGATGAATTTCAAGAAATTACATAAAGGAGAAGAAGCCTGCTGCTGGAATATTCTAAAATAAAATAAACATGGATAGTCAAAAGAAAAAAGGAGCCCCAGGCCTTAGTGTTTGCTTTGTCACTAATTTCTGCTGTGATCAGGAAACTTATGCATTCCCTCTGCACCTCAAATTATCACTGACTGCCAGCCAGCTTTGACATCCTGGGAATCCCGGGTCTGTGGCTGTGAAACACCGAGGAATATCCTCACAACAGTGGAGGAAAGTAAAAAAAACTCATGTTATTTAGCAGAAGAATATCATTGTAAACTTTGAATTTAGTCTCCTTCAATCCGGAGTTTGGTTTTCAAAGTCTTGGTTAAAATGTTACATCTTGGGGTCTTGAGGGAACCCCTTCTAACAGCCCTTTAAACTATCTGCTAAAAACAGTTATGACGAACTGGGCTGGAATGAAAAAGATGGAATTTCATCCTGGAGAAATAGGGCAACTTGGAGAATACTTCTGTGTTCTATAAATGCTATCCCAATCTGTGTCCCAGTTCACAGGTATAAAAATATATATGTGAATTCGGACTAAAGCAGAATCAGAGGAAGCATTTATTTTGCCAACATGTGACTCCTCTTAGAAAACAGGGTTCTCCTTACTAATGTCAAAGCTGGACTTACGTTAAGTTCACACTTCCCCAGCCCTCCAGGTTTAGTATGAACCTAGATTTCATAAAGAATTTACAAGCAGCTCATGCAGCTCAATAACAAAAAAACAAACAACCCAATCCAAAAATGGGCAGAAGACCTAAATAGACATTTCTCCAAAGAAGATATACAGATTGCCAACAAACACATGAAAGAATTCTCAACATCATTAATCATTAGAGAAATGCAAATCAAAACTACAATGAGATATCATCTCACACCGGTCAGAATGGCCATCATCAAAAAATCTAGAAACAATAAATGCTGGAGAGGGTATGGAGAAAAGGAACACTTTTGCACTGCTGGTGGGAATGCGAATTGGTACAGCCACTATGGAGAACAGTATGGAAGTTCCTTAAAAAACTACAAATAGAACTACCATATGACCCAGCAATCCCACTACTGGGCATATACTCTGAGAAAACCATAATTCAAAAAAAGTCATGTACCAAAAAAAAAAAAAAAAAAAGTCATGTACCAAAATGTTCATTGCAGCTCTATTTACAATAGCCAGGAGATGAAAGCAACCTAAGTGTCCATCATCGGATGAATGGATAAAGAAGATGTGGCACATATATACAATGGAATATTACTCAGCCATAAAAAGAAATGAAATTGAATTATTTGTAGTGAGGTGGATGGACCTAGAGTCTGTCATACAGAGTGAAGTAAGTCAGAAAGAGAAAGACAAATACCGTATGCTAACACATATATATGGAATCTAAGAAAAAAAAATGTCATGAAGAACCTAGGGGTAAGATGGGAATAAAGACACAGACCTACTAGAGAATGGACTTGAGGATATGGGGAGGGGGAAGGGTAAGCTGTGACAAAGTGAGAGAGTGGCATGGACATATATACACTACCAAATGTAAAATAGATAGCTAGTGGGAAGCAGCCGCATAGCACAGGGAGATCAGCTCGGTGCTTTGTGACCACCTAGAGGGGTGGGATAGGGAGGGTGGGAGGGAGGGAAACGCAAGAGGGAAGAGATATGGGAACATATGTATATGTATAACTGATTCACTTCGTTATAAAGCAGAAGCTAACACACCATTGTAAAGCAATTATACTCCAATAAAGATGTTAAAAAAAAAAAGAATTACAAAATTAGACTGATAAAATTGGATGTGTATTACATTTTAATATAGAATCAGATGAGAAGCATAAATAGACACTTAGGAGTCACAGAGATGGCACCAAACACACCTGTTTCCCTCTACAACTTTGTTTCAGTTCACGCACACATCCGTGTTTTGTGTACCTAATACACAGCAGGCACTGAGATGGTATATATGGTAAGAAAACAGATATGTCTACTCCAGATGAGTACACATATTAATGGGAAAGGTGGGTAACAAATAAAGTTACAGGTATAGCAGGATGCGCAATGAAACTATTTTTATCTCATTTTCAGTCGAGGCACCAACACAAATGAAGCAAGCCACAGTCAAAGTAAGGTGAGACCCTGCCATGAATGACTTCCTTGGAGGATGCAATACAATCTGCTCTGTCCAGAAAAGACAGATGCTGAATGATCACTAGGGTACCAATTGATTAGGACTTTTCCAGTCCTTTATCCCCTCTCCTATCCTGCAGCTCAGTCCCTAGAAGGAGAAAAGAACTTCTGGGTAATAAGTTAGGAGAGAAATGGCAAAAACACTAGATGGGAAAGAGAGGAGAAATTGACTGTGGTCCCTCCTTCTCCAGGGACCCAAACAGGGTCAGAGAAAATTCTTAGCTCTAAATGAAATTTGATTTTTTAAAATTACCATTAAACTAGAGTAGATATAGTAATTGCTAAACTGAGAGTTTTATGACTAGAAGTAACCAAAGAGATTTTACTATTTAAAGATGATTCAGACTATCACAAATTATAAATCAACTATACTCCAATATAAAATTAAAAATTTTTTTAAAGAGATACAAATTGCTATGTATAAAATAGATATGCAACAAGGATATATTCTATAGCATGGGGAATTACAGCCATTATGTTGTAATAACTTTTAATGAAGCATAATCTGTTAACATACTGAATTACTATGCTGTATACCTAAAACTAATATAATATTTTAAATCAACTACACTTCAATTTAAAAATTATGATGAAAAATATAAAAAATAAATTTCTTACTAAAAAAAAAATTAAAATGATGAAGAAAGTCTCGGGACTTACCCTGAAATTCATCAAAGTGTCAAAGGGAAAACCCCATGGAGTGATTATGAAAACACAGAGAGGGAAACAAAAAATGTTTTAAAAAAATTAAATGTTGCTCATTCAATGTAATATGATGAGCTATAAGAAGGGAAGTAGAGTGTGCTATGAAATTCTATAAAAAGAAGGATCTAAACTTTTCTGGAGATCAGCAAAACCTTTCCAGGAGGCAGAATTTAAGCTCATACCAGAAGGATGAGTAGAAATTAGCTAACTAACATGTATTGTGTGCATCGTCTATATCAGACACTGCATGATTTAAGCATGTAGATACTATTATTATTTCTATTTCACAGACAAGGAATTTGAATGGCAGAAAGTTTGATAAACTTGCCTGAATGATTTAACAAGCGATTGGTGGTACCAGGATTCAAACTGATACCTGTGGGGTTTGAGAGCATTAAATCTTAACCAGATGCAAAATTGACACATAAAGTTTGGTTCAGTCTAGACTCAATAGGCAATTTAAGCAGACAGAATGCTGGTCCTAAGAGATATTAGATACTTCTGGAGAATCAACACCGCTACACATAAAGGAGAAATACAGCTTCTACTACAGGAAGGGGATTGGTGTCAGGATGGTCCTGAGGTGGGTAACGTAGGCAGTTATCTACACATCATATTTCAAAGGGCATTAAAAAGACCCTGACTCCAGTATATTTCTGTCAGTAGCCTCATCTTTACACCTGAAATTCTAATAGACGCTCTCACAATTTAATGTGCTGCAATGCCTAATCAAACATATATTTATTTTCTCCACCCAGGCAGATGCTACTGCCTTAGGGGGAAAAGATAGATAGATAGATAGATAGATAGATAGATAGATAGATAGATAGATAGATAGACAGATAGATCAGGTTAATTTCTGAATAATAGAGCCTAAAGGAATAAGTGAAAGAGTGTTATGTTCTGAAGAAAGAATAAAGTTTCGGAGTGCAGTATCTCTTCTGGAGACATATAACTAGAATTTCATCAGAACTGGAAATGTTATGAAATAATCCTAAGACAGAATTAGAGAGGGGTAGTAAAAACTATGGCAGTAAAAATGCAGAAAATATATGTGTAAAAGACAGAAATGAACCAGTTGAGACATTACCTTGACAGGCTAGTCCCAAGGCTAAAACTAGGTTAAGCCTAGATGTAAACGTGATACCATTACATGATGGCATTTATGGGTTTTGACGTATGGTGTGATTAGGAACCTTACTAGAGTAAACTGTGGCAATTTAAACTTGTCTGCACCATTTGCCAAAGAAAATGAGTTTTTGTAGATGTAACTAGTGTAAAATACATTATATTGTAATGAAGTGTAAGCAGGTAGGAAATAAAATTTAAAAACTGATGCTGCGACACGACACAGAATTTCCGCGGGATGGAAAGAATTTCCCCAGGATGGTCCTGAGGTAGTGCCATAGCCCGTTACCTACATGCTGTGTCTTAAAGGGCATTAAAAGGACCCCTGACTCTAGTATATTTCACTCACTAGCCTGTCTTTATACTGAAATTCTAATATCATCCAACATCATTCTAATATTGAATGCTGGTAAGAACATCAGCCCTATTAATAGGTATTTACTGAGAAGACTATAATATGTAAGTAGTATAAGGTAATCCACCAAATGAAGCTGCTTCTTTCATTGACAGGAGGATTATTTTTCACAAGGAGGGGTAAAAGGGAAATTGACAATTTAAAATCTTGTATATAATTTAAACCTAGAATGGCAATTAAAGGACCCATAATGTAAGGAGAGTCATCCTTTTCATCTCATTCTTTTCTGGAAGGCTAGAAAATAGAAATTTCTGCCTTCTTGGAAGAATTAAACAAGTGGATTCTACCCTTCTCTGTCTCACGCGCTCTTCACCAGGAATGAGTTGTCCAATTGTCTGATTGGAGAGATTGTCTAAAGTTTGAAGGACACGTGCGTCACCAAGTCTGAGGTCTTTTTTGTAAGGGAGAGCCCTTCCACTGCTTCAGCTTTGACTCCCTGTGTTGCGTCACTAAGGAAGGCTTCATCCCTGGGACTTTGCATTTCCAAGCTACACTTCCTGGCACCATGAGAGTCAGTGCAAACCTCATTCCCCCCTTGGTTAGATCCCAAGGTCTGGACTTGGAAAAAGCAGAGAATCCCAAATTCTGAATTCCAAGTCCAGTCTCAATCTATGTCCCCCAATGCAGCTCTACTGGAAATAAATCTTATTTTTTTATCTCCTTCTGGTCCCAGGTCTATTTCTACTAAATCCAGAGTGCTAAGATTGAGCTAATTTGATACATTTGATTATTATCTTCAGAAACTAAATATATAAGAATTTTTTAATACTTCCATTCATTTACATCCAAAAGTTTGGACTGTCTTGACCTCTATTACTTTGAATGCATAAACTATGTAACACTGTGTGACACACTAACTTTGTAATAATTTCTTTAAATATTTGTCTGCCTCTGGTAAACTGTAAGCTGAGTGAGGGCAGTAATCCTGTCTGTTTAGTTCACTCTCACGACCAGGGTCTAATGCTGTGTCTGGTACATCGATGGTTCTCAGAAAACACTTTAATAAGTGAATTCAGCAATTATTTATTGAATTCACATCATCCTAGCTCCCCAGAATCCTATACTAAACACTATAGCTATGATTTCAGGCTTCAAAGAACTTTACTTTTTCTATCCTCTCTCTTAAAATCTCTCTCATGGTGACCCGAATGGTAGCACCTCTCACGAATAAAATGTTCACAGAATAAAAATTGAGAAGGTGCTTGTGATGTTATCAGAACCATCTAGGGGTTGAGGAAGTAAAAGCTTTGAAAATTTAACTTGCAAAATTTTTACTTTTCTTCCTTTTATCACAGCACCAATACGCTCACATACTTCCAAGTTACTCTTGCTTGTTTATTCTCTATTTTTATTCTACCGGGAAATGAGTTGGTAACATCCACACTTCAGCCTGGCCTTTTGGACTTCAAAGCAGAGATTTTTCATAAGACAAACTTTTCGACTAAGATGCTTTCCTCCCATGAATAATTCATTCTGTGCCCACAGTGCTCTTATTTCTAGAAATAATTCATTCCTTAGATGTAATAATGGATGTTGTTGGGGGAAAAAAAGCTGAGAAAGGGGGTGAAGTGGCTGATCGGGTGGGGGGTGTGGTTTGATATATGAAGTATGTCTCTGATTGGGTGATATGTGAGCAGGACTCTGGAATAAAGGGAGGGATAAAGTTATGCCAAACTACGGATGGAAAATATTCCCAGCACAAAAAACAAACGGTGTAATGAATAACCAAGGGCCAGTGTGGAATGTGTCATACTGGCTGTTGAAATAAAATACAGCCCATCTCTCTCTGCCTTCTCTCTCTCTCTTTCTCTATGACCTTAGTTCCCCCCGGGTTTTGCCGAGACCCTCCTATAACTTTTTCTTTTCCTCTCCTTTTTTTTTTTTTTTTTTTTGATGGTTGTAATGCATTTTTTAAAATTGAAGTATAATTGACACACACTCTTCCTTTTCTTAACAAAAGCCTCAGATACTGTTATCAGGCCATAGTAAGATTTAATCCACTTTTCAAGCTGTGACTGTTCATTGTTTTGCAGAAAACTAAGGGCAGGCTTATATTCAATACAAAAGAAATCCTCCAACTCCGAAGGCAAGTTGATTGTCTCAAACAACTCAGATATGTTATGTCTAGTTCCCCCCCTTTTTGCTAGTCATATTCAAGAATTTACAAATTTAAATTCAAAACAGAATAAAACACATCCTGAGTCTTTATATTGAAACGAAGTAGAAAGCTTAAATCCTCTCCATCAACAGTCCAGCCAATCAGCCAATCCGAAATATTTACCTTCCTAAATATCTCCCTTATTTAGCCTCTTGGCAAATGATCCAGACACTATGGCAGCTTCTGGGAGAATTAAGACAAGAGGCCCAGACATCATCAAGAGATGCCTATGCTATTACAACCATATTCTTTTTCCCCAGCTTCATACCATTCTCTATTTTTTTTCTGAAAACACTGATTTGATCACATTGTGATCTTGCATAAAACCTTCTTTCACCTTACCTGGTTTGGAAGATAAAGTCCCAACTCCTCAGTACAGGCTGAAAGCTCTTTAACTCTGGCCTTGACCTGTGGCCTCCAGACTTGTTATCAAGCTCATCCTCCCTAACCTTGCTTAGGTTCTAGCACGATGGTTCTCAACTCTTGCTACCCATTGGAATCAAAATGGGGAGCAAAAATGCCAATGTCCAGGTACCTACCACCCCAGAAAAATTAAACCAGATTCACTGTGAATGCAGGCTGGGCGGCAATATCTATTAGAAGTTCTCTGTATGGATCTAAGATGCATGTGCTGAAAATGGTTGAAAAGTACTCCCACGGCATGTTGCTGTTTCTGTTAGCAATTTAGCCTAATTTCCAGATGTACTAATTCAAAATCCAATAAAGGGGTGATGTAAAATAACCACACTGAGCTTATTTCTCAAACATCCATAGGTTTCTATGTTCACAAATGCTTTCAGTTAACTTAGAACAATCTTATGCACCTTCTCAATCTGGCAGCCTCCTATTTATATTTCAAAAGGTAGTTTAAGCACAGATATGGAGAACAGATCTGTGCTTGCCAAGGGGGAGGGGTTTGGGAGAGGGATGGATCGGGAGTTCGGGGTTAACAGATGCAAACTGGTATGCAAACTAGAAAATGGGTAGACAACAATGTCCTACGGTATAGCACAGGGAACTATATTCAATATCCTGTAATAAACCATAATGGAAAAGAATCTGAAAAATTATATATATATATATAACTGAATCATTGTGCTGTACACTAGAAACTAACACAACATTGTAAATCAACTATACTTCAGTTTTTTTTAATGTAGCTTGAGTACCACTCCTTGAAAATGCTCACAGCTCCACAGGACAGTTAGTAACTTCTGGTTCTAAACACCACAGAACTTTGAATTTATCTCTCTTAGGATGTTGTAGAAAGATTACTGGCTCACCAGCTTACCTCCTGCATAACGAAATATCACAGCCTTAAGGACAAGGAACCAGACATGTTTTATGTGTTTATCTGCCTTATTCCTCTTGAAAACTGTAACCAATGAGGTAGAAGGAAAATCAGGGGGATGCGGAGTCCCAAAGCCAATGGAAGACAGATTTTTGAAAAGGAAGAAATAATCAACTTGTTAAATGCTGCTGATAGATTAGAGACGACAAGGACCAATACTTGGTAATTATATTTAGAATATGGAGGTTACTGGTGAGTGAGAGAAGTGATAGAATATAGATGGACCTCAGAGGTGTCTGCCTGGGTTTTAATCCCACCTCCACTTCTTACCAGCTACCTCGCAGGCCGCTCTGAGGATTAGATAAACAACTAAACAGTCGTATAAAGCACTTGGAATGTAGTAAGTAGTATATTGGCGTGAGCTGTTATTAGCAATATTTTTACATAAGCAGTTTCACTAGAGCAGAGAGGATAAAACAGTACTTGGAATACGTTTAAGAGAGATTTGGAGGAGAGAAAGGAGTATGTGTATTCTTTTGAGGAATATTACCATTAAAGACAGAGGAGAAATGAGTTAATAGCTGGAGGGCAATATTAAAACAAGAGAGAGCTTTTATTTTTAAGAGAAGAGAAATAACACTGTGCTTGTTTGCTAATGGGAATGGTTCAGTGCTGGAGAAAATTTAGCAGAATTACTGAAATGATATCCTTTAGGAGATGAAAAAAAAAATAACCTGGGTATCGGTGCATACGTGGGAAGATTAGACTTGGAAGTGCTAACAGTTTATCTATGGTAAAAGAAGGCAAAGAAGAGATCATGATTCCTGAAACTTTGGGGCACAAGAATGGTAAGTGGCTAGATGTGGGGGAAGACGGTAGAAGTTCTTTTCCAGTTCTTTTGATTTTCATAGTGAGGTAGAAGGTAGAATTATTAGCTGATGAAGGACGAGTTGGTGGGGATTTGTGGAGAGTGCTGGAGATGCGAAATTCTGGCCCAGAAGAGTGGAAGAGTAATTGGATGATGGGACTATCTTAGAATTGCCAGGTGGCATTACGATTATCCATCACACTTTTCATAACAGGCTTGACTCTAAGCTACCGGAGGGCAAAATCTGTGCATACCGCATGGCACAGTAGCTGGTAGGAAGTAAGTATTCAAAAAATGTTTTGGTAGGCTACGAAAATATCTATAACACAGTCAATAATCAAGCCCCTTGTGGCAGACAGAGTAATAGCCTCCAAAGATGTACAAATTCTAATCCCCAGAATTAGTGATTATGTTACCTTACATGGCAAAAGGGACATTGCACATTTGATTAAATTTGAGATAGTGAGGTTATCCTGAATTATCTGGAAGGTTCCATACACAGATCTTCCTGGATTCATGATGGCGTGATGTCCTGATACACCCATTGTAAGTTGCAAATATTGTAGGTCAAAAATGCAGGTAAGGGGCTTCCCTGGTGGCGCAGTGGGTCCATGAGCCGTGGCCGCTGAGCCTGCGCGTCTGCGGCTTGTGCTCCGCAACGGGAGAGGCCACAGCAGTGAGAGGCCTGTGTGCCGCAAAAAAAAAAAAAAAAAAAAAAATGCAGGTAAAACACCTAATCAATTGAACATCTCAGCTTAGCCTCGTCTACCTAAACGTTCCAAGAACAATTCCATTAACCTACAGTTGGGCAAAATCATCTAACACAAAGCCTATTTTATAATGAAGTGTTGACTATCTCATTGAATTCATTAACTACTGTATCAAAAATGAGAAGAATTGGGAGATTAGGATTGATTCGTATTACACTAACATGTGTAGAATAGATAGCTAGTGGGAACCTGCTGTATAGCACAGGGAGCTCAGTTCAGCACTCTGTGAAGACCTAGATGGGTGGGATGGGGTGGGGGTGGGGTCCAAGAGGGAGGGGATATATGCACACATATAGCTGATTCACTTCATTGTACAGCAGAAACTAACACAACATTGTAAAGCAACTATACTCCAATAAGAAAAAATTTTTTTAATTAAAAAAAAAAAACATGAAGAACAGAATGGTTGAGTGGGTACAGAATGGGTTGTTCACCCTCATGATCGTGTGGCTAATTGCTGCGGCCCAGCATCACAAGGGAGTATATTAATTCATATCCCTAGCTCAGGAAAAGATCTAAATTCACAATTCAAAGTATGGTTTCTATCGCATGCCTATTGCTTCAGCACCATCGTAAAGCTGAGAAGTTCTAAGCAGAACCATCGTAAGTTGGGGAACGTCTGTAACCATGAGGGTCCTCACCAGAGGGAGGCAGAGGTGCTGGGGCATGGGAGCAGAGGTTGGATGATACACTTGACAATGGAGGATAAATGCCAGGAGTCAAGAAGTGCGCGCAGGGCTTCCCTGGTGGCGCAGTGGTTGAGAGTCCGTCTGCCGATGCAGGGGACACGGGTTCGTGCTCCGGTCCGAGAAGGTCCCACATGCCGCAGAGCGGCTGGGCCCGTGAGCCATGGCTGCCAAGCCTGCGCGTCCGGAGCCTGTGCTCCGCAACGGGAGAGGCCACAACAGTGAGAGGCCCGCGTACCGCAAAAAAAAAAAAAAAAAAAAAAAAAAAGAAGTGCGGGCAGCTCCCCGCAACTAGGAAAGGCAAGGGAACGGATTCTCCTCCGGAGCCTAGCAAAGGGACACACACCGTGATGTTAGCCTCTGAAGACTCTGTTTGAACCTCTGGCTTCCAGAACTATCAGGTAATAAATTTGTGCTGCTTTAAGCCAATAAGCTTGTGGTAATGTGTTGTAGCACCAGTAGGAAACTAACAGACATGGTAATTAAACTGATTATTTCCTTGGACTGTAAACGGAACACTCCCTACCTCTGTAAAGGGGCTGATACAATCCCTAGTAGATATCCTAGTCCTGAGGGCTGAATTTCTATCTCACTTCCACATAAACACTGAGATAGCTTCCCTCTGCCTTCTATTAACCCATCCTTTGACCTTCAAGATGGAGAATAAATACTATATTTAAAATGGATAACCAACAAGAACCTACTGGATAGCACAGGGAACTCTGCTCCATATTCTGTAACAACTTAATTGGGAAAAGAAATGAAAAAGAATAGACACACACAAAATAAAGAAATACATAAATTCCCTTTTCGCTCAAAAAAAAAGATGGAAAATAAATGAATTTCATTATGATGATAGGTAAGTGTGACACAGTTATATCTTCATGCCGTGTGTGGTTATAATATGATAACAAAAGCCCCAGCACTATGGGCCTATTTCATTTTAGTTGTAAATAACATTAGATGTATTTTCATTTTTATATACATTATAGCAATTCCTTACGTGATTTAGGCTCAGAAATTTTCTGGCAAATGCCGTACAGGTGGATTCAAATTTGAGAAAATATTGGCAACCAGCTAATAACTTCTTGCACAGTCAGTTGTGAAAGTGACTTACAGTGACAAAATATATTATACACACTAAAATATTTAAGTTTTCTGGACATATCATGAATCATAAGGCAATGGTATTTTATTTTTGATGCAGCTAAATGCAACTGCAGCTTGATGGCCCTCATAAGTAATAATCTGAATTGCCTATCAGAAGAGAGGGCTGGAGTTATTTACAAAGAAAAAACCAACCCAATAACCCAAGGTGTCACCATTTTATGCAGAAATAAAGTGAAGCTGGCAGCAAGAATAATGAAATGAGATAAGCTACACACTTGAAATGTTATGTTTCACATTAAAAAAGTCATGAAAACTATTTATAGACATCTATAGGTTTACTGAAATAGAATTCATAGAAAATGCATGGAAGATCAGCTAAAGAGATGACTCTGAAATTCCTTGTAATGACTCCAATCACTGCTCCCCCAAATGTCGGCACAATTCAGGTCTTCTAGGAGTCATACCTCAGGCTGATTACCTCTGGGTTTCTCCTTTCCCTCAATTCTCCCAAGACAGCCTATTTATTCCACAGACTGCGTCCACGTCTGCCATTTCTCTGTTACTAATGCAACCACCCAGCCCAGAAGATGCTCTCCATAATAAGCCTTAATTTTATTCAGTAGATCCCAGCATTTTGGTTATAATTATTGTCATGCAGATTAAACAAAAATCTGTTTTCCTTACGTTTGGCCTATGACATCTGTTCGTTTGTAAACTCCTCACAAACTAACTTTTTTCAAGTCCTTTTATTTTTTTTAATTTGTACTATGTTCACAACTGACCTTCATTTTCCCATGATCCCTAATTATCACTGTATTTTATAATTATCAGTTAAGGGGAGAGAATGAATGTTATGGGAAGAACATATAGCCTTGGGAGACAACCTCTGCTATTACGTAGTTGTGCAGGACAAGTAAAGTTATTTATAGTTCTGAACTTCAGTATCCTCCTTTGTGAAAATTTCTGTTAGGAAGAAGAATTCAGAATGCTGAGAGGAAATAAATAAGCTGAAATACATGAAAGTCTCTAATACCAAAGTTGGCCCATTTGGTGTACGATGTGTTTTCTCTTCTTTCAGTGTTTAAAGATATTGGTATCCAAACAGGGAAAGCCCTCGCCCAAAGAGTGAGGGATGCCATATTTACCTCTGGAAACATGCCATCCAGCAGCAAGAGAAGCAGCAGAAGCTACAACCATCCATCCCAAACATCTGATTCCTTAGCCTTGCGGCTCTCAAAGTGTGGTTCGGGGACCATGGAGGTCCTTTACAGAGGATCCGTGAGGTCAAAAATATTTTCAGAATAACCCTGAGACAGTACTTGCCTTTTTCTCTCTCATTCTCTTTCAAGTGTTCATTGGAGTTTTCCAGAGGCTGTGTGATGCCTTTATTGCAACAGAGTAAAGGGAGAAGCAAACATAAGAATCTGGCTGTCTTCTGTTAAGACTTTATCCAAGAGATTTGCAAAAATGTAAAGCAAGGCTATTCTCATTATGATTTTGAAAAATGCAGTTATTTGCCATAAAATATATTATTTATGTTAAAACCTAGTGGGTGTGTTAATTTTAACTAAATTATTTAATATTCTTAAATGTCTCAGCTTTAATTTCTAATTAAATTTAATTAGATTAATTTCTATTTGAAGTAATCGAGATAATCTGCAAACACAAAAACTTCTCAGGGTTGGTCCTGAATAATTATCACTAATGTAAGGAGGCCCTGAGAGGAAGGCTTTGGAGCTGCTACTCTAGATTTTCTTCTCCTGGTGGATCATACACTGTCACTCTCATTCCAATTGAGTCACTTTACTACCCCACTGTTTTCTACTGTAACATGTCCCGCTATAGCTCCCTGTGAGTATTAATTCATAATACTGCCCTTTGGGCTTGAATGTGCTCAACCACAGCAGATGTATGCAAAGTTGTGTCTTACTGGAAGAGACCCAGTGCTCCAATCTACATTTGTTAATTCCATGGAGGACAACTGCTCAGAACAGGGTCTATGGTGTCCTCTTAGTTTCACTGGATATGAAGGCACTCTTCCCTAATACCCAGTCTGAATCCTGGAACACTCATCTCCTTGCATGTCCTTGGATCCCATCTCAAAGTCTGTCCCTCCAACCAAGAGGAGCTCTAGACAATGAAGTCTGCTTGTCTGCTCAGATGTTGCATCTTCCTTCTTCCCTACAATTTTGACAAGGACTCTGTAGCATGTTACTCGAAAGAATCCTGGCATATGCTAATTCCTTCCTGTCAATTAACAAGTCCGTAGGGGAAGGCTTATTGTCTTATGCTGATGGACTGATAGAGTCTCTGGAAGAAAATTGGTTGTAAAAATAGCTGTGCCTAACCTTGTTAATGAGGCCGGAAGTGATCTAAATTTTTAGATTATCATACTCTAACAGAGAGTTTGGTTTTTGTGATTGCTCATTGTTTGTCTGGGAAAGTGGTGTTTCTAGAGTATATCAAGTCCCATATTCTAGAACCATGCAGTCCAGTGTGGCTGTTGAGCTCTTGAATTGAGATGTGTTGCAAAATACACACCAGGTTTTGAAGACTTAGTACAAGCGGAGACTGTCTATCCCTGTACTTCCAATCACATTGCTCTGCTCTTCCCACTTTCACCTTTCTGTTCCTATAATCCATTCTCCAGGTACTAACCAGAATGAAAACAATAAGTCATTCCTCAAGACTGTCAAGGTCACGAAAAACAAAGAAAGTAACAGACCAGAGGAGTCTAAAGACACCTGACCATTAGACAGAGGAGACAAAGGAGCATGACAGCTAAATGCAGTGGAAAATTCGGTAAAATCTAAATAAAGTCTGGAGTTTAGTTAATAATAATGTACTGATGCTACTTAGTTTCTCCAAAGTACTATGGTAACATACGACATCAACAATGAGAGAAACCGGGTGAGAGGCACACAGGGACTTTCTGTAGCATCTTTGCAACTTTTCTGTAAATCTAAAATTATGCCCCCAAAACGGGCATCAAAATTAAATCAGATTATGTTATCCCTTTCCTTTGATTCTTCAATGTCTTTCTACTTGTCATACAGTGAAACCTAAGCTCCCCGCATAGTTCACGAGACCCCTGGCCACGTCTCTATTCCCATCTCAAATGCTACCCCCTTAAATATGTCGAGGTAATTCCTATCTAAGTTTCTTTGTATTTACTGTTCCTTCTGTCTAGAACCTTCAAGATATTACATGGTTGGCTACTTTCATCATTCATATCTCAGTTATTTTTTTCAGAAATTTTTGTCACGATCTTCCTACCTTAAATTACCACCTCCCCTTGAGGCACTGAATATCACATGAACTTATGATACACATTACCTTTGTTTACGTACGTATGCATGTGTGTATTATTTTATAGAACTCATCACGATATGAAACTAAAATTTTCTCGTTACTACTATGCTTTTAATTTTTCTGTTTCTCCTAACTCAAATGTGGGCAGAATGATGTTTATTTTATTTACTGTTGTATATGCAACACCAAGAAAATTACTGGTAGATAATAGGAATGTCCTGGCTATTTATTGCTGCATAACATTCCAAAAGTTAGTGACAAGCCCATAGTTTTGTAGTTCAACAATTCAAATAGAGCCTAGAAGGGATGTTTGGAGCTTCTGTTGGAACAGAGCAAACGGCTGGGCTGGAATACTCAGTATGTCTCCATCAGTCACATGGTGGTCCAGCAACATCACTTTTTCTACGTGTGGTCTTATCCAAGTTCTCCTCACAGCATAGAGTGGGTTCCAAGAGAAAGCAAGCAGAGACGGCCAGTCCAGTAGACTTCTTCTACTTTATTTCATTGGTCCAAGCTCTCATGGACCAGAATCAAGGAGGTAGAAAGAAAAAGACTTCACCTCTTGATGGAGCAGTGGCAGGATCACAATGTAGAGTGGCATGTGGGATGGGAGATAGCGTTGGCCACCACGATTCACATGCAAAACGTACTGACACCCTACCTGATATCCTGATATTCCCAAAGTATCATCCAATCATGGCACCATGAACATCTGCCACATGCTATCTGGGGCCTCAGCTGAGATAACTCAAACAACCAGGGTTGAAGGATGAAAAATGGTTTTTTTACAGACATGTTGAGCAAGTTGGTACCAATGCGAGCTCAGCTGGGTGGACGGCTGGGAACTGTGGCTCCTATCTGCTTGGGTCTTTCCAGGGTTCTCTCAAAGCTGGCTTCCTAGAGGAATGGAAAGAAGCACCCAACCAAATAAGGCCTATGGTTGTATTTAATCAAAGCACTCATAGGACCAACCCAAATCAAAGGGGTGGAGAAATAGTGTATAATCAAGAGATGCTGGGAAAGCAAGGATCCAGTATTTTCAGCATCGATGGACAATTTCTTCCACCCAGATATATAGGTTGTGAGATCCCCTAAATACAGAGACAAGATTCAGATTCAAAGTACAAAAAAAGAAAAAGAAAAATGCCCATGACAGAAACTTTTATGATTATTCCAAAATTCAGTGGAAAATAATAGTATAAGTTAACTATAAATTCATTGTACAGTTTTAAAATACGCACTGATTGCCCTGGTATAGTGCAGGATCTGTTTTTAAGGTCAGAGAAATGTTTTTCACTTTTCTAATTATAAATAAAATATGTCTTTAGGGATATGGTGAGGTAATACTAGAAATTCCATTTTGGTTCCATGTGTGGGGTTGAAAATGAAAATTTCTGTCATATTATTGTTAATAGATTACAATTTATCTAAATTAGCTACTAGGGTGGTAAAAATAAACTAAGACTAAGTTCTCAGCATCTTACCTTCAAAATCTGTGTGTGTGTGTATGTCTCTGTTTCAAACTTTGTTGTTTAAATCAGTGGTCTAGGGCTTCCCTGGTGGCGCAGTGGTTGAGAATCTGCCTGCCAAAGCAGGGGACACGGGTTCGAGCCCTGGTCTGGTAAGGTCCCACATGCCGCGGAGCAACTAGGCCCGTGAGCCACAACTACTGAGCCTGCGCGTCTGGAGCCTGTGCTCCGTGACCAGAGGCTGCGACAGTGAGAGGCCCGCGCACGGTGATAAAGAGTGGACCCCGCTCGCCGCAACTAGAGAAAGCCCTCGCATAAAAACGAAGACCAAACACAGCCAAAAATAAATAAATAAATAAATAAATAAGCTTTCATTAAAAAAAAAAAATCAGTGGTCTATCCTGAGTTTGGACATAGACTGAAATCAAAGGGTAGCTTCTAATAATATGTTCTAGTTGCTCATTGAAGGCCAATGTAAAATGCATCTTGTTTCATCTCCCATCCAGCTTATAAAACACACATGAAATTAAAAAAATAAAATGTTAAAAAAGAAACTAATGTGTGGATTCAAGCTTAATACAATAAAAACAACACGTTGGAAAAGGATAAAATATTCTGTTCATGATGTGCACATTTCGAATTTGAATCTCTATAAAACTGTTTTAGGAGGAAGCCTTAAGGAAAAATCTCTATTTCTTTCTACTCATCTCTATTTTATTTCTTTATAAAACACTGACTATATGGCATTAGTGAAATGGATCTTAAATTATGGTAAAAAAAATTTACAAAGAGGAAGAAGAAAAAATGAGCATGAATTTTAAGAAATGGTGATGAACAGTGCACACTTGACATTAAATTATGAAACTATTTGGCTGGGGAAGAAATGTGTTCTGCCCTGCAAGTTCCTTCAGGGTCCCCTGAGGGAAGTTTATGCACAGAGAATGAAGCAAGGAAAATAACACTTTGTCATTAACGGGGACTTTAGTATCACATTCCTAGAGCTGAAATCCAGTGAGTTAATCAGCCCCCAAGTATTTATATATTTCTAAGCACCGTATTCATTGCTAGGGCAACAAAATAAGCAATCAACACAGTACCTGCCCTCTTGGAACTTATAGTTTAGTGGGAAACATACAAATCAGACACATAATCTCAATTAATTGAATAATTCGGCCAGTGCCAAGTGCTGCAAACAAGGCATATGAGAGTGTCTGATAATGGTACCTAATTCATTGTGGAGAGCTGAGAAGGGCTTGCAATTAGGCTGAGATTTGGAGGGTAAAGAAGAGGTAGGAAGACGGAGAGAAGAAAAAAGAGGAGCAGCATATTTGACGTCCTGGAGGTGAAAAAAAAAAAAAGCATGAGAAATTTGAATTTACAGAAATCCAGCATACAGAGTGAAAGCGGGAGGGCATAGGATAAGCCTTCAGAGGGAGGCAAGGGTGAAATCTCTCTGACCTTGTAAAGCCCTTTATGGTTTTTAACTTTGTCTAAATTGTTTAACTTTGTCTAAATTCCCTATTGCTCTAGGGAATTATATGGTACAATTTGCATTTTACAAGTGGTTTTCTATATCTAATGAGGAGAAAGGGTTGGTTGAAAAAAATGCATGGAAGAGGGGTGAGTGGCTAGGCAGCTCCTATGGTGGTTTGAGCCAAAGGCTGGATCCAGTGAAATTCCTCCTCTAAACCAGATTGGCCGGAAGCAAAGAAGCTCACATTGTCAACCTTCCCTATTTCCCTAAAGCCTAAACTCAGAGCAAGTTCAGGTGGAAGCATTTAGTGGCAAGTCGTAAGAGTGTACTTGCCTGTATTGTTGAAATTGTCTGGGTTTTGTGTTCTGTGAAATATGTGTAGCCAGATGCAGAAGGACTTTAAGTTGGCATCACCGGAAACGCAAGCAGCCCATCACAGACTGAAAACCCAACTCTAACATCTGGCTCTGATATCAGGATAGACTGGCACTAAGTCTGCCCTCTAAAATTACAGAACTTTGGGGTTTTCACAAAAACAATTAGCCTATTTTGTAAAGCTTTCCCATTTTCAACAACAATGAGGAGGACATTACTCAGTCAAATTAAATGAATTCCAAATTCTGTGATTCTGTTTCCATTCAGATGAAATGTGTGTGCGTGTGTGTGTGTGTGTGTGTGTGTGTGTATCTGTGTAAATGTGTTGGAATCAAAAGATTGGGGATAGTTGATTATCAGGCTTAGGGCCTGAATATCAACTAACAAATGCCAGATTATGAACACATTGGCTGAATTTCATGTTCTTTTTTCTCTTTTTTCTTTTTTTGCAGTACGCGGGCCTCTCGCTGCTGTGGCCTCTCCCATTGCGGAGCACAGGCTCCGGACGCGCAGGCTCAGCGGCCATGGCTCACGGGCCCAGCCACTCCGCGGCATGTGGGATCTTCCCGGACCGGGGCACGAACCCGCGTCCCCTGCATCGGCAGGCGGACTCTCAACCACTGCGCCACCAGGGAAGCCCCCATGTTCTTTTAATATCTGTATGTCTGCGTGTGTGCTACCCTGTACCTTAGCAATCGCACTGAATAGTGAATAATGGAGATTAATGAGATTCACCTGAGTGGTCACACGACAGCCGAACTAACCAAGCTTTGGTAACAAAATACCGGGACTGGGGGAGTTCTGAAACGGCCCTCCACTCAGGTGGCATCCTCTGAAACTTTGAAATCTCTGAGCAGAATTGTGGGATCGAAAACTTGCAATCCGGAGTGATTTGACAGCGTTGCTAATCACTCTGCCCTAAGCGCCACGGGCACCGACTTCCTTCTATATCCCTTAAACAGTCCCCCTTGCTTGATTTACTGAAGTGTGTCTGAGGCTGCTCGTTTCATCAGTCTGAACAAACTGTTGACAAGATAGTTGTGCACTTTCCTGCCAGAGGTCTGACTATCTGGATTCGGAAAGCATCAGAGCCTCCTTGGGGATGCACACTTGGGGTCTCTACGCCAGCGAGCACATTCAAAAGTGTGTTTTCAAACAAACAGAAGAGCCGCAGCAGGCCCTGACTGAGAGATTCAAAATGACTGAAGCCCAGTCCTTTTCCCTGGGGCCTTGAGAGAACCCTGGTCCTCTGATGTTGCAAAGGGGGATGCAGAGACCCATGCCAAGCGGAGCCTGGGGCAGAGTCAGGGGGTCCTACAGCATCAGTCACGGGCCTTTCGGACTAGACATCTGTCCAATGCAGCTGCTTAGTACCCACCCTTTAAAAGACGCTTATGAGCCTCCTCCTGGGCACTGCTTTTTGCTATATGTGCTGCTGAAGACCCCAAGTAACTCTGAGACCAGATATGATGAAGACTACATATTTTGCAAGGAAAACGTTTTAAATAGGGAAGGAGCAGATTTTTGAAAATTCACTCATTTAATGATAAAAGCAACTAACCCCATCTCTCTGGAGAGAGACAGCACCTACAGGCACCTAGAAACGACCCCCAAGCGTTTGTTTACCTGGGACAGATGCCAGAATGTCACGCGGAAGTTGGTTGGCAGGTGGAGCTAGAACGTTTGATTGACAGTTTGGGGCCGCGTGAGAGTGTGACCCCCTGGGCTGCAGACACTGGGGGGTTCCTTCTCTTTTGTAGGCTTTTCCTCCATGTCCATCGCCCGGCATCCGAGGGGAAGCTTGGGGGGGTCCTGGAAAATGTTTACCTGTTTTGCCACCTGGGGAATGCAAATAGCCGCCGCCTGCCAGAACGGACGCTACACGAATCCATCTCCTCCAAGGGAAGCTTTCATCTGTACGGAAAAGGACCACACACATTTTCCCCTGAAGGCATGCAGGGGAAAATGCAGCTCTTGGGGTATGAGAATAGAGGAAAACCTCTATCCCTGGAGAAGGAGCAGGGAGGCGTATTAGGCTCAAAGTTATATCTACAGGGGAGGCAGGAAGCCCCGTGAAAGCCTCATCCCCAAACCTGGGTTCCCAGTGGTGCCTAAGATCAAGGCCAAATCAGAACACCAGAGAAGATCCCATTCTCCACTCCGCCCCTGGCACTGACAGGCACGAAATAAAAGTAAAAGTGGGTACACGGGGACAGCTGCCCTAGGCAGATTTTCTTGAGGCACAGCACAAAGGGGGGGCCCAGAGACAAGCAGGGAAAAGACATTCAAGGATAAAAACACCAGTGATTAGCTCGCAACAAACACAAGGTGTCAGTAATTTGACACCTCCTGTGCTGTGAGAGCCACCATAGCACAAAACAACTATAAACTCAGTCCAGCTCCTGAAGAGATGGACACAAATCCCCACTCTAAAGCCTGAAGGAAGGAAAGGTGGACTCACCTCCAAGCAAAAAAGATATTTACCTTAGTATCAACTGTCTTATATGACATGTCATACACGCACACACGTACATATGAGGCACAGAAAAGTGATTAGTATGTGAAAGGTACCAAAGGAAAATGTAAAGACAAAGTGACTCAAAGGATGGGAAGGAGAAATTGGGAATATACTATATATTATCCAGGATCAGATAGGTATTTTCGTCAGAGAGACAGACACTGTAGAAACCCAATGGAAATTGGTGACCCACAAGATAGATTGATAAAAGCTATGAAAAACTGAAATGAAAAGAGAGAGGGGGGTGGGTAAAAGAAAACAAAATGACCAGAGCATCCAAGAGCTATGGCACAACATCAGTGGTCTCATATATAATTGGAATTCCAGATGAAGAAGACAGAGAGAAGGGGGTAGAAAAATATCTGAATAAGTAATGGTGGAGAAATAGACAAGAAACTACAGATCCAAAGCTCAGAGAACTACAAACAGTATGAATAATAAATTTTTAAAACCTTAGCATATTATATTCAAACTGGTAAAACAAACATAAAAAAGAAAAGAGGATATCTTGAAGGCAAAGAAAAAAGACACGTGAACTACAGTAGGGAAAGAATAAGAATTTTAGCAGATTTGTCACAATCCATGCAAGCAAGAAGAAATGGAGTAACATCCTTAAAGTGACAAAAGAAAGAAACAAACTACCAGAATTCTATACACAGAGAAAATATTCTACAAAAGAAATGGAAAATTAAGATTTTTCTCAGTAAAACAGGAGCTGAAAGAATTTCTTGCTAGCAATCCTGCTTTATAAGAAGTATTAAAGAAAGTCTTTGGTAAGAAAGAACATGATATGGGTCAGAAATCTGGATGTACAGAAAAAATAAATTTTCAGAAATCAAATAATTGAAAGTAAAATATATTTTTATCTTTAAAAAGATAACTGTTTAAATGAAAACTAGTTATAATATACTGTGTGTTTGTAGCACAGGTAATAGAGAAATGTACAACAAAGTGACTCAAAGGATAGGAAGGAGAAATTGGGAATATGCTATATATTATATAAGGTTCTCATGCTACATAAGAAGTGGTTTACTATTCTATGAACATAGACTCAGATTACTTAAAAGTGAATATTGCAAAGCTTATGAAACTATTGAATTAGTAAAAAGAGACATAAATAATGTCAGCAGAAGAGATAAAATAGAATCATAAAGAAGACACAAACTCAGAGAAAGCAGGAAATGAGGGGAAAATAAAAGCAAAGAAAAACAAGTGGAAAAAAACGTCTAGCAGACTTAGATTAATAAAACCATATTAACAGCCACTTTCCACGTGAATGGTTTAAACACATCAGTTCAATGAGAGAGATTGTTAAATTGGGATTTAAAAGCTAGACCCGATCCTATGCTATCTACAAGAAAAAGTGCTTTGGAAGGAGTGTTTCACTTTCGGGGTATGAATTTCCTCCTTGGCAAACAGAAGGGTTTGCACTTGTGACACCTACATTGCCCTTCAGATTAAAGACTCTGCGTTCTCTTTCTTGTCATCAATACTTTGCACCTATAAGCAGACAGATGGGACATGATCCTTCCTGGAATAATCTCACAATCTAAATTAAATGGTCACGGGAAATACATCCTAGGGGAGAAGACCGAAATGGGGCCATACTCCTTACAATGAGCTACAGTCGATAATTAGAAATTGTGCATTATGAAGAAAAATTAACATTAGATTTATAGTGTTGGCAACGGTTTGGAATAAAACACGGTGAGATGGTTCCCAAGAAAAACGATATTGGTTGAAATGGCCCCTCATTCCAGCATAAGGAGTGGAAGGCAGGCAATCTAAACCTGGAGTCGTTTGGTTACACTCACTATTAACACCTAATATGAATAACACAAATTTTGATGGCCTTTTCTCTATTACACTTTTCATACTTACGACACATTTCCTATGGATTAGAGACTGTTATCTTTATCTTGTCGAGCCCTTAGATTCTAAAATATTTTAAAGCTTAATGATAATAGAATTTCTTCAACTTTTTTCTAGAATGTTTAACAAGTAAGTTCATAACTGGAAATATTTCTGATTTTAAATGAATTCCTCTATATAATGTATGGTAGACAGGATTTTTCTTTGTTCAAATATAACCTTGGTTTTAAAAAGTATTAAATACTTTTTGGAGTATTAAATTCGCCTTAAAGATTACAATAAGATCTTTCTCAATAATTTACATGATGATAACCTTTTTGAATCTTAGATAACACAAAACCAGGTCTTAAAATTACAGTAAAATCACTAAAAAAAAAAGACAGTGTTGTATAAGTTTAATACCGTAGAATATTCATAGGCAGCTTTATATTGAAATAAACCCAGCCTTGATTAGTTTGCAATGAAAACTATTTTAAGTTTGGCCACGAGATGGTGCTATCACAAAACAATTCCAAAGAAGCCAAATCATATTCCAAAGTATTTGTACTTTACTTGTGCTTATTTCCAAGGTAAGTCTTTAAATATAAAAATTCTCGTCAGCCAGTGTCTTCTCCCAACTTATTTTGTATTTCTTGATCTGTTCCATGTCTGCATTTTGGGTTGTTTTTTTTTTTTTTGGTGCCTCATATCTATTGCCTCAAAAGAGATCAACTAAGTCTATTGTTTTGAAATCTATACGCAATGTTAGCAATATAATATTTCAAAAATATGAAATAATATACTTCTATTTGTATTCATGATTGTTGTTTATTTGTTTCTTGTTATTTAACAGAAAAGAGATTTCCTGCTCCTGGACCAGTGTCAACGTAACGATGACAGAGCAAGCACTTGGGAAAATAATAAACTCAATAACAGGCTGAAAGAATATTTTTGTTAAGTTGGCCAGGTGGTCCCTCTTTTTCCTCACCATCTGGATCTCCATGTGTTGAAAGTTTTGCCTAGCCAGCAGAGAAAACAAACAATTAAGAAACTTCTCCAAGATACACAGAAATTGAGAGCAAACCTTAACAAAGAATCATTCCCAGATGATTTGACATCCTTCACACTGCATTCGATGGTCTTGTGTCCAAAGGGTGCGGTTACTAATTATTACTGCTTCATGAGGCTCAGAAAAATTTCAGGACTGTAATGCTGCAACTTGTCTAGAACCTAAGTGTAACATCGAAGGTCCTGAAGACCCTCAGTGTGTCAGAGGATAGTGATTTTAGGGTTTGTTGAAGCAGAGAATGAATTGTACTAGAAATTGCAGAAGCTAATGGTCCAAAGTTGAAAAATGAGACAGTCTCTGCATGGTAGGTATAGATTTTTGGAACTTTCTTGGACCATCTCAGAGTTAGCACCACGTTGGCACTTTGTGCGTGTACATATTTGGTAACTGCCCTTCATTAACTGAGTGATTTTCTCACACCCCGATTGAATAATAGATGTTGAAACTGATCGTCTGTATACAAGATCTCACAAACGACGCTAGATCCCCCCTTCGTTATAACCGAGTACCTCATTTTATTGTGCTTTGCTTGCTTGTGTTTTTTACAAATTGAAAGTTTGTGGCAACCCTGTATCAAACATTTCCAATAGCATTTGCTCACTTCGTGTCTTTGTGTCCCATTTTGGTAATTCTCCCAATATTTCAAACTTTTTCATTATTATTATATTTGTTATGGTGATATATGCTCAGTGATCTTCGATGTGACTATTGCAAAGAGATTATGACTAGCCAAAGGCTCAGATGATGGTTAGCAATTTTTAGCAATAAAGTATTTTTAAAATTAAGGTCTATACATTTTTTAGACATAACGCTTTTGCACGCAATAGACTACAGTACAGTGTAAACATAACTTGCACTGGGAAACTAAAAAACTCGTGTGACTTGCTTTATTGCGATATTCCCTTTACTGTAGTGGTCTGGAACTGATCCTGCAATATCTCTGTGTAAAAATCGGTCATTTCTACAAAATAACAATAATTAATATTTATTGAGTGATTATTAAATATATTAGCACATGTAAATCCCATAACAACCTTATGAAGTACAGAGACTTATACCCATGTCTTACCATGACAATACCCATATTGAAGAAACTGAAACACCAAGTTAAGTAACTTGTCTGATGGTCTGTAAATACTGAATTGGGGGCCTGGAGACTGACCCAGCATCTCTGATTTCAGAGACAACACTCTTAATCACTTTGCCACGATGCCAGCTTAGGTCCCGCTAAACAAAATCAATCTTAATACATCAAAGCAAAATACATTCCTGGCACCTGCATAGAGTTGCAGCTCCATTGGAGCTGATTCTTGGCTACTGAGAACAATCCTGACAGAAATTACATACTTTTATCAATGGGAGAATTGAACTTTTCCACTGGAATTAGATTTCTGTTCTTTTTCACTATGTTGCAGATTGTGTAACTTCTCAAGGGCTGTTTCTTAGTTTGAAAGGCAGATAATAAAACCTACCTCATATGATTGACCCTTAGGAATGTAAACTGATGGAACCAATGCAAAAGTGCCTAGTATAGAACTCGACAGTTTACATCTGCCAAGAATGCTGTGTCACAAATTGTCTCAAAATACAGCGGCCTGAAATTAAAAGCATTTATTATTAATTTCTGTGGGCCACCTGGGGGTCAGCTGAGCCAGGGTGAGCATGGCTGGGCTGGACTCCACGCTGCAGGTTGGTCCAAGTCTGCCTTGATGCCTCTTATCTTCCCCAGACCTGCGGGCTGATTAGGGCACATTCTTCTTATTGTGGTGATACAAGAACAAAAGAGCAAGTCCAACCCCACCAGCTCATCTCAAGATTCTGCTTGCATTGTGTATGCTTACGTGCCATTGGCCAAAGTCAAGTGGGAGAACATGAAGTCAGGGGATAGAAATCCACCCTGTCTTTGGGGGAAGGAACTGCAAGTTCCCAAGGCAAAGAGTATGTAGGGAACATAGAGCAAAAATTCAACCAAGAGTCCAAAGTCTTTGCACACATCAAATCAAGCAAACCATCATCTAGAGAAGCCAAAATGAGAGAAGCTCTTTTCCCAATATCCATAGTAATAAGTTAAGTGATGATTTTAAAACACTAAATAAATGATCTATAATTCCACCCATCAAAGTGTCATAGTAAAATAATAATAATATTTAGTTTAGTCAGGGTGCTGCGCAGATTTAAAGCTGGCGTTACCTTGCTTGACAATATATTCTAAAGCCCTGACATTATTCAGAAACTCTGATGGAGAATTCCTATAAACAGCCACCTTTTTCTCTGCCCAAGAACTCAACAGCTGATAGAGGTTAAGAGACCATGGCTTAGTTTTGTGGCAACATGATGCTTCTAATACTGAAGCCCAGAGTCAAAGACTTGCCCATGTGATCTCAGGCTGCCCTGAAGACCCGCAGGCCCCCTGCCAGGACAGAGCCCTTATCGATAACCCTTAGGCACAAATGCCCACCAGGCTCTCTGCCGGCTTATAGGGCCCCAAATGAGGAGGGGGACAGGGGACTGGGCTCTGAATGGTCTTAGCTCTTGTTACTAACTTATCATTCCAAGAGGCTTAGAATGCTGCTCTAATGACTGTCTCCACCTTTCAGGAAACATCAAGAATAAATTAGGAAAGCATTAACGTGTCTGAAGATGAATCTTTGGCTATAATCCAAGGTACAAACATATAGAACCCATGTGTCAAATAAGAAAAAGGACCTAAATATATATATTTATTTATATAAATATTATGATGTAAATATCCATTATATAATGTATCAGTCAGGAGTCATGAAGCAGAAAAAAAGGGTGGGTTTGGAGCTGGGGACAATAGCTTAATAACCATATGAAAATGGTTACATTTGGGTGTATATAAATGATGGGACAGTATACAGTCATAAAGATGTTTTCAAGAATGCTTCAAACGTTGAAAAGTCCCACAGTAGAATATTAAGTTCAAAAATCAAGATATAGGGCTTCCCTGATGGCACAGTGGTTAAGAATCCACCTGCCAATGCAGGGGACACAGGTTCAATCCCCTGTCCGGGACGATCCCACATGCCGTGGAGCAACTAAGCCCACATGCCACAACTACTGAGCCTGTGCTCTAGAGTCCTTGAGCCACAACTACTGAGCCCACGTACCACAACTACTGAAGCTTGGGCGCCTAGAGCCCGTGCTCCGCAACAAAGAGAAGTCACCACGATGAGAAGCCCAAGCACCGCAACAAAGTGTAGCCCCTGTTCGCCACGACTAGAGAAAGCCCGCATGCAGCAACAAAGACCCAATGCAGCCAAAAATAAATAAATAAATAAATTTTTAGAAATAGAGAAAAGAATCAAAATTAAATTAAATTAAAATTTTAAAAAATCAAGATATAATACTGCAGATGCATCTAATATAATATTTGATATACATACTACATTGAGAAAGTTATGTAGAAAGAAGAAAAACACAAATATATTAATAGAAAATATGTTTGGGAGCTGGTATTGTAAATTATAATGATTGTCTTTTTCATATTTTATGTATATTCCAAAATCTCTATGAGCATATATATAACTAATTAATAATAGCACAAATTATTTAGATACATTGTGTATATTTACCTTATTCAAGCAAAAGCATTGTTGAGATAAGCCTTAGTTATAAACAGAGTGCTTTTTTTTTAATGTCTCTTCATTGTGTATATAAATTCATTGATGTTGGGCAATTTCTCTTCACAGATTGGACTAAATTATGCATTTATAACTTTATATTCTGAAAAATCGAGTACTATAACTACACTTGTAGAAAAGCTTTTATTGATCATTCTTACTGTAGGGAATCCCAAGTTTTCATACCCGTGGTGAAAGCTACAGAGCACTTCCTTCTCAGGTTAAAGTAAATTCTTGACCATACTTAAGATCATAAAATCGAACTATGATAAACTAAGTATATTTTTCTTCCACTGGCACACAGTACATACAGTTTGCAAATCTATTCCATAAACCAAAACCACTGAAGACAGGTAGAACAGAACAATTCTTATTGGTTTCAAAACGATGTACTTTTTTTAAAACATCTTTATTGGAGTATAATTGCTTTACAATGGTGTGTTAGTTTCTGCTTTATAACAAAGTGAATCAGCTATATATGTATTTATAGATATACACACATAAACATTTTCAATAATGTTCTAGGCAGTGCATTATAATACACAATAATTGCTGTCTAATCTAATGGAAAAAAGACATTAAGCAAATAATAACAACATAACTAGTATGTAACACAAATGGCAAACGTTGAAAAATGATGCAGTGAATAAGTATAATAGGGGTGGGAGGCATTGTGGGTTGGGAGATTCTGAATAATAGACATTGATGCTGTGACCTGATATATTTAAGTTTGGGGAGTCATCCGTGTGAAGATTGCATATATTCATTAGTTTATTGCAGAAGTAAATTAAATTACCTTGAGAAAGAATGTAGGTTGTGAAGAGGATTATAACTCGGTGATATGAAAACCCTCAGAACTATTTATTGATGTCCTTTGCTTCTAGTAGAATCATTACGTTTTCTTTATTTTTATATCCTATTTATCTAGAGGCTTTTTGGTTTATTTTTCCTTGAACTATTTCCCTTTGATTTTAGTCCAACCCTGACACTAGCCTGAATGGCAACTTTGGGCAAAGTACCTCTTCTTTAAGATATTTAATTCCATCTGACTTAAAATCATTTGTTATATGGATTTTCCAGGTGCAAGGCATTTTACTGCTATCTGGAGAAAATTGTCCTCAGAAATCTAAAAATCTTCAATGTGCACATTAGGAAAGTCACCCCCTTTAGATTTAGAACCATACAGGGTAGCTTCGTCTTGGTTTATTTATTTATCATAAGATTGATTTTATTGGGCCCATGGAGCTCCCCATCCACTTTCTACAATATGGTAAATAGTTTCCCTCTAATCCTGCATCCCATCCTTCATTGTTCTTTCCTTTTGCTTGTGTCTATTGACAAAAAAACCTCATGAAGAAATAAAAAAGATGAATGGGAGATAGATTATCTGAGTCCTTCCATATCTCAAAAATAACTTTTTTTCTACCCTCAGAAGACACTGATAATTTTATTTGGTACAGAATCAAAATGGAAAACAATTTCCTTAAAACTTTAAAAGTGTAGCTCCATTATGTGCTAGACAGAGCATGTTAAAGAGAAATCTGTTGCAGATCTGAAATTCATTTATTTCTAGATGGCTTGTTTTATTTGTGTGTCTGTTTGTTTTTCTTTGTTTCTCTAGGAGCTTTCAGGTTGTTATTTTTATGACTCATGTCCTAAATCTCATGGTGTGTCTAGGTGTATGTGGCAGCCATTGGTTATGCTCTAAATATTGCCAGCTCTCTCTTCTGAGCCCTTGAGATAGGTTGGACCATGTGACCAGCTATGCACAGTAAGGGTGAGTGAAAGTGTTCTCAGTCTCTCTCTATCTCCACAGACATGGAAAGAGACAATCTAAGGAGAGTAAGATAGTCAGGTTTAAGGGCTATATTCAAATTTCAGATCTCACTACTTGACCAGAGAATGGATGAAAGATGAACTGAAATCAGGTTATCACTTCATAATTATGAATGCAAGAAAGTAAAAAAAGAAGGGTACATATATGCAAGATAGCTTAAACAAACTACTCCTGTCATTAGTAAAAATGGACCAAACAGTGTCCTGGACTTTGGAAAAGTAGATTAGATTTTCTACTACTTGAAATGAAGTAGAAAGATGAAAAGAGTAGATTACTCACCACAGAAATCATTATTATATCCTCATTTAAGGAAATGTGGTTTGGTTTTCTGCCAAATGTGGTTTGGATTTCAGCATTTGGTTTTCTGTTGATATACATGATATTAGTGTCTACTATGCTGTCAGCTATGTATTGTTTCTGCTCCTGCGGTCTGAATATTCTTGTTCAAAATCAAAATGAGCTGACAACATTAAAATATTTTTTGCTTGTTATACATTTTCAGCATCATTTGTATCAACTATATGAAACCAAAGGTATAACATTATTTTCAGATCCAAATTTCACTTCATTTTACCTATAATGTCAAAGGATCAAGATAAATGAGAAAAGAAAGACACATATTTACTAAATAGGGAAGATCAGCACTTTAGAGCTGGATATACTTTCTCTATTGCAATATATCAGCTCCCGAAGACACTTGAAAAAGTTACAAAACATGAGTCACATAAAAACAGCAATTATCTGTTCTCTGCATTTCATAAAATTGCCTTTCTTAATCTGTACCATCTACTTACAAATGAGCTACTTACTTTTTCATACCTTCTGGTGTCCAAACCCAATACTCTTTTAGCTCCAATTGTAACAGGAAGATAATCTGATTTTAATTTTCAAAATTTTTCTGAAAGCAGAAACTTTATCCCTTAAGGAAATCAAAGCAACAAAAACCCTCACAATGAAATGCTTCTACCAGAAATCTGTTCACTATGAAAAAAAAAGTTTAATGGCAATAGATGAACTTTTAAAACTAATGAGAAAAACATGTATTCATAGGCATATGAATTGTTTTAGTCAATGAAATACACAAGTGTAAAGACTAAACATCATTTTTGGTATTTTTTAATCTATTCCTAACCATATAAGAAGTCAGATGGAGACAGTATCAGGAAAACCTGGGGAAATGAAACTGTGGTACAGGGTTATCCTGTGGTTCCCGTATTTAAGCGAAGTGTTGGGAAAGACAATTCCACTGAAGATGTAAGGAAAGAAAGTAGAAAAGGTCATGATATTATTCAACAGAACTTTTAGGATACATAAGAAAACTTGGCCCATAAAGTTCTAATGGGTATAAAATGGGTTACTATTTATGACTCCAGTGTCCATTTTTTCATGAAAACAGACTCTGACGTGTGTGTTAGAAGAGAGATCCTGATACAAAAACTATTAGCAACAATTTCACCATCAAAGCTTTATTTCAGTGGCTTCCTATGAGAAGAATTTTGCTTATATGAGATTCTGCTAAAAGATGGTACATGCTAATGGGTGTTGATCTTCAAGTACAATACTCAGATTTTCTTTCTGGAACTGGATATGCGCTTTTAGTATCTTTGGCCTCAAAAAATCTACACTGCACCTTTCAGCATTAGCTATAAACATTTAGAAGTTGTGCACATAGGTTTAGGTTTTTAGAGTTTAGGATTCTCGATAAAATTGCCACCCAGAATATCGTTCTTTAATTTATATAAACTTAAGTTTTCTTTCTGTCTTTATAATAACCTTATTATTGCACATCATTTTTTTTCTACTGAAATGATTATACTCTGGAGACTTTTTCAAACAGGTAAACTTCCTTGTTCTGAATAAAGAAGAATTGATTCTATCACAATCTGGGCTTTTGTGACCTTTTGTGTTCGCTCTATGAAATTCAAGCTATACCACAATTATGAGATTCAAATTTGACTCCATCATAATTTGAATATCAAAAGAAAAACATACAACTAAAAATTTAAAGATGATTTGATTATCTGAAGTTATTGATTCCCTACTGATATTTATTATGTGTGTAACTTTGAGAATTAGTTGGGTGAAAATGCAGTAAATTCAAATCAAGAAGTTTTAAATGATTATAGAGAGCATAAGAGTTACTCTGTGGGAATGCAATAATGAATAATAAATGATTTGTTATGGTTTTGCACATGTACAATTTTTTCCTACCAAAGTCATTTCCAATTTCATCACCCAGGTACCAAGGCCGGTGGTTTACATTCCTCAGAGCCTCAGACAGAGATTACCAGGTTGGTAAGAAATATCATAGAAACAACAGCCATGTTACAATATTGGGGAGTTGATACTGGGTGACAAAGCACCTTTCCACACAGCCAAAATTTCCCACTATTGAGCTTCTGCACACCCAGCACTAAGTAGCTGCCTCTGTAAGTTGGTGCGGTAAACCATACCAGGATGCAAGATGTGGCAATTGCAACACAGGTAAGTCCAGAGACATGATCAATATTGTATACACAAAACAAATTACTTACCCTTGATCATCACCTGTATCCTGTAGTTTATCCTGTGAAGATATGAAGATATTGGAAGAGTTACAAAGAAACAATTGATTTTGGACTCAGATGAAAATTGTCTTCTATCCATGATACAAAAAGACATTAAGTTACTTCACTAAGTTACTTCAAGGTTACATGAATTTAGTAATTGCTTTGGTAGTTATTTTATATCAAAAGGTAGACAAAAGGAAGGTGTTGAGGAATATTGAAATATATCAGGGAAGTCTGATTCTTTTAATACAGAAAAATGGCTCTGTAAGTCCAAATAATTATGAGGCAGCACAGATCTTGTCAATATTTTAAAATAGTTTCTATTTAAGAAAACATTTACAAATATTACAGGAACTCTTGTGAAATGCTAAGCTTTTGTTCTTGCAGATTCTTTTTTTTTTTGGCTGCACTACGGAGCATGAAGGATCTTAGTTCCTGGACCAGGGATCGAACCCGAGCCCCCTGAAGTGGAAGCGTGGAGTCTTAACCACTGGACCACCAGGGAGGTCCCCTTGCAGATTCTTAATAATACACGTTTAATAGTTTATTTACAGGATGTAGTTTTGTTGATCCAAATGAAAATGTAAAATGAGGCAAGCTCAAAATTGTCAAAAAGATGAGTTTATTCAGGAATAGCAGAGGAATTGCTATTTGGGACGTGCAAACAGTAGTAAACTACAGTACAGGCAAGTCTGTTGAGGGTTTGGGGTCGGTTGTATTTATGGGCAGGAATGTAAAGAGGGGAGAGTTCAGTTAGAGTCTTTTAAAATAAAAAAAAAACGGAGACCACCTTTGAAAATTCCCCATGCAGACAAAACCAGCATTGCCATACAAACAAAGCTCAATTCAGTTTATTTTGTGAGACCAACCTGACTTGGATCAATTTTTGTTCATCCCTCTAGAAACCATGCAAAAATTTCCTCAGGTTGATATGAGGTAACACCAGACCAACCCCCTATCATTTAAGAAATTCTAATACTATCAGTTTTCTATAAATCAGGCATTTATAGGAAGTCAGTTTCTCAGTCTTTAAGTTTTTGTCTTCCTGAAGGCACATGTGTGAGATTTTTCCATTTTATATCCCCTGATCCATTTTAGATGAAATTCTTTCACAATATCAATATTTCAGCAAATAAGAAAAAAAAAATGATAGCATGCCCCCAAAATGACAAAATAAAATTATTTTATTAAGTGATTTTTAACTTATAGGACCATCTAATAAATATCACAGCCATGTTGTTAAATAGAAATTTTTCAACAGATTTTTTTAAATGTGCCCTGAATTATTTATATTCCAGAGTGATCAAGGAACCATCTTCACTCCTGCTAACACAGGTTCTTGAGTTTGTAACAGTGACTTGGAAGTAACTGATTACTCTCCATTTTGCTTCAAATTGGATTTCAATTTGTTTCCTAGTGGAAGGATAAATTTTAATTTCACTCGAGTGAAAAATGAGGATTGCCCACACTAACTTGGAGGCCGTTGAGTACTTCAAAATAAATGATTTTTCTCCTTTAGCTAGAGATAATAAATCAAGCACAGCTACTTAATTATTTTTAGTAACGTTTTCCACTGAAAATGTTCGTCATTTTATAGTCATTTCACAGCATGCTTTTTGCCATAAACATTAAAAATCAATTAGTTTTTATTAAAAGGCAATCATAAGATAGTCTCTTTTCAAAATCAAATCATTTGCAGCTTAGTTGGCCCAAAATATCTAAAATTGAAGTATTTTTCAAGTAGTTAGTGTTTTCTCAACATTTTTCATCTAAGTTTGAATTCTAAGATAGTAAATATTTCCATTATATTTATACTACTCCAATGATTTGAATATTTATATTATTCTAGTAATTGTGTTTACAAACATCAAGTTCAGTACTTACCTCAGGCATAGTAATAAGAGTATCTCATAGGTCCTATCTTTTGTAAGTTGAGAGTATTCCAAGACCTACATAAGCTTTCTTATTCTATATAAATATTAATAACACACAGATCGGGGAAAGACAGTCTGTAAATTCAGGAATGTTTCCTTTTGGAATTGTATTTAACTTTCAAGTGCAAAGTTATCTAGCCTGGTAGCACATGAAATGAAACATATTTTGTATGTGATAGATGGAAAACATAAACCTCTGTGTAGAACTATATATTTCTTTGGAGTGTGACTAAATAATAGTGCAGTTTCTTATATTTCTGCTATGACTTATACTTAGGAAGACAGACTATTATTTTATCTCTATTGAAACATTTTAGGTATAAGCAATAGAATAAAATTCTGTTGAATACTATGATAGCGCATAAGTTTCAATTATAAGCCAAGTAACTGCTTCTTTAGAACCAGTTGCTATAATCTTAGATTGATCTACCATAGTTAAAACTGACCTGTCCCTCCAAATTATATAGACTAGAGAGAAGTCCTATAAAAAATCAGGGAAGATCAAAATGAAATAGAAGTTGTCTTATGCTCCCAGGAATAAGCATTGTCTGTCTTAAAAATTTCCCAGCAGACACTATTTAATTTGCTGAATTTTCCCAATATCTGTCCTTCAGATTCCAGTCCTTGGAATTTGATATCACCATTATCTCAGATTTATTCAGATGGAGAACTCATTTATGCATCCAGTCTCAGCCAGCATTCAATCTGGAGAAATAAACTACACAGTGGTTTGGACAGAGAAAGTTTAAGGTAGATAATTATAAACTGTAGCAGAGCTTTGGAGTAATGACAGATTGGTTAGTAACAAGTAGTAAGAACTTGAAAATAATATAGCAATAGCAGATACAAGGAGCATGCATTGTCTTCAGACCTGAGATACAGCATCCCATGAAGAGACCCCAGGGCTGAAACTCAGACTCTGCTGGCACTGCTGTGGCCCAAAGGCTTGCAGAAAAGTCACTGGGGTTCTCCCTTGTTGTAAATCGCTGGAGTGTCTTCATGGGGAAGGGTCTCACTGGAGGCACTTGACTACACCACCAACCGAGGGGATGCTGAGGGAAGCTCCTAGCCACTGGGTGTGTTGACCACCATATATTTTAGGAGACATTCTCTGAACAAGCCAATCACACTGCAGGATCATCAGAAGGCTGGTGCTATGACAGTTGCATATGCTGTAAAGTCAGCCCCCTGGAAGTACAGAGCATGTTTTTCTTGGTAATTTTGTCTGTGTTCATTAGTATTTCCCTATATCCAGAGCAAGCTCCACAGAACGCAAAAAGAAAACCCAGAGAACTCACCACCATGCTGCTCCTCAAGCTCCAGTTTCCTACTCCATCTTCCTTCTCTTTACCTTTCAGTCTTCTTATGCTGGATTGATGTATAATATCTGTTACTCAACCAAACTTGGGTCTTCTTGCCCAACGTGCAGCAAAGCCAATTTTCTGACACTTGGTTGTGGTGAAGGAAAGTACAGCATTTACTGCAGGGTGCCAAGCAAGGAGAACGGTCAGCTACTGCTCAAAAGACCCAAACTCTCCAGTGGCTTTCGAGGAAGGGATTTTAAAGGCAAGGTGAGGGAGAGGGTCCTGTGTAATCAGTTCATGTACATCCTTATGATTGGTTGGTGATGAGGTAACAGGATGTTATTTCAGGAATCTCAATTTTCAATTTTCTGGTTCCACCTGGTGTGGGATCTATGTGCTGGTGGGCAGCACACAGTCAGCTTCTTCCCTCTTGCAGGGGTTTCAGTATCTGTAAAACAGCTCCAGGATATGGCTCAGAATTTATAGCTCTTGAGGAACTAAGGGTCCTTGACTGTTTTATGGCTGAACTATTATTATTTTGTCTTGCTTCACTGCTTTCCTGAGACACGGTGCAGGAGGTGTCTGTCCCTGGGAAGGCCCCACAAGGTCCTGCTCAGTTTCATATCTAGGGTTTTTACCTGTATTTAGGAGAAGGAATGGGGAGAAAAGTTTCTATTCCATTTTCCTTAGATCAAAAGTCTAGTTTTGCATTTAAACTTATTTTTATTTTCTCTAACCAGTGCTTTTCTGGCCTTTAAATGACTGTATTGAGACATTATCTTCCATTTTGTTAAAAAAAAAAAATTCTCTTCTGGCACCTACATTGTTTTCATTTTGCCTTCTTTTTCTTCCCTCTTCTTCCCTTTCCTTTTCCCTCCCTCCCTTTGTTCACTTCCTCTTCTCTCGTTCCACCCTCCCTGTCCTTCCTTCCTTCCTTCCTTCCCTTTTCCTGTGACATAGTTATTCAGGAGCTATTATGTTAAGAAGTAATTCAACGAGTTTATTTATGGCTATCTTTTCCAACGAGATCACCTTCATGTTTATATTGGTTTTGAAAAATTAAAGTGACAAGTGAAAATATAATTGTGACAATTCAAAATATAATTTGTCTAAATACCTCAAGTTTTGGCAAAAAAAATCAAGGGTTTTCATCATCAGAAATAATTTTATTATTTATTTTAAAGCAATTCAGTGTAACTGGTAGCAAAATGGTACATAGACAATAAACAGAACCAAATCCCATAGGGTTACAAGGACTAATGTTGACTTCATTTTTTATTTTCATATGCAAGTGTAAGTATTTAAAAAGGCAACTGTTTGTTAAAAGGCTTTTATAAGTATGTTTTTATTCTTTAAATAACAGAAAGGCTGATAAACTATCATTATTATAGCAAGCTAATATGAATTGTGTCAAATATTAAATTTGGACTAATGTTCATAATCAAAAATAATTATTGTAAAATTTATGAAACAAATTTTATAGTGTTATAGGAAATATAGTCAGGTCCTAGCTTAAAATCCTAGTCTTGACAACTGTCATAATGCAAAAATACTCAACTTGAGATCTTGTGGGGAAATAGAAGATTCATAAAATCTTACATTTATTCCTAAACATAACTGTAATGGAGTAAAGAAAAGGCAACTCAAAGAAACATCATACTTAAATATCAATGTGCAAATATAAAACAAGTTCATTAAATTTATTATTGTGCTCCATTACATGTATTTGTTCAATTCCACCTTTAGTTTGAAATTTTACATGTGAATATGTATTTGTCTGATATATTTCAGCTGTGTTTATAACATATACACATACATATGCATAAAATCTTTGTTTTAAGATATGTTTCCAATTTTAAGTAACCTGCTATAAATTCTACTTCCCTGTATAGTTAAAGAAAATTAAATACAGGCTCTCCCTATTTTAGGGGAAATTCTTGATGTTCTTGTCATTCTAAAATGAGAGTAATGTAAAATACTAAACAAATAGGCATTTCATATTCTCAAAGCCAAATATACAATGGCTATATAATCTATAATTTCACATTTTATGTTTTATATTTTATACCCATAGAATTATTGGGGAAATATTAGGCTTTCTTTATTTTTCTTTATTTTCTTTCTTTATTTTTTTGCGGTACACGGGCCTCTCACTGTTGTGGCCTCTCCCGTTGCGGAGCACAGGCTCCGGACGCTCAGGCTCAATGGCCATGGCTCACGGGCCCAGCCTCTCCGCGGCATGTGGGATCTTCCCGGACCGGGGCACGAACCCGTGTCCCCTGCATCGGCAGGCGGACTTTCAACCACTGTGCCACCAGGGAAGCCCTCTTTATTATTTTGAATCCTTCTATTTTCCTTTCAATTTATCTGGTTCTTTGTGAAATGAAATGATAACATGTCTCTTTCTAGTCTTATGTGTCCTATTTTCCGTTGAATTAAAATTTAATGTCAAATTCAGAAATAAAAACATACAAAATTGGAAGAAAAATATCTTTTTAAATTTGTCAATGTCTCTTTCATGGGAATGACAGTGCATTTCAATTACCTGGCAAACTGTGCTCTGTGCTTTTCAACCTGTTTCTGAAAGGGAATAATGCAATGTAGGTAAAAGCACTGGTGTTGCCAAAGGTCAGCGTTTCTTTATTTATAACTGTCAAATTATGTATGGTTTACCTTACATTTAAACAGCAAAACCTACTTATTTTTATTTTATGCTTTTTCCTCACAATGTTAAAACATAGCTCCTATAGATAACTTTCCAAAATTAGATCAAAATTTTTGATATACCAATTTTTGGTGTATTATTATTTCAATACTAAAGGTATAAAGGAGGACTTTTAATGTTTGAAATTACTTTGTATTCTATAAAAAGTATAATTTTGCTTCTTTTAATTTTAAACTATCTTTCTAATGAAATATACTGTATAGATATATAAAAAATGTTAAAGCTCAAGAGTCTAATGAAAATCATTACTGAATATTTCAATTAATGCTTCAATTCTTAGATTAGATTTAAGTCAACAAATGTGTTTTAAGTATTCTCTATGTTAGGATTCTTTTAGGAAAACAATAAATATTTGCTTTCACATACTGTTCTTGGCATACAACATGTGTTAAACATAAAGTTAGGGAAAAGTTCATGTAGTTGATATTTCTTTTTGTTTGTTTTGGTTTCTTCAGAGTAATAAAACATGCTATGAACAGCTCAAATTCTAAAATGAATATATCATGTGAAAAGTCAACAAAAAGGGTAAAATGACTTAAAGATTCATATTCTAAAGCAAACTCTGATTCTTACACAAAAGTCAGCCACACAAGTTTGTCTGTTAATCTGTGTAGAGAAGGCCGGACACTTGTGATGAGCTCATTTTTATAAAATGGCAAGTTTAAAGAATATAATAGGACACATTTAATTTTAAGTGGAGCAACAATCTTCTATGTCCATTGGGATGCACCAGATATAACTGGACTTCTAGTTTACTTTCATAAACCTTAATACTTTTTAAAAATTGGCTTCATACAGTTTGTATTATTGTCAAACAATGAAACATCAGGTACAAATTTTTGCATTTCAATTTAGGTGTTCAAAATCATTCCATTGATATCTTTCAAATATTAATGGGAGGAGTACCAACAAAGCAGTACTTTAAATTTCAAAATTATCTAAACTTCTAGGAGAATAGATTTTTTTTTTAATATGAGAGAATTGGATATACTTCAATCTAGTTTATTTCATGCCAGCAACACTCTTGTTTTTCTAAGATTTAGAGTTGTTTCAAGCAAGATCCTTGTAGGAGAAAAAAGTCTCTTATTTTCTTTTTTATCAAAGCTGAGTTTCCTCCCGAGAATCTTGGCCTGTGGTGTTGCAGATGCTGTTTTTTCGACTGGGTTCACCATTTGGTAGGTAGGCCAGTGGATCGGGTCGGATTAAGTATCTAAGAAAAGAAAACAAGGCAAATAACTGTAATCAAAAAAACTAGTTCACATTGACACTTTAGATTGTTACTTTAAATTTATTTGTTCAGTGTTTAAAGTTATCGAAACTTGTCTCTATATAACGTTGGTGGAAGGACTTGCTGTTTATTTCGCAAGGGCTTGTAATAATTCTACACCTAAGAGAATTATCAAGATGAATGTGGATGAATGAAGAATCATTATCTTTCAGTTAGGATACATTTCACCACCTCCATCTTTTCAAAAGTTTATGTTTTATTTTAGTATTTTGTTGATTTATTATTCTTTTCTTTGGCTATTTTTCTATAAAGGATACCTGAATCCTAGCCATGATTATATTAATCAACTGCTCTTAGTGTTATTTTTATCATTCATAAATAAATTTGATCTACATTATTCTATAGGCTTTTTAATTTAAATATTCTATGATTCTATAAAATTAATGATTTCATAAACGCTCTGGAGGATATTATACCTAGATAATATTTTAATTATTGGGAAATTTATTAACCTAAAATTCAGGTTATGCTATAGTAAGAAATTGGACAAAGAAAATAATTCTCAATTCATTCTACTAGTAAATAGGAAAATGTTCACCTGCCAAACTCACACATTTCAATAATGTTAGAATTTGTTTCAAGAGAGATGTTTTACTTCAGACCGTCAAGTGACATGAGCGTCCATTTCTTGAGCGTGTCTGGACTACTGGGCTAGGTCCTGGGAATACAAAAAACCATACACTTCTGACCCCTGCAGAGGATTAACAGAGCGTAATTTATGAAACAGATAGAAAGATTAAAAAGAAATTCCAAACATCACAGAAAGACAAAAAGAACAACAGTGAATGAGGGAATAGTTTATTGAGGAGGTTGGATTGATGGCTTTCCAGGCTTAAGTGGAGACAAACGGAGAGGAAATGGGACACAGAAAAGGATGCTCCCAACACGTTTAGAAAGTGAGTTTGACTTTAGAGGACCGGTTAGACCAGGAGATGATGGTAGGTAAATTCAGGAAGAAACATAGAAAGCAGCTAATAAAGGACTTTAAGTTTCAGGATAAGTAGGTTCTATTTCTGTTCCAAAGGCTTCCCACTGGAAGCCACTGAGGGTTTGGAAGGGAGAGAAGGAAAGTAAATATATGTAATACAGCATTCTAAAAGTCTTGTTCAGGTGCAAATGCAATTAGTATTTCATAGTTTTATAATAATGTTCGGAGTTACAAAATAAATGGAGAAACTATTTTAAAAGTGGGGACTCTAATGAAGATTTGTACTTCTCCTCTTAAAAACCAAAGGAAAAATATTCATAAAATATGTCCCTTAAAAGAGCAATTTCAAGCACTACAGTCTATTTTCTTGGATCAAATGAAAGTTGAGATTAGCGTCCTTGGATCTATTTATTAACTAGATTTTGTTATCCAACCACCTGCTTTATAATTACTTTGAATATCAATAACATAGTAGATCAATGAAGAAAACTAATAGTGCACATTAAGCTTTTTAACCCCATATCACCTAGTGATTTATTGTTCTTCAAATCAAATTATTGTTGCACCTTCATTTAAAGTGAACTTTTGAAAGTGATATTTTAGAAAAACATAAAAGGTATGAGTATAATCCATTATCCCCTAAATTCATTGATGTAGCTGCAAAATTTCCTTTCCCTATTATAATCACTACTAAAAGTATGAGTCTAACAAAATAAGTTTCTTAAATGCATTTTTTGTACTGCTTGTCATGGTAGCATATTTTCTTGCTCCAGTTATACTAAAATTTAATTATCTCAATGCAAAAAAACAGATCATGGAAAAAAGAGTTCTTTTTTTTTTTTATAGCAGTCAAGTTGATGTTTTAGCTTAAAACTAATAAAAAATAATAGCATCCAAAAGGCAGAATATTCCATGGTTATTTTACCTGTATATATTGTAACATCATATATTTTATTTTTATGTTTCAGTTTTTAAAAGTTTCAGGAATTATTTTGAATTATAAAATCTATCTGATGGAAGGATTTGTATTGATACATAGACTCAAAAGGTAAACACTATCTTCCCATGCCATCAAAAATAATCATGGCAAAGAATTATATTAGGCTCAAGAAATTTACAATTTGTTATGAAATAAAAATAAGGTAATCCCAACTTTTTAAAAAAATATATATAGTTGATAATTTGAAAAAGAGACATATGAAAGTTGGGACTACAAGGGCAGATTTTTTAAAAATTGCCTGATTTTATGGGTTAAAGGAAGAAAGACATGTGTAAATATGGACACAAGAAAAATGGAGCAGTTTTGTTGTATTACAGTCATATGCTAAGTAAAGTCTCCAGAATGGGCAGTTGAAAGCCAGGTGCATCACAAATAAGATATTTTCATCTAGCTTAAAGTGCTCCAAAAATTCAGCATCCCCACTGGATATAAAGTTTGACAGCCGCCTTAAGAACTCTAGCAGCTGGAATCACCATTCATCAGATTCCCCCAAGTTCCTATACTCTAACCAGTATCATCAGATGGCAAAATAAAGCATTATTAAACTTGCTAGTTGTATCTTAGGTGACTAACAAAAATCTTTTCACACCGATTTTGGGTCAAAGTTACCCCTGCTGATGTATTTTCCTAAGAAGCTTTTGAAGCACATTCATCTTTTTGCCCTAAAACTGAGCAGTACTCAGCAGGCCAATATTCATTCTTCTACTTCTACTTCTTTATGTATCGCTTTTTTTTCAAAAAATCATTCTCTTTTCGGTTTTATTCATTTAGAAGGTGAAAAGTAACTAGTTTCTATATAGAACTAGCTTCTTTCCAAAGCTTGGTACTGTATCTCTATATACTTTCTAGACATTTCCACTTAGCACACTGAACAAGGTACCTAAACTCCAGCTCATCATCTCTCTTTTCTCCATACCCAACGACTGCTCTTTCCTGCTTGAAAAAGTGCCTCCCTCTACTGACTTGTTTCAGTGAAGCAGTAATTTCTTTTGCAATCACATAGATTTGAAATCTGAAAGCCATGTGAGAGCCTTTATTTTCCAATTCCCAGACCAATGAACAAGTCTCACTCTTTGTCTCCATAAATTTACCTCCATAGGATCTTGTCTTTACAATCCATCATCCAGATGTTATGAGTGATTCTTATCTCCATCCTGCCAATCAGTTCTATTGCTTTTTACAGAGCTCTTTTTTAAGAAAATTGAACCCTCCAACCCCAGCCAAAATCTCCCATGAAACTGACAGCATCTAATTGCTGGCATATTACTAGCTTTAGTTCTAAATCACTTGCATGGATCCACTTCATGCTCTGCATCACATAATGTTCTCACTCTTTTTAGTCACTGACCTTATTATTTCCAGGTTATAGATACAAACACATCCTGTGGACCTAACACCCACCAAGACTTTTGAATCTTTGGCATTTGTTTTATGTCACCAATACAACCTGGAGTTAACTATCCTGTGTAAGCAGGCCTTGGTGCAGCTCAGCCTTAGGACCATGAACCTCAAGCTCAGACTCATGAGGAATTTCTCACCTAGGCTTACACTTACAACTGTCAAAATGCCTTTGCTAAAATCCTTCTACTTTCTCGCTCATATATCCAAGTGCTGCCCATTGTCTATAAGGTTGAATATCAATTCCTTATTTTGTCATGTAAGGTCCTTCCAAAGCCAGGTTTAATATGTTGCCAATATTATGTTTAACTAATTAACAACAGAGATGTTAATACAAAGCTTTTACTCTGGTCAAACTAGGCTCTGTAGTATTGCCAGCTGGCACACATTATGCGATGCCCAGGCAGTGCATTTTCTCAAGCCATCTCCCTGTTCTGGAACAAATGTTCTGCATTTGTCCCCTCCTTTCTCTCCACCTGCACAAATTCCATCTACCCTGAGTGTCTAGTTCAAGTCCGTCGTCCTTCGTAATCCCTGTAGCTCACAATAATGGCTTCTCTCCTGAATTTTGAAAACCACCATCTCACTTAATCAATGCTTAAGTCATGTGACAAACTCATATATATACTGCTATTAAAAGTTTATGCTTAAATTGTAGTTTTTTTAATTAGAATGTAAACACTTTGAAATCAGGGAAAATGCCTTATTTGTTTCTATAGAGCACATTTTTAAGGCAACACTAGTACAACTGAACATGCATAATACATAGTTTTTGATGAATCAAATTACTACCATAGATCCTTTCCTAATAAGGGTTTTGACCAATTTTACCTTGGCTTTGAGAAAGTCTCAGGTATTTCAAACTAGCTAGTGTGGGATATTTTAGGTTTTCCTTTGAGCTGATCTCTTCTTGTTCCACATATTTTCTATTATTTGTCCAAATGTATATTTGCTCACAAAATACAAAATTCATGCTGCTTTTTCCTTCTTTTTTAGCTCTACCATCCTACAATGCTTTTATATAGTATTACACACAGCAATATACAAAATGCATTTGTTTATTGAACACAAAAATTAGACTTTGATTTCCTAAGCATTTGTATCACAAGAAAGATAAGGGGCTATTATGGTGGAAATAAAAATATAAAAGTAAATAAATCAGTGGTTTTCTGAAAATACATGGCTTATGTGAGATCAACTTACACAACATCATTCAGCTCTAGTCTGGTATCTGGAGATGGGTTTATCAGGATGTAGGAGAGGGTACTTTGATGATCGTTCATTTCATCTAGAAGATAAATAAATGCCAAGTGTGTTATACCACTTACAGAAAATTACAGGAAGTACCTAAAAAGCACGAAGGCCCTAAATACTTTTGACTTCCTTACATGATATATCTGATATAAGACATGGTAATGTTCTTGCCAAATGCAAAGAATCCTGTGGAACAGAATTTAATTGTAAGTTTTAAGGGAAGTGTACCACGGGATCCTTTGTTTTTTCTCTAAAACAATACATATTTTAAATATAAAAAGCTGTGCCCTTTAAGTTTGTCAATTCACTCTGAAAACATCATCAGACTTCAAGTATGGAGAACTGAACTGGCACTGAAAATGAAAATAGCTTTAGGATTGAGATTTTTTAGCTGCTAAGGCTATGAGAAGGTGTAAATATAAAGCCACGTGGACACAAACTCAATAAATATTAATCTTCCCAAGGGTAAAGTTTTTAGGCTGGGAGGGCACTGTTTCAAATCCTGCTCTAGAGCCATAGTACTCATCTAGCCACTTCAGTTGCAGACAAGCTTGGTTCCTAAAAGTAGTACTAAATTTTGCAGTTTGATCCAAAATCTAAGAATATATTTCATACTAATAGAGATATATCAATATATATCAAGTATATATCAAGATATATACTCAAGTAACTGCCTAAAATTAAAGATCGTTTTTAGGCCAACATAGCTGATCCTGATAATTTCCTACACTGGAAAATATATATTATTTTTATAAAATAACATCTACCACTAGGTTTGACTAGAAACCTGTCACTTGACTGTGAAAGACAGTAATTTCGGTTATGATCTTTCAAGTTGATATCCAGATGTGCCTTATTCTTAAGTCTATAAATGAACATCCTTATCTTACAAGGCAGATAAACTGCAGTATAATCGAACCCACCATAAGTTTGCCAGTAAAGCTATTATAATCATAAGATTGTCAAATTAATACTCAAATAAAGGAATATATTCAGTTGCATATCCCAGGGGCAGACACAAGGAATTGTATCCTGTCATGGGGATAAGATTGCCAGGCAAAATAGAGAATGCCCTGTGAAATCTGAATTTCAAATTAAAAATTAACAATTTTTTAGCATATATATATATATATACCAACTATTATAGGTAACACGCTTATATTAAAAATCATTTGTTGTTTATCTGAAATTTAAATTTAACTGGGAATCCTGTATTTTTACTTGCTAAATCTGCCAATCATACCTGGGGGAGGGGGTGGACGGCTAATTCAATCAGCTGGAGCTTGGAATTCCAATGAATATATAGCGATGAGCTTACTCCAAATAAGGTGCAATTTCAACTCAATGCATATTGTACTGGCAGAAGATTACCAGAATCATCTTTCTACATAAAAAGCAATTTTGACTTATGTATTCTTTCTGAGAAATTTCCCCCTTGTGTGAATTTCCACAATAGCTAAACAAAAGAACAGAGGTTAATTGTGCATTCTGGAGACTAAAGCAGGATGCCCTGAAATGTGATAGGTCATTAGAAAATCTCCACCTATTTGGCTACGTATAACTCAATTTCTCATGTAAACCATGGCACTGTTGAAGTCTCTTATGTAAAGCAGTGAACATTATTGAACAGTGGCACTAGAGGGAAAACAATTTTAACAGATACCTTCTCAGTTAATATTGATATTCAACCCTTCTCCTTGATTATTAACATGATGTTGTACTCATTTTTGGTTCTGGGATGAGGTCAAAATCTTATTGGTGACTTGGTATGCCTGTTACAAATGTAAAAACTGTCTAGATAACTGAGAACTTTACAGAACTAGGTATAACTATCGTGTCTGTTCAAGTAGATAGTTGGACTTTATCTTTCTGAAGATTTTTGTTTTTCCATGGACTCCAGGAATTGGAGCAAACATTTTGCTGATGTGCTCAATTCAATGATCCCATAAGGTTTATATGGAAACACGGGTAACATCGCAGTCAGAACTCATCACTCCTGGTCTTTCCTCACCCACCCCTCACTGACCTCCTCAGTGTTAAATTAACAGAATTAAAATAAATTGCTGAGCTCAAAGCTGTTCTCTCTTTCCTTCTGATGCCTGCCTTGCTGTAGGGTTCACCTTGTCTGCTTGTTCTCTGTCGTGCTGCTCTGTCTGGAAGTCCTACAGTTCACTCTCTTTCACTTTGTGACTTTAAGAATTAGACAGTGAGCTTTTAAAAGCCCATTGTAGTCATCTATCAAAATCACATTCAACAATCTAGTTGTATCAGCCCTAAGTCTGGTATTTTTGTCTCTACCAGTTATTCCCTACATATTTTTTAGTTATTTCTGAATTCTGGAGGGGGAAATATGGTAGGTTTCCTGTATTTTTAAGACCCTATCATAGTAATCACCATTGGTGGTGGCAAAGACATGAATGGATTAAATCTCTTGGGACTTCCCTGGCAGTCCAGTGGTTAAGACTCCACGCTTCCAAAGCAGGGGGCGCAGGTTCGATCCCTGGTCGGGGAACTAAGATCCCACATGCCGTTCAGGCAGCCAAAAAAAAAAAAAAAATTGCAGATTGACCCTCCATATCTGTGGGCTCCATAGCTGCAGATTCAACCAACTGAAGATCAAAAGGCTCTTTACCACAAATATAATAACATATTTAGCGAAGAAAATAAATGTACTTAGGAAAATTTGGCTCATGAACCAGAGTCGAGATTTTATCTCCTACCCAGCAAAAATATCTACTAAGGAAATTGTGAGGACATTCAATGTGTTCTTAATAAGCAATCTCTGACCTTGGTAAAATAAAAAGCACTAGATCATTTAAAGTGTCTTATAGAAATTATTGTTCATCATTGACATACTTATCTTAATAAAACTATTCTTCTTTGAAAAGTTGAAATAAATGAAGTAGAATACTGAAAACTTTAAAAGAAATTTGAGTCAAGTTAAACAACTACTAGTAGTGTTTACCAAGAAACTTCTTTTGTTGTATTAATTAGCATATGTAATTATTCAATCGAAATCTTCATATAGGAAATACTCTGCATAGAGTGTTTCAGGTAAATAGATCATAACAGAAAGGATATAGATGTATATTCCTATTGTTCTTACATAATAATTGATTGAGTCCCATTCCACACACGAGTTTCATATTTTTGTTTTGTTTCAGTTTCTAAAACGTCCCTTTTGAAGTATTTTAAAAGCAGTTTTAAAAGAGGAGAATAAAATTTGATAAAATAAATTTAAATCTTGCATGTATTTGTGTAGGTTTTGTTAAATAAGACTGCCAAAAACACACATCCATTGTGTATTGTTATCAGAGAAGCATTTCAAAGAATACAAAGGTATCAATGAAAAGCTCTGTTAAGAACAAAGACCCTGAAACCAGAGGGCTTGCATTGAAATCCTTGTTTCCCAATTATGCCGAGACCTTAGGCACATTACTTAATTTCTTAATCTTTCTCTTTTCAGTTTCCTCACCTGTAAAATGGGGTAGCAATAGGTTTTGTCTTAAAGCTTATTATTAGAATTAAATGATAAATGAATAATAAGTATAATTTAACATTAATATATCAGAATAAATATACAGTTCTTAGAATCAATTCTGATCCAGAATATCAAGTGCTGTATAAAGGTTTCCTATTATCAGAGCAGGCAAATTCAATCCATAACTTGTAAATAATAATTGTACCTATATTGTGATATGAAGGTGTTGGCATGCAAAGATAGGGGAAGAAAAGTTTACAAAGAACCCCAAATGGGAAAGGCTGAAATGATTGAGTTTAAGTTGCAGAAAGCAGGTCCTTGAGAATGGACTAAACAAGAAGGAGTTAGTTGGAGACAATGTCAAAAGGGCAAGCTGGGTCCAGACCCTGGAGAGCTTTAGAGACCTTGATCAGAAGTTTGAATTTTAGTCTAAAGGCACAGGGAAGCCATTGAAAAGTTGTAAGGATGGGAGGTTTGGAGGTATGATCTGATTTCGTGTTGAGTATATCACTTTGGCTGCTCTGTGGGAAATGGACTTTGTGGGGGCTCAAATTTGCCCTTAGGGATAGTAGGCGAATAGTACAGAAGCCCAGGGGAGAGACGATGGTGGCTTGGGAGCAACGGAAATGCAGGAAATTTGGGAGGAGGGAGGGAAAGATAGACGGAGAGCTTGAGAGAGCAAGAGAGCCGTACAGAGAGAAGGGGGGGAGGGGAGAGCAGAGTGAAGGAGGGAGGAAGGGAGGGAAGAAGAGATGGAGATGTTTTAGGATGGACACCACAGCACATCTGAATGCTGATGGAAAAGGCAAGTAATTAAAAAGGAAGAAATTGGTCTGTACCAGCATGAGAGCATATTTTTTCTTCAGTGACACAAGAAATACCAGAGAAAATACTCTCCATTGCACAGTGCTTATCTCCCCAACAGGGTGCAGTCCAAATAACTGGTAATAGCACAACCTAGAGATGATTTCCCTTTCCCCTCACCTGAATTTCCATCTACATTATGTGTTATCCACCTATGAAACGGGTTAGTTTTTTAGTGCTGATTTAACTGGCTCATGTATTCCAGTTTAGTATCAAACTGTGTTTATGAGTACAACTATTTTGTTCATTTTACTGAACTTACCAGTGTATTTTCAGGGAAGAAAAGGTGGCTAGAGGTATGGATAAAAGAACAAATATATTTAACCACCTCTACTTAAAATGATTTTCATTACCTTCCGATAATTTGGAACTACTTTATGATACACAAGATAAAAGCAAGAAATATACTCTCTTAACCTCCCTTCATATAAACATCCAGAAATCAAGATGAGATGAAACAATTAGCCAAACAAGAAGAATGATATAAAGCAAAGCTTCAGAAATCATTCATTTTCAACTGTCATGAGCCTCCCCATCACTTACTAGCTTCATACACAAAACTAGTTACTTTAGACTCAATTTTCCTTTAAAATGGAGTATTTGATATTTCTTAACATTTAAAAATCTGTATTACTACCTTGTATAAACGGTAAAAGACCAAAACCCCCTTGCCATTTTTTAATGTGATAGAGAATTCAAAAAAAGTGAATAATGTGTCTAAAAACATACTATTTCTTCAATGGTTCAGGTTCAGTTTTGTTTTTTTAAAATGCTTTCTCCACTGCCCACCCTCCCCTAAACAAGTATTGACCTTTAGAGCTATTATGTGTCCCTAGTGAATGGAAACTGCTCAATAAATGCTAGTTTCTTTGAAAATAATATTACAATACTTTACATTAAGTGATGTGGGCTGAAACAGTACAGATTGTCTGCAAAGTAACAAACACAGGTACACTTTAAAAAATAGAACATTAATTACATTAGCAAATAACAGGTTCAATATATTTTCAGGTGAATATTTCTAAATTTAAAACTATGATCTCGCTGATAATCTGAAAAATTAAAATAAATACACTTCTACACAGAAAGTCCAAAAGGTTTTGGAAAGACGTTATTTATTTTCATTTTAGTAGTTGGATACACTACTTTAAACTTAAAGGTACTTCACCTGAAATAGTATCTGAGATTGAAGAAAAATGTATTGAACATATTATCTGAACAATTTAAAAATAAGTATATAGCATGTTTTTCAGTTTTGCAGCTAACCTGTAGTACCACCGTATGTCTTACCAGAGGCATTTTTATGATTAGTTGATAATCATAATTTATCACATGATATTCATTATTTTATTCTCCAATTTAGTCATTTAATAATGTTAATTGGGCATGATTACAGTCACAAATAATTCTAAATCTGGGGACAGCAATGAACAAGATAGGCAAAGTCTATAGGTTTACCTTTAACAAGTTAACTGTAAACTTCCTATATGATTTTAAGCATATAATTTAAGTTATCTTTGGATAATCATCATTGTTCTGTTTATCTCAGACTTATTGGTAAAACAAAATAAGAAATTTACTAATTCAAAATGCACATTCAATGAGTTTTGATATATGCATAGAATAGTGCAACCTCTACCATAATTACAACATAGAACATTTCTATAATGACAAAAAGATCCCTCTTACCCTTTTGCAGTCAATTCCCACCTTTCACCTCCAACCCCTAGAATCACTGATTTCTAGGAACAATTACTCTGCTAAGATCTTACAGTGTGTTTCTGTGTGGCTTTTTTTTCCCTTTGTGTAATGTTTTTGTCAGGCATCCAAGTTATTGTATGGACCTACTTTAATATTAATATAGCCACTCCAGTTTTCTATGGATTTGTGATTATATGAAATATAATTGTATGCTTTTACTTTTGATCTATTTCTTTGTTCACATTTTAAGTGGGCTTCTTTTAGGCAACACAGAGCTGGATATTGCTTCTTTTAATCCCATCTGATGCCTTCTGCCTTTTAATTGAAATGTCTAGTCCATTTATATTTAATATAAATATAGTTGAGTTTAAATCTACCATCTTGCTAGCTGTGTTTCACTTGTCCCAGATGTTCTTTGCTCCCCTTTTCTTCTTTCCCTGCCTTCTTTGGATTTAATGAGTTTTTAAAAAGCTCTTCATATGATCATTCCATTTTATTTGCACTATTAGTTTTTAGTTACATCTCTTTGATTTAGTTGTGTTGTAGTTTCTCTAGATCATGGGTTGGCAAATGTTTTTTTTTTTTCTGTAAAGAATGAAATAATGAACATTTCAGACTTTTCAGACCATACGAGCTCTGTTTTACTTATTAAACTTTTTAAACTGTAAAGTGAAAGCAGCCATAAAAAATACAAAAACTAGTAAGAATGTTTGCTTTTCTCCAAAAACTGGTGTGCCGCAGTTTGCTGTCCCCTGCTCTAGGGTCTAAAATATACAGCTTTAACTTTTCGGTATCTACTCTTAAATAATACACCACTTCACATGTAATATAACAAGCTTACTACATTATACTTCTATTTCTTCCTTATTATCTGAGTTATTACTGCCATACTTCTTTGCTTCTATATATGCTATAAACCTTACAATGTTTGTTATAAACAGTAAATTATCTTTGAACAAAATTTTAAAAATAGAAATGTATATTTTACATGTGCCCACATACTTACTTATTTTGTTTAGATCTAACTTTCCACCTGGCATCATTTTCCTTCTACCTTAAGAACTTCTTTGAACATTTTTTTTTAGGCTGCAGAGCTGCTGTTGACAAATTTTCTCAGCTTTTTTCCCTAAAACTGTCCTTACTTGCTTTTAGTTTAGAAAGATATTTTTATCGAGTATTAGGTAGACTATTTTTTCCAGTACTCTAAAGAAGTTTCCCAACTGTGATTTGGTTTGAGAAGTTTCTGACAAGAAGTTCGCTATTGTCCTTTTATTTGTCTCTCATTCAAGAAAAAAAAAAAAAAAAGACATCTTCCTCCAGCTTCTTTTTTGTTGTTGTTGTTGTTTTTGTTTCCAAAATGCTCTTCTGCCTACATGGAAACACAATAAGAGGTAAGTATACTGTGTTGTCCAGCTTCTTTTGAGGCGTTTTATCATTGGCTTTTGGCAACTTTTTATATTGTGTCTTGGCATTATTTTATTTGTTATATTTATATTGCTTGAGTTTCACCGAGCTTCTTAGATCTTGAATAGAGTCCCCATCAAATTTGGAAAAAAAATGTTAGTCATTATTTCTTCAAATATCCATTCTCTTCCTCCTTCTAGTACCAATTACATGATCATCTGATACTGTCCCACAAGTAACTAACACTATTTTTTCAAGGTTTTTTAATTTTCTTCTCTATTTTGCATTTTGGATAGTCTATTGCTATGGATTTATGTTCATTAATATTTTCTTCTGTGGTAGCTATTCTTATGTACATCCCATCCAGTACACATTTTATTTTGAATACTGCATTACAAATTCTAAACTCTAATAAGAGTTTCATATCTTCAATTTCTCTCCTTATTCTCCTGTTTCCCTCTACCACCTTAAACATATAGATAGTATTGTAATAACTATGTAATATTTGTGTTTTTTGAGTCTGTTTCTGTTGATTGATCTTTTTCTACTGGTACAGGTCATATTTTCTAATTTGGGGTCCACTTACATGACTTCCAGCCTGTAAAAATCTTAACTCATTTGTTAACCTTTTCTCGGGTAACAAAGTTATATGCTAATTTTTTCCAATATCTGCACACACTGATTTATATTTTTTCTAGTTATTTAAATTGAGAGCATAAACAGTCATCATAATTGGAAATTTCTTCTTACTGTTTTAATGTATTTAGAAAGCTCATTCTTTTCTCTCATTGACTATTTATACTCAACTCATAATAAAATGTTGGAAGTAAAAAGTTCACTCAACCAATTAAATTTTTTTCTCAATGACAAAAAAAATATTTTATTTTATTCAAATGGCCACATTTTTCTTACATTTATGCCAAAGCACAATACTTGAATTTCCAGTTGTAAAAATAAAATATATGTATATTTAAGTTCAATTAAGTTAACCATCGTGTTAAATTATGTAAAAATGTTGATATCATTGAGAAATTAATGTTCTGGGAAGGATATGATACAACTCCATGAAACAAAACTTTATACTTTTACTTTAGGGATATATGGAAAATTCATTGCAGAAATAATTTCATTTACCATAAATCATTATCAGCTCAGCAATTACCTCCTTTGAAAGCTTCATTACTTTATCTATTAAGAAAACCATTGAGTTTGTTTCTTTCTATTAACATTCTATATACAAAATGAGATTAACATAAAAACCATGGATTTATCCTTCTGTGTCTGCCTGCCACCTTGTGAGAATGGGTCAGTTCTGGAAACATTAAATCGTCCATTTTCTAGAAATCTATACTGGCAGTATATACTGATTGTACATGTCAACACTATTGTACTAATTTATATTGGGAGATGGAAAATGATATATTTCAAAAATCAATAAAAATCCAGTGTCAATTTCTTTTGAAATAATAAATTGTTATTGAAGTCATTACAGTGATCTCAGATACTTATATTGTTCCTCCTAAATACTAAATGTTGTAAAACACGCTAGAAAAATACCTAGCTTTGATGCCTTTTCCCTCTTTGGTAATTTGTTTTAGGATAAATTTGTAAGTAATCTTTTACTAGAAAAAGGTACCTAACCTATTGTTTAGAATTTGGAGGAATTTTTTACTAAAAGCCTATATGAAAATGGTCAATGATTTATAAAAGAGTCTAAAAATAGAAGTTGATGGTTTTACTATTACCATTACTGCTACTATTACTACTACTGCCATCACCATATATATCATACATTTGGGTGGGAATAACAATCCTTTGTTGTTATTTTTGCTTGCTTCTATCCCATAAGAAAGAGGATGATTAAGAATTAAGTCACCATATTAACTATAAAAAAAGCTCTTGGTTAACCCATCCGTTATTTCAGGCAAATTATGAATTTACTTAACAAAGAAACTAAGGCTTCCTGGTGGATGTAATGAAAGCCATGTCTAACTGGAAGTTACTCTTTATCACTTAAAAGGATTTCATTTTTTCCCCCTTGGCATTCCCTCATTTACTAACAGTATGAAACGTAAAATAAACCATGTCAAAATCAGCTAGAATCTGTAGCAGCGGTCACACCAGGAACACTTACTTGCCGATTTATAATATGAAAATATATTCTATTTTATATAATACAAAATCTTATAATATAAATATTGAATATTAAAAATATGCATCATTCTAAGTGCTAATCATTAAGACTCTGTTAACAGTGTTTAAGAATAGTTCTTAGTGACTATGAAAGCCAAATAGATTGTTGAAGAATAATGCCAGTTATTAACAGAAAGAAAATAATAACTATATATTTGCAGCACAGTTTATAGACTGAAAAATCTTTTGTCACATGCATTCTATTATTTCATATCTCACCCCTTCGGAAGACCTGATTACCCTTATTTGATGGTTGAAGAACATGAAATTCAGGGACACAGTGACTTACCCAAGGACACATGGCCAGTTAGTATATAATGCCATGATCTTTGAGGTCAATAAGTTTTTAAAGTTATATCGAAGATGTTTTCAAACAAATTTCAATGAAAAGCAGGCAGAATTTGTAGATTCTCATGTTATTTAATTTCCCAAGACAGGCAGGTCCTCAAATTCTGTCTCCCAAACCCCTGGGGCCAGATGTGTACCAGAACTGAATATTTTAGATTTCGAAAGTAATATTGGGCACATAATGTAGTTCATGTAATACACTCAGTTGGGCCTGAAGCAACAATTTCATATTTCTGTAGCAAACATATGAATATTCACAATAAATCTGATAAAGGATACAAAGAGTTTCAAGAAGTTTGGATAAGGTTCAGCATTTATACAAGTTTTAGTGTCAAACCTGCTTAAAAATTCAGTCTTCAGAAATTTTGGATTTTAAAATTGCAAGTGAGGGATTATATACCTGTTATCTCATTAATGTCTTTTGGGGGATAGGTATATGTTTATCTTAGTTAATACATGCACAAGCATTTATAGTATTTCAACCTAACCTGTAGAGATAGGCATGTCAGGAAATATTAAAAATGTTATCCCCTGGTTTTTAAGAATTACCTTTCTTTTGGAATTGAATACTATAAAAAACAAGTGAGAGGTAATCCATGCCTTCAGCAAGCATGGTTAATTATCAAATATTAAGTTAGTGACTTTTTAGATTTTAAGCATTTTTTTCAGTGTTTCTTTATGATTTCCTACTATTTGAGATATAATTAAGTTTTTCTTTAAATAGTATAAAAATAACTTTTCTAATCTATCACTTATAAAGCAGCATTGTTCTACAAGTTTGATCATTTGAAGTGATTTTCATGCAAACACTTAGTTGAAAGGTAAATTCAGAAAGAGGACAGAGAAAGAGGATCCAGGAAAGGATACTGCCGTAGATAGAGCAGGGAAAATAAGAATCCTTTGTATGTGACAGTGTTCTCAGAAAAGGGGTAGAGATGGAGAAATGTGTGGAGAGTAAATGTGAGGTAATAATGCGCAGACATGGAATGTAATTAGTAGATAAAAGAAAGAACACAAGAGAAAAGGTGAAGACTAAAGGGTGTGTGTGTGTGCACGTGTGTGTGCATTCATGTGTGTGTGCATGTGCGTTTCTGTTGGGATTACGGGAAGGAGACCTGATTTCCTTGGAAGAGGAACTAAGAGAAAGGAAAGGGAGAAACATGAAAGATTAGTGGGATTAGATGACAGCATCTGGATTTGAAGGAGCCAGGAAGAAGTAGGATTAAAAGCATGGGAAAAGAATCCTTTCTTTTCATCTGAAGCAAACAAGTTAATTATAAAATTAATTCAGAAGAAGAAGCATCCAAATATAGCTAGGCAAATATTGAAAAAGAAGAGTGCAGTGCTCCTAGCCCTACCAGATATCAAAGACTCCAATTAAAACAGTAGGTGTTTTTGTCAGAAGAGGCAGACAGACCATTGTAACATGACAGAAAGTATAGAAGTAGACCCAATAACAAGTACAAATTTAGGATCTGCTAAAACAGGATCTAAAAATCAATAGAATGGGGTGTGCATTTTAATAAGTGGTATTGTATAACTAAATATGAAAAAATATCTTAGATAATACAAAACTGTGTTCCCTTGCTCACCATATATACCAGGATAAATTCCAAACAGATGGGATATTTAGATGCAAAATGTGAAACCAAATAAGTAATGAAAAAAAAAATAGAAGAATTTCTCTCTAAACTGGAAGAGAGAAACATGTTCCTATTACTTAAAATTGATCAGTAATCATGCAAATGATTTAAAAATTGGATTAAAATATAAAATAATAAAAGTAAAGGAAAAAGACTAAGCTGAGAAAGGAATATTTGCCATTAATATCCATAGTTCTAATTTACCTAATACATAAGCACCTCTAAAAATATTAAGAACAAAAAATAAATCTATAAAAATTGGCTAGATATGAATAATTCACTAAAAATGACTCTTAACCACATGAAAGGATGCTTGACCTCATCAGAATAAGAAGGCATGCTGAGAAACCACTTTAAAAAATCTATTAGATTGGCAAAACATGCAAAAGTCTAACAACACATTCTGTTGGCAAGGTTTTGAGAAAATGGTCTCTCATACTTTTCTGGCAGAAACGCAAAATCATACATATTTAAGGAGGAAAATTTTTCCAATAGCAAAATTTTATATATATATACACATTTAATCTTTAATCCAGTAATCTCACTTTTAGATATCCATCCCAAAGACACACTGAGAAAAAACACAGAAAGATGTAGGCATATGCCTATTAATTGCAAGACTTTGTAATTAGAAAAAACAGAAAGGACTAGCTTAATAGACTAAGATACATTTATACAATGGAGCATTAGGCAGCTGTAAAAAGAAATAAGAACTATTTCTATATTCTACTAAATCAGTGATCTCCAGGATGTACTGTTAAGTGAAAGAAGTAATGTGGGAAAAAAAAGAAAGGAACATATCATGCTACCATATATATTTTTAAATTTATAATTAAAAATGGAAGGATAAACCATAAAGTTAAAAAAGTTTACTCACGGAGGAGAAGGAGATTGTGTGGCAGTGACAGGGACAGATGTTAAATTTCTTTGAATATAACTTGTATTAAATATTTCTCTTTGGACTGTGTACATAGTTTACATAACTAAAAAACAAAATTAAATTTTAGAAAAAGCAATTCTTAAACACTGAAAACAGAAATGAGTCTAACTTTATATCCAATTGATAGTATAACCACATCAAGAAGAACTTTTCCAAGACTTAGAATAGTTTTACTAAACATCCCTATTGGGCTAGTCTATAAAGTAAAGAATGCATAAAAATGCATTTTTAGCAATTATAGTGTTAATATTCACATTATATTATATTCTGAGACTGTTTTATATATACTGTGAAAAAATACAATATGATTTTCTATAATTCAATCATTTCTATTGTTATTGACAAGCAGTAATCTAGGTGTAGGAAAAAGAAAGTATAGATATAGGACAGGAAAAGTTAAATAAAATCCCTATAGCCTGCATTTTAATTGTAAGTATCCATATGAACTGGTGAAATAGTTTACCTATCTATCATCTATCTATCTATCAACTGTCTATCTATCTATCATCTATCTATCTATCTATCATCTATCTACCCAATCTTTTAGCTCTTGACTGAAAAACTCAGATAAAGTGACAAACACAGTAAAAATGAACATCTCTGAAACTTGGTTATAATCTTGAAATACCATTTCCCACTAAAAGAGACAGGATCCTTGGAGGGATGGCTTATTTTAGGTGGGGAGCATTTAGTCCTACAGAGAGCAAGGGAAGTCGATCACAGACAGTTGATGTCATGACAAAAGGACCCAGGAGGCTATCTGAAGAAGCTCCCACTGGCCAAATTTAGAACAACATGATGAATAATCTAATAACATATGGATTAAAACATATAAAATACATTTAAATCTAGGAGTTCATAGTAATAACAAAAAACGGTTAAAAAAAGAAAAGGCAGGGAATAGAATAGGCCAACTTAGAGTGGAAATTCAGAGTCTAGGAAACCGCAGGACAGAGAGTGAGTTTCTTCAAGAAATAGATTGCAGTAGGAAAAATACAAAATGAGGGAAATTAAAAATGGTTTAACAAACTTGTCACCCATCTCCATGCACAGACCTTCATTAATCCTAATTTAAATAAAGTCTAAAAAATTTATGACATTTGTGAGGTCACTGGAAATTTGAACAAGTGAACACTTGATGATATTAAAATTATTTTTAAGTGTGAAAATGGTAGGTGGCTATATTTTTTAAACTAGTACTTAAATGATAGATCTACTATCTATATATTTCAGTATCTACTGAAATATATGAGGTCTGAAATTTACCTGAAATTAATATGAGACATGAAGGAAATTGGTGGGTATATACATGGAAGAAAATAGGCCATGAGTTGATAATTGTTGAAGCAGTAAAATGAGTATACGTGGGTTCATTATACTTTTCTTTCTACATTTATTCGTGCTTGAAATTTTCTATATTAAAAATTTTTTTAATCAAGAATAAGACAGAAAGGTTAGTCTCGGGCAGAAAGGACACCTTTTCCTCTGAAGCTGCAAACATTCTGACTTATTTTTAAAACACTCACCCTTCCACTCTTGCCATCATTCTCAACAGACGATTATACCTCTTAACTATCACGTGAAATATTACTCAACTTCCTGTCAAAATACCTACCTGTTTATGCATTTTAAAACAGTCATCTTTTCCTCACTTCCAAATATCTAAGCAAGGGCTCCAACTGTGATATCTTTCCTATATTTTCTTTCAACTTCTCCACTGGTGGCTTAATCTTATTTAAACATGCTCTTACCTCTCTGACCTTAAAAAAAAAAATAAAAGAAAAATAGTCCCTCTTCCCTCTCTACTTTCTCATCCAGATTCTTCCAGATTTCTCACCTCTCCTTCACCATGACATTTCTTTAAAAACATCCACTGAGTCAGAGAATAGTTGTCTTTCAAAAGACATTTGCCTTGTCTTCCTAAATATTAGATTCAGGCCACTGAAAATGAAACATACTTGCTTGCCAATGGGACATAGTGGAAATGGTGTACACAACTACTTAGTAATATCTTTTAATTGAGGAGACAACCCTTTCTTCTCTGGTCTCTGCCTCCTTCCTCCTGGATGGAATTTCAACATACGTCTTGTACCGTGATATGACTTTGGCAATGGAAACAATAGATCATGGAGCAATAAGATAGAAGACTAAATTTTCAATATCTTGAGGTCCCTAATATATGAAATCCACTATATCTAGATCTTAATTCATCCTAACGCTACTCAAATCTGGCTTTCACACATGCTATCCAACTGATACTATCCTCACCAAGGTCAGCAATGACATATCACTATACTTTCTGCACTATTAATCATTCCCTCCCATTTCTCTACTGCAAAATTTCAACATTTTTTTCATATCATAAAACACATAGGACATACAACTTTATATTACATTGGGGTAGCAGGCAAACCTGCTTATGACTAGAAGTGACCAGCTTCTGACCAACCCAGGCCCCACCTGGCCTTTGAAAGGTATAAAGAATCAATGTAACAATAAAACATGTAACCGACTGATAGCATATTATTGTACGATGACACATCTTTTGGGTAATTCAGTTCTAGACACTTCAGCCTCTTGTTTTATAAAGAAAATAATTCTTCCCTTAACATTCCAGGAATGTATTTTCTAGAGTTCTCTTGTAGTCCTTCACCTGGGGTTATTCCATCTACTTCTATGACCTTACTCAAAATCTATACGCTGATGACTCCCAAGTCTATATACACATCTCATTTGTTCTTCTTGAGCACCGGACAGCAGAAATCTAGCCTCTTATGGATCATTATCCATTTGAAGTCTTCCAGGCACTCAAATTAAATGTATTATCTTCACCCTAAAGTATTCCTCTTCTTCTAAGCTCAGTGAATGTCACCACCATGCACTTACTTGCTCCAGCTAGAACCCTCAAAAGTCATCTTTTGACTCCCTTTTCTCTCCTTTCTGTCTCATATCCAATAGGTCAAAAGAAATCTATTCATTCTCTTGAATCAGGCGACACCTACTCAAGAAAAATCAGATTATGACTCGTGGTTAAATCAATCATCATGCATTGTGTATAAAGCACTTAAAAATATTTCAAATCTGTAAAGCGCTACAAAATATTGACACTAATGTAGGAAAAATAAGTGGTCCAGTGGATTCACAAAAATATATGGAGTCAAAAGTCACAAGTTAAAGGACTGACTTGAGTGTATACTAGGTTGGGAGATCCAAGTAAATCGTTTATATTTGAGACCCAGTTTTCTCATCTGTAAGCACTCCATTTGTTCATGCAATCAACATGCAGCTACTGGGTTCCTATGTGTCAGGAAATGTGTAATTGGTTTAGGGATACAAAGATTAAAGAATGAGTAAGACATTTCCTTTTTCCCCAAAAAAGAAAAAAGAAAGGCAAACATGTAAAACAATAATTGTCTCATAGCATGTATTCTGCTTGAAGACAACATTGCCCCCAAGGGTGCAAAATGTGTTTGTTTGTTTTTTGAGGTGGGCAAAAAAAAATTACTTTTTTTATGTATAAAGCACAGACAGACACACAGTACTTAGACAGATACATGGTAGATCTGTGGGATTAGCTGAATGCCAGTTCTGGGCTAAGCACATTATTATTCATTATCCCATTTGTCCTTCACAACAAAACCTACAACATAGGTATTATTATTTCTATTTCAGAAATCAGAAAATGGCCTTGAGAAGTTAAATAATACAACAAATCTACCAGCTGACACTAGAATATAAATTCCATAAATGCAGAGGTCTTGTCTGAATAGGTCATTGGTCTATTCCGAGTACCTGGAACAGTGCCTGACACTAAGAAGGCAACCTAATAATATCTGTTGAATGGATGAATTATTGTGAGTTAGGAATAAATGGAGAAGTTCAGAGGCCCATGATGCATTAGATTCCAAATCCTGTTTTCATAATCGCTATGTTATTGGAGGGTCCCAATACAGGACTTAGAACGGATTGATGGATCTATGGGTAGATAGATGGATAGAATGGATGGAGAGAGAAAGAAGGAAAGAAAAGAGAAAAAACGGTGGACAGTGTCTGTTCTTCCTTCCTGTAAGAATTAGCATGAGAATTAAATTAATAAATTTACATAAAAAAAAGAGAATGGCTAAATGTAAGGTAACTGATAGAAGTTTTATTAGCAATAACATAATATGCTTTCCTGATGAGTCTCCCATGCAGTCAGTTCACGCATCTTGTGTCTCTCAGAGTCAAACTATTATTTGCCACACTGCCTTCAGGACCAGCCTGGGGTTATAATGTTCATGAAACACAGCTGGAACTTGGATGGATAATCACGTACTAGAACTTTAAAAAAAAAAAGAAAAAAAATACCTGAATAATAACTAGAAAAAGTACATGTAATTATAGGACTAAGAAGTACAATCATACTTCATGTCATTAAATTGGCAAAGAGCTCCTAACATAATTTTTAAATTAAGATTTTTTTCTTTTAATTTGCCTCAATATAAGACCTTTTGTGCTTATATTAAAATTATTCGTCATGAATGAGTCTGTACTACATTTTAAGTAAGTGAAATATAATTATGAATTTCAAGTACCTATGGAATCCTGACTTCAACATATTTCAAGTTTATGTCCTCGAGCAAGATCTTTTACCTCTCGAACTTCAACTTCTTGAAGGGCAAAATGGGACACACATCTAATCAGTGTTTATAAGGAGTAATAAGAAAATATACATAAAGCACCTAACACAATTCCTGGCATAGATTAAGTACTCAGTAAATATGCTTCGTCTTCTTGTTCAAAGAAACACAGATAACTTCTTTTAAACTCCATCCAGTTCAATGATTAAAATTTCTCCCTATGTACACTGTTTCAAGTTGAGATTTAATAATAAAGATGAGATGGGGGCAAATACGGCATTTATTCTATGTTACCCTTAAAACCTACATGATACTGACATCTTAGCTCCTGATTTACCCAAGTTATGTATATATATACATATATATGTATATATATATAACAAACTAAAACACCTTATTTATTATTTGATTTTCTCATATGTTGACTAAATTTCCTTTAAATAAAATTCTTATAGTGATAAATGACATATTTTAAAATTGTCTTTGCATTATTTATTTAAGCTGTGCTATATGCAATATATATATATTACGATCATATATCAACATAAGAGCATAACAATCATTGGGACATATCTGCACTGTATGAGGTTAAGCACTATTTGAGCTTCAGATGAAAGCTTTTGAAGATTCTTTGTTTCTGGATCACAACAAACTGAACAAATTTTATAGAAACATTTTGGTTCATCTGTGGCTCATCCATTTAGTTACTTGCCAATGCCACAAATTTATTTTATCCCAGGTCCTAAAATAAAATGTGTTGTGTGTGTTTGTGTGTGTGTGTGTGTGTAAAACAGACTTTGGAGCCAGACAGAACTGGATACAAATCTCAGTCAGGCTATTAACAAGCTAATTAGCAAGTTACTTGACTTAGTTTCCTTATCTCTAAAATGGAAGATTTTTTGTGAAAATTAAATTAAGCTAATTCTTGTAATGGGTTCAACACAGTGTCTAGAGACCTGAGCAAATACTTAAAAATTTCAGCGCTCTCTTTTTAACATTATAATTGTCTCTAGGAGATTAGACATGTGTTACTAGTCCCTTCAAACTGACCTGTGAAACAAAAATGTGATTCTTAAGTTACTAAATTAGAGCCAACTCTGTTACAACTAACTGCAAGAAATCACAAGTCCACATCATACAATACTTGTAAAGAGCATACCATATCCCACTGTAGAAAGACCCAAGTGTTTCATTCTATTTTTCACAAGTTCAGCAAGCTCTTGTCTTTCTGACCTCCTGTAGAGGTTCAGGCGTTGCTGGGTTATTTTCTCAGCTGTTTTACCGGAGTGTTTGGGACCTTTTCTGCTCAGTCTTCGGGCCCACTGCATGCTCTTCCTCCTTAGCAGGGGATGGTCGGACTGGTCACTGGATGTTGAGTTGCGGTGGTTACTTCGGTGGTGACCTTGCTCTTTGGCATCTTTGGTGTCTTCCCACTCTTCCACACTGATGGATATTTGAGACTTTAAAAGAAATGCATATTGGTAATTAGATATTTTAGGAATCATGTAGCCTGGAGTTATATTCTTATTTTTTGCTAATATCTTAATATAATTATATATCTCATGAGAGTTTTTGCAGAAAGAGCAAAATCATAATCATTGATACTAACTTTCTGCTACTAAAAAATTAGAAAATATGTTTTTTGAACTTATATTTGAACCAGATAAAATATCCTTGCATCCTCCAATATAAGTTTCTTTATAAAAATAATTTAATTTTTTATGTATCAGAGTTATCTTATCAAATGACTACTAGCATAGAGTTGTTTGAAACCACAAGCAAAAGAACTAGATATTTTATAACTTTATTCAAATAAAGTCAATGTAATGGACTTTTCTCAATTTGCTCCTAGTATTTCACATGAAATTTAAATAAGGATTATAAAAGTTGTTTTATTTTTGGAATTAATAATCTTTTTTAAGGTTTTAAATTTACTGCTCTTTCTAAAGAAGGCATTGGCCTGAACTTTATAAAATGTGAAATTTTTTATTTGCTCATATGACCCAGAGGAAAACAAAAAGTACATTTTATTTAATTCATGCATTAATTATTCACCACATAAAATGTTTTCTGATGGAAATATTACAATATATTTCAGGAACTGTTCTCAGTGTTCTAAGTGAAACTGTGTTGTAAATATTAGTATTTCACAAATGTATTCTAGAATCACAAAGAAAACTTAAATCAGGCTATTCTCCATAGGAGGGAAAAACAATGAACATATTCATAAAGTCTATTTTGATCTACTCTTTTACTACTAAATCTGATTTTAAAGTAAGAAGCTTTCCTTAGGTCCTTTTTATAGGTCCTTAGGAGCCAAAAGTTTCCTGTTTCAAAATTGTTGCTTTTCATACCAGGAAATCATATGAACTGAAACACGGTTCAAAGCAGAAAGCCTTACTTTCTAAAGCATGCACATGCAAAGGGACAGCTTCCTGCATTTTATTCTGCATAAGAACCATGTTTAGGAATCCTGCTGTGTTTCCTGTCTGTGAATGGAAGTTTGAGCTTCAGCTACAACATGCATGTGTCGCTGGCTTCCAAACTAATAGAATTTAAATTACCAAGTTAAGTAAGGTCAGGAGTCAGATCCAACAAGATCCTTTAAAAGTGAATATAAATTATGGAGGCGCAGTCAATGCCTTACACACAATTCTGAGTGCCAAGCTATGCAATCATCTCACACTTAAATTCAATAAAAAATGTAAATATTCATTCACATTTGTTCCAAAACAGTACTGTAGAAGAGTGATATCAAAACAATTTGTTTAACCTTCATAGTTTCATGATAAGAGACTATTTCTCTCTTGTTTAGATTGAATTATTTATATATGTATATAACTAAATCACTGTGCTGTACACCTGAAACTATTGATAACACGACATTGTAAATTAACTATACTCTAATTTTTTTTTAAAAAAAGAAATAATTCAATCTAAACAAGAGAGAAATAGTCTCTTATCATGAAGCTATGCAGGTTAACAAATTATATATATTATACATATAATTTTTCAGGTTCTTTTCCCTTATAGGTTATTATAAGATATTGAATATAGTTCCCTGTGCTGTACAGCAGGCCCTTGTTGGTTATCTATTTTATATATAGTAGTGGGTATATGTTAATCCCATTGGGATAAGAGAACATTTCACCCAAAATATAGAAACCTCATTTTAGCTATAGAAATTTAGGTTGGAAGTATTAAAAATTTTAATACAATGGTTTTGCAGTAATGGATACCTTTATAAGTCTTAACTTATTCTAGTTTTATCTGGTTGATAATATACTGAAAATCCTCTTCTCTGAAAGTAAAATACATAAACCCTTGAGTAATATCTACCATCATTAAAGAATATCAATCTTTGTTCAGTAATTTCAGTTTATGTGTACTTTGTGGCAAAAATGAAAACATGTTAGTTCATTCATATTTAGATACTTGGCTTGTAGAGATTCACGAATCACAATATTAAGTTTATTTGAAGTAATCTTTCTAGTCATAAGTCTCTGTAATAGTTTGATTCCTACAAATATGTGGAAATAGTAATCTTGCCAGACCAAATACTCAAGATAGGCCCATATAATGTCACTGACAATTAAAGTCATGGAACCGTAAGTTAATAAATATTTTAAGGGAGAGACTGGAGATTCGCTTCTCTTCCAGGTAGACGATACAACAATATTTGTCTTTGTGAATGCTTCCTCTTAGTTGTGTGTACCAGGAATTATATCAAGTATATATTAGCTAAATAATACTGGATCCCTTATTCACCATTGTTTTGAATTCCCTAGGGAAATGATATCATGATTTATACAAAAAATCCATAGGACTCACAAGGCATTTTTATCATTATTTCAATAAAAGTAACATCTCTTTTTATATACCAGTTTAACTAAAGAGAAAAGAATTAGAAGGATTAGGGGATCAATTTTAAGAAATCTAAACTGACAATACATAGATTGTTCTCTACATGTTTGGAATTTGTATGCCTTTCTCCCATCCTTCCAGTATGACATAATAAAAAGTACTTTGAATTTTTCTGCATTAAGATACACAAACTTGACTGATATTTTGGATATTTCCTAGCTCTGTGCCTATAATAAACTGTGTAACCATTATGTAACATGAGAATAATGACACCCATCTTCTACCTCACAGAAATGTGCAAATTCATATAACACATTAATATATTAAAAAAACATGTCACCTGTATCCTTCCACACATAATAATAATATTAATATATCCTAGTAAGAATGATGATCCATAATATCAGTTACTTTGGTAACAAACTGAGTTATTCTATTGCTGGGTACTGAACTTGTGTAGGCACACATGTGTGTGCCTCTGGGTTTTAAAAGAAGGTCAACTTATAAATACATTTTCCTGGTGTCATTTCATCACCTGGTTGTAACTCTACTGTGTTCCTAACATGACATCATGACCTACTGGAAATAGAGTAGTGCTAGGATACACGAACGTGCCTTCATCGTAGGACCTTTTCCTGAACATAGAGTCAGGGTTATAGAGTGGTTAAAAGCAAGTATTCTGGCATCAGATAGAGCTCAGTTTAAATACAAGTTCTACCACTTACCGGTTCTGTATTCCTGGTTATGTAACTTAAAAGATTATCCCCAGTTCCCTATCTGAAAAATGATAATTATATTATTACTTTGCTCAAAGTGTTTTTCCAAGCAAATCTAAAAGATGACTCATGAAGAGTGCATAATATAGTGACTGTCTCAGCAAGTGCTAAGTAAATATTAGTAAATATTATGGTTCATAATCTTATATGAAAATACCATAAAAGGGAGAAAAGAAAAATAAATAATTATGAGGTGCTATATAAAAGTAAAGCATAAGTATGAAAAAGGAATGACTCATATTTTGGTGCAGTTCCTCTACCAGTGACTATATTTCATAAGAAATCAAGGTGCTATAATCAAATTCTTGGGGGTGAAGTTTCCTTGGTTAAAGTTTTGTGAAATCTGAAAAACAAAATAGGTATTTAAGCCAAAGGGGAGATTTATTATTCTGTACTGCTTCTATGAATTATTTTTCACTATTTCTATGAATAATGGGAGAACTCTGGCTTGACTTTTTGTACTTTTATTGTCAGAAGCCTAACATAATTATTAACCTGAAAAACCAAAGTTTAACGCTAATGTTTGTGAGAATGAAAAAATATATTTGCATATTGCCATGGTCTGATCTGAATGTTTGTGTCCCCTCAAAATTCATATGTTGAAATCCTAATTCCCAAGGGTATTTGTAGGTGGGGCCTTTGGGAAGTGATTAGGTCATGAGGGTGGAGCCCTCATCAGTGGGATTAGTGCCCTTATAAAGGAGATCCCACACTGCTTCCTGGCCCCTTCTACCATGTGAGGATGCAAGGAGAAGTGTGTGACCAGAACAGGACCCTCACTGGACAGTGCTGCTACCCTGATCTTAGGCTTCTAGCTTCCACTGCTATGAGAGATAGGTTTTGGTTGTTTATAAATTACCCAGCCTGTGGTGTTTTGTTACAGCAGCCTAAATGGACCAAGACACATATTGTACATGAAATGATTCTAGAAACATATTTATATAGTTCAGTAAGGAAATGAAAAATTCATATGGCTACTCCAACAACAATTTTCATACACATTTAAAACTTCATCTTTTTTTGTTATATTATTTTCCAAATATTTATCAAACAATATGGTTGAAAAAAGCTAAAAGTGTATCTTCATAATAGTAAGACTGGAAAACTTTATAAAGAAGAAAATGTATCTTATGCTTAAAAGAGCTTAAGAACCTTAATTTTCAGAAAGGTAGAAAGTGTCAGATTGATAAGATATATGAGACATTCTTTTCCATACTTCACATGCACACAGACACACACACACAGCTGACTCTATTCAACTTCTCTCAATTTTTTATTGAACAGTTATTCATGTCATAGGTTATTGAGCATCTGTGGAACAAAGTGGTATTTTAAAATAAATCAATTCACCCAGCAGTTTGAAAGTGTTTGTAATCTGGATTAGTGGCTCCCTTAAGAATAGTTTTACAGCCTTAATAATAGACTTAAACTGTGCTAGCTGATTTATGTCTGAAGACATTCTGGACTGTTGCTAAAGAAAACAGATGAAAATGAAATCAATGGAGATTTGTTAGTTGAATCTTATAGGAAAGAATTCCTATAAAATGTTTTCCATTAAAATAGGTTAAATTATAATATTTGAAAGATCATCTAAATTTAAATCTACAAGCAACATGGCTAGTAACTCTGGGTCCCCTGGAAATATCTTTTTATCAGTACAAATCCACAGAAAGACGTTTCTCCATTTTCAATAAAGACTCAGTTTAATAAGTTCATTTAGTCTGTGGTCTAAGAAGAGATATAAAATAACTAGTTACATTGTATTTAGATGTATTTTCAGAATCACAGAGATAATTAAAGAACAAACAATATTATGGTCTAAAAAATGCTGGATTTGGAATCAAATGCTAAGTTGTATTTTTAATCACATCAGGTAAATGCTTCATGACTTTGAGCAAATCAACTGAGCTTCTTGAAAAATAGTGATCATAATACTTATCCTGGTTTTCATAGCAAAAATAAACAAAACTTACAAGAAAACAGTAGTAAAAATCTCACCAAAATTCTAAAACCAAATAATTTCTCAAGAATTCAGGCTCAAATAATCGATTTTCTAAAGCTAATAATTTGATAGAATAATTAACATTATTCCAATCTCTTGGCTTCATCCATATCTAAAAATAAGATAATTCATCTACATGTTCTCTTAGGCACCTTTCAATTTTATCGTTATTCTATGAATATAAGGTTTACTAGTAGTAGGTAGAATCTCCATTAACTATTAACTCACCATTTCAATCCAATAACTTCAAAAGTCAATGTTTAATTTTATGTCCAAGTGAAAAAAAATTTTCCGATTCTCTAAAGATAATGTTGAATAATCTACAAATTTATGTTACTTATTTTCCACTATGGTCAGACCACATCTTTTCCTCCTCCTTCCCCTCCCCCCTTCTTTTCTTTCTCCCTCTGTCATATGTAAGACCTATCTTTCTGTTGTTATCTGTAAGAGAAAATCAAACCTAGTCAGTTACTTTTCTATTTATGAGTTAAATCTCATTTTTGATTATTTGTTTGTTCTAAATGTACAATTAAGTTATATATTCACACATCTTTGGTTTTCCGTGTGTGTGTGTGTGTGTGTGTGTGTTGTATGTGTGTTTAATTAAATCTCTGCTTTCTTTGCTGTCTGTGAAATTTGAAACTTGGCTAATTTATTATCTCGATATTATTTCTCACATTGGTCATTAATTTTTTTCCTTTGAGCCTTCAAAACTGTCATTCAGAAACAACTAATGTACAAGGGTTTCAATTATCTAATGCCTTTCCTAGTGCTTTAAGCCCAGAAAATCTTACTTTTTTCTTCTTTGTTTAGGATCTTGAATACTATTATCATGAACTTGCTAACTACATTGTGGATGTTTTCCCGTAAAATTTAACTAATTCATCTTGGTTCATAAGAAAAAACTGAGAAATAATTTTGACCTAATTTTAGTTGTTTGTTTGTGTTCTTTTACTAGGAGTCTTGTAAAGTGTTTATAAATATGTAGGTGTTAGTTGGCATATATGTTACTCATTTTGTTTTTTATCACATGCTTAGGAAGCTACACTCCAAAAGAACTAGTTCAGTTTTTAAATTTTTACAGACCAAAGTCTGAGAAGCATGTTTGGAAATGGATATTAAGGGTACGGGGTAATGGTGGAAGAAACATAAAGTTGGATCGGGCAGGATTTATTGGGCTCACTAAGTGTTTAACGTTACAGCCTGGGGAGTCAGAAAGGGTTCTTAAAGTTGTAACAATTGGTACAGGAAGCAGGGTATCTAGGCCACGACTGCCAGCTACACAGTTTTATGTTGCATTTATTCAGTCCTCCCACGTTTCTGTTTGGATTTAACCAACCTAAGTTAGAAGTTTCAATAATTGGCATTTAAGGACAAGAGTATGGAATTGGGGCTCTTGTTAAAGTGGTCCTGTGTCTCAGACTTATCTGAGTGTTTCATATTGAATTGTGTGCCTAGATTCCAGTAAGGAGCACGACTGACATTAAGCTCAGAGAATCATCCTTATCCTGTGACCAGCGTTTGTGTGTCTAAAGCAGTCATCAATCCCCATTGCATAGAGCGTTCAGGGAAAATGCTGATACCTTGAGCATCCTACAGCTGGATTACGTGGTTGCTTGTGTGAAGGAAGAGTAGTTGCCATGCTGAGACCCACAATTCTGAACACAGCTCATTGGGACCCTACAAAATGCTTCTGCTGCTGCCGCCTATGCTTCTAGAACAATAGAGTTGCTGATCCCCATAGCAATAAGGAGAAGTACCCACAGGTCCCTGTGGCACTGCCCGGGGGTGAATTCAAAACTGAGTTAAGCCTCAGGTCCTTAAAATCTGACAAAGCAATGACAGACCCATAACTCTGAAGATACTGACTTCAGATTCTCTGGAGCAGGCGACTTATACATATGAACCGGGTAGAAAAGAGCTCCCAGAGTGTCTGCCAACCAAAGACAACAGCAGCAACAAAACTGGAGGAAATAAACAACTGCAACAGAAGTCCACAATTAGTCCAACTAGAAAATTCTTAATTCACCAACAGAGTTTATTAAGACCAAGAAAAATACAATAAAAAGGGAGCTGATTGGCTTTGTGCCTCTACAACATAGGTCCCAAATTAACTTTAACATCTCCTGAGATGTGCCGATTGGTAAACTTTATGGCCTTCTTTTCTCTTTGAGTTGGAGCTCAAATTATAGTTATGACTGAAGATCTCACTACTTTTAAACAAAGACCCTAAATATGGAGATTGCTCTAAAATTAAGGTACTCTCTATACTCTTAGCAGAGTTATCAAATATAAAATAGAGGACAAAGAGGTATGCCTCATCTTAACCATTAGAGCTATTTATCGCCTTGCCTAAATTTCCCATGGTCATAACACCCATGGCCCCAAAACATCCCCTAGTAGACATGAACACTCTTCCAATGAGTAATACATTAAAATTAAATGAAATAAAACCTTTGGTGCTTACAATCAGTTGGACAAAATGGGACCCTATGAACCTTCTGTCTGCCCAATATAGTTAATAAAATCTCCAAGGATTGTACAGAGCTTTCAAGGATTGAAACCCATTATAAGAACTATTTAGAGAACAGATGATAATCACTGCTGCTTCTCCGTTTAACAGTCAAACTGACCTGTTCTTAAACCTGTTCTTAAACCTGGGAAGAATGAATGGTGCCCCACAGTAGACGGTCCCAACCTTAGTGCCCCACTCCCACATATTAAGGCACCGTGCCCAATATTGTTGAAATTACTGAATCTATTCAGTTGGCAACTGATAAATACTTTGCAGTCATAAATTTCACTAATATGATTTGTTTGGTGCCTGTTTTGACGGACTCAGCCAGTTTCCCTTCACCTTCGAAGGGACACAGTACTCCACTTAACTATACATGGGGCACCTCAACAGCCCTGCAATCACACACAGGCTTCGCAGGCAAGATCAACACTGCATCCAACTTTCTCTGGAATACAGGTATGTCATGACATTGATGACTTATCATTCAAGGAGAGTCATTTGACACCCTCATTCAGGACACAGAAACATTCACAAAGGAGCTCACGAACAGGGATGGGCCACTGTCTCACACAAAGTACAAGGTCCCCTCAACTTAGGAATATTTCTAGACATTATTTGCTCAGTCAAGGGGTTCTCTATCCCTGTCACTGTCGAGAAATAATTATTGATCTGTGAGTACCGACAATATTAAGACAAATCTAATACTTTTAGGCCTTTGGGTTCTGGAGACAACGTATTTCTCATTTACAATTTTTTTAAAGCTCATTTATGCTGCTACTCACAAATTGGCCTACACTGAATGAGGTCCATTACAAGAAAAGACTCTAAATTCTCTCCAAATTGCAATACAACAGACAACTGCATTAGTTTCACCTTTCCCTCCTCTGCCTCTATCCCTAGATTTCTTCACTGCAGAGGCCTCCTCTAGGACCTCCTGGAGACTCTGAACCACTCACAACAGCTAAGTTGTCCAGAGGCTTCCAGTGCAAGAAACTGTCCTCCTTGGTCTCATGCTCACACCATCAGAGCAGCAATTACAAGGCATGTATCCATAAATATTTACATAAAATTAAGGGTAATATGATAATTAAGGGCCAAAATTTATGACAGATGTGGTACAGAGAAAATTATATAAATTTGAGTAGATTTGAAAGGATGACTCCATGTTGAGAAGGAGATCTGTGTCTGATTTCAAGAAACGTACACTGAACACTTGTGCAAGGCACCGTCCAAGGCACGTGGGATACAATAACGAAAAGATAGATGTGGTTTAGCGATAATTCCCTAATTTCAAATTTTATACCTCAATATCCTCAGTTGGAGAGTATGACGTAGAAGAGAAGTGAGAAATTAAGAATATGAGAGAAGGTAGAAAAATGGATTATCTTGGAGTCCAGGAAGATGTATTTTTCATGGAATGGAAGGGGTGATGAATATTGTCAAATAGTTCCTCCTGTAGCTTTTCTTCCCTCTAACACAGGGGTCCCCAAGCCCCGCACTGTGGACTGGTACCGGTCTGAGGAACCGGGCCGCACAGCAGGAGGTGAGCGGCGGGTGAGCCTGAAGCTTCATCTGCCACCCCCATTGCGCACATTACCGCCTGACCCATCTCCCCACCACGACCCGTCCATGGAAAAATTGTCTTCTACGAAACCGGTCCCTGGTGCCCAAAAGGTTGGGGACCGCTGCTCTAACATACATGTCATAAATAATATCTATCATTACAGAGACATGAGGAAGAGGAAGAAAAGTTATAAAAGGTCATTACTTTATCTAGGACCATAGCATTGCCCTATGATGGAAGTTTGTTTGTTTGTTTCTTTTAATAAAGGTTAGGCATCTTCCACTCATATAAGTGTGTTACAGAAATTATTGGTGATCTTGAGAAGTGAATTTTCTAAATAGCAAGTTGAAATATTTACTAGTTAATATGTCTAACATAATGTTTTTCTGAGTTGTGGTGTTCAGAAATACATTTTAAGTGTTCAGTGAAATTGCCTTAATTATGTCATGTTTCTATATCATATAGCTCTATCAATGCGGCAGCACTACTTTCTTTCATTGTTTTTCTTATGAACTCAGGTGACCTTTCACTGTGCAACAGTGGAATGTTTTTATCTTTTCTGAAGCTATAACATTTATTTTCTCCTCAAAATAATGTATTTTTAAGGTGAAGTAATAATATTATCAGCATCAAAATTATCATTACTCTACATTTTGTAACTACGTTTTTTGTAGGTCTCAAGGCATCTCTTCACTCTTCTAATGGTTATTTAATATTGACTGTTGTATTTCATGTTGATATGTGTCTGGTAGGTTAGAATCAAAGTCTGGCTCAAATCTAGACTAATTTCATCCTCATTAACTTTTAGTTCATTAAGGAAACTAAAAAGCAGTTTTCTTTAACCAAATGATTCATTTTATATCTAGAAATAACCAAATGCGCCAACATATTTTCTTTCTACATAAAATGTCCTTTTGGGGCACATATGATTTGGTTTTTATGTATTGTACATACTTATATATGTGTGTGTAGAGAATTTTCTTATACACCCGAATAGTTTTAAACTCCAAATTTGACTTATAAACAAAAAACCAATAAATGGAAGAGTACTTATTAAGCACACAGGTTCAACACAGCAAGAAAGGAAGGCACTCAGATAGTTTACATGATCAGAATCATAGTTTCATTGCCAGTTCTGTCATCTTCACAGTACAATTCTCACTCATCATTTTCTAGAATTTTCTAGAATTACAGGAATACATAGCCTAAAGCAATGGTTTCAACCACATGTATATGTGTGTGTGTAGACCCTACTTACTGTAGGGTAGGTGAAGGGGGCTATCATTCTATCACCTCCAGAATCTTACAGTACAGAAGAAAACACCTAAGCATATAAAGTTATGAAAAACTATTATAGTCAGTTCAATATGAGTATAGCATCAATTCCACCATACCCAAACATTTTACACACACACACACACACAGACGCACACACACACACAGAATCCTCTTCTCTTTTTCAGCATTTGAGAACCACCACCCTAAAGCATATAACAGTTATGAATAAATGAGACTGTGGAAAGAAAATTTCTATGATATATGTAATGTCTTAACTAAGGAAGAGATTCAAAGACTTGGTAGATATGAATATTTATATTCTTATGTAAAGAATCTATATAAAACAGTATTATTGATCCAAGTATACTGTTGCTGAGCGATCATCACTCCCTTATTAAGACCTAGATGGCTTAGATCAACCTTATAACTTTCTATTCAGTTCTGATTTTGTAGACTCCAGCACCCATGCAACAAGAAGTTGTGACTAAAGGCTTACTTTACTTCCTGTGGCAGGGTAAAGTGAAAGAATGATGTCGTGCAGTTTAAGATATTAAGTGAACAGAAAGCCATGACTATGTAGTTAAAATAAAACAAATAGATTGGATGCATTTAAATAGCTTCTTGCTAATAAGTGTGCCAGTGAGACTGTTTTTTCTCTTTCTCCCTCCCCCAAGCCACACAGCATGCAGGATCTTAGTTCCCCAACCAGGGATGGAACCCACACCACCCCCTGCAGTGCAAGCTCGGAGTCTTAACCTCTGGACCGCCAGAGAAGTCCCGTGCCAGTAAGAGTCTTAAGTTAAGGTACGTAAATAATGCAAGTAAGAAATGCTTTCCTGACATTGAAAATAAGATAAGAATTAGTAGAGCTAGGAAATATTATAAAAAAGAATAATAAAATGGACTAAAAATATTCGAGTCAAATTTTTATAAGAGAAAAGTGAAAGAAAATTACAGGTGAGCTGAGACCCATGGTGTGTGTGTATGTGTGTGTGCCTGTGTGCGTACGAATTAGAATGCACTTGAGGTTTGTGAATATATTTACTTTTTATAATATTACAAGGTATTTATCCAAATCACAGGAATACTTCCTATTATTTCATTTATAAATTTAAGTGTATTGACACAGACATTTTCTGAAGCAGTGTTATCCACTCAAAAACGAAGAAGCAGTGAAAACTGATGAGATGAGATCTATATTACTCTATGTACGTTGGCACAGAATTGTTTGCCATTAACTATGAACGATTTGCTTAACACATTTCTGCCTTTTTTCTAACTGATGAAGTGATAATAATAAACCTCCCTACTTAACCTCCACTCTGCTATGTGTTGAGAATTGCCCAAGTTCACACACAGCTAGTAAAAGTAGGAGCCAACTTTTAAACATAGATTATCTGGCTCCATGTCTAGTGCTTTTACCGTCAGACAAAATAATTGAATAAATGAATCTTCCCAGGAACAGGGAGAGAGGAGAATAAAGAATGGCTAGAATATAGGAACTTAAAATTCGGTCACAAGCAATTGACTTGGTATGACAGGCATCAAACATCCACGATTAGGCATTGTTAATCTGTGTGTATTACACAAGACACTGAAGGGGAGAGAATTTGGATATCGTAAATCCACCCAGAAGTAATTAAATCCAAGAATAGGCATGAAATGTTCATGTCCACTTTCTGGTATGTTTACTGACTCATTCCAAGCACCTAGATGAGAACATCTGGACCTTGGTGGTGCTCAGTAAATATCTGTAATTCTGGAAGGTTATAAGACAGAAAGTATCTGGCAGATAATGAGTTTGTTATTCACGTTTAGGAATTAGAACAGGGAGGGCAGAGAACAAAAATTTGCCATCCCTCAACCCCGAAGTAATCATTGAAACCACAAGATACATTGAGTGCTACAAAGCTATGTGTTGAAAAGAGGAAAAGTCTTTTCCAAATCCCCAGTTTTGGTTCAAGTGGCAATTCCCCCATTGATTCCCAAACAAAGCACTTTGGGATCTCAAAGCAGATGGTGGAAAAGAGAGAGGTGGCCAGAAATTGGTAGAAGCTCCTACAGCGAAACCTAGTGATTAAGAAAAACAGGCTCTGATGTCAGAAACTGATAAAGTTCAAATCCAGGTCTGCTACTTCCTAAGTTTTTATTTTATCAAGTTAATGTGTCTAAGTCTCTGCTCATTTACAAGTGGGAATAATATCATGCACCGTATTACCCTGCTGGGCAGATTAAATAAAACAAGAAAGCGCTTAGCATTGTTCAGGGATCGAGATTAATGCTCTGGGAGAGATGACCTGCAGTGAACTTTAGCCCACCCTTAGGTAGATAATGAAGTACTTTCTGGAATCTAAAGATGAAGCCCCATCCTAGGGGAGGAGGTGAAGGTGATCGCTGCCTCTCCTTGGGGTCCTGCGTTCTAGAGCCAATCCCGAGACAGGAGATTAGACGAACCTTCAGATGGAAGATCAAAGTAGCAGCATCTAAAATGAGCTGTTATAGGCAGAAACTGAACAGCAAAAAAGGGGGAAAAGAAATAAACCAGTGCAAACAGGGAAAATAGGAGTAATTCATGATATGAAAACTAAGGATAAGAGAATTTTAAGATGTAAGAGATAATGAACCCTGTTGAAGGTTCTACAGTGCTTAAACAAATTACAACTAATTTAAAAGGCCAATGATTTTGGCTAAAAGAGATTTTTAATAATTGAAGAACAGTACTGATAAAGTAGTGGGGGAAAAACTGGGAGATAAGGAATAGAATGGACAGCATGTATGAAGTCTTCTGAGAGTTTAACAGCAAGAGTAAAATAAGAAAAAACAGAAAAAAAGGAGAAAAATTTCTTGAGATTTGGGGAAACCTGAACATATTTGAAGGGAGAGAGAAAAAACCAAAACAAAACAAAACTAGAGGTGGAAAGGACGGAAATTGTATAAGAAAAAACTGGAATTACAAGGATAAGCATATTTTAATATCTAAAGTACAATTAGAGCTTTTTCTTCATAAAAAGGATTGTGAGAAGGATACTGATATTGGAAGACTCAAACTTCCCAGCAAATTAAAGGGAAGACACTTTATTTATATAGGGAATTGACTGGAGGATTTTGAGACCTCGAATAGTAACTATGAGAAAGAAAGCAATCAGAGGAAAAAAGTTATGAGTCAACTTGTAATTGGCTACGAAAAGTCAGAAATGAGCAAACCTTTGATTTTCTGCATCTGAAATGGTAAGTTAGAGAAAAGAGGAGATAGTGAAGGTTGACATCTGAGTAAAAAGTGAAGAACAACACTCTGAATCAACATGGAAAACTACAATAGAGCCAAAACCTACATTTAAAAATTAACTTTACTTTCAAACATGAAGCTATAAAGTTTTTTCACAGATGAAAACTTTGTTCTTACTGGGACATGGTGTGACCACTAACTAGTGTTTCTACCACCGTGAAGCAGATCTGGACTCACACCCTAGAAAGCCTTCAGTAGAGGCAAAGTGAAGCAACTTGGCTTGTGACATGTTCCTAAAATACTTCCTAAAATAATGTCTGCCAGTTCATTATAAATAAAATTAAATTTTATTTGTGAATCAGGTCAGGTCAAATGCTGGTATAAATTTAAAATTTTAGAAATATATGTTTGATCTCATTTGAGCTCAAAGAACTACAAAACATATTCTAATAAAGCAACTGTAAGAACCCTAAGATGAGCTCCCCAAACCTTGCATGTGCCAGAGCTGTGTTCTGCATTGAACTAGAACTTTAATTTGCACCACCTGTGGTGGTAGCTGGAAGCCCTGAGCAGCTTCATGCTAAACAAACGTTCCTATTTTCTATGTACCATCATGTGAAAAAGGTCGGAAAGCATCTAAAACATTTTTCTTACATCCCAAAGTGAAGCCTCCTTAGTAAATATTTAGTAAATTCCAAAGGAATACATATATGGGAAAACAAAATTAGAATATTTAAAAATATAATAAAGCTAGAGATTATTAAACCTTAAATAATTTAGGATGCTCAAAATAATAAACAGAATTTGCATTTATTACATGGATTCAAATCTATGATGTAGAGAAAACAACACTCTATCAAAATGTTGGGTATTATGATAATATAGAACTTCTCTCCAAAATTCAACAAGCTCAAAAGTAGACTCATACCTTTGGTTGGTAATTTTGGCACACAGCTTTTACACTTGTGACTGTGTTCTCCCATTGGGCTGAATGGTACCACTGCTTTGACATTCAAAATGCAATTTTTAAAGTTGAAAATGTTTATATCTGTAATAGTTTCTTTAATTCTACTTAATGCTTGGGAGTTTGTGTTAAGTACTAAGGTCATAATGACAATTATTTATCGTGATTTAGATGAAGAAAATGGAAAATAAAATTAAAAAATGCAAATCACATGAAGATAACATCAAGGGTTCAGGAATATAAGAAGTGTATGTAAACATACATAATGTGTTATTAAGAATTTTTTTATTGTAGTAAATCAATGATTATTACAGGTTAATATTATCAAACATTAAAGTGATGGCTTCTTCATGACAATAAATTAAAGCTATTAAAGAAAAAATTCAGCATTAAAAAGTGTCCCAGAGGAATCCATCACAGGTCCTATTGTTCCCATAACCATTTCTAGGGGGTCCAGCCTACATAAGAAGCAAACTAAAGGTATGTTTTATATCAAGACCCCCATTCCCTTTCAGTACCAGCTGATTGCATTGAAGGTGGCATCTCCCTTGAGGACAATCTACAGCTAGTAAGTGACTAGCTGGTAATGACACCACACAGTAAAATATGTGATTGGATTAATACATAAACATAATTTGAAGACAAACAGGTAAGATTTGGAATATTAGGGAAATATAAATACACTAACTTGAAAATAGAGCATTTAAAAGCATTTCACCTTACTTGTTTTCTTTTAAAATCTGAAATATTGAGTTCAATCTTTAATATTCTTTTCATTTAATAACTGAATACATTAGACAATTTGAGGAAAGGGAGACAACCAAAATACTTACTTGTGATGCTATTTCTCGACACTGACACAAAGCGAGGGAAAAAGAAACACACAAAATACAGTTTAAACAATGACTAAACAATACATACACAAACCAATCAGTAACAGGACAATATATGACAGATACCACAGAACACATCATCTAATTATGTGTTTGATTATTTATCATAGCACTTTTGAATACAATTAGGTAAATAATAAGCTAATATTTTAAAAATTTGCTAGAAAGTTGTTCTTGTTAGATTTTTTTTTCTAAAATCGTCTAAGATTTGACAGAAAGTTAATGCGGTGCTAATAGAAAATAAAACAATTGATAAGAGCTTATGAAAGTACTATATTCATGAGAGGATATTGACATAATCATTGATATTCAATAATCACTATTGGTATTAATAGCTGTACTATGTAAAAAACTTTAGACCTTATAATAAGATTGTTCTTTCACCTCTATGTATACATTTAAGTAACTATAGAAATAGATTTAGTTACCACATAGGCTATAGAGGATAAAAATTGATCTGCCCAGTCAACATATAAACCCTAAACATTTAGGGGTTATACAAATCATGCTATCTTTTTCTTAGGAATAATATTTTCATTCCTCAAGGTAGAAGTGAAATTTTCAATTATATTCTTTGGTGTAATACAACTCAAGTCTAACCCATTATCTAGCATTCTCACTATTGTTACAAATATAAAAAATGCATAATAAATATATGAATATAGGCTCCTTGAAATTATTTGTCTGCAGATTCTTAACAATTGGCCCAATGAGTGAGTGAATAAATGCAGAGAATGGGCAGCTCGAGTTTCAAAACTATTTTATATAAATCCTTACTAAAATCATTGTATTAATGTAATTTTATAAAATGAAAACTTTGTTTTTTGGGGGTTTTTTTGCGATATGCGGACCTCTCAGTGTTGTGGCTTCTCCCGTTGTGGCGCACAGGCTCCGGACGCGCAGGCTCAACGGCCATGGCTCACGGGCCCAGCCGCTCCGCGGCATGTGGGATCTTCCCGGACTGGGGCACGAACCCGTGTCCCCTGCATCGGCAGGCGCACTCTCAACCCCTGCGCCACCAGGGAAGCCCGAAAACTTTAATCTTAATAATATATTTAAAATATTACTTTCCAATTTAAGGGAACCCTCCCTTACTGTTGGTGGGAATGTAAATTGGTGCAGCCACTATGGAGAACAGTATGGAGATTCCTTAAAAACTAAAAATAGAGCTACCATATGACCCAGCAATCCCACTCCTGGGGATACATCTGGAAAAAACCATAATTCGAAGATACGTGCATCCAATTTAATTGTAAAAAGTTAATGGTTGGTAGATGGTTAACTATTACCCATGCACATTTTTTAACAATATAGGATTTATTGATGATGAAGGTGAACAACAGAGTAACATATTCCACAAATTTATTGGTTATACTGTAAAGCTGTTGGTATTTTAATATGCTTTAAAATGACCTCTTTCTAATTTCTAGTAAAATCTTCACTGGTTATGGTTCACTTCAAGAAAATGTGATTTTCACTACACTGGAAAACTGAAGGCAAATACAATTTCACATTTTCTTACCAAAAAATGAGAATAAATATTTTTATTAATTCAGAAGTTTTCAGATTTTGGAAAGTATTATATACTGAATAGTAGGTAATACCTTCAGAGGGTCTTGGGTAGCATTTTATAATAAAAACACTTCTGTAATGAAAAACATGAATATTCATTTTAAGGGGAATAAGTAAGTATTATGAAAAATCTCAGAACAGTTAAAGTGAGGTTTTGCCACCAAATCAGTTTAGTAAGCTTTCTGAATTTGAGAATTATGGAGAAAATACTGTGGACAGAAATACTGTTCTCCTTTGTCCCCAAGAGAAGCATGAGTCCTTGTTGATTCTCTATTTAGTTTTTGAACCAGAAAAGTATGGTATTTGTAAAACTTCCCTGAAATAGACATGTAGAGAGTGGTCTATTCTAGCTTGGTGTTGTACAATTAGGTGAAAAGGGGCTGAACCAGCTGTACCCTACTCTCCATGGACTGATTTTCCAGTCCCTGTACGCACTCCCACTGTATGTTTGTATGAATCCTCCTTCCACCAATTTATAGCCCACAAGGAAAAAACTGAGTAAGTGTGCCAGGGCTTTTATAAATTTCATGATTTTAACTATGTGTATTTTTTTATCATCACGTGTCTTTGAAAAGACATCTGCAAAGGGATTTAGTGCTTCCCCTCCTCCCACAGCCAAAGCAGTGACATAATTTAACTTTTTTCTCTATACACCAAATATGGGAAGATATTGAAGTCAGATTAGGAGACGATGTGGCATGAAAACCTGCATCTGCCTTTAAAATGTATTTTTTTCAACTCCATGAAAAAACAAGGAAGCAAGACCTAGATTTTTTATGTTAGCTTATCCTTCCTACATTCTTATATGAAATGTTGGCATTAAATTTAAAATATTTCATATATTTTGAATAGAACTGAATTGAATAGAATTGGATATTTAAAAGCATAAATTGAAGAAAGGATCGATGAGTGAGTCTGAAAATGAAAGTTTACAGCTGGAAATGTATTAGTTGTTTTTATTAGTTATACATACATAGTTTAAATAGTCAGAAAATGTTACGGTTTGTTTTGAAAAGTAGCAGCTCCCACCATGATCTCTTCTATTTTCCTCTGGTAGGACCCAGCTACTTTTACCTCTTTTAGCTAGACATGTAGGTCCTTATCTTTGTGTCTCTATATAACATGCTTGACTGTCATTTCTTAATTTTTTTGTCAGTTTCTACTTTTATCTATTGACTTCTCACTCTGGAAGAAGAGAGAGTAACTATCTTTTCCACCCACCATTGCCATATCCCGTCATTTCAAAATGGTTGAAGTATAATTTTGGTTAGATCAAAATTCAGGTCATATTATGACTACAATTTACAGGTGAAATACATGGGAAATGTGGTTACTATTCATTGCCTGCATACTTTTTTGATGTTGGTGGTGGTGATATTGTATTCCTAGAGTTAATTAATTAATTTTATTAATTGCTTCATTAGATTTGTACTTGGTAATCCACCCTGAACTCTTTGGCAATTGTCTAATCTTTCTTTAAGACAGTGAGATGCATCATGTATCCTACGGCTTCCATTTTCCAGAAGAAAAATTTTCTGAAGCTTTCTGACCTGCTCCAGGTTTCACTTCTTGCCTGGTGGTCCTTTCATCACCTTCTTGACTTTTGCCTTGGCCTCATACTTGTTGCCAGGTTTCCATAAAATGTCTGGTTTCTTTGCATTACTTCCTCAGTTTACTCATTACTTCTTCAGTTTACTCATTCATTTTGGTGGAAGTAATTTCCTTAGAAAGCAGGCATGGGAGCATATGTTTGGAGAAAATTTTGAAATATGATTAATTCTACCCTAACACAAGTTTGGTAGTTTTGTCTGAATATGGAATTCTAGTTTGGAAATAATATTCCCTCAAAATCTCGAGGGCATTGCTCCATTGTCTTTTGGCTTGTAGTGTTGCTGGTTGAGAAATCCAAAGAAATACTTTGAATGTGACCTACCCTTTGGTTTTCTCTCCCATCTCTTTTAAGATCTTCTCTTTTCCTTCAGTGTTCTGAAATTTTATGATGATGTGCCTTAGTGTGAGCCTATTTTATTCACTGTGGTGGGCCTCTGGTGACCCTTCCCGTTTGGAACATGTTCTGTTCTAGGATTATTATTAAATTATTAAACTGATATTTCTTCAATTTGCTTTCATTTCCTCTTTAGGGAAGTCTTAAAATTCAGATCTTAGACTCTTAGACCCCCTGGACTAGTTCTCTAATTTTATCTTATCTTTACTATTTTCCATGTTTGAATTTTTGCTCTAGTTTCTTGGTGGTTTCCTCAGCTTTATGGTACAAACTTTTTCACTTCTGCTCACGTACTATCAATCCCCAAGAGTTCTTTTTTATTCTAAATGTTCCTTTAAAAATACAGCTTCCTATTCATCTTTTATCCTTATAATATCTTATCTTTCTAATAATATTAATTACAGCTTTTCAATATAGAACTTCCCTAATACATATTTGACATATCCTATAATTCACCCACTTCAAGTGTAAAATTCAAGGGTATTTTAGTAAATTTACCAAGTTGTACAACAAACACCATAAAAAGATTTTAGAATATTTCCATCACCCCAGTAAATCCCATCATGTTCATTAACTGTTACTCTCCATTCCCTCCACCTCACACTGTCTTAGGCAATCACTAACCTACTATCTGTCTGCATACATTCACCTTTTTTGACATTTCACATACTTGGAATTATACAATATGTGGTCTCGCGTCTATTCTCTCACTTGACATAATGTTTTTGAGGTTTATCCAAGTCACAACACATATAAGCATTTTGTTTCTTTTTATTGCTAAATGGTACTCCATTGTATGGCTGTACCGCATTTTGACTATCTGTTCGCTAGCTGAAGGACTTTTAGGTTGTTTCTAATTTTTGGCTATTATGAATAATGCTGCTGAGAACATTCATGTGCAAGTCTTTGTATGGATATATTTTCATTTCTCTTGGGTAAACAGGAGTAGAAGTCTTTATTATATTTTATGTTTTATATTTTCTTTTCCCTCAGTGATCTTTCTTACAAGTTCAGTTTTTTCTTTCTGTTTGTTTATTTTGGTATCTCTATTTCATTCTATTCCCTGAAATAGGGAATTCTGAGTTGTCTTCTTATATTAAGAGTATAGGGCTAATAAATTGATTGAAAGCTCTGGGTGGGGTGTTTTTAGTGTGAGTTTCAGGGTCCCCTGACTAGATCATTGACCTGGAGACTCTCCCGTGTCTGTATCATTAGGCCGTTCACGTGGCTTGGTCAGATTCCCTGGGGAAGACTCTTCAATCTGCTGTTGAAGGGTAAAGTACACAGAATGTACCTTTGCACTTAGCTCTGTGAATTCACTGTGGTACTACTGCCTGCAAACGTGCCGTGTCTCCCAGTCCACAGACCATCTGTGTACCCTCTTCATAGAGTCACCTTTCAAACTGCCCCTGCGGGGTGAGGGACAGTAACACAGCTCTGTGAGCTGTTAGGGAGAATGAGGACCTGTGAACTATCTAAGAAAGAAGATGCCAGATGTTTCAATTCTAAGTTGTTGCTGTTGTTGTTGTTTTTGCTGTACGTGGGCCTCTCACTGTTGTGGCCTCTCCCCTTGCGGAGCACAGGCTCCGGATGCACAGGCTCAGTGGCCATGGCTCATGGTCCCAGCTGCTCCGTGGCATGTGGGATCTTCCCGGACCGGCCCGTGTCCCTGCATCGGCAGGCGGACTCTCAACCACTGCGCCACCAGGGAAGCCCCCAATTCTAATTATTGAATGGAGTTTCTACCTCCTGAAATCTGGTGTCCTCTTTTCTTTTCTTATTTGTTTTCTTTTTATTTATTTATTTTTGGCTGCGTTGGGTCTTCGCCACTGCACGCAGGCTTCTTCTAGTTGCGGCGAGCGAGGGCTACTCTTCTCTGCAGTGCGCGGGCTTCTCATTGCGGTGCCTTCTCGTGTTGCAGAGCAAGGGCTCTAGGCACGCGGGCTTCAGTGGTTGTGGCACGCGGGCTTCAGTAGTTGTGGCACACGGGCTTAGTTGCTCCGCGGCATGTGGGAACTTCCCGGACCAGGGCTTAAACCCATGTACCCTGCATTGGCAGGCGGACTCTCAACCACTGCGCCACCAGGGAAGCCCTGGTGTCCTTCTTTAATTAAAGTAAGAGAAAAATTGGCATTTTGGACAACGATAAATTATTTGAATTCTAACACTTGAGTATTCTCGAACCATTTGAAATCTGAGAGAGATGGTGGAATGTATGAGCCACTCTTTCATTTCCTTAGATCCACTAAGCTCTTATTCTGTGTTTTTATATAATCAGGAAAAAGAGAATGTTTTCCCCTTTGCACAAAACCCGATGTCTTTACTGAGTTAATACTGAATTGATGTTCCCCTCTTTAAAAAAAAAAAAATAGAACATCGACTTAAGGGATATTCACCTTATTGGTACTTTTGCATCTTGCAAAACTATAATTAAAGATAGATAATGTTCATCATGTTATCTCTCTCTTAAATATCTCTAAATATTCAATGTCTTAAATAAGGAAGCACATAATATACTCATTCTTTTAACAGTGATCAGGAAAAACAAATCTTTCTCTAGATGAACTTACATCCTTTTGTGTATCAAACTACAATTATTATAAAACTCAACAGTTCTATTTTTGATTATTTGCCAGGAAAATAAACGTAGAACTCCTTTTCAACTGTAGCAGTCACTTCATTTTAAATGTAAAGTAGCATTAATTTCTCTGCCCCTATTAATATATTTTGCTGTAAAAGTGCTTGAAGGTCCTATTTTTATCTTTAATTATTTAAATTGCCTTTTTTTCTATAATAGGCAGAATATAAAATCTAAATAAAAATATGTGTTCCAGAAGATGAACTGAATTCAGTATAGGAAGACAACAGGTATTATCCTCATTTAACCCAGTATCCTTTTATTTTTCCAAGGATGTGTGCTTTTAATATAAGCTAAAGGGTTGGGGGTTTATAAACATTTTGCTGGTTTGTGATAGGAAGAAATGACCAAAATGTAACATTAAATACTCCTTGATGACAGTACAAATACTCAATTACTCTTTCCCTATCTGTACTGTAAACAACATACAACAACATCCCTTAATAATACATAATGACTGAACATGGATATGAACTTGACCAAGGGCAGAATTTACCATGTTCAAATTCACAAAGTACATATTGTAAGATAAAAACAGGATAGTATTCTGCTGTGTGAAAATATTCTTTGTTCTTATCAAGTTCAAATAAGAAATGGTTAATTGCTTAGGTGTGAAAGCACTTTTTTTCTCTTTACCTTTCATCAAATAATAATTTTTTGGATGCAGTGTTCTTTAAATTTTAGGCATATCTGGCTAAGCTGTCTTACACATTTAACTTTCTGGTATGTTTCTCCCATCAATCATTCCTGATTTTCTCTGATTTTGTCTTGCTCTTTGTGGTGTGAACCACGGGGACCACAGCCAATGACAAACTCAGATTCAGTAGCAGAGCTGGCAATAAAGCTTCTTTTAGCACCTCTGAAGCTGCAGTGAAACCACTAAAGAGCATCTCAGAAAAACTGAACTATTTTCTTCCGGCCTCAATATCACTTACTTAAATGTCAAACTATAAATTATATCAAGAAAATAAAAATCTACTCCATTACTCTTATGCTTCTTATAAAGCTCTTCTTTTCCACACATGGATACACTGATTTTAATCACAAGCTGGTATAATGATTACATGACTATTAAAATGCATGTAATTAATCTGAGCCTCATAGTTGAGGTTCTATTTTGCATAAGACCAAAGAAAGAAATGGTTAACCAAAATTTTGAATAACTTTGAGGTACCTGAAGAAGTAAAAATCTTTCAAGAATATAAACCGTAAGTTGGAACCACATAGTGTGACCAAATTAAAATGTGAATATGTTTTTGGTCACACGCAGGCATCAGAAATTCTGTTCCATTTTCATAGGCTCTAGTTTGTTTTTATAATTACTGAGCTTTCCTCTGGGAGGGTCTGGCACTGATCCTAGAGTTTTTTCTTAGCTTCAAAGTAGTCCTCAACCTAGAGCTTGAAAAATGTGAGTTTCATGCTTCCTAACTCATCTTTGTTTTCCCTCTTTCCAAATGCTAATATGTGGAGTTGAAGATTATATTAGAAAACTAGTTTGCTTGCCCTGAGAACTTTTCTTATGTATCCAAAGGTTACTTAGAATTAACTTCCTTCCTGAAAACCTACAAAAGACATTCAGAGCCCAAAGTCCACAAACTCTAAAACAGTCCTTTAGCCAACATTATTTTATGAAATTCCTGACATAATTTACATAATTTAATGACATATTTCAGAAATAAGTTTATAGGCTTAGGAATGGCAGTATTCAATAAGATTAAACATTAAGACAGGAATATTTTGACATTTCCAAACCTCAGATGTAGTAAGTTTTTGAGATTCAGTCCTGTAGATTCCAATGGGAACATCTCCAGTAGAAGAACATAACTTCTGATACAGTCTGGCATAAGTCCTGATCCATAAGTCATCCTCAGTGATTTTCATCTACAATCATATGAATTATTTACATATCAAGTTTTTAAGAAATAACCCAATGGTAATTTTTCACTCTTTAAAGGTAGATTTTATTGATATTTTGAAATCTCAAAGTGACATTCATAAGTGCTTATACATGTATTAAAGCTTTTTATTACATTCCATCTCAGCCTTATCCCTGGGTTCACCCAAACTTAAGAAACCAACTGCTCCATTTGTGGCAGCATGGCACTGTATTAGTCCCATATACTTGGAATATCACTGGTAATTGATTGGGAATTGTTGGAAAACCTGTAAAGGCTTGTTTGAATGTTGCAATAACCTTAGTGGACAGGGTCTGCTGATGTTACAAATCTTGAAGTGCAAAGGACACTCCAGCACAAAAACGAATTGTCCATCCAAAGTTCTACTAGTACCCATACTGAGGAAGATGTGTAAAAGTATGGAGCACAGGACTCACAGACAGGAGGCATAAGTACTAGTCTCTCTTTGCTAAACATGAATTTGAATTTGTTAGCAAGACACTTCATTAAATACACTTAGGCATAGTATACTTATTTATAAAACAGAGAGGTTAAATGTCATGATCGCTGTTTACCTTGGCAGTGTAGCATCCTGTGTCAGAAACTCAGTCTCAAATACCTGCTAGAATTTTGTACAGAACGGCTACCTTCAGGATCATTTTTGTTCTGAATTTTGTACAGAATGGCTATCTTCGGGATTATTAGTTTAAATAATGTTTTCCCTAAACATTGTTTAAGGGATTAAAAAAAACTAGGATGCTATTCTTTGAGCACATATTAGAAAAAAATAAATAAATGACATAGAAGAGTTAGCCAAAGTACATTATAGATGGCTTTCAGAATTGCCTGTCAGAATAATCTACACCAGAGATTAGTAACTTACAGAGCAAAGAAACCCCGATCCTGGTGTAGTGTCCAATCCCAACAGAAGTCTGGTGATAGAAATCATGTAGTCCTTCACAAATGACTGCAATATAAACAAAATACGTATTTATTGTGTGTAGGAAATACATAGAATAGCTTAGAGCATGAACATCTTATCACATCTTAAAGGTTATTTCTTGTAACACATCATTAAGCCCCCATAAAAAAGGAAATAAAAATCTATCTTGCCAGTGTCCTCAATACACATGTACAGTTAAGCTGTCCTTAAAGAAATATGGGAAATGATTATTTTCTAGAATATCCGGATATGCTTAAATTTTATGGATGTTATTGGATGTGATGAAAACATTTTTAGATTTTTAATAACAAAAACTATAAGCCGAAATATAATAGAGAATGTTTTAAAAAATCTAAAATGACTAAAATTTACAATGAAATATTTCAACCGGTATTTGGTTTTTTGTTAGGATTAAACTTGATGCTAGTAGAATACATTTCTATATAATATTTAAGTAAATCTAAATATTAGTGAATTAATAGGTTAGTATTTTTTTAAAAAATAAATTTATTTATTTTTGGCTGTGTAGGGTCTTCGTTTCTGTGCGAGGGCTTTCTCTAGTTGCGGCGAGCGGGGGCCACTCTTCATCGTGGTGCGCAGGCCTCTCACTATCGTGGCCTCTTGTTGTGGAGCACAGGCTCCAGACGCACAGGCTCAGTAGTTGTGGCTCACGGGCCCAGTTGCTCCACGGCATGTGGCATCTTCCCAGACCAGGGCTCGAACCCGTGTCCCCTGCATTGGCAGGCAGATTCTCAACCACTGCGCCACCAGGGAAGCCCAATAGGTTAGTATTAAATACCATCATGAGACTATTTTGTTTGCTAACATATATTTTGACATGTTGTTAGAACACTACTCAATAGTTCAAATATTAACTGAAAAATGCTTCTAGTTTCTTCAGTTTATTTTTTGGTCTGAGTGAAAAGAGACTTTCAACCCATACAAGCAAATTTCACCATGATATGTAACAATTACTTCATAAATCGTATGAAATTACTGCCTTGAGTTTGATCGTCAGGTGTTAACAAGTGAAACATTTAAATAATCATCTAGGTATTTTGCACCCTTGTTGCTGCAAATGGCATTATTTTGTGTTTTTTTTATGGCTGAGTAGTATTCCATTGTATATATGTACCACATCTTCTTTATCCATTCATATAGAGATTATCATACTAAGTGAAGTAAGTCAGAAAGAGAAAGACAAACACCATATGACATTGCTTATATGTGGAATCTAAAATATGGCACAAATGAACCTATCTACAAAACAGAAACAGACTCTTAGACATAGAGAACAGACTTGTGGTTGCCAAGGGGGAGGGATGGGCTAGTAGATGCAAACTATTACATTTAAAATGAATAAACAACAAGGTCCTACTGTATAGCACAGGGAACTATACCCAATCTCCTGGGATAAACCATAATGGAAAAGAATATTAGAAAAAAGAATGTATATATGTTTATAACTGAGTCACTTCGCTATACAGCAGACATTAGGCCAACATTGTAAATCAACTATACTTCAATAAAAAAATAATAACAATAAATCATCTAGTTATTTTGTATAGCAAAGACTTTAAAAGTTATAACACCTTTTTTTTTTTTTTTGCGGCACGCGGGCCTCCCACCGCTGTGGCCTCTCCCGTTGCAGAGTACAGGCTCCGAACGCGCAGGCTCAGCGGCCATGGCTCACGGGCCCAGCCGCTCCGCGGCATGTGGGATCCCCCCGGACCGGAGGACGAACCCGTGTCCCCTGCATCGGCAGGCGGACTCAACCACTGTGCCACCAGGGAAGCCCTATAACACCTTTTAAACAAATCATCTAGACTACTTTGTTGATTGCTAATTTCTTTTACCAAGAGCTAGTTTCAAAAAAATAAACCCATCTAAAAAAGAACATAAGGAAACACATCTATTCCATTTTTTTCAGGCCATTTATTTAAATGGCTCTTTGGTTTTCAAGGCGTATTAACCTCCTAGTAATTAGGACATGAACATATTGGGGCCACCAAGAGGAGCTGTGACACGCACCCCTGTTAGCATCATTCAATTTCATTTGTAACTCAGTGTGTGCTAAAGAAAAATTTTAAACAAATTCTTGGGCACTTAAAACTATTATTTCCAAAATAAAAAACAGAAAGCACTCATGGAAGAGAAATTAAACTGAAGATTTGGCAAATGACTATTTTAAATTATTTTAGAGCCAGATGTGGTAATATAGCTAATGTTTACTGTATTCTTCATCAACACATTCTTTGTCCAGAGGTCATCTGTCCTGTAACTTCATCAGGGCATAGACTAGAGTTAGATGTGAGCCAAAAATGTGGATAGCCCCATTTAATATCACCAAATCCATGCATTATGTCTTATGTGATACAATCATAGAACATTTTTCATAGAAGATTTTTTTAATATCTATTTAATGTTATTTTAGGTAATAACTTTTTTAATAATTGGTTTTCCTGATCTACACAGATGAGAATTAATAAAAATGATTAAAAATATGAAAGCGATCTGTGTTTCAAGTGGGATATAATAAAAACCAACGAAACAAGCAAACAAACTCAAGCATTATACAAACGCAGAGTCATTTACCACAGGAAAAGGGTCGGGATTAATCTAATGAGGTATGCATGGCTTGAAGATGAGTATTCCCATTAAACACTGGACAGTTGACCTTCCTGAGCCCTTGTCTCATCCATATATTATGATTGATAATACTGCTTATGTTATAGTTTTCCTTGGGGAAGCAAATAAAATGAGGTCTAGAATAGAATTACATTAATAGTAAATCACTATAAAATTGTAGTCATCTATAATAGTTCTTGAATATATAAGCATTTATCTTTAAGAAGATGGGTTTAAATCGTTAACCAAAAGAATTAGATTGTATATTTTAAGAATAGAAGAATGCATGTTATATAATTTTAGAGAATAAAATATTTTAAATTTCTAATCTCTTTTTAACCTGTAAATAAATACTCTTTACCTGTCTGAAAAACCTACCATTAAAATATCTCATTTGACATCAGAAGGTAAATGGGCAATTACTACTTTGAAAATTATTGTTCTAGTTCATTCTTTCTGCAGCTGCTAGCTTTGGAAAAAACACAATTTCCTGTATTTCTATGTGTAACAAAAAAAGTGAAACAAAAATGAAAGGAAAGTAATAACTACTGCACTCCAATTCTACAGAGTGGTTTTCCTTCTACTTAGCTTATATATCAAAGACTTTCTCATGAGATTTCGTTTAAACATAAGGTACTGTGGCTAAAATATCTGAAAACCACTGGTGCATAATGACAGCAAGCATTTGACTGCTATGGATATAAATCCCCTCAGAGGCAACACTGCTCTTCAAACAATCCCTCCCTTGAACCCCCTCTTTGAGAGATCAGAATTACGTGTGCCTGGCAATGGGGTCTGGGGTAGAAGCCTGGCTTCCGGAGTACCCAGATAATGTGTCTGGAAACTTTCGGGAGAACAGGAGTGTTTATGGTTCTTTGCTGTGTTGTTCCCGCACTCATCTGGCATAAGCAGATGGTTTGAAACACGGCCAGAGACATAGTCATAGGCATAATTAGCCCAGAGGCCAGTAGAAAAGCCTTAACCCTCTTTGGATTAGTTTATTCCTTCAAGCATGGAGGATGAGGGTACATAAAATACATGATCAAAAAAGACAACACAATGCTTGAATGCTTAATTTGAGATTAAAGTTATCAAATAACTTAAAGCCTTATGAATATCTTTTTTCTCTTAATGGATATATTTTAAAAGTATCTGATTACTTGATTCAGAGAATACGAAATATTGCTTTTGTTCAGTTTCTGACAGAGTTAAAAAAAAGATTAAAATATATTAGTGTAAAATAAAATCTCTATGAACTTCTTAGCTAAAGTTAAGAATGATAAAATGACAATGTAAAACTGGCATTCAGGAACAAACCGAATGGTTCTTAGTGGTTGTAAAATCTTCCTTACGTTTTTCTGAAGTAGGCAATAATTAGCAGATGTTTAAAATGTCCTTGGTTTATCAGTTTATTGACATCATTTGCTATTACTTACTAAAAAAATATGTATTAGAAAGAAAGCTGTCTTTTTTTTAACCTAGTAATTCTTTCTTAGCTTTTATTGTCTAGTAATGTGCTTAGAGGAATATGCAAAATGTATTAAAATGTCACATTAAACATTGTAGGACACTGGTGTCATAGAATGCCTGATATCACTTCATAGATTATTCTGAGAAATAATTTTTTCTTACAGTGTGTTTCATAGGCACATTTATGTCATTAAATACATGAAGTAAAATATTGGATTACTTCCAGAGCCAATTTTAAGTTAACGGCTCCAAGAGAAACACTAGTTGTATTATGCGTTTGATAGAATCTAAAGAAAATAGAAAATAAACATTTTAGAGAGAAACAAGAAACGCTGCATACCTGGTAAAGAAGCGTGTCCAACATGCTGATACTGAACACCCTCCCGGCAGCAAAAGGCAGTCGGAACATAAAGGCCAAATTAGAACCTCGCTCTCTTTCTTTCTGTTCAGAAATTTGAAAAAGAAAAATTTGTGAGCATTCTCTATTTTATGCTTTTCTACTTACTTAAATTTTCCTAACATATGTGAAGAAAGCCATTTTTATCACGTGGTTCTTAGCTATGAATGTGTCATGACTTCACTTATAATTGTATTTTTAATGTCCCTTTACTTTTCATAACCAAGTTTTCCTGGTTAAAATACCCAGTAGTAAAGAAAGCTTAATCCTTTCATACATTAAACATTTATTTACTCTTAGTACCTATTTCTGAACAGGATTTGAAGTGACATTAATAAAAGGAACACACATAATAACATTATTTCATCAAATATAAAAAAACCTAAAGCCACATAACGTATCCTAACATCTAGAATATCTGCTTTTGAATATTCTCATATGTGAGGACAAAAAACATAGGCAAGTAAGGGCGATCACAACCAGTGGTTCCTAGCTTTCTGTCATTCGAGTTTTAATTTACCCATCTGCCTTTAAAGTTGTGCCAACCATACCAATCTGCAGCTAAGCTTCTGTAAGTGACAAAAAAAGTGTGTGTGTTTGCGTGTGTATTACGGTGGATGAGGGTTTTTTTTGAAAAACTCTGTTGCTATTAGTGCCTGCTAATAAATGAAGGCCTATGACCAGATGTTTGTGTAAGATTGGAAGGACTTTCTTAACCTTGTACTTAAGTGGTAACTCCAAAAATGTTCATTTCTTTTGCTGCCAGCTTCCGTTTAACAAGAAATACAAGACACAGCCAAGCCAATAAAAAAATCACCCCTCGCTCTCAGAGGCAATGGGAGGAAGCCCCTGTTTCTAATGTAGCAAATTTGGGAGATCTCAAGGGATGGGACGTCTCTGGGTCCCCCTTTTTAAGAATGGAGGGGAGGGAGCATTGCTGAAGGAAGGGGTCTTGGAGAGGACGGGGGCCACTGCTGCTGCTTGCTGTCATGATGGTACTAGAGAGACTTGACCCCTGGGCTTCCCCTGGACAGACAGATGAGGCTGGTGCTCAGAATCAAACCTTTCAGGGAGAAACAGGAGTTATTCCACCACATCTAGGCCCATCCAGACTATAAGGACATCCTCACTTGAGATGTAGACAGAAGGAGGGATGTGCAAGTGGTGGCCCCTTGGTGTCCGTGTCCATTACATCACAACGCGGTCTCTGATTTACTAGGCTTGGTGTCAAAAATGCTTCATTTGAACCGCCTCGGTGGTTAGGAGATGCCTGGAATGAGCTGTCTTCTTGCAGGGATAGGCAGGCTTTCCTGTGAATTGGGGGCCACATCTGGTTCTTAAGGTGTACTGCCAAAACCACAGATCTTCAGCCCATGTTAAAGCAAGTAGCCAAAATAAAGTGCCGAGACCCTAAGAATCTGAAGTCCAGCATCTGTCACGAGGTCAGGTGGGAAACAGCAAGACTGCTGGGCTCTGCACACGGCTCATTCAGGGTCTTCTTTCCCAGAACTTGGTGACAGATCTCTGTTACCTGCCTGGGATCTTCTAAGCCAAGGACCATCATCTCTGTTCATTGTTCATTCCTCTAGCTAACAAGGGGCTTGGGACACATGGCAAAGTACGATTTTATGCTTTTGCATGTTTTCTCATCCCTTAAAATTTTTAAATCAAGTTTTGTTCTTTTTTTTTTTTTTTTCTTTGATGCAGACTTAGCTGCAGTAGAACTAGATAGGGAATTAAATTGTTCATGGTTAGACTCAGAGAGTCGTGGTGGTCGGGTGGTGGCGATGGAGAGGCACAGGAGAATGTTCCCAAGGTGATCATACGTGGGGCTGGGGTGGGTGGGAGGCAGGGAGTGCACAGTGGCTGCACAGACGGAGATCCGAGGAGCCGGACACACTGAGCACGTTCCAGCTGTAGAGGAAGATGTGGTCTCAAATACTGTTCAAAAATCAAGTTGGAGGAAGACTGAGAAAAGCCATAATTTAGTGATTAGAACATGATTCCAACTCCGGCCTCTCCTCTGCTCTCAGTGTGAAACCGTCTAGTTTTTGGCTTTAAATATCTCATCTTAGGACTTCTAAACCCATACATTAGCGTTCACATCTTTCCCAAAGTTCAGTTACAGCTATCAGCCTGAATAGTTTTTTTTTTCCAATTAGACAACTTTTACTAAATGAGAAAACTACATTTAAAATGTGCTTTAAAACAAAATGGAATTAGAAAAAAAGACATATGCATTTGAAAGAAGGTTGCACTGTGCTGAAAATCAAATCTCTTGCAGTAATACAATACGCCAATTCTTAAAACATAAGTCAACAGAATTCTCAATTTAACATTTTCAAAGACGATATTAAGGTCAAGAATTTCACATCTATGGTAGCACTTATAGAAGGGCATTTATAAATATGATGTCCATCCCTGTGAAGCTTACACATTTGACAAAGCTCAGTAAAAGCTTTTAGAATCACATCCAAAAGTGCTGCATTCAAAGCATCACAAATCTGTGTCCTGTAAGTTCTCCTTCTAACATCTGTATGTTGACTTTTCTACTCCTGTCATTGGTTAATACTACCCTTAAAAAAAAGAGAGCAGGAAAAGAAATGCTTCAATAAACCCTTGGTCATGTACAGAAATTACTGCTACTATAGTTCACTACAAAGCATGTCTATACAATACCATATGAACTTTGATCATGAATATCTTTCTGTAAACATAATCTCATGCTTTACTAAAATGAATTTCTCATCATGCTGAATAATCGCCTAACTAGTTAATCAAAGGTACTGACTAGTCAATCAGAGAATCTCTGACCACCATCTCTGCATCCCTCTCCCCAGTCCATCCATTAAATTTCCAAACTCCAGCATTTATCCTTAGAATTATCTTAGAATTATTCTCTCTTTGCATCCTACTGCTACAGTACTTGCTGGGCCTTAAACCGACTATTAATTTGCCAACCTCTAGTCTTTTGTGACACCCAGTCATCCAACACGATGCTGCCAATTCATTTGCTGCCAAACAATTGCAATAATGTAAATTTTTGTTCATAAATCTAAAATCAGTTTACTCTAAGATCCAGACTTTCTTGCGGAATACATGCCTGGACAGCTCAAAGGCAAGATTTCTGTGAAAAAGCAACATATCCTCATGAAAAGAGCTTGTCCTAAGAATTTCCTGACGAAAACTTGAGTCTATGGTAAGCTCAGTGGATCAGAGGCAGGGTGATCTTTGGCATATAGCGGTTTCTTTCACTCACATTATCCCTGCTCAATGATTTACTGACGGAGAAGATACATTTCCTAAATCCAGTGGGTTGTTCTCTAATTTTAATAAAGGTTTAACCAACATTTCAAATGTTCTCTTTTATTATATACCTACATTTACATAGATGCTTCAGTTAAATTACATTACGTAGCACATTTAATTAAAAAAAAGTTTGGTTCAGTTACATTTTCCAGTTCATACACTGTATTTTCCAAATACAGAAATATTCTTTTACCTTCAGGGCTTACACTGAAGGAAAGGTACTCACTTCCTTTTTCCACACATCTGAATCCTATCGATAAGTATCATTTTATAAATCATTCATTATTAAAGGTTCCAATCAAACACTAACTCATTCATTTATTTACTAAATTAGTCAGTTAACAAATAACAAATAGTGTTGACAAGTCTACTCTACATAGGGCATTATCCTTAGTGCTAGGCATACAGAATTCCTGTTAGAACTCATAAATTCTGTTAATATAGAATTATTATGCATTGAATATGGACCAGGCACTAGTAAACAAATATGGATACCTTCCTTGCCTACAAGAACTCACTAACTGTGAGTGATACCAAAAACAAACAGGGAAGACACCGGGGTGAGAATATGCAACAAAACAGGGGTAGATGCTTGGGTAGCACGTAGGAAGGGCGTCTACCGTAGTCTTCTGGTGGAAAAGTCGAGAGACTGAATTAGAAGTGATGTCTAAGTGGAGACACAAATATGAGTAGAAATTAGCCAGTAAATTTGGGAAGGGCAGGTGTTAAGCAGAAAGTCATAAACAAAAGGTTCAGCATATGCTAGAAGCTGGATAGGAATAAAGCTTAAAAGACTTAAGGAGCTATAAGCAATTCTGTTTGAATACAGCATTGAGTGTGAGTGTACGGGCTGGATGGAGAGGTCAGAGGTGAGACTGGAACAGAAGCCAGGAATTAGATGTTAAAGTTCCAGGACACTTGAGAGGAAAAAGGATGTTATCAAGAATTACGCTGAAAAACAAGGGTGAAAATTGGGACAGCTCCAGGAAAAACAGGACATACGATGAACCCATTTTGAAATCATGTTAACAATTTTGAATTGTATCTTAAGTGTAATGAGAAACAACTTACATATTTTTTAAGAGGAGGAGTGATATGGCCACATTTCTAGAATGGTCATTCTGGTGACAATATGGAAAATGGACTGGAAATGGGGAGGTGGCACGGGGAGACCAAGCAAGTTAAACGAGGGTGTTAAGGCAGCAATTCTAGTGAGAAATGAAGGTTTACAGAAACAGATCTTCTTCAAATATATTTAGACATCAGACATTAAATTTGAGGGAATTTTTGACTGAATTGGGTAGTAGAGAGAAGATGAGGATGATATCCCACTTTCTGGATAACTGGGTGGATAAGTGTGCCCTTCTGTAAAAAAAGGAAAGGTGGAAGAAGAGAAGACTATAAGTTAATTTGGACTTGAGTTTCAAGGTTAGTAGAGAAGTCCAATTGCTAAAAATATGGATCCAACAGACAGTATAACACACAGTGGTTTGGAGCTTGGATTCTACAGACAGACAAGGTGACCAGTCAAATATTGCCACTTCTGGTTGGACGGTCTTGTACAAGTTACTTAAGCTCCTTCTTCCTCTGTTTCATCACCTGTGAAATGGGGTTCATATTGGTTCATATTGGTGATGACATTGCATTGTCATTCTAATAAATAAACAAGATAAAACATCTAAAAGTATTATGTATAGTAAGCACTTACTGTCTTCTATTACTAGTAATTCTTCAAACACATCAAGTGATGCATCACGTTGTGGACTTGATATTGCTTGCTTTCTTCCTGTACTGATACTTCCAAGTTTTGACTGGACTAGTCTGGTGTTATCATTATAGCTCAAATATCACCTCCCCAAAGAGACCTTACTTTATCACCTTATTTAAAGTAGGCGTTCCCCAGTTACTTTTGAATATAACCCTGTTATGACTTTCAGAGCTCTTCTGAAATCTATAATTCCTTGTTTATTTTTTTATTAGTTTTCTGTTGGTCTGAGGTAGCTCAGTGAGTCCCAGGACAATGCCTAACACAATGCCTGGCACACAGTCAATGAAATTTTATTGAACAAATGAATAAATCCTTTCCACTTATAGTAGTTGCCTACATCTAGGGAAAGTTTGTTGCATAAAGTTTATAACATTTATATTAAGAGGGAGGAAGGAAACCCTTTGCGGTTTACTCAATACCCCTTCTTTTCACTTTGGTTCTTTAGGTTTGAAGATGGAAAAACTGCAATGTTTGTGTTATATAAATTTCTCTGACTTTAGTATTTCTTTTGACTATTGTGTTTTATAAAATACAATAGTAAATATTTCTATGATTGCTTCTAGTATAAATATATAATACCTTTTTATCAGACATATCGTATTTGCTTCCTTAGTAGAATTCTAGATTCAACTGAAGCTTCCATGATGATTTTGTGTTTTCCTAACAACCACTTATCTAAAAATACCTAAAAGAAATCTGAGAAATCCAAATCAGTATTAAAAGATCTCAGACACTTTAATACCCTTGGTCTTACCTATTTCTTTCATTTGGTTTGTTATCATGAACATATGCTTTTGTTGGAAGAAGGGATCTGTTTCTGGCAGAAACTGTGTTTTTTTTAAACTGTGTCCATCCAGTACCATATGGAATAGATGATAAAATTGTTGGACTTAGCAGAACGGTGTGGGAGGTGAAAAAAAGTCAAGAATTTTATTGGCATAAATTAATGGTTTCTATCCGTATTTTCTCAGCGATTGGCTTTTCTCACCATTCATCCTACTTGACCTTCTTTACACTGTTTGACATAACGTCTTCTTTTTTTTTTCCTCTTTTCCTCCCTCTTTCTCCCTGTCCCTACCCTAGTTCACCAACAACCCTCAAATCCTATTTCCAAATTCTCAGGTCCTGGGCAAACTAACTGTGCCTTTCCTTTCATAAAACTGCTTGCCCAGGGAGTGGCCTTTTGAATGCAAATACAGAAAATCCTTATATTAAAATACCAAAGCCTTCAATGAGTTGCTAGGGTTTTATGTATCCTGTTTACAGAGCCTTCCCCAGAAAGAGACTCGTCTCTACAGAAGGTACCCCATCACAGGGGCTCTGCACAGCAGCTCTGAGATGCGCTGGCTCTTCCAGAACAGGTTTCCTATCAGAGCCTCTCACTGGAGTGTGTGCTTGGGAACTGAGGAGAGAGAGGACCCTGGGCCATCGGTGGCTTTAAATCAATCTCTCTTTCTCTTTCTTTCATTTCTCCTCTCTTTATATTGCAAACAGAAAGAGGAGGCGATTCTAGTAATAAAGAGCATTTCTTTCTGCATGTCCACTTTTCTTCTTACTGGAAAGAGTAGGTTCCCACTACACCCATGCACACATGCACATACACAAACACAAACACACACACACACACGCACACGCACATCTGTTCCAGTCTAAGTGGCAGCTTAGAGGGGGTGCATTTGATGGACACTCAGGGAGTCCACCTTGTTTATGAGGACTCAAGGCTAACTCAGACCCATGTCCCAAAAAACCCTTGAGTCAACCCAAGGCAAGTTCATGCTGAAGGAGTCTGGGGTGTGCGGGACCCTCTTCCTTATCTTAGAGAGGAATGCAGGGTCTTCTAAGCAATGTTATTATCCTCCTACACTAAAATACAAGTGGTCCTTGCCTTATAAATAGGGTGATTATGCAGTTAATCATCCAAATCAGGACATCTTGACAGGAGCTCCTAGTAATTATACTGAGACAACAGCCATACACTAGGAGTGACGGGCAAAACTGGACTTCAACCACGCCATTTATATGTTAGAAATATGTGTTTTACAAACAATACACACAAATGGCTTCCTGCACCCTGTTCTCCCGTGAAGGCCCTGATGCTCCTGAGAATTGAGAAATTTGGAAAAGTGGAAGCTTCTGGAAGACATGTGGAAAGGATGTTGAAGGATTAAACATGTGAATTTTGGTGTGTGTGGGTGGCATAAACATTCAGCCTGTGACAACTTTGAAACTATTGTGTGAAATCATAATACTATGCACACTCTTCGTTTTTTCTTTTTCTTTTTTTTTTTGGCTGTGCTGTGCAGCTTGCAGGATCTTACTTCCTGGGCCAGGTACTGAACCCAGGCCCCATCAGTGAAAGCGCCGAGTGCTAACCACTGGACTTCACTATGCACATTCTTAATAGATACATTTGTACATTAAAATAGTTATCCATATATAAATTACATATCATCACTCCTCTAGAGTAGATCAGGCTGTGCTTTACTACATTTAAAAGCAATAGAAACTAATTAGCATTCTCAAATTCTTCCTGGACCCATATGGGGGAAGGTAAATATTTTCTTAAAAATTGGATAAGAAATTTTCCTAATGAATCCGGAAGATAGCACCAAACCCTCCCTCAGCCACGATAGCACTTAGATTATGAATAAAAAGTAGTCCAAGTTGTTTGGACAGAAAAAAAAAGAATACGGCAATGTGTTTTTGTTTGTTCCGATATATCTGTCTCCCGTCAAATTACAAATTCTATGTGTTTTATTCAATTTCATAACTTCTAGCATTGAGGAAGGCATATGGCTCACAGTAGGTGCTCAGAGAATATTTAGTGGCTTGAATTTAAATTGAGAATATGTAAAATTTTGCCTTCTGGCTTTAAGACGGTGAATATGTTAAAAAGTAAATGATATTCTTGCCTATTTCTCCCAGAATATATCTCCAATGTGTATTATTTTGCTCTACCACTGACTACATAGCAATATATGATTTATAGGCATGACTGTTTCTATTCTGACACTCATTCTCTAACACCAACAGGGTGTCCTACAATTCAATCCTGACGCTCACTACTCAGAGTTGGCTCAGACCCCCAAGACTGCTCTCATTTCAGCCACCATCTCCAAGTCCTTGGTGTCTCCAAACCAACAGCACTTCTTATCCATCCAGCTACAAATCTGGGACTTCCCATAACAACCTCAGTTTCAATAATTTTCCAGAATGGTCACAGAATGTGTGAAAGTGCTATACTTAATGATTATCATCTTAATATAAAGAATGCAAATGAACAACAGATGAAAGGCACACAGGGCAAGTCTGGGAGGGTCCTGAGCACAGCAGCTTCTGTCTCCATGGAGTCTGAGGGCACCACCCTCCTGGTACATCAATATGTTCACCAATCAGGAAGCTCTCAAGCCTCATTCTTCAGAGTTGTATCAAAGTTTCATGATGTAGGCATGATTAATTAACTCATTAACCACATGATTAAACCCAATCTCCAGCCCCTTTCCCCTCCCTGGAAGCAGGGAGGTGAGGAGGTACTGAAAGTTTCAATCTTCAAGGCCCCTCCATGAGTTGGCTTGTTAACATAAAATCAGGCATGGTTGAAAGGTATGAATAACAGAAGATACTCCTATCACTTAGGAAATTCCAAGAGTTTTTGAAGTGCTGTGTCAGGAACTACAGACAGAGACCAATTATTATTTTTTATTATACCGTATTATTCATCTCACTTTTTCATTACCTTGCTTCTTACATCAATGTGTGATTACCATATGATTGCTAAAGTGTAATTATGATCATCACAGGAGAAGGTTCAAAAGCAATTTTTAAAAAGCAGTCTTGAAGCAAATTGTAGCATAAGCGTGAATAAAATTCATTTTTATGAAATGCGTCAAAATAAGAGAAATGAAATAAATCTTTAGAGGGAGAGGAGACAAAAAATTTCTCTTTTTTTTCTATTGTTGTTTTCCTCTCTTCGGGTTCCTTGTTACCCATCACATTTCCCATCTCTGCTTAGCTCTCATACTGCGTTTCAGCTGCCCACTACATCAGATTTTTAGGAGGAGTGTCAATGACCCAATGACCAATGACTGAACATGGGAAGTACAGTTGGTCCTCTGTATCTGCAGGTTCCACACCTGCCAATTCCACCAACCACAGACTGAAAATACTGGAGAAAAAAAATTCCAGAAAGTTCCTAAAAGCAAAACCTGAATTTGCCACCTACTGGCAACTATTTACATAGAACTTACATTGTATTAGGTATTATAAGTAATCTAGAGATGACTGAAAGTACACAGGAGGATGTGCGTAAGTGATACGCAGACACCACACCACCCTTTTATATAAGGGACTTGAGCATCCTCAGATTTTGGTCCCTGGTGGGGTGGGGGGGGGTGAGAAGGGAGGGGTCCTGAAACCAATCCCCCATGGATACCGAGGGACGACTCTACTTTTGAGTAAACAGTAGCAGTAAGGTAATGTCAATATCCAAGACAAGAAAGATAATGTAATAGAAAATAAAACGACTCAGCAACGATGAAAGAATGATCAGATGAAAAAAATACAAACTAAAGCATGATGGTCTGGTCCATTAGGAAGTTATTATTGTGGATATTCTTCAGTGAGTTGTCGCTTCCAGAGAAACCTTGAAGAGTATTCCTTCTATTAGTAATGGCAACGACATATCTACGAGAATGCAAGGTCTACCAAGAACACATCAGCTACCAGGATGAATGCAAGCTAACCTTCCATACTCATTCTTGCAAATCCTATCACTTCTTCAATTTGAATGACAACCACTTCATGACAAAAAAAAGTGTCTTAAGCAGCCAAGTTGGTGTCTGTTTTAAATTCAAAACCTTGATTGTGTTTCTAAAGGTGAAGGCCCCATCCGTGAAGGTGCAGGTGCATCTAATTATAGGTAGAATAAAACGATATTCATAATTGCGTTCAGAAGAATAAAAATCCACCACTTCCTCAGCCAACAGTAACTCTAGAAAACATTATTGGGAATGTATTTGAATATTGGAAACAAAGATCAGTTTCCTAATACTAAAACTACCTCCCTGTGCTTAGAATACAAATATAGGAAGATAATTACTTTAAACAGTAAACTAACTGTATACGTATAAGTGATAAGAAGCACTGATTAGAAATGAACAGTTACCATTATCACTGATGGCATGTGTGTGAGATTGCCAGGGCTGCCATAAGCAAGTATCATAAACTGAGTGGCTTAAACAACAGAAATTTATTGCCTCTCAGTTCTGCATGCTCAAAGTCTGAAATCAAGGTGTTGGCACTTTTTGGCTCCTTCTGAGGACGGTAAGTGAAGGGTCTCTTCCAGGCCTCTCTCCTTCGCTTGTGGATGGCTGTCTTCCCTTTAAATGTGTCTGTCTCTGTGTCCAACTTTACCCTTTTTATAAGGATGCCAGTCTTTTTGGATTAGGGTCCACCCCAATGGCCTTCTATAACTTGCTTATCTCTGTAAAAACCCTATCTTCAAATAATGCCACCTTCTGAAGTAGTGGAGGTTAGGACACCAACACATCATTTTTGGTGGGGGGAGGGACATAATTCAACCCACAATAGCACAACAGTCTAAAACATTTCTATGTGACAATCCTATTTCAATGGATAAAAATGATAATAAGTGAATTAAAAAAGGATTTTCCATGGTTTTATAGCATTCAAACCATTGGTTTCAATTCCACTTCCCCTAACTCCTCTGTTCCTAATAATTAGGTAATGTATTGATTTTTTTGTATTCTTCTTGGGAAATATCTAGAAGATGCAAGGGTAAATATAAATCTAAAAAAAATGAATTTCCCTGATGCCAAAAAAGAAAGAAAACTCCCCTCTCCCACTTCTTTTTCCTAGAGAGTTTCCTTAAAAATAACTTGGAATTGTAAATCCTTTCCATGTCTCTTTGAGATGGATACAAAGTCTGAATAACTTCTAGCTAGCTTTGTATCCCGGGAATGCCTTTCTCGCGGGGGTGGGGGCCTTGGAACTATCTTTTTGAAATGTGAATGTAATGTATCCTGTCTCTCTCTTTGGGAGCTTAGCCTAGGTGCCTGGCTCCAAGTTGTAACTTTTTGCTTGCTGCAAAGTTAGAAGACATTTTATTTTTCCTTGGGATCAAGACAGTTATCATGTATGTAAATGACTGTATCTGCCTGGCTATATAAAAGGATAAGATGTCTTTCTGTCTTCGCAATGTCTTTAGTGGATTGCTGAGATGCATATCACAGTCTGGTTTAATGCTTATTCAAACAAAACTTTTCTACATTTCTGAAGAGGACTTCTAGGTTGGATGAAGATTTTATTTTTAATTAATTCCCCAAAGGAGATCAAAATCTCATTTTGTTCTTCTTTTTCCCTCATGCAGTAGATACACAATAATATAGACACACACATTTACCAATATGAAAATATCTTCCACAATTATGACCTTACTACATCAACTGATCTGGAATAAAACTGAATACACACAATAGAATATTTATTAGTGATGATGTCGACAAGAGTAATTTATAATTATGAGTTTAGGGCTATTTATTTGAGTACTGATTATATGCCAAAACTGGGCTAAATATTGTGACTAGATTGTGTGGTGTGATCTTGGCAATGACCCTATCATTTGGCTATTACCACTATTTTCCAGAGACAAATCCCAAGGCTACAAACGTGTCATAGATTTATCCAGGTTCCAATCCTACAAAGTAGTAGAGCCTGTTTTCTTCATCATGGGCTGAGCCTCCCTCACTTGTCATGGAGGAGACTGTACTACACCAGGCCAGCATGGGTTCCACTGGATTCCCATCCGTGGGTTTGCCTTTGGATTCTGAGCCATTCAGCTGTGATTCCCACCGTTTCCATGCTGTTAAAGCAGTTTGACATAAGGGATGCTTTCTAAACATGAATGGTTTTAAGTTTCTCTTACTGCACTCACTGAATGAAACTGAGCAGGATACTGCCTTTTGTTTTTCAGTCTCCTAGACCTTCCCTGAGTTCCAAAGGGCAGATTCACTTAGTAATTAGGGGAGTGAGGGAATGCAGAAAGAAGCAATTGTGCTCCATTTATAGCTATTATAAAATACTGGCTATATTCCCCCTGTTATCCAATATATCCTTATAGCTTATTTTATACCTACAGTTTCTCTTAATCTCCTACCCCTATATAGCCCCTCCCTCCTTCCCTCTCCCCACTGGCAACCACTAGCTTGTTCTCTATATCTGTGAGTCTGCTGCTTTTTTTGTTATATTCACTAGTTTGTATAACCTTTAAAAATTGTGAATCACTGTATTGTATATCAAGTATACTTCAATAAAGAAAGGAAAAGAAAAGAAAAAAGGCAAGGAAAGAAAAGAAAAGGATAGTACAGCAATGGGGCCTGGTCATGGTTCCTCCTTGGGGGACGTACAAAATATTTACATACATATCTCTGAGTTCTGTGGGAACTAAGGCTCCCACCCTGGTGGAGGATGGTAACGTCAGACAGAGCATAAACTCGTGGACCCAGACCGGTTGGAACGAGAAGGCTGATGATTGAGATTCCTGGAATACCACCTCCAACCAATCAGGTTGATGATTGAGATTCCTGGAATACCACCTCCAACCAATCAGAGGAGGGTAACACACCCTGCAGCCCCCTCCCCAAATTTTGCCTATAAAATGTCTTCCCCAGAAACCATCAGAGAGTTCAGGTCTTTAGAGCACCTGTTGCCCCGTTCTCCTTGCTTGGCCCTTCAATAAACCTTTCTCTGCTCCAAACTCTGACCTTTCAGTGTATTTGGCCTCACTGTGTGTTGGGCACAACAGTTATTTAATCTGTCTTAAACTCTGTTTCCTCATCTGGAAGCAGTGCCTAGCAACAAGGTAACTATGCCTATAAAGGGGCAGTGGCAAGGCTCTACCAACACAATGTATGTGACCAGCATTGAAGATGGAAACCAACAGACAAGAGTACCTCACAGACAAGAAGTGACCTCACTCAACAGTACGTCACCCAGGAATCAGGACAGTGCCCGAAGTAACAGGTAATCAAAATAAAATGAAGTGAAAGAAAAAAACTAACCAAAAAAAAAATGTAAGCCATTCTTATCTCTATTTTATAAATATTATTACAAACAATAAAGATGGCATAGATTTAACACATTTTCTCACGTATAAGATTGGATCTTATTTTTTTCTCTTACATCGAACTCTCCCAGTACACTAGTACCAAGTACACCTGGAATGCAAAATCCATTTATCCCCACACTCAGCCTGGATACTGAGAAGAAAACCACACCTTTCTGTGCCCATAACATGACTTTGCAATAATGCCACTGTCTTCCTTAGCGTTATTCTCATCTCTTCCTAATCCTAGTAAGTCCCCACATGAAAAGAGCCTCATTAAATACAATTCCCAACTCTTGATAAACTTTGACCTTCCTTTCCCCACTCCAAGACATTGACAAAGCTCTCTTGAGTCTTAATTAGCTCTATCTGATTGCAGGCATGTTTTAGATTTGTGGGGAGAAAATTCATCTTTGGCTATTATAAAACCACTCTTATTTCTTAGGTGGACTTGAGTCTTTGACATGTCCAGGCCAACTTTTTTTGGATCCCAGGTATATGTTTTTATTCATGGATGGCTCACTTGGTGTACAAATTTTGAAGACTTTTATATAAAGTTGTGAAGAGCGGTGTTGGCTAGGAAGGCAAGGAACAAGGAGTTTTAAGCAAAGGCAGATGTTCTGTTATCCTGAAGATTCCAAAGGCATTTATGACAGCAGTCATGCATCTTAACAGGTGACAGGCAGGTGGATGGATGCTCATGGGATAGAAGAGCAAACAACTTTCAATTTTAATAAATATTTATAAACCAAAAAAAAAAAAGCTCTCTTGAGGTGACAGCCTCCCTTACATAAGCAATAAACTTGGCTTTGTCTCAGATTGTGAGCTTGTGTCTCATATGATCTCCTTTGGGAACTGACTTTCAACAAAGCCTACAAGTTTTCTAGGACTTTAAGGATTTATGAAAACTGCAAATTCCTATGTAAATGTAGATGTCTTGACATAGTACTCGTGATATTATCAATAATGGACATTATAAGTGAGTATATATACTCCTGTTGAGTTTAACTCTTTCATATATCATGCTTTCAATTTATGATTACCGATGATGGAACGAGATACCTCCATCATGTTCACTTGTGATATAAATGGTTCAGATCCATCAATCCATACTTTTAAAAAATTATAAATTAAGATTTTAGCCCCCATATAGGAATTCAAAACAGCATTTTTATTTTTACTATTTCATGGCATTTCTCTCTACATGTAGAAATTTTAGAGTTCGTCTTTCAACCCAAAAGGTTAAATGCAACTTACTTCATGATGTGAATTCTTACCTTTTCGAGCTTGGAAAGAGCAAGGGAGTAACAGTCTTTGGCTCTGAATTGCATGAATCTCATGTTGGCTGGGTGGGTGAGCTCTGTGATAATACTGAGACTGGAAAACAACCTGCATTTCAAAGAAACATTTGCATTACGCTAACAATCCAATATGGTATTTTTTAGAACAACATATTTATGAGTGAGTAATACCTAGCTGTAGGCATAAAACTACATGCCATTATAAGAGCAGGCCATGCCACATCACCTGTTCTGTGCAGTGCAAGAAAAATGAAACCCTCTTTCCCAAAGAATATTTTAACCAACATTTTAGCACCATAAGAAAAATAAATTCAGTAATTTGGCTTTTATTAGGCATTTTCTCGCCACACATTCATAAAGCTGATGGAAGAAGTTATCTCATGGATAATATTGAAATAGAAATTTGTAAGATGAATATCCGGATTGGCAAAATTTTCCTATGATGAGCTTATTGTTCATAATTGAGTTCTTTGATCTTCTATGGTTCCCTGTCCTCATAGTATGTGCCTTTAAATGCCAAATCCTGCTACAATGAACTTCTGAGAAGAGCAGCTATTTTAACTGAAATAACAACTCATTGTAATGAATTGAGGCCATGGCTCAATTGATGGCATTGTTCTAGAAGGATCCTGAGACTGCCCACTTGCCCAGAGTTTTGCATTAGCGTTCTTTCCATTTACCTCCTCTCCCTCAAAAACACACACGTGTGCAAGTGCACACATACCCATGCACATGCATGATTTCTCCCCCCCCCAAAAAACCGGGCAAAATAAAACCACAGCAAACACCTTCTTATTGTCGCTGTGCTTGATGATCTGATCTCTGATCTGATGATCTGATGTCCGTGATCACTGGTAGCTGTCCTGGCTCAAATATTTTGAGATTCGCTGTGGCGGCCACATCATGGGATAATCAGCTTTGCTCTCCATACAATATGTCTTCAAACCCAGTTATGGCCACTTCAAATTCCTACCAGTAGCTGAACCCATGCCTTGAACTCAGGCACTAGAACTGACTGAAATATGCTGGCCAGAAACATCTGACTCGTGGCTCAGAAACAAATCAGCATCTCCAGCTGACTCGCATTATCTGCGGGGTCCAGGAGTGAGGGCACTGTTACTCCATCTGCCTGAGCGCTTGGCTTGGTGTCTTAGAGAGGAAGCTGGGAGCCCTGACTCTGAACTCCAGAATGACGGATGCGATTACCCCTTTCCTCGGCTCTAACTCCCTAAAGTTGATGGATGGTTTGCTAGACCCTCTCCCTCCTCCCAGGGAGTGAGGGTCTGCCTGCAGGCTTGCTGGGCCTTCCCTGAGGGGCCCTCAGGTCAATTTCCAGGGGGCTTAGTCACCCTATCAGTTAAGACCTAAAAAATGCTTAAAAATGCTATATTTCAGAGTTATCTGTGAAAACTACATGTGCCCTCTTGATTACATTGCTGGACCGGTATCGAGACTTACCTAATCAAAGCCTTTGCAAACTACGGTATCATCAGGTGTTTCATGAGATCCACTCTTCGGAGGAATAAATATAGCCACACGGCCTCATCTCCATTTTGAGAGCAAATATTATTGTACTTTAAGTACAACAGGTAACTTGTAATAAGTTGGATTGAAATAATATCAGCAAAAGAACAATCAGAACATAATTTCTTTTGTTGACTTTTAATGTTAAAAGTATAATTTTATTGGGCTTTCCTGGTGGCGCAGTGGTTGAGAGTCCGCCTGCCGATGCAGGGGACACGGGTTCGTGCCCCGGTCCGGGAAGATCCCACATGCTGCGGAGCGGCTGGGCCCGTGAGCCATGGCCGCTGAGCCTGCGCGTCCGGAGCCTGTGCTCCGCAACAGGAGAGGCCACAACAGTGAGAGGCCCGCGTACCGCAAAGTATAATTTTATTCGTGCAGTTCATCACGGTTTACAATAGTTCTGTTACCTTGAGTTGATTGAGGAAACACTAAACCTCAGATCCTGTACAGGAGAGGTGGTATGAAACTTAGAGATACAGTTTGTGAAAGACTTAGCACAGTGTCTGATACATAACAGGTCCTGTTCCTTAGTTGTGGCGGTATTACTATTTTCTTAACTTTTTTCTTTTTTCTCCTGTTGCTATTTCTGCTTGAAATGTAGTTTCCTCCTTCCTTACTTTCCTCCTCCACCCCTATATTTGGAATCTCAACAATTATTTAAAGCTCTTATCAAATCTCATTGAGATGAAGCTGTACCATTGCTTAAAGTCAGAATCCACAGTGGCTCCTGGTATTTGGTTTATTTGTAATACTGCTTATTACATTGCATTTTGCACTAAACTCTGGTTGGTTTCATCCACACCTCAGCCCTCCTACTAAAGCACAGCAGCCAGGAAGGCAAAGTTTCCCTCCTAGTGTCCTAGTAGTTCACATTATATTCCTCTAATTGATAATTCTTTGTTACAATAAACACATCTCGCAGTTCTGATTTGTGTATTTTTGGTTTAGTGGATTAAATCTTGGTGAAGAAGGGGTGTGATTTAACTAGATTAGTTTATGGAGAAACACCATATAATCTGTATTCCTCAGGACTTTCTTTTAGAAGCTCTATTCTCACTCAAAAGTCCCCAATGGTAGCACATTTGATTAAAAGTTCATTTTCTCAGAAACTTTTGAAAAATTAGAAGAGTGGCCTGATAGAAAAAAATATCAATTGACTTTTGGGCTGGTGCAACTCCATCTGGTAAGCCTAAGAAATGACAAATCTCGTACCATCTGGAAGTTTCACAAGTATTCACTTAAGAAATATCTCAGGGCTTCCCTGGTGGCACAGTGGTTGAGAGTCCGCCTGCCGATGCAGGGGACACGGGTTCGTGCCCCAGTCCAGGAAGATCCCACATGCCGCTGAGCGGCTGGGTCCGTAAGCCATGGCTGCTGAGCCTGCGCGTCCAGAGCCTGTGCTCCGCAGCGGGAGAGGCCACAACAGTGAAAAGCCCGCATACCACAAAAAAAAAAAAAAAAAAAAAAGAAATATCTTAAAAGAACGATGTCTCTAAAGATATTTACCATGATATGGTGTGTCAATTGGCTGTCAAAACAGAAACTAAAATGAATAAATAAGAGCAACATGGACGAATGAAGATAAAGCATGTAGTCTCATTTAGAGAATAAATGCCATATTCATGATCTGAGCTTCTACAAAGGAAAATTAACTGACCTGAGGTTTTTCTCTTTGTCTTTTCACTTTTTTTTTTTTTAAATCTTTTGGAAGGTTAAAGAAAGGTCCAAAACCCGATAATATCTAAAATTTACAGAGCATTATTCTTAGAGCTTTCCATGTATTGATTCATGTAATCTTCAGAACATCAGGTTAAGGACCTCCTTCTTTTGGGCTTCCATCTGCACCCCCTGTTCCCTGGGAGGAGCTGGGGACATATGGCTCACTCCTGACTCTGCCTTTTCAGTATCTCTGGGTGTGTGCTGGTCTGAGCCAGGCCATGAAGTGAGCGCAGCCCTACAGGGCAGGCCCAGTGGTTGTCTAGCAGGGCTCCTGATCAGGGTTCTCCACTACTGCCAGTGTACCAACGCTACACAGTTCTGCCTAGCATGGGATCCCCAACTGCCTGACTTCTTTGGGTCTCGATAGTTACCAACTTGTTTAGGAAATCGAGAGAGTCACTTACCATTTCTTCAAATTCCAAAAACTACTCTATGATTTACTTACAGTTATTAGTTTACAGTCGAAGAAACTGAGGCCCAGAAAAACCAAATAAAACGTTCAAGGTAACATTCTAGTAGGTAGCAGAGCCTGGGTCACACACAAACAGTCAGGGTCTAGAACACGAACCTGCCCCCCTCCCTATTTTAATAAATAGGTAGGTAGGAAAGGAAACTCAAATGACCCAAATAAAATAGTAAGTTATTAAGAATATCTAGTAACATGTTGGAGTTTCAGATATTACAAGTCAACTCTATTTTAAACTTTTGTAATCTCTACTTCTGTATCTATCCGGAAATAGGAGCTGTTAGATCATAACTTCATTATAGTTGTTTCAATTTACTGAGGACAATATTTAGTATCTAATTTAGCAAATAAATATCAAGTGTTTGCTGTTGGAGAGCTCTGGTCTCCAGGAGATAAAAAAGAAGTGGAACATGAAATTCCTGCCTTTATATTAGACTCTTATGATCTAATAGAGGAAACTGCAAGAAATTCATAAATTATAAGGTTGTACATATTTTTCTAAGGATGATAAATGTGGATGACTGAAATCTGTGGTTCAAAATTAAATAGCTTTAAGATGCTAGTGAATGGATAGCTTGTGAGGAACATCTTGGAAGGTACTGAGATATATGGCCAGAGAAGGAATTTCTGAGGAAGCAGAGTAAACAAATGAAAAATGTATCTCAACTTTTGGAAATTTTTATTTTCTTTGAGAAATATGGCTTTTATCTTTCACATATATTATTTTTCTAACTTTAGACAAATTTGTGACCACTTGAAATCTTTTGTTTATAATCCTTTTCTAACACATTACATCAAACAGAAATATATATATATATGTAGCCAGATGTATTTGAGGTCTTAGTAAGAGTCAGTAATAAAATGACTGAGTGATCTAGTCATTGTATTTACGTGACTTCTAGAGTTGAAATTAGATAGGACAACAAAATTTATGTGATGTGCCATTTCTGTTCTATATAATTGAACCTACACCATTTATGTTAAACTGAGAAACTGCACTAAGTCTGCCACCTAGTGAAAATCTAGAACTAAATAATACTTAAATAATGAAACATTTTATTGTAGTGCCCTTCGTATCTATAAAATATTACTTGTATTCAGTTATAATACTTTATATTTGCAAATTTGGTTGTCTAATAGATTTAATTATATATCTTTAAAATACTAATACTGTACATCCATTTCTGAGCCTTAATATGACCTAAATACATTTTGAATATATAACATTTTAGAATTAAATGACCTCATAAGTCTCTTTTCCCTAGGTACTAGGAGCATCATAAAGCAATATAGTAATTGAAAATAATGTAGTTTGTTCTATTTTAAATTGTTCTACAATTACTTCTCTAGTTTAAGTTTTAAATGACTTAATACTTTCCTTGTACACTGGAGTAAAACTTGCTATCCCAAAATGTCTTTGGCAGTTGAAATGGTTGTTTTTTCTTCAAGACACATTTTGATGGGCCAATTTACTCGGTGACCTAAGTATAATTGTGTAAAATATCTATGGAATTGTCATCTGCTTGAATTAATTCATTTAATAAATAATTTTGACATGCCCAGGTACGTTAACCAACACAAAGATGAAAACCATACCATATACTTCATTTCAGAGACTGGGAGAACTCTGAGACTAGCTGCCTGTATATATTAAAGCAAAACAAACAAACATCAGAACATACAAATCTGAAAATTATTTACAATATTTTAATAAAAATATTACTTAGTGAGCTAGTGTGTTACACTATAAATTTTGATCAGTGGTGGCTGGGAATGATGTTTCTGAATAACAAAGCGTGTCTATTATTATGAAAGGTATAGAAACACACTTAGATGCATGAGCCCCCAGTTTTAGACTATGATTGAATATTGGCACTAAAACAAACATGAATATATTTTTTCACAAATGTTTTTAAAACACTTTAGATCTGAGTCTGGGGTAGTAGTAATAAATGACAGTATAATAAATATCAGATATCTCCTGCATTTAAAATTTTAATCCATGTAAACCGAACAAAATATTAAAATTTTTGCACTGTATAAAAAAATCACTCTTGCATTGATATGTATTCGGTACCAATGTTTTGAATTACATCATTTCCCAAGTGCCTATGTGTGTTATTTCTTCAGTAAGACTATGACTATTTTGCCAAGCTAGAGATGATATTCCTTTTTTATTTTTAACTTGACATTTATGCTCTTATAGTCCTTGCAATTCAAAAGTCTTCTAACTGGTCGGTTTTCACCCACTCTCACTTTTCCCCAAACCATTCTTCACACTGTAGCTAAAATATTTTAAACTTTCCTATCTTTCAATGATTTCCTGTTATTCTTAAAATAAAGGGCAACTTACTAAAGTGTTCTTCAAAGCCATGAATAGTCTGGCTTCTGGTTTCCATCTCAGCCTTTGGCGTACCTTCCTCTGGCTCTGCTCCAAGTCCTTGGATGTTTAGTACCTAGCGCCTTGGTATTTGCTGCCCCCCTGTGGAATGCTCTGTTCATCTTTTAAGCCCACTTACTGCCTTTATCTTTTTAGTAAAAGACCAGTTCCTCAGGGAGAGGCATTCCTTCACCCACTGGACTAGATCACATATATTCTTCTATTTTCTTTCAGTAGTTGCCAAATTTATAATCCTCTAGCTAAGTCCTTAAATGACTTGCTTAATACTTTCCTTGGATAGTACAGCAAAACTTCCTACCCCAAAATGTCTTGGGCATTTGAAGTGGTTGCTTTTCATTCAAGGCACATTTTGATGTGCTTATTTAAATTTAATTTAGATACTAATACTCGTTCATAAAAATGTGAAAACGTTCAATATTTTCCGAATGTATCGAGCGCCTTGTTAGGTAAAACTTTAGCAAGAGAAACTTAAATTTGAAAGTGAGGATCTGCTTTTCTTATTTTATTTTATTATTTTTTTTTTTTTTTTCGGTACGCGGGCCTCTCACTGTTGTGGCCTCTCCCGTTGCGGAGCACAGGCTCCGGACGTGCAGGCTCAGCGGCCATGGCTCACGGGCCCAGCGGCTCCGCGGCATGTGGGATCTTCCCGGACCGGGGCACGAACCCGTGTCCCCTGCATCGGCAGGTGGACTCTCAACCACTGCGCCACCAGGGAAGCCCCCTGCTTTTCTTTTAATTTGGAAATCAGACAGGGGATCTTTGTGCTAGGGAGACTCACTTGAGTGTTTCTCTTAGAAATGTAAGGAAAGGTGCTTAGACAGGTAGGAGAGAAAGTTTAACAGGCTCTAACCTGACAAAGACCTTATCTGCCAATGTCTTCTGTGCTCTGAAATGCTCTCTGGGGGAGGTGGTGGGCCAGCTGCAAAGGATTCACAGTCTCTTCTGAGCAAAGTAGTGGAGGCATTCCCTTCCTCAGGGGGTCTGGAACCTCTGGGCTAGAGGTCATCCCAGAGGAAGTTTGCTGCTTTATGGGGCCACTAAGAACCCATAAAGGAAAACTCACCTTGCGAGAAAGAACACATCTGGGTAAGGACCCACTTAGGTCCTTCTGGAGAGGCAGCTCATGCTGGCACAAAGCACGGCTGGAGGTTCCTCTTGGTCCAGCCATCCTAGCACACACTTCAGAGTGCTCACTAAATGAGCATTAAAACTCTGGACACCATGCTCTAGGCTTTGGATGTTAAAGATGAATCACTTCCTGGGTAGTTCTCTGGGGCCAAACCAGCAAACAGGTAATTGCCACACAAGGTGGATGAAGACACATTAAACTGTGTTTTCCAGCTTTCAATCACAAAACTATGTCACAGATGCAATTGCAGACGGAAAAGAATTCTCCTCATGCCCCCAAGGCTCCCCTAACTTCTCCTCCCCTTTCCACCTCCCATGCACATAAACACTGCCAGTGAATTAAGGAGCTTCTGTTTGCCTTTGGTCTTTGGGGACTAACTTTTAAGGTCCTTGAACAATCCGGGGAGAAGAGAGCCCTGTTGAGTAAAGCTGTGAGTCCTAGTAAGCTGGGCAGGTAGGGGCTCAAACGATCAATCTGAGCTTCTGAATAACAAATTTAACCTTATTTCAGACTGGTCATACCAGTTACATCAATAGGTTGTGAACTAGAGCACTCTTACTTTCATTTCATACTTGAATTCCATCTCATTCTTGTCTCCTGAGCTCTAATATAAGCACAGATTGAAGACTTTTCTAACACATTCCTTCACAGTTTTAGAAGCAAAAAATGTAAAAGTCAAAAAACCCCACGTCCAAACAGAATGTCAAAATAATCAAGTTAAAATGGCATGGCCCAAACAGCTAAACAGTCAGAAATGCTAGCATAAAATGTAGCATCACCCCATATAAAGTAACAGTATACAGTACTCTTTATTTGCCTAGTACCATCCAGATACTATGGAGATCACAAGATTTGATTGTCTCCTAGAAATAAATAAGCCAAAGAAAATATTGCATCTAAATTCTTGCCCCAATTTTCTAACTAGTAAAGTAACCATAATGTCTGCTTACACACTTTCATGACCACGATATTTTAGAAACTGCAACTTGAGGACACTGCCAATTATTATCTGCCTATTATGTGCCTGGCGCTGCTGAGTGCTTCTCAGAAATCATCTCACTTAGTCCTTTTAGCAACCTTGCTTGGCAGGATGATGCAACAGTGTGGGCACATTCAGGCTGCATAGATTAAAATGAACTTAATGTTAGACTTTGGGACACTTCTGATTTAAATCCTAAACTCCATCAATACCAGCTGCATGACTCTTAAGATAGTTCTCACTTTACGTTAAAATGCTTCAGCATAAACAGTGTGATAGGTTCAAGGTTTGGTTTAAGAGAAACTCCAGGTGCAGCTAAGCATTCTATTTCACCACCCGGGGTGGCACAGTTTGTTTTTGTAATAAGAGTACACATACCAGAATTGAAATGACTTCTGTTAGCCAGACTTCTATCAACACCCCAGCCTTACTAGTTAGCCAGTAAGAAATTGGCTCTCGTTTGAGGAATGAATGATGGTCATAAAGATGCAAGGATTGGCTGAGATCTTTTAGACCTACTATTGTTGAAATAATTTCTAGGCCCAAGATGGAGTGGCTCCTGCCCTGGGTGCCACATCAGCAAACCAAAACCTAAACCTTCCTGTTCCTGTAAATGTCCCACTTGACCAGATATAGATTATAGTCAAGTCAGCCAATCCCCAAATGCCAAGCCAACTCTGGGCTCTGTACTTATATCCTTGTTCCTTATTCATTTCCTATTTTTTTTCTCTTCCTTGTTTCTTATTCTTTAAGCTATAAAAACTTTCTGCCTCTCACCCCAGTTTGGAGTTCTCTGTACCCTTGGGAATGCAGACTGTCCACTTCATGAAGTGTTAAAGTTTGTTTGTATTACCTAAGTTGTGTTCTTTAATCATGTTTAACACTATTTACTCTTGCATACTCGATGTGTAAGAATCTAGTTGCCTTGGAGATGGGGCCCTAGGCTTTTCTCCTGAATAAATAGTCTGCTATCCACCCACTGTGACTGGACTTCTGGGTGCCTGACGCTTACTTATAAGAGTAACTGGATCCTCTCTCTGGAGTGCTGTCATCTGCCTCTAGGAAATTTCATGCAAGCTGGTGGGTAGAAAATCTGAAAGGACAGAAAACTGGGAGTAGGAGGAAGACAGAAAAAGGAAACAGAGTTGAGATCTGTGTTAGCCCATAGTAGATAATCAGTAATTGGCTGTTTAGGGTTTCAGCACAGGACTGTTTCTCATGACTGATCTTGGAGTTTAATCCAGGTAAAGAGGGAAGAGAGCCCTCAGGTGACTAAGGACAGTAGAATCAGTGGACAGTAGATTCCAGCAGAAAACGACTGTTCGGAGTGGGGGATATGGGAAGCAATGAGGTAGAAAATAAGTAGTGGTGCTCAGAGAGTTGAATGAAATTCAGAATATGGCGGGGAGGAACTATTGGTATTCTAATGACCACGAGAATAGGTGGCTACGGTCAGACATCGAAAGGACCATCTGGGTAGGATTTTTGAAAACATCAAGAATTATGGTAGAAGCAGGGTTGGCAAGAGTCACAGTGAATCAAGAAATGAAACCTTCAAGGAATGTGGCAGAGTGACCTCAAGGGTGATATCTGACTGACTGCACCGATAAAAGGAAACTACCAAGTCTGTACGATTTGGGTCATTTATCTACATAAATGGTATTCCATATACCATAGGGACCCACTTGTATCTGACTGACTCTTTTATTATGTAAGACTAGCCTAGTTTAGCATGCCTAGATTAACAGCTGATGAATTACTCCATAAAAAAGTTTCATAGATTTTTTAAAGTTTATTTTAAATATTACCATATTTTTAAAAATAGAAGTATAGTTGATTCACAATGTTGTGTTAGTTTCAGGTGTACAGCACAGTGATTCAGTTACACATACATATATATATATATATATATATTCTTTTTCAGACTCTTTTCCCTTATAGGTTATTACAAAATATTGAGTAGAGTTCCCTGTGCTATACAGTAAGTCCTTGTTGGTTATCTATTTTATATATGGTCGTGTGTATATGTTAATCCCAATCTCATAGTTTATCCCTCCCCTCCTTTTCCCCTTTGGTAACCATAAGTTTGTTTTCTATGTCTGTGGGTCTATCATAATTTTTTTTTCCTGAAAAATATTGTTATATACTTAGAAAAATGATAATGCCTTTACAGACACAGGAAAAGAGAGAACAAAATCTGGGTATTTCATAGTTCTTCTCAAATTTCTGCTTGAAACTATTCAGTCTAGATGTTTTTATGAGCCATACAAATTGCATAATTTCTAAATGTTCTGCTGAAGATAGGTAACCTTAATAGTGAAAAGATCCAAAATCACTCATTCATTCATCCAGTCATTCTTTCAATATGTGATGCCTCCTCCACCAGGTACTCAGGGAAGGCGGCCTTCCCACCACCAGCAACCGCATGTGCAGCTGCCCTTAGTTATTCTGGTCATCTAGTTCATTGAAAAAGATTAATTAGAGCCTTTGCACCTCTCAGTAAGATGGGAGTTTATTATTCTCTTGAAATAAAAATAATTCATTCAGAGAATATGTCAAACCAATAGAACTGTCACCATAAGAGAAATAAACTCACAATAAGCTGAAAATTAAAATGGCACGTTTAATCAAAAAGACCAGGATCCTCTCCTGTTAAAACTATAATTAGCTTTTGCCAAGCATGGAATCAAAAAGTATGATTTCACTTTATTCATTGGCTATAAATCTCATCTATCTGAATTCATTTTCCACCCTGTGGTTTCCTTTTTCATTCTCTAGAGAAAAAAGAATGCTTATATATATGTCATATTTTCAACATGTGCTATGCTACCTTTAAATGTACTATTTACATAGCTCAATGACTAGTTAGCTATATTCTAAATGAACTGCCCATTACAGTAACTTTAGAGGGTGTATTACTCCTGGAACAGGAGGAGATTCTAATGCAAGTTAGGGTAGATTTTTCCAATTGCTGTGACAGATTCTTTACATACCTGATTTCCTGTCCTCACACTGACACTGTAAGAAGGGTTAATTATTCTCCACATGCATTTTATAGATGAGGGAAACTGAATTTCAATGAGGTTAAGAAACATACTCAAAGTCACAGTAATTTTCTGCGGGAACCTCTGGGATAGAGATCATTTCAGATGAAGTTTGTTGCTATATTGTTCCAAGGTCTGTAGCTTTTCCACTCTGCCCCACATAAGTGATAAGTCTATGGCTAATAATTATAGTAGCTAACATTTATTGAGAAATTGAAAACGACCAGGCAGGTACGAAGGCATTATATGTTCTTAAATCTCCAACAACCTTGTGATTAAGACATCAAGGTTTAGAGAAGGAAAGTAATTTGCCTAAGATCATATAATAAATAGTCAACTTAAGTGAGATACACAACTTGGCTCTCTCTCCTGAATTCTGACCTCAAACTATAAACAGATAACTATCCTCAATATATGGTTTACTACAATACAAAGGTATGAAGTGAGGAGAGATAAAGATAGAGTTCAGATTGCTTTATTCACTTTCATAATTTGGTAGCTCAGATATTTCCTTTAGACTTCTGCAAAATTCATAAAACTGAAATAATGATCTTTTAGTTATTTAAATTTTAAGATGATTTTAGGAAGAATCATTCCAAGTGACACCGATGTCTTGATTTATTGGCAATTTTGACTTTGCTCACAGCATGAACTTTTCTCTGGTCAGTATTGCTCATTCTTACGCAAAGATGACCCTAACGGGAATTCCTACCAGGATGGGTTTAATTATTGAAAGACAGGAAGTGTCTTTCATGAGGAAGTGAGGATAACATTGTGACTTGGCTCCTAACATGGGTATATTAGCCTTGCGATCTTTTCTTCCTGGTTATTCAGTATGTAAATGCATACCTTTGGCTACTGCTGGGCATAAAACCAAAATTAAACATGCGTGGTTTGGCAAAAATCATGACTGCTACTGCACACAGCTTTTTAGGATTTCTTAAACTATATGAAAAAACAAATGCATTATTCTTTTTATTTTTTTTATTTTTTTTGGCGGTACGCGGGCCTCTCAATGCTGCGGCCTCTCCCGTTGCGGAGCACAGGCTCCGGACGCGCAGGCTCCGGACGCGCAGGCTCAGCGGCCATGGCCCACGGGCCCAGCCGCTCCGCGGCATGTGGGATCTTCCCGGACCGGGGCACGAACCCGTGTCCCCTGCATCGGCAGGTGGACTCTCAACCACTGCGCCACCAGGGAAGCCCTCTTTTTATTTTTAAAAGAACTGCTGACCTGATGTTAAAAATTAAACTTCACACAGTACCAGCCATACATTAGGTCCTAAATAAGTATTTGTTTTATGATGAAAGGAATAGACATAACTGCAGTATAAATGTCTCATGTTCATTCTTTATACACAGAGTCACAGAGTCATATATCTCACAGATGTTTAAGGGCTGGGTTATCCAGACACTTACCTGAAAAGGGTCTGCACGTTTACAATCGTTTTGGCATCTGCCATGTAGTCTTCCTCGGCACTCATGGTGCTTTCTTTGTCCACAACCACCATGTTGGCAGCGAAAGTCACTCCACACCTGAGTAAATCGTCTAGACTTTGATAAAAACCAACAGAGAAAAATGAACTTTCAATAAATCTCAGTACTAGGATGGTGCTAAAACTTGCTTACACCCCTGTGCTTATAGGCGTATAGGTTGCCCTTATACGTGGCTTTCACAGAGTGGACACTGGTAGATGTTATGGGAAATAATATAAGACAATATTCTCTACTGATATGAAGTAAATTGTATTTGGGGTTTCTTTATGTTTCATTAGATCTCAACCATTTCAAAGCATGCGTTAAGGATCTTTATTTAATAATACTTATTAATTTTGTAAATAAAACATGGGAACACCCATTTTACAATCAAATAGAATTAGAACATGTTAGAACCTTGTTTTTACAATTAGCACATTATTTCAAAGACACGACATTCACACTTTTTATCCCTGAGGCACTTTTGGTAAGAATAGAAATGAACACATATTAATTTAGATGGTCAAGCCTAATAAAGAAATATATTTATTAAAAATACTTATTTTTAAATGTCTATTATTTATTTGTGTAAAGCTATGTGTTATAGATTGGTTCTACACAGCCAAGAGCACGTAAAATATATAAATATTGGATGCATTCAAGCCTACCTTCTAGCCACTTTTGAGCAAGTGATTGAAAGAAGTAATTTTGTTGGTTGCAGGAAATAATTGCTAAACTAGGACACAAGTTCCTATGAGTTACCACAGAGTCAGTCTTCTCCCCTATCACTGATAAAAATTTTACCTAACACTGAATTTAAAAACAATGTTACCATAAAAGCTGAATTAAGAAAACCATTATCTCATTGCCTTTGCTTCATACAAACTATAAAAATAGGACTGAACTGGATAAGGGAGATTGTATCAAAACTTGAATGAGTGCTAGAGTATTCTAGGTTCAGAACTGATTGAAGATAGATAAGAAGAATTGGGCTAATTGATTTCTACATCTTTTGATTTAAAATGAGAAGTGTAAAACTTAAAGAACAGTAGCTCTTTTTAGCTTCTTAAATGAAAGAGTCAGTTCCCCAAGGATCTTCTCCAAGTGCATGATCACTTGAATTAGTCATCTCACTAATTCACTAGAAGGAATTTTCCTTTTATGGGAAGGCGAGAGGCAGGATTTCTTACTCTTTTCTATGGCGAGCGAGTATTACCAAAGCTTTGAGTCAAAGATCCCCAGGAGTAGTCCAGAAAAAAATATTTCGCTTGAATCAGGCACAGTGTTCTGTGGCAGGGATTTTATGGCTAAAACTGTGGAAACAGAATGTTATTCCAAATAAATTTCCTATGGTGAGAGGGGCCAGGACCATAACATCCAATCAATATGATGACCAAGTTTAAATCTCTAGGAACACTTTACTAGGGTATTCCTTTTAGCTAGGAAATTCATAATTGTTCTTACATCTATTAAAATACATTTTTTAAAAAGAAAAAAGTAGGTGGAAAATGAATGTGATATGGTCCCTTATGTACCATAAAAATGATGCCTAAATCTTATGTCTTCACCAACCTTATTTTAGTGGTAATGCACTTTCTCATATTTCATTTCTTACAATCTTTACTTCCCTGATTAAAAAATTATAATTTTCTATATAGGAAAAGGGAAAGATAAGGTGGTAGAAGGTAAGCTTGACTGAAAAAAGATACACAAATAGAAGTGATAATAAAATATGAATATTTCATCAGCAATAAATCAATGAAGTTGAGACTTAACAAAAAACTTAGCTATGAGAATTCCTTTACTAAATAGTCACTAACTACCTAAACCTGTATATATCAGTTAATTCCATACTCAAAATATTGGCCGTTGTAGTTGACACATAACTTTGGCAAATGATTTTAGTAATTATTATTAAATATGAGTTTAAATCTAAAGAAATCTATAGAATCTATAGAAAATATATAAAATTGGAATGGCATTTCTGAACCACGTAGAAACTTTTTTGTTCTTCATGTCTTAACTTTAAATTATTTATATTCATTTAATATTGTATTGTATTCTTTCTTTCCTTTTTTTATTTGGCTTATTTTATTTGACCGATTTATTCTTATAATTCTGTGTCTACCATAATTTCTCCCCACTATCTTATCTACAAAGCCACTGCCCATTTTTTCTTTAGCACTATTGCTTTACGCAGTTTGGTCACCAGACGGTGGCCCAAGAAAAAAGTCAACATGGATGAAAAACAGTTACAGATAATCTAACTGACATTGCCCCTCTTTCTACCTTTCTCTGACTTCCTTTTCAAAGAGAACCAGAATGTAAAGGAATGAATATAGGTGAATGTTTGTGAGTGTGTTCTAATTCATTCATAGTTTTCTTTGCTTATTTATGTTTAAGGAAAATTTCAAACATAAGCAGAAGAGAATACTATATACTGAACCTCCTGTACCAATCACCCAGCTTCAATAATTAGCAACTTGTAGTCAATCTTGTTTCATCTCTAATCCCAGGGATTTGATCCTTTCCATTCTTCTTTTCCTCCCCGTAAATACTTTTATAGATGGAGAATTCATTATATAGTTTACATCAAAGAAGACAGATGAGAGGTTTATTTTATATCTTATAAATATAATGTTCTAATGAATTTTAATAGAATACTCTCACAACAAAGAAACATTACTATTGATAAAATATGGATTGATTTCATTTTCATGGATTTAAATAATAGTTTTAGTACAGCTACATTTTAGTTAGTTGGTTAGTATTATGCAACTGATAACATAAATTATATTAACGTAGAATGGAAGCTAAATATATGTTAATCTGTTTGGCCTTTAATGTGTCCACAACCAATAAACACTGTCAAAGTTACAAAGCTTTGTTTTTCAGCATCTACAAGATGAAATGTAAGCATGAAAGTTCTCAGTGGATAACTTTTAGCATTTTATTTGGAATGTTTTGGGCTGATTTTTTTTAGAATGGAAAATTAACACATTTTATAAGCATACTAGTTTTCTGATCTTTTAGTTTTTGTATTTGTTATAATGTCATCTTTATGCATATAACAATTTGTATTTTAAAACTGAAGCATTGCACACATTTGACCTTTAATTAACAAATTTTTGGAAGACTCTGATATGTTACCAGAATAGACTGTCAAGGAAATGCTCCAATTAATAAATCTGATTTAAAATGAGCATTTCCAAATTATTTTGAAGGTTTCCAGAAGTTATGATAATGATACCAATGCATCACAATGTTGAAATTCTAGGTTTTCTCTACAAAGATGTTAACAGTAATAAAGTTACTGCTATAGATGACACAAAACTGGAATAGCTTTAGAAAGGGAACAAAATTGACATGCAACAAGATTTGTTTTAATTCAACAACAGATTACTGCTTAGGAAGTTTGAATGCAAGATGTATAACACAAGAACATAAGCTCCACATGCAATAAACATATTTTCAACACTGAAATGGCAGATTACACTCATCATGCAACACAGGGGTGCAGCACATGACAAACCACAGGACACCACACTAGTTAGTGTGCCAAAGATTTTGTCACCTACTTGTCAATAGAGCCCACCATGTAGTAAACCATTGGAAACCAACAGATTGCATCCAGAAAATGCATATCTGGCCTAAGTAGCAGATGGGTTACAAAATGAAACACAATGTCACAACAGTGGCAGCACTTCTAGGGAAAGGAAGTAAGTTGACTTAGTTTTCATTTCCAAAACTAAACATTGTTGACAAGATTAATTTTAAGTGCCTTTTCTCTTAACATTAATTTTAAAATGTCATTTGCACTTGTTATGAATAATACAATGCGCTCAACAATGATAAAAACAAGTTGTATTTCTGTTTTCTAAATCAGAAACATTATGGCATTATTCTACAAAAACACTGAATTGATACTCTTATAACTAAAAAGTCTTGTCAGTGAGTTTAAAATTATTCATGATGAGAGAGTCTTGTAAAATGGGGAACTGATGATTTTATTAAAACATAAGGAACTAAATTATCATGCCTATTAAGAGCAATTTTCTCTAAGGGATATATAGAATCACAACATGTCCCTTAATATATCAACATATCAATAAATAAATATGTACCCATCTATATATATTATATAAAATTAAAATTAAAGTAATTCACCTTTTACATTACTGATTTCCTCAATATATATTGTTGAGCAAATGTGTACTGCAACTGAAATCTTTACTCTTTATGCATATTTGGGGAAAGAATCATGAACCTGGAAGCTTCCTTAGAAATTACCTAATCTACTTATTCATTTTGTAATTCTTCGAATTTGTATTCATTTTGAATTATTAATTCTTTCATGCATCTATTCCCTCAGCATATATGTATCCAAAAAGTTTTATCTAACAGACATTTTGGTATATGCAGGTGTATGCAAAAAGAATATGTTGTTAACTTGTACTGTAAGAAATAGAGCTTTTGGAACACATAAGTAAAAGCACAAAATTACAACACATTGTAATCTGAAAAAATAAGGAATAGGTTGCACTCAGGAGACAGAGTTCAGGATCATTTCACAGAGGAAATATTTAATTTGGATGTTGAAGAACGAGTAGGATTTGGCTCAGTAAAGGAGAAGCAAAGGGAACCTCTAGGCAAAGGGAAGTACAGCCCCTGCAATATCCCAGGTGCTTCTCCCAGCCTGAAGAAGTCTTGTCCTCCCTGATTTATTTTCTTCCTGTTGATCTTACTCATCTTTTTCCACTCTAAAGAAAAATAACGCTCAGTGCAGTGAAGCATTAAAAGAAAACTTCCAAAGACTATCCCTGTTGATCACATTCCTACCATCAATAAATTACTTCCTAACCATTTTAAATGGCCCCATATTACTACATATTATAAATGTACCACAATTCATTATAAAAATCCTCAATTATTTCATTTATGTTATTTTCACTTTTGTGCTATTAATTACTGGAGTTTCAAGCTATTTCCAATATCCTGCTATTATAAATGTTACTCGTCTGGACATTTTTGGATGACTCTTTTTCTAGCATTTGTTTTTATCATTGACCCCAAAACATTCATAAAACTTTTCACATTAGTGAATCACAGGTTACAAATATTTTTAAAGCTCATGCTGTAGGTTGTTTTCAACAAACATAATCATATACAGTGCCAGTAGTGGTCATGGCTAGTGCCTTCCAGTTCTTCTCTTTCTGGGCACTGCTCAGAGCGGGTATTCTCACTGCTGACTCAAGACCCTCCATGTCTCTTACCCACCTCGTGATTATAGAATAATACGTCAGGATACAAGTGGCACAAGACAGGGACAGCACTGAGATTCTGTGGTGCTTTCAAGATCCTTTTGACTGTGTCATTTGGGGGGTTATTATTTTGTTTTATCTCTCTTTGCTCCAACATAGTTCCAGTCAGATAAAGTGAGTAGCTCAATAACTTGTGTAGCAGAGTTGGGTTCATAATTTCTCATTATTAATTGCAGAGCTATACCCTGTCTGGAATAACCTCCTCATTTTTTAAAAATTCAGATTATTTCAATTATTTACACTATCTTCGCTGACCATCTGTCCACTGTAACATATCTGTCTTCCAAAGTCTTGCAACAGTAGTTAATGTTATTGAATAATTCAACTTAATAAAGATACCAAAAATTTTCCATGTGATAAGAAGTACCGGGGTCACTAGTCCTTACGTTATGCCAACTCTTCTGTTAGGGCTAAAACTGAAGATGTGGCCTTTGTATTTTTTTGTTTTGTCCAGTAGAAATCATTCAAAGTACGTAGACATCAAAATTATTGCCTTATATATTCCTGAAACTCATGAATCTCACTGACATGCAATTCTGCCACAAACATGTATTTACAATGCACAAACAATCTTTCAAATCCTTAGAAATTAACATCTGTATTGTGGTAGCACAATTCATCCTTACATGAATCCAGCTATGTTACAAGGCAGGACAAGTCACCTGAAACCTGGTAGACATATAATCCTGATGAAGCATATCTAATACCCTGCAAAATTTAACTTATAGAACAAACAGATCCATCCACTACTTTTACTGATAAAGGCGGTTTAAAAGGAAACCTGAAATATAAAGAATATATCAACTATACGTTCATATGGATTATGTTGGCTCATTTAAGTAAATCAGCAAAGGTTTTGATGGCACTAAACTGCTTAGGAAAAAAAAAATGAGCACATCATTCATCAGAGTCCTAACTGTAATTCTATTAAGAAACATGACTATTTATGAGTCTAAATATCTTCATTATATTTAAAATAGCTTCATTATTATATAAAAATTTTCATTATATGCAAATATGAATTAGCTAGCTATTGATAGGAAGTTAAAAGTTTTGGGAAATTGCATGGATTTGCAAGTTGAAGATCATTTTTTCCCATTTAAGTAATAACTATAATGAACTTAATTTTTTTGTTTCAAATTCGAGAAAAGAATGCAGTGAGAGTTTATTTTGCTAGCATTTCATAATTCCACTTTTAAGAAGTTTATCTCTCCCTTAAAAATACAGTAGTAGCTTAATTTCAATAACTTGAAATAAATTTCCCTTTTTTTGTTAATTGGGTTTTCACAGAAATTCTCCCATCAGTTTAAATAGTGACAATGTCCTTCTCTTGATTGGTAGAAGGGGGGAAACTGACATTTCCTCACTGCCTTTTATGAGTCAGATATGGTACTAGTCCTTCATATACATTATTTTATAGACTTGCAAAATAACTTAAGATAAATGTTCTACTCATTTTATAAATGAGAAAATTGAGGCTTACAGAAATTCCGTAATACGCAACAGGCCTATCAAGAGGGTAAACTTAGATCTTATTTCAGATCCGTGTGAGTCTAAGGTCTGAACGTCTTTAATAAGGACCCTGACATATCAGATAGTTTATCGTTATTTTTGAAATAAGCTGAACTGGAGCTTACTTTTAGCTCTATGTGGAAAGAAGATTGATTTAGTAAAGGGATAGTTTAAACAAGATGTTGTAAAAATTAAGAAGATAAGCCTGGATCTTGTACTTTAACCTTGTGTAGCTTTGGGTAATGTATTCCAAAGTGTTTGACTCTCTTTTCCATGTCTCATATGAAATGGTATCAGGAGATGACTAGATGATCTTTAAGGGTGAGATGGTAATCAAAATATTTAAAATCAGTGTGGCCCAACAACAGGCCAAAGAGAACAGATGGCCAATCAATCAGAACTGAGACCAGCTCTAATGAACCAGTACCAAGTGTAAGATGTTTTCCAATGTACCCGGGTTTTATGTAGTTACCATATGAAATGGAGAAGCCTTTCTATTTGGAAACATTGTGAAGACTTATTTTGACATATTATGTATGTGAATATCATAAATTTAATTTACATTTTTAAATCCCATATTTGTGGCATCTGTTATTTGTTTCTGGTATATTGAATAAATTGGTCTTCAACTAAATTTCCTAAGTAGCCATGTATTGATATTATTTTCAGCAATGCTCATGTGCATTTAAAATAAAGTCAAACCCCACTAAGCTAATAATTGTAGAAGTGTGTACAATTATTAGTGTGCAAATTCTTATAACCCAGAAATATTTTAAAGAAAACATCATATTTCTTTGTAATACTATAGGATAGACTGAAAAATACTAGCCACAGCAGAGAAACAAGTATTTCATTGTTTAAAAAAAAAAGAGGAGGATTGCATAAAATTTCCTGGAACGTTATTTATTGGTGTTTAGTTTTTGCTTCCTCATTCTCAATCAAAGAACAGAGAACAACAAATAAAAATGTTAGATACTGCTTTCAGGAAATGCACAGGAAGCTGATAAATTTTATAGCCCGAGCTTTCATCTCAACGCTTTGAAAAAAAGTCAAACCCCATTAAAATCATTTAACAAACAACATCATGTGAATAGCTAGATTCCAAACTGTAAGTCCTTAGGAAAGCAAAGAAAAAATTTAATGCAAAATATTCTAAAGTTAAAATATTCTTGTTTCTAAAAACAATTGACAAACAATGTATTTTTGCATATATCAAAAACCTGTAAGTAAAGTAAGGTCACATAGTTGAAAGATCAATGAACTATGAATTGCAGAGAAGGTTCTAATTCTAGAATTGACCTTGGAAAAAATCATTTAACTTCTTTGGCCTGTTTTTTCCTTTCTATGAAATAAGAGGCAGTGGTGTAATCAAGTCACACAGACTGAATTCTTTAAATGTTATCATTGTAATTTGCAAGCTTTGAGATCTTAAGCTGCTTGGTACATCTTTCTGAGGATAAATCATCACTATATGACATGGATATATTTTTTATAGAAATACAATGTGAAATAAAGGTTAGGTATCTACTATGATGATTGCCATGTAGTAAATGCTCAACAATTATTACTATAATAAGCAGAGGGTGGTGGCAAAGAATATTAATTTTATTAAATAGTCACTATGGTATCATTCAGATAAAATATTCTCTGATAAAAGCTACATCTATATTTATATTGAAATACTGACCAGTTTGCCAGTAACTAAGAGAAACAGAGTCTTCAGATTTTTCTGTGATAGATCAGATTCAGGAATTAAGACTCTAGAAATAACCACTTGATTTTTTTAATTCTAATATACAAACCAATCAATCAATCATTCAGTAACTGGGCAGTTTGGTAACCTGTTAATTCAAAACCAAACAGAAAGAGGCTGATTTAGTTATGGTAATTCCAAAGTCTACACCAGGTACACAGGTTAAGAAATCCTAGCTCCTGCCACCTGTTCATTGGAATAATAAGGGGGAGAAAGGGGGATTAGTGACTCTGAGATAAGATTACTTAGCAAGACTGGATATGGAAAAGGAGTGGAGCCCATCTCCACTTCATGGAGTAAACTCCACTCCCAAATTTGGCAAGACTGAATCTTTTATTGTGTTTTATAAGGAATGTATATTTGGTATTCACATTCAGATTTCTCACATATATTTGGTCTTCACCACATTTTCTAGCTCACAGCTCCCAAAACCCTTGCAATTTCCTGAGTGATAACAGCAATGGGAGCATCTTTTGTCATAATATTTGGTCTCTAATCCTAGTTCCTGAAATCACTTCAGAGCCAAAAAAGGTGAAATGGGTGTCTTGTTCTTCATAACAAGCCCCTTTCCAGGAACACTGGGTTTAAATTAATGAGGTGCCGTTTGGAAAGTACCTAAGGATGAGGCTGTTTGCCAGGGAAACTGAAGTTCCAACCTGAATAGAAGGTTGGAACTTCAGTCCCACCCTGTGATTTTTGAGGAAGGGGGAGGGGCAGGAGATTGAGTTCAATCACCAATGGCCAATGATTTAATCAATCGTGCCTATGTAATGAAGTCTCTATTAAAAACCCAAAAGGATGGAGTCTGGAGAACTTCTGTGCTGGTGAACAGGTAGAGATTTGGTGATAGTGGTGGCCACATAGAGGGCATGGAAGCTCCATGCTCTTTCCCCATACCTTGCCCTGTGCATCTCTTCCATCCAGTTGTTCCCAAGTTATATGCTTTTATAATAAGGTGGCAATCTCGTAAGTAAAATGTTTCTCTGAATTCTGTGAGCTGCTCTAGCAAATAACTTGACCTTGAGTAGGTGGTTGTGGGAACCCCCGATCTACAGCCATTCAGTCAGAAGTACAGGTAACAATCTAGACATGCAACTGGCATCTGAAGTCCAAGGAGGGGGTCACTGAAATTTCCAATCTATAGCTGATCAGTTATGGGGTGATAACCTGGCTTGTGATTGGCTTCTGAAGTGGGAGTAGGACAGTTTTGTAAGACTGAACTTTCAACCTGTGGAATCCAATGCTATTTCTGGGTACACGGTGTCAGAAGTGAGTTGAATTCCCCCAGAACTGAGCTGGTGTCCTGCAATTGCTTGCTGGAGGTGTGGAGAAACCCTCTGACACACACATACACATTGAAATCGGGTCCAAGAACCCAATTAGGAGATTTACACATCAGGACAAGAAATTATACCTTGAAATAATATAAATAAGGTGAAAGGATAGTTTTTCCCCTTTGCTTTATCACAGGGCTGCTGTAGGCACAGTGCCACTTCTTTCTTTCTAAGCCTCTTCCTATCTGCTTCTCTGTATTCTGGGGCCTGAGTTGATCCACTTTGATCCAAGCCAGCCGAGATGGAAATGCTCTAAGTCAATCAACTTGTAAATACCCCTGTCTTAAATTTATCTTTAAGGCAGTGGACACATTACACCATAAGCAAAAAGAGCCAAAATTGGACACTTCTGAATTCACATAGTTGATGAGCATCTCTTATGTGCCAGATCTTCGCCAGTTTCTTAGAGCCTCCTACCAGAAAACTTCCAGAATAAGAGATATATCCCAAGGCCTTGGAGGTGCTTTGCCACCATACTCTATCACCCTAGCCATCCAGTAGTTCAATTTTTATTCTCCTAAGGTTTGTTTTATTAAGCTTTTATTTCTTCTGACATTGGGTCCAAGTTTTTGTTCCCCTACACCTGCCCTAAATTTATCTCACCTTTCCTTGGATGCTAAAGTGGTATCAAAGAAGTCATTGAGTCATCAGACCTGAAAATTCTTCAACTGAAACCTCTGAAGGTGTGCTCAAGTTTTAGAGTTGATTACCATTGAGATACTGACTCTAAAACAAGATGCATCAATCAGTATCTTGATATTCATATATTCAGAATAAATAATGTCATGAAGTTACAATATATTGGGGAGATACCTCTGTTTTGAAAAAATTCTTTTGATAAATTTTAAAAGCAGAGACAAGGCAGAAGATTTTGGCCTCATTTGGTTTACCCTGAAATCTGCATCACTTTAGAGTTTAAGAGGAGAGTTGGAGGATTCTAAAACATGGTATTGATTTAAGGACCATCTGCTACTAATCTGAGTCAGAGAGAGAAATATTGCAATTTTAGTATACAATGGATTTGACCACAGCATTTAGTGATGTATATTTACATTCATATAAGGATTTTGAAATGTTTAAGTAGTCTTATTTCACAAGAGTATATCAATCAAACATTTTCAAAAGAAATGAACATTGTAAAGCACAAACTATTTATGTTATGTTACAGAATATATGTTTTAACAGTGGAAGAATCGTAGGAACTTATGATGATGTGTAATGGTATGATATAAAATAGATCATTAATATGCTCCTCTGATAATTAATGGTTCTTCACAAAGACAATGAAATTGTCCAGTTTTGGCAGAGATTTTCTAGGCTCGTTGATTAATTTAATGAAAATAACTATAATTATTTCAGTGGCATGTTTCCCACTGGTAGAGAGCAATGACCACTTGCAAAAATAGTTTTAAATAAAAGGCTCAGAGTACTCCAGTGACGTTTTAAGTTGTACTTGTGAAACACAATCATATACAATGGTTGTTTTCTACCACAGCACAGAATATATCTCTCAATGAATCATGTGCCATAATGTATCTGATTTAAAATATTCTAAGTAAATTAAATTATTTTTGATAAAATATTAACAAATTTTTGTCTTGTTTGTGCATTTAAAAATATACTTACGGGTTATCCAATAGCAGTATTACGGGATTAAGTTCTTTCTTTGGTCTATAATATGCCCTGAGAGGAACAATAAAATTATACAATCCATTTCCAGCTGTTTCAGCTGCAACTATAATTAGCTTATTTTTGAATCCATAGGCTTTTGCGTCCTCATAGTAGTTATGCTGGCAACTCTAGAGAAGAAAAATTATACAAAGAAAGGCCATTTTTATACTCCACTAATATTGGGTAAAAATATTTAGAAGATCTGGAAATGTGAAATTAATCTAACCTAGTAAATCCTTTGTTTTCTAACAAATTTGAAAATAGTTACATTTTTCTATGCCAAGTTCTCCAGCCTGAAGGTGTGCATGGACGAGACAAATGAATTGCAGGTATGCAGCTTGATCTGGGGAAGGAAAAGGCAGCAACACAGTGTACACATGTTCCACTGCAAACTGAAACTTGCTGCCAGATGACGTCTGGGTATCAATATTAAGGAATCGTCACAAGGTGTATGTATATCAAAGCATCATGTTATATACCTCAAATATAGACAATTTGTATTTCTCAATCATACCTCAATAAAGCTGGAAAAAAATAAATCATCTGCCTCTGACTTTATTTCCAGAAATAGAGTAATATTAAAATTAAATAACCTTGGAACATTCCAAGTATGGAATACCAAAAGGATGGATATCAATATCGAAAGGGATTTTTTTTTTTGGTTAAAAAACAAAAATTAAAAGAAAAAAAACCCTAATTGTCTAAATGTATACCTGAGCTGGCAAGATAACGATGCAAATACTGAAATGTAAAATACTAATGTTAACAATAATAACAACAAATTACCAAAATGTGTTTCCTGAGGATATTTTGCTACCTCCTAGGGAGCTAGAATTTACTGGACTTAGCATTATTAAATCAAGATGCTTTTAAACAAAATTATCTGCCTGGATAATTGCTTTAGTGTTCTGGGTTTTTAATCTTTATATGTCTTTATGAGGGTTTCTTTTTATTTGGGTTGAGATTTGTTGATTCTCTGTGGATTCATCATCAACTCTGGAATGTTCTCTGCCTTTATCCTTTAATAAAAAGTTACAGAACATTGTTGGGAACAAGGTACTTTGAGTCAGCAGAAGCAATAAACACCAGAATTAGAATCACAAAGATTACAGATTTCACTGTTATAAGATTCAGAATAGAAAATGAGCGTGTTTACTATGTTTAAAGAAATAAAAGAGAACATTCAAAGCAAGAGCAAAGAACAAGAGGGTATTTAAAATATTCACTTAGATGTTTAAAGAAATTGCATATACTCTATTCTGGAACTAAAAATATAACAATTAAAAACAGAAGCTCAAAAGATGATTTAAATTGCCCATTTGATGCATCTGAAGGGATCAACTGCATGATTGAGTTGAAGTAATTACTCAGAATACAGAAAGAAAAGAGAAAGTAGTATGGAAAAATTAAGATACTTGGAAGATAGTGTGAGAATGTCTAATACACATTTAAAAAGAATACCTGAAAAAGAGATGCAAGAATCAGCAAGAAGCACTATTCACATAAATATTGACTGAGGATTTTCTAGAATTAATGAAATATCCAAATCCTCAGGTTCTGGAAACCCAATGAATCCTAATCCAAATAAATAAAGAGAAATCCAGTGTCATACACATTGTCATAGTGCAGAACAGCCAAGACAAGAAGAAGATCTTAAAAGCAGCCAGAGAGAAAAGAGAGCTTTAACTACCAGAAACGCAAATTAGAACGATGGCCGACCTCTCATCAGCAGTGTGGAGCACAGAAAGTAGTAAATAGAATCCTAACAGGCTAAAAGAAAAAGAAAATTCAGAGCCTGGAATTGGACACCCAGCAAAACTATTCTTCAAGAAGGAGGACAAAATAAGGACACATCTAGGGAAAGTGAAATTGAAAGAGTTTACCACTAACAGGACCTCATTAGTAGAATTTCTAAAAGTAGATTTCTAATCATGGAAGTAGGAAGATCAATCCAGCAGGAAGGATTAAGGCATAAGAAAGAATGGAGAAATGGGGAGTGGTAAAGGAGAAGGACAGGCAGTCTTCACTGGAAGTATGATTGGAGAATTAGTACTATAGACAGGATCTGAAGCCACATGAAATTAGGTCACTTACAAAGAGATTGTGGAAGGAGAGGATGACAGGCTGAGGCTGAGATTATTAAGAACTTCATTTTTATGAGATCAAATGAGGTAAAAGAACTAATTTAGAAGATTTAGAAGTAGCTCAACTAGTAAGAAAAAAAAAGAAATAGAACAAGGACAAAACAGGGAATTTAGTATTGATAAACCTTGACCAAAAGGAGCCTGCTGATACTAATGCAAAACGGACTGGGCAACAAAATACCTGCTCACAGACTTCATGGACACAGTAGGATTGGCTGCATAACCCCATCTGCTAATCGCAAAATGGGCACTCATTTACAGAGCAGACCACCACCTCCAGCCAGACTAACGCCACCTAAAGAATGGATAACCCCGGATGTTATCGGCCAATCAACAATACTCGGAAACATCGCTTTTTTACTTTGGTGAAGAGACAACTTGTCTTTTGGCTTTAAAAGACTGTTTCTCCTCCAGCAAGCCTCATCTCTGAAAGCTTAACTTTTCCTGTATCAGGTTCCCTTCTTGGGAATCTGTGGAATCATTTTGACTCTTTGGTTTCCCAACATTACTTTCATCTTTGTGTGTTAAAAAGTAAAATGCCACCAGATGTGGCATTTTAAATAAAAGGCTCAGAGAACATGATATTATTTTGGAAATCCTCTTTAAGGAAAAAAACACAAAAGTCATACATAAAAAACCAGTCACAGGTTCTTGGAAGGGGCCAATACAGGAGAAGGGCTCTGAAGCTTAAGATGCATCAAGGTTACCAAAGATGCAGAGCGAGCCAGTGCTAGAAATGCTGTGAAGCAGGAAAGCAAAACAAGGACTGACAAAAAATAAGGCATCGAGAGACGGAACTGTCCACCTTAATGGACCCAGATGAACATCTGGGAGCAGGGGTAAGGGTTCACAAAAAATCTTTAGGAAGATAGAGGCAGAAATTTTCTAATGATCTGCTAATCTTCCTCAAGAGTGACAGCTACAGCCAAGATTCATAATGTTTATCACATGGAAAAACTAATAGTAGTAAAAATATTAACAAAATGTATTAAGTGCCTATACATTTATTACGTTCCTGGCACTGTGAAAAGCTTTCTCCATGCACGAATTTATATCATCTTCACAAGAACCCTATAAGGTTCATATTAAAATTACAAGCATTTTGGAGATATGGAAACTGAAGTTTAATGATAATGTTATTTGCCCAACTGGCTGAGCCTGGAAGCAGAGAGCTGGGATTTTAACTCCAGCTAACTCCAAAATATAGAATAAAAGAAGAAATTCCTGGTTAGAATTAGTGGCACGTTTTAATTTCTGAGAGATTGGGGGTTTGAGAGTCTTCTCTTTATCTGCTCTCTGACTCATCATGAAAACATATTCTTACCCAGGTCATGTCCAATGGCCATACTGTGAAAGAGAAAGATTCCTGCTTTCTTGGAATCTTTCTGTTTCGGATGGTTTCTCCTGAATATCAAGGCAGGAACCAAGAACTACTATAAAATCTTTAAGAAAGGGGACATTAAGCAAGACACTTCCAGTCTAATAATTCAATAATGAATTATGACTAGCTAATTTCACCATGTCAAGCGATTCCACTTTGAGATTTGAGGCAAAAATGTCTAGTAAAATAAATAGAGCGCATCTGGCCAAAATGATCTGGGGAGACTCTGGTTTGAGGCTCTGGCATCTTTGTTTTTCTCTTTGAAACAATGACTGACCAACTCATTGGCTACATTAGTAGAGGGTAAAGCACTTGGATAACCTTTAGTGCAGTTAAGAAAGTAAAATTCACCACTTTATGTATTACATTTACATTTGAAAGATAATATTCTTTTAACATATTTCAGTCAAATGACTATACAAAATTATTTAAATACATGTAATTACACAATGCCATCATTTTAGTTTTACAGAAAATAACAGCAGTAAGTGCTTACCTTGTCTAGTCTTAAGCAGCAAAATGGCACTTTTTCATGAAGGAGATGACAAAAAGTGGGTGAACTTCCTATATATGGAGAGTAAGGTGGGTAGCCTTTAGCATATCTGTAAAACAATAGGAAATACTGAATTGCTTTGAATTAAGGCAGGCAAAGTCAGACAATCAAGTTATAGCCATGTTCCTCTACTTTGATAAAGTTAGATGCAGTAATTCTTTATTTTGATACGGACATAGTTTAGAACAGGGCCCATGGACCTAATCTGGCTCATCACATGGTTTTGTGAACTAAAGTAGTTTTAATATTTTTAAATGGTTGGAAAAACAAGTCAAAAGAAGAATAATATTTCAGCTCGTGAAATTATATGAAATTTAAACTTCAGTGTCCAGAAGTGAGTTTTGTCAGAACACTGTCATGCTCACTCATTTTATGAAGCTTTCATGCTTCAGAAACAGAGTTGAGTAGTTGGGGCAAAGACCACATGGTCCATAAAGCTGGAAATATTTACTAGCTGGTTCTTTCCAGAAAAAGTTTGCCAATCCTCAGTTTAAAAGATTTAGACACATTTTAGAAAATAGTAATGTTAATCTTTACAAAATACATTAAAGCAAAATGCATTATTATGATTCACTCTATCACTATTCATCAGTCATGGATGCATAACCAAAAAAGAGTAAATCATTTTAGATTGAGTAAATTATTCCATTAGACCCACACAAAAGCCAGAGTTTTTGCTGGAATCACGCTTAAATATTATCAAAGATGCTCAGTTTATTTGCTGACTTTATAAATATAGTCACATTATGGTTGTAAAATTTTCAAAATGAAACTATCAAAAAGTAGCAGCACAAATGAAAATTAAGAAATAAAAGAAAATTTAGTAGAGGGAAAGTTATTTTATCCAATATGAAAGCTCTTTTTTGATAAAGAAAATTTATCTTTCAAACCAAGAACTTTCAAATCTAGTTATTCCAGACATCATTAGCTAGGACGGTAAAATGGAGAACATTTTGCAAATTTAGAAGTTGATAGTCTCCCACTATTACTTCAACATCTTTTTCATTTTTCTAGATATAAAAAAAAATTCCACCTCAGTTTTTTCAGTACACGTAAAGAAAGAATTTGTATCACACCACACAACACCATTTCTAGAAATATACTGGTGGTCAAATCTCTTCTTCTTCCTGTCAAATATTTCATAAATCTATTTGAGTATTATTAATTTCTTGGAGAGTGGACTTGTCTTCTGTGGGTAAGTTTCTTGTAATAAATATTTAAAAGTGTGAAGGAATAACAGAAGGCTTTTTCTAAGTTTCAATTATATTTCAGTTCATTTTAGTTCAGTTCAACATTGATTGAACTTCTATTATATGAAAAATATTAGAAGTGTTTGAATGATGTTACCTTTGCCACTACGACCAATACTACACCAAATAGTATTTAATACTCATTGAATGCTTACTCTGCACAAACCATTGTCCTAAGCACATTACTCTATTACCTCAATTAATCTTCATATGAACACTATTTACAGATAAAGCATCGTGGGTCAGAAGATTTAATCAAAGTCACTGGCACACAACCAGTATAAGGTAGAACTGCCATGGGACACAAATTCCTTCAGACTCCACTGTCAAGACTGTTGAACACTGTGCTTTCCTCATGAAATGCCAACAGGGCTTCACTGGTAGTGCAGTGGTTGAGAGTCCACCTGCCGATGCAGGGGACACGGGTTCGTGCCCCCGTCCGGGAAGATCCCACATGCCGCGGAGCGGCTGGACCCGTGAGCCACGGCCGCTGAGCCTGCGCGTCCGGAGCCTGTGCTCCGCAACGGGGGAGGCCACAACAGTGAGAGACCCGTGTACCGCAAAAAAAAAAAAAAAAAAAAAAGAAATGCCAACATAATATACGACAAGTAAACAACCTCTACTGTAGGCTAAAATGTGATTAATAGCTTAAACATTGATACTATCTGTTATGGAATCTTAGTAAAGAGAACTAGTACTTCCTTTATTCATTCATTCAAAATATTATTGATGTATCCTGACTAAAAATGATTGCTGAATGCTGAAATAAGAGAAGCTTAATGGAAGAAGCTGCATTACATGTCATTGAATAATTGATTGAACTTCAATATGGAAGTGAAAAAATAAATTAGAGGTAGAAGGTACATTATAATTCAACAAAATCATGTAATTATGAAAATACAAACTGTATCCTTAAAGAAAAATATGTAAAATATAATATAGGTTATATCATGGAAATGCTGATTTACCTATTTTTTTCTTTAAGGATAAAGGATAATATAGAGAAAAATGAGGCTGTCAATAGCTGTTGAAGCCAGAAATTTGAGGACTTAGGTTACTTTATCATCAAGAGAGATACTGGCTAATAGGAAGGGTGTTTTGGTAGAAGCATGTAGGATTGATTCTAGGATGTCCAGAAGGGAAGGATATTAGTTTTTCTTGGCAAGCACAAATCCCAGTAAATCTTACAAACATACTCCACATTTGAGGACATTTCTTCATCTGGTGTAGTTTCATCTTCTGATTGATCACTTAGAAGATCGCATGTTTGAAGTGATGACGTATCTGCAACCTCTAAAACGGGAGCAATGCTGGGTCTTCTGACTTCTTTGTTTCCTTCTGAAGGAAGAGACAGGGTAGGGCCACTTGCTGACCTACAGCTTGTGTCTTGCAAGTCTATGGCCACAGTTCCTGGAACAATGAGACATGAAAATCCATCAAAGCATTTGCCGCCTAACCTATAGGACCTGTCAATCATTTAATGATCAAAGTGAGATGAAATACAGCCAGAATAACCAGGAAATATATGATATACTGTTTATCCTTTAATCTCAAAGGTTATTTATTTCTTTTTAATATGGGTATTTTTGCCCGCATGGATAAAAACAATTTCTGTATTTGTGCAAAAGTGTATTTGCTGCAACCAGCTCTATAGTATGAAACATAAGATTTGTGAAATCCTGAAATACTTAGAAATTTCAGTTAAAAAAATACCTTGTTTCCATTTATATTTATTTAAAATTAATGAAAAATATTTGCCATTTGCATTTTGTGGGTTTCTCATTATATCTTTTTCCCCCATTTTTTTATCTTTCTCTTACTGATTTATAACCGCTTTTTTACATTAGAACCATTAATGTTTATGTTTATTCAGCAAATATTTATTAAGTACTCTGTGTGGCAAGCACTAGTCTAGGCACTTGAGGTATGCAAGGAACAAGGCAGACAAGGTTTCTACACATACGGATTTATCTTTAAGATAATCAAGTGGACAGAGAAGTGAAAAAAGTAATTCCTGATAACGCCAAATACCATGCAGAAAATAAAACAGAATTATGTGATACGGAATAGTGGGGATGGGAAGCGGGAGGAGGGATGAGCTTTTCACTAGGCGATGACAAGGGCTACTCTGAAATCATGACATTTGATTTTTTTGACCTAAAAGAAAATCACGAGCACAGGAGCCACGGAAATACCTTGGGGCAATAAGAAGAGCGAATCTAAATAGCTTAAGGCTTTTGAATTCTTGGGATACTCAAGGAATAGTAAGCGGAAGAAACAACTTCCTTTGAGATTTTAAATTAACATTTAAAAACTAGTCTAAACATCAGTATATGGAAAGTGGATGTCTCTCCCCTTCTGGTAGAAATAATCCAATCTAACGGATAACTGCCTCCATATTTTACGATAACTCACTTCATGTATGCTTTTATGGATAGCCGGTCATCCTTCTGAAAGCCCTTAGTCCTCATTTCGTCTCATTCTTCGAAGCAACTATTAAAACACTCTCCACTTCCTTCAGACTTCTGTCTGACCTTGCCACCTTCTTCACTATAACAGCCTAAGTTTGTAAAGGGGGGGAAAAAAACCTCATGGGTTTTGGCATCTCAATGTTTCTGAGTGTGAAAGTTGATAGAAACAAGAGACTGGGGAGAATATCTGGGTATTCCTCAACATTGAAATGTGGGAGGTCAGGTTTTAGAGGCTAGTACCTCTTCATATACTATACACAACACTCAGATTAGAGGGAGGGGTGGGCTGGTGTGTCTACAGTCAACAGGGAATACTCCTGCGAGGGGCCTGTAAGAATATGTCTAGAGCTGCTGTGACTGAGGAAAGGACGTGATGACCAGCAGTCAGCAATTCCAGTATCTGAGCAGAGACAAAGGCGGTTGGCATCAGAAGCTGTACACTTGGCCACTGTTTTAGCACCATAAATAAGGATTAATTTATAATTCAATCTATCTTAGAGGTGAGATGGGGATCTTAGAAAAACTGAGATTGACTTTTCCACTAATCAGGTGACTGGATCTGATCAAACATGAAATTTTATAAGGTTGATTTATCGAAATAAAGCCATATGATATGATTTGCATCTTAATACTATTAATCCAAATCCATATTTATGACGTTTATCCCCTACAGATGACCACGTCGTCTAATTCAAAGAGAAAAGAGAAGTTACGGCAGAAGAAATCCTTCAACTTCTTCAAGCAAATGAACATGAGAGTTTCACCAGACATTTTTTTTTCCCCTCATTTACATTTGGAATGAAACAGACATACCTCCATTTATGTAAAACTAAGCCCTACTCTTGCGGTGGGGATAAGTCCCCACCTGCTTCCTAAGGAACCATGTTCTCTGAATTCCACCCCCTCCCAAATATGTCTCCACATCACCTCCAGTTACCTCTTCACCATCTTCCTGACCAACACAGGAAATGTGGTCTCTCCCTGACAATTCTGCCAACACTGATATCTGTCACCAAGCTGGGCTTGGGGGATATGACCAAGAGAAAGTCAGAATTTAGCAGAGGGAAGACACAATTTTAGAAAGCAGTCACAGTTACAGAAACAAGCTCTTCTTTGAATCCTTCCTTCCCCTAACAAAACCTGGCTCTTCTCTGACATCTTTCCCTGCAGTTCTGAAGGCTGTAACACCTAAAGAGATGTCTGTGTTTTGGAAGTGGGGAGATACCCTCAATGTTCTCACTGCCTCTTTCAGACCATTTTCCTTTCATCACCTATAATACCGCAGCTCTGTACCCAGTATCTTTCACTATATTCTTTGTTCACTCCTGTGTCTGTCATCCCATGTAGTGTTTTTTTTTTTTTAATTGAAGTACTGCTAACAACATTATATTAGTTTTATATTAGTTTCAGGTGTACACATAGTGATTCCATGCTTTTTTATAGACTATACTCCACTAATGGCCTTTTCTCCCATCATTTCTTAGCCATTCACTTTCACGGTCATACCCTAGATTTTATAATTACTATTGATTTATGATTTATGATTACTATTGACACATAAGCTCTATTTCTGGCATCTCATTCTTTGATACTTATTGTCACCTCTTCTCTTGCCAGCTCCCTCCTTTTTGATTCCCACTGGAACTATAATCTATTAAATTCACTAGCTTTTCAGTCTCCTTCAACCAACAGATGTCTTTTCACTTCCTTACCTAAGTTAAGTTCCATGGTCCATCACTGTACTCATTCTCTTACCTATACTCCTGATTAACTTGCCCTTCTCACTTTCTTGCACATCTACCATTGCCACCAAGTCTTTTCTTTGCACTCTTTTTCAGCACAACTTTTTCAGAGTCGTCTAGACCTAGTTTCTCTACATTGTCTTCTGCCATTCTGTCATAAACCCCTCTGACCTGGCATTCTCCACTACCACGTCATTGAAAGGGCTGTTATCAAGGCAAAGAACACTGTTTTGCTAAATTCAATGGCCAGTTCTCATGTTATTTGACCTACTAGCAGCATCAGACATGGCTGGTAACTCCACCCTCTGCATACACTTGATTCATTTGGATCCCAGGACAGGACACTCATCTGGTTTCCCTGCTACCTTGTAGTAGCTCCTTCTTTGTCTCCTTTGCTGGTTTCTTCCCATCATCCTGATATTAATATTGACGTGCTGCAGGATTTGGTCCTTTGTCTTTATCCCTTTTCTTCCCACAATCGTTTTCTCAATGATCTTGTTCAGTCTCATGGCTTTAAATATAATACATAAGCTCAGGAATCCAAAATTTACTTTTTCAGCATACACCTCTCTCCTGAACTCTAGACTCTTACCTCTTTTTTTTTTTTTTTTTTGCGGTACGCGGGCCTGTCACTGTTGTGGCCTCTCCCGTTGCGGAGCACAGGCTCTGGATGCGCAGGCTCAGAGGCCATGGCTCACGGGCCCAGCCGTTCCGCGGCACATGGGATCCTCCCGGACCGGGGCACGAGCCCGTGTCCTCTGCATCGGCAGGCGGACTCTCAACCACTGTGCCACCAGGGAAGCCCCTAATCTCTTGTTTGACATCTTCCTCTCAATGTCTAACAGATATTTGAAATTCACTGTGTCCCAAACTGAACTCTGTATCTTCCCTGGCTCCCACTAAACCTTTACTCCCCCACCCTCATTGATGGCCATTCCCTTTTTCCTGCTGCTTATATGAAAAACCTTGAGTTCTTTACACTTCTCTTTTTCTTACAGTTCACTTCCCATTCAGCAGCAAATCCTGGTTCCTCTACCTTCACAGTATACACAGAATTTTTTTTTCTTTTTTACCAATGCCACTTGAAAATACACTGGATCCTTGACCTAAAGCATCTATTCTCAACAGCAGCCAAAGTGATTGTGTTAAAACGGAGTTCAGCACAGGTGAGATCACGCTGTTCCTCTGCTTAGAACTTTATCGTGACTCCCACTTCACTCAGAGTGGAAGCTACAACTCTTACATTGACTTAAAAAGCCCAACATGATCTGACCTCTTTTTACCTTTTCCCTCTCATCTCCTGTACTCTTACCATCAAATCATCATGTTTGAGTCACGAAGCCCTCTTCTATGTTTTCAAATTAATTTTTATTGGTGTATAGTTGCTTTACAATGTGTGTTAGTTTCTGCTGTACAGCAAAGTGAATCAGCTGTACGTATACATATATCTCCTATTTTTTAGACTTCCTTCCCACTTAGGTCACTACAGAGCACTGAATAGAGTTCCCTGTGCTATACAGTAGGTTCTCATTAGTTATCTGTTTTATACATAGTATCAATAGTGTATATATGTCAATCCCAATCTCCCAATTCTTCCCACCACCCCCCCTTCCCCCTTGGTATCCATACGTTTGTTCTCTACGTCTGTGTCTCTGTTTCTGCTTTGCAAATAAGATCATCTGCATCATTTTTCTAGATTCCACATGTATGCGATAATATACGATATCTGTTTTTCTCTTTCTGACTTACTTCACTCTGTATGACACTCTCTAGGTCCATCCACGTCTCTACATATGACCCAATTTTGTTCCATTTTATGGCTGAGTAATATTCCATTGTATACGAGGGCCTCTTTACTGTTCCTGGAGCACATCTGTCAGGCTCCTACTCCTACTTTAGGGCCTTTGTACTGGCTATTATCCCTGAAGGAATGTTCTTCTTTCAGACAACCACAGGGATAATTCCCTCATTTTTCTTCAAGTATTTTCTCAAATGTCACCTTTTCCATGAGGCCTACAATCCACTCAAAAATCCAGTTCTCCCAAAATTCATACGCACTTTTACTAGCTCTGTTTTCTTCTCTCTTTTATCTTATTACTCATCACCTTCTAACCTACTAAATAATTTACTTTTAATTTTTTTATATATGTTATTTATTGCAAGTCTTCCCCATGATAGAATGTTAGCTCTGGGAGCTAGGGATCTCTGTCTGCTTGTTCTCTAATCACAAATACTTATAAGAGTTCCTGGCACACACTAGGTACTCAATAAGTAATTCTTGAATATGTGAAAGAAATGAATAGAACTGCTATGGAAGAGAAATAATCATGTTATATCAATGACAATCAGATTTACTTAACAAAGTCCAAGCAGGACCAGGAAATATGCCTCAGAGGGGGTGATATTGGGACTGAGATGCAAAGGATTAGAAGTAGTTACATAGGCAAAGTTGGGGGCTGAGGAGTAAATGCCGTCCGAAGAAACAAAGCATTAAGGTTCACTGGTGAAAAAACCATTAGGGAAGATTGAAATGAATTAATATGATGGGGGCTTAGGAGAGCAATTGAAGAGATGATGAAAAACCATTAGTGAAGACTGAAAGAAATTTAGTATGATTGGGACTTAAGAAAGCAATTGAAGGGATGGTAAGTGGGACTAAAAATATAAGAAAGAATCATTAAAAAAAAAACTTTAAGTAAAGTGACAGTGTAATTTATCTTCTAAATTAAGATATTCCTGAGAGTTAAAGTAGAGTTCTGTTAATAATGACACCAGGAAAATGTATATAAACCGGTACTGTCCTGGGAAAACTGGGATTACCTCATGTAAAAAAGAGGTTTTGATCATCCAATTATAAGCCATGTTATAAAATTTAGACTTTTTTTCCAATGGCTCATAGGAAGCAATTAAAAAGATTAACGCAGGAAAATGACTATAACATTATGTAAACATTATTACTCTGGTTGCAAGGTGGAGGACAGTGTAGGGCAGCAAGGCCGGAGGCGTGCAGAAAAGATTGGGGGGATGATGCTGCAGTGGAGAGAAAGGATGAGGGAGGTTCAGACTGACCACACTGATAGCACTGAGAATGGACACAGAAATGAATGACATTAGGGGCTACTTAATGGTCAGATTTAGTAGAATTCAGTGAATTACGAAGTATAAGAGAGGAATCGTAAAAGTCAGACTTGTGGCATTACCAATCAGAGGATGATGATGTCCCATTTGTTTTTAGCAAAAAAAAAAAAGGAGGTGGAAATGGTTTTGAATGAGGGGGGAAGATTAGTTCAATTTGAATATGCCGCGTCGGTTTTTCCTGTAGGCACTCAGATAGAAATAACCCACGGACAGTTGAATATATTGTTGTGAAGAGAGGTTTAAGGTAATGATTTAGGTAAGGGAAGCATCAATTTATGGAGGACAGTTGAATCTCTGAGATCAGATGTGACTATTTAGGGAAAATGAATGTACAGGATGCAGAGGAAAAGCACTAGAGCATTTTAAGATGTCCACTGGAAGATGCGAAGATGTCCACTGGATTTAGTGACAAAGAGGAGAGTGGTGGCCTTGCCAGAGGAGTTTCAGTAATATAATGATTGCAGATTTCAGACTAAACTGGTAGAGACATGAGGGAACAATAAGATTTCAAGCTGTCAACTGCAGACAGCTCTTTAGAGGAATTTATCTGTGAAAATGATGTCGTAACATGAGGTCCAGAAGTGTGTTGTGTGTGTGTGTGTGTGTAGAGAGGTGAAGTCAGAGAGAGAGACAGAGGGAGGGAGGAGAGAATGAACCAGGGAATTTGAAAAAAAAAAAAAAAATTTAGGTAATGAGGATGAATAAAAGACTGAAGTTCCTAAGGGGGAAATGGAGAAGGGTCCATGGCATAAGTGAATGCATTTATACTAAAATATTAGAAGTTAAAAGAAGAAACTCATTTTCCTTGTGATAGAAACTAAATGCTTATAGGTGTGTAGGTGGTTTGGTGGCAAAATTTAAAGGAAATTCTTATTTGTCTGAATCTTTTTTTTTTTAATTTCTGTGTCACAGAAGCCAAGTTCTATGATGAGAATTAGATGGATAGGAGAGTTTTGAGAAAAATGGAGAGTATTTGAAAGAACCACTACTGATAACTGAATAGAGAACTGACAAAGAAATATAGAAGTGTCAGGTGCTTATATACTAATCAGATATATGAAATCATCGTTAGACGTTTTGAATTAGCTTAATTTCTTACCAATTTAACAGATTTGAAATTTTGTTCTGTAATACTTAGCTATACCAAGTTTGTAATACACACAAGTATGTTTTAAATTTGGCTTTGGAATTTTAAGAAAAATTAAAGTATATTTATTATTCTTTTCAAAGACAGAGACTAATGATATTTCCAAATGTATTTATACTTACCCATGCTGGCAATTATGCTATGTACAGGTAATCTAGATGGTCCATGATAAAATGACCTTGATACATTGCTTTTTTTCTGATGGTCGTGGTTTTTAAATGCTGAATTCTCTTCTTTGGTAATATTAATATAGAAACATATATCTGTAGCACTCATAATATATCGAGGACCTGGATTCAGCAAAATGTTTTTATTATCCTCCCTCCTAATACCAATCAAGCAGACACCAAACCTTAATTTAAAAAAAAAAATAAAAGAGTTTAAGGGTTAAATTCAGCAATTAGTTTTTTTTTTTTTAAAGTTCACATATGTAAGAAAATAATTAAACTATTATAAGGCAGAGAAAAATTAAAACCTCAAATAAGAACATTTGAAAGCTTGAAAAGATCCTAAAAGTTCAAGGCTCTTGTTTTTAAAGGAAAAAAAAAAAAACAACTATGTCCTTAGTGTGTTGTGAAATCAATTTAGTTAATTAAGACTATATATGGTTTTTAATAAAAAAGAATGGAATAAAAGATAATAGAAATATTATCTACATATCATTTAGTAAGGGTAAGAGTTTTATTGTAAATTTTGTGTGTGTGTACTGGGTCTTACCATAAAATGTATACCTTAATTTGGTCAAAAAAGATAAAACAGTATTTCTTACTTTGGTCAAAAAAGTTTGACAGCCATTGGCTTAGGGGAGAGGAAGAAACTTACTCAAGGTCACAAGAGAAAGAATTAGGGTCCCTAAATTTATTTTTGTTCTGTCTTGAATTTTAGAAAAAAATTTAGAAAAAAAAATTAAATAGCATTGAATAGGTACACAACTTAATTAGGAGAAATAATAACCACTAAATGTAACAGGTGTTACTTAAAATTTCTTATATACTTTTTCAGGTTATGTTCCAAACACAAAACCTTCTGAATATTTTTATCTCAATATGTCTTATAGTGTTACAAATAAATCAAACTTAAAAATATTTTTTAAATATAAAAAAAGTATATAAACAGAATCATGTTGGGAATTAAAGTAGAATACTTTAGATATTAGATTACTGGAATATACTAGATTATTACAAATCTTAAAAATGTTATATTAATATTTTATAATACTAATAATATATTATTTTCATGTTAGACATACTTTTTATTTCTTAAGTAAAGAATTTCTCTCAAAAAGAACAAAAATAATAATGATCTATGTTTGAATTGGAAGGTACTATCATTTATTTTTTAACTTATTTTTCTGGACAAAGCAAGTTTTAAAAAAATGTCTAGCTTTTATAAATGTTATTTTTACTTTGTTTAAATTTTTAATCACCACTTTAAAATTTAGATTTATAAAGGAGATTCATTTTCATGTGAATTTTTACAGGATTAAAATATTTTTAAAGTTAAATTAAAAGATACTAAAGTCAATATTCTTACTAAGTTATATGATACACCCAAGAATCTTAACTCGTAGAGACCATACCAAAGGCCAGAATTCAAATGTCTCAATAATTATGTCAAAAATTCAAGAATAATTGCAACTTATGAGCACCAATATGGGTTATATAATGGAAAACTGTGTTTAAAGGTATGACTGATTAATATTTTAATTCCACTCTGGAAGCAGAAACATACTTTTTGTGTGCATGGAAAGAAGCATAGGTGAAGCTCTTTCCTTCATATTCAGCAAAAAATGTACTTTCTTCCAAAACGATGTGGTACACTTCATTCCCAGAGCATCTGCCGTACATCTTCTGCCATTGTTCTGGCGATTGCTGGCCTTCTCTGCAACAAAAGCATACACACATACACACAGAGAGAGACAAACAGTGAATGTGGTTCAAAAAAGTCCTTGTCATACATAATCTGGAGTTTTCCAACTGTAAGAATGGACAAGCACAGTTCAAAGAAGTTATCTGTGTGGTGCTCAAAATGATGACACGATTTACAAAGAGTTGCTATAAAAATTTCGAAACTAACACAACATAGAAGCTTGAGAGATGGCAAATTTTTAAAAAGTAGAAGGTTTTCACAATCCAGTTAATAAAAGCATTTATTGTGATCATGAACCAGTGAGCTATAGCATCTGATTTTTAGTCTTTGTTTAGGTATATCATGTCATGCATGACCTATATATAATACTTGTCTTATAGTCTCAGTAATACAGCCCACTTCATCCCCTTTATGATACCTGCTTGGCTCCTGTATGTAACTGACTTTGCTTTGTATTTAAAATTATGAATACATACATCTCAAATTATCAGTTTGATTTTATAGAAAGCATACTCTTAATTTCTATCCATATCATAGCAATGGATTTCTTCCAATTGTGTATCAGTTAAGAAAAGATACTTCTTTGTGATAAAAGTAAGGATCTCCAAAAGAGATTACCAGAAGTATTTTTTAAAAGAATATAAGTTTATCACAGAAAGTGCAGTTTCCTTTTTATTCTAGAATATTCTACGCAGTGAGTTTGGAAATTTATTAAAAACTCAACTTATGACAAAATTTATTGTGAATATACAATAATGATTTTTCCCATTTTGTACAATAAATTCCATTTACTTTTGGTGAATAAAGTTTATGAACTCTGTAAGTACAACAAATGAACCTTCTAGAAGAAAAGAGATGAATTTATAAAAATCAAAATATTTCATCATAACCTCTGTAGCTTCTGGATGGATTAAAGCAGACAAGTCATATTTATCATATTTTAAACTCTGAGTTTTGTCTGAAAACATTATAAAACATTTATAAACATTTTCAAAGTGTCAATAAATTTTTAAAAACCCATATATTTTCCAGGTATGTTTCACTTGCACTTCATTCCTTCTTAAGGATGTTTAAGGGTTAAGAGTCTGAGCCTTGGAGTCTGACTGCCTGATGTGAACCCTAACTCTGCAATGTTGGGTGAGTTATTTAACTTCTCTGTGATACTTTACTTCTGTAAAAAACATTATCAGTCTCACTGGGTTGGAGAAAATGCAGTAAATCAAGTAAATCATTTAGCAGATGTTGGGAACACAGTAATCTTCAGTAAATGTTAGCATCCATTATTATTTTGCTGTTATATCTTCCTCATTGCTGAATTCGGGAGCCACTTTCAACATTCCTAGTCACAATATGAACAATATTGCTCTTAAAATCTTCACCCTTTCTTCTGTAATGTTAACATATTTTTGAAACTAGGAAAATAAAACAAAACACATTTGACTATTGACTATATATGGCTACACCTAACTACTACTTCCTAAGAATGATTGTTCTTGGTGGAGAAAACTCTTCCTTTGGCCAACAGAAATAAAACTATTTTTGCTAGGTAACAAATCTTGCTACTTGGCAAGATAGTACTTGGCAAAGATAGAATTCGTTTAAAGGGCTGAAAATGTAAGAGAAGGTGCCAGTAATTCATCAGGGTTTGTTTGTCATCCAAAAGGCCTCATGGGGTCAAATAATTGTCACATAAGGGCACTAAAAGCTATTCAAGAGAATCACAAATCTAATTCCAGCAGCTGAAATGGAAATACAATATGGTAACTTGGAAGGAAACAGAGAAGGACGGGGTCAGACAAGGACAGCTCTGATGAATTTCCTTAAATCACTTGCTGGTTCCATGCTATTTTATACTGGCACCTTTTTACCAAACATCTTTAATGAATCTCTAAATTCAGCTAATTGTAAATATATAATTCTTTTTGCTTTCACTTCATGTTAATTACTTGAGAAATGTTGGAAATGAGCAACTCCATCTACTACTAATGGGTATGTCCAAGTCTCACTTATTAATTCCTAATGAAATATTTATTGAGCACGTGGGAGGCGGCAAGAAAAGTTCTAGATTTCTAGGCGATGACAGTTGACAAAAAGGGCAGACCTACTTTCTTTCTTGAATCCTTTAGTGGAGGAAAACTGACAATACAGCAAATTATGTGTTGGAAGTGATAAGTGGTGGGGGGAAAAATAAAGCAGAGAGGGAAATCATTTTCAGGGGTGGATTGGAGTATAAATAGTATGACTGAGGAAGACCTCGCTGAGAGAATGCCATTTAAGTAAAAATCTTGAAATGGATGAGAGATTAGTGGATTAGAGATAGTCACAGGGGAGAAGACTGTTTCTGGCAGAAGCAGCAGCAAGTGCTTCCCTGAGGCAGGGGGATGCCTGGTATGGCTGAGGAGAAGCAAGGAAGCCAGTTTGGCTGAGGTTGAGGAAGGAGGAGAAAAGGAGGCCAGAGAAGTAACTGGCAGGGAGACAGGTCATGAAGGGATTTCTAAAATCTTACTACTTTGACCTTTATAGGGAAAATTTGCAAAAGATTCTGACTTATACTTTGCAAAAATCCCTCTGGTCATTGTCCTGAGAATAGACTGAAGCAGCAGCAATGAGCAGTGAGGAGTTTATTGCAATGATTTAGCAAGAAGATGATGGCTTGGACCAGGTGAGATCCTGGGTGTGTTCTGCAAGTGGACCTGAAAGTATCTGCTGATAGAAGAGAAAAATAAAAATAAACACCTTAAGTGCCCATGGCCATCAGAAATATGAAAATTAAATGAATAAATATCCATACAGATAAAAGTGAAAATGTAAGTACTAATGCTTATAAAGCACCATGGGGAAATCTCAAATATGAAATGTTAAAAGGATTAAGTAGCTCTAGGTGGCTCATTTAGTTAACCAGGTCCTAGGGAAGAAGACACATAAATCAGAGATAGTATATGTGGGCTTCACAAACATGTGGAATGTTTATTTTTTCTAAATTTGGAATGCTAGGTTCATGGATGCTCATAATAATATTCTTATACCTTTGAATAGCTGAAATATTTTCTAACAAATAAAAACTAAAATGCATCACCAAAGTGAAAACACAAACCAGGGCTAGTAGTAAGGATTTTAAGCTTTTTGTTGTTATATTTTTCACTGCTACCTTTCAAGGCAGCATTACAGGCTGCCCTATACAAGGCCTCCCTGCTTACCAACATTTTGAGACTAACATTTTATTTAGGCAGAAAGTAATATTTTCCCCTCTTACTATGAGGAATGTATCAACAATTTTTTTCCAAAAAGCTACCCAGTTTTTCAATTTATTGAATAGTCCATCTTTTCACACCCTGGTTTAAAATAACTCCCCTATCAAACACCAAATTCCTGTTGCCTACGGGCCTCGATCTCAACTTTCTAGTCGGTCAAATTGACTTGCCTCTACCCATTACCTAACACTAACTAGGTCGACTATTGTAGCTATAAAATTGTTTCAAAATACATCAGGATAATCCCTCTCGTTATTATTCTCCTTCAAAAATTTTCTTGCTATTCTTGTCTCTTCATTTTTCCATACGAACTTAAAATCAGCTGGTTTACTTCAAAAAGAATACCTTTGATATGATTATTGGGATGATTAATAAATTTGGGTGAAATTGACAGCCTTGTGATATTGACAATCTTCATTTGTATGTTTATTACTTGTCTATTTCTTCCACCATCTCTCACTCATCCTGCAGCAGAATGTAAGCACCAGAACTTCTCAGTCCATTGTCTATCCTGATCTCTGTGGGATCTCCAGTAAATAGAACATCTTCTAGAATACAGTGAATATTCAAAAAATGTTTGTTTAATGACAGCATTTAATTCTTCTGACAATCTGTGAGATGCATGCTAGTATTATGCCCATCACACAGATAAAGAAACTGAGGCTCAATGGTTTCAAGTCTTTGGTCTTGCCAGCATGGACAGACCAAAGAATTCAACCCAGGCAGTCTGGCTACAAACACTGCCCCTTACTCCGAAGTTTCAGTTCTGAGTAACTCCAATATTTAGTGTGAATGTGTAGCTGTTCTATTACTTTTCTTCAGGATACTAGAATGTGAGAGCCAAATTTTCCTTTTACCCTTATTAATAATAGAAGGCATTTTATAGCCTGTAGATTTGTAAAAAAACAAAAACAAAATAAAAAACTTCTGATTTGTCTTCAACTTACCATTCTACCTGAATTTTCCTTTGTCTTTTCCCACTTTACGTATCTGGGGAGACTTAATTCAAGATTATTTTTGAATGAGAGGAAATGTATCATATAAATAAATAATATATTTCCAAATATTTTATACAAGAGAATTCTTTAGTTCTACCACTTAAGTAGCTCGTAAGTAGCACTTACCTATTTCTCCACCATCCACTCTTACACTCCTAAAAACTGTGCTAACCCATCTCCTAGCTTCCTTGCTTCCTGTGTTGATTGGTGCTACATTAGGAGTGAATTTCAAAATCTCAAATCACTTCATGTCACTCTCCTGCTGAAAATAGTTAAAGGGCTTCCTCCTTCCATTTGAAAAAGGTGAACTTTCTTACCATCATTACAAAGCCCTCCTGACCTATGCCATGCCTGTCTTCCAAATTTCAAATATCATTCCTGTGTCGTTTCTCTTGAGTTCTCCAGCCATGAGCAGTCTTTAATTTCCCCTGAAGAAGAGACTCTCTTATCTTGGTCTTCTCACAATGCTGTTCTTTCTTCCTCCTACGCCTTCCTCGTTCCTGGACCCACAGCTCAGGCATTACTCTCTCAGCTGTGCGGTGGTGTACTTCCTTCATGATATTATAACACTAAATTGTATTAACTAATCCTTAATGTCTTGCTTCCCTGTGAAATAGGCCCCATGAGGAAAGGGATCATGTCCTGTTTACCACTGTATCTCTGAGACAAGACATCTGTTCTGACACAGAGTAACTGCTTAATAAATGTTTTGTTAAGTGAACAAAGAATAACCTAACAATGTTCTTCATGCTCAGTTACTAAATGTTCTGCTTTTCTAATCATATAATTCCTTTCTCCTTCACCAGAATCATGTTTTAGGTCTCACCAATTACTTTCCCCATGATGAATTTGCTGTTAGAATGCGAGGAGGACCTTCACTGAGTTTCGTAATCATAAATGGATATGAAATGAACTTAACCTCAGCAGCAGTAAACAACACAAAAGATATTAAGGCTAAAAAAGCAAAGAATGGAAAGCTCCGTGAAAAGCCCTTTTAAAAAGACTTACTATGTGTTTACACTAATCAAATGAACATTTAGGGAAAATAGTTGGCTTGTGCATTTAATTCCTGTTAACCTCGAAGTAAACCCCAACCTGTAAAGTAGGATAGCCCGTAGTCTATTTCATACACTTTCGAGGCTGCTCTACCATATTGACTGGTAATTAAATAGTAATCAATTCTTCCTAGGCAGGTTTAGGTACACCTTTATTTTCAAAATAATGGCTGCTCCAGCTGTTTGTAAAGGTGTTAGTAGAAAAGGAAAGAAGGAAGAAGAGGAATATGAAAAGAAAATATTCTACTAAGAAAGTAAAGGAAGTACAGAATGAACGTGTATGCTCAGTACTTGAATCTCTTTAGATCTCTATTTGCCCTGAATAAAGGGTAATGCTGTGAAATCCATGCATCCAATACCATAGTCATGAGAGCCTTAGAAAAATGTCAGTGGGCAGCTTAGAAGGAAAAGAAGCTTGTGCCTGCTCTTGTCTGCATTTTAAACCCTTAACAAAGGTCTTAGTGAGAAAAATATTTGGAAAAAAAAAAAAGGAAAGTGTAAGGACAGGTGATAGAGAATTGTTTATGAGAAAACAAACAAACAAACAAATGTCCGTTGAAGTAAATTACAACTTCCATGTTAAAATCTTCACGACCTTGTAGCCTTCAGCCATGCTCTGTCAAATTTCCATCCCTGTCCTATAATAATAATGTCTTGGGCAGATTCCACTTCTTTCAAATCATGTTCAGTTATTAAAAAACCCAATCCCATCTGATTTGAAACTCCAATCTTCCCAGGTCAGGCTAATTCTCCCTGGAATGCTGATGCTTAGAAGTGACTCTAACTGGTCAGCAATGGCCTCTGTGAAGGTGTCTTGTAGAGACATGTGAACATACTTTGTGGGGTATGAGGGGTGGGCCTCTGGGCACCATCACTGGGAAGCAAGAAACTCTCTTTCACTCTATCTCACCTACTACCCAGCAACACATCCCATCCACCCTATGTCTGCTTGGGTTTCCTCACCTTGTAGGCAGAACCCTTAGATGGGGTACCACAGAGAGAGAGTGCAAATCTTTTTAAGCCATCAGCTGTGCTGCTGGAAACCCAAGCATGGGAGGGAAGGTTCTGCCACCTCTCTCTCTCTAATTCTTTTTTCTTCATGTTCAAATAATCACAGAAAACTACATACGCAGATGTCCAACTAGGGAACGAATTGCTAGTTCCCACTTCCTGCAGATACTCCACGAGTATTAGGTCATTTTTTGGACTTCACTTCATGAGGCTGGGGGTAGGTGCAAAAACACTGCTGCACTACTGGTTCCCTCTCTGATCTTCTCTTTCTACAGAAAGGTGGGGAGATTAGAAAATGGGATAGTTGACTCTTTTTCCTCCTTGGTTTTAGGTTATGGTCACCAATCCTGGGACAACATGAAAAGTCCCTCTCATGACCATAAAAGGCCAAACAGTGGGCAGTGACCCAATTCCTGGAAATCTCTGCCCCTTCCCCAAAATAGTTGTAATAATTCTCCCACTAATGAGCCTATGAAATTACCCAGCCCATAAAGAACCAACCACCCCATATTTCAGGGCCTCTTTCACTCTCTGAGATGGACCACATTCTGTCTATGGAATTCTGTCTCTAAATAAACTTGCTTTCACTTTAAAAAAAATAAATAAATAAAAATAAAATAAAAATTTAAGAAAAGGTATGTTCGTTCTATCCTGTTTATTGTTCCCAAGTTAGAAATATCATTTGCTCCAGTTAACTTTTCAATGGTGCATAAATTAAATTTGACAACTGATTTTATTTTTCTTTCAAATGCAAGTTGAACATCCCTTGTTAACCCACGATTACACTTTCAAGGCAAATGGGTTTTTATTGCCGGAGAGCAAATTAACTCCCATACAGTCTCCTGTGCTTCAACACGACCAACCAGTTGGAACAGGACTGTCAGCTAATAAGTGCTTGGGTCTGCAATTTGCAGAAACGTGCTTCATACAGGCCTCTGAATGCAGTAAAAGAATCTGACATGGTTTTGGTTTTCAAAATTTCCCTACATCAGGGCTTCCCTGGTGGCGCTGTGGTTGATAGTCCCCCTGCCGATGCAGGGGACACGGGTTCGTGCCCCGGTCCAGGAAGATCCCACATGCCGCGGAGCGGCTGGACCCGTGAGCCATGGCCGCTGAGCCTGCGCGTCCGGAGCCTGTGCTCCGCAACGGGAGAGGCCACAACAGTGAGAGGCCCGCGTACCGCAAAAAAAAAAAAAAAAAAAAATTCCCCCACATCAAATTTTCCCAAAAGGAGAAAATAAGAATCTAACTGGAATTTCCTGTTCCAGATACAATACCTTGAAGTCTTATTATACTGCACTCTCTGTTCCTATTTCAGGAATGTACTGAATGACCCTGCTCAGTAATGTGGTTTGCATTTTTTTAAAAACAGCATACAAGCTTATTTGATGGACAATGCCCTATTTTTATGAAGATGTATGTTTTTGTAAAACTCAAACTAATAACTTTTAGAAGGTAAAATTTGAATTTTACTTTCATATTTTCTTTGTGTATTTAAAGATGCCACCAAACTAAAGGTAAACTCAAGAAGTGTAGGCAGGCATTACTGCCTTCAAGATTGTACAATGAAATTATTAGTGCAAATCCATCTCTTCTACAATATTATATCTGTCATTTTAAACACCTCTGCATCGTAATTATTGGATTTAGTTTTGCTAGTACATTTTGTTCTCTTCAATCCTAAATAAGGCATTTAAATATACAAAAAATGGTTAGTTTCACATTCACCAAAATTGACACAGATTGCCAAATTAGTTGCTTTTATATATTTATTTTTATTACCAAACTAAATTATTTTCACATCAATGGGAATAAAGAACATATTGTCACAAGGTATCTTTGGTATAAAATCCATTCTTCAAAATGTAATAAAAGGCTTTACATATAACTGGAGGAAATCTTTGCCTTAGGAAAAGGTGTCATTTAAATTTATACTTGCAGAGTTACATAAGATAAAATTTCCTTATGATGTTTTATTTTAAACATAAGAAAATCTATTTATTACCTCATTATACTAGATTGAAAGTAGATGTAAAAAGTCTAAAACAAGTGACCCAAAGGTTTTAATATAACTGAAATTAACATATTTTATTTAATTCCATACTCTAGTAGTTCACCAATTTAATGTCAGCTTGGTTCCAGATAATTGTTTATATTCTTTACAGGAGCCTCTCTGAAAACATACATGAATTACATTAATTCACAATTGTCCCAAGCTTTTACTTTATTTAAAAATTAAGATATTTAAATGGTATTCCAATTCCCTTTACTATTAATGTCAGGAATCTACAGTGAACACTGCAAGTAAAAGAAATGATTTTGACAAATTGTAGCCTGTGTCATTGAAAACATAATTGTAATTTATGGAATGGAAAGGCATATTAGAGTAGACGGAAACTTCCACTACAGGTGAGGCTACAAAAGAGAAAGCTAACACAGAACTTTGGATGAATGTTTATTCTTGCTGGTCTGGGGATCGATCTGACACACAAATTGGATTATCTTACCTAGAAAGAAAAGTAGTCAAGAACTCTAAGTAGAGGAGGTAATAAAACTCAAGATTAAGTAATAAAACTCAAGATTAAGCTGAACTTTCCCCAGCTTTTTATGGTATCAGACATCAAAATAAAAACCTGAGTCCTAACATTAAAACCATGTGGAGGATGATAATCAATTTTCAGCCACTAGATGGAACCAGAAAGCTGTTTGCCATTCTCAGGATAAGAAAAATTGCTGTGAAAGTGAGGAGAGTACAGAAATGCTATACAACTTTCAAGCATTCTTAATAGTGAACATAAACAGTGAACACCCTTTTGAAAGAGACTTCAAAGAGAAATGAAATAAAGCTCCACCGTTAAATCTGAAAGGCTGATTGCACATGAAAGTGGCCCAAACTCACTACCCTTAAAGTTTGTTCTTCAAAAATTCTAGTGTGGTTTTCTGAAGTACTCACTCAACTCAAGAAGCCACCTAATTATCACACACACAAATCCTAAAATTCTGTGAAGACTTTTCACCTGCTTCTTAAACTGTCAGGTGAAAAATAAATTCATCTCTCATAATGACACTGAATTCTCAGCTCTTTAATTCCATTATTAAATAAGTCGTATCCCACTGATTTTAAACTGTTCTCCTTTAGCGTTAATAAAAATCCATAGCGAAGGTGTACCTTCCCCCTCTCTCTCTCAGAACACAGCCTGCTTGCTTATGAATAAGTACCATACGCTTAGCTTATGGTCGAGTGCTCCGTGCTCTTGTGCATTTGCATTGCTCTGCTGTATCTGTCACTTTAGTTGAGAACATCATAGTGAAGTCTTCGGGAAAGTTGTATTCTATAAATATTAATATTTAGGGATATAGGAGTTTCATAAGCTCCTATTGTTGTTATTCACATTTTATCATTTTGAGTATGTTTTTTGCTCTTTTAAAATTATGTGTAACTGGCAAGTTTCTTCACTGGCTGTCCATGTTGTCATTTGGTTTATTCTCAAGGTATGCAAACTAATCTTACCATAGCTAAAAGAAACTACATTAATAAAATAAATCTACTAGGGGAAACTTATAACACATTGCAAACATACATAAGCCATATTTACATTGTGTTCTGCCTTGTGGTTTTTTTAGTTTTTGTGACCAGAATGGAACGTTTTCATTTTTGTATTTCCCGAACTCCTAACACAGTGCCTTACACTGTATGAATGCATGTGATTGTTATCGTGGGATGAATGAATGAATGACCAAACCATAACAATATTTTAACTCTATTCAGTGCTATTTTTAGCATGGGACTTCATTCATAACTTAAATTGACCAAAAAAAAAAAAATGCTTCCAGATTCTGGGCTTCATTTAAAGAGTTTTGAGGTATCTCAATAAAAATGTGTTATCAAATTTTATTACTATGTCATTGTAGGCATTTTCTATTGACCACCATCTCTGAGGTGTGAGAGAAAATAATTATCTCACAACAGATTCCCCACAGGGCTGTAAGTATAGAGTAGCAGTGACTATAGATACAGGTCTCTTGATTTTCCATTTTGTAGGCTGAGGATATTAGCTACTCTCCCTTCTACATCTCCTCCCTACTTTTCTCTAAAATATCATTTGCTGTACCTTTTTACATTGTTGAAAATGCAAATATCTGTATTTTGTTCCCTGGCTATAAATAAGTCAATGGCTTCAGATAAAAGTGGAGAACCCGTTGTACATCTCAAACTTATACGTTACATGTCAATTATAATAAAGCTGGAAAAAAAAAGTACAGAAAACCTGAGTTCAGTGATTACATTATTCGGATTATTGCAACATAGTTCATTTAAGAGTTCAGTGGAATGCTATAATTATATGAACTTCTCTGTATTCCCTGAGCAATTCAAGAGAGAATACAAAAAAAAAAAAAAATTCCTTACTTACTGACAACCTATTGTTCAGTATTATGGCACATTTTAATTTGATTTATTATAGTTTCTTTTTCATTTTCTTGGAGTTTATGACCACCTTTTCTTTTTCCAGTTGGGAGAGAAAACAGAAACTTCCTTTGCCACATCCCATTGTATATGTTGCTTTTAATCTAGTCCAGTCTCTTGTTGAGACTTGTCTGGCTTTTCCTATCTTGACCATAGCTTTTAGAAATCTTTGGTTTTAGCTATGGTACAGACATGTGACCTAGGTTCTACCAATTGGACACAAATGCGAGAGTTTATTCTGGAAGTGAGCTAAATGAGGAAACAGGCAGGCGAGGGGGCATCTATATTGTTGAGATGTCTGGCTGCAGAGGTAGCTGGCTCCCAGGATGTTCAGAGGTCAAAGTTCCTTATTGGGTTAGCTGTGAGGTGGGGTAGTGGGAACTGTTCGTGCATGTTGAGCCTAAATAAAGGCTAACTTTCCTGTTCTATGAGTTATCTATATTCCTCCATACACCTCTTTATAATCAGACTAGCTCAATGAATATCCTTGCCTAAAGTTAAGAATCCTAGTCAATATTGAGATTTCTCTTCCTTTCTACAACTTTAAGAGAATTCTTCTTCATCATTACTGCTTTATAATTTGGCAGTGTTATGTCTCTAGGTGTGGTTCTCTTTCATTCATTGTCATTCACAAGCAAGAAACCCGGTCTATTTAAAGATTTAAATCTCCCTTCTTCTGTTATAATTTCTTGCATTCTATTCTCTCCATCCTTTCTGGAATTCCCACCAAATCAGATATTACCTCTTTAAGATTGATTTCGTGTACTGTGAATTATTTTTCCTACATATTCTATCTCTTTCTCTTTTTTTAAAATCTGAAATCCTCAAGATTTCTATGATGTTATCTTTCAAGGTTTTTATAATCACTCTGTTAATTTCAAAAGGTCTTTACTTTCTATTTCTCTACTATAACTCCTTTTCGTATCTTCCTGGGAGTAATAATTACAATTATTTTTAGCTATTCTGGATTTGTGTATTTATGTATTATGGCTTTTCCCATTATTATTGAAGAGAAAATCATATACTCCAGAATCATAATCAACAAATTTAAGTTAAATATTCTGAAAATTTTAAACTCTACAAATAAAGAAATTCCTCAGCATTTTATTCCTTTGAACAATCATTATCACCCTTTCATAATCCTTCAGTATTCTTGTGAACTATTATTTATACTTCTCTACTGTTCAAAAATACATTTGAATTTCTTTTTAATGTATTTTTGTTCTCATTTACTGTGACTCTCCTTGCTTCCAAACATTTGACTCTCCTTTCAAATGTTATAGTTTTTTGACCTTAGAAAAAATTGTTTCCTAGTGAGTAGAAGACCCAACATCCCTATTACACCAAAACAATTCCAGTGTGAATACAGATATTGTTCTCTTCTAGCTGGATTTGTTCCCTTCATTTCAACCTGCATGCTGGCTGTCAGCAAATGACAGGAGCCATATTTCAAAGTTCTGAGTATAATATATAGGGATATTAAATAGATTCCCTTGTCTGTGAATATGATTTGTTAATTCATGTTACACAGGTTACATCTTATATTAAGCAAGAAGGGCTCAAACTATCTAGTCTGGGGTCTCTAAATGCCAGATTAAGAGGGTTGAACCCCAACCCCAAACTATATGCTGGCTTATAACTCAGACTAATTCATTCAGGAAAAATCTGATTTTTCCCAGTGGTAAATGTCTGACTAAACTTAATTATAGAGAAATGGTACTGTGGTGGATGAAACAGGGGTAACTTGTTCTGTATACAGAAATTCAATCAAAATGTGTCCTCTTCTTTCTAGGTATCTTGCACCCCAGAGCCTCACTGGGGGCTGGGATTTTGTCCTGCTGTATCACCTTCTAAACATATGCTGGGATGGAGGTTTCATCAAGTTTATTTACCCACTTTCCATCTTCTAGAAATTCACTGAAATCTCTTCTTTTTCACTGATAAAAGCTTATGACTTTTATTTATTTGGTATCATTTCAATGGAGCAGATGAGGAAGAGCAGATGAAGACAGTGGATCATAAACTACTTTGAACCAGGGGCCTCAATGAATCATCTTTAGTATATCCTTTACTTCATTTACTTAACTAGTGTTTTTTGAGCATTCATGCTGTGAAACACTATAGAAGGTATAAGAATGAGTAAGACATGTTCTCCACCTTAAATGAAATTATACCCTATTATGTAGGAAAAAATAAAAGGACCATAACACATGCTCTGCAGAACGTCATAAAATTCTATGTGAGTTTGTAGAAGGGAAAGATCACATTAAATTGGGGAGTTTAAAAATATTCTTGAGGAGATAGAATTTTCGAATTCTAGCAAAACCCTCTAGGAAGGCAGAAAAAATTCAAGGCAGAGGGAACAACGTTAAAAAAAGATGTAGAAGGCGGAAACCGCAAAGTATATTTAGGATCATGTTATTTGGAGAACACGATACATATGAGTATCATGAGAAATAAGGATATAAAAATAAATTAGTACTAGAGCATACAGGGCTTTAAATAAATAAAATGGATATACTTAAATCTAATTTGATAATGAAAGATGAGCTATTAAAGCCTTTCCAAGCAGAGGACTGTCAGACTGAGCAGGACCTGTATTTCTCAAGATACGTTTAATAGAATAATGTTCTAGTTAATCTTTTTTTTTTTTTTTTTTTTTTGCGGTACGCGGGCCTCTCACCGTTGTGGCCTCTCCAGTTGCGGAGCACAGGCTCTGGATGTGCAGGCTCAGCAGCCATGGCTCATGGGCCCAGCCGCTCCGCAGCATGTGGGATCTTCCCAGACCGGGGCACGAACCCGTGTCCCCTGCATCGGCAGGCGGACTCTCAACCACTGTGCCACCAGGGAAGCCCTCTAGTTAATCTTTTAATAGGCGTGATTAGGAAAAACATTTCTCGGGTAATCAAACAGATTTTGGATACACCTAATAAAATGTAGTTCTGTGGAGATTTTCAGTCCATGTTAGTGTATATAAAAGAAAAATGAGTAACCTTCAGAGGTATATCGTTTCCCTTTCTTGCAATTACCCCATTCAGACCTCCAGTCTTGAAGTGTGTGTGTGTGTGCGTGTGTGCGTGTGTGTGTGTGTGTGTGTGTGTGTGTGTGATGGGAGAAATGGAGACAGGACCACCAGGGATATACAGACAATCTTTCTTAATTGCCATGATCAAAGAAGCAGCTTTCTGTGGAACCAGCAGAACTATCTGCTGTGCAATAGAGCTTTCATTATTTTTCTTTCTTATCTTCCTGGACAAACTTAATGAAGTGGCGGCCTTCGACCAGGCTTCACTTTCTTATCATCTCCTTATTTGTTCACACTATCTCAAAATGAGAAAGTCTCCATCGTCCAAAATTGTTTTCTCAGAACTTCCCAGAGACCAGTGACCTACTAATTCTGTTTGTCTTCTCCATCTGTCTGTATTGTCAACCATCCAGTTCTTTCTAGAAATCCTTGCTCCTTTTTGTTCTGTTAGGCTATACTATAGTTGCTGTCCTTTTCTTCCATCTGTTTCCTAAGGAAAAGCCTTAAGTGGTCATTTTCCCCAAATCCCCACCATTTCTGCTTTCACCTCTGTGGCCCTGAATAACCCTGATCTCTCCTCCGGAACCAAGAGTAGCAGTAATTTCCACGAGCAATGATACCCGCATCAGAAAGCAAATAGATCCAATACCAAACTCCTTTCTCCTGCACAAACCACACATTTTATAGTTCTCTACTGTCAAACCTCAGTGTGTAAAGGGATTTTTTTCTCTTTTCTACATCCATAACTCATCAGTGGCCAAGTTGTGTAAATTCTAACTTTGCAATATTTTTCTTATCAATTCTCTCTTTCCTTCCCATTGAGGATCACTAAGAGCAAAAATATTACCTCTTGGATGGGATTAATGAAATAAATAAATATTTTCATGGAAGTAAATGGAAAGGAAAAGAAAAAATTAAATTTTGATAGAGACAAAATGTCATCAAGATGGGCCAATTGAAGGTCTACTAACTGTTCTGATAATTTGGCATCTCCTTGCTAAAATCATCACCTGTTTGACAGCCTACAGTGATATCGATCCAAAGAATAAACTTCTGTTCCTCTTTCTAATGCGTTTGCCAAATAATTCAAAATGTTAATTTAATTGACAATAAGAAATACCTCTGCCAAGAGCACTGAGTCCTCAAATGTAAATGAAGTGAGTGAGAGGGGAAAACTATGAAGGGTTAAAATACAGAGTAAACTTGAATGAACAAAAGGAGCACAGTTATTCAAAGTCACCTAAAGTTAGCATCATCTAGTTGACTCACAGATCAAATAGAACAAGATGAGTCCACTAACATCTAGGAAAAGAAAATGTAAGATCATGACAGCATTAATGAGCCTCGGGAGATATTGTTCAGGGTCCCAGCTAAGTTGCTCCAGAGACTCCAAAATATTTTTAAAATTAATATTCCCCATAGAAAAGTACAGAGGTAGGCAATTCGTACTTAATATATGATTTCCATCTTTCTCCCCATTATCACGGGCTAGAGGAAGAGAACTAAGAAAAGGACGAAGGTGTTTTTTAAGTGAGCAAATCTAATTCTAAGGCTGAATTAGGAACTCCATTCTCAGACCTAAGGCAGGTCTGTCACTAAAAGAGCTGACCTTTCTATCTCTAACTCCTGTTTCCTTTGTCTATTTTATTTGTTCCAGAACTCATATTTATTATTTTCCTTAAATACCCATAATCTACAGAGCACTTAATTTTAAAATATATTTTTAAGTTAGACTATTTTAGGTTTTGTATTATATTTATGTCTGTGTTTGTTGGGTCTTAATGTGTTTAGCTTGTCAATATCAACTATTTTTAGTCAAAAATCACCATTAAAAGTTCATTTATGATATGATGAACTTCTAATAATATTATTCTCTCTCCTTTTTTAATGGGGAAATTTGAGTATTATCGTAAGCTTTTTTTTCAACTAGTGGTTTGATAATCTTTGCATAAAGCATTTCCTAGACTATTCAACATTTTCCCCATTATACTACTTAATTCAGCTCCCGAGTTTGTTCTCTTATTATTAAATCAATATGTTTGAGCTCTCTGATTTCTGCTGATGCTCAAAGGCAAAATTTCAAACATATTCTGTTAATAACTGAATCTTCACTACACCTTCATTTAACTCATAATACAGAAGACAATACAAATTACTTTAGTCATACAATATTCTTAATAAAATATAATAGGTATTTTAAATTAAGTGATCTGTTTGGATGACTATTTATATTCAAGTGATGGTATTTATCTGTTTAAAGACCTGAATAGGTTTTTCTTCAAAGGTGATATGAAAGTGGTCAATAAACACATGAACTAATGCTCAACATTATTAGTAATCAGCAAAATGCAAATCAAAACCACGAGACAGCACTTTACATCCACTAGGACAGTTATGATGCAAAAGGCAGATGATAACAAGCATTGATGAGGACATGAAGAAATTGGAACCATGATACACTGCTGGTGTCAATGTAAGATGCTATAATCCCTTCAGAAAACATTCTGGCAGTTCCTAAAAAAGGCTAAATCGAGTTACCCGATGACCTGGCAATTCCACTCCTAGATATAGACCCAAAGAAATTAAAGCACATGTCCACACAAGAATCTTTACATTAATATTAAGACCTGCCTTATTCACAATGTCGTAAACAGCCCAAATATCCATCTGCTGATGAATAGGAAAGTAAAATGAAATACACCCATACAATGGAAAATTATTCAGTTATAAAAAGGAATGAAGTAGTGATGCATATTACAATATGGATGAACTTTAAAAACATTATGCCAAGTGAAAGAAGCCAGTCCAAAAAACAAAAAAGCACATATTGTATGATTCCATTTATATGCAATATGCATTGTCCAGAATAGGAAAATCTATAGAGACAGGGTAAGATTAGCCTATGGTTGAAAGAGTTTGGATACAGTGTGGGCGGTTGCAAAAAGGTAAAGAATTTCTTTATGGGATGATGAAAATATTAGGAGTTAGCAGCGATAGTTGCACAGTTCTATGAATATACTAAAAATATTACATTGTATACTTTAATGTGTTAATTATATGGTATGTGAACTATATCTCAATAAAGCTGCTATAAAGAGGGTTATTTTGGTAGACTAAGGCATTTATTGTATCACTTAACTGGAAAATAATTTTGCAGGTCAATCTTACTTACGGGAAATCCTTAATTATGTGGTAACAATGTATTCAACAACATCACTTTCATTTTTAATATGACAAAATTCATTAGAGTATATCAGGAAAAGTCCTATTTTAAGTGTCGCTGAAATTCTTTTTAAATTTATGTTAAGTGCAATTTGTTCACCAGGCAATATTTTGTGCCAATAAATAATATTTACTAGGAGTTGGAAAATGTAATTTAACCGATCTATAAATACTAATGTGTGTTAGTGGTGATGGGCCTCATTTTATCATTTGTGCAAGAGAGACACTGGGCTAGATATTCAGCTCTAAAGCTGTATGATTCTATGACAAAGATGGATGACAAAATAATGAAGCCATATGATAAGTTCTATGAACATTCAATTAGTTGGTGACAAAACAGCTTTCAGTATTTTATTTAATTCCATCAAAATGCTAAGTATGTCCATCAAAGAAAATCAATTTCATCCATGATCCTGTTACATCCTTTCCACTGTAAATCTTAAAGGCTTATAAATTTATAGAATAGAAACATTTATATTCAGAACTTTGAGAAAATTGCTCCTGGGAAAATCTTTCTGTCTCAATAGAACAGAGACATAACTAGAGGTAAGAGAGTAAAATCCACTTAAAATACCAGAGGGCATTTACTATTTTTCAATTAGCACTTTCCTCCGTCCAGTACTAAATCCCAGGAAAGAATTTTCCTTTTCCTTGACTTATCTGATTTGGCACTTCACTTAAATAACTATTAATTAACTCACTAAATTTAAATTTTCATAACTACAAGCACCATGGTGGAATTTACTTAGAAAATCAACATTTTGTCTAAAATATCAAGTAAGGAATATGAAAAGTACGAAATTCAGTGCAACATTTGTCTTTAAATAAGGGCAGTGACTATGTTCGCTGATTGTATTTTACTCGATTATGCAAGTCAAAAACAACCTCTATATTTTATGAAACTCTATCAAAATAAACAAATAGGAAAAAATGTTTTGATGATATAATTTCCCTCAATACCCTGAAATTCATATTAAACATTATTTCTTTTATACTACATTAGCTGATTTTATCAACTACTTTGTTATCATTCCATAATAATTATAAAATTTTAATTTTGAGCTCATTTGTGCACATGTAGCTTTCAGATAAAAACTTACCTCAGAAACAGAAAAAAACCAGCTTTAAGGCCATACAGTAATGACTGCTGTCATCCTGTTTTTACAAGTTTTATTTGAGAATTACTAATCTTGAAAATAGAAACAATGCCCTAATGCTAGGCCTGACAAGTGATGAAGACATAAAATTTAGGATGAAACAAACTATATCAAGATTAGTTAGAAAAGACAGCAAATCACTGTCAATTTCCTATATGGCTTGGACCCTATAACAGTTTTGTATCTGTCTGTCTGTCTCTCTACCTATCTATCTGTCAGATGATGATAACTCACACAAATACAAGTATAGGTACATATCTAGCTGTATACCTAGGCTTACTACTGTATTTCTAAATCACATAACTGCACTTATATGTTTTATAATTTAAAATGCATTATCTTAAAGAAAAAATATACTTACTGCCCTCTAGAGGTATGAACCAGTAGTGTAATAAGTGTAGATGTTGCTGGGCATATACAGTTTAAAGCTAACATGGCGTATTTAAACTCTTCTTCACAAACAACATGATCTGTTTGAAATAAAATAGGTAAATTAGAATAATTTACCTTGGGATAGTAGTATTTTAAAATAATATGAAAAATAAAACAATGAATAAAATTACAAAACTTTCCATATAAACACACTTGTTTTAGAGAGGTTTTTACATGTGCAAATTTATCCCCAGGAGAAATGATTCATAAGAGAGAGTACTAGACTATGAGGTAAGTTATTGAGGTATGGAGGATCTGGCCCCAGACCTGTCTTTACTAAAATTGACAGCCTTTGGCAAAATGCTTATTTTTCCTGTGCCTCATCTGTACAAGGAGGTAACATGTAGGTAGGTTAGAGGTACAGTCTGGAAAATAAACCAAAGACTATATAAAGTCTCCTTTACTTCTGATAATTCTATGGTATGAAATACAATAGTACTGATTTATAGCATAATTGATTTATCAACTTCATAGTCAACATAAAGACTCAGAAAGTGATTATTAAAAAATGTGGCAGATAATATTTGCACAACATACAAGTAATAGATTTTTATAATCAAAACAACCATAATTGCCAATCAATAAAAATTAATCCTGAAATAAATATAAATTTAAATTATACTTTAACCTCAGGACCTAGGTCAAAAATTCAAAAGATGATAGAGTCCAGTCAGAAAAGATAATAAATGGCATAAAAAGAAATCCAATGACATAAAAACAATAAAGAGTGTTACAAAAGATGGCACGTAAGGGGGCGCAGTCATATTAAAGGGGGGTGATGCTACTCAGCCCAAGTATATTATTTTCATGCAAGAATGAGGGCCCGGATGCCATACACTTAATTTTCCACAGAAATCATATTTTAGAGAAGCAATTAAAGTTTGTTTGGGAAAAAAGCTGTTTGTTTTGGGGAAAAAAACTTCCCTTACAAGTAAACTATTATAGCTGGTATTGGAAATAAAGACGGTTTAAAGTTCTAATTAAATAAATATTCTTAGGCAGAAAATAGCAGTTTTAGCTAAATTAAGAAATAGAAGGTTGAATAGGTGAGTCGGATCTATAAAATGAATACATATACCATACAATTTATGAAGAAACAAGATTACTTGGGAAATTGTTCATCAAATGCTCCAGACAGATAAATAATAACATTACTCCAATTTGTATAACATGAGTTAGCATATGAAAGAGCCCATTATTTTTTTCTTTTTCCTTCATTTCTTTATTCATTTTTTTTCTTTCACCTTTTATGGAAGAAATTCTATGCTATGGTTACATATCAGGATTTACTCTTAAAAAAATCAAGAATCTGCTAACAATGTCTCTTTCTTTGTTTCTCTTTCCTCTTTTTTTGCTTGTCAAATATATTATAATGATAATTTTTAAGGAAAATCTCAAAAATACATAACCATGATACTTAATATATTGCAGGAAGGCAGGTAGATTCAAAATCCAATTTTGAATGTGGAAAAGTATACAAAAATATTTGCAAAATAACAGTGACTTAAACCACTATTTCGATATTTCTCAAAATAATTTTTGAGTGTGTATGACCTATCTATGAAAATAAAGTAACAAAACTGCTAAATGAAGAGTGTTATTACTTTAGAATCATATGATAGCCATACATATGGGGTCCATAAATCTTAAACCAAAAATTGAACATATGATTTAAGAAAAATGTTTACACGTATTATGACATGAGATAGACTACCAGAAAATTTAGAAGGTAAGTTTACCATATATGCAAAACCACATGCAATGATTAACTTTCCCTTGGTTTAATGTACAAACCGTATTTCTTCTAGTAGGGGACCATGAGAAAATGTGATAGCTCTGTGATAGCTGAAAAATATTCCATCTTATTTCCCTTCAGTGGTTAAAAAGTAAAAAATTGGGTCCCCTTCCTTTCCTTTTCCTCACTTAATGTGTTCATCTGTGTTTGGTTGGGAATGGTTGATGGAAGATCATGTTGCACTCGCTAATTTTTCAAAAACTATACTAATCTGTGGGAAGTGGAAAGAAGGGAAAGATTGGTAAGTTTTAGGTACTAATTTTTATTTCTGTATATGCTTTTTTCTACAAGTAAGTAAAGTTTTTACAGTGTCTATTAGCCTATCCAGCACTGTACATATTACTGGAGGCTATTTTACACATAAATACAAAGTAGTTTCTGCACTATTTTAGTAAATACTGAATTATTTAGAAAGACAACCACTGTATGAATTAAGAGAAAGTTTATTTTGTTTAGTATTGTATGTGAGTCATTAATACAAATTTAAGATATGATCATTAATAATAAGTACGTGCCCACTACTGTCAGTGTCAGTAGTGGGCACGTACTAATGGGTGCAAGCAATTGTCTCTCTTGCGTTGTCCCTCTTTGGTTATTCATACCTGGGCATTTACATATTGAAATATACACTTCCTTACTATTATTTCCCTCTCTTTCTCCTTCAAATTACAATTAGGACATTATATTAACTATTTAAAATGTATTCATATAGATGTTTACATTTACTCTGAATTTCACTCCAGGATAGTAAAGGAAGTGTTACAAAATATTTATCATAAAAAAGAGGTATTGGATCAGATACGTTGAAAACAATCGTCTTAGATTAATGAGTTAATTGTATATAATGTTGGGATTCCTTGTTAGATAATAAGAAAAATCAGTACTCTTTTTATAAAGAAAACATCTATGTAATCAATAAGGATGATTGTATAATCTCCAAAATATACAAACAGCTCAGGCAGCTCAATATCAAAAAAATAAACAACCCAATCAAAAAATGGGTGGAAGACCTAAATAGACATTTCTCCAAAGAAGACATACAGATGGCCAGCAAACACATGAAAAGATGTTCAACATCACTAATTATTAGAGAAATGCAAATCAAAACTACAATAAGGTATCACCTCACACCGGTCAGAATTGCCATCATCAAAAAATCTACAAAAAATAATTTCTGGAGAGGGTGTTGAGAAAAGGGAACCCTCATGAATTTTTGGTGGGAATGTAAATTGATACAGCCACTATGGAGATTCCTTAAAAAACTTAAAATAGAACTACCATATGACCCAGCAATCCCACTACTGGGCATATACCCAGAGAAAACCATAATTCAAAAAGACACATGCACCTCAATGTTCACTGCAGCACTGTTTACAATAAGCAGGACATGGAAGCAACCTAAGTGCCCATCAACAGATGAATGGATAAAGAAGATGTGGCACATATATACAATGGAATATTACTCAGCCATAAAAAGAAACGAAATTGAGTTACTTGTAGTGAGATGGATGGACCTAGAGTCTGTCATACAGAGTGAAGTAAGTCAGAAAGAGAAAAAAATACTGTAGGCTAACACATATATATGGAATCTAAAAAAAAAAAAAAAAAGGTTCTGCAGAACCTAGGGTCAGGACAGGAATAAAGACGCAGACATAGAGAATGGACTTGAGGACATGAGGAGGGGGAAGGGTAAGCTGGGATGAAGTGAGAGAGTGGCATGGACATATATACACTACCAAATGTAAAATAGATAGCTAGTGGAAAGCAGCCTCATAGCACAGGGAGGTCAGCTCAGTGCTTTGCGACCACCTAGAGGGGTGGGATAGGGAGAATGGGAGGGAGATGCAAGAGGAAGGAGATATGGGGATATATGTATATGTATAGCTGATTCACTTTGTTATAAAGCAGAAACTAACACACCATTGTAAAGCAATTATACTCCAATAAAGATGTTAAAAAATAAATAATTAAAATTAAAAAAAAAAGAAAATGTGGTACATATATACAATGGAATATTACTCATCCATAAAAAGGAACAAAACTGGGTCATTTGTAGAGACATGGCTGGACCCAGAGGCTGTCATACAGAGGTAAGTAAGTCAGAAACAGAAAAATGAATATCGTATATTAATGCATATATGTGGAATCTGAAAAAATTGGTATAGACAATCTTGTTTACAAAGCAGACATAGAGACACAGACGTAGAGAACAAATGTATGGATACCAAGGGGGAAAGGGGGGAGTGGGATGAATTGTGAGATTGGGATTGACATATATACACTATTGATACTATGTATATAATAGATAACTAATGAGAACCTACTGTATAGCACAAGGAACTCTATTCAGTTCTCTGTGGTGACCTAAATGAGAAGGAAATCCAAAAAAGAGGGGATATATGTATACATACAGCTGATTCACTTTGCTGTACAGTATAAACTAACACAATATTGTAAAGCAACTATACCCCAATAAAAATTTAAAAAAAAATTAAGTTCAGTGCGGGGATTGCTACCAAATAATTCAGGTCAGGTCAGATTTTAACACCAACACAAATACTAAAATGTTTTCTTTTTTCAGAATTTTCTGGATTGGGGATTACAGCTAAGGGATGCTGGACCTTTATTCAAACTCTGATAATCTCTCACCGGGGGTAACAAAACAGCTTCTGAATTGCTCTTCCTGTTCTCCAATTCTTCAGCATCCCACCTATCACCCTTCTAAAACTGTGTTGGCCAATACAGTTGTCTCAGCCATAGAAAGGAATGAAATAATGCCATTTACAGCAACATGGATAGACCCAGAGATTACCGTACTAATAAGAATGACACAAATGAACTTACATACAAAACTGAAGTAGACCCACAGACATAAAAAACAAACATGATAATCAAAGGGGAAAGCAGGGGGAGGGATAAATTAGGAGTTTAGGGATTAACCTATACACACTACTATATATAAAACAGATAACCAACAAGGACCCACTGTATAGCACAGGGAACTCTACTCAATATTTTCCAATAACCTATAAGAGAAAAGAATCTGAGAAAAAATAGATATATACGTATGAATAACTGAATCACTTTGCTGTACACCTGAAATGAACACATTGCAAATCAACTATACTTCGATAAAATAATTAATTAACTAATTAATTACATAAAATAAAAATGAAACTGTGCTGGCCAATACAGTTGCCTCTGCTACATGTGGCTATTTACATTTAAATAAACTAAAATTAAACAGAAATAAAAGTTCAATAACAATTAAGTTCTCAATAATACTTGTGACTACTGGCTAGGTATTAGACAAGGCAAATACAGAACATTTCCATTATCAACAATAACTAGAGAGTGCTGTTTGATCTGCCAAATGGATTAATGACCTTTCATAAATCCTAAAGCTTATAGACTATATTTCGAATTCCTTAAAATGTCATTCCTAGATTGTCAGAATTTGGGTAATCTTACTAACATATCACTCTTTTCATGCCTCTTCCCAGCCATATTGCTACTAAAATTGTTCATCTATAATAACAGGAAAAAAGGTAGAATATATGGGCGTTCTACCTTCAGGTTGGTGGGTAGATGTGTAGACAGACGTTTACGAAAATTTTGTTCTTCTTCCAATTGTTCTACTTTCTTAGTAAAATAGGTGGAAATGATGATTGGGGAAGAGGTTGGAGGTGAGAGAGAAAATATGGTATCACTGTTTAAGAGCGTGGGAGAAGAAACAGAATTGAGGGACAGAATGATCGTTTGGCAGCTTCTAGACCCAGAAAAATTAGTGATCATGAATTTAATGGAGGAATAGCCTGCAGGTCGTCTTTTGTTTGGTTTCCTCTGGCCACAGTCAAATGCATGGAAGTAAACACCTAGAAGACAGAGAGTTGTTCACTAGAGTTGGTTTCTGACAAACAAGTCTAACTAATGGAAGGTCAACGAACTAGGCTGAATTGAAATTATGGGTTCTAAAGGTGTGCTATGGGGTACAAACAGGTTAAGAAGGGAAGACAGGACCAACAGGTGAAAACTTGGTCGAATCAACAAATTGCAAGTCCCAGTGTAGTCAAAAGATTGTTGGAGTTCTGTATTAGAGGACATGAACTAGAAAGATAGGGGGTGGTGGTCACAGAGGAGGGGGCTAGGAATAGCCATGATAGAAGGCTCACATTTACATGATCTAGGGAATATGTCTCTGGAAGTGGGTGCAGAGATAAGACGTGGGCAAAAACACTGAAAGAAGGGAAATCACCGAAACACAAGCCTAGGGCACTGAAAGAAGCATTTTCCTGGCTATCCATACCATTAACTATTATGACCAAGCAGTGTGGAAAAGAGGGACAGTGAGTTAGGAGATTGGGCAGTTTTTCAGCTCATTTTTTTTCATCAGCTACTTACATTTCCTTTTGGGGACATTTCAAGCCACAAACTGCCAATTTTTATCAAGTGATTTTCTAATTAAAAACTGGCCATCATCAAAAAATCTACAAACAATAAATGCTGGAGAGAGTGTGGAGAAAAGGGAACCTTCCTACACTACTGATGGGAATTTAAATTGGTGCAGCCACTGTGAAGAATAGTATGGAGATTCCTTAAAAAACTAAAAATAGAGCTACCATATGATTGATCCAGCAAACCCACTCCTGGGCATATATCCGGAGCAAACCGTAATTCAAAAAGATACATGCAACCCAATGTTCATTGCAGCACTATTTACAATAGCCAGGTCATGGAAGCAACTTAAATGTCCATTGATGGAGGAATGGATAAAGAAGATGTGGCACATATATACAATGGAATATTACTCAGCCATAAAAAAAGAACAAAAATGGGTCATTTGTAGAGACATGGATGGACCTAGAGACTGTCATACTGAGTGAAGTAAGTCAGACACAGAAAGACAAATATCATATATCACTTGTATGTGGAATCTAAAAAAAAAAGGGTACAAGTGAACTTATTTACAAAACAGAAGTAGAGGCACAGATGCAGAAAACAAACTTATAGTTACCACAGGATAAGGAGGGGGGGATAAACTGGGAGATTGGGATTGACATATACACACTACTATATATAAAATAGATAACTAATAAGAACCTGCTGTATAGCACAGGGAACTCTACTCAATACTCTGTAGTGACCTATATGGGAAAAGAATCTAAAAAAAAAAAAAAAAAACAAGAGTGGATATATGTATAACTGATTCACTTTGCTGTACACCTGAAACTAACAACCCTGTAAATCAACTACACTCCAATAAAATTTTTTTAAAAAGAAGATTAAGTTATATAAAATTTAAGTACTATAGAGATGCATAATGTAGAATTATATCTGTGACAGAAATTGCTATCTTTCCCTATTACCCATTTTCCCTTCTGAATGCAGAAACTACCTGTCGATGGAGACACGTATGGGAGAGGTATCAGAAAGGGCAAGAATACTAACGTGGGTGACAGCACCTTGCTGATTTTAGTAAGGTGACAGATGATCTGGGGCAAAAATCGATCACTCTGCAAGCGGAGAGAAAAGGGAAAATTGCTTGAAGCCAGAAACCTAGGAGTCCAGGAATCCGGACAGTTGCAGAACCAAAACAGTGAACTGTACCCTAAATCATGGGAGATGACACTGTCTTTCAGAATCTTTATCAGTGACCTCCTTTTAAGACTTTTCAGCTAGATCAATAAAGCTGGACCTAATGTGGGGATCAGATAAAGGTGCTGTGCTGCCTTCCCACCCAATAAACCTATTGTTTCAGATGGTGCCGAGGTAGTTGCCATGACAACCAAGAGGGTGATACAGACACGGCAACAAAAGCCAGTAAATATGGCAAGTGCAAGAAAGTTCTTAGAAAAGAATTTTGAGCACAATTATTGACACATAGAAAGGACTGGAGGAAATCTGTTCTAATTTCAACGTTCTCTGTAGCCACAGAAGATAGTGACCAAGGATCTATGCTTATGAATAGACAAAGGAGTTATTTTCTAAGAGCAGGATGGGTGTCTAATCAAAAAAATTACTGCAAGGTCTCTGCAATTCATGTCCCACAGGATTTCACCATTCCTATGGAACAATGTCTGCTGTGTGTCTCCCTTTCTTTTTCCAAAACCCACTATTTTATCACAGCTATCTTGCTCTGCTATTATATATGCATATGGGGTGGGGGAGAGGTAACTAACTCACTTATTGGTGTGTTCATTGCCAGACTATCAGGATCCACAGCTAGCAATGACTTTGTATTATCGAGATATCCTGCACTTTGAGTTGGATTCAGCAATTGAGGCAACTTTGGGGTATTTTTCGTAATAATGAATGAGTATCTTAATGTATAAGGGAAAAACACTGTACATGGATACTTGGGTGGACAAAAAGATTTGAACTGTGGCTGAAACTACTCTCACCCCATATTCATTCTCTCCTTCTTCCTTTTAGTAAGAGGCTTCATTTTCCCTCACCCATCCCCAAGGTTTAGCTGGGTGCGTGCCTGTCCAGGGAGAAATGACATGTCTCAACTCCTCTTTTAGTTAAATATGGTTACTAGACTAGGTTTTGTAAACTTCTGGATTAATATTTTGTAGACACATCCACTTCCCCTACACACTGTCCCTCTTTGCTGGTGAGACCACATAAGTGGCAAAAGTCCAGTTTTGATTATGCAGAGATGACTCCTTAGCAATGATCAAATCTGTCCATGTTTTCTTTCTAATTTCCTTCCCTTGTTGAAGAAAGCATTTCCTCTTTCGAAATCTTGTATTTTCTTCTCGTCCCTGTAAAGTTGCTGTTTTGACTCAGCTCTTTCTCTTGGGTTGCTTGCCATCAGAGCATAAGCACACGAGAGCAAATGGTGTCGCCCCCAAGTGTGCCAGGTCACCGGCAAGGTCCTGATCCCTCAGAGCCTAACTTGCCTTATCTTTAAAACTGTAAATCATAATAATATTTACCTCATAGGGTTTTCTGTGGAGAAAAGTAGATAATGAATATAAAATGCTCATCAGAATTCTAAACAGGTACTATTTATCACCACAATCCTACATTATTAAAAATAAAAAGATAGATTTCAATAAACCATCTTGAAAGAACATCAATAATACAGTTTTAAAATTTAAGTAGCAAAACGATACAATATAACTCCATTGATAAAAAAGCTGACTTCTGCATATATGTTCATGTGTGCATACGTATGTCTGAATAAGCATGAAAAATTGTAAGAATGGGAATCAAAATGTTAATAGTAACTCTCTTAAGGAATGGGAAACAGTTTTCAAGGGCTACGACTTTTAAAATAGCAGGATTATGTGAGATTTGTGGTTTCTGTTTTATGGCTATTTTTATTATTTTTGATTTAAAAGCTCTTCAGATAAGCAATTGCAATTAAAGCTACAAATTTATAGATAGATACGATCAAATCTATTTTCAAGGCCCTTTTGCTTTATGGAAAATCAATTTGTTAATTACATTTTAACAAGTCAGAATATTTTTTTAAAAGTCTGCCTCACAGTATTTTTTGAGCTTGTCTATGATTTAAAGTACTGGAAGCTTCTTCCATGCAGTTGCTAGGTAACAGCTCTTCAGAAAGCAGTAAGCAACAGTGGACAGTGCATGAAACCAATCTAGTCCTAGATTTTGATTTACAGAAATCAAATATCCTTTGGAGAAAGAGCTTTTAAAGAGAAACACGAAACAGGGTAAATTTTAAAAATTGAATGTTATTTGTTTTTATTTTATAGGGAAAGAGTTTATTACATAGACCGACTGAACAAATTGCATTATAAACCTCTCACATAGCCTTCGCTTATTAGACTCTGTTTATAAGCATGAGTGGATTGATTGCCATGAAAATTGCCTCTTTTTCTTCGAGGAGAGTAATCTCTAACAATCGAGTTTTATTTTGATCCTGTTGCTTTAATCAATAAAATACCAGTCGGAGTGTGTGTGTTTGTGTGTGTACATGAGCAGACATCATACTTCTGCCAATTCTAGGACTGTGAACCATTCAATGGCTAAGAATAGGTTTAAGTAAAGCTTTAAAAGTCATTTAGTTTCACAAGATCTAAATACAAGATGCTTATTAAATATACAGAATTCAACCCAGTTTGACGCTGGCAACGTTCTATAAACAGACGTATTTCACTTCAGTAATATTGAGTATAAAACACATTTTTGTGTGTTTCTAATTGCTTGAATCCTTATGTTAATGCTGTAATTTTTTTAATGTATCATACTAATTAAGTGCTCAAAGGGGAATCATTTCCTGTATCCTAGAGCAAAACAGTTTAAATTTTAATAACCTCCTTTATTTTAAAACATGTCACAGAAACAGCAGTCTTAATATTTTTTGAAAAATTGCTGACCTCAAAACTCCATTTATTTAGGTACTAACCGAAAGTATTCATTTCTCACTAGCTCATGATAGTAATTGATGTCATGAGAGTTAAGGATATAGTTATTGAATTGCCTTAACATATTATAATAATACTAATCCCAAATAGGATTTCAAGTTTTATGCTAAATGGTACATATATATGTATGTATGCATGTGTGTTATTAAACCTCACAAAAGTTTTATGATATATATTGTGTTAAACAGTTTTCAGATAAGCAATTAGATGTTCAGAGAGGTCAAGTTACTTGCCTAAATCCATTATTAACTTAAATTCACACAGCCTATAAAGAACTCTACAAAAGCTATACAAGTCTAAAATTGATTAAGGAAGCACATTACAATAAGTGAATCTTCTAGTGGTTTTTCTCTCCCCTGAACTTACTTTAAAGCTTACTACTTGCTACCAGACGGACAAGTGGTTCAAACAACCTCTTAATTGAACTGAAAAAATACAAACACCACGTATCCCAAAACCCCATCACTTAATGAGGGAGTTTGGAAGGAATGTGGCCAAATCTGACCTTGAAATCAATTCCATTGCTTTTCAATCACACACACCCCAAAATCATAGCTGGACTAAAATGATTTGAGTCACTGATTCAAAGGGATTTTGAAAGATCTCTAGAAAATTTATTAGTAGCAAATATACTGCGATAAATTTTATAAAGGACATAAATGCAAGTGCTCTAAGAAGATACAAAAGGATACCTTTCCTGCTCTGCAGGAATCAGAAATAGTATCCCCAAAGAAGTGATGTTTAAACTAAGATTTTTAAGGATAATTAACAGTAGTTAGTTGAAAGGTGAAGAAAGCATGCAGAGGTGATTTTCTTAAAAGTAAATCAGAGAGGCAGGAGGATATTTAAATTTTTATGGAGATAAATTAACAAAGAAAGAGGTTTGAAGATTAAGGAGAGAAAACTATCACAAGGTTGCTGACAAGGTACAACGTGATGGGGTCCAGCCTGGAGATAAGGAAATCCTATTGTAACAGGAGAAAAGCAGGAAATGGTAAGTGAAAAGGAAGTAACACTAGGAAAATTCGGTAGCAAAAATCTGAGGAAATTTTCACTCATTGCCTTCCCCTACCTAAGAATTAAGAGGTGAACTAAAGATTGAAATGGTAACTGCAAGAGTAAGAGCGTGTTTTGATAAGGAAAAAAAAATCCACACTGTTAAGGGCCTGTGAGCTGCCAGAACATGAGTTCACAGTGATACAAGTCTGATCCACCGTGTGATTTTTTTTTTTTCCTAGCAAGGCTCAGTCAAGGAGCAGGAAAAAAGAATCCATCTGATAAGAATTTTGTTTGTTTGTATGTTTGTTATTGTCAATCAGGAGGCATAAAAAGTTAAAACAAAGGAAAGCAGTATATACAGATATGAGGTTGGCTGAATGACAGACCACAGAGTTCAGGTGGTTTAAAGAGGACAGGACAGAAAAAAGGAAGGTGAGGCACAGAAGACTCTAGACCGATAAGGCATCAGAGCTATGCTTCTCAGCTGTTCGTGATGAAGGACAGATGTTTCTTTTCTTTTTAATTTCCAATGCATTGCAGACACATATGCAGTTCTAACGTGCATGCCTGTATAGAACTCAAGCCATACGTGACTCACCTATGAATATGATATGATCCAAACCAGTCTACTCGCTTATCAAAGAGACAACACACTGTGGTGCACTAGGGTGTCACAGCAATGGCAGATTGCTATCAAAGTTTCTAAATGCTCACTGTCAATTTGGTATTTATTTTATAGCCTAGTAAAAGTCTGTAGACTGAAACTGGTTTTTGGCCCACACTTTGAGTAGCACTGCGTTAAAAGCTAATTGATTTACAATGTTGGGCCAATCTCTGCTGTACAGCAAAGTGAAAAAATAAAATAAAATAAATTAAATAGGTCTCACATCAAAAAAAATAAAAAAAGCTAATTGAAAAGCATTGCATCAATGAAGTGGAGGGGAAGGCTTTAAATAGCACTAGATGGTTGAATTAGCAAAACGGAAGATTGAGTTTGGGTATTGTGAGGTCTGAATAGTGTAAATAGGCCTGAAATCACTTGGGAGGACGTCAGGGGACAGGTATACACTCCACTACATATCTTTTTCACTCTAAATCTCTGGAAATCATTGTCAATTAAACTGGAAAACAGACTTTCTGAACCACACATTCTATGAAGACTAAAATATAATCCCAGCATTTGTAGAAATACATTATAAAGTAGGAAAATGTTGCAAAGGTGCTCCTGTACTTGACTGAAAGAATCATTACATTTGGAGCCACAAGGCATAAGTTCGAATTCCACGTCTTTAAGCACGTTAAGGCTTTGAGCAACTATGCCTAGTATCATATTAGACAAGTTGGTATAGTTATTTATCTCTGTCTTACACAAATGTAAACTTCAGATTGAAATAACACAGAAGAGCATACAGCAAACTACAGCAAACTCCCATGATAAGTAAAGTTTTTTCTTTCATAAAAATAGACAATAAGTGGAAATATGCACTTCTGTGAGTACACACCTTTTCCTTACCAAAGACAGAAGATGCTACGATCTGCCTGATCTACCCACGCAAACGACAACCTATAGCCATATTTATAGTTGTCATGTATAACCTGAGACAGCTGTTTTCAGCCATGTCATTACTCTGGACAAAACTGCAAAGGAAACTCTCACCTCATCTCTTCTATTGGGTATTTAGGATACACTCATTGGCCACTGCCAATGAGTGTATCCTAAATACTGTTTTTCAGCAGTCTCCCATAATAATCAAATCTTTTCCTTTCCCTCCAAAATGTCCATGCTTACAGAAATAAACAGGTAGATAGACGCTACTATCAATTAGATATTCATCTAACAATCTTAATAAAGAGACGTACAAAAGATGATTGAAATTTCAATTTTACCAGGAGGCATATTCAATTTAAAAGGAGTTTCTTAATGCAAAGTGAGGTTGACTTAATGGGATAATTGAGGCATGTGTCTTGTCTTGCTGAGTCCTTGCCTACTATGGACTATTCTTCCACCAACCAGCCCCTACAATTTTTCAACATGATGTTCACATCAACAGATTCCAAAAAAATGAAGTAAGTTAGGCATTTCAGTCCTTCATGATCCACACATTCTTTTTGATCTTAGGAGATAATTCTAGGGGTTGCTAAAAACTCTGTCTTAAGAAAAGTAACTATTGGAAAAATAAACTGATTTGAACTATTACATGATGGATCCTTGGATAATCCAGAGGCAAAAATCATAAAGAAAACATTGATGATTGTGCAAGAAGGAGACAAAAATTCTGTTAGTTAAAAACACCATGAACACAACCGAAAGACAATTGGCAAACTGAAAAAAAAAAATGCAACTTTCAAAAAGTCAAAATGTTAGTAATTTTAGAATACAAAAAATCTCTACAATTCACTAAGAGAAAAATAGTCACCTCTGTAGAAAATAACGGTAAAGCGATGTTTTATACACAAATGCACACACAAATTAAATGTACAATAGATACATGGAAATGTGCAACTGTTAGTAATCAAAACTTTAAAATTAAAACAAACTATTAGTGGCAACACCACATGTCTCTTAACAGCACACATTCTGGAGACAGAAAACGTGCATTTAAGGTCCAGCTGTACCACTAAGTTATGGTACCATCAGCATTTTACTTAACATCTTCCTGTCTCAGTTTTCTCATCCGTAAAAGGGGAATAATACTGGAATCTACCTGTGGCAGCTAGCCTTCCAGACAGCCTCTATGACAGGCTTTAGATCCTGTGTCATTCCCACCTACACAGAATAGGACTGATCTTGTGACCAGTAAGATACTGTGGAAATGACAGAGTGTGATGGCCAAGGCAAGGACATTCTGGCTTCTGCCTTAAGGAAAAGTCTAAGAGGTAAGGAACTGAGGCCTCCTGCCAACAGCCAGCACTAACTTGCCAACCATGTCAGTGAAAAGGGGACCACCCTGGATGCAGATCTTCCAGCCCAAGTCAAGCCTTCAGATAACGTAGCCCCAACTGACATCTTTACTGCAACATCACACATAACCTGATTATTACTCCTCCCAAATTCCTGACCCACAGAAACTGTGAGACAATGAGTGTTTACTGGTTATACTGTGAAGATGTGAAGTCATTAACTCAGTATCAGCAATAGATAACTAATCTACTATCTTAACAAGGTTGTGATGAAAATTCATTGAGCTACAATACTCTGTAATGACCTATATGGGAAAAGAATCTAAAAAAGAATGGATATATGTATGTGTAGAACTGATTCCCTTTGCTGTACAGCAGAAACTAACACAACATTGTAAATCCACTATACTCCAATAAAAAATTAATTAAAAAAGGAAAATTCATTGAGTTAATCTATAAAAAGTAGTCATTGCATATAGTAAGCATTAAATAAATGTCAACTGTCACAATAATAATAATATAGTTCTTATATTATTTTTCATTCAGCCAAGGGGCAAAAGTTAAAAGGAATATTGCTCACTCCTGCAATGATAAGTTATTCATTTCTGGAGAGCAAATTGGTATTGTGTATTAAAAACCATAAAAGTACACATACCATTTAACCTAGGAATTAAACTAGATAATCATCTTAAGGCTATTATAACACAAGTTCACAAAAACCTCTTTTATGATAATCGAGCTTTTATTTTACTTTTTTTAGTTCCAGACAAAACTGAATCTTAAGAAGCTGAAAACCTAATAATGAATAACAAATCGAAAAACAAACTGATTTTGTCAAAATTACTAATTTACAATTTCAACATATTACAGATTTCTTTTTCTTATTTTTAAACATGTAAACTTCCAAAATTTTTTGGAAATAACTTATCTCAGCTAATTACATTCACCTTGGTGGTTTTAAAAATAGCTACCCCTTTTTAAATTGACTTATTTTTCATTCCTTATTGGAAGGTGAATTTAACATTCTCAAGGAGGAACTAGGTATTGGCTAATTCATCAGATTTAGTCCTTATGATTTACTACACAGAATAGCTTGATGGTTTAAATGAGAACTGGGCACCAATGAAAGTTGTCATTATATCAATATATTAAATGAGAGTTGGTTGTGGGTTATATAACAATATGCTAATTGCACAGATCTAAGTTCACATACATTATCTTTTACCCACATAATAGTGATATTTCAGGTCTATACAAACATATTATACCCTATACAAACATAACCCCTTGTTGTAATTAAGTTAACATCTTCCCTGCTTAGATATAACTATTTGCAAATTTTTTCATGGCATTAATTACACTTGATAATTTGGATCTCGTGGGAAAAATGTGAAAATATAAGCTCCATAAATAAATTAAAAACAACCATCTTCAACAAACTTACCTTCTAGCTAGTATTACATTTCCATATAAAATACAATTTAATGTACATAAATAGTATTAATAAAATTGTTACCCTACTTTAAGGAATTTCCTATCTTGCTTATTTCATCTGTACTACTCTTCATTTTAATATAATTTCTAACAATGAATTATAGGTGCATAATTTATATACACACCACATCTTGTATATCTTATGTATGTGTTCTCATATGAGACACTTTACTTCTTTCTACGTCTATTCTTACAATAAAAACTGTAATGGATGTCTTTTTATTTAAATGTTGTGTGCAGGTCATATTATTTCCTCATGAAAGCTTCACATAATTGTATAAACCGATACTAGCTGATGTATCCATCCTTTTTGGATTTCTGCACGTGCATCCTTTTACTACTTTATACAGTACTCTCATACCAAGCATTTCCCAATACTTCCAGAGTAGCATTCTACGGACACATATTTTAATGACACTGCTAGAAAAAACGAATGATGCAGAAAAAGTTACGGGGTCTGTACCTAGATTTCTGGTGTTCTTTTCCTGTGTCACTCCTTCTCCTGTAGAATTCCTTGTTACCACATCATGGTGGAAGATTACTTACTTATTTGAAAGCTTTTTGTGAGATAATAGAAAGGATATATATTGATTTCTATCCCCAGTTTTCCTGACACAGAACTCCTGAAACCATTGTAATATCCTGGTTGATAAGAGCACTCAGAACATCTCTTGTTATTATATTTGGCTTCAACCCAGTCGCTGACACAGAGCTCTTAAACCTGTTGTAAATTCCTAAGTGATAAGAGTACTCGGAGCATGTTTTGTCCTAATGAGGTGGCTCTGGGTGGGCTTCTGGATGGCTCCAGGATGGGACTGGTCACCAGAAAGACCAAGTTGTGATTAGAAGCTTGGAATTTTCAGTTCCAACCCCATCTTCCAGAGAGGGTAGAGGGGCTGGAAGTGGAGTTAATAAATGGTCATGCTTATGTGAGGAAATCTCCATAAAATACCAGTAGTCAGGGGTCTGGAGGGCTTCCAGGTTGGTGAACACATCTACCCTGGGAGGCTGATGCACCCCAAATCCACAGGGACAGAGGCTCCTGTGCTCAGGACCCTCCCAGGCCTTGCTCTATTTACCTCATCATCTGGGGGAGTTTTGCAGGTCTGGTCCCTTAACCTGTGGGATCTGATGCTATCTTTGAATAGACAGTGTCAGAATTGAGTTGAATTGTAGGACACCCAGCTGGTGTTGCACAGAATTGCTTGGTGTGGGGAAAAAAAAAAAAACCACACATTTGGTGACCAGAAGTGTCAGAAGCGAAGTGCTTGGTGTGAGAAGTAAAGGTCACAGCAGAGAAACAGGAGGAAAGACCTGGGGTTTCCCCGACACAGGTGGAAAACTGTACTTTTTTTTTTTTCCTTTTCACTATTTCATACATTTTTGCATATTTTCCTTTTCACTATTTCATACATTTTTGCATTCTCCTGAGTTACAGTATTACTTTTCAACATTCTTAACAGATCATTTAAGTTTTTAAATCATATGAGTTAAATGAACATCTAAGCAACTACAAATAGATTCATTAACTGTTATAGTATAATTCATATTAAATATGAGAATACACAAACAAGAGATGGAAAGTTGCAAAGATAAAATTATTTCTCACTCTTCTGTGGCTCTCACAGTCAACTTATTATGAAGTCTAGAGAACATCTGAAATGATTCGTGAATCCGTTCTCACCCTGAACGACCATTAGCTTCAATCTCTCAGTATCGCTCACCTGAACAAATATAATAACTTCCTAAATAATCACCCCATGAGGTCCTTTTTGTCCTCTTCCCTGCGCTCCATATTTCCCCTGGAGTCACTCTGTTAACTAGTTAAAAATTTACACCTTTACCTAAAACCTTCATTAGCCTCTCATTGCTTCTCCAACAACATTCCAATTCTTTAGTAAAGCCTAATTCACAATCGCACACACACACAACACCCACACATGCGCATGTTTACAATATGTCCTTACGCAGTATGATTTGAGGCAATGTTAGATTAAATAAACATCCCATTATAATATTTGCTCTCTCCACTTGTTGGCTGTCCTAGTATTAGGATCTCATTCTTTTGGGGTTAAAAATTGTGTTTTAAGAGACTCTTTTCAATACAGAAGTAACTATTCCAGGAACAGGGATATTATATCAAATCATGAAAACTTTACTAAATTAGAACATAATTGGGATCATGAGTTTTGATATATAAGGAGGGTGGCAAGGGTTGAGGAGGAGAATTCTAAGGTTACAAATGAAGTTCTCTGTAGAAAGAAAAAGCTCAGTTGAAATGCTATTCTTGGGATGAATGTAAAGGTGCACTCCCTGGTTATTAAAGGGTTAGAGGTAAAGAAAATTAGAAAATCTGCCATTGGAATAGATAGCTACTCCATCTTCATCTTCATTATACCACTAGTGCCTAGAACAATTTATTGCTCACAGTAGGACTCAATAAAAATGTCTTGAATGAGTAAGCAGGAATAAAAGAGGATATACCGGTTTTCTTTATGAAACATTCATATCAAGAAACTACTTTACAGACTGAAAATCATAGGCCTGGGTTGTGATAGAATATGTCTGGCACTTTCCTAAGACAGAAGAAGAAACACGCTTCTCTGGTTTCCAGAATCATGAAAATGAATCTTTGAGAAATATACAACCATAAGAAAATTAATGGAGAAAAACATAAAGATGCTTTGAGTTAATTAAATTATAAGCGGTCCTCAAGAAAATGGCTTTAAAAACCTAATGGTCAGCAGCAATTAATCAAGTGTCAAAGAGAAAAGGCAGGAAATATGGTTTGGCCCATATTTTAAACTTGTAAAAGTCACAGAAAGGAAAAACAAATACAAGATTGATATTTTATTAGGAGGAGCAAAATACAGGAATGCATTTAACTTAAAAATAATCCACAGCAATGTTAATTTTTAAATTTTTGATTAAATGGGCCATGGCTATATAAGAAGTTAACATTCCAGGAAGGGTGTTATGTGAAAGGCTACATAGAAGCACTCTGTTCTATATATACCATTCTTCTGTTGATCTAAAATTACTTCTACAAAAAAACTTAAAAAGCAAATGCAATTAAAAATAAAATGTTGATTTTCATCTCTTAGGGGTGAAAATGTTATCTTGGCTATGTAGCAGAATGTCATTCTTAGGAAAAACATGCTTATGTAAAAATGTGTGTGTTTGTGTGTGTGTGTGCCTGTGTGTGTGTAATACACAGAAGATGAAACAAATGTGGAAATGTTCACTGTTGAATGTAAATGGGGGTAATACACATTTTCATTGTATAATTTTAAAACTGTATGTTTGATTTTTTTGCAAAGTGAAAAATAGTGGGAAAAAAAAGTAAAAACTCCAAATTGTGCTGGGTCTAAAGATGGCCTTATGTTAAGTGGTTTCTGATAATCTTCACAATAAGACAAAAATCAAAAAGAAAATATTTCCATCTAAAAATGGAGAATTTTCAAAGTTTTGGTAATTTATCTTTGAAAATATAAGAATTCAAAGCATTATGTTTTTAAGTAGGTTGAAAGAATGAAGTTTAACATGGTGTCTATGTGGGTGTATATGGGAAATGAAGAAATTATTCAGCATGAAGAACTCACACATCACCATTTGGTAAAAGCCAAGCCTTGTGCATACATATGTTATCTAGAAACAGCTAAGATAATTTCCAATATTTATATTGCTTAGAAATATTTTTCCACTCTCTTTTTGGGGAGGAAAAATTGAGGCATTGGAGTGTCTGGTGCGCCAGTAAAAACCGATGGCTAAACTTTTAGTCAAATCATTTCTCCAATATGTGCGTATGTGTGTGTGTGTGTGTGTGTGTGTGTGTGTGATTTTAAACAATATTGTTTTTATAACGGTAGCCATCCATGACTATATACTATAAGAAAAACATATGTTTATAGAGTATTGTCAATGATATTGTTAGAAAGTATTTCCTTTTGCCCATTTTAACTTTTCTTGCAATTAAGATCTTTTTTTGTTTCTTTTTTTAAGTTGCCAGAACTCACTCCTATAGTTCTAGTATCATGAATCATTCTTCTCGGCACACTTTAGTGGTGAAGGAGAAAGAATTTTATTCATTCAGCACTTTACTATTGTGGTCTGATTCTTCCATTCATTCATGAACTTTAATTCAAATCTGTTACTTAGGAAATATCATCATCGAAGCATGGGAAATAAAATTCATAGAAAATTCACAAATCACTTACAAATTGATTTTATGTTCCTCACTCCTACAAATTTATTTACAGACATATGTTTACATTCTTTACTCCTACTTGTGGGTGAAAATTTATCAATTTGATTTTTATGCCTTCCTATATTTGTTAAAATGAAGTGGGAAATTTCCAGAGAACCCAGTAGTTGAAAGAAAATTAGTCGATAAAGAAAAGGGAATTGAATAGTCACAGATGACCTAACACTTTATTTGGCAGGGGGAGTATAGAGTGGGAACCTAAATTTAGCAATTAATTTACTCAGATAATAGGGGTTCACCCTCTCACAGATTTTCTGAGTAATTTCATCTGATTAGGAGACAAACAGCAAAGATTTTCCATTCAAGTGACAAACTGGAGAGTACAGTTCATTCTTTAAGTTCATTCAAGGCTTTGCAGTAAAGGAGTTCTTTTCCTAGTCAGGTACATATTTTTCTTGTCCATTTGTTTTGTTTTGTTTTGTGTATTTTTTTTAAAGAATTTCGGAATGTACAGTGAAGAAAAAGATATGGGTTTGGTTTTATTCTGATTAAAACGTGGGCTACAGAAACACATCTAAAAACTGAACTACTATAATGTTTTGCCTTTTTCATCACAGTTTTGTCACTAAGGAGAGACAATTTATGAACAGTTCAGCAATGTGGAGGCGAATCTTTTTTCCAGGTAATTTCAGGTCAAATATTTGACCTGGAGAGGCTTTACTGGAATTGCTAGTCCCACAAGAGGCTGACAAAGAGTACAAGATGTTATAAAACCACATTTTTCTATTAGTCATAGCTAGGGAACACTGCCATTACCTCTTCCTATGTTCAGTACCAATTCCCACTTTTAAAAAAGAAGTGCATTGACAAAATTATTTCTCACAGGAAAAAAGATTTAACATAACCAAAGCTATATTACCATTCAATTTTTCATCTACAGAGGTTGACAAAAAATAATCCACTAGAGTCATTTAAAAATAATGATGTTGGGACTTCCCTGATGAAGCAGTGGTTAAGAATCCACCTGCCAATGCAGGGGACACGGGTTCGAGCCCTTGTCCGGGAAGGTCCCACATGCTGTGGGGCAACTAAGCCCATGCGCCACAACTGCTGAGCCCACGCGCCTAGAGCCCGTGCTCCGCAAGAAGAGAAGCCACCGCAATGAGAGGCCCACGCAGCACAACAAAGAGTAGCCCCCGCTCGCCGCAACTACAGAAAGCCCACGCGCAGCAACGAAGACCCAACACAGCCAAAAATAAATTTAAAAAAACATATAAAAAAATAAAAACAAAGCTGTGAAAGAATGCTGGCATCCATATACTGAAAGGAGGAAACAGTGAGTTTAGGCTGACATCGATGGTATGAAGATGTAACTGTCTCCTACAATACACAAATGACATTCATTATTGAAAATATGATGGGAATATGAGAGCAGCAATAAGTTTATAGATACAATTTGTAAATACTCAGGAGAAAAAGGAAAGGGAGTGTTTTGAAACAGCCTAAGTAAAACCTGATTATGGCATGGACAAGGGTTGTGTCTGTGGATAAGACTGAGATATTCAGGGAGTGGAACCATATACCACTTGATGGATTGGATACAAACAATGGAATAATGAAAGACTCATGGGTTTTGGGCTTGAGTTCTAAGTATTAATAGATGCTGCTGGGAAGAATGGGGGTGAAACAGATTTTAGGTCAGGGAAAATCAGTAACTATCTCTAGATATCTTAATTTTGAGACAGCTATTAGAAACCTAACAGGAGACACTGACTATTTATTTAGAGGAACAAGACAGGAGTTCATAGTGGATATTTGAGGGAGAGACTCAATTTTGGAAATCAAATAAATGGATGAGCTCCCATAAGGAAAAGGTATTCTAGGAAAAAAAGAAAATTCTTTTGAATTTTCTTCGTAGAATATCTTATGATATGTGGATAATGGCAATTTTATTTCTCTTTTTCCAATACTTATTCCTTTTATTTATTTTTGTAGTCTTAATGCATGCCTTAGGATTTCCAGGACAATGCTGAGTAAAAGTGGTTTTAGTAGGCATCCTTGTTTGTACATAATCTTAAAGACAGACTCTCAATATGTGACCACTAAATATTTGTTTTCCTCTAGGTTATTTTGTAGATAATCTGCCTTAGGTTAAGAAGTTCCTTACTTGTAGCTTCCTAGCATTTTATATTTTTCTGTTTTTAAAATTTTGAAGGGATGTTGAATTCTCTCTCAAATGCTTTTTTGTATCCATTGAAATAATAATAATATTTTCTTCTTTGAAATGATGATCTACTTCTAGAATAATTCCAACTTGGTGATGATACATTATTTTTTAAATACATTACTTTGCTAATATATTTTCTATAATTTTTCAACCATGTTAATCAACTAAATTGGTCTCTAATTATCATTTCCCATACTATGCTTAATGAGTTTTGTATCAAGGCCATAATCCCATACAATGAGTTAGGGAGACATCTTTCTTTTTCTGTTCTCTGGAAAACATGTGCAAACTGAAAATTATGTGCTCTTTGAATGTCTATAATAAGCTCTTTGTAAAGCTTCATGGGAAACCCTCAGTTACTTTTCCTGGAGACAAAGATAATACAGACTATTAGGAGGGTGAGACATAGGTATTCAAGATTCATGACAATCATCAATTTGATAGGTACTAATTACTAGTGGCTGATGTTCTTTTGAGTAACTTTTTTAATCATAACAACCCTATGGGATAGTTTCTCTTATTACCCTCACTGTACATATTGAAGAACTCAACCTTGAGAGATCAAGAAGCCTGAGATCATGCAGTCATTACATAATAGAACAAAGATTTGACTGAGGTCAGCCTCATTCCAGAATTTGCAATATATATCTATTCACTTTGACAAATTTATTATAAAAAAGGGCAAACTGCTGAAAATAAATACTGTTTTTCTATGAACCAATTTGTGTTTATTTTCTTCTTGAAAATTGTTGTGATTAAATTAATCAAATTATCTGTGAAGGGTATTTTTATTTTACTTGAATCATTACAATTTATACTTGGGCTCATATTCAGAAATCTTTTATTGTAACTATTATTTTCCTGAGGATTTTGTTCTTTCTAACTCTAGGCTCACTATGTTAACTTTCTCTCTTGTTGACATGAGTAAGAGCATATCTTTTCTATTGCTGAAATCATGTCCATATGGACTTTTCTTCTGTGAATCTGATCAAAATGTAGAAAATAATTGTATTTATAATTAATACTATAAAAATTCATATAATAATTGTTTTTATAATTAATACTATAATAATTCATTCAAATAATAGTGTAACAATTCCATAATTTACTTTAATGAATGCCTACAGTCTTTTTGTTCAGGAGAAAATGATCCATAAATTATATAAATGGTATATCTGCATAAAGTAATAGTTACTAGGTTGCTACATATGTTTTTGCTTTCTAATATTTTCCATACATGTCAGTTGACTTTTGAAGTTCTCCCTTTCATATTTTAAAAATGTGGATTTACTTTAAAAAAATACATCAATGATAGTCATGCTAGGAGTTCTATAATTTAGGGGACGTGAAGAAAGTAATTAAATAAATGGAAATAAAAATATATTTTATATCTTGTGATAATTGGAATCATGCTGTTTAATACTCATGAGACTACAAGGACAAAAATATAATATTACCAAGTAAATATGATTTAAGATTAAAGCAATTATTATTTTATTACAAACAGTATTCATTATCTATTGCTGTATAACAAATGACTCCAAAATTTAGTGGCTTAAAATAATCATTTCATTTCTCAACATTCTGTGGGTCAGCATGGATTTTTGGGTTGGTTGATGGGTGAGTTGGGAGCTAGGGAGGTGGGGTGCCAGGGATGGATGAGCCTCACTTTCCATGTGATTTTTCATCCTTGGAAAGACTAAATCGGGATTCTTCACAAGCAGTCTCTGGGTGGTGTTCCTATGAAAGGCAAGCAAAGGCTGGATGGCCTTTTAAGGCTTAGTTTCTAAAGTCACACAATGCCGCTTTTGTCACAGTGCATTGGTCAAAGCCAAGTGACAGGACAACCCATACTCAAAGGGTGGAGAAATAGATTACACCTCCTCATGGAAGAAGCCGCAACGTGGAATCACAACAGGACACAGACACAGGGAGCATGGCTCATTGGAAGCCATTATTTTAACAACCTACCACACCAACGAAATGACAGCTTGATATACTGCCTTTTGAAAGGTTAAGTCCATAATCTTTTTAACCTCATGCTGAGATATAAAGCACATTATATTGGTTTGAGAGTCTCATACATCACCCCAAACTGTTTCTTATGACATTTTAATGAAACCAGGGTGCTTTCATCTTTTCATATTATAAAAAGAGTTCCTCTGAGATGTTTTAATCTCAGCCATAAAAGAATACAGACATTATTAAAACGAATTTCAGCAGATGCCATAAATGAGAAATAATGAGATAAACTATTGGGATAGAATTTTAAAACTGTTCATTTTGATGGATTTATCGAAATAACAGCAAAATAAGAATGTGAAAGAATCAATTCAAATCATTTTGTAAAATGATTTGTTTGTAAAATAGACAATTCCAGTGAGTTTGGTCTGTTGTGAGCACATCAATGGCTTGCTAAAGGGAGAAAAACTAAAATCTGCTCTGAATTTTAGTTATAGCACATTCAAAAGTAAAAATTGTTTTCCCAAACGACATATTGTTTTAAGATCCACATTCAATATTCATTTATTGAAGACCTAATATGTTTCAGATATTATTTATTTAATCCTTACTGCTAATTCTAAACAATGGAATAGAGACATTATATTATTATGGTCATTTAACAAGAGAAAAATATAGGAGCAAAAATACTAATATGTTGAGCTAAATCTTAAATGTTGGCACTCAAAGTTAAATATATTTTTAAGAACTTTAGTGCTGTGCCATTACTATCTTCCTAAAAATTTTATCATAGCAAGTCATTATGAGGTATGAAGATTTCGCAAAATATTCCTTTTCCTAAATAATATTAAAAATAAGGCAGCTTAGTTACAAACTTTTTTTAGATAAATAATTGGCACTTCTTGAATGTTAATAACAAATGTAACTGGCCAAGAATGGAATACTTTACATGTATTTTTCCATTCAATTTCAAAAGACTGTCTACAAAGGAGGTACTGTTACTTTTAATTTTCGGTTTAGGAAACAGGCTTAAAGAAACCCTGGCACCATCTAAACCATTTAAATTCACAGAGACCATTTAAATTCTCAGAATCTTTGGTTAGTACTTTAAAAAAATCTTCAAAACAGATTGTAAAATGCTGCCAAAGTTGAGAGTCATTGCTTTAAGTTGTTTCCTATACTTTTTTAGAAAAAAGTGATGTCATTAGCAGCAAGGTTAAAAGATAAGAGTCAGAGAAAATTGAATAGCAATAATTTCATGATTCTCATCATTATTTTAAAATTTCTTAGTGTTTATAATGTTTCTTTTAAATATCATATGCTAATAGGTAAGCATTTTAAGGTATGTGAATACATCTTCTGAAGGACATACATTTTGCAAATGCATACTTAAAATGATTTACATTTTAACGATTTTTGAAGGTTTAGACCATTAAGGTGAAATTTTATAAAAATGGTTCTTATATTTGAAAAAAAAGTATATAAATTACTGCCTGGATCAAAATCAATTCCTACAGAAGCACTTAAGAAAAAAATAAAGTACCATTTTACTGTTCAATTTTCTAACAGTTTAAAGTATAATGTCTTGTGGATAATTATTTTAAAAGCAGCGCCTGAATGAAAAATTCACATGTATCTTGTTCTTGAATTGTTTTCAAAATCCACCCCCAAATTAAGTCTATTTAAAATCCTTGAATATATTATATTATTCTATTCCGTGGTAAGTTTATATATTTATAAAATGATCTATAGCAAAGTATTGTCTATCTATATGTAAACATAAGTATAAATTAGTACGTATAACATTTGAAACCTGTGTCTATATTATGTACTCAACTAATCACGGCTAATCTATTCAAGCTTACTAATGTATCCAGCAAGTTCGGTTACTAAAATCACCAAATTATATAAAAAAGTAAAAATTCACCACAAAAATTCACATTTTAAAGTGAATAAATCCTCATAACAAGTAGATGATAAAAAGGAAATTCTTCTGTTCTACAGAAACATGAATGTAATAAGTTACCACTAACTTCAGAGACATAACTCTTACAATCAAAATGGGAATTTGAGGCAATTCAAAGGATCTCATTCAAGGCCAAACTTACCAGCAAATTTGATATGGAATTTATTTTCAGGCTTTAAGATCTGGACATACAAAGGGCAATTTGGAGCAAAATCTTTTACAGCCCATGCTCTCAAAATTGTTTGGTGGTCCTGAAATGATAAAAATCAAAATATCATGAGATAAATTGAAAATTTTATAATATATTAAGTAAAAATCATCAGTCAGTGTGTGAAATGGTCATATCTACAGTTTAAAATTAAGCATATGAAATCATTCTTTGTGAGGTCTTACTATTAAAGATAGTTATTATTTCTATAAAAGAGATCAACAATACCTAATTCAATCAGCAGTAATTATCAACACTTAGGAAATTAGCAGAGATTAAGAGGGAAGTCTCTTGACAAGCTTAAAAGTAATTTTCCCAGAAAATACTGGAGGGGCAGAAACCTTCAGAAATGCAGCACAACTGTTAGTTTGTAATAACAGTTTCCATGGAAAAAAAATATGGACATAAAATAATTTTAACATAATTAGAAAGACTGGTAAAAGGGGAATGACTGCAGTGACTATTTGTGAGGAGAACACATTAGTTTACTTTTTATATGACAGTAAAGATAAAAGGATTTTGACTGTGTGTGTGTGTTGGAAGACCAATAACGTTCAGATATTAAAAAAATAACAGAAAAAAGATCTTTTAAAAAAGATGCTAAGACTGAGAACGACAGTGAAAATCATACTTACCATGAAATTTTACACATAGTGTCACCCTATAAATTATTACTTAATTAACTGAATAAATCAAAGCAAATTACAGCTGTCCCTCAGTTTCCCGGACTCTCCGTGGACAATAAAATACAAGGATGCTCAAGTCCCTCATATAAAATGGCATAGTACTGGGGGCTTCCCTGACGGCACAGTGCTTAAGAATCTGCCTGCCAATGCAGGGGACACAGGTTCAATCCCTGTTCTGGGAAGATCCCACAGGCTGCGGAGCAACTAAGCCTGCGAGCCACAACTACTGAGCCCATGTGCCACAACTACTGAAGCCCATTTGCCTAGAGCCCGTGCTCTGCAACAAGAGAAGGCACCACAATGAGAAGCCTGCGCACCGCAATGAAGAGTAACCCCTGCTCACCGCAACTAGAGACAGCCCGCAGGCAGCAACAGACCCAACGCAGCCAAAAATAAATAAATACAATAAATAAATTTATTAAAAAAATAAAATGGCATAGTATTTGCATATAACCTATGTACCTCCTCCCATATACTTTGAATCATCTCTAGATTATTATAATATTTAATACAATGTAAATATGATGTTAATAGTTGCTGGCAGGCAGTAAATTCAAATTTTACTGTTTGAAAATTTCTGGCATTTTTTTTCAAATATTTTTGATCCACAGTTGGTTGAATCTGAGGATGCAAAACCCTCAGATACAAAGGGACAACTGTATTGGAGAAATTTGCTACTCAGCTACATTTATTTTATTTATTTACTTTTTTATCAAAGTATAGTTGATATACAACATTATATAAGTTACAGGCGTGCAATATAGTGATTCACAATTTTTAAAGGTTATACTCCATCTATAGTTATTATAAAACATTGGCTATATTCCCTGTGTTGTACAGCTTATCTGTACATAATAGTTTGTACCTCTTAATCCCCTACCCCAATATTGCCCTCCCTCTCCCCCTCTCCCCACTGGTAACCACTAGGTTTGTTCTCAATAAATGGTAGTCTGTTTCTTTTTTGTTATATTCACTAGTTTGTTGTATTATTTAGATTCCACATATAATGATACCATACAGCATTTGTCTTTGTCTGACTTATTTCACTGAGTATAATACCCTCCAAGTCCATCCATGTTGCTGCAAATGGCAAATTTTCATTATTTTTTATGGCTGAGTAATATTCCATCGTATATATGTACCACATCTTCTTTATCTTTTCATCTGTTGATGGACACTTAGGTTGCTTCTATATCTTTGCAATTGTAAATAATGCTCCTATGAACAGTGGGGTGCATGTATCATTTTGAATTAGTGTTTTAGTTTTTTTTTCAGATACATAAGCAGGAGTGGAACTGCTGGGTCATACGGTAGTTCTATTTTTAGTTTTTTGAGAAACTTCCATACTGTTTTCCACAGTGGCTGCACCAATTTACTTTCCCACCAAGAGTATACGAGCATTCCCTTTTTTCCACATCCTCACCAACATTTATTATTTTTGTTCTCTTTGATAACAGCTATTCTGACAGGTGTGGGTGATATCTCATTGTGGTTTTGATTTGCATTTCCCTGATGATTAGTGATACTGAGCATATTTTCATGTTCCTGATGGCTATCTGCATGTCCTCTAGCCACAAAAATCAGACAAGAAAACAAAATAAAAGAACTCCAGATTGCAAAGGAAGAAGTAAAACTGTCACTGTTTGCAGATAACATGATACTATACATAGAAAATCCTAAAGATGCCACCAGAAAACTACTAGCGTTCATTGGTGAATTTGGTAAAATTGCAGGATACAAAATTAATATACAGAAATCTGTTGCTTTTCTATACACTAACAACAAAATTTCAGGGAGAGAAATTAAGGAAATAATCCCATTTACCATCGCATCAAAAGGAATAAAATATCTAGGGATGAGGAGGTAAAAGACCTGTACTCTGAAAACTATAAGACATTGATGAAAGAAACTGAAGACCACACAAACGGATGGAAAGATATATTGTGTTCTTGGACTGGAAGAATTAATATTGTTAAAATGACCATACTCACCAAAGTAATCTACAGATTCACTGCAATCCTTATCAAAATACCAATGGCATTTTTAACATATCTAGAATAAATAACCTTAATATTTGTATGGAAACACAAATGACCCCAAATGTCCAAAACTGTCTTGAGAAAGAAGAATAGAACTGGAGGAATCACACTCCCTGACTTCAGACTATACTACAAAGCTAATCAAAACAGTATGGTACTGGCACAAAAACAGACACATAGATCAATGGAACAGAATAGAGAGCCCAGAAATAAACTCACATATGTATGGTCAATTAATCTACAACAGAGGAGACAAGAATATACAATGGATAAAAGACAGTCTCTTCAATAAGTGGTGCTGGGAAAACTGGACAGTTACATGTAAAAGAATGAAATTAGAACACTTCCTAACACCATACACAAAAATAAGCTCAAAATGGATTAAAGACCTAACTGTAAGACCAGAAACCATAACACTCCTAGAGGAAAACATAGGCAGAGTACTCTTTGACATAAATTGTAGCAATATTTTTTTGGATCCATCTCCTAAAGCAAAGGAAATAAAAGCAAAGATAAACAAATGGGACCTAGTTAAACTTAAAAGATTTTGCACAGCAAAGGAAACCATCAGCAAAGCGAAAAGACAATATACAGAAAGGGAGAAAATATTTGCAAATGATATGACCCAAAAGGGTTAATATCCAAAATATATAAGCAGTTCACTCAACATCAAAAACCAAACAACCTGAATAAAAAATGGACAGAAGACCTGAATAGGTATTTTTCCAAAGAGGACATGCAGATAACTAATACATTTCAACAAAGAAAGCAAAAATATGTTCTACTGTAGCACTGTCCATGCAATAGCCACTAGCCAAATGTGACTGTTTAAACTTAAATTTAATAAAATTAATTAAAATTAAGAATTCAATTCTTTATCACACTAGCTACATGTCAAGAGTTCAAAGCAACATGCAGCAAATTCAAAACTGTATTGGATAGTGGAGATATAGAATATAGAGCATTTTCATCATCACAGAAAGTTTTATCTGACAATACTATTAAGGAAAAGGAGGATTAAAAATATAGGTAGATCTGAGGGACTACAGTGCAGAAAGAAGAAACTGTTGTCAATGGTTTGTAACTTTAAGTTGCATGAAAGTTAATGAAGAGTAAACCAGAATTCTTTACGTGAACAGTGTGTGTCTTCCAAAACATAACAACGAGCCTAATATGGTGTGATAGTTAATTTTATGTATCAACTTGACCAGGTCACAGGGCGCCCAGGTATTTGCTTAAACATTGCTCTGGCTGACTGGGAAATACCAGAATATGGAGAGGCAGAGAAGAGAAACCACAGACTGTGTGTAAAAATTTACACAACATTGGCTGACCCCTGAACCGTACATGCATGGGGCTGAATAAAAGCAATCTGAACTAAGACTTGAATCACTGCCAACTGCAAGGGTGATACTGAGTTGGATCAAATTAACTGCTTTCTAAAACAAGAACATCAATACTCTTGGAGGAATACAAGAGAATCCAAGGCTTCGCCACAAAGCACTATAAACAGAAAACAAAGCAAAATTACTGAATATATGAAGTGGCAGAAAAATGTGACCTATTTTCATTGGAAACAAACAAATAAAACAATACCCAATAGCTGCTAGCCTCTAGATGATCTAGATGTTAAAATTATCAGACAAGGATTAAAGCAGCTCCTATAACTAAGATCAGCGAGGTAAAGGAAAATAATGCTTGTAATAAACAGAGAAAAAAAAATCAGTAGAGTACTAGAAAATACTTTAAAAATTAAATAGAAAACTAAAATATCTGAAAAATATTCACTGGATGGACTTTGAGATAGAATGGAAATGACAGAGGAAAGAGTCAGTGAACTTGATCACAGATCAATAGAATTTATCCAGTTTGAAAAACAAAGAAAATAGGAATGGAAAAAGGAACAGAGTTCAGGGACTTTTGGAGCAAATGTGAAAACATCTTAAGTAATGTAATTGGACTCCCAGGAAAGAAACAAAAGATAAATTAAAGCAGAAAATTATCTGAAGAAATAATGGTCAGAAACCTCCCAGTTTTATGAAAGACACAAATTTACAAGTTTAAGGAGTTCAGCAAATCCCAACTTATGTACACAAAATGATAACCACACCTAAGCACATTGTAGTCAAACTGTTGAAAACCGAAGATAAAGATACTATCTCAAAAGCAGCCAAAGAAAAACAGTCATAAGACCAAGGACTCTCATCGAAATCATGGAAACCGGGTGACAATGAAACAATAGCCTGAAGTTCAGAATGATGAGGAAACAAAACAAAAACTTGTGAAATCAGCATTTTATATATAGAGAAAAATCCTTCAAAGAGGTGAAATAAAGGACTTTTTCAATAATAAAATCTAACAAAATGTGCTGCCATCAAAATCATACTACAAGAAAAGTGTAAGAAACTCCTTCAACAGGGAAAGTTAGAACTTCAGAAACCAAAGAAGAGTATTAGAAATGGTTACCATTAGAATGAAGAGAAAAGACTATTTTCCTCTTAATTTCTTAAAAATATATGTCTGTCTAAAGCAAAATTTATAGAATTGTCTGTGGGGTTTCAAATTTATAAAGATAACTGACATCTGACAATTACAGCATAAAGGAGAGCAGAAGAGGAATAAAAGCAAAGTATCTCATTTTAAAAAGTGGTATAATATTAACATGAATTAGACTATAAAAAGTTAGTGAAGTGTATTGTAGTCCCTAGAACAGTCACTAAAAAATATTCAAAAGGTATTTCTAAAAAGCCAATAAGTATATTAAACTCAAATTCCAAAAAAAATTCAAATAATTTTTAAAAAGTAGAAAAGAGGAAACAGGGGAACAAAAATCAGTGGGAAAAAATAGAAAACAATTTAGAGTTACAACCAACCACAAGAATGATTATATTAAACGTTAATGGACTAAACATACTGAAACATAAAGAATATCAAAAGGACAAAAGAAGTAAGACCCAACTATGAGCTATTAAGAAGAGATGCATTTTAAATATAAAGTTACTGATAGGATAAATGAAGTAGATAATAACAAGAAAACAAACGACACAATTTAAAAATGGGCAAAAGATCTGAACAGACATCTCATCAAAAGCATGCACAGATGACACACAAGCATATGGAAAGATGCTCAACATATTATGTTGTTAGGAATTGCAAGTTAAAACAACAATGAAATACCACAACACACCTACTAGAATGACTAAAATCTAAAACAGTGACAACACCAAATACTGGTGAGGCTGTGGAGCAGTAGAAGTCTCATTCATTGCTGGTGGGAATGCAAGATGGCACAGGCACTCTGGAAGAGAGTCTGTAGTTCGCAGCAGCACTATTTACAAAAGCCAAGGTGTGGAAGCAACCTAAATGTCCACTGACAGATGAATGTATAAGGAAGATAGGGCATTTTTTATATATAACCACAAGTCTATTCTCTATGTCATCAAGTCTGTATATGTATATATATATATATATATATATATATATATATATATATATATATATATATATAGTGGGAATTTGGGGTTAGCAGATGCAAACTACTATATATAGAATGGATAAACAAAGCAATATATAGCACAGGGAACTATATTCTATATCCTGTGATAAACCATAATGGAAAAGAATATAAAAAAGAATGTATATATATATATGTGTAACTGAATCACTTTGCTGTACAGCAGAAATTAACACAACATTGTGAATCAATAAATACCTCAATAAAAAACGATGTGGTATATATATACACAATACAGTATTACTCAGCCATAAAAATGAATGAAATAATGCCATTTGAAGCAACATGGATGGACCTAGATATTATCAGACTAAGTGAAGTAAGTCAGACAGAGAAAGACAAATATCATATGACGTCACTTATAGGTGCAATCTAAAAGTATCATACAAATGAACTTATTTACAAAACAGAAATAGACTCACAGACATAGGAAACAAACTTATGGTTAACAAAGGGCATAGCAGGGGGAGGGGAGAGAGAAATTAGGAGTTTGGGATTAACATATACACACTATTATATATAAGCTAGATAAACAGCAAGGACCTACTGCATAGCACAGAGAACTATATTCATTATCTTGTAATAACCTACAATGAAAAAGAATCTGAAAAAGAATATATATATGTATATGTGTATATACATATATGTGCATACATATGTATGTATGTATAACTGAATCACTTTGCTGTATGCCTGAAACATTGGCTTTCATTACTCTCAGCATCAAGTCCAAACTTCTTAACAAGACGTGCAAGACCGTTTACTCAACTGTCCCCAAACTACTTCCCCAGCCTTTGGACTCTTTATTCCAGTGAGAAGGCATTCTCCCCTCCTGAGACTCCAGGATTTCCCACATGGAACAATTTACCTGGAACCATTTGTCATTCACTCTAGGAAGTCCTTTCTTCGGACTGAAGTCCACGGTACTTGTTCCCACTGTATTCTGTCTCTGCCTGATCATACCATTAACCCCACATATTTTTTTTCGAGTTTATCCCCACTAAACTATGAGTGCCATGAAGTCAAGGGCCATGTCTATATTTTACTCACCCTAAGCACAACCCTAGCACCTAGCTTTCATTTGTATTTCACAGATGAATAAGAAAAACAATATTTATTTCATAGGGATATTGTGAGCATTCAGTGAAATAATATAAAGACCAGCAGACACATAGAAAGCATTTAGCAAATATTTCAGTTCAGCAGATAGATGGGATGAAGTACCTATCGTAAAGGCCCAGAAGCCTTCTTTATTTTATTCATGCACAGTGCCCTACCAAGATATAAGCAACATCTATGATCCTGTGAGCGATGCATTGAGAAAAAGATCAGTACACTACGGCATAAATTTCACATAAGGAACAGAAAATAAATATTTCCTACTACAGGTAATAAAATTGGAACAGAAACAAGATTTTTAATTCATTCTTCTAAAAGAAGAGGACGATATTAATTTTTTTAACTTTCCTTGCTGACAAACTAATCTTCAAAAAAGATACTCTATTTAATTTTAACCAAAAAGTAAAAGTGCCAACTGTACCAACTTTGGAATAAGCAACCTATGATAATAAAGGAAGGTAGCATAGGGTATGTTTAGGGCACCCTAGTGTCCATTGCTACTGTGAAAACAGAACATTTCACCTATATTCAGTTCACCTAAAAATCAAATTGACTAAAATGTCTTCATAAAATTCAACTTTAATAATTTGAAGCATGTAAAAATTATCGTTGGCATGTTAAGGACCTAAAATAAATCACTATATATACTGCAGGTATTTTTTTTTAATGGAACTCCAAATGACCATCAAGGAATTGAGACATTTCAAGTGAAATTTTATACATGGATTGTTTCCCTCTCCTCCATAAGAATTTGTAATTTTCATTACAGTCTCAAACAGAGTCTGTGACCCAGAGAATGGTAAGACATTGGTCTGGTCAAAGGTCAAAGGTCACTTTCAACCCAATTTTCAATTTATAAAATACATCTGTAGCCCTTAGAAATGATAGACTTATTTTTTTACATTCTGAGTATGTTTTGCTAATTTATCTATTGGATACTTTGGTAAGATGACACTAATTTATAAATTAAAACTGAATTATGAAACTTAATATTTGAAAATAAATATTTATAGACAACTGAACAAAGACAAAACATTTATACAAGAGAGAGTAAAAAGTCTTGCCACAGACTGGATAACAAATCTTTCCTAGAAACACTCAAATGTGTTGTTTTATAAAAAATTCTGGTTAAATATAATCCTTGCCCAGAGAACAATTTACACACAGAAAAGCTTGTAAAGAGTTTGCATTAGATTAGACTCAAAAGCACCTGAGTATATAGATCTGTTTTATTCACATTTAGGTTGTCATAAATTATAAGGTAAGATTACATATATAGATATCTATAATGTAAGGGATGAAATGCAATTCTGATACAAAGTACCTATAACATATATCATCTATAATTAGTTGGTCTAACTTTATGACTGAATTTAAAAACTACAAGATTTCATTGTAGTTAATTATAATTTATATCTTTGGAGAAGCAGGCTTCAAATTTGATATATACTTATTATAAATACAAAAGTAATTCAGAATGTTCTGAAATAAAATACTTGAAAACAAAACATATAACCAAAACCCTTAAGATACAAAAACATTAAAATACATTGCTGCCTTTTAGACTAAGAAACTATTAGAAAGCAAATGATCAGGCCATCTAGTTTTAGTCAAACACCTATAGGCTCAGCAGTAACTTGGTCTTCAAAAATAATCTGCACCACAGGCAAGAATAATTAAAGAAGCTTTAGTCTTGCATTCTGGACCTTGGTATCAAAACTCATAGAGCTGTTAGCATACTTTTATCTCCCTGCCATGTTTAAACAGAACAGTTTTTACATTATGTCTGGGACCTGCTAAAGAGAAAAACCCCAGGCCCAAAATGGCATCACTTGTGCTAAAGTCCATGATACCAACCTTAGATTTAATACCTAACCTGCATTTTTGACCTTTACCAGAAGTGTAATCTTAATCAGTTTGGAAATTTCTGGTCAGCACCAGTGAGGTAAGATGTCATGTGGGCCCTTCTCCAACCCCACCAGAGGAAGAAGAGGTAATCTGCAAGGTAAACCCCTTGCTGATCTCCTGGCCCCAAATATCCCTTTCTTTCTTTTGTAATGACTTCCTGGATCCATCCTCCTTTCTATAAAATCCTTCCATTTTCTACCACTCCTCAGAGCTCCCTTCTACTTGTTAGATGGGATGCTGCCTGATTCATGGATCACCTATTAAAGCCAATTAGATCTTCAAATGTACTGGGTTGTATTTTGCTTTTTGACAGACTGAAAAATTATTTTGGATTCCAGTTTTAAGATTACTTGTACTCCCTTGCTCTTGACAATGACTTCTCAGGGATTGTAATCCTACCTTTGATTTCTGAGAGTATACTAATTCTCACAGATATGTACTGGCAAAAACCTGACTGCCTGTCTGAATTTCTAGATATAACGTATTCTTAGAATGTTACTGGACATTTTGGGACTGAGAAGCAAGTCAACTATAGTCAGTTCACATGTTTACCTTCTCTTTCCTATACAGAATCTATTTTGGACTGTGCTTCTCAGAGCTGAAATCCTATACTGTTTTCTAGTGCTTGTTGGTCTGAGTTCCAGCCACTTATTCAAAGCCCTACATAGTGCCTCTGGCTTATTTAAATCCTCTCCCAGGTTCTGGAGGAATCCACCCTGAACACCAAATCCAACTCCAGACTGTAACTGAAGTCCAGTGATGATCTGTCAAGAATTTACCAAAAGGTATTTCTGGACAGATTAAAACACAAATAACCACAGTTTAAAATTCTGTGATTTTATGAATTGGTAAGAAAGGTCTTTTTGAGAACAGGTTAACCATTAGATTGAATAAAAAGCAAAATAAAATTGCAAAACCTCTCTAAAGAATTTAAGGTACGTTTAACTAGGGAATAAAATAATAGAATGATTACGTACTACAGTGTTGTTTTGTTTTGTTTTTTTGCAGTACGCGGGCCTCTCACTGTTGTGGCCCCTCCCGTTGCGGAGCACAGGCTCCAGACGCACAGGCTCAGCGGCCATGGCTCACGGGCCCCAGCCGCTCCGCGGCATAGTCGGATCTTCCCGGACCGGGCACGAACCCGTGTCCCCTGCAATGGCAGGTGGACTCTCAACCACTGCGCCACCAGGGAAGCCCCTATTACAGTGTTTTAATGCCCCAAATGGATCTGCTTAAAACAAAACAAACTTAAAAAAAAAAAAAAGTTTAAATTGTGAACGGTAGCAGAATATGCTAACCAAAATACGCCTCTTTAGCATAAGGATTATTTTGAGCTGATTATTTTTGAGAAAAAGCAGACACAGGAGGAGTTCTTAAATAAGAGTAGAATTTATCCTTTTGTAAGGGCAATTTATATTCAAAAGGGAAATCTCCATTTTTAAGGATATCTCTCTCTTTGTACCAGGAAGGATGACTATAAATCACAAGAAACTCTATATCAGTAAGGAAGGCACCAGACTTAAATCTGCATGACAACCTTACGGTACCTTTCCTGATAACCTCCCATAGCTAGCCTCCCCTCTCCCAGCTCCTTTCTTTTGTCTTTAGTTGAAGATAGTATTTGAGGTGGTGGCTTGGACCCTTTGGGGGAGTTTTACTCAGTCTTCCTAGGTATCGCCCAGGTACACGTGAGTTTACTAAGCTTCGGTTTGTTTTTCTCTCCTTAAGCAGTCTTCTATTACAGGGGTTCTCAGCCACGGAAGGTACTGAGAGAATGTTAAGGGAAGATTATTTTTCTTCCCCTGCAATTGCACACATTTTATTTCAGTTCTTTTCTCGCGCTCTCTGAAAGGGTCATCTAGGGAAATTACTGTCTGAGCGCTCAATGATTATTTGCATTCTACTCTAAGATCCCATATATTCCAAAATGCATGTAATAATCAGAAAAAAAAAATCTTTGACATTTAAGAGGAAAGCTAGGGCTTCCCTGGTGGCGCAGTGGTTAAGAATCCGCCTGCCAATGCAGGGGACATGGGCTCAAGCCCTGGTCCCGGAAGATCCCACATGCTGTGGAGCAACTAAGCCCATGAGCCACAACTACTGAGCCTGCACTCTAGAGCCCGTGAGCCACAACTACTGAAGCCCGCGCGCCTAGAGCCCGTGCTCCGCAACAAGAGAAGCCACCGCAATGAGAAGCCCGCGCACCGCAGCGAAGGGTAACCCCTGCTCACCGCAACGAGAGAAAGCCCGCGCCCAGCAATGAAGACCCAACGCGGCAAAAAAAATATTTTTAATAAAATTAATTAATTTAAAAAAAAAGGGAAAGCTAACCATATGGTCTAAGATACAACTTTTTCTGAGACTTAGAATACCAAGTCTTTGGAGTTGGATGACCAAGATGGCCTTAAAGTTCCCCAGGCTTGACTTTCTGACAGGTTTCTTCAAAACTATAGGCCCCTTGCCTCCCTTTTCTTAGAGCATTTACTTTAGAAAACTTTCAATTATAAATTCTTTCTCTGTGCCTTTGAGATGTAAATCTTCTCCTAGCCTCTCAGCAGATTTACAAGAGAGAAAAGTCTTTCTCAAGGGCCTGGAGGTCATCTCTTTGAAATGTGACCTTCAGAGGTGAAATCTTCCTGATCTCCAGTCTCTGTGGCCAGAAGACAGCTGGACTTTCATACACAGCAGTCAGCAAATGATGGCCTAATCACACTGACCAAGCTCCCCAACCCAGGACTTTTCCACTAGCTCACCCCAGAGGGTAAAAATCCTCCAGCCTTTTGCTTCAGAAGAGTTGAGTTCAATCTCTCTCCCCGAGGCAACAGCCTTTAGTAGTCTTTCCTGCCTGTTTAACTCTGTCTGGTACAGCTTTTCTTTGACACAGAGTAGGGTATAAATATAAGGTCTGTGAGCTACTAACCCTATATCCCTAGAAGATTAAATAAAATAGCTAACCTGAGCCTTGGTTTGTTAATATACCAATTGGAGCTAGTAAGAACTTCCTTGCAGGATTGTCGTGAGAAATACATCACATGCATAATATGTATAAATATATATAAGTAGTCTCTAGCCTGTAACTGATATTTAGTGATGGCTAATAAATGAGGGTGTTATTGTGTATTTCTTGTCTCTTTTTTTTTTTTTTTTTTTTTGCGGTATGCGGGCCTCTCACTGTTGTGGCCTCTCCTGTTGTGGAGAACAGGCTCTGGACGCGCAGGCTCAGCGGCCATGGCTCACGGGTCCAGCCGCTCCGCGGCATGTGGGATCTTCCCGGACCGGGGTACGAACCCACGTCCCCTGCATCGGCAGGCAGACTCTCAACCACTGCGCCACCAGGGAATCCCTCTTGTCTCTTTTTATTCCCAAGAAGCAAGAAGTCTAAAAATCAGTAGTGCCAAAAAAGCTAAAAGAGAAAAGCAGACGCTATTGGTTTTTTCAGAACCAGATCACTTTAAGTAAAAATTCATATGCCTAGTTCAGCTAAGAAAATCAAATTCTTTCACCACTGCAAAGAAAGGCTATTTAGAAGGTAAATCAGTTATGCTTCCTGCATTATAATGACTCAGAGAAGAGACTTAGCTTTGAACAAATCTTTAAATTGAGCACATCTACTGATAGATTGAGTGAACAAGATGTTCAAAAGTAAAGTGTCTGAACCTTGGAAAACATATCACAATATAAGACACCCTCCTTCCGTCCTCTCACTGTCCCTTACTTCCCAGCTCACTGTCTAGGACGGTGATTCCAATGAGTGTCTGACATCATAAACAAATTCAATCTATTGACACTACCAATTTTCATTCCCTGTTACCTCTATACCCTCATCTTCGTTTTGCTTCTTATCAGCTTACATTAAACGTTTCACCAAAATAACCAAACCCTTGTATAAACAGTCCGTTTGCTTGCCTCCCTCACCCAGGCCTACTCTATAGGCAAAATTACAACCTTGATGAATCCAACGATCCATCTACTGCAAAGAACAAAGAACGGTTGGTTGGGCGTAAACACAAATAGATGATAAATAGGTCCTTCTTTAAATTCATAGTCCATAATATCATCCAGGAGGTGAGTATTGTCCAGGAATTCCACATCTGTCCAGTCCATCCCCTCTCCCACTGTTTTAGAGAACTATTTCATATCTTCTTCTCTCACCTCAAACCTCTACCATCTGACGATTTCAACTGCTATAAAAATAATAATAATAATAAAAACCGAGCTTCCCTGGTGGCGCAGTGGTTGAGAGTTTGCCTGCCGATGCAGGGGACACGGGTTCATGCCCTGGTCCGGGAAGATCCCACATGCCGCGAAGCGACTGGGCCCGTGAGCCATGGCTGCTGAGCCTGCATGTCCGTAGCCTGTGCTCCGCAACGGGAGAGGCCACAACAGTGAGAGGCCAGCATACCGCCAAAATAAATAAATAATAATAATAACCAACATAGAAACGGTAAGAGAAGGACTTCCATAGCTCTCTCATATCATATTTGACCATATACTTGTCTCTGGATCTATATAGCTTGTCTTCCCAGTTTTCAAAATACATGAGCATTTTACTCATTTATTTATCAAAGGAAAATCTTCCAATTTTCCTTCTCCTGCATCATTCATTTTACTCTCTCTGGTAGGTCACTTCCTTTAGCATATAAGACTTGCTAAAAATTTTCCTACTTAGGAATAAAAAATATGACACAAATGAATCTGTCTGTGAAACAGAAACAGAATCAGGGACGTAGAGAATAGATTGGTGGTTGCCAAGGGGAAGGGGGTGGGAGAGGGAAGGATTGGGAGTTTGGGATTAGCAGATGCAAACTATTATGTATAGGATGGATAAACCACAAGGTCCTATTGTAGAGCACAGGGAACTGTATTCAATATCCTGTGATAAACCATAATGGAAAAGAATATGAAAAACAATCTATATATATGTATAACTGAATCACTTTGCTGTACAGCAGTAATGAACACAACATTGTAATTCAACTATACGTCGATAAAAAATAAATTAAAAAAAAAAAGAAATGGAAAAAAATTTTCCCACTTAAACAAATGGGCAAATATTACCCATCAGTTGCTGCCTTATTTCTCTGCTCCCACTTACAGAAAGCACTTCTAAAGACTGTAATTGTCTCCACTTCCTCTTTGCTATTCAATTTTTAAACTTCTTTTCTAATACAAGAATTTAAAACTATGAATCCCTCTTTAGGCACTACTTGAGCTGCATCCTACAAATTTTGAAATGTTGCATTTTTCATCACAATTCAAATATTTCTAATTCTCCTTGTTATTTCATATTTTACCCACGGGTTAAAAATGTATAATCTAATTTTTTAATATGTGGGTATTTTCCTGCTATAGTTTTAGTATTGGTTTCTTATTAAATTCTATTATGATCAGAGAACATACTCTGCATGTTTTTTAATTCTTTTATCTTTTCTGTCATTGCTTTTATGGCCCAGCACATGGTCCATCTTTGTGAATGTTCCATATGCACTAGAAAAGAACGTGTATTCTGCAGTTGAGTGTAATGTTCCATATGTCAGTTGATCTAATTGATGAAAATGAGTTCAAGTTTTTAATAACCTGAATGATTTTCTTTCTATTTGTTCTATTGACTGAGAAATACTGAAATTTCTAACAATAATTGCACCTTTTTATGTTTCCTTTCTGTTCTGTTGTTTCATACTTCATAAATTTTGAGATTTTATTATAAGGTGCATACACACTTAGGAGAGTTATGTCTTCTTCATGAATTAATCCTTTAATAAATATAAAATATTTCTCTTTATCTCTGTTAAAAGTTCCTGCCTTTGAGGTCTTCTTTATCTATTTCATATGGCCATTCCAGCTTTTGTATGACTAGTGTGCACACAGTATATCTTTTTCCATCCTCTTACTTTTAACCTAATTGTACGTTTTCCTTTTGAGTGAAATTTCTGTGGATAGTACTTCATTTGGTCTTTCTTTTACTTATCCAGTATGAAGACCCCTACCATTCAATACTGAATTTAGTCAATTCATATAATTCACAGAGTCATTGATATGGTTTAAGTTTAAGTTTACTATCTTGTTGTTTTCTACTTGTCCTATTTGTTTTTTGTTCTTTTTCTGCCTTTTTTCAGATTAAGTAAATATTTTTAGTATACCATTTTGTCTTCTGTTTTATCTTAGATATCATGGTCATTCTGTTTTATAACATAAATCTCTATCAAACTCTTCATTCAAATAATATGTAAAGCGCAAGAATCTTATTACAGTATATTTCCACCGTCCCTTTCCAATCTTTGTCATATTATTGCCATTAATTTCACTTCTACATTTCTTACAAGTTCCACGACTATTATTTTTTTTGCCTTAAACAATAATTTATATTTTAAAAATTAAGGTCATTTATATTTACCTACATATTTACCATTTTTGCTCTCTTTATTTCTTCATATAAATCTAAGTTCTCAGAAGACATCATTTCTTTTTGTTGAAGAACTTTAACTTTTTAAAAAATGTAGTCTGCTGGCAATAAATGCTCATAGGTTTTGTTTGTATAAAAATGTTTTTATCATGGCTTCCTTTTTGTGAGATATTTTTACAAGAAATGAAATAGTATATTGACAATTGTTCAAAGCACTCTAAAACAGTTGTCCCATTGTCTTCTGATTAAAATTGTTTTTTCCTCTGTATGTAATGCATCTTATAGCTACATAAGTTTATCTTATTGATTTTCAGAAATTTGATTATTACAAGTTCCAGTGCAGTCTTTTAAGTAATCATACTTCAGATTTGTTTTATGAATCCGTGGTTTTATAATTTTTGTCATAGTTGCAATAATTTCAGCCATTATTTCTTTATTTGTTTTCTGCCCAGAAGCGGAAACTTCCTCTCCATATATTCAACCACATCAGGGAACGTTGATTTCATCTTTTTCCAGAGGCAGACCTCCCTTCTTGCACTCCCTTCTTGCTTTTGTCCCAGAATCTGCTTTGACCGTAACCTTGGGAATTCCCATTCCCTCCCCTGAGTTGTATTCTGTCTTCACTCACTCCCTAGTTTTGGTAAAACACATCTCCCAGCAGCCTCCTGAAAACTGTGCATTTTTGCAACTTTTTAATATCTGTAAATATCTTTCTATCTTCTTACTTGTGGAGCCCTACATCAAGGACACAGGACAAAAATTCTGGAATTAACCAAGCCCCCATAGCAACTGTTGCCATGCGCTCTCCTAATCTAAACTGGACAGCCCCCCAACTCCATATTAGGTAAAATAATCACCATGTAGTAACCTTGTAGCATCCTGACCAATCACCTAATGCCATCCTGCCAGCAGGAATTTTCTTTATCTTGAGGCTATAAAAGTTGGCCACTAGCCCATAAAGGAGGTCGGCTCTCCCTGGTCTATCAGGAAGTTGGCCCACTGTATTTGCAGCGCCCCTCACTAACTCTGCTCTTTCTTCTCAATAAACTCTCTTTTCTAAAATACTTCCGGCCTGGAAAGTCTTCTTCCAACCCATGCTCGGACCACAACATTACTGAAGTTTTGCCAGGATACAGAATTCCAAGTGGAAAAGTACTTTCCCTCAGAATTTTGAAAGCCTTGACCCACTGTCTTCTGGCTTCTGGTATTACTGCTAAGTCTGAAAACATTCTAATTCTCCATCCTTGGTTTTGAGTGTTTTCTTCTACTTTACCTTCTCTTCATTTTCATTCTTTTCTTCCTCTTGGTCCTTCTCGTATCTCAATTTCTCTGGCAAGCATAACATTTTTTAGTCATTAATCTCTAATAAGTGGCCCCTTTCGATCTGACAACTTCAGTCTGAGAAATTTGTTTTAATTTCTGGGGTTTTTTAAATTTTTTATTTTGTTTTATATTTTTGCTAATAATTTCCCCCATTTTCTAGACCTTGTTCCTTAAATTCTTACTATATGGATATTGTTTCTTCCTGACTACTCCTTTCATTTTCTCTTGTTTTGACTCCCCTTTTCCATTATTTGGTTTTATTGTTCATTTTATTACTCTTCATTCTTTCAATGTCCTTAGATTTATCTTCTAAATATTTTATTTAATTTTTCATTTGTTACCTATATTTAATTTCCAGAAGCTCTTTTTGGTTCACTGAATGTTCTTGTTTTGTTTTGATTTGTCTTGTTCTATAGCCTACTATTCTTGTTTTATATATGTATACTCTTCTCATCTTCTCAATTACTAAATGACTAAAAATAGGATATTTATTACATATTTTGAAATTTATTTATTCTCCCAGAATTCTATGGTGGTATTTGTGTTTTCCCTTAATTCCTCTTTTCTATATGCTTTTTGTATGTCCGTTACTTGGTTCCTTCTTTTTCTTGTTAGGAAATTCCTTAAATGTCTAGTGATCACTGTTGTTTGAACATATGTAGGAGTGAAGTACTCAAAAGCTGTTTGGGACCTGAGTGAATGCAGGAAGCTTATTTTCACATCCTATGTACACACACACACACACACACGCTTGGCTAAGAAAGCTTCCAGTCCTAATGTGCGTCTACCAATCAGTCTTGCTGCACCAACCAGCCCAATACAAAGGGAGCCCTTCTGGGTGTTCCTGGAGGGTCCCCACCCCACCATCTGGATCACGCAGTAACCTGAGCTGTCTCCACCATAAGTAGGCAGAGGAAACAGTCTCCTGCATCTCCTGTCCCCCAACTGCTTCAGTAACTCACACTGACCTTCTCTGAAACTGCACAGAATCAGAGGATTTCGCTTCCAATGCTTCATTCCCAGGGGGCATCAGTGGGTCAGGAGTCTCTGCCACAGGCTAATTTCCCACTCTTTCTTCCTGGGCAGCCAGAAAGTGTTTATTTTGGCCAAATTCGCCAAACAGTAAACCTATTTTCCAAGGATGGGGAGAGGGACCAGCCATAGATGTGTGGAGGGGTTCAGGGAATCTAACTGCTTCTCCTCCAGACTTTTAATCACTGTTCATATATTTAGTACCACGTAAGACCCTACTTGCAGAGGCATCTGGTGCCTCTATTTCCTGCAACTTTTGAGGCTCCATTGCAGAAAAGAGCCTGCTTCTGATTTGTTTCCTCTCTCAACTTAAATGTTACCTTCCTTCTGTCTGTTAAGTCAGTTACCACCCAGCCATCTGCTTTCTAGCTTCCAAACTTGTATTAATGTCTCCTCATCTACCATCTCCTTTGTCTTGATGAGTGAAGTCTTTTTATGCATTTCTTACAAATTTTCTAGAGCATCAGGAAGAAATGGAATGCATCTGTTTAATGGAAAGCTTCCAAATTCACCTTGTAAAGGGTACTCTAAAAGACATTAGGTAATTATTTCCTAATGTTTACTCCCCTTATTACATAGATACTGGAAGACTGGAAGTCTTCTGAAACTAAGCTGCCACTGGAGAGGCCCAAGATTCACAATTACATAAGTTAAATAATTATAGAAACATAAGGTAGAGGATGTTCAATTCCAGTTCACTTATTCAATAAATATGTTTGGAGCATCCAATGTGTGGAAACAATTAAGAAACCATTGCAATAGTGCGTAAGTGGACCGAGGAGAATCTGGTCTGAATTAAGACAGTAACTGTGGAGAAGGAGGGGAGCAAGTGAATTTTAAAATATATATTTTTTAAAAAGAAATATTTTACAAACTTTGCAATCATTTGTTTGGTCTATGGCCTTACATTAGTTTGCTAGGGCTGCAATAACAAAATACCACAAACTGGGTGGCTTAACGAAAATTTATTGTCTCATCGTCCTGGAGGCCAGAGTCCAAAATCAAGGTGTTGGTAAGGTTGGCTCCTCCTGAGGGCTGTGAGGGGAGTATGTGTCCCAGGCTTCTCTCCTGGCTTAGAGAAGACTGTCTTAATGTGCATGTGGCATTCTCCCTGTTATCTGTCAGTCACCACATTTCCCTTTTTTACAAGGACACGGCTCATATGGGACTAAGACCCACTCTAATAAACTCATTATAAGTTGATTATCTCTATTAAGACCTTATCGCCAAGTAAGTTCACATTATGAGGTACTGGAGGTTTGGAACACATGAGTTTTTGAGGGACACAATTCAACACATAATAGTCCTCTTCAAATGAAGGATGAGTAAGTTGGTTTAAAAATGAGTAAAAATTTTAGTTAAATTAGAGTGAGAACAACACAAAGCCTGTCACATTCAGGACTTGCAATTCTAAAGTAATGTACCAGAGCACGCCTATTAGATGCTCCAGAAAAGTGCAAATCATGTCCCTAAAAGACCCAGACATATTTTGCCTTTTCCCCAATCACTACAGAAGCCAACAAGGTTCTCATCTGTCTGTGTACCACAGGTATGACTACCGATGAACTTACTGGCTTAGAAACACAGGAGTTAACAGTACATCCTCAACATAGAATAATAAAGCACTTTTTAAAAGTAATAAAATTAAAATGTATTTAAAAAATAGAAGTTATAATTTGGTAAATTGTAAGATTTAATTTAATTGTGAGTTTATAGAACTTTAGACCTAAAAAATGTATCATGGAGATCATATAAGCCAGAGATTTCCAAATTGGGAGGTGCTTCAAAATCACCTGGAGATCTTTTAAAAATACACAGCTTCCCAATTCCCACCCTGCATATCCTGAATAGAACTTTCACAAATGCATATTTTTTTAGAAACTCTCCAACTGATTTTATGCAGAGTGCCTGATCCATCTGCCTTGTTTTTAAGTTGAAGAAATTGAGATCTTTTGAACAAAATCACATCGCATAGGATATATTTAATTAAAAATGATCTAGTTCTGTTTATATATGACTCATTTCATTTTGATCAACTGAAAACCCAAGGATTAGTGATAACTACTTCAAGAATACTTTCGTTGATACAGTCAATGATGCAACTATTCTTATATTTTGGCAAGATAGTTTAGAGATATTCACTTCCATGTAGCAAAATTTTTAAGGTCATCAGTATTTAATGTTGGCAGATTAAAAAATAAATAAATTAAAAATCTTCTAAGGAAAAAAGAACAATTTACAAAAAGAGATTTTAGAAACTTACAGAGGATGTCCTATCTACTTCACAACGGCTGCTCAGAATAAAACAGGCCTCAGCATCATCCATCCTAAATGCAGATGGAAAAATAAGATAATCACACACTGACATATCTGTGTATATCTATGCATTATCTGCAAAATAGAATTCCAGTGCATATAAAGTACGTGTAAACTACGGACATCCTTAGGTTTAAATGAAAGTAGGATTTCTAGGATCGTGACTATATTTGACTGTAAACAAAATAATTGTTGTAGATTGGCTATATAACTCAAGAGCTTATAATACAGAAGTTAAAAAAAGTCAACTTTTATTTTCTCTTTTATCATTGTATATTTTTTTCATATATATACTTTGTGTAAATTGAGGGAGTTGTATTAGCCTTTAGTTTAGATGGATTACATTTTGGCTTCAGTATGTCAACAAAACTAAGAGAGAGGAAACAAAGCTGCTTAGTATTTGTAAGCCAAACTCTACCGTACATTTATATTTCCTGGAGATGAATCATCAACTGTTCGAAAACCTTTCCTTTCATGCTAAAGTTCTATATTTCTTAAATGTAGTGATAAACAGTAATTACGCTTCAGTGCTTGATAAGTAATGTTCTAAAAACATAAAACTGTGTATTTTCAAAATAAGGAATTATTTATCTTTCTGGTTCATTATGATAAAAGAATTTTTCTCCAAAATATTTTCTATGAAAAATCCATGGAATTAGACCAAACCAAACAGTTTTGGAAAAATGTGAAGTAGTCGTGGTTATTAAGACACTATGAGCATTGTATAACATTTTCTAAATGTCATCTTCAACAGAGCAATTCAAAACTCATACAACTGACCTTTGGAACTGGTTTGGAGAATCCTACTCCTTGTTTCTTGCATGGGGAATTGTACTGAAGAATGTATTAGTTAACATTAAATCCCAAATCTTCATGTGACATAGGATAAGAAATGAACATAGAAATGGTGCCTTCTTTCTTAATTCAGCTTTTTGAGAATTACCACCCTGCTACCTCTCACTCATCCACACTTTTCTTTTTTATTCTTATGGAGGAATGCTTCTTGCAAATGTGACTGATTTTGCTAAGAAACCATTATTAACACTACTAATACTAAATGAGTGTGTTAATCCTAGGTAGTATCGAGCTAAGATACTAACAGCCAATCCTAATGGCTTAGATTAATTTATTAGGTAGTCAAAAGACTTCATTTATCACAGAAATTCATACTGACCATAATATGTGCATGACTCATTCTTACCATATGAAGAACTTAACTCATTATAATAAATTAAGCATATTGATTACCTATGCAGATGAATATAAAGATCCAAGTTATATTACTGTCTAAGCAACTATTTCTTTACGGTTCCCAAATAATGAGTATAGATAGCAAATAGCAAACACCTGTGTTTTACTCGAGGTAATGGGAGAATCTGACTTATTCTAGAACTGTCATGTATAGTGACAACATATATGAAGTATGTAATCCACAACAAATACTAATATTGGGTGGGCCAAAAGTTTCGTTCAGTCTTTTGGGTAAGATGGCTCTAGTATGGAGAAGGTGCTGCGACTGATTGAACGTGTCAAAAGTTTGCGAAGTTTCGTGCTGGAGATGTCTTGCTGGACGATGCTCCACAGTCGGGTAGACCAGTTGAAGTTGATAAGGATCAAATTGAAACAATAACTGAGAACAATCAACATTATACCACGCGGGAGATAGCCGACATAACCAAATCAAGCGTTGAAAATCATCTGCACCAGCTTAGTTATGCGAATCGCTTTGATGTTTGGGTTCCACATAAGTTCAGCGAAAAAAACCTTCTTGACCATGTTTCCACGTGCGATTCTCTACTGAGACGTAATGAAAATGTTCCATTTTTAAAACAAATTGTGATGGGCAAAGAAAAGTGGATACTGTACAACAATGTGGAATGGAAGAGATCATGGGGTAAGTGAAATGAAGCACCACCAACCACACCAAAGGCTGGTCTTCATCCAAAGAAGGTGATGCTGTGTATATGGTGTGATTGGAAGGGAATCTTCTATGATGAGCTCCTTCCAGAAAACCAAACAATTAATTCCAACAAGTACTGCTCCCAATTAGACCAACTGAAAGCAGCACTCGATGAAAAGCGTCCAGAATTAGTTAATATAAAAGGTATAACCTTCCATCAGGATAACACAAGACCTCATCTTTCTTTGATGACCAGGCAAAAACTGTTACAGGTTGGCTGGGAAGTTATGATTCATCCGCCGTATTCCAGACATTGCCCCTTCGGATTTCCATTTATTTCAGTCTTTAAAAATTCTCTTATGGAAAAAATTTGAGTTTCCTGGAAGACTGTAAAAGGCACCTGGAACAGTTCTTTGCTCAAAAAGATAAAAAGTTTTGGGAAGATGGAATTACGAAGTTGCCTGAAAAATGGCAGAAGGTAGTGGAACAAAAAGGTGAATACGTTGTTCAATAAAGTTCTTGGTGAAAATGAAAAATGTGTCTTTTATTTTTACTTAAAAAACTGAAGACACTTTTTGGCTCATCCAATATATTCTCAAAGAAGCTTAGTTTTACAATTATGTACCATTCATTATATCCTGACAGTTTCTACTGACTTTTTTGTTTCAGAAGTTATTAAATCTTTGGAAAAATCTCAGTTAAACTGACCTATTATATATAAATCAAAACTAATGTCAGAGTTCCTGTTATGAGCTATCTAGTCATCTTTTGCAGGAGTAAGCAGCAAAAATGAGTTTGGAAATTTTCTTCTGTTCTTTTCCATCACCCACACACCCCCTCCCCCATACACACACAAACACACAGAGAACATGCATAAAGAAACACAGAACATACACAAACACATGGAGAACATGCACCAGTACACACACACTAACACACATACTCAAGCGATCTGGAAAAAAACCAAAACAACAACAAAGAAAAAAACAGTTATGTTATGAAATTGAGGGAAGATACTTTTAAACCTAAAAGAGTTTGTAGGACAACTCAAGGATAAACATGAAGATATGTTTAAAACTTGTAAAACAAGAGAAAACATTGAGCAAAGCTACTTGTGCTAAGGATCTCTTCTGGCTTCTGAAACTAAGGATGCTGTTTTGCAGATGCCCAGATTCCCCAGTGTCTACAGCCTAACCAACCGTCCTCTCACTCTGCCCCCATGAAATGACCCTCATGACCTGTGACAAATGTGTAAGACTATGTCACCTTTAAGCTTGGTGGGCTGGCACCTACACAACAAGAAGAGAGAAACTAAGACCCCTGTCACCTTTCTGATTCTTCCAGTTCCCAAGGACTCTTTCATCTCAGACACCACCGGGCAACACAAGTGTTACCCGACCCGTATATGATACAAGCTCCTTAAATTTAAACCCTGACACGAACTGCTTTGGCATCTCACACAATGTTTAGCCCAAGATTTTTATCTGGGAATAAAAACAGTATCCAGGGATTTGGAGATGACTCTCCTTGAGTCTGGATAACTCAGCTCACCTCCCAGAAGCCTGAGATAATTACGTGACACCACACTTCTCACCGTGCTGTGTGGACACCGTCTGCCAAACATCCCTGCCCTGAGAAAGAGGAGCAAATACGCGGATTTTATATTTTTAACCTTCCGATTTGACCAGCAGTGGGATGAAAGCAAAAGCCTGTATTCAAAAACACACCTTGCAACACTGAAAACTGCTAAAATTTGGAGGAGAGAAAAGATATTAAAACAGTACAAGATGGAAAATATTGAAGAGATATACTCACTTTGCTCGCAACAGATCCTGATCTTTAAGGGCTGAACCTTGAAGGTAGATGACTCTTTGTGACCACATCGGAATCTGTAGGACCCTTCGGACCTGCACATCCATTTCAGTAGGACACAAAATCACCACATAATAATCCTACTCAAAACAAAGGGGGCCATGGGTTAGAGACAATAATGCTTTGTTTTATACTACGTAGGTAAATAGAATATCTAAGAACATTTCAAAATATGATAAAGTAGAAATTAACTCTTATAACAAATAAAAGTTTGCATTTAAAACCCAGCGTTAAATAAAATGATTCAGTAATAAACATAACAGACATATAAAAATCTCATAAATCAATATATTCATCCTGATCTTTTTCAATTTTATTAGTACCAGGAAGGGAAGGTAATCGGTGCTTATACTCAGCACACATTTCCAGTCTACGAAGTTTTCAGTTACGACTTCAGGCTGATTCTAAAAGATAAATTGCATACCAGCCAGAAGTCCTAAGGATCAATTCATACTTCGAATTGTTACTTTTAGATAAAAACTGTGATGGTGATTTGTATCAATATTATTATGAACTGATAATATTGAAAATATTCTGATGAATATCTGAATGGAAAAAGATTCACAAAAATATTGATAATACTGACAAAGTAACTTAAATTTAAAAGTTTGAGATCAAAATATTTCAAAATAATGGTCTTTTGGAGAAAATAAAAAACAATCTGTAAGAATTTAAAATCTATAAGAATTTAAAATAATTTATCTATAAGAATTCAAATTCTCTGGTAAACACTCACCATTTTATCACTTTATAATATATCTAGTAGGAATTTTTGGAGTTCTAAGAATTCTCCATATTGATATTAGACAAAATAAATTACTAGGGATCAAAATCTGGAAGGATCGAATTTTCCCCAAAATAGATTTTCTTTGTGGGTTATAATAAGCATCTGAAATTATTTAATATGAATAATAAAAAACCTAACCATTAAATTTGGAATTCCTGCAAAAAAGGAAAAATAATTTATGCAAAAACAGAAGAATATATTATATAAGTATCACTTCTAAATTAGATTTTTTTGAATCCAAAAAAGTAGTATTTTAAAAGTTCTCTAAAATATTCAAGAAAAAAGCTCTTTATTTAAGGGAGAGATAATTGATGTACTCAGCACTGTCTTGACCTCAGGATTATCCAAACTCTTGCCACTAATTTATTGGGGAAACACAAGAAATTCAAGTAGCTCTTTGCTGTTTGGACTAGATTAAGTGCCTTGAGCAGCAAAGGAGATGACCTAAGTCTACAATGACCCAGAACCATGGCAAGTGGAAGAAGTATCTGAGGAGTTCGTCTGCATAGACAGAAGAAGAGATTTTTCTGAATTTATGATCTCAATCAGCAAGTTATTTCCCAAATTTTGGTCACTTATTGTTACTATAAATAAGACCTAGTTTCACTCCAGGAAACAAAAGGAAAAATGGAACTTCCAGACTTCCACATTTCTATCAGCAACACTTGATAAAATTCTGAAATATTCAAGTGAGCAGATGATATTGCAATGATTCTTTCATTGTTTTATTATATTTTATGTTAAATTTCACTGTTTCATAAAAATATCATTTATGCATTACCCAAGGGAGAAAAAAAGCAATCATTTTAATCAGAGGAAACCTTTCTTTATAGCAGTAACATAATTCCATCTGTCTTTCAGTATAGATACAGAAGGAAACTTAACATACTGTGTATTCCTCCAGCATTTTTTTCTATGTTCCTGGTTATATTTGTAGTTCTTCATTTTCTCATTCTAAATTTGAGTGTATAAATAAAAATCCTCCAGAACACAGGCTGTACTATGATTAACTGACCTTGACAATGTTAGTAGGTATGATCTGTTTAAAGGTACCTGGAGTCTTGGATGAGCATAGAATTCATTCAAAAAGTCCATGAGTAAGTCAATCTTCAGTGAGCTGACACACAGAACAACATGCTTTTCAGTTTGAGCTCTGTGTCGACTATAGTTTCCACCTGACTTTTGTCTCTCCATCCACAAATAGGCCAGCTGTTCAAACTGTAATGCATTTTCCACATGTGAATGAAAGACACGGGACATAAAAATAAAAATAAATGCAATACATCTGTTGTTTATTAAGTATACTCAATTTCTTAGATGAAAGTCTTTGAGATTCAAATGATCAGTGTTCCCTTCAATAAGAGGCTCTTCACAGGATGGCTGCAGAGCTTGCTAATGCCTCCCAGGGCCTTCAGGTCTTCAGGAAACACAGTAATATGATTTTCCTATTGTATCATAGCAGGGCACTAAGAGTTCCATGCCTCTGCTCTGTCCAGTAGGGTATGCAGCTATATATGTCATGCACTGAGTCAAAGAGAAAAGCCTCACTTTTTTCTCCCACATTCTTATATCAACTTCAGCCCACATCTCCTGCAAGGGGAGATACCCTTACCACCAACAAAAGGCCACATTCTAGTTATTTAGTAGCTGGTATCTAACGGTTGTGGAGTGTATAGGGGAGGGGTGTCATTAAGGATGACATGTATGATTGGATAGGAACGGGAAGATCTTTTTTTTTTTTTTTTGCGGTACGCGGGCCTCTCACTGTTGTGGCCTCTCCCGTTGCGGAGCACAGGCTTCGGACGCGCAGGCTCAGCGGCCATGGCTCACGGGACCAGCCACTCCCCGGCATGTGGGATCTTCCCGGATCGGGGCACGAACCCGTGTCCCCTGCATCGGCAGGCGGACTCTCAACCACTGCGCCACCAGGGAAGCCCGAAGATCATTTTTATACCTATGTAAAGTATATTTCAATACACTGTGTCCAATGGTTCTGTAACGGAACATGCAAGATTTATTTGTATTGACCACATCCTGTTTCTGACCTGCCCACCCATGGACACCCAGAGTTCATTGCAGGAAAAAGTTGAAGATTGCCTCTATGTACCTTTAGTCTCATTTTATATCTCTGTCCCTTTGCTATCTCCTTATCCATTCTCCAAAATGCTGCATGATAGCTATGTATCATCTTCAGATTTTGTTTTAGTTGACCATCATATGGAAACAATTTTTATTCATTACAACATATGGCTTTTACATGTATTTTCAAGACTCAAGAGAAATCAACCCTTCACAAGTATATTTCCTTGAGCTATCATTCTATAATTTAAAAATATACTATCCTACAATCCTAAAATTAACATAAGTACTCTACATTTGAAAGAAAGCACCTTGAAGAATTGAAATGAAATGTGAGCTATCAATTGTGACTGGAGGGAAAAAAAACTCAGTGTTTCTAATACCATGCAAAAAGGCATTTCTGATACAATTGTAATTAATTGACTGGATGGAACAATAGCAGGTGTTAATATATTATTGTTAGATTAACAAGCCACCCTGCAATTTTTATTAAATGTGGAAGATTTGATTTCATAAGACTTTGCAGGTTCCTATAAAATTTAACATGGTTGTGTTTACCTGTATGGGGAGAACCACGAGAGCAACACAGATCATGGCAACAACGAAAAGCTTGGACGACCATGTTTCTGGAGTGACATCCCCAAAGCCCACAGTAGAAAACGTCACAATGCAGAAATAAAGGGAGTCAAAGAGATTCAGCTTCTTTCCTATTCGTTCCAGATGTTGGATTCCACAAATGCTAAAGAAACACATGTGTATTACAATTAAAACTTTCAAATTAGGCACACTGCTTCTCATCATGACTCTCTTGAAAACCAAAGTGCATTTCATAAATCCACTTAGTAGTTAGGAACTTACATGGAACAGTATTTTGGTTGAGGAAATATAATTTTTAAGCTTTTTTTCCTACATCAAACAGATATAGTCTTATTTTCATTAGTAGCCAAAAATTGTAGCCAAAGTATCACAAAGTATATTTGAATAGCATGTAAAATAAATAGACTGAATTTCATGGGTGACCTACACAAACATTTTGAATGCGTGTCGAGGAAACACAGACACCAGAATTCACTAGATCTCTTCCCCATCAAAATAGCAATTGTCAGGGGGTGGTGGTGGGATGAATTGGGAGATTGGGATTGACATATATACACTAACATGTTTAAAATAGATAACTAATAAGAACCTGCTGTATAAAAAAAGTAAATAAAATAAAATTCAAAAGAAAATAGCAATAGTCAGTAGTCTTTTTTTTTTTTTAACAGAGAGACATTTTTCAGTATATACATGTGGTATAGATATACGTGTATATATTCCGTGTGTGTGTGTTCCATACACAGTCATCCTTCAGTATCCCCTGGGGTCTCGTTCCAGGATCCCCACAGATACCAAAATCCACAGATGCTCAAGTCCCTTATATAAAATGGCATAGTATTGATATTTGCATATAACCTATACACATCCTTCTGTATACTTTAAATCATCTCTAGATTACTTATAGTACCTAATACAATGTAAATGCTATAAAAATAGCTATAAATAAGTTGCAAAGTCTATGTAAGTAGTTGCTTGTGTGCGGCAAATTCAAGTTTTGTTCTTTGGAACTTTCTGGAAATTTTTCCCAAATATTTTCAATCTGTGATTGGTTGAATCCACAAATGTGGAACTTGTGGATACAGAGGGACAACTGTATACAGGAAAGGCTTGAGGAGTTAACCATTGCAAGGTGCCTCTAAAAATGAGTCTCTAAGTAGATCGATTATCTGTACAAAGCTATTGATGATATGAAAGTCAGGGAACAGCATAGAAATTGTTATAAGATGTTCCCAAAGTAGAATTCCTAAAATAGCATTAGAAATAGCACTGCTACTAGCTTAAAAAAAAAAAAAAAAGTAAGGCTATGAAACATGCATATATGTGCAATGTTGGAGGGAAATGAGACTTGCAACATAAAAAATCAGCAATAAAAAGGAATCTAGTACTGACGCATGTTAAAATATGAACAAGCCAAAAAAAGAGTGAAAGAAGCCCGATGTAAAGGACGGACTACATATTGTATGATTCTGTTTATATGAAATGTCCAGAAAAGACACAGAAAGCATATTAATGGTTGCTTGGGACTGATGGTAGGAATGGGGTGATGAAAAAGAAGATGTGCTATTCAATGTTTAAACTACAGAAATTCCTTTTCCAGCCTTTTAAGATATCTATGTATTTGTCTAAGTTACATATCATAAATATTCAATTAACTTAAATCTTTTTAAGGCAGAGTATATAAGCCACTGGATAGTTAGGAAGATGGGTAGGCACACAGGTAGATAAACCAAGGGACAGAAGAGAAACAGTAGGGTTCGTGTCATCATTTTGCTTCTGAGGCAGGAACTGTTCTGTTATTTTTCTGTTTTCTTAACTCCAGGTCTCCAGAACATTTCAGCAAAATTTCACTGGTTCTATGTTCAGAAATTTTGTGTAAGCTGCCAGGTCATAATAGTTGACTCATGTCAGTTTATTTTCTCAGCTGCCTCTATGCAATATACCAGCCAAGTTAATTCTAAGACTATTCAGATGGAGCCTTCATACAACCAAAGAGAACAGCTGTTTGATAACAATAGACCTTTCTGTGGAATATGTTTTTTACTTTATTTAAAATAATTTATATTTGAGAAGGTAAACAACTTTGCATCACTTTTATACTTCAGTAGGAAATAGAATGAGGAAAAATATAATTTATATATTTTTAAGAATTCAAATGTTACTGAAGGGCTTACTATATTTTGCATCACTACACATTAAAAGCAAATCTCTGTTTATAGATAAAATGTACATTTCCTAATTGAGACATGTGTTACCGTGACCAGAACTACCAGAAAAAATCTCCTGCTCTGCTTCCTGGTCTTCAGTTTGTCCTTCTTTTAATGCGACCCACTCATAAAGGCCATATTCATATTCTTTAAACACAGCTTGGATATATCAATCTCAGGTTCAAAAAAGCAACTAGATTCTCACTGTTGAAGAACACTTTCTTTTTTTTGTTTGTTTGTTTGTTTTTTTGCGGTATGCGGGCCTCTCACTGCTGTGGCCTCTCCCGTTGCGGAGCACAGGCTCCAGACGCACAGGCTCCGGACGCACAGGCTCAGCGGCCATGGCTCACGGGCCCAGCCGCTCCGCAGCATGTGGGATCTTCCCGGACCGGGGCACGAACCCGCGTCCCCTCCATCGGCAGGCGGACTCTCAACCGCTGCGCCACCAGGGAAGCCCGAGAACACTTTCTAATTTGTGGTGTGACGTACTATTATAATAGCTGCCAATAAATCAATTCTTATGTTCATTCTCCTTTGCAACATGATATTGCTGTACTTCCCACTAAGGTGTACAGTGTGTCTCTCCTTGACCTTGAATTTAAGCTGGCCTATTGACTTGTTTTGACCAATAGAGTATTGTGGAAGTGATGCTGTGTGAGTTGCATAAACCTAGACCTTAGAGGACACTGAAGTTCTTGTTCTCACTTTCTTGGAAGTCTAAGACCAAGACTTCCAAGTCTTGGAAGTTCTGAAGACACTGAAGTTCTTGTTCTCACTCATGGTGCTGTGCAGCAGCCCCATATAGTCAACTGGAGGATGAGGGGCCATGCGGAGAAAAAACAGCATGTCCCAGCTGCCAGCCAGCACAAACAGCTGCACAGCAGAAAGATGCCGTCTTAGACTCACCAGCACCTGTGAGGCCGTCACGTGACTGAAGCCAAAAGAGTAATCACAGGTGAGAACAGCAGAAGAACTGCCCCAGTCACCCATCACACAACTGTGAGAAACTACAAAGTTTGGGGTTTGGCAGTGGCTTGTTATTCAGCAATAGATACGTGGTGCATATAGAATTAACTAGAATCCAAGGGCTTCCCTGGTGGCGCAGTGGTTAAGAATCCGCCTGCCAATGCAGGGGACATGGGTTCAAGCCCTGGTCTGGGAAGATCCCACATGCCGCAGAGCAATTAAGCCCGCGAGCCACAACTTCTGAGCCCACGTGCCACAACTACTGAAGCCCGCGCGCCTAGAGCCCATGCTCCGCAACAAAAGAAGCCACCGCAATGAGAAGCCCGCCCACGGCAACATAGAGTGGCCCTGCTCACCGCAATGAGAGAAAGCCCACACGCAGCAACGAAGAGCCAACCCAGCCAAAAATAAATAAAGAAAATAAATGAAAATGAAATAAAATAAGGTGCCTCTAGTAAAGAGAAATAAGGTGGAAAATAAGGTGAAAAAGTAGCAGATAATTAATAATCATTTGATAAATCTTTGCAAAGCTTTGTAAGAAAAAAGAATTAACTAGAATCCAAAACCTGGATCTAACCTGTTTTTTCTTCGTTTGTCTCACTTATCTCCCTTTTACATGTTATTTGGACTGTTTGCTTATCATAATATATATAACCCATGGCCCAATGTATACTTTTTGCCCAATCTGTTTCTTTCAATTGAAAATCCTCTTTCTCCAATACCTACAAGAATTCCCATTTTTTGAAACCCTAGCTCAGATATAACCTCCCTCATGAAGACTTCTTTGTATCCCAAGCTACAGTGTTTCTGATGAATTTCTAAAGTATATATGAGTTCATGTCTTAGATAGCTACACTTTTACAAATATGTATATATATATATATATTTAGTGTTAAATATTTATCAACCCTACTCAACTATTATCAACCTCGATGACAGTATTTATACTTTATAATTTTCCTACAACACTTAGAACAAAGTGCATAGCAGCTATCCAGTAGCTAACTGCTAAATGAACAAAATAACACTTAATTAAACCCTGCTCAAATAATATATACAAACTCCAAAAAATAGTTCATGCATGTTTCAGTTTTATATTACTGCAAAACAAACTCCCCCAAACTTATTGGTTTAAAAAAGTAACAATTTATCATCTCACATGGTTCGGTGGGAAGCTCCTCTGGTTTTCTTGGGCTCACACCTGCAGCTGTGTTCAGCTAGAAGTCTGGCTGAATGGAAGGCTCAGGATGCTCCCACCACTGGGGTCTATGGTCAGGTTTCATTGTTGGCTGTGGCGCCTAGTTTCTCTCCATGAGACCTCTCAGCCTCCGATCAACTCAACCAGTTTCCTTTTTGGCATGGCAGCTGCAAGCCCTCTGAAGACCTAGCTTTGATCAGCCCATTCTATTTGCCAAAGTCACAAGATCCTCCCAGATTGAAGGAGTGTGGAAACAGACTCCATGTCTTCATGAGAGGAGCCACAAAATATTATGGCTATGCTTTTCAATCTACCAAACTGTATACATGATAATACCTATCACAACCTATGTAAATCTTAATAAATTTTGCTGAATAAACCATATTGCAAGGTATTTAATTTCCTTGATATGGTTGTAGTTAAATCTATACTTACAAGCATTTTTTTATAATCCTTATGCAACATTCCATTTACTTGACCTGGGAAAATCATGTGAGCCTTTCACTTATTTGTTAATATTACACTTACACTTGAAGGACTTGGTATACCTTAATGCTCTCTAAATTGATATGAAAATGAAGACCCCTAAAATGATAAGAAAATGAAACAGTTGTTGCATATTTGGTATAATTATACAAAAGCAAAATCAACTTTTTAAAAAAAGACTAATAAAGATGAATACACTGAATTACTTTTAGAGTTTTCCTCTGATTTTGAATAGGCTCGTCTGCTGGTTTCTCTTAGGGGCTCATTAAATGGGCCACTGCTTAGGTTCATGAGTAACAATGTCCCTACAGTTTTTAAAACATTGATCTTCTAAGTCAATAAATATTTTTGTAATAAATAAATGACTTTTGTTCCTTCTCCCCAAGAGAAAATGATGCAGAGGATACTTAAATATTTAGCCTGAGAACACAATAATCCTTTTAAATTATAGGTCAAATCTTGTTCCCTCTCTGTTTCTAACTCTCAATGCCACATTCAGAATAAAATCCCAAACACCTGGCTCTTCTCTGAACTCATCTTCCGAGATCACCCCGAATTCACTGTCCTCTAGTCCCTCAGCCTCACTGCAGTCAAGCGTCAACCAGCTTCTCTCAATGCCTTCCCTTTATTTCCAATAGACATCTCAAAGTTAACATGTCCAAATGGAATCCTAAACTTCCTCTCAAACTCTTCATCATTGGATGGTGGCAAAGAGAGCTTTCTTGAACCAAAATCCTGGAATCATCCTGGACTTTTTTTTTCTTTTTTTATAACAACCCATATCCAATCTTTTAGCAAACTCCACTGCTTCTAACTTCAAAATATAACCAGACTCCACAATCACTACTCACCATTTATACTGCCACCACAATGATCCCTGCCATCAGTTTTTTTTCCCTCCACTGCAGTAAGCATCCCCACCCTTTTTCCAACAGCTTATAGTCGACCCGTCAGCCAGAGCTGCCCTATGACAACATGAGTCAAGCCATGCTATTCCTCTACTTAAAGCCCTGAGAGGGCTCCCTCTTTCACTTAGACTAAAAGCTAACAATCTTTCATTTGTCTCCAGCGTGCTCCTCTATCCGACCCTTCCCTATGCCTTTTGGACTAATTTTCTACTTTCCTCCCTGTGGTTTGCTCTGCCCCAGCTACACTGGCATTCTTGCTTTCTGACCAACATGACAGGCATGGTCCGGACTCAGGGTCCTGTCATGGACTGCTCTCTCTGGCTGGACCCTATTGCCGAGATATTGTCATGGCTATCTCCTCACCTCCTTCAAGTCTTTACTTCTATCCTGACCATCATATATACTCCAAGTCTTTCTTATACTGCTTAATTAAAAAAATATATAATAGTTTTAGTCATTTGCTGGATTTGAGGCCCATTATCCATAAACCTCTATAAGAATGGAGTCTATTAGGACAGAGTCACATGGTGTCTTCATCTATGTTGCCTGAGCACCTATATTACTGCCAAGAACATAATGATGTGCATTAATATTTCCTGAATGAATGAGGGTCTGAATGTAAAATACACAGATCTCTGTTGCCCACATTTAAATCACCTAGCTATTTAGCCTGTTTAGATAGATATAAACTAAATACATTTCATTAAAGAAAGAGCACACAAAAATGTTTATCTCACCACTGTCTTAATGGTGGAATCTAATACAACTAAGAGGCAAGGCTAAATACTTCTTTGTCAAAACAGGCAAATGACTTTCCCACCACCTTTTGAAATATTCGAGTACTTATAAACAAGTAAATTAGGTTTTATTTTCCTTAGTAATTCGCTTTTGTAACCCCATCATTTGTTTAGTTAGCATTACTTAATATGATAAATACAAAATTTGGAAATTTAAAATGCATTGACTTACTTATTGAAACCCATTCTGCTTGGGTAATAGGCGAGCAAATTGTATAACTAAAAATTTGTCTTTTTATAAAATCAAATTTAATATTCAAATATAAAACTTGTATTTATTTAGTCTTGTTAACATTCTAAACTTTGTCACTAACATATTTTAAAACAGTTTGAATTACTGAATTAAACTGATTATATTTCACGATTTACTAATCAAAATTTTACCCAAAATCCCGTTCATGTTAGTGAGTGAATCTTGCATACATTAATACTAAGTTCAGTCAATCAGGTTAGTTACATAGCTATCATAATAACAAAAGTATCCAGCTTATGTTTTATGGAAGAAACAAATTACTCTCCAACATTAGAGAGAGATTTGCCTACAATAACTTTATGATCTTGACTTCGTTGTTGGGATTCACTTTCACATGAACTTCTGCAACTATTTCCCTTATGTTCTCTTGTAAAGAATCACATTATTCGAAGGGTAGAAACACTTTAGAAGGGAATTCTGCAGAATTTGCACTAACATCAAATTCTAAGATAGGATCTTCACATTATTTAAACAAAAAAGTCTTTCAAACCTCCTCTAGAATTATAAAAATTAGATTTTAAAAGTATTTTGAAAATTACTTGTTGCATGTTTTTATTTTACAAAAGTAAATACTAACACATGGGGAAGCTTAATAAAAAGGCAGAGACCAGACTACTCTGATCACATTATATGGACACAGCATCACTTTCTGATACTAGTTATAGAGCATCTACATGCAACACGTGGAGAATGTTAAGAATATCTGCCAACTTATTACATACCATTTTGGTTATAGGTGACACAACTAGGAATGTTTTAAAGAAATATGAAAACTTATATTACTCTTCTATGTCAATCATTCAAATAAAAATACTTTAATATTGTTCATATAAATTATCTTTCTAAACAATAATTCAGCTACTTTTACGAAGGAACGTAAAAAGTGCACTTTCAGGAGAGATAGATACACAGATAGTTTACTGTTACTTTATTATATAATTCTTGAGGCTAAGACAGTTTTAGCATTGAAATACCATTTTATTTTACTATGCATAAACATTAATATTTCATTTATACGTTAGCTATTTTTCCTAGCACTGTGAATGCTACAATGTGCTGCATAAGGATTTGAAGCTATTCAGTGATTATAATCCATTTTAATATAGATTGTTATCTTATTTCATTCACAGATGTCTTTCGAGCCATTATTAAATGAAAACTGCCGCTTCTCCCTGATCATAATTGATGAAGTTCAGTTAATTATTATTTTGTCTCTGTACCCAGAAGTGATTTTAATGATGGCACAGATTTTCTGATAAACTAAATCCAAGAATGTGCTCAAATACAGCACATTCATAATCAAAATATCCTATTTTGCCTTCTTATAAAAGAGATACATCTGTTCAGTCAGTCAAAGCCCAAGGTAAACTATTCAAGTTATATCCTGAAATGAAAGTAGCAGTAGGATTTAATAATATAGAATTAAAAAATAAATAATCATAGCTGGTGGATATTAGTAAACACTCTGTTACCTTCAAATTTCCTAGTAATCAAATTTAATGTTGTTTTGTGACTGGGCCATAATATTTAAGAAAAAAAGCTCACTTAAATGCTTAATTTTAACGGATACCTAATTGTAACCAAATTTTTGTTTATTATCACGTATCCCCTGCCTAAACATTTGAAATTAAATAATTTACTACAATCTAAGATATAAAAATAGACCAATATCACACCATGTTCTATTTGCCTTTTTGTTTCTTTAATTTGCATACAAGTTACTCAGATTCATTTGTAGTGAGTGACTTTGAAATGAAAAGTTGCAAATGAATATATTTTTCTTATAATTTCTCTACTGTAAAAATACCTATCAATTTTAAATTTAAAAACGATTTCTATAAAACCAGTAAGTGCTATAATATTTTAATCAAATGTTTAAAATGGAAAAAGGGTGAACTAGTATCATAAAGGTAAGTCATGTTTATTCATACAAATACACTTATTGATGGCTTACTAGTGCCAGGCACTGCACTGTATGTTAGAGATGCAGATACATGACATCTTAGTCTACACAAAAACAGTTTCTAAAATCTAAAGTGAATGATTCTGACCTCAACTTTATAACACTAATTACTACTAGCAATAACACCATAAATTAATAATCAAACATTTAATTCATAACTTGATTAATACTAACTTAGGGAAACTACTTAAGCTTTTTAAACATCATGGTCCTCAACTGAAAAGTAAACGTAATCATGTTAACTTCTTCATTTGGTTATTATGAGAATTAAGCGGCCTAATGCTCAGTGAAATGCCTGACACCTAAGAACCTTCAATGAATTCATTAGTAATTTTGTTATTTATATGACAGCCCCAGCATAAAAGAAAAAGAAACACAAAAATGAGTCAAATATAAGGATCCAATATCTCCACATAAGTGTTAAAAAGCCCTCTCCACTTGACAAAAAGCTAAATGCAAGAGAGTCAGGGACTGTGGAGGAAGAAACTGGCAATGAGAAAATAGCCTGTCTGTTCTCTTTGCTGTGGATTAGCTAACAGAGTTGTTAGCAGCAGAAAACCACTCATGGATTAATGAATATCTGTAATCGTGTCCAATCTTTTCTCCGCCCTGTAACTCTTAACTGCTAGGGGAAGTGGAAACATGGGCAAGTGTGGAAGGCTCTAAAAAGAAAAGTTAGGGGCTTCCCTGGTGGCACAGTGGTTGAGAGTCCGTCTGCCGATGCAGGGGACATGGGTTCGTGCCCTGGTCCGGGAGGATCCCACACGCCGCTGAGCGGCTGGGCCCGTGAGCCATGGCCGCTGAGCCTGCGCGTCCAGAGCCTGTGCTCCGCAACGGGAGAGGCCACAACAGTGAGAGGCCCGCGTACCGCAAAAAAAAACAAAAAAAAAAAACAAAAACAAGAGTTAGGCAATTTGCAAGGTAAACCTATAATCTTTAACTATTTAGAAAGATGGTCATGCTGATATTAGTTGACCTTTGGAGGGTTCACTGTCGTCATTTACAGAAAGGGACAACTAATTCTTGGTAATGCAGTAAGGGAAAAAAAAAAAAAAGTTAGGTGTTATTTCTGGGCCAAAATGTCAATATCAGGCTAGTGACTTGTTCTAAAAAGGAATACTTATTTTTAAAAAAGGACTGCTTATCCCTGAGATTGCTTAAATGAAAGAATTCCTATTGTGATTATATAAAAGACTGTACATATGTATATTATATATGTATCTATTTTTAAAATTCACTGACAGGTAGCTACTAAGCATATCATTATATGGTAATATTTTAAGATTTAAATGTTAAAATCATAATATTTTGGAAAAAACAGTACAATTTTCTCTTTTTATATTATTTAACATATTAACTCATACTCAAGGGTATCATTTAAATATGTATTTAATTTTATATAACTTATGAATTTTCTATCTTATGAAGATTAAATATACCTAGTTTTTGAAATTCTATGCATTTTGAGAAGCAGAGTATTCCTGCCATAGAGTATTCCTGCCATTCACATATTTATATTTTTTTCATAATTGTAGTCAGTATTCACAATACTGGGCTTAAACTGGAATTTCAAAAATCTTTCACATAGCCATTTCTGCCTAAATGCAATTTAGTTTTATATGAATACTCACTTGTGACAATGTCTATTTTAAAGATCATTGTCACAGAATAAAAAAACATTGAGGAATTTTATAGCAAGCACTTTGGAAAGTTTTTTGTTTTTTTTTTAAATCAAGTGGACATGCATTTAAACTATGCAGATTGGAGGATGAAATGCCAACTAGTCAAATATGTCTTTAAATACCAACTCAGAACTTGATTACCACCAACATGCACCAAAAACAGAGAAATGCCCTCGAGATTTCATATCATCCAATACTTCCACGATCAATAAGGACAAAGACTGACTATATGACTAGAACCATATGAACAAACACAGCTCATGAACGATACAATGTTTTGCTTGGTTTTCAACCAATATTTGTTGTTTTTCAATATGACCTATAGATATCAAGGAATAAAGGCAACAGATAATATCAGCATAAGAAAAGAAACAGTAGGAAAAATTCTGCAGATGGAGAGGGATATAAATTATTTAATTTTGGGATATGTTGAATTTATCATTCCTGTAAAATATTATGTCCAATTCATTGCAATAAAGTAGTTTATTAATATATACCTATAAGAAGCCATACCTACACTCCTTGGGTAAATCTTACCTGATGGTAATTTTTTTACAGTTCTAATATTTTCAATTCCAAAAAACAGTAATATGCACTTGTTATTACAAGACAAATAACAAAGATATAAATAAGAATTAATATCATTCCACCTCTTTCTATCCATGAGGTAATAATATTTAGTATATACCCTTTTGCTTGTTTGGCATTTTGTTTTGTTTGCTTTTGTCCTTAATGTAAATGCACTTTTGATTTGAGTTTGGCAATTTATTACTATAGGATTTTTATATCTATCTTTTTAAAGTGATCTCGGGTTACAGTTTTATATCCCAACCCATGTTCCCTGAAAAGCCAGTTTGCTGACCAGACATAGGGGTCTACAGTCAAATACATCTGGCAACTCTGAGTTAAGTATATTTTATTTAGCAAAGGATTTTTCAGATCCCTTTAATGAGTTAATGTTGATCATGAATCTCTGAGAATAGAATACTTTTCATAGGATTAACCAAACATATCTGCCAAAGTTCTTACTTTTGATAGAGTATCTTGAAGTAGGAGCATTTTATGAACTAAAATATGAGAACATCAGCCCATAATTTGTGCTCTGAGTATTTTAGAATAACTGTTTAGCTTAATCATTAAATGATTTGGGTAACTTTGTACCTTTGTCCATGTCCTGAATTACACCACCCTGGATTTACTGTTCCTTGAAGAAGTTTAACAATGAAACATTCAGTCCCTGGAGTTTTTTGCTTTGTTTTGTTTTTTGTCTTTTTAATTGAGATCAAAAGATATAATTTTTAAATGCAACGTTTTAAAGGTGTTCCATCTCTACCCTTAATCTCAATTTATTTAATACTACTTAAAAACCCATAAATATGCATTTTGGAATGACCTACCATTCCTTCCATAGATCCACAAAAATCAATATGCCTCGCTCATAATTCCTTGGTCTTTACCGACTTCCTACAAAACTGAACTTTGAGCACATATGACAAAGGACAGTTTATAAATACAGGCCCACAGCAGCTGTACTGAGTGCTGGATATACATAGAAGAGTCCTCTCTTTCTTCCTGCTCACAAAGAAGCTAAGAGAATAGGACAAATTTTTTCATAAGCACTGTAATTATTTAGATGTGGATCGCCAAATTGAGCATGTTATATGAAAAAGAAGACTCCAAATTTTATCTCATTAAAAAATTTATAAATTCTCCTTTTTTGTTTACTGAAATAGTGTTAAATCTTAGGATAATTTTTTCAAAAGTATTCAAACACATGCAAAAATCATAATCACATTAATTAAAAAAGGATTAGGCTCCATTTTACACTAAATATATAAAGCGATGATATATAGTATACCACACATTTAATTTCTAGTTAAATTTAGGAAAAAATAAGGCTAATGTAAAGTATTTATTTCTTAAGTCTCACTTTCACTAAATACTCCTCCATTTAGAAACGCTAACATCTTAATTTATATATTTTAAAATCTACTTTGTTTCTCTTTCACTGACTTAGTGAAAGAAGGAAATTATGTAAGGCTATACGCTACACTAACCATAACAAAATGGTAAGTGTTCTTTCTTATATTAAATATTTCAATTAAAGAGATTCCACATTGTCCCTTGCCAGTCCTACAGAATACATTTATTTTCACAAAATTACATTAAATTTCAGTTTATTACATTTCCTCTCTTTTCATCAATAATGACCTAAACAAAATAAAAGCATCTACTCAATAGTCTATGTAAATTACTCACAGGCTCATCAGCCTATAGGCCATTACTAGTGTATTGCACACAGATGGAAGTAGGATTTTTTGCTCATGGTAGGAAAGACGGAATTTATAATCATGTAGTGTTTTTTTTCTATGTTCCTCAGGTTATATGTTGAGCATGTATTCATTACTCATCCATAATTATTTATTAAAAGAATGGGTACTGTGTGTCGATGTAAAATGTATTTTCTACTATAAACTGTGAAGGAAGTAGGCAAATAAAGAAACAAGGCAGTGGGATAAGAAAGATGATTAAACAGATTAAACTAGGTGAAAACAAGGAGACAAAATCATCATGGTTAAAGGTAATAAATAGCATGGTATAGGCAAGAATCAAGTAAAATCAGGATGATGTTCTTGAAAATCTCACTTTAGGAGACTCCAAAATTCAGAGATTAAGCCCTTACTGGAAAAAATGGGGAACTGTATCACTAGCAGAAAGCTATTAAAATTATGTTCATATTTTTAAAACAAAATAACATGGATAAGACAGTAAATAAAGACGTGATACTTATCTTATATTCTTGTAATAAGTGAAAGCATTTTTTACTTACTACTCCTTGCTTTCTGGAAAACTTTTAGGATTTTTCTCTCCTGAAGCTTGAATAAAGGGCTTGTAATTTCATTTCCACTGTGTTGTAGATCATAAGCATTTGAAAAGTTTTTACATTTATTTGTTCTCCTATTTAGTGAGTGTTACTGTTTGTCTCAGTACCAGGTCCTGGGGGAGAAAATGGTATAGAAAAACTTGCAAGACTACTTCCTCAATGGGAGTTAGAGTGCAGTGGAAGAGAGAGAAAATGATGACTAATGTAAATATATACAAATAACAAAGGAGAGCCCTCTAGTGCTATGATTTCCTGTAATAATGGAATCCAACCTACTCAGGAGAGTCAGGATTCAATAAAAAAGTGATGCTTACATAAAAAGGTGAGTCTGACCTTAGTCTGCAGAGAAGACAGAGCATTTTAGGAAGGAGGGGGGGTTAATCTGAAAGAGGAATCAGGGGGAAAAAAAGAAAAGCAGAGTTTCTGCTTGAGAAAGAAAAGATGGGGGGGAAATCCCGATGGTGCAGGAAATTTAGAACTTATTAAGGAGTTTTGTATTCATCCCACAACACATGGAAAATCTTTAACAAGCATTAAGCAAGTGGTGACACAATTGTATTTACATTTCCCAGTGCTCACTGCGGTGGACATGAGATGAATGGTTTGGAAGGGAACCAGAGTGGACAACAGGAAAACCAGTTATAGGGCTGTTGCCATAAAAAGGTTATGACAGTTTAGATGAGTGAGGTGAGACTGAGAGGGACAGAAGTGGGAAGATTTCCAGGATATATTGGACGTAAAGTGTATGGGATTTGTTTTATCATGTACTGTGTAACAGAACAGGAGGTGTGACGAATGACTCCATTCTTTGGGATTGTCCAAAAATGGACAGTAGCTGCTATTTCAGAGTTACGGACAATTTGGGGGAAGAAATAGCATAAGTTTGCTTTTGAACATGTTTTGTTTGAGGAATCTAAGAGGAAATGGCACAGAAACGGCTAACTATAAAGGACATAATTAAAACCATAGAAACTGGCCCAAGACAATTTGGTCACAATTATTAGGTTCTTTCTGTCGCACACTTGTAACCTCCAATGAAAAGAGGAAAAGTTGTGGTGTCAGAATCTCTCCCTAACAACCTTGCTGCCAATCATGACACGATGAGAGCAAGTCATAGACTGAATTCTGCCACATAAAACACTCACGAATCCCTGTTCTGCAAGATCCAAGAGCTTCCTGTTCTCTTGTCTTTCTGTGCATAACAACAAATACATTGAAAGAAATGATCATACCAAAGAAAACCTGAAAACGTACTGAGGGCAGTTTCTGCTAATGGTCTGTGGGATCAGATGACAAAATGCTCTAAGTAGGAACAGGTTTGAAAGGGTCTCTAGACATAAGGCACAACTTCCTTGAAGGGTTAGGCTGCTGTGCTCACCAAATTCTTATAGTCCAGTTATGCAGGGGCAGAAATAACCAAACCACACTTTCTTGACAACTATATGTCTAGAAAACTATTTTTAATTCCCTTTATGTTAATTTGTAAAAATTCTGACACAGATATTGATGCTTTAATCTGTTGATACCTGATAATGAGTCCCTGATGAGAATCCTTCACACACTTATTAACCATCCCTAGATTTTAACTTGTCTGGACACACGTATACCATGCTGTCCTGTGGTATGTATGTGATATTTACGGGATTACAGAAAATATAACTAAAATATATGATACATTCCTAGAAGAAAAATAAAAATAAAAAGGCTGAGCACTGACTGCTGAGAAAACACATCATTTAATGAAATGTTATAGAAGAGAATGAAGACATAAAAAGAGTGTGAATGCACATATGGGGTGTGTGTATGTGTGTCTCACATGCCCAATGCATTCTCATAACCCCCATGTACATGTAAATTATTCTTCATGTAAATTTTTCTGACTTTAATACTGGGAAATATTAAATAATATTTAATATTAAAATATTGGAAATATTAAAGTCAGTGACTTACGCTGGCTTTCTGAGTCCTACTGTGATATCAGAGATTCCTTCAAATATATTTTTGCTCCATTTCTAGTAATAGAATAACAGAATAAAGTCAATAGCTCTAAGGATCATATTTCATTTTTTCCTCATTTTTAAGGCTTAAATTTCAAAAACAAACAAAAAGTATGATACCTATTCTTCTTTCCTCTTGATTTACACTTTTTATTTCTAACCATAAGTTTACTTTAAAAGAGAAAATAAAAGGTATTCTTGATAGGAAAAGCTTCACAATCAAGTCACGAACAGTTCAAAGTAACTTCTACTGGTTGCAAAGAAGATAAAATGGAATCTTGCATAAAAACCTCAACTGTGAAAAGCATTGCTATAGTGCAATTGCCTACAGTATAGCCTTCAGACTAAGACAAATAAGGGAAGATAAAGCCGGTGATGTAAGACAGGAAAAATTGTAAATTGCTTTCTATACAACACCAAAGAATTTATACTATACTGAAGACTCCAAAGACACGAATGAAGAATTTTAAGCAAGAGAATGAATGATGTGATCAAATCAAATAGTGTCGAGCTCATTAATAAAGTCTGCTGATACTCTGAGTGGTTACTACTGCTCCAAGCAGTAACATTTACACTAGACTCTCAGTCTCCAGGCTGACAAATCACCTTTAAGACACTGCCCATGCAAATCACCCAAGTGAAGTTCCATCTGTGAGCAGAGGAAATAATGGCTACTACATTCAGTCCTAAAGTTTCTTCTAGGTTTGAGCTCTTGCCTCTCTGCAATATACTTTTTTTTTTTTGCTTGATTTTTTAAAAATTATCTTATTCAGTTCTCAAAAGTGAAGTATATAACCAATAAAATATTAGTTTTACACACCATTAATTCCCATTATATATGTAAGATAGGTTTATAAAAATATGTATACATCCAGAATCTTTTCAGAAAATATTTGATTTACAATGCATTTCTATTTTACTATCAGGAAGCTAGTAAGATAAACACTAATTCATATGTTTCTGTACATATGAAATATGTAACAGTGCCAAATAAATATCAGCTAATTTAGGCTGATTTATACTCATTTAACGTGTTCCCACAGGAATGTCTTGCTAGTTACTGTCACATAACAAGACCAATCCCAAATATTTAGTCACTAGTCAACAGTTTCTGGAAATCAACTAAGGCACAAAACAAGGCTTATTTTATTCTACCTGAAATGATCCAAATTTAATTAGCCATTAGAAATAAAAGAAAACATAGACCCTCACATGTTACTTTATATTGTAAGGAGTGGGAATTACTCCCATAGAGAAAGTGACTCTTACTTTTATGTAATAATTTACTTGAATCCAATTTTTAAAATGTAATATTGTTATCATGTTCATTGACAGAAAAGCTCTGTCATACTGATAACACTTTTACATTCATAACACTTAATCTCTGCTTAAAAGCAATTGAAAACTCTCCCCTAACAGACAGTGAGGTGAACCTATAACCATTTCATAGACTCTATGAAAGCTAATATTTCAGAAAACTCTGTAATATAAAATATTTCTATATGTGAGTCAGAATACTCGTGAGAAGTATCTGACTGGCTCATTTGAGCATTCGACTAATTGATGGTGTATTTACTGCTTCTAAGTTAATGCCAAATATATCAGTATCTATGTAGAATTGTCTCCTAGGTAAATAATTATTTTTCGTTTTCACTGGAAATTACAACTGTTTTCCTGATAGATAATATCTGTTCAAAGAGCAGTTTCAGGAGGTCAATCACACATTCTAAACTAAAGAAATTTACTGGAAACGTGGTTTGCATTAACATTTACCTAAAGCACATCTTGCTCCAATGGCTTCAATTTTTTAAAAATTTGTACCAGCTTTCCCATATCAGATTATATATACTCAAAGAGATTAAGCTAGGGATTAATATTGCAATTAAGGTACTACCATTCAAAAAAATCTTTGATTTTTTATTTTTTGGCATCCAAAAGAAATTCACTAAGCAAAACAATAGCATTTTTAGGGTCAAACCTATACAATAAATATGGCATTTCCTTTACTTTTTACTCATCATGAGACTCATTCAGTTCAAAATTTCATTTAACATACATCATCCTAATAGAATTTATCCTCATTCTTAGCAATTATGAATGTCATAGAATGATATAACTTCAATAACCCTGCTGGGAAAGTTCTGGGACACCCAGGGTACTATAGCACACTGGATTGAGAACAACTGATCTAGTCCAACTCCTTTCTCTTCCGAGGCAGCATCTCAGGGAGAAAAGAGTCCAACACTTGACCAAGGCTATCTATACTCTTAAGAGGGAACACCAGGAATATAACAAAGTTTCTTTTCCCCTACCCACAACTGTGTAGAGATTAAATAACACAACCTTTCTTTAATAAAACTGTGAAATTAGACATGTTTTTGTTTGAGAGAATAATTAGAAAGGAAACCAATTACCTCAAAGCAATTTGTTAATTTAAGTTGTAGGTTCTAAATCCTTCCTGTACCAAAATGACTAATGATTTATTTAGTTACTAATTAACTCGGGTGAATGTCCCAAATAAGATGAAATTTGACTGAGCTATGTTGTCTTTCCTGAGTGACAAATTTGTGTACAATATCTTCCACGTAGGTAAGGCGAAGAGGAAAAGACTCATGTAACATCAATCCTTTTACTACATTCTGTCTTTAACCATCTGAAATGTAAACCTATAAAACATTTTGATACATGTTTTAGTACTTGTGTCAAAGTGTAAAACAGGGCTAGGATAAGAGGGAATAATAATCTATAAAGCAATCTTTAGTATTAGCATCTTTAGATATGACTGAACTTAAAATCAGTTTTATATTTTACATCCTCAATCAAGTATTTTATCCCAGACTTACAGTACAAACTCAGTATCATTCCATAATCTATTTTATATAAGAAAAAGAAAATAAGTCTAATTTCTGATAAAGACAGATGATTAAGATAACAGAAGGCTAGTGCACTGCAGAACCACTGCTTGTGGATGATACAGCAGAGCTGTCAGGACCCTTGACTGAGTTGTTAAGAAAGGTTCCATTAAGGCTTTAACATATGAGCTGAGACCTTAAGGACGACAAAAACTAAGTGGAGATTATACAAAGCAAAGAGAACACTGTTAAGAAAACCTGGAGGCACCTTCAAGATGGTGGAGAAGTAAGACATGGAGATCACCTTCCTCCCCACAAATACATCAGAAATACATCTACATGTGGAACAACAACAATATGTGGAACAACTCCTACAAAACAACTGTCTACTGAACGCTGGCAGAAGACCTCAGACTTCATGAAAGGCAAGAAACTCCCCACGTACCTGGGAAGGGCAAAAGAGAAAAGAAAAAACAAGGAAAAAAGAATAGGGACGGGACCTGCACCAGTGGGAGGGAGCTGTGAAGGAGGAAAGGTTTCCACACACTAGGAAGCCCCTTCGGGGGCGGAGACTGTGGGTGGCCGAGGGGGAAAGCTTCGGATCCGCAGAGGAGAGCGCAGCAACAGGGGTGCGGAGGGCAAAGCGGAGAGATTCCTGCACAGAGGATTGGTGCCGACCGGCACTCACCAGCCCGAGAGGCTTGTCTGCTCACCCGCCGGGGTGGGCGGGGGCTGGGAGCTGAGGCTAGGGCTTCGGTGGGATCCCGGGAAGAGGACTGGGGTTGGCTGCGTGAACACAGCCTGAAGGGGCTAGTGTGCCACGGCTGGCCGGGAGGGAGTCCAGGAAAAGGTCTGGACCTGCCGAAGAGGCAAGAGACTTTTGCTTGCCTCTTTGTTTCCTGGTGCGCGAGGAGAGGGGATTAAGAGTGCTGCTTAAAGGAGCTCCAGAGATGGTTGCGAGCTGCAGCTAACAGCGCGGACCCCAGAGACGGGCATGAGACGCTAAGGCTGCTGCTGCCGCCACCAAGGAGCCTGTGTGTGAGCACAGGTCACTATCCACACCTCCCTTCCTGGGAGCCTGTGCGGCCCACCACTGCCAGGGTCCCGTGATCCAGGGACAACTTCCCTGGGAGAACACACGGTGTGCTTCAGGTTGGTGCAACGTCACACTGGCCTCTGCCACCGCAGGCTCGCCCTGCACCCTGCATCCGTACCCCTCCTTCTTCCCGCCTGAGTGACCCAGAGCCCCCGAATCAGCTGCTCCTTTAATCCCATCCTGTCTGAGCTAAGAACAGACACCCTCAGGTGACCTACACACAGAGGTGGGCCAAATCCAAAGCTGAACCCCAGGAGCTGTGTGAACAAAGAAGAGAAAGGGAAATCTCTCCCAGCAGCCTCAGGAGCAGTGGATTAAATCTCCACAATCAACTTCATGTACCCTGCATCTGTGGAATACCTGAATAGACAACAAGTCATCCCAAAAATGAGGCGGTGAACTTTGGGAGCAACTGTAGACTTGGGGTTTGCTTTCTGAATCTGTTTCTGGTTTTATGTTTATCTTAGTTTTATTATCATTGGTAGATTTCTTTATTGATTTGGTTGCTCTCTTCCTTTGTATTTTGATTTTTATAATACATATATATTTTTCCTTTTTCTCTTTTTGTGAGTGTGTATGTGCATTATTCTTTGTGTGATCTGACTGTATAGCTTTGCTTTTACCATTGGTCCTAGGGTTCTATCTGTTTTTTGTTTTGTTTATTTTGTTTTTAGTATAGTTTTTAGCACTTGTTATCACTGGTGGATTTGTTTTTTGGTTTGGTTGCTCTCTTCTTTCTTTCATTACCTTTTTATTTTTTTATTATGAATAATTTTCTTAAATGCTTTATTTTAATAATTTCATTAAAAATTTTTATTTTATATATTTTTTCTTTATTTATTTCATTTTTTTTCTCTTTTTTTCTGAGGCGTGTGGCTGACAGGGTCTTGGTGCTCTGACCGGGTGTCAGGTATGAGCGTCTGAGGTGGAAGAGCTGAGTTCAGGATACTTGTCCAACAGAGACCTCCCAGCTCCATGTAATATCAATTGGTGAGAGCTCTCCCAGAGATCTCCATGTCAACACTAAGACCCAGTTCCACTCAATGACCATGAAGCTACAGTGCTGGAAATCTTATGCCAAACAACTAGCAAGACAGGAACACAACCCCACCCATTATCAGAGAGGCTGCCTAAATTCATAATAAGTTCACAGACACCCCAAAACACACCACTAGACATTGTCCTGCCCAGCAGAAAGACAAGATCCAGCCTAATCCACCAGAACACAGGCGCCAGTCCCCTCCACGAGAAAGCCTATGCAGCCCATTGAACCAACCTTAGCTACTGGGGGCAGACACCAAAAAACACTGGGAACTATGAACCTGCAGCCTGAAAAAGGAGACCCCAAACACAGTAAGTTAAGCAAAATGGGAAGACTGAGAAATATACAGCAGATGAAGGAGCAAGGTAAAAACCCACAAGACCTAACAAATGAAGAAGAAATAGGCAGTCTACCTGAAAAAGAATTCAGGGTAATGATAGTAAAGGTGATCCAAAATCTTGGAAATAGAATGGAGAAAATAAAAGAAATGTCTAACAAGGACCTAGAAGAACTAAAGAGCAAACAAACAATGATGAACAACACAATAAAAGAAATTAAAAATACTCTAGAAGGGGTCAATAACAAAATAACTGAGGCAGAAGAACGGATACATGACCTGGAAGATAAAATAGTGGAAATAACTACTGCAGAGCAGAATAAAGAGAAAAGAATGAAAAGAACTGAGGACACTCTCAGAGACCTCTGGGACAATATTAAATGCACCAACATTCGAATTATAGGGGTCCCAGAAGAAGAAGAGAAAAGGAAAGGGACTGAGAAAATATTTGAAGAGATTATAGTTGAAAACTTCCCTAATATGGGAAAGGAAATAGTTAATCAAGTCCAGGAAGCACAGAGAGTCCCATACAGGATAAATGCAAGGAGAAGCACGCCAAGACACATATTAATCAAACTATCAAAAATTAAATACAAAGAAAACATATTAAAAGCACCAAGGGAAAAACAACAACTAACACAAAGGGAATCCCCATAAGGTTAACAGCTGATCTTTCAGCAGAAACTCTGCAAGCCAGAAGGGAGTGGCAGGACATATTTAAAGGGATGAAGGAGAAAAACCTACAACCAAGATTACTCTACCCAGCAAGGATCTCATTCAGATATGATTGAGAAAATAAAATCTTCACAGACAAGCAAAAGCTGAGAGAGTTCAGCACCACCAAACCAGCTTTACAACAAATGCTAAAGGAACTTCTCTAGGCAGGACACACAAGAGAAGGAAAAGACCTACAATAACAAACCCAAAACAATTAAGAAAATGGGAATAGGAACATGCATATCGATAATTACCTTAAATGTAAATCAATTAAATGCTCCCACCAAAAGACACAGACTGGCCAAATGGATACAAAAACAAGACCCATATATATGCTGTCTACAAGAGACCCATTTCAGACCTAGGGACACATACAGACTGAAAGTGAGGGGATGGAAAAAGATATTCCATGCAAATGGAAATCAAAAGAAAGCTGCAGTAGCAATTCTCATATCAGACAAAATAGACTTTAAAATAACGACTAGGGCTTCCCTGGTGGCGCAGTGGTTGAGAGTCCGCCTGCCGATGCAGGGGACACGGGTTTGTGCCCTGGTCCGGGATGAGCCCACATGCCACGGAGAGGCTGGGCCCGTGAGCCATGGCCGCTGAGCCTGCGCGTCCGGAGCCTGTGCTCCACAACGAGAGAGGCCCGAATACCGCAAAAAATAAATAAATAAATAAATAAATAAATAAATAAATAAAATAAAATAACGACTATTACAAGAGACAAAGAAGGACACTGCATAATGATCAAGGGATCGATCCAAGAAGAAGATATAACAATTGTAAATATTTATGCACCCAACATAGGAGCACCTTGATACATAAGGCAAATACTAACAGCCATAAAAGGGGAAATTGACAGTAACACAATCATAGTAGGGGACTTTAACACCCCACTTTCACCAATGGACAGATCATCCAAAATGAAAATAATAAGGAAACACAAGCTTTAAATGATACATTAAAAAAGATGGACTTAATTGACATTTATAGGACATTCCATCCAAAAACAACAGAATACACTTTCTTCTCAAGTGCTCATGGAACATTCCCCAGGCTACATCATTTCACAAGTCACAAATCAAGCCTTGGTAAATTTAAGAAAATTGAAATTGTATCAAGTATCTTTTCTGACCACAATGCTATGAGACTAGATACCAATTACAAGAAAAAATATGTAAAAAATACAAACACATGGAGACTAAACAATACACTACTAAATAACAAAGAGATCACTGAAGAAATCAAAGAGGAAATCAAAAAATACCTGCAAGCAAATGACAAGGATAACACAATGACCCAAAATCTATGGGATGCAGCAAAAGCAGTTCTAAGAGGGAAGTTTATAGCAATACAATCCTACCTCAAGAAACAAGAAACATCTCAAATGAACAAACTAAAGTTACATTTAAAGCAATTAGAAAAAGAAAAGCAAAAAAACCCCAAAGATAGCAGAAGGAAAGAAATCATAAAGATCAGATCAGAAATAAATGAAAAAGAAATGAAGCAAATGATAGCAAAGATCAATAAAACTAAAACCTGTTTCTTTAGAAGATAAACAAAATTGATAAACCATTAGCCTGACTCAGCAAGAAAAAGGAGAAAACTCAAATCAACAGAATTAGAAATGAAAAAGGAGGAGTAACAACTGGCACTGCACAAATACAAAGGATGATGAGAGATTACTACAAGCAGAAATATGCCAATAAAATGGACAACCTGGAAGAAATGGACAAATTCTTAGAAAAACATAACCTTCTGAGACTGAACCAGGAAGAAATCGAAAATATGAACAGATCAACCACAAGCCCTGAAATTGAAACTGTGATTAAAAATCTTCCAACAAACAAAAGCCCAGGACCAGATAGCTTCACAGGCGAATTCTATCAAACATTTAGAGAACAGCTAACACTTATTCTTCTCAAACTCTTGCAAAATATAGCAGAGGGAGGAACACTCCCAAACTGATTCTACGAGGCCACCATCACCCTGATACCAAAACCGGACAAATAGGTCACAAAAAAAGAAAACTACAGGCCAATAACTCTGATGAATATAGATGCAAAAATTCTCAAGAAATTACTAGCAAACAGAATGCAACAGCGCATTAAAAGTCTCATACACCATGATCAAGTAGGGTTTACCCCAGGAATGCAAGGATTCTTCAATATATGCAAGTCAATCAATGTGATAAACCATATTAACAAACTGAAGGAGAAAAACCACATGATCATCTCAATAGATGCAGAAAAAACTTTCGACAAAATCAACACACATTTATGATAAAAACCCTCCAGAAAGTAGGCACAGAGGGAATTTGCCTCAACATAATAAGGGCCATATATGACAAACCCACAGCCAACATCATTCTCAATGGTGAAAAACTGAAAGCATTTCCACTAAGATCAGGAACAAGACAAGGTTGCCCACTCTCACCACTATTATTCAACATAGTTTTGGAAGTTTTAGCCACAGAAATCAGGGAAGAAAAATAAATAAAAGGAATCCAAATCAGAAAACAAGTAACACTGTCACTGTTTGCAGATAACATGATACTAATCATAGACAATCCTAAAGATGCCACCAGAAAACTACTAGAGCTAATCAATGGATTTGGTAAAGTAGCAGGATACAAAATTAATGCACAGAAATCTCTTGCATTCCTACACACTAATGATTAAAAATCTGAAAGAGAAATTTAGGAAACACTCCCATTTACCACTTCAACAAAAAGAAAAAAATACCTAAGAATAAACCTACTTAAGGAGACAAAAGAACTGTATGCAGAAAATGATAAGACACTGATGAAAGAAATTAAAGATGATACAAATAGATGGAGAGATAGACCATGTTCTTGGATTGGAAGAATCAACATTGTGAAAATGACTATAATATACAAAGCCATCTACAGATTCAATGCAATCCCTATCAACCTACCAATGGTATTTTTTACAGAACTAGAACAAAATATTTCACAATTTGTATGGAAACACAAAAGATCCCAAATAGCCAAAGCAATCTTGAGAAAGAAAAATGGAGCTCGAGGAATAAGGCTCCCTGACTTCAGACTGTACTACAAAGCTACAGTAATCAAGACAGTAAGGTACTGGCACAAAAACAGAAATATAGATCAATGGAACAGGATAGAAAGCCCATTGGCTTTCTATGGTCACCTGATCTTTGATAAAGGAGGCAAGAATATACAATGGAGAAAAGACAGCCTCTTCAATAACTGGTGCTGGGAAAACTGGACAGGTACATGTAAAAGAATGGAATTAGAACACTCCCTAACACCATACACAAAGATAAACTCAAAACGGATTAAAGACCTAAATGTAAGGCCAGACAGTATAAAACTCTTAGAGGAAAACATAGGCAGAACACTCTTTGACATAAATCACAGCAAGATCCTTTTTGACCCACCTCCTAGAGAAATAGAAATAAAAACAAAAATAAACAAATGGGACCTAATGAAACTTAAAAGCTTTTGCACAGCAAAGGAAACTATAAACAAGATGAAAAGACAACCCTCAGAATGGGAGAAAATATTTGCAAACGAAGCTACTGACAAAGGATTAATCTCCAAAATAAACAAGCAGCTCATGCAGCTCAATATCAAAAGAACAAACAGCCCAATCCAGAAATGGGCAGAAGACCTAAATAGACATTTCTCCAAAGAAGATATACAGATTGCCAACAAACACATGATAGGATGCTCAATATCACTAATCATTAGAGAAATGCAAATCAAAACTACAATGAGGTATCACCTCACACCAGTCAGAATGGCCAACATCAAAATATCTACAAACAGTAAATGCTGGAGAGGGTGTGGATAAAAGTGAACCCTCTTGTAATGTTGCTGGGAATGTAAATTGATACAGCCACTATGGAGAACTGTATAGAGGTTCCTTAGAAAACTAGAAATCGAACTACCATATGACCCAACAATCCCACTACTGGGCATATACCCTGAGAAAACCATAATTCAAAAAGAGTCATGTACCACATTGTTCATTGCAGCTCTATGTACAATAGCCAGGACATGGAAGCAACCTAAGTGTCCATCAACAGACGAATGGATAAAGAAGATGTGGCACATACATACAATGGAATATTACTCAGCCATAAAAAGGAACAAAACTGAGTTATTTGTATTGAGGTGGATGGACCTAGAATCTGTCATACAGAGTGAAGTAAGTCAGAAAGAGAAAAACAAATACTGTATGCTAACACATATATATGGAATCTAAAAAAAAAAATTGGTTCTGAAGAACCTAGGAGCAGGGGAGGAGTAAAGATGCGGACACAGAGAATGGACTTGAGGATATGCGGAGGGGGAAGGGTAAGCTGGGACGAAGTGAGAGTTTGGCATGAACATATATACACTACAACTGTAAAATAGCTAGCTAGTGTGAAACAGCTGCATCGCACAGGGATATCAGCTCGGTGCTTTGTGTCCAGCTAGAGGGGTGGGTTAGGGAGTGTGGGAGGGTGACGCAAGAGGGAGGGGATATGGGGATATATGCATACGTATAGCTCATTCACTTTGTTATACAGCAGAAACTAACACAGCATTGTAAGGCAATTATACTCCAATAAAGATGTTAAAAAAAAGAAAGAAAAGAAAACCCAAGTCAGGAATCGTCATAATATCATCAAGGAACAGAAAGAAACCAGTCGTGTGGCAGCCCAGTGGTTCAGAGGAAATACAATGTAAGTTGAGGTCAAAGAGGTAAGCATGGGCCAGACCGTGGACAGCCCCATAATTATTTTTGGTGTTTTGATCCAAGTGCATTGCAGGGGAAGATGGAGGTTCTTAAACTTGTAAGAATATTCTTACTGCTCTGTGGAAATAGATTGTAAGAAAGCAAGGGTGTCAGCAGACAGACCAGATATCCAAGCAAGAGACAATGGCTGTTTGAGGGGTAGAGACAGTGCAGATAGAGGGGGATGGTGCCTGGAGGGATCTTGGCCCTTAAGCCAGTAGGCTTGCTGATAGATTGGATGTTCTGCCTGAGAAAAAAGGAGCGGGCCAGATGACTCCAGGTACTTTGCTTTTCTTAAGGGATGGATCAACAGTGGGATAATTGAGAACACATAGGTGAAAACTGCCTGGAAACAGAGAAGAATTAAAAATGTTTTGGGCTGCTGAAGCTGTCCGCTTACAGATGGTTTTGGAAGCCATAGGCATCAATGAGCTCACCTAGGCAGATAGAGTAGCCAGGTCGTGGAAATCAAGAAAAGCCTTGATAACTTTCTCTGCCAATTCTTAGCAAACGTCTGGAAAAAAAAATTTATGTTGGAGAAAGTTAGGTGAAAGTACAAATGATCTTTCCACTCTCTATGTGTTCTAATTGATCTCCTAGAATAAAGTTGAACCCTGCCAAGCACCATAATTTGTACCACCACACATTGTCTCCTGAAAGAATTGCTTTCACGCACCTGTTAAGGCCTCATATGCATAGAAAAGATGACAGGTCATGATCAAACAAATCTGAGCTCACTCCTGGAGCCCCACTTACTTCCAAAACTCCTTAACTCTTTCCTCTGCCCTTACTGGTCTCCTCTCCAAACTAGGGATATAATGCATACCTCAGAGTGTCATAAGGCTGTCATGGGGGCTTAGTAGAACACTAAGCCAATAAGCAGAAAACCAATGCTATCTTTCCATTATGTAAATTTTTGTAAAAATAATATACATTGTGCATCTACCCTTATATATTGTCTCTGTATCATTCTGCCTACAGAATGAGTTCCTGAGTTCTGCAGGAAACAGGGAAAGAGGACATTAATTACATTGAGGGATGTGTGTGCTTTCTTTTTTCTGATAATGAGAGCTCAGTATAATTCATTTCTCTCCCCACCTCAGCTGTCTTAAAACTTAATATCAGGTTTATACTTCATCCCTACTATGTTGATTTGTTGTTTCTTCTACTTCTGTTATAATGACCCAATTTCATGTCTGTTTTGAAAACTGCCTCCAACTTTTGTTGAAGATTATACAGTGTTTTTCTGTCTCCATTTGACAAATGAATAAATCAAGCCTCAGAGAAGCTATAATTTAACTGAAGTCACAGCAAAAAAGTGACACAACCAAGAAACCTTCAAATCCAAAGAATTTCTGTTTTTACCTAAAGCCCCTCCAGAGAGCTGCATATGTCCCTGTGAGAAATAAAGCCTAAGAAGAACGATTTCTTTGTTAAACTAAAAATCTGTCCCCTAAATTATGGCAATGAAAATTACTACTTTACATTTACATGTACTTTACAAAACGCTTTTATATAAATGATCTTGATCTTTGTGTTTATTCAGCACTGGGTCTTGCTTGACTTTATAATTAGAAAATAGAGAAGATTTAGTGAAAGGCAAACGAACAAACCAAAAAAGTCCTGTAGAGAAAAATTAAAGCACTTGGGGGATATTTGACTTGAAGAAAAGAAGACTGTGCTTCAATTGTCAATATAAAAGCTAATTATAAAGCAGGGGATTGAAAGTGGTTTTTCACCTTCCCAGCTGGCACACTAGAGGGAAGAAGCTCATATGAAATTCAAATGAGGTATTTAGAACATCCTAAAATCAATTTGCTAGCAAATGAGAAGCCTAAAAATAAATACCAGAAACTTAAATATAAAGGTAGAACAAGGGCCTGTAATAAATATAATTCAGTGGGCTAACAGACAGGAATGAGAAAGAATTTTAAGTAGTTGAATCAGCCTGAATTATTAGGGATAATCAGAAATATTCTGTATACCATTTGCATAGCAAAATGTTGGTGAAAGTTATTATAACCTTGGGGCAGGAGATACCACCAGAATAAGCAATGGGTCTAGAGAAAGGAGACAGTGCTGAAATGAGGCTCTCAACACTGAATCAAAATACTCAAAAGCACAGAAAGAGGGTAAATTACAATACCCTCTATCTATTTAAGTAAAATATAAATGTAAAATATTATATATTTTGTAACATAAAATAACTTAGAGAATTTACTAACAGGAAATTGTGAGAAGAACAGCAATGATACATGACCCTGCTAAAAGTCAGTTGAAACACAAAAGTGTCTAAGCAATTTAAGGAGTTCAGTAACTGAAAAGGAATTAATGAGAAGGGAAAGAGAAGATGAAAAAATGAGGAGGAACTTTGAAAGAGAAAAAAAAAGATTTTATGGTGTTTTAAAAAGATGTATGAATTTTGCATAGGCTTTGTTGCTTGATGGTAAGAAATGCTTTTATTATAATGAAAATGTACTATAAAAGCTCTGACATTGACTATGGTTTGAAATAGGCAGCCATCTGGTTGGATGGTATAGAGAGGGCTATGTTTGGAGAAGTGAAAAATAAGAAGTATTCTGGGATCCACTTGAGTATGATTCTTTATTAAAGTCGTCTGCTGCTATTATATTTTTATCAAGTTCTCCTAGCATTTTCACTAGTTTTTACTTTATATATTTAACTGCCACCTCTTTTGGATACAGAGGTAAATGAAGATCCCGTCTCCTTGTAAATTGTGCCATTTATCCTCTCTTCCTACTCTGTTAAGGTTTTTGTTTTGCTTTGTTTTTAATCAGAATTTCTACTGTGTTCTTCCCTAGGTGCTCTTTTTTTTTTTTTTTTCGGTACCTAGGTGCTCTTTTCTAATCCATTGCCTTTAATGCTGATCCATATGTTGACGGTTACCAAATTCACCACCTGGTCCCCACCCTTCTCCTAAACTCTGAGCTCCTACAGACACATGGCTACTCGACACCTTACCTTAGGTTTCTAAAATGTGTCTCAACTAGAATGGACTCTTTTTCTTCCTCTTCATGTTCCTTTCCAGATTTCCTTATCCTCACATATGGCATGACATTCAGTCAGTTTCCCAAAATGTAAATCTCAAAGCCATCTTCAATTTTCCTTTCTCTCTCACCTTACGTCCAATTTGTCATCAAAACTGTGTTACTTCTGTTAAAAAAAGAAACCATGGGCTCCAAATGGAGTCACTTGTGCTGAGCCCCACATCAGCAAACCAAAACTTAACTGCAATTTTAGTCTCTCCCAAGAATGTACTCTTTAACCAGTCAGTCTGGAATCACCTGGTCAGCACTAGTGAGGTCATCTGCTGGATAGACCCCTGCCTTCCCCCATGGGAAAGTGACCTTGCCTGAAACAATCTACTCTTTGCTAATAAACTTCCTTTCCCCACCCTCTTTCTGCCTTTGAAAACCTTTCCTTTTCTACAGCTCTTCAGAGCTCCTTTCTATTTGCTAGATGGGCTGGCGCCCGATTCATGAACTGTTGAAGAAAGCCAATTTGATCTTCAGATTTACTCAGTTGGATTTCAGTTTTTAACCCTTCTAAATATTGGAGTAAAACACTTAACATGAGATCTATCCTCTTAACAAATCTATAAGTGTACAATAAATGATCTAAAGGTATAGTCATGGAATTAATCAATGGAAAAGGCATAACATGAACCCAGGATTGTATTGCTCCAATTTATGATTTTTACGATTATACCAAAGAGCAAGCACATCTCAGAGCTCACCGAAAAAAAGCAACTCTGTAGTCACTCTGGTATGACAACAGCTGTCATTAAGATAGAAATTAAAGAAGTTCTTAATAAATGACGGAAAATAACTGTGTTTAAGACCAACCTGAGCGAAAGGCACACAGAAAATGAAAAAGTTTCAGCACAGATTGAACCAGAATGGAGCATTTCTTAATTGTTGTAACGCTCTCTATTTTGGCCAAGGTCTCACACACCATTCTTACGGAGGAGCCAGCAGGTAACATAAATCAGTATGTGGCTTGTCCTGACCTTGAGGGGAATGCACTCACAGTTTGAGAATACAGGTAAGACAGTACAGGTGAGTCATGGCCTCAAATTGCACCATTCACAGCAGTGATGGACCTGGGCTCTTAACAATGATAAGAACTAGAATTAGAAGACAGGGCCCTGGGCACTTGGAAGGCTTATGCAGCAGTTCAAGACAAAGCTCCCAGTGCACATATGGTTGGAGCTACAGAGATGCAGCATCAGACTTACCAAGTATCTCAGCCCCAACCTGCAAGGAGGTCAACCTACCTTATTAAAATGACATATATAGAGTTTTGTTAATATGTGGCTGCTTCATTAAAAAAACAATACTGAAAAATAGTATAGGCACTGAAAACTTATACTTCATTTACATTCACATGAATTAAATACATTTTTTAAGTTTCAATGTTAGCTTATTATTATTTGCCTTTTAGAAAAATGTTTATTTTTGAAATGATTCATGAAGAGTGCTGGATTTAAGAGTCTACTGTGAGCTTTGCTTCTTTACAAAACATTCTTATGTGCTGTCTTTGACACAGATCCATGCAAAATAATTTTAGTGTTATACAATTCTAAAACAAAATGTGAACAACATTTATTTAGGATTTAAAATACAGATTCTCATGCTACCCTCTTTAAAACGACTGAAAAATCGTAATTGATTTGCTTACTTAAATAGGTTATAAATATAATAACAAAAGCACCTTAATTTCTAATCACTTGTAATTGGTGCTTTTTAAAATGTGCTTCTTTTAATATGTTACCTATACATTGAGTTATACAAGCTTTTTAAGCTTTGGCAAGGTTTATAAGGAAAACATTAATTTGAATGAAAGGAAATATTGAGACTGTAAACTTTTTCACCACAAATTTCACCTGGTAAATGTCAATTTGTACAACGAAATGTTTTCAGAGGGAAAAAAAATTCACATAGCAGAAATAAATAAATATCAACACACTCCCTATGAATCCCATTGCTGTGCAGAGTTAACTGGAAAAATTTAATTATCAATGGCATTCTGTGCTGAAAGCATCTAACACTTTGATTTCATGCTTGTAATTCAGACATTAGCATTCAGATCAACCCACAACTTGCAATTTGGTATTTACTGAATGAATACCAATTAAATTGTTCCAAATAATCATTTTCATTTCCTGTAGCATGTCTGCCTAAAACCTAAGATTCCCATTGGATTTAAGATCATTTGAGATGTTAGGATTTTACATTTTCTAGAGAGAATTGTTGCTTTTGAAGTAATAATAAATCTCATTTTTCTATTGTTAAAAGCAAGTTCTCACTCTGCTGGTCATTGTCTTCATGTCTATACAAAAAAAGGTTAGTAACTGATACCACAGGCCACAGATCTGAAGTCAACATACACTGCAATTTAGTAGTTCGTGAAAAGTGACCACACCCTACCCTATGCCCTGATGCACAAACATGCATTTTCTTTATTTCAAAATAATAGATAAACAGACTTTTCAGGAAAGGATTGGGATTTAGATCAGATGGGAGAAACAAAAGTGAGATTTCAGGAACCAAAGAAATCAAGGAAAGAAGTAGAAGAAAAAACAAACAAACAAAAATCCTAAGAGATGATGGGAAGAGAAAAGCATGATAGTACATGTATCCCAATGCTCTCTAGTATCACATAGGAGGTGATAATTTCAGTAATTTTATTACATTGTTCTTCTCTCTCAAATTTTAACATTAAAAGAAAAATTCTCAAGATGTAAATTCTGAAGTTATATGGAGACAAAATTAACAGCCAAAATTTGACTTATCTGGAAGCTCCTATTTATGAGGTATGTGTATGCAATTTATAAAAATTATTTCAGAGAGCATCTCTTTTTAACTAAAAAAGTTGTAGAAGTTTTACTATCCAGTTATATCTCTTTGACAAGTGAACAGGACTAGAATGTCTTCATAAAACCATAGTGGCATAGAAGGTTAAATTATAAAGATTCTTTCCATCACCTGACACCAAAAATGAAAAGAAGGCATTTAAAAGAACATTCTTAGAATATATGGTTTGAATATGCTTAGCTTACAATATATTTAAGTATCTTCAGTTGATAAGGATATTGTCCTGGGATTTTTAACCCCGGAATGTTATTTTCTATCAATCGCAAACATTTGTTAAGCATCTTATATTTTCCAACCACAAGAGATACTGGACATAAAATGGTAAGAAAGGAAAATTGAAACTTTGTTATATACGATAAAAATTTGGCAGGAAACACTGATAATTAAAGAAGCATTATATATTTTATAATTTTTTCCATCACTGAGAAACATAAAGCTTGGGCATCTCCCATTAATTCAGATAAACTTCAAGAAAACGTCATAAAAGAGCTTCAATCTAAAAGTCGAGACTCAAAGGATAAGCAGGAGAGAAAGGTGAGGAATTTAGATTAAAAAAAAACTTAACATGAGAATCATTTTACAAATGTAAAGAAATTAATCATACAAGTCATATTGAATGTGATCCTTACATTTTGCATTTTGTGTTAAATTTTTTTGCCTCTTTTTAAATTCCTTAATTTTTGTGACTTTCGTTTTAAAAACTTACACACATTCATTTTGAAAATTTAAACCATAGCAGAAAGTATAAGAAAGTTAAAAGAAAAATCCTATATCCTTATAGAATCACTTGATATATTCTTATCTATATCTCTATAGAAACATAGAAGTATAGAAAGACAGATGAACAGGTAAGTGGAAATAATCTGAACAGATTTTAATCATGTATATATGTGGTAATTTTATCTAAATGTATCATATTTGTTGTTGATAAAACTAAAAAAATAAAGATTAGAAACATGCTAAATTTAAAGTAACCATTCACACAAAAGAGAAAGTAATGGCTAAAATATTTTTCTATAGTTAATCCAAAATATCTTTACAAATGAAGGAAGTGTCATCTTAATGTCTTATTAAACTATTATCCTACTTCAAACAGTAATTTAAAATTCACAATAGAAATGAGCAAATTATCATAATTCTATTTGAGTTTTTAGTTTGATTACAATTTTTATATATCTAGGTTAATGACTTCTAGAACTTCATACAAATAATATTACAAAGGTTAAGGATGTGGGCTCTGGAACCAACCAATTTGCCTAGGTCCAGATCTGAGCTCTGCTTCTTACTAATCGTAGACTTTGGATAAACTAAGGCTTATCTTTCCATCTAACCTTTCTGTGCCTCAGTTTCTTTTAACATTAAAAGAATGTTATATTTATTCTCTGTAAAATGAGAATAATACCTACCATAGAAGGTTGTTGTGTAAAATTAAACAATTTATTACACATAAAGCAATAAAAAAATTGGCTGGCAAAGAAGGTAAACATTAAATAAGTATTAACTGTAATTACTATTATGATGACATTTTAGGATCTCTTTGGGAACAGATCATTCATGTCTGCTGCCACAAGTAAACTGATTTATCTCTTACCTCAAATCTTTTATCAAGACTTCTTTATTTTCCTTAATTTTATTTCTTAATTTTGTAGATTTTGTCCTAAGGTAATTTTTTCAAGGAGACCTCACATGTGTCACACTCCCTACGTGTATTCATTTTTGAGGTTATCAGTTGATGGCTTTCATACATAACTGACCATCTTGAGTGGTATAAAACCAATGTCACAGAGCCTTTCCTGCAGAACTATTATTCTCCTAAAGACCATCAGAAGTCGTTGATTCTCAACTAGTGCAGTATGACAACTGGCTTTCTCTCACACCTTTACCCCAGCTTCTAAGTGGAAACCTCCCTTGGCTAGGTGTCTTCACCACGAACAATAAAAATGAGGTCTCTGCCTCTGCTTAGATAAATCTTCAACTACACTTCTGATAAAATGAAGTGTGAGATGGGGTTTCCCAGAGCCAGATCCAATGAGTAGCTGTTGCATATACCACTGCTTCTCATAACGTATTTTTTTTTCCTTTACCTTTTTTTTTCTTATTTTTGTAATACATGTTTAATACTACATAGGTAGCATACTTTCTAAGTTCTTGTATATCTGAAAATAACTACATTATCCTCATAATTCAGTGAGGGCTTAAATTCTATTAAAGTTTAGGTTCTAAATCAATTTTTCTTGGAAACTTGTGAACGGTGTTTTAGAAACTTTTAACTCAGATGAGAACATGGATATCAGATTGATTCTTATTCATTTGTAGGTAATGCCTTTATTTTTTCCTGAAGTTTTAGCACAGCTTACAGTAGATAAGTGGATATTTAAGATAGATATACTTAGCTGTTTTACTTTTTTTGCAAATTCCTTAACTACTTTGTGCCTCAAAGTTTCTTCATCTATAAAATAAGGACAATAGAACTTATCTTATAAGCTGTTAAAGGTTAAATTAGTTAATACATGTGCTCAGAAAAGTGCCTAACACATAGGAAACCCTTGAAATGTTAGCCATTATTCTCAGTATTTGATGTTTGAAAATAACTGTACATTATTGTCGTATTTCAAAAATTGCTTATTTGTTGCAGAATTTTAATTCAAAACCATGTTTCTTAGATTTTTATATTAATAATAATTACATAATTATTATTTATATGTATTCAATAACCATATTCTGCTTTTCCTCAATTTGAATTCAGCTTACTTGGTTAATTAACTGCCTAAAACTTGGCTGCTCACGTATGCAAAATTGAGTTGGGACAAATAGTTTTCTATTTGTTCTAGTGTGAAACAAGCCTGGGGACTGTTAGTCAGTTGCCAGATCTTTAGACAAATGCACTTTCTGTCGTTTATTTGTAATATAAGCAAAACAAATGTGACCAAACAAAACTAGTAATCAAATATCATGATGGTGCTATACTGCTAGACCATATGTTATAATACTTTCTCCAAACTACAGTACTTAGCTTCTCACTGTCCACTTCCCAAGTAGCTCTTTGCCTTAAGAGTCAATTCAGTAAATTGAGTTCAAGAACTTAAGCATCCAGTATTCAATAAGTATTAATCAAAGATGCACAAGAAAATCCCAAGTACTTTTGAATTAAGCATGCTAATAATGTTTAACTAGATCATATTTTAAACAATAAATAAATAGGTTCATTTTCTCCTTAAATAAGACTGAGGAGGTAAAATAAATTTTTTTACACTGGACTAAAACACAAAATATCCACTAACCTAATATAGCTCTTTGCTTTACAACTCTACAAAATAATATGAAAATACGTAATACATATTCAAATAAAAAATTTGAATCAAAGTAGGTGCAAAAAAAATCTACTAGTGTAAAATTAGAAACACCAAATGCATTATAAATTAGAGTACTTACTATTGGTTAGAATATGCTGATAATTAAGCTAAAGTCATGCACTTAATTACCAGATGGACCAGTTGTCTCTGCTTTGTTCCAGAGACACAGGCTGAATCACAATTTCCAGCTGTCTTGGAACTGTGCACTACTGAGCTGGAGGGGCACACAGCCGACATGTGGGAAGATTAGTCCAATTCCATTACAATGACAGGAAAAGCAATTCTGAGCACATTCCCTACAGGAAGGGGTCAGTAGCCTCATTTTTATTTCAGTTTGGCACTGAGCACGGTGTCTTTTATAGACGAATGCTTAATGACAGTCCTTTTTAATGTTCATAATGTTGAAGACAAGATACATTTTAAAACCATACAACAGCTTTCCAAACAGGTAATATTAAGATTGTGAGATCCATGAACAACAGAGCCATTTCATCAAATATTAGTTCCTGAATCATTTGGGGCTTAAAATTTAATGTATGTATTAAAAGTTCTGATTTGGTAAAGCAATGATAGACTTGCTCTATGAAACAACTTAACAGCAATTAATTATGACTAATTTCACCACAATGGAATATATATATATGTGTGTATATATACATATATACCATTATACATACATAGATACAAATATATACACATATTTACAAATATACATATAAAAATATGTACATATATACACACACATATATATACATACATATATATACATATATATATAATGGAATATCACTCAGTCATAAAAAAGAATGAAATCTTGCCATTTGTGGCAACATGGCTGAACCCAGAGGGTATTAAGTTAAGTGCGACAGAGAAAGACAAATAATGTATGATTTCACTTATATGTGGAATCGAAAAAAACAAAACAAATATATGAAAACAAACAGGTGGTTGCCAGAGGGGAGGGGATCTGGGGACTGTACGAAATAGATGAGGAGAATTAAGAGGTACAAACTTACAGTTGCAAAATAAATGAGTCATGGGAATGAAATGTACAGCATGGGGAATATAGTCAATAATAATGTAGTATCTTTGTAGGATGATGATGGCGGTCAAAAGGTACAAACTTGCAGTTATAAGATGAATAAGTACCACGGATGTAATGTAAATCAGGATTAATATCAATATAATTAACACTGCTCTGCTATATATGAAAACTGTTAAGAGAATAAACCCTGAGTTCCCATCACAAGGAAATTTTTTCTTTTATTTTATATTTATATGAGATGATAGTCACTAAACTTATCATGGCAATTATTTCATGATGTATATAAGCAAATCATTATCCTATACACCTTACATTTGTATAATGCTGTAGGTCAATTATTCTCCAATAAAACTGGAAGGAAAAAAAAAAGTAGTCAGTCCCCTGTCTGCTGCCTAGAATCATTTTTAGGCATCCTGATTCAGTTTCATAGTATTATTAACAAATTACTATGCTTAAACATTTTAGAGTAAATCTCTTTTTGCAGGTTCACGTGATAATTCAATCATCTTGTATAAAGAGGACTTCTGAAATTAAAATTTTTGGAGTGTTCACACCATATGCCATGCCCTCTGCTAGATAGACATTTTATAAACATATCCAATTTAATCCTCATTTGAAAAAACACAAACAACAAAAATCTTATAGGGTGATTAATATTGTACTCATTTAATGATGTGGAAAACAAGGCTAGATAAATAAGTAATTTGCCCAAGGCCTCCAAATTAGTATAGCCTTGAGTTTTAAACAAACAGTGTACATGTAAACGTTCATGACTTATCATTGCCAGAGACTGCTTATTGTTCCACAGCATCGCATTTTTCTTTTTCTTGATAGTATAATATTCAACTGGGTATTTGTTGCCCCGACAGACTACATTTTTTGCAGATTCCCTGCAGCTATTGTGTGGGTATATGACCAAATCTAGCCTAAGTTATGCACACAATTTCTGGGTTGTGCCTTATATTCTTCTTTCCTAAGGATGGAGTTAGGATGTAATGGCAAGAGCAAAGCAGCCATACTAAACCACAGAAACCCTGTTTTGAGAATGGCTGAAAACAAGATATAAGCAAACTTTGTCTCCAACAGTATTAAGCTGATGGAACAATCTTGGAACAATCTTGAACAATCTTGGGGCTTAAAATTTAATGTATGTATTAAAAGTTCTGATTTGGTAAAGCAATGATAGACTTGCTCTATGAAACAACTTAACAGCAATTAATTATGACTAATTTCACCACAATGGAATTATATGTGTTTCTATTTGTGTAAGTTCTTGTATCTTTGTGTATATTTGTCTTTTATAATATGTGTAGTGTAATTCTTTGGTAAAATAGCCTGATGATACAGCATAAGTAATGTATCATTGTTCATATTTTTCTTGTAGGTAACCCAACCATCAATGGTGAATTTGAATAAGACTTATTCTACCTTACTATGATTATCATGATTTATGAAGACATTTCGCTTGTAATGCTAGAGAAGAATACACAAAGAAATCAAACTTCAGTTTTTCCATCCTTGATATTATAATTTTAAAACATATTAATGTAAATGTATTGAGTACGTGTGATTAAAAACAATAACATTTTATGTACCTAAACTAACTCTATATTATAATTGCACGTTAAAAGGTAGACTCATATCCACGTATTGGTGACAGTTTTAACATTAGATAGTATCTGTCAAAACTACCACTCAAATGTCTAAAGTTTAAACATACATACACACAACAACAACAAAGTAACTATAATTGCAAATAAAACAAAAAGTGAAACACAAATGATTAAAGTGACAAATAAACTGCATAATAGAAATTACATATAGATCATGAAAGCCCTTTATCTAGCACAGCACTGTGGCATAAGAAAGTGGCAAAATTTGTGTAGTTGTTTCCTTTGAAAATAAAAATTACTCAAGAAATAGATGTATAGGCAGAAAGTAATAGCAAATAGAGAGCCCATTGTGGGTAGTTCACTGTGATGAGGATGCCTCCAGAACCAAAGTACTGGACTAAGTGTTATCATACAAAAATAATCTGTCCTTACTTTTGCATTAAAATTTCGATTACCTCTTTAGCAAATTTACTTTAACAGACTCCCATATTATTTAGACTCATTTATTTTACTTTTTGTAATTTTCCAGTAATTGAGAAAGTAGCATGTGCATAGGTATATAAAAATTTTAATTTTAAATAATACTTTTCCTTAAGTAAAATGAGAAAATTCCTAAATTATCTAAATTATGTATCTTAAAATTAAGAACTTTTTGTGACATTAGAAGAGAAGGCATTACTGTTAGTATTTCAAATTTATGCAGTTAGATATTTACTAGGTAAATAATAAAAACAATTTGTGAAGAGTAAAAAAAAATTAAATGATAAGATGGCATTGTGTCCATTTTAAAGGGGTATTTTATGTTTAAAGGCATGGAATATCCTAAAATGTGTGCTTTTTAAATATAAAAGTATGGAATAAAACATATTTCAAATCCATTTAAAAGAGGTATTAATTGCATACTACTTAGGTGTAATAGTTGTTATATTGCTGTACCTACAACTATATTTACATACATATATCTATAGCTATACTTTAATCTAAAAATAGTATTGTACTAGTGATGAAGGCATTCTTCCTATTGCAGTACTTCCTAATTAGCTTTTTCTCTTTCTCAGTAGGTCGAATCCAGGTCACAGCACAAATACACATAATTAAGTTGAAAAACAGACATATCATTCTACATCATTTTTTGATTTTCACTTTTTTTTTTTCTCTAGTAAGGCTCTGCATGAATCCATATGGGCAGTGCATCATTTCTCATTCCAAAAGAAGAAATACTGCTCAACATCACTAATCATTAGACAAATGCAAATCAAAACTACAATGAGGTATCACCTCACACCAGTCAGAATGGCCACCATCAAAAAATCTACAAACGATAAACGCTGGAGAGGGTGTGGAGAAAAGGGAACCCTCTTGCACTCTTGGTGGGAATGTAAATTGATACAGCCACTATGGAGAACAGTATGGAGGTTCCTTAAAAAACTAAAAATAGAACTACCATATGACCCAGCAATCCCACTACTGGGCATATACCCTGAGAAAACCATAATTCCAAAAGAGTCATGTACCACAATGTTCATTGCAGCTCTTTTTACAAAATAGTCAGGACATGGAAGCAACCTAAGTGTTCATCGACAGAGGAATGGATAAAGAAGATGTGGCACATATATACAATGGAATATTACTCAGCCATAAAACGAAATGAAATTGAGTTACTTGTAGTGAGATGGATGGACCTAGAGTCTGTCATACAGAGTGAAGTCAGAAAGAGAAAAACAAATACCGTATGCTAACACATATATATGGTATCTAAAAAAAAAAAATGGTTATGAAGAACCCAGGGGCAGGACAGGAATAAAGACGCAGATGTAGAGAATGGACTTGAGGACACGGGGAGGGGGAAGGGTAAGCTGTGACAAAGTGAGAGAGTGGCATGGACATATATACACTACCAAATGTAAAATAGCTAGCTAGTGGGAAGCAGCTGCATGGCACAGGGAGATCAGCTCGGTGTTTTGTGACCACCTACAATGGTAGGATAGGGAGGGTGGGAGGGAGATGGGAGAGGGAGGAGATATGGGAACATATGTATATGTATAGCTGATTCACTTTGTTATACAGCAGAAACTAACACACCATTGTAAAGCAATTATACTCCAATAAAGATGTCTAAAAAAAATAAAAAACTAGTTCATAAAAAAAAAAAAACTGTTTTCTATAATAAAGCAACGTACCAGTTGCCTCCCACTGTCCTGTCTGCCCTCGCTTTCTGCCTGGATGCCTGAGAGAACATCGGGGGAGGAGGGGCAGGCAGACAGGGACGGGCAGGGACAGTGTTCTCAACAGCAGTTCTGCTTTGAAGATTATGGAAAGATGAGGGCACCCCCATGCCAGCAGTTTGAAGGAAAAATTATTGTTTGACAACTGTGGCCTGCAGTACAAATTCTTGTGATCTGGTTGTTTACAGCATTTAGGAAAACCTCAGAGCTGCAGTAAATATCAATACCAAATGGTTGACGTGCTTTCTTGTTTTTTTCCTTAAGACTGAAGTAAGGATTTTACTTCTATTTCTATAGGTGACCATTACTTTTTATAGTGAATATTTATCTATTCATTTACTGTAGCCAAATCTTAATTAAAGTGGTTTATTATATGTTTTTGTAGAACTATAATTAAAACAAAACATAATAAAAATGCTGATATGTATGATCTTACCAGGTGAAGATAAGGCATAGTAATGTAGATATTAAAATCAAAACTTGATTAAACATTGCAGACTGTGTACGCTGAATGGCTCTGTGTAGATCATTCTGAAATAATACAGAAAAAGCATATTTTAAATTTTGATAGATACTACATATTCATGAGTTTTGTTACATTTATTACTATGTATTACATTTCAACTATCTTGTGCATACTCAACACACATACTTTAAATGGATATAGCAGCATATTTTCGTTTTTGCCTTGGTCTATATAACCTTACTGTAACATTCATATTACCAAGATAATACTATGGGAGACCACCAAAGCACCAAATTTTAGTTTACTCGCCTTACAAACATCTGTAGAGTTGTTACACTGACTCCCCAAAAGCCCTCCACGGTGAGTATGCTCTCTTGTGGAAAATTCTAATTTTAAAAGATCAGAAAATAATATGTTCAATTAAGGGGAAAGTAATAGATGGATCAAACTACAACCATATCTCATTCTCTGAATCAGGAAAAATAACATGAATTATGCCAGGTGATTTATCATAAAAATAAAAAATTATATAGCCAATGAACATTTTTAGATTAATTTCATTCATATTAAGAGAAATGTGAATTCAAGATATAATTTTATTTTCCAATTGAAAAACATTGAAAATAATAATACCCACTGTTATTTAATATGCAAAAAACAAGCACTCATATATAATACTGCTCATGTAATTTGTTATAAATTTCTTGAAAGTAATTTGGTAATACAAGTCAAAATTCACAAAGGTATGCCCTTTCTACTTCATGGTTTCATTAATTTAATTAGTATTTACCCCATAACATAATTTCTAAAAGCTAACCACATGAAAATTATGAGATGGAAATCAAATACTTATGTATGTTCATCTTTATTACAAAATTATAAGATTTATTACGTGAAATAATGAATGTCCATTACTATTAAAGTAACTAAAAATGCAATAGAAAAATGGTTAAATAAATTGATCAAAACTAGATAGCAGATTTAATGCATCCATTAAAAATGGTTTGAACAGGAATATTTAATGACATAGGAACCTGTCCACCACATACTATTATATGACAAAAAAATTAAATTATAAAATTAAACATACTATTTTGTGTGTGTGTGTTTTCATAGAAAATATTAGAAGAATATAAGTTATTACTAGTGCTTAGTCTGTGTGGAAGGTTTGTAGTTTTGCATAATGTTTTATTTTATGGTTTCCTGTTGTATAAATTTTTTATAGTAACATTTTAACAGTCTGCATATCAGGACTGCGTGAGATAGATAACTTCATCAATACAAGCAAAGTCTCAATGAGTCATAGTTTATCTTTCTCTACCACACATTTAACCAAAACTGTAACAAAAACAAACTAAGTTGACTAGAATTTCACCTCGCATCTCTTACTTTCTTCTAACAGAGGTGTTAATGAACAGAAAAATAAATTAAAATTTAGCAACCAGGAAGAGGAGAAGTAAAATATAGAGCTATGATGGAAAATGAATCCTAAATTAACAATGCAAGCACTACTTCTACTCTCAACGATTGACTAATAATTCCTCTCTTGGTTAGGTTACTTTTTCCAACAGCTAATAAATGCAAATTAGCAAAGACGTTTATTTTTTTTTCCTGTAGTATTTTTTTTTCATTAGGAATTTAGGCAATCTATATTTAGTGAAATAGTATTTTTTTGGACAGTTAAGACAGACTGATGTTTCCACAAACCATCCACAGGCTACAGTCTCCCCTTCTTAGTCATGAACTTTCATGAGGCTCCAGTGGTTGCTTAACACAGATGTTTAGAAATATTCATCTGGTTGTGAATATTCAAATGTTATCCAGATATTCCTTTTGGCCACAACTGGTGTCATAATTTCTGTTAAAAAGCTATTTACATTGTAAAGCAATTATACTCTAATAAAGATGTTAAAAAAAAAAGCTATTTAAGAGAAAAGCAAGTTTGCCTCCAAACAAATTTAATTTCTGTGTGATAAAATTAATAATATTGAGCCCTTACTATGTTTATGCCAGATACAAGATTTTACACATACATATATATGCATGTATATATAATTTCATTTAATTCTCACAGCAAGCCTGTATGTAGGTACTTTTATTCTCTTGTGAAGATGAAGACATTAGCAAAGAAGTTGAATCATTTGCTTATCTTATCAGAGCACTTAACATAGAGTGGACTCCTATTAACACCTGTAGAATAAATGACCAAGCAGCAAGCTCACTCATAAGTGTCCAAGTCTATTATAGCAAAGAGATTTTGGTCATAGTTATAAATCAGTCCTTCTGAACAGGGTCAGCCTTGGGCAAAATGCAACTGTGGCACATCTCTTCTTTCCTGCTTCCCCTTCTCCCTCCTAATATCCTACTCCCAACCCAACCCAGCCTAAAAAGGTGACTTTACATGAGGGCCTTCTGGCTGCAATATAGGGTCTTACAAAAGCCTATAGATTTTTATGGACTGTGAGACTACCTACAGTTAAGAACAGTTTAACAATGTTACCTCCTGAAGCCTTAAAACCAGGGGTCCCGTTATACATCAAGAGATTGCCTTAGAAGGGAAGGCTGTTTGTCTTCAGGAAATTGGCTAACTAGTTGGACCAGTCCGAACAGCAGTTAGCTTTGGTTTGGTGATATTTGGAATATCTGAACTATTTTTGTTTACCAGCTCATAGGGCCTTATGAAGGAAGGGACTTGGCAATATGGGTATTTTATGACTTTTCATTCTCATTAGGGTATAAGCAGACTTGGGATCTATTAGCTTAGACAGTTATGCAACACATCACTTTAATGAGGTAAGAAATAATGGAGTGTTGAAAAATATTTTTGTCTTTACACTTGTCTTTTATACTTACAATCATATTTTCCAAGGCATGTTTGGCAAGCCAACAGTTTAGAAAGACTGGGACAAATAGATTTCTTAAGGAAGGCCAGAATATCTGGAAAACAAATCAAAACTAAACTTTTATCTCAAAGCAAGAAATCGATATGATTGAGAAGAAATGTGAAACAGAAATAAGTTATTAAAAACAATAGAATGATCTAAAACATGTGGCAAATACTTTAAACTCATATGACTATTGAAATGCAAGGAGCAGACAGGATCTTTTCATTCATTCTCTAAGTCTTACTTAAGGAAAAATTCTTCGGAAAATTATTGTAGAAGCAGAATGAAAATAATCAGCCCTCACTGGATGTCAGCTATAATGTGCTAATTAGATCACTAAATCTTTTAGTGTGACAGTTTATAATAGACATTACCTCTTTCTTTCCTGCAGCTGGAAGTAAAAAGTAGATGTAAGGAGACAGAGCTTTAGTTTTTCATAGCATTACCACTTAGTCTCTGCAGATGCAAACATTCTTACTGACTTTGGGGAACTGTACTCCACTGGAATTATGTTGAATTAGCCATTCAATCTGGGGCCAGTTGTTCCTCTAGATAAATCACTCAAATTAAAATAATTGTCAGAACTGAGCAACAGCCTCAGATCATATTGACTTCTTTTCATAATTTGCCAAATAAAATTCAAACAAATAAGGTTTAGAAAGCATATTACCAACAGATATTACTGTAACTTTATCAAATAGAGATTAAGACCTAATTTTGCAATGGGAAAGTGCTAGTTACATACTTTGTAGTTAAAACAGGATCACTGTGGAATTGGTCCTCCACAGACTTTGATAAAGAAGCAAATTACTAGTTGTCTGGCTGACGGCAACTTTCTTAGTAAAAAGAGAACTGGACTTAGGAAATCCTATGGTTAAGCTCGAGATAAACATATTCTTAGCATGAGAAATCTTTATAAATACTTGGTTTTACTTGGTTTCTATTTTTTTTTTTAATTCCACAATATACACAAGAAATGGAATGATTAATTCCTGGTCTGTTTAGACAATATTGACACTTGTTAAAATGGCACCTCTAGAGCATATATTTCTAAAAGCATTTCATTTTGCAATTGTACTAAATCTCATTAATTTTCACTTAATTTCACAATCCAGTTACCCAACTGATTTTACTATTTATTTTTTAATATCATGATTTAAAACAATAACAAAGTCTAAATTCATCCATCTGAGCTAATATGTTATCTATTACTATTTAGATTTAAAGACTTTATGTCTAATTAAAAACTTATTTCTTTTAAAGATTCTTTTAGGACTTACTGAGATAATGAAGGGAACCGCATTAATTACTTCCAAGATGAAGGGTATTCGTAAAATCTGTTCCCAGATGTTTCCCTTCCAAGAAAGAATGAGTAAAAATGAAAGTCAATTATAACTGAATCCCATTAAAGGGGGAAAAAGACAGCATCAGAATTTCTCTAGCAATAAGGATGTTTATATTAATAGAATACCAAATTATTATTTAGAAATGTAGCAATGACTTTTAGAGATTATTTTGCTGAATGTAATTGTGCCCTCTCAATTTTGTAGTCAGTGTAAGAAGTAAAACAAATGTTTGTAGTAATCCTTGAATATTGCATATAACACATTTTAATCATAACATATTTCATGGAAGAAAAGTTACTAGTAAAAATAAAACACATTAAAAAACCTTACAGAATCAATGAAAAAGCGACTCAATCTTAATTTTTTTACTATAATAATTACATTCACAAACTTTAAAGCATATCAAATAGTTCGCAAACACAAACATATAACAATGTTCCTTGGAATTAACATTGTTTTTAGATTAATAAAATTTAAAGGGAGGATTTTCTCAATCTTCTGGATTCTAATTTTCCAACCCACATAGTGCAACAATATTAATCAGGCCTGGCTACCTAATTTGTGGGGCTAAGGGCAAAATGAAAATGCAGGGCCTCTTAGCAGGGCCTCTTATTAACAAATTATGAAGAATTTCAAGAAGGTGACATCAGAGCATTAAAACAAGCACAGGCCCTTCTAATTGTGCAGCTCTGGGCAACTGCACTGGCTAACAGGTCATTCCTGAAACTTTCTTGAACGGTGTCTAGCAAAAAAGAACTCAGAACTTCCTAAAGCAGTTTATTCGTCTATGAAAACAAGAACTACCCATTAGTAAGGCAATTTGAAATCTGACTCCCTGTAATGTCTAATTATTTTGTGACACTGGCTATAATATTGGGATTCTTTATTTTTCTTGAGGTCCCAAAGCCTTAAAACATTACAATGATATAAAACACCTCCACTTCACAAGGCAAGTTCTAGATCAGCAATCATCTGTGTGCTAAAGAGGTTTTGTTATCATTAGTTCATCACCCGTCTGCAAGCTGTATAAAGAGTGGAGGAGGGAGCAGGTGGAAGAAACAGAAGCAATGAGACCTCCTCTGTGTAGAGATACAAGGGTGCTGTGTTACTTCCCTCACCACATCCAGCTCAGTGAGGAGAGCTCGGGTGAACGACCCAGACAGCTGTGCTCAGACATGGGGGCTGCATTTGGCCAATGCTTAAAACATCATCAAAAAACAGCAGAGCAAAGACAAAGAGAGTTGAGATGAGAACAGGCCATACTTATGCCAATCCTAAGAGGTACTTATTTTCTGCGGATGAGATATAGACCCTAAAGAATGAAACTTATGGCCATTCTAAGTTCACACTCAGGAGGGCTGTGTTCCTAAGGGGACATGGAACCGTGACAGACGGTGGCCCTCAGGACCCCAGGGCCTGGGTCAGAGCCCTAATGGCCAGCCTGAGGCTTGAGGCATCAAGGAGCTTTGGCCAAAGGCCTCAGGAGAACTACAAAAGCCCCGTTTGGACCTGCCATCAGAGCAACCCAACCGCAGACTGTTCTTGTGCCAGTAAGGCAACTTTGTCCCAGAAGCTGACCTCACTCCTCCCCATGCCTCCTCAGCCCTGAGGGACCAAAATCAGCTGGTGTCAAATAAGGGAGGAGGGGAAAAGAGGAGATGGCCCCTAAGATGATCCCCTGCCCCATGTGGTTCCAGGCCAAGAAAAAGTTAAAACTGGATAAGAATTTTAAATTTTTACATACTGATCATAATTTCTTAAGTACTAAACTGAGATTTGCATTGCGATTGAAAAGTCTAAAAAAGCTAAGATACCTGCCCAAGACTTCATCTGATGAGCATGGCTCATAAGGAAAATGACTGGATTTGAAGGAGAAATGCAGGAAGACTAAAGCCTCTTCCTACTTGCACTGAGTCAGGCCTACCTATTCAACAAACCATTTATAATTGATTTTAATTATGTGAAGCTCCTATTTTTTATTGTGCAGGTTAACATTACCATTTCTTTCATCAGTTTTTTATATGACTCAGTTTCCAGAATGTTTAACACTTGGCTTACTCTTTCCCTACTGTGTTTTTACTTGTCATTGTACATCGTTCCTTGATGTCAATGATTCTGCACAGGAAAAGAGACCGATGTGACCAGAAGAAGACGGCAGGGTGGAGTGGGGAGGGGTATGAGTACAGTTACCACTGGTCATAGGGCAGGATCTTTCTACGAATACACAGCAAGATTAGTTGGTTTTCTTAGCTGTGGCACACTGGAAAGTTTAGCTCGTAGTAAACCAAAAGTCTTTCTATCTCTAATGTCCCTCTTCATTTCCATTTATAACACACCAATTTGATTTTTATGATTTTTTCTCAAACCAGTAAAAGAGTCTCATGACTGGTATGTGACTTGGTTGGGTTCCCTTCCGATTTACCTTCCATATTAAAGCCAGAGAATTCTTTCTAAAATGCCAAATTTCCATTGCCATCATATTAACATCCAAACTCCTCATTACATCATATGAAGCTTCATAACTTGGACTCTGGCTACTGGTTTGGTTTGTACCTACTACATTCCTAGCCCACCTTGAATTCAGCTACAGATACATCACATGTAAAACTGATTTTGAGGCAGTTCTCTGAACACACTACGCTATTTCATACTTTTACAACTTTGCTCACATACTTCTCCCTCTGCTTGGAATGTCTCAGTCCCCATACCTTCACCACTAACTACCTGGATATATCTTTGTAACATTTTATAAAACTTATTTGTTTATATGACATTTGGACTCAATAAGCATGTGAATGAATAGATGAAACTTTCAAATATCTTATACATATTCTTCCCTTCTTGGTATAATTAATTTTTGACCTTAAACATTTATATTTCTTTCTATTGGATCCAAATGGAAACCCCTGAAAGAATATTATTGTTTAAAGCCTTCCTGGTGCAATTATAAATAAGTTGTTAAACTTATGGCCACAAAGCTCAACAGGTTTTCTGGAAGAAAGCATTTCAAGAGTACTTGGCTATATACCCATCTTAGGTAATCTCATCTATGTGTCAACTTCAACATATCGTCAATAATAAACCAATGACTTCCAATGTTGTATCTCTAGCTGAGATCAATATTCTATCTGAGAATCTCTTTCAGATCTCCACTGCCTAATCCACTGCTTCACACAGATGCCTCAAAGGCACCCTGTGGGTAATATGTCTAAAAGTAAAATTTAAACGACAATGAAAACAAGACAATCCGAAACCTATGGGATGCAGAAAAAGCACTTCTAAGAGGGAAGTTTATAGCAATACAATCCTACCTCAAGAAACAAGAAAAATCTCAAAAAACAACCTATCCTTATACCTAAAGCAACCAGAGAAAGAAGAACAAACAAAACCCAAAGATAGTAGAAGGAAAGAAATCATAAAGATCGAAATAAATGAAATAGAGACGACTCATCTTGATGACTCAGACTCATCAAGAAAAAAAGGGAGAGGATTCAAATCAATAAAATTAGAAATGAAAAAAGAGAAGTTACAACAGACACCACAGAAATACAAAGGATCATAAGAGACTAACAAGCAACTCTATGCCAATAAAATAGACTACTTAAAAGTAAAATTTATGATGTTTGCCCTGACTGGTTCTCCAGTAACAGAAACCAAAAGTTCTGGAGAAACTCTTTACACCTTCCTTTCACATGCTAAACAAGAATAATTTGACAATAAGACTTCCTGATTCATATATGGACCTTGAGTCCTCTGGTTCTCATTCTAATGCTAATCCCACTCCAGCCTCCTAACCGGTCTCCTCCCCTTCCTTCTTGCCCCATTCCCATCCACCTCCCACAATGTTACCAGGAATATGTTTCTAAGGCACATCTCATGTGCCAATCCCTACCCCTCACCGCACGCCACCCCCACTCACTTTGTAACTCTTGAACAATTCAGACACTTGCACAGCGAAACACAGATTCTATTACAACCTACAAAAGGCAACAAATCGTTTAGCTCTCCTTGTCCTCTCCCCGCGAATTTTAAAGATCATTCTTTCCTAAGACCTTCCACTCCTTATATATGCCAGGGCCTTGGCACGTGCTTTTTAAGAGACTTGGAAAATCTCCACCTTCCTTTCCAATTTCCCTTTGTCTAGTTAATTCACACACATCTTTCAGCTCTTAACTCAAAATCTTTTGAGTGTTTTGAGGCTTTCCTTGCCCCCTCATTGCACACACACCAGACAAGATCAGATTCCCACACTAGGTTTTTCTATCTTCATCAACATCCTTCTCATTCCTTTTTTTGTTTGTTTTTATATATCTAATCAACACTTGATTTTAATGCCATGAGGTCCAGGTGAGAGCATCTGTTTAGTTCGGGATTCTTTGCTCTGTTCCTAGCACAGTCCTTGACAGCCTGAAGCTCCTCAATAAAAACTAGAACTGCATTATGTCAAACACGCTCCTGTGGATTCATAGCTAATGTGTGTGTATTTGTGTGTTGTAGCAAAAAAGGAATTTCCCCCTGAGGACTAATTTTCACAATATAAAATTATACAGGGAGGCAATGTACTCATTGCTAAAAATAAGCGAATAACTTTTCGATTATATTCATTAGGTTTAATTCTAAGATCTCAGGTTGTCTTCTGAACATTCATAAATTATCTCCCCTAAGATAAGCTGACGAAAAATAGATAGAAAAATTATCCAAAAGTTGCATTGGCTATTAGAGAGTCCCCATCGGCCTGCATCATATAAATCCACATGATAAAAGTAATTATGGTGGAAAAAGAAAGCCTAAATCTGGAGAATGCGGCTACATAGAGAAGCATGAAATAAGATCCAAAAGGCAGGCACATGCCTTTCAAAATTAAGTTAAATACCTGTTTCACTTAATCTTATTTTCCTGAACGAGATGAAAGGCATTAGTCTCCTTCCAAATGGTAACCTAAAGAAAAAAAATTTCTAAAAAGTAGGTTTTTCTGTTCTAAGCGTGTAGAGCTCTCTGTGTTCCTCTCCTTATTGACAGAATTCAGTAAAATATAAATAAAACCTAATCTAACCATTCTACAACATTTGGTATGGATGTAACCTTCCTTAACCAATAAAAATGCAGGACAACAGGTGATTTTCTAAGATGTACCAGGCTTTTATTTTTATCATAAAAGAAAGTGCAAGTTTGGAACTATTATCTAGGTAACTCTAAAAAGCACTTTAAAAATTATAAGATTTATGGTAATTTAGTTGTTAGCCCAGGATGGAACATGGGACTTTTAAAAAGCATTTTCTTCTATAATATTAAGAATACCTATATTTAAAATATTTAACCAAAAAGACTAATAACTTACTTTCCTTCAGTGAGTTTAAATTATGGAGTAACCCTATGGCAGTCTTTTGTATTTCTGAATGTAAACTCAACAACATTTAGATTTACCATTTCCATGGCATGGTAAGCAGAATCACCAGGATCTAGGCGTCCTAGTCCAAATCCTTTGTTCTTTCCAGAAATAAGCCCATCATGATGTTAACATTTCAAAACTGTTGCTTTTTCATAAAGCGATTACTGTATAGAAAAAAGAATTGTAGATTTAACCAAAGCCTTCTAGGTGTGCTGAACTTTTGTTTTCAGAGATTTGGAAATTATGCCAGGGTGTGTTTTTGTTTCCTTTTGAGTTAATGAATGTATGTGTATAAATAGAGTTCTATTTTGAAAGCAGCTGATAAAGACATAGAGGGTATCTATCTGACAGAAGAATAAGAACTTCCCTGTTGGGCAATCCCTGTGACTATTTTGACAAACAGCGATAAATAAACATGAATTGAATGATGATTTAACTTCAGACCTGCAATTCTGTATGACAGAGGACAAAATAAGTGGATGTCAGGGATTTGTAAGTTATTATCTGCTAACCTCAACATACACTTTTAAGAGTTTTTGCTCATTTTGCTTTTACTCATTAGTCTTTTGATTTAAAAAAACTATAGTCTCCATGATAGTTAAAACTTTTTTAATTGTTAAGGATTAAGTCATGCTTATTTTAGAAAGTCTAATTTTAAGAACTATAAAGTACTTACAAATAAAGTATTAAATTTATTTTAAAATATCACATATATACATATATGTTGTATATGTAAATATATACATTATCTGTATATATATATGCAGATGTAAACAAATATGAGAAAATTGTATGTTGATTTGCTATTGATATTTCAGAACTAGAAATATCAAAGAGCAATATTAGAAATGGATTTCATTACTAATACAATATCCATTTCTGCATACCTATCTATAATTTTTCTTAAAAGTCTAATTTGAGAGAAGGACCTCATTTGAAGTTCTGCTGTATGGATTTGCATTATATATATGCCATAAATAGTTATCAATTATTTAATTTTTTCATTCCAAAAAATGTATCCAACAGTTTATTGAAAGGGTCAGAAGAGTTCATGAATTTGACTGAATATATGAAAGGAAAGAAGGTAATTAACAGCAACCTGTCCTTCCAATGTCACATAACTCCTTTTTATCTTTTGTGTTGTAACACACAGGACTCTCACCATGAACCTCTCCTCCATCTAGACATTAATGTTTATGAAGGTCAGAATGAAAATATTATATGTCATCTAGCTCTACCTGCTAGGTCTTTGCTCTCATTTTATAAATGGCAGGAATTAATTGATTACGAATGTCAGCACCACATAATTACAATGGAAAATTATAATTCCACCTTGAATCTCTTCGTGCTTTTTAAATGACTACTATTAGCAAAGCACCAAAGTTAATTTCATATTACTTTTTAGTTTGAATTTGGAGCACATACATTCACCAATGCAGATTAATATTTTGGCCAGTTTATGCATTTGTACATACTCTTGTACTAGCGGAAGAGATTTCATTAAATTACAAAAAAACACCCACATGCCTAATTTTTTAGTATGTCACTTTTTGCGTATCATATTCAACATTTATCACATACTTGAATACTAAAGACCTTAGAAGATAACATCTTGGATGTTAATTTACTTGATTTTTATTTTATTCTTCTAGGTATCCAAAATCCAGATTTGTCAATCAGAACATATTTATAGAGCACCTATTCTGACAAGAAGATATACTAATAAGCCATTAAAAGATGCCTCCTCAACATCTTATTCAATAGTGTCCATCACTACGCTAGTATTTTCTAAGTAATTTAGGATTAAGTGACCAGCTATGTGCAAGATCTTTGAGCTTCGTCCTCTAACTTCAAAATATTCTTTCAGGCACCATTTTCCATCTCCTGTGCTCTCAGAAAAGAACAGAATGTATCCAAAGCTACTTAGTAGTCCTCAACTTCCTGTTCTAGCTTATTCTTACTTTTTATAAACCTTGCTTCATCCATCATTTTTTCCTGTCCCCTCTACTTGCTCTCTTTAAAAGATGCATATTTTTATCATCGTGAGGCAATCTTCCACCTCATTATATTGCCTCTAGGGAGCTCCTGTACCAGTCAATCAACATTCTTCATTTGACAATTTTACTCTCAACTGTATTCCATTGAAATTGGGCTCTTAAGGATGAATAACAAATGATCTCCCAAATTGTAAACCCAAAAGCCTTTCTCAAGCTTCTTACTAAACTTTCCAAGGTTCCCATGCTTTCATTTAACACTTTCCTTCCCTAGACATTTCTAACATCCTATTTTTCTCATAAATATTAAATCAATCCATCTGTATTATTTTTGGAAGGCACTCACTCTTTTCTTTCTACACTTTCTAATTCATCAATCTCACCTTATTAGACACTGGCCTTATGTTCTTTAGGCGGAGTTAATGAGAGTTTTAAAAAGGAAGCCAGCGGAAAAGGTGAAAGAGTTTGTAAAGACTTCTTGCCCTGAATTTTGGATTAAAAAGTAGTCTAGGGAATGTTATCTTCAAAACCTTACGTTATGAAGTGAGAAAGAAATTTATATGGTAGATAAGAATTCCCCCAAAACAGAACCTTGAGTGCACTTGTTGACGTCGTACATGCAGAAACTGCGAACTGGAAATCCGTGATGACTATGACAACCATTCTGATGACTTTCCACGCTTCTCACCTATTCCTCTGTCTGTCCTCATTGCTTGGTTCTTCCTATGGACACACTATAAGCATCTTCATTAACGTGGGCCTTCTCTTCTCCATTGGCTACTATCCCATCCTTAATGGACTTGCATGCTTCCTTCATCATCTCTATGGAAATGACTGTCAATTCTTAATAAATCTCTCCTGCAAGTCCCAGATCCTCCTTTTCAATTGCCTGCATGTCACAGCTATTTGTCCAAAAATACCTCAGATTCATCATTTCCAAAACCATTTCCATTATTCCACCTATCTCGACCCCAGTCTGATTTTTTTCTTGATGTAACTTTTCTTGGTTTTACTGCCTTGTTCCCAGTCATTTGGATTTAGGAAATCTTAAAATGATTTTTGACATTTTCTTCTCCTCATCTATTTCAACTAATCAGTTGATGATTTCTTTAGTTTCTACCTTCATGACTTATCTTGCATTGAATGTATTCCTTTCACCCAGCCAAAGCTTCACTCGAAGTTTTCCTTTCATACTGCAAATGCATCTTAACTGAGCATGTAGTTTTCAGTGTCATGTCTCTTTGACCTGTGCTGCACAGATGTTCTGAACTAATACTCCTAAAACTTAGTTACAATTATAGAACTCTCGTGTTCAACATCCTGCATCAACTTCCCACTGTAAGTTGCCGTACAAGGCCCTCACTATATTGTCCCATCTTTTTCCACCAATATTTTCCTACATATGCCATACTCTGCCCAAACCTAAGTAGTTATTCATTCTTCCAATTTTATATGCACATTCCTTCGTTTATGCCTTTGCTGATTCTATAAATCCCTGATGTTCTGCCTTTTCATCTTTCTTTAGTGAAGTTACTGATTCAAGGATTCTGCTTAAATCAGTCTTTTCACCTCTCTCTATGAAGCCCCACAGGACTTTATTTGCACCTCATAGGAAGTACCTATTATTCAGCCTTGTATTATTATTGTCTATATAATTTTCTCCTGCCCACCCCCCTTTCTAGATTGTAAATTCACTGAGAAAAAAACAATGCACAGTGTGGTGCTCTTCATCAAATAAGAACTTAATAAACATTTGTTAAATTGGGTTAGCCAAGCAAACCTTCGCCAAAAATGAAGGGAATTCATTAAAATAATTCCTAACAGACATGTTTTTCTCCCTCAGTGTTTCCTGTACAGGTCAGGAGAAGAGATGGAGAACAATAAAAAGCCAAACCATTCCATCTGCTTGTCTCATATGAGCATGCACGTAATGGGTAAATTAGCCCATGGGAATTAGCGAAGTATGTTTAAGCCACCAAGGAAAACATTACTATGTTACCACAGCTTTTTATCACATACTGGAGAGGTTCAAAATAGTTAAAGGGGTTTAAGAAGAGCTTGCTTTATCCCCAGAGTATGAATTATAAATAGAGGAATACTGGGTCAATGCTAGTAATGTGTTCTACCAGCAGAAAACTTCTAATTAAAATAACTTACCTTATAACTGAGATAACCAAGTAGTATTGTTTCAAAGAGACTTATCAATGCCACTGAAACCTAAAATATAAATTATACCTTAATGAGAAAATCCAACAAAATCAAAATATATATTCTGATTACAATACTTTTAACTTTATAAATATGTGCATATATGTGTGTATATGCATATATACTTATATATATATATATATGATATGTATATATATATATATGTATGATATAGGAGGTGCTATGTGGCACTTTAATTTCTATATACAGGTGGTAGGCAGCAGGCTGTTCCAGGCACTACAGCTTAGTTTTTATAATTTCTAATACTCCTCAATAAATCTTTTTAAGTTTATTACCACAAATGTAAATGTGGGATTGGAACAGTCAGATGGCTGGAATCTTCACCATATGTAAAGAATAGGTTTTGTTTGTGTGTGTATTCTTAATACACACAATCACACACAACTGTCCCATCACAAATAATGCTCTCCCCCAGCCACACCACCACCATCTCAGTACACCCACCAAAAATGGCAGTTCCCTTCAGAAAATAAAAGAATACAAGCTTGGAGTTAAAGGATACTTTCCATCCTATCACCCACTTCAAACAAAATGAAACATCCTCAAACACTAAACAAAATAGTCCATGTCAGCACTTCAAGATACTTTCAGATTTTATTTGAATGGACTTCGCAGCCAATTCCCCTTCTGCCGCTGGACATGGGCATCCTGCAGCCCCCTAGACAAGCTTCCACTTTTCTCTCTATTCTCTACTCTTTATACAGTTTCCTCTGCTCAGCTACCAAAGAGCTATGATTGCAACAGAAAAAGTAACCAGTAAAGACATCCAAATTATTTTGTGTTAAAGACCCTAAGCACTTCAGGAGACAGGAATATAATCAAAATAAGCAAGCATCAACATGAAATAACTGAGGTAACAAATATATTTGTTCGTAGATTTGTGAGAGTACAGTCAATCTGCATGGGAAGGGCAGATACCATAGAGTTTTAGATTCTGACTCCTGTTGGAATGAAAACTTTGATTTAGGTAAAATATAAGGAGAATTTTAAAACATATGAATGCATGACAATCTAAGTAAAAAATCTAAGTAAAATAAGTCCAGAAGTACATACAGTAGACAGATAGTAAAATAGAAATTTTTCACTTTTTCAATTTTCTCCACAAATTCTCTAAATCATAATCTCTTACTTTTTCTAGAGGTACACATTGTTAGATGATCTTGAGACCACTTTTAGCATGAATTGCCCAAAATCCTATGTGAAAATGAGTGTTTTTATTATTTTAGAATATCACTATCAGATAAAAAGCAATTTGAACAGATCAAAATATATTTCAAGGTCATATATAACTATTCATAAAAATATTAACTTACTTTACAAGTGTGTACGGCACTGAAATGAAAGTCAGTAAAAAAAAAACATAAAACACAACTTGACTTCAATAAAATACAAAATATGCAGACATAGTAAAGACTTGATTCATAGTTATAATCACAATGCATACATAATTAAAATAATTCATTGTCACATATAAAATGTACAGACCTCACAATCAACCTGACTTTAAAAGACAAACCAAACATTTGATTTTAAAGTATTTCAAAGGTTGTTTATACACAGTGAGACTTGAGTCCTTCCATTTCTTCCAGACTCAACTGTTTTTAATCTTAGAGACTCTACTCTTTGAATGATTTTTGCTTTTGAAAAACAATAGAAACTAAAAAGTATCTGCAGGAAAGAGACACGAGTAGAGGAGATGGGAAGTTGTAAAAAGTTTGCCTGGCATGAAATTCAACAAAAAAAGGAACAAAGATAGATCCAGAGGACTCCAGGGAACACCCCAACAATGTAGGTCAGACACACTGTGCTCCACAGGTTCCCTTACTCCTTCTTCAAGACTCCTTTTATGCCAGGGCACACTTTTTGTTTCATTTACAAAATTATCTGCTTAGGGACCAAGCTCTTCCTATTGGTAATGCGAACTGTTTGTTCATTTGTTTATTCATTTAACAATTATTTATTGAGATTCTACCATGTTCCCAACATTGAGCACAAAAGGTAAAAAATGCAAACATGGTTATGGGCTTTTGATTAATTTTTCAAAGATGATATAACCTAAGACTTTAGGAATGCCTAAAGTAGTTTGGGGAACTTGTTGTGCCTTCAAACAAGGTTGGGTTTACTTTAGTTTCCTTCAGATCCTCAAAAGCTTTCTGAAGTCTAAACCTGATCATGAGGAAATTCTCAAAAGGTAGAATGGAGGGCTCACGTAGACATGAAGAAAGGAATAAAAATTTTAAGATGTGCATCAAGATTAATTAAACAATAAACGAAAACTCATTTTTAATGTCAAAACTTTTCTCCCCAGTAGTATTGCTCAGTAAAATATAAATAAATCCAGAAATATAGGAATACAACAAAATTGTACATAACCTGTAAGCCCCATAAAGGTAGACTTCTGTTCACCCAAAAGATATGAGACCTATGAAAAGAATAATAAGACATTAGTTTTTTTTTAATGAAAAAAGCATTCATTTTTACATTTTCACTAAAGTTGGAAATATTTAAATGTTGTTACCATAAAAAAACAATAAAATACCATAACTAAAATTAGAAAAAAGATCTTATATTGCTTCAATTTTCTTTTTGGTAATACTCGTCTCTGTTCCAGGAAAAAAAAAAACCCTTTTTAATTTTGTTTTCGGTCTCATGTTAATCATGTAAGAAAAGACAATGGGCCCTTATTTAAGGAGTGAGGATGGCCAGGGTAGAAAAACTCAAACCACCTGCTAATCAACTCTCTATTGAAAAGCCACTTAAGACTTTTCCATAAACTCTAGGACTTTGTTATTATTTTTTTTTTTTTAATATTTACCAATCCCATTTTAGTTTTTATTTATTTATTTTTTGCGGTACATGGGCCTCTCACTGTTGTGCCCTCTCCCGTTGCGGAGCACAGGCTCCGGATGCGCAGGCTCAGCGGCCATGACTCAACGGGCCCAGCCGCTCACACGGCATGTGGGATCTTCCCGGACCGGGGCACGAACCCGTGTCCCCTGCATCAGCAGGCGGACTCTCAACCACTGCACCACCAGGGAAGCCCCGGACTTTGTTATTTTTAACACAATATATCGGCAACACACATTCAACAGTTGAAATAATCAGAAGAAAGTCAGTGACTCAGATTGCAGAGCACATTTATATTCAGATTTGAATCTTTATAAAATATTTAATATATCACCCAAAAACCTGTGACTGAGGTTAGCATAAAACATTATGCAGGGGCTTCCCTGGTGGCGCAGTGGTTGAGGGTCCGCCTGCCGATGCAGGGGACACGGGTTCGTGCCCCGGTCCGGGAAGGTCCCACATGCCGCGGAGCGGCTGGGCCTGTGAGCCATGGCCGCTGAGCCTGCGCGTCCGGAGCCTGTGCTCCTCAACGAGAGAGGCCACAACAGTGAGAGGCCCGCGTACCGCAAAAAAAAAAACAAAAAACGAAAAAAAAAAACCATTATGCAGGACAAGGAGTAATTGTCCTTAAATGTCTCTTAAAAATCCTATTATCTCTGACGTTAAAAATTGTTTATAGTCTGCAAAGAACACCATACATTCTAATGTCCTACTAGTTATAATTTCTCACTGTTTATACCTCACCCTTACCTACATCATTTGGTGTACAGTTGATTTAAATACTAGTCATTCACAGCAATACACTCTACTTAGGAAAAGATGGAAATAGCTGTATTACACTGCCCAAAATATGCAAATAAAAAACATACAAAGCAGAACAAAGCCTACTCACTAGAGTTAGGAAGTATTCGAGGAATCCCATAAAAGACTGTGTATTTTTAAATCTTTGAATCATTTTCTTTTTCATAATATGTTAAACAAAAATAAAGGGCAAGAAACTCTTTAAAATTCTTGTTTTAAAGAGAATTGCAAACTTTAGAAAACTATTCAAAGAAATTACCAAGCATATTAGACTAAAGTACTCTTTGTGATTCTAGAATGTAACATCTACCTGGGTGATTAACATCTTCAGTTGCTCCAAAACAAACCCGTAACCTTTCTCACCAAAACAGGTCCTCTCAGGTTTTCGCATCTCAGTAAATGGACCCAAATTCCATTGTGTTTGGTTAGCCGAAGACTTAGGCATCGTCTTAGATGCTTTCCTCTCCTCTATTTGTAAATACTTAATACATGAGTCACCAAACCTTTTCAATTCTTCCCACCAAATATCTGTAGACTGTATCTACCTCTCTTCATCTCCACTACCACAGCCACCTTAACCTAAATTAATCATTTTTTGCAACTGGACTCTTGCAAAAGCCTGCAACTGGAACCCTAAACCTCCTTTTGCCTTCTACAGTTTTTCTCCAAATTACAACTACAGAGATTCTTTCTAAATGCACATCATCACATCACTCCACTGTGTATTTTTTTAAAGCATTTCCTTTTTTAAAAAAATAGTTATGTATTTGTTTTTGGCTGCTTTGGGTCTTAGTTGCAGCATGCGGGATTGAACCCACATCCCCTGCATTGGAAGGCAGATTCTTAACCACTGGACCACCAGGGAAGTCCCTCCACTGTGTACTGACACTTCACTTTTGTCAAGATAAGGACCAAAACCCTTGACCTGGCATTCTGAGACTTTGTCAACTGTGACATGGTCCTTCCTATCACAGCCCTTTTCACATGTTCTTCCCTTATCCGAGGGCTCTCAGCTCAACCCTCTCTCAGGGAAACCTTCCTGAAGGCTTCCCCTTGATCAATGTAGCCAATGAATCTCCATGTGTAGCCATGTCACTCACCATACCTCCCTTGCCACTCATCTAGGTTGTAACCTTGTATTTGTTTGTAAATGTATTTCTTGAATAGTTGGCGCCTCACTAAACTGCAAGTTCCACAGGATGAAGTAGTATGTCTATTTCACCCACCATTATGGTCCTAATGTCTTCCCAAGTACATGCCTATAGTAGGCTAGGCATTCAATACAAACAAATGGATGGTGCCAGTAAAAGCAAATTGTGAGTGATGAACTCAGCAACACTGTCATTTCCAGAACACATCTCACATATGTTCTCAGTAACATTTGAGAAATCAGGCCAAAATACAGTATGCAGGAGCAAAGAGGGATAATACATATGTTTTTTTGCAGATAGAAATGGTATGCTACAAAAACTATGAAATAATTAAGGAGATAGCAATCTCTGTAAAATCATAAAATAAATTGCAAATAAGATGTTTGAGAACATTTTCAAAAAGAGATTGGTAATTAGCATAGATTTACTAAAAGCTAGTTATCAAACTAATGGCCTTTTCTTTGATCTGACATTGTTTTAATACGTCTTGAAAGATCAGATACTTAAATTTAAATAAGACTTTGAAAAAAAGATTTTTTTGGACAAGACTGTGCCATGTGGAATACGTTTCATGAGCCTTAAAAAAAGTTTCTACAAGACTGTAATATGTAAAGTTTGATAAAAAGTAAGATCTCCAATGGAAAGTCATCTTTATATCCATTTACCAGGGACTAAACTGAATAAATGCATAGAAGGAAAATGTACACATTCTAATAAAAAGCTAGTGCCCAAACTCTCCTGCATAAAATAAATTTATCAAGAAAAAAGAATGTGGGATCTGATCTGCACAGTCCTAGAGAACCATCAAAACAAACAAGAGTTGAAACTGAAACTAGCAGACAGACTAATTCCAAACGAGGCTTCAATCCCATTGACAAAAAAGCACTTGGAGGAAAGAAATGCTGTACAGAAATATTTATTGCAATATTATTTAGAGCAGGAAAGTAACTGGAGTCTACCCGACCAACAAAAAGAGAATAGTAGTAAGTAGGCTCCTCATCGTTAACAACAGCAAAAATACCATCCCTGAGAAAAAACTCACTGATAAAAATGATGTAGATAATATTGTCATAATTGTATCCGTGTGAGTGTGTTACGCGTATACGTGTATAGATAGAATTTACAAAAGATTGGTGGTCAAAATACTAAAAATACTTATTTCTAGGTATTGAGATTTTAGGTAACTTTTACTTCCTTTTCCTTGCCCTATGTATTTATATGGCAATAATCATGAACCATTTATAAAGTCATAAAAATAAATTTCACTTTTTAAAATTATAACAATAAAATAACAAAAGCAAACATAAAAATGAAATTTATATCACTCAGTTATTCTAAATTAAAGTAGGCCTATAAAAAAAATAAAATAAAGTAGGCCTATAGATAAAATCATGTTGAAGCATCATTATGAAAACTGGAAGAACCATATCAAACAATGGAAATAATGAAGTTAAATATGGAAAATTAATAATATGCAGCCCCAGCCACTCTTCACAGCGCGCTTATTTATGGTGAATAAATACCTCTCCTAAAGGTAAGAAAAGAGCTGCTGAAAATGTCAGAACTGCTTTGGCCACAGAGGTGGAGGTCAGGCGGTGAATATGTTAACCGGAAGAATCAAGCACCTGGTAAACATGCGAAAGTAACAGGGTCACCACATGGGGCAGAATTCATATGAAAGACTTGTGGGTCACAGCTCAAGGTGAACTCGGGGTTGCCAGAGCTCCAAACACAGAAGGCAAGCTAGTATTGTATTAACGAAAGTGTAAGATCCAAAACCAGGGAGGAAAATTATGACACTCGCCTAACCATAACAAACACTAAGCAATGAGTACTACCTGTGGTTCTGGGTCCACGTTTTGAAAAACAGACAAAATTTAGCATGTGACCAGGATACTGAAGCATAGGAGAGTCTTGACAATATATTAGGAACATTTTCCAATAGCCAAATCCTTTCAAAACTCAGGTATACTTTACACTAACTGTCGGAGTGTGGACGAGAGAACTAAATGTTGAGCCTTTGAGAGAATGGAAGTTAAGAGCCTTTCCATCTGACACACACGGGCTGAGGCAGAAGTGGCTTTCCGTCTATCAACATTCGTTCTCCCCTTCCACGGTACAGAGCTGGGTGCAAAAAGCGACTCTTCATCAAAAGGCCACATTTCTCAGGCTTTGTGTCAAGGTATGACATGTGACCGATTCTCAAATGAGATCTGAGTATGAAATACAAGTAAGAGTGACGCTCCTCATTTGTCGGCCAATAATTTTAACAACTGTATGTGTCTTCTCCATGCTCTCTTCATCTTTCTGAAAGCTGACTGCGAAGGATTCTAGGGTCTTAGGACAGCACATAGCCACAGAATGAAAGTGGCTTGCATATATAATATTGAACTTACCATGTTATAGTGTGTGTGTGTGTGAGTGTGTGTGTCGCCATATGGAGAAGTATACTGACTAAGAGCACCAGCATTAGACTCTAGTAAACAAAGAAATTCTTTTGAATTTTTGGGTTTACATGTTACAATACTTGAAGATGCTTTAATCTATACTATAACCAAGGTATATGAGAGAAGAAAAGGTCTACATTATGATATTCAATCTTATTGGTCATCAGATATTTAAAAATACTGTGAAAATTATATTCCTTCTTTGAATAGTTGTTACCCTAAAGAAGAAATACCCTTTAAAATTGGAATGTCATCTCAACACACTTGTTGCTCTATTAGGCACTGATTTTAAATGTAAGTCCAAGTACCATAAAATATAAGACATTTACATGCTTCTTACTTTTGTCTTTATCATTTGATGTTGAAAATTAATAATCACTTCAACAACTTTTAAAGTGGGAAAGGATGCGTGAGTTTTGACCCATTGAAGAGCCACCATAAGCACCAGCAGGCAATGAGTCAATGCTGATGATTCAGCTCTCAATGAAATTCATGAACTACATGCTAGATGTGTTTCCTTTGCTAATGCCTTTAAATCATTTACTACAAACTGGGTGTACATGAGAGCTTGTCATTTGCACAATTCCATACATTAAGAGTAAAATTCTTTTCATATCCTTCAGTTTGTCCACACCTGCAACATTTTCATATCAGTTTGGACCCCTGGGACTTAAAAATAAAGCAAAGCGGCACAAAATATCTTCAGCTTTATTATGTCAGAAGCTCTAATTAAATAAATCTCTTTGCTGAATTAGCCTGATTATTTTAAAATAGAGCCTGTGCTCATAAGGGCCACTGCTGTTTTTCATTAACCAATATTACATTGACAATGGGAACCAAACAGAACATTGTATTCAAAATAGAGCCCTGAGTTTTTTTGTTGTATTTTTTCATTGCGGTAATCTGATTTTTCAAGTGTATATCCTCTGTAATTACAGTTGAATATTCTTGCTAATATGGCATAGAAGTTAATTATGGGAAACTTTGTTCCTCTTAATGTTTTCAAATAATATTATCTCACTTTTTATCACCTGCCAATGCCCTTTTACTCTTAGAAGGATTCTATCATGCCTCATTTTATGATTCCCAGGTCTCTCTAAAGTACATTTTATTTATAAATCACCAAGTTTTAAAAACAATGCTGGAGGGTTTCTGGAAGGGTTTGAAATGTGATCCATTTTTAATAACACATAGACAGAAAATGTAATAAATGTAATACTAACTGACATCTCTAGGCAGTGATCTTCAATCATCTGGATTGTGCAACATTATCAGTAAAACCATTGAGCATAATTCCATTAATTCAGCAACATTCACTGACCCACCAAGTCCTATGCTAAATATGAAAGCTACAAAGGCAAATACAACATGGTCCTTGACCTCGGTGAATGTATAGAGAGAAGAGAAGTAAACGGTGAAATCAAGGGCAACATGTTAACTGTGGTGACAGAAATATGTGGGGGACACTCGCAGAATCCCCAGAAACCACTCCTAACCCAGAGTGGCACTGGGTTATAGGGCATGATGTCAAGTGAGAGTGTCAGATTAAGTTTTATCCAATAAATTGTGGTCCTGAAGGTCCAAAGATCCTGAGGTACGTTGAAAAAGAGTGAATGAGGAGGGACAGGAGTGGAAATCATGGGCCCAAGAACTGGGAGCAAATGTTCAAAGGCCCAGAGACAGTGGACAGCAGAGTATAGGTAAGTAGCTTCAAGTAGGTCAGCATGGCCAGACTAAGAGGCTGGTGAGGTGAAGTAAACAAAGGATCTTCATTTATTCATGCTCACCCATTACTCAATCAGTACTCACTTGTTTAATAACTACTAGTGCCATATGGTGCCAGCCTCTTTGGATTCAGACAACAATCTGTGCCCTTGTGAAATTTCTATTGCAATCTACATGGAACACACAGAAAACAAAATAAACAAGTAACAGACATACCCTATGTGAAAGAGATAAAGGCAATGGAGAAAAATGTAAAAAGAAAGGAAAAAAGAGTATTCAAGAGAGTCTTGTGAGGTGAATACAATTTTAAAAAGGATGTTTGGGTAAGGCTTCACTAAAAATTTGATTTTGAGTAAATATCTGAGGAAATGTGCCAGAGTTACCTGATGCAACTCCAGACAGAGGGAACAGCAGGTATGAAGGCCCTGAGCTGGCAGGGTGTCTGGTGTGACCCAGGACCAGAGAAGAGGCCAACGTGACTGGAGCAAAGTGGGTGGGTGGGGGGTTGAGTAACAAGGAGGGAGATGCAGGGAAAATGGGGGTTCTTATAGCCATGGCAGGTACTTTGGCATTCAGAGCACAGCTGTGCCAAGATCTGACTTATACTTTAAAGGAATACTGGCTGCTTCACTAAGAATAAACCAAAAGGGAGAAAAGGCAGAATTAGCAGGACTAATTAGGAAGGGTCCTGCAGTGATCCAGAGGAGAGAAGATGGCTTGGCCAGGATGGTAGCATTGAGAAGTGATCGTATGCTGAACTATCTTGAAGGTAGAAATGATGGAACTTTCTGCGCATTTTGCACATGCTGCAGAATGTGAGGAAAAAAGAGAAGTGAAGACTTACTGACTCCAAAACATTTGGCCTGAACAGCTGTTCGGATGAAGTTGCTATCAACCGAAATGTAGGAGGCTGTGGGTTGAGCAGGGTTTGGGGAAGGATGGGGTTGCCATTCACTGAGATGTAGAAAAGCACAAAAGTCGACTGGAACATGGCAAGTTTGCAATGCCTATTTGACCTCCAAGTAGAGAAGGTGAACGTGTAGTTAGAATTTGGGGAGTGGCAGGGAGGTGCTGGCTTCCTGCAGACAACAAGTTAATCAGGGATAAAAAAAATTACTGCTGAGGTTCTCAAAGTGGAGGTCAAATAGGAGAGAACTTCTGCTTCTTTATATGTAAGGTAGGAATAATAACATTAAGTGTGTATTGAAGGAAATAACATATATAAAACAACTAGCCCAGAGCCAGAAAATACAAGAACTCTAAAATATAAAACCTTTTAAAGGGCTGAAAATTTCCTGAGGGTAGTTAATGTTCCTTTTCGTAACTATGTCTTCATTTACAGCAATATGAATACATACTAAGTATTCAAAACAGATATAGTGAAATATCCATAATTATATTCATTGAATAAATTATATCATAAAGGATTATCATGTAAATTATTACACAATGAAATTTCACTTTTTAATCTTTATCTCCAAACCCTTTAACACATATGAAATCATTTTCACTATCTAAACAAGCTGAAGAGTAACCAATTCATTTAAATGCATATTATGACTTCATTTTCCACTTAACTTTGATCTTTTTTTTTCTTTACTTTTCTTAGGGCGAGCCTCCACATGAAAAAATAATTGTACAGAAGTTAGTCATCAAATTCGTTTTCTGCTTTGAAAATTATTTTCAATTTTGTAGGCTGGACAGAGACCCACAGTAGCTTTGAGATAATAATTATTTAGGCCATTGCACACCCAGTCCCCTTCCCTACTGCTTCTAGCAAAAGACAGAAAGTAAAAGGAAAACCCATAAATGAATAGAAATACAATTTAATAAAAGCAACATGATAACGAAGGGAAAAATAAGTTAAAATAAATCAATGTCATTTAACTCAAATTAGATAAAGAACTACACAAGCTAAATCTGCGACTTGAATCAGGCATCCCAATAAATGCTGATATGTTTCTATTCAAGAATAAATAACCAGTTTTGTTTTTGTTTTGTTTTGTTTTGTTTTAAGATTCCACATGTGAGATCATACAGTATTTATCTTTTTCTGTCTGACTTATTTCACTTAGAATAATGCCCTCAAGGAACCTTAAAAAAAAGTAATGTCTAGACTATAACTGAAAATACTTACAAAACTGGTATACAGTAGAGTAAACCTTTTTGGAGTATATGTGAATCAAGAACAGAAAAGTATTTGGGTCTTTAAAGAGACTGATTCATTTCAAACAATTAAATAGAGTACTTTGACTAGCAATAAAAATTGTATGGGTAGGTGTCAAGTATTAGCATTAGACAAATAGATAAACGAAATAAGAGATGTTTTCAAAGAAACTACAAATACTACATTGATGTATTAACTGAAAACCAGATCAATTTAATTGTGACAAACACCTAAAATGTCCTTGAAGAAATAAATTCTATACAACATTCTTTAAAATTATACTACAATTCAGGAGGTGATTCAAAATGGCAGTGTAGAAAGATCCTGAACACATCTCCTCCCACGGACACACCAAATCTATTGCTACATATGGATCAATTCCCTCTGAAAAAGACCTGAAAACTAGCAGAAGTGTTCCTCCACAACAAGGGATAAAAGGGCCACAATGAGACACGTAGGAGAGGCAGAGATGCAGTCTCATCAAAAACCCCACCTCTGACGCAGTGACCCACGGATGGGAGGAATCTCACAATACAGCGCTTCTCCCTGAGAAACGGGGAGTCTGTGCCCCACACAGACGCCCAACCCTTGGGACCTGGAGAAATGAGCCCAGAAAACCACCAGCTTCGAACACCAGTAGGATTTAGGTTCAGGAGACCCAAAAGGCTGTGGGGTACTAGAAGTCTGCTCTTAAAGGGCTCACATGCAGACTAACTCACCCTAAGACTCAGAGAAAAGGCAGCAGTTTAAAAAGCACCTAGACCACATATGTAGGAGATTCATTAGCCAATCTTAAAGCAACTGCCAAGGGCACAGGGCTCTCTTTGGACATCATCAGGAAACAGAGGCACTGGTGGGTGCCATTTTTGTGTTTCCTCTCCTTGCTAGCATCACCCACACTATCTTGTGGCCCCAATGAAGCCCGCAGGTGCAGAGCGTCAATACAGGTGATGCCCCTTGAGTACCTGGCCCTGGTGGCCAGGGAGGCCTGCATTTCTGGGCCTAAGGAGATTGAAATAATTAGGCATCACAGCTACCACCCCAATGACATAGCAGACTGAAACACACCCCCAGTTTTCCACTAAAAAAGGCCCATTTTCTTGTCCTAGAGCCTCAGTGCAAGGAGTAGCTTCAGGCTTTCCACACATCTAGGGGTTACAGAGGAGCTCTCAGGGAACCTAGGCTAGGGGAATGCCATCTTCGCACCCTCCCAGGCCTTGCTACAGCTCACCAGTACCTCCCAGAAAAGAGCATATACACTCGTCTACAGCCCTGACTTTTGCAACTGTCACCTCCAAATTACCTCGTTTGAAGGTCAGTAAAGATAACAACAGTGGCCCCACCAGACTATATATATTTGCATATTTTAAAGCTGCTGCCTGAGAGTCTGGCTTCAAATCAGTCTGAAACTAGGGGCTGACTGAGATCCCTACCTTTGAACACTGATAGGGCTTAGCACAACCTCAAAATCTGGAACTTATCAAGAATAAACCACACTGCTTAAACAATCGCAAAGATTTGAGAGACCACCAAGAGCTAGGGCAAGGTCAAACAATAATGTTCACTGCTTACACAATAGAACTCCTTCGAGACTGGGTGAGGTATCCTCTTTTGCCTAATACATAGAAACACAGAGAGGCAAGCAAAATGAGGAAACCAAGGAATATGTTTCAAAAGAAAGCAAGATTAAAAAAAAAAATCCTTAATGAAATGGAGATAAGTAATTTACCTGATACAGAGTTCAAAATAATAGTCATGAAAATGCTCACCAAACTTGAGAGAAGAACAGATGAATACAGTGAGGACTTCAACAAAGAGATAGAAAATATAAGAAAGTACCAAAACAAAAGTCATAGAGCTGAAGAATACAATAACTGAACTGAAAAAATGCAGTAAAGGGGTTCACTAGATCAAGCAGAAGAAAAAAAAAAAACCAAACTCAAAGATAGGATAATGGAATTCATTCAGTAAGAGCAGCAAAAAGAAAAAAAGTGACTAAGAGTGAAGCCAGCTTAAGAGATTTACAGTACACCATCAAACAGACTAATATACACATGATAGGGATGACAAAAAAGGAAGGGAGAAAGAAAAGGGGCAGAAAGTTTATGCCAGGAAATAATGGCTGAAATTTTTCCTAAGCTAGGGAAGGAAACAGACATCTAGGTCCAGGAAGACAAGAGAGTTACAAATAAGACAAACCCAGAGAGAGACACATTACAATAAAAATGTCAAAAGTTAAAGAGAGAATATTAAAAGCAGCAAGAGGAAAACAACTTTTTATGTACAAGGGAACCTCCAGAAGACTACCAGCTTATTTTCAAGAGGAAGCTTTGCAGAGCAGAAGAGAGTGGCATGATAGATTCAAATTGCTGAAAAGAAAAATCTTCCAACCAAGAATACTCTGCTTGGCAAGGTTGTCATTCAGAATCCAAGGGGAGATAAAGAATTTTCCAGACAAGCAAAAGCTAAAGGATTTTATCATCCCTAAACCACCCTTAAAAGAAAAATAAAGGGACTTCTTTAAGCTGAAAAGAAAAGGCACTAACAAGTAACAAGAAAACAAAAGAAAGTAAAAATTTCACTGGTAAAGGTAAATACACAATAAAACTAGTGGACTGACCATTTACTAAGCTATTATTAAGGTTAAAAGAAAAAAGTAGTAAAAGTAACTGTAACTACAATAATTAGTTATGACATACATAAAATTTTTTAAATGAAAAATATGCTATCAAAAACATAAAACGTGGATGGCAGTGATAAAAATGTAGAGTTTTTAGAATATGTTCAAACCTAACTTGCTCTCAATTTAAAAGAGACTGCTATATGTATATGCTGTTATATGTGAACATCATGTTAATCACAAAGCAAAAACCTTCAGTAGGTATACAAAAACAATAAAGAAGAAATCTAAACATAACAAAAAAGAAAGTCATCAAAGCACAAGGGAAAGGAGCAAGAGAAGAAGAAAGGAACAGAGACAAACTACAAAAATAGCCAGAAAATAAGTAATGAAATGGTAATAAGTACACACCTATCAATAATTACTTTAAATGTAAATAGAATAACTTCTCTAATCAAAATACATACAGTGGTTGAATGGATTTTAAAAAAACTCATCTATATGTTGCCTCAAGAGACTTACTTCAGATGTAAGGACACATACAGACAAAGTAAAGGAGTGGAAAAAGATATTCCATGAAAATTAAAATAAAAAGGAAGCTGGTGTAGCTATATTTATATCAAACAAGATAGACTTTAAAACAAAGACTGTAGTAAAAGACAAAGAAGGGTATTAGATAATGATAAAAAGGTCAACCCAGCAGGATGATATAACATTTGTAAATATATATACACCCAACTTAGGAGCATCTAAATATATAAAGCAAATATCAAGACACCTAAAGGGAGAAATTGACTGCAACACCATACTTCCATCAATGGATTGATCATTCAGAGAGAAAATAAAGAAACATTAGTCTTAAATGACACATTAGATCAGATGTATTTAATACACACATACAGGACATTCCATCCAAATTCAGCAGAACATACATGTTCAAGTGCACATGAACATTCTCCAAGATAGGACACATGTTAGATCACAAAACATATCAGAAGACTGAAACTATACCAAGTACCTTTTCTGACCGCATGGTATGAAACTAAAAATCAATTTTAGGAAGAAAACTGGATAAATCACGAATACATCAAAATAAAAAAACATGCTACCAAATAACCAATGGGTCAAAAAAGAAATCAAAGAGGAAATAAAAAATTATTGTGAGACGAAAATGTCAACACAGCATTCCAAAACCTATGGAATGCAGCAAAAGCTGTTCTAAGAGGGAAGTTCATACAGATACAGGGCTACCTCAAGGAACAAGAAAAAATACAAATACACAATCTAACTTTATACCTAAAAGAACCAGAAAAAAAGAACAAATGAAGGGAAACAGTAAAAAAAAAAAAGGGAAATGATAAAGATCAGAGTAGAAATAAATGAAATAAAGACTTAGAAAACATTAGGAAAGATGAATAAAACCAACAGCTGGTGCTTTGAAAAGATAAAAAAAAATGACAAACCTTTCACTAGACTTACCAAGAAAAAAAGGGAGCAGGCTCAAATAAATAAAACCTAAAATGAGAGAGGTATTACAAATGATACCACAGAAATACAAAAGATCGTAAGAGATTATTATGAACAATTATGTGCCAAACTGGACAACTTAGAAGAAATGAAAAAATTCTTTGAAATATGCAAGCTTCTAAGACTGAATCATATAGAAATAAAAAATCTGAATAGACTGACTACTAGTAAGGAGATCTAATTAGTAATTTAAAAATTCCTAACAAACAAAAGTCTACCACCAGCTGGCTATACTGATGACTTCTTCCAAATATTGAAAGAAGGTTTGAAACCTAGCTGCCTAAAATTCTTCCAAAAATTGAGAGGAGGGAATGTTTCCAAACTCAATTTTAGAGGCCTGAAACCCGGATAATGAAACCAGACAAGAAAACCACACAAAAAGAAAATTACAGGTCAATAACCCTGATAAATATTGATGCAAAAACCCTCAACAAAATATTAGAAAACGAAATACGACAATACATTAAAAAGGATCACACATCATGATCAAGTGGGATTTATTCCAGAGATGCAGAGCGGATCAACATCTCATTAACATTAACCACATCAGAAGAGACCTTCAAGATGGCGGAGGAGTAAGATGTGGAGATCACCTTCCTCCCCACAAATACATCAGAAATATATCTACATGTGGAACAACTCCTACAGAATACCTATTGAACGCTGGCAGAAGACCTCAGACTTCCCAAAATGCAGGAAACTCCCCACGTACCTGGGTAGGGCATAAGAAAAAAGAAAAAACACAGACAAAAGAATAGGGACAGGACCTGCACTTCTGGGAGGGAGATGTGAAGGAGGAAAAGTTTCCACACACTAGGAAGCCCCTTCACTGGCGGAGACGAGGGGTGGCAGAGGGGAAGCTTCGGAGCCACGGAGGAGAGCACAGCTACAGGGGTGCAAAGGGCAAGGGGGAGAGATTTCCACACAGAGGATCGGTGCCGACCAGCACTCACCAGCCTGAGAGGCTTGTCTGCTCACCCGCCGGGATGGGCAGGGGCTGGGAGCTGAGGCTCGGGCTTCGGAGGTCGGATCCCAGGGAGAGGACTGGGGTTGGCGGTGTGAACACAGCCTGAAGGGGGCTAGTGTGCCACAGCTAGCTGGGAGGGAGTCCGGGAAAAATTCTGAAACTGCCTAAGAGGCAAGAGACCATTGTTCCAGGTTGTGCGAGGAGAGGAGATTCAGAGCACTGCCTAAAGGAGTTCCAGAGACAGTCACAAGCTGCGGCTATCAGCTCAGACACCAGAGATGGGCATGAGATGCTAAGGCTGCTGCTGCAGCCACCAAAAAACCTGTGTGCAAGCACAGGTCACTATCCACACCTCCCCTCCCCGGAGCCTGTGCAGCCCGCCACTGCCAGGATCCCGTGATCCAGGGACAAATTCTCCTGGAGAACACACAGTGTGCCTCAGGCTGTTGCAACGTCACGCCAGCCTCTGTCGCCACAGGCTTGCCCCGCATTCCGTACCCCTCCCTCCCCCAGCCTGAGTGAGCCAGAGCCCCCAAATCACCCGCTCCTTTAACCCCATCCTGTCTGAGCAAAGAAGAGACGCCCTCCGGTGACCTACATGCAGAGGCGGGGCCAAATCCAAAGCTGAACCCCACGAGCTGTGCGAACAAAGAAGAGAAAGGGAAATCTCTCCCAGCAGCCTCAGGAGCAGTGGATTAAATTTCCACAATCAACTTGATGTACCCTGCATCTCTGGAATACCTGAATAGACAACAAATCATTCCAAAATTGAGACGGTGGAATTTGGGAGCAACTGTAGACTTGGGGTTTGCCTTCTGCATCTAATTTCTTTCGGGTTTTATGTTTATCTTAGTTTAGTTTTTAGAGTTTATTATCATTGGTAGATTTGCTTAATAATTTGGTTGCTCTCTTCCTTTTTTTGTTTATATATATATATATGTATATATATATTTTTCCTTTTTCTCTTTTGGTGAGGGCGTATGTGTATGCTTCTTTGTGTGATTGTGCCTGTATAGCTTTGTTTTACCATTTATCCTAGGGTGCTATCTGTCCATTTTTTTGTTTGTTGGTTGGTTTTACTATAGTTTTTAGTGTTCTTATCATTGGTGAATTTGTTTTTTAGTTTCGTGGCTCTATTCTTTTTTCTTTCTTTTCCTTTTTTAATACTTTTTAATTTTTTTATTTTTAATATTTTTTTTGCTTTTTTATTTTAATAACATTATTTTATTTTATTCTATTTTATTTTTTACTTTCTTTATTATTTTCTCACTTTTCTTCTGAGGCATGTGGCTGACAGGGTCTGATGCTCCGGCCAGGTGTCAGGCCTGTGCCTCGAAGGTGGGAGAGCAGAGTTCAGGACATTGATCCACCAGAGACCTCCACATAATCTCAAACAGCAAAAGCTCTCCCACAGAACTCCATCTCAACACTAAGACCAAGAAACACTCAACCACCAGCAATCTACAGTGTTGGACACCCTAGGCCAAACAATTAGCAGTAAAGGAACACAACCTCACCCATTAGCAGAGAGGCTGCCTAAAATCATAATAAGGTCACAGAAACCTCAAAACACTCTAGCGGAAGTGGTCCTGCCCACAGGAAAGACAAGATCCAGCCTCATCCACCAGAACACAGGCACTAGTCCCCTCCACCAGAAAGCCTACACAACACAATGAACCAACCTTAGCCACTGGGGGCACACACCAAAAACAAGGGGAACTACGAACCTGCAGCCTGCAAAAAGGAGACCCCAAACACAGTAAGTTAAGCAAAATGAGAAAAAACAGAAACACACAGCAGACGAAGGAGCAAGGTTAAAAACCCACCAGACCTAATAAATGAAGAGGAAATAGGCAGTCTACCTCAAAAAGAATTCAGAGTTATGATAATAAAGATGATCCAAAGTCTTGGAAATAGAATGGAGAAAATACAAGAAACGTTTAACAAGGACCTAGAAGAACTAAAGAGCAAACAAACAATGATGAACAACACAATAAATGAAATTAAAAATTCTCTAGAAGAAGTCAACAGCAGAAGAATGGATAAGGGACCTGGAAGATAAAATAGTAGAAATAACTACTGCAGAGCAGAATAAAGAAAAAAGAATGAAAAGAATTGAGGACAATCTCAAAGACCTCTGGGACAACATTAAATGTACCAACATTCGAATTATAGGCATCACAGAAGAAGAGAAAAAGACAGGAACTGAGAAAATATTTGAAGGGATTATAGTTGAAAACTTCCCTAATATGAGAAAGGAAATAGTCAATCAAGTCCACGAACCACAGACTCCCATACAGGATAAATCCAAGGAGAAACACACCAAGACACATATTAATCCAACTATCAAATATTAAACACAAAGAAAACATATTAAAAGCAGCAAGGTGAAAACAACAAATAACATACAAGAGAATCCCCATAAGGTTAACAGCTGATCTTTCAGCAGAAACTCTGCAAGCCAGAAGGGAGTGGCAGGACATATTTAAAGTGATGAAAGAGAAAAACCTACAACCAAGATTACTCTACCCAGCAAGGATCTCATTCAGATTTGATGGAGAAAATAAAACCTTCACAGACAAGCAAAATCTGAGAGAGTTCAGCACCACCAAACCAGCTTTACAACAAATGCTAAAGGAACTTCTCTAGGCAAGAAACACAAGAGAAGGAAAAGACCTACAATAACGAACCCAAAACAATTAAGAAAATGGGAATAGGAACATACATATCGATAATTACCTTAAATGTAAAAGGATTAAATGCTCCCACCAAAAGACACACACTGTCTGAATGGATACAAAAACAAGACCCGTATATATGCTGTCTACAAGAGACCCACTTCAGACCTACGGACCCATACAGACTGAGTGCGAGGGGATGGAAAATGATATTCAATGCAAATGGAAATCAAAAGAAAGCTGGAGTAGCAATTGTCATATTAGACAAAATAGACTTTAAAATAAACGCTATTGCAAGAGACAAATAAGGACACTACATAATGATCAAGGGATTATTCCAAGAAGATATAACAATTTTAAATATTTATGCACCCAACATAGCAGCACCTCAATACATAAGGCAAATACTAACAGCCATAAAAGGGGAAATCGACAGTAACACAGTCATAGTAGGGGACTTTAACACCCCACTTTCACCAATGGACAGATCATCCAAAATGAAAATAAATAAGGAAAAACAAGCTTTAAATGATACATTAAACAAGAGGACTTAATTGACATTTATAGGACATTCCATCCAAAAACAACAGAATACACATTCTTCTCAAGTGCTCATGGAACATTCTCCAGGATAGATCATATCTTGGGTCACAAATCAAGCCTTGGTAAATTTAAGAAAACTGAAATCATATCAAGTATCTTTTCTGACCACAATGCTGTGAGACTGCATATAAATTACAGGAAAAAATATGTAAAAAATACAAGCACATGGAGGCTAAACAATACACTACTTAATAACCAAGATATCACTGAAGAAATCACAGAGGAAATCAAAAAATACCTAGAAACAAATGACAATAAAAACACAATGACCCAAAACCTATGGGATGCAGCAAAAGCAGTTCTAATAGGGAAGTTTATAGCAATACAATCCTACCTTAAGAAACAAGAAATATCTCAAATAAACAACCTAACCTTACACCTAAAGCAATTAGAGAAAGAACAAAAAAACCACAAAGTTAGCAGAAGGAAAGAAATCATAAAGATCAGATCAGAAATAAACAAAAAAGAAATGAAGGAAATGATAGCAAAGATCAATAAAACTAAAAGCTGGTTCTACGAGAAGATAAACTAAATTGATAAAGCATTACCCAGACTCACCAAGAAAAAAAGGGAGAAGACTCAAATCCACAGAATAAGAAATGAAAAAGTAGAAGTAACAACTGACCCTGCAGAAATACAAAGGCTCATGAGCGATTAATACAAGCAACTACATGCCAATAAAATGGACAACCTGGAAGAAATGGAAAAATTCTTAGAAGAGTACAACCTTCCAAGACTGAATCAGGAAGAAATAGAAAATATAATCAGACCAATCACAAGCACTGAATTTGAAACTATAATTAAAACTCTTCCAACAAACAAAAGCCCAGGATCAGATGGCTTCACAGGTGATTTCTATCAAATATTTAGAGAATACCTAACGTCTATCCTTCTCAAACTCTTCCAAAATATAGCAGAGGAGGAACACTCCAAAATTAATTCTACGAGGCCACCATTACCCTAATACCAAAACCAGACAAAGATGTCACAAAGAAAGAAAACTACAGGCCGATATCACTGATGAACATAGATGCAAAAATCCTCAACAAAATACTAACAAACAGAATCCAACAGCACATTAAAAGGATCATACACCATGATCAAGTGGGGTTTACCCCAGGAATGCAAGGATTCTTCAATATATGCAAATCAATCAATGTGATAAACCATAGCAACAAATTAAAGGAGAAAAACCATAAGATCATCTCAATAGATGCAGAAAAATCTTTTGACAAAATTCAACACCTATTTATGATAAAAAAAAAAACCCTAAAGAAAGTAGGCATAGAGGGAACTTACCTCAACATAACAAAGGCCATATATGACAAACCCATAACCAACATCATTCTCCATGGTGAAAAACTGAAAGCATTTCCTCTAAGATCAGGAAAAAGACAAGGTTGTCCACTCTCACCACTATTGTTCAACATAGATTTGGAAGTATTAGCCACAGCAATCAGAGCAGAAAAAGAAATAAAAGGAATCGAAATTGGAAAATAAAAAGGAAAGCAGTCACTGTTTGCAGATAATATGATACTATATAGAGAGAATCCTAAAGATGCTACCAGAAAACTACTAGAACTAATCAATGAATTTGGTAAAGTAGCAGGATAGAAAATTAATGCACAAAATTTCTTGCATTCCTATACACTAATGACGAAAAATCTGAAAGAGAAATAAAGGAAACACTCACATTTACCATTGCAACAAAAACAATAAAATACCCAGGAATAAAACTAACTAAGGCGACAAAAGACCTGTATGCAGAAAACTATAGGACACTGATGAAAGAAATTAAAGATGATACAAACAGATGGAGAGATATACCATGTTCTTGGATTGGAAGAATCAACATTTTGTAAATGACTACACTACCCAAAGTAATCTATAGATTCAATGCAATCCATATCAAACTACCAATGGCATTTTTCACAGAACGAGAACAGAAAATATCACAATTTGTATGGAAACACAAAAGACCCTGAATAACCAAAGGAATCTTGAGAAAGAAAAACGGAGCTGGAAGAATCGGGCTCCTTGACTTCAGACTATACTACAAAGCGACAACAATCAAGACAGTATGGTACTGGCACAAAAACAGAAATATAGATCAATGGAACAGGATACAAAGCCCAGAGATAAACCCACACACATATGGTCACCTTATTTTTGATAAAGGAGGCAATAATATACAATGGAGAAAAGACAGCCACTTCAATAAGTGGTGCTGGGAAAACTGGACAGCTACATGTAAAGAATGAAATTAGAACACTCCCTAACACCATACACAAAAATAAACTCAAAATGGATTAACGACCTAATTGTAAGGCCAGACACTATAAAACTCTTAGAGGTAAACATAGGAAGAACACTGTATGACATAAATCACAGCAAGCTCCTTTTTGACCCACCTCCTAGAGAATTGGAAATAAAAACAAACAAATGGGACCTAATGAAACTTAAAAGCTTTTGCACAGCAAAGGAAACCATAAAGAAGACGAAAAGGCAACCCTCAGGATGGGAGATAATATTTGCAGACGAAACAACTGACAAAGGATTAATCTCCAAAATATACCGGCAGCTCATGCATCTCAATGTCAATAAAACAAACAACACAATCCAAAAATGGGCAGAAGACCTAAACAGATATTTCTCCAAAGAAGATATACAGATTGCCAACAAACACATGAAAGAATGCTCAACATCACTGACATTAGAGAAATGCAAATCAAAACTACCATGAGGTATCACCTCACAGCAGTCAGAATGGCCATCATCAAAAAATCTACAAACAGTAAATGCTGGAGAGGGTGTGAAGAAAAGGGAACACTCTTGCACTGTTCGTGGGAACGTAAACTGATACAGCCACTATGGAGAACAGTATGAAGGTTCCTCAAAAAACTAAACATAGAACTACCATATGACCCAGTAATCCCACTACTGGGCATATACCCTGAGAAAACTATAATTCAAAAAGACTCATGTACCTCAATGTTCATTGCAGCTCTATTTGCAATAGCCAGGACATGGAAGCAACCTAAGTATCCATTGACAGATGAATGGATAAAGAAGATGTGGCACATATATACAATGGAATATTACTCAGCCATAAAAGGAAACAAAATTGAGTTATTTGTAGTGAGGTGCATGAACCTAGAGTCTGTCATACAGAGTGAAGTAAGTTGGAAAGAGAAAAAACAAATACCTTAAGCTAACACATGTATATATGGAATCTAAAAAAAAAAAAAAAACGTTATGAAGAACATAGGGGCAGGACAGGAATAAAGATGCAGATGTAGAGAATGGACTTGAGGACACGGGGAGGGGGAAGGGTAAGCTGGGACGAAGTGAGAGAGTGGCATGGACATATATACACTACTAAATGTAAAATAGCTAGCTAGTGGGAAGCAGCTGCATCGCAGAGGGAGATCAGCTCGGTGCTTTGTATCCACCTTGAGGGGTGGGATAGGAAGGGTGGGAGGGAGATGCAAGTTGAGGGGATTTGGAGATATATGTATACGTATAGCTGATTCACTTTGTTATACAGCAGAAACTAACACACCATTGTAAAGCAATTACACTTCAATAAAGATGTTTAAAAAAAACATTAACCGCATTAACAAAATAGATGAAAATTATATAATCATCTCAATAGATGCAAAAAAGGCATTGTTTAATTTTGATTCAACATCCACTTATGATTAAAAACTCTCAACTAAGTAGGTATAGAAGGAATGTACCTCAACATCATGAAGGTCATATACACCAACCTACAGCTAACAACATACTCAATGAAAATTTGAAAGCTTTCCCTCTAAGATCAGGAACAAGACAAGGATGCCTACTCTTGCCTCTTTTATAAACATAGTATTGGAAGTCCTAGGCACAGCAGTTAGGCAAGGAAAAGAAACAAAATCATCCAAATTGGAAAGAAAGAAGTAAAACTGGAATTATTTGCAGATGACATAAGACTACATATAGCAAACCCTAAAAACTACACAAAAAAAATATTAGAACTAATAAATGAATTCAGCAAAGTTGCAGGATAGAAAATCAATGTACAGTCAACCCTCCTTATCCATGGGTTTTACATCTGTTGATTCAATCAACCATGGATCAAAAGTATTTGAGGGGCTTCCCTGGTGGTGCAGTGGTTGAGAGTCCGCCTGCCGATGCAGGGGACGCGGGTTCATGCCCCGGTCTGGGAAGATCCCACATGCCGTGGAGCAGCTGGGCCCGTGAGCCATGGCTGCTGAGCCTGTGCGTCCGGAGCCTGTGCTCCGCAACGGGAGAGGCCACAACAGTGAGAGGCCCACATACCGCAAAAAAATAAATAAATAAATAAAAAGTATTTGGAAAAAAATCCAGAAATTTCCAAAAATCAAAACTTGAATTTGCCACATGCTGGCAGCTATTTACATAGCATTTATACTATATTCAGTATTGTAAGCAATTTAGAGATGATATAAAGTATATGGAAGGATGTTCATGGGTTATACGCAAATACTATGCCATTTCCTAAAAGGGACTTGAGCATCCATGGATTTTGGTATCTGTGCAGGGGTCCTGGCAGCAACTCCCTTTGGATACCTAGAATGACTGTACAGAAATCTGTGCATTTCTATAAATTATAATGAAATACCAAAAAGAGAAATTAAGAAAACAACCCCATTTACAATTGCATCAGAAAGAGTAAAATACCTAGAAGTAAATTTAGCCAAGGAAGTGAAAGACCTGTACACTGAAAGCTCTAAGACATTGATAAAAGGTATTGAATAAGACACAAAGAAATGGAAAGCTATTCTGTACTCATGGAGTGGAAGAATTAATATTGTTTAAATGTCCATACTACCCAAAGTGATCTACAGATTCAATTCAATCTCTATCAAAATTCCAATGACATTTTTCACAGTACTAAAACAACCAATTTACACATTTCTATGGAACTACAAAAGACTCTGAATAGCCGAGCATCTTGAGAAAGAAGAACAAACCTGGAGGAATCATGCTCCTTGATTTCAAACTATACTACAAAGCTATAGTAACCAAAATAGCATGGTATTGGCATAAAAAAGATACACAGATCAATGAAACAGAATATAGAGCCCAGAAATAAATGCACACATATATGGTCAATTAATTAATGACAAAGGAGCCATGAATATACAATGGGTAAAAGACAATCTCTTCAATAAACTGTGTTCAGGAAACAGGACACACATAAAAAATGAAAGTAGACCACTCTCTTACACAATACATAAAAATTAATCCAAAATGGATTAAAGACTTGAATGTAAGACCTGAAACCTTAAGACTCCTAGCAGAAAACATAGGTGGTAAGTCCCTTGACCTAGGCCTTGGTGATGATTTTTTGAATCTGACACCAAAAGCAAAGGCAACAAAAGCAAAAATTAAAAAGTGGGACTATTTCAAACTAAAAAGCTTCTGCACAGGAAAGGATACCATCAATAAAATGAAAAGGCAACCTAAAATGGGAAAAATATTTGCAAATCATATATCTGATAAGGAGTTAATACCCCAAATATTAAAGAACTCATTCAACTCAACAGCAAAAAAAAAAAAAAAAAAAAAAAAATTGGAATAAAAATGGTCATAGGATCCAGATAGACATTTTTCCAAAGAAGACATACAGATGTCCAACTGGTACATGAAAATGTTCTCAACATTACTAATTATTAGGAAAATGCAAATCAAAATCACAATGAGATATCACCTCCCACCTGTTAGAATGGCCATTATTAAAAAGAAAAGAAATAAAAAATGTTGAAGAGGTTTCAGAGAAAAGGAAATCCTCTTACACTATTGGTGAGAATGTAAGTTGGTGCAACCACTATGGAAAACAGTATGGTGGTTCCTCAAAAAATTAAAAATAAAACTACCATATAATCCAGCTATTCTACTTCTGGGTATTTATCCCCTAAAAATCCCCCAAAACACTAATTCAAAAAGATAACCACACACCCCTATGTTCATTGCAGTAGTGTTTACAATAGCTAAGATATGGAAACAACCTAAGTGTTTATTGATGGATATATGAATAAAGAAGATGTGGTGTGTATGTATATATACACACCCACAATGAAATGTGTTATTCAGCCATAAAAAGAAGGAAATCTTGACATTTGTGACAACATGGTTGGACCTAGAGGGCATTATGCTAAGTAAAATAAGTCAGAGAGAGAAAGACAAATACCATATGATTTCACTTATATGTAGAACATAAAAAAAACAAAACATGCTAACAAAACAAAACTCATTGATTGCTGGTTATCAGAGGAAAAGGAAGAGAATGGGGTAAAATGGGTAAAGGGGATGGATTGTATGGTGACGTATGGTAACTAGACTTATGGTGGTGATCGCTTTCTCGTGTACACAAAGATCAAATTATTACGTTGTACACCTGAAACTAATATAATGTTATTTTTACCAGTTTTACCTCAAAACTTATAATACAATTTAAACTAATCAAAAGAATATTGTAGAAAATCAGACAGAGATACCTTACCATTCATTTCCTTGTGAAGGGTTTTCTAGTAGCACTCGGATTATGTACAAAAAGCAGCTTAATAATTTGAGAGAAAAATTGAACAGACGTATTCTTAGACCTTTAAACAAACAACAAAAATTGGATTTTCATTTGAACTCAGTCCACAAAAGATTAAAAAGAATTGTCAAAAATATCAGCTTTAAGTACAGCACTCAAATTGTGTTTAGAATCTACAATACCATAATTGCTTACCCACTCTGAAGTTCTAGGTGGCTAAATATTGAAACAAAAAATGAGAATGACAGAATGTATGAACCGCAAATGACTGAATATTATACACTAAGAGTAAATCTACATTTGAGCATTCAGAAGCCACAAAAATCATGTCCGATCAAGATTGGTTCAGATATGCTTAGAAGTTTAAGCATTTTATAGATCCATGAATTTTGGAATAAATTTTAACTAGCCAGAAAATCTAGCTGCTTACAAATTCACAGGGTAAGTTATAAATCTTGTATCTTCTGAGCACCTTGTAGGTTTGATTGTAGAGAAATTATAATCATGTAAATAATTATGTATTATACATTTAATTAGTAATTATATAATTATAGAGAAATCCTAATAGCATATGCTGGGAAATACACAAGCACACACACACACACACACACGCAGACACATTTTTGAGACTCCACCAACTTTTTACTTTAGGTTTAAATACCAATGAAATCTTAAAAAAAAATTTGTGGGAATTAAGACTGCCATGTATGTATCTTTGAAACTGTGTCGCTCACAGTTATGCAGCCTATAATACTTGATGATGAAGAAGAGTAATTAATATTAAGCAAAACATGTTTAAAGTCTGATTAATAGAAGCATTACCTTTCCTGCCATTATCAGGTGGTAACTGATTCAGACTGTGAATAAAATTTTGAGGTCTTCCTATAATTAATTCTCAATAAAATCTGGAAATAAAATGCCATTTTGTTTTTACTCTGCTATAAGTGAGTGTACCTGAGGTAATATTTCTTAACAGTAAAAGGTTAATGCTTATTAATTGTGCAATTTTTCCTGGGTTTTCCTACTAAAATGCTAGGTACTTATGGTTTAGCTTCTTTATAAAGTCTTCTAAACTGTTAATGAAATTGCCCTGGTTTTATAGAACGGATCTCTTCAAATGACAGCTTAGTCAAAGCTGGCTGTTGTTAAAGTATTCAAATAATACATCTATTCCTTCTGGCCTGGAGAAAGAAAATTTTTAGTAAAATTTTTAAAATAAAGGAAACCTTCTATGCAAATGATGTGGCCTCTCCAGGTAACATCTATTGGTGGGATTCCACCTTGGGAATTCAAAACAACTGGATTAGAGAAGCATTAGTTATTATTAGCCTAATCCTAAAACTAACCAGCCATTAAGATTCTCTAACCTGTGTGCCTTACAGACTGAAATATTCCCTGTAGTCAGTATTTGGGTAACTGCTCATAACTCAAGTTTCTCTCTATGAACTCTAAAGAAGCACAACTTACTTTAGACCACCCCAGGAGGTCAAAATTCAAAAAGAGCAAAGTCTACACCAGTCTAATGTAGACCTCTCAATGCTTCTTGACATCTTAAGCAACAATCACATGAAAAAACTGCATATTGGTTCATTATTTACGGCTTTTTCAAAGTACATGGTACTAGGGGGAGGCAAGTATGACTGGCACTTCAAGCCTGAACAGGCTTAGGAGGTCAGTGACTATGCTGATTTCATGCCTCCTTGAAGTTCCAATGTTTCCCAAGGTTTTTTGATGATAAGGATCACTGAGATGTTATATGCTGAGCTTAGCTCTATACTTTCTGATTTTAAATCTCCAGGGGAGGATGCTAGTAATCTGTACCTTTCGGAACAGCCTACATGTTTCTTGTTATTAGGTGTGATGGGGAAACTCTTCCCTACTAAATCACTAAACCAGAAAATTATTCCCCATTATGGTCACTTGGAATCACCAGAGTCTTCTCAAAACAAGTTTTGGTATCCCTCACAGTTAAAATATGGGGAACCCTCACTTAAATGATTTTCCTCAATGTTCCTAGCAATCCAAATGGTCCACTCAGAAGTCTACTTACTGATGTGGGATTTCAAGAAGTAAAATAGTCAAGAAACCTTGACTTGACACCACCAGATGTAACATCTATTGTTTTCTAAATTTTAATGCCCAGCAGATAAGACTATCAATTTTACTTCTCTCTATAAAAGATATTTTGCAAAAGGATTGCAAAGCTGGAATTTTTTAAGGTAAACATATATACAAATATATACACAGGGGAATAAAATTAAAGACTTACTTGATCTCTGGTTTTTGATAAAAAATAACTTTAGTCTCTCTTTAAATGTGTTTTCATTCATATAAAATTCAACTTGCACCCTGCAAACAAAAAATAAAAACATAATTAATCTAAAGACTAATATATAAGAAAATAAAAATAAATTATTTGATGTGATACATTGTATACTTTGAGTGAATCCCCACCACAGAAAAGGAGAATTGAGTAAAATGCTAATTTTTTATTTTTGAGAGAAGCAGTTACTTTCCAATTTTAAAGATATAGTCAGTTCAAATATCATATGTAGTTGATTTCATTATTTGTATCAGTGGATATGATGAGTGGTATGGGTGATTCCAAACAGCAATAATGCAAAAGTCTTTCATATGTGTTTTTGGAATAATTTTTCATGAGCGTTTTCCTAATTCTTTTCCCTGTCATCAGAATCAACTGCATGCTTAAGAAATTCAGGTTGAACTAATCACTCCAGATCTACTGTATCTGAAACTTAAGGGACTGGGCCTGAAAATCTATTTCTAGCAAGTCTTCACTTTATCTTGAGACTATTTGAGACTATTTGGGACACCACGTATGGAACACTTTACCTTTTTATTTATCTAGCTCATATTAAAATATATATGGATCAACAAAGGAGTGGTAGTGCAAGTGGCATGTTAAAGTCACCATAGAGAAGTTACAAACCAGACAAATCAGTTAAGGGACTGAATATTCTACATTTAATCTACTATAAACTGATACCAACACTCTAAAACATAATAGCGTTCTAATAAATGCATTTGCTTTCTCCCTAAATTCTAGCAAACTTCTCTTATGTGATAGGGCTTAAATAATATTTTCAAAATACTGAGTGAAAAGAAACATTGTGTTCAGTGCATGGTAACTTGTGAATAATCATCATCTGAAATTTTCTTAGTTAAATAGTCTCAAACATATTTATTATAGGCTAGGATTCTAAAAAAATTAAGAAAATATTTTAATGCTTACACAAACAACAAAGACATAATTTCATTTTTCCTTATGTGACAGAATTTTGATAAGGTAATCTATATAAATGAGATAGTTTTTTGTTTGTTTTTTGTTTTGCAGGAGTACACAAAAGAGATAAAACTGGAGAAAAAATAATTGACATGTACTACAGAAATATTTCACTCCTAAATTCTAAGCTGCATGTGCAAGAAGATCTATGAATGTTTTAAAAGCAATATCTCTTAGGCCATAAAAACAAAAGGGCTTTTGTTATCAATTGCAAAACAAGTTTTATCTGTTACACCTTCCAGAAGACTTGAATTGCTCTTTTTCTCTTATTCCTAAAGAAAATATCCTCACCCATAAACATTTTTTCTCTTCTTTGCATCATTTTTTCACTTACTGTCCTCTTTTTTACTTTATATGTAAAATCACAAAAATCAACACATAAATCATGATTCTCTTTACTTGTTAATTTCTTTAGCAAGAAGCCATGAAAAAACAATATCTTCTAGCAGAACACCTCTATATGCATGCCTGTGTGCACGCACATACCACTTCACATATATGCAAACCTTCACACTCACATGCTATAAAAGTACATGTACACACATGCAGTCCCACAACTCCACTAGTATCTTGGAAAGCCATGATTGGCTCTATTTCCCTTGTTTATCAAATGAAAAGGACTTTATTTTAAATAAAGCAACTGTAACACTGATATCAATCTAAATTAGTTCATATTTGCTATGGATACAAAAGCAAATTTGAGAGGACATATGGCTAATACACAAGTAATAAAGCAAAGGCCATGTAGATTTGCTTCCTAGAATTATCCAATTTATAAAAATATGAGTCCATTCTTCAGTTAATATCAGGAGTGCAGTACTGGGTATATAATAGAGGTGCATTTTTCAACTAAAATGAGATCATCTAAAGCCTGAAGCAAAAAATGAGGGATCTGGAAAGTATTTCATTGGATGACAAGTTTAAGGAACTGGAAGTGTTTAACCTAAATATGAAGAATATGCACTAACAAAATGGCTGTCTTTAAATACTGAAGTGACCATCACTACTAAAATGAGATGATTCATAATATGATGCTCTATTGTATAGGATTAATTATAGAAAAATATGAGATTATGAATGATATTACCCGATTTTGAAATGGCCATCATTATAAAGTGGAGAGCTCGCCAATCCATATAAATGTGCCAAAGACTAGATAAGAGCTTGCAAGTGACTGGATTTTTTTCCTGAGGTAAAAACAATTTTGCATGGTGTGAGGTCTCTCATTAAATGACTTCGAAATTCCATTTTAAGTATAATATCGTGTGAAGTAAAATTCTTTCTTTTTTTAATTAATTTATGTTATTTTATTTTATATTTTTGGCTGTGTTGGATCTTTGTTGCTGCATGCTGGCTTTCTCTACTTGCGGCGAGCAGGGGCTAATCTTCATTGTGGTGCATGGGCTTCTCATTGTGGCGGCTTCTCTTTTTGCGGAGCACGGGCTCTAGGCACGTGGGCTCAGTAGTTGTGGCACATGGGCTCAGCAGTTGTGACTTACGGTCTCTAGAGCACAGGTTCGGTAGTTGTGGTGCACGGGCTTAGTTGCCCCACTGCATGTGGGATCTTCCCGGACTAGGGCTTGAACCCTTGTCCCCTGTATTGGCAGGCGGATTCTTAACCACTGGGCCACCAGGGAAGCCCAAAACTCTTAATTAATCTAGCGATCTCTCCAAGTCAATATCACTGAGGACCATGGATGATATTAAAGCATAAATTTATACAAATGCTTTTCAAAGCTAAAATGAAAAAAAACAAACAAAAAACAAACAAAATGCTTTTTGACCCATGTCTTCTAACAGGTACAAAAAAATGTCCTTTGGGTTTACTATTTATAATATGGAGTGGATTTTTCTTTTATTTGATCCAACGGCAACTCTTTGGGAATCAACGCCACTTAGTGTACTGTACACTTTCAGGAACTCTCCAGCACCATAAAGTTCTCTAGTACTCAGAGATTTAGGACAGAGTTTACTTTTTATCTTTCCCCATTTTTTTCATGATTTTAGTTGATTTTCAACATCCTCCTAGTATTTCCCTTTCCAGATTTAAATGTGCTTTTCCTTCCTTCCTTCCTCCTTTTCTTCCCTCCTTCCTTCCTTCCTCTCTTCTGCTCTCCCTCTTTCCTTCTTCTCTTCCTTCCTTCCTTCCTCTTTTATGGCCTGCCTCCTCCCATCTAACTTTATCTGAACTTACCTCCATCCAGGAGGTCATTTTAGTGGACTCAAACTATATGGTTTTGAACAATACACCAGGGCAAATCTGCCCTCATCAATCCTTAAAATGTGATTTTTCCACATGTTTATACTCAAAATAAAATTAAGATCATTTTGTCACATTTATCCTAATATAATAGTGGAAATGGGTGTATTTAATAAAAAATAAAGTGGAGTTGCAATCCTTATTAGGCCATATCTGTTCTTACTGACATATGTTACCATTGGTTAATAACATTATTTTTATGTTGGTCAACAATGTTTTATTTGGGCAGATCCTATTATATTGCTTGCTATTCTAAAAGTGTTTTGTTCCAACCTTTAACTTTTGTTTTTGATACTGTAACTGACTACCATGTTGAACTCTCTCATAGGCAGTGATATTTTTCAGGTTTATTTTCTGAGTTTTCTAGGCAATCATGTCATCTGGAAATCTCCAATATTTGTATTCCCATTTTATTGTTCTTGTCTTATTACGTTGACTAGAACCTTTTGATGAAAAAAAAATAATCAAATAACCATGGTGTGCATTCTTAGAAGGCTTCTAGTGCTGTAGCAGTAATTATATTGTTGACTATGAGATTGCAATAAATACTTATGTTTTACTAAAACTCATAACAGGAATGAATGAATGTTGATGTTAAAAAAAACCTGTCTTGAATCTATTAGTTGATGGTACATTTTTGTTTTTCTCTTGATTTATTGATTTGGTAAACTATTTTAATAGTTTTTCTATTAGGCAATTATTTTTTTCAGTTGTGGAATAAGTTGTTTTTGTAATAGTGAACTATTCATGTAATTTACTGCTGGATTCATTTTCCTATATTTTAGGAGATTTTCTTCTATGCTCATAACTAAGATTGATGTGCTATTACCTTTAGATTATTCTAATATCTTCAAATACAGACTGAAAAACTCTCCAGATATTTTATTCTCTGGAACAATTTTAAGTATATAGAGATTTTTTTGTATAACCATCATCAATTTGTCTTAACAATATCAACTGCCTTAATACTGATTTAAATGTTTTATTTTTTTCCCATTTTCCATTGCTCTGGTTACTTGAATTTAGCATAAAAATTACGCAGGATCTTGTTAAAAGGCAATTTCCTTGTTTCAGTCTTAAAATTCTTGTTTACTTTCTTTAAAATACCAAAAATAATTCTGACCCAGGTTGTCAGTGCACCATTCTTTCAGAAACACTTTTTTTTTTTTGCTCTAATAATGCCTTGGACTCTGTTTAGGATGCCAAAGTTTTGCAGATATTCTCTTTTGGAAATTATGCTACATACAGATCATTACCAAAGGAAAATTCTTCCTCTGTGTCCACTTGGTGCTTTTCCCTTCCTGCTTTCCTCTGATCCTGTGATATTGGTCATGGAGTCCAGGTACCAGTTTTTCTATTACTACACGCATTCAAACAAGGCAATATCTACCTGGACTTTCTGGTCTAACTGTTGTTCTTCCCTTCCAATCATTCTCTGTGATGGTGACGGTAGCGCTTCTTAGTCATATGAAGTAAGTCCATTAGATTGTAAGCTCCATGAGGGTTGGGACCATATTGTTCATGTTTATGTCTTAAGTATCTCTTAAGTTACTTGAGACCTATTAGGGACCTATTCCTGTTCAATGCCTGAATGAAGGTCCCCAGTTCTTTCTTTGGTACAAACCTTAAGGACTCTGAGTCGATAGTGTAGTGGAATAGATAAAGTCATCTTCCTTTCCTTAGGTTATAACTATTTTGAGGATGCAAAACTTGGGTTTGTGGTGAGCTGAATCCTCGTAAGCTCTTATTCCAACTTGGTCTACCTTGTGATTAATGATCATTCCCTGCAGCGTTTTTTTTTTTTTTTTTCAGTTTTATTAATTTGGATGTGTTTGTTTATTTGCACCATCTCCCCATGATTTAATGAACATTTAGAAAAAAATCCACTACTGTTGATTGATTTAATTTTTACAGTGTTGCTATGACTTGGGTAAGGCCACCATCAACTTTATTTTATAGAGAAAAAACTTCAATTCAAATAATTTTAGCGACTTGCCCAAATTTATAGCTAGTACTGAGACAGAATTGGGACACTGGTCCTTCTGTTACTACTTCTTGCTTCCTGCCTCCTCATCAAGTTAGTTCTTCATTATTAGGAGAGTTCTAGGTCACCTGCAAAGTCTTACAAAAGAGGACTGCAAACACCAAACCCACACAGGGGCACTGAGAAGTGTTTGTTTAATACTGCCCTTTGATTATTGACTCTAAACCAGGTTCCTGTCCATTTCCAAATATTCACTCTTAACTTCAGGTAACTAAATTATTTAACAGAGCTACCATTCAAGTGGAACCTTGTAAAACAATAAATTAAAAAATAAGCCTACCATTAATTTCTCATTTAAAAAAATTAGTTTCACCAGTTCATGCTCAAGTGCTTCCAAAGGCCTTCTACCTGGCTTCCAATCTTTACTACATACACAAAAAATAACCTCACTTTAAATACTTTGGAGTCCTTCCTAAAGCATTTCCCAACATCTTTTTGCCCATCTTATTCTTTTCATAATTATGCAAGCCTAACTTTCCCACCTCTTTTAGTTGGTAACATCTTATAAGGAGGCAGAGATTAATTCTGGAGACTTTCAATAGCATTCTCTGCATCTTAAAAATAAAATTTTAAATAATGTCATTTTCAGAAAGGGAAACCAGCTATTATTATATGCATATGTATATATATATACACATATATATATATACACATATATATGTGTTTAAATAGATATATGTTTATATATAGTACATGTACATATATATATGTTTAAATAGATATATATTTTTATATAGTGACGATAGATAAATAGATAGATAGATAGATGTAATGGTAATGAGGAAAGAACCTGGGGTGCTAATCACTCATCAATTTTCTTTCATTCTGGATAATGCTGATACCCCTCAATAATAGCATTTATGCTTTTGTCACTCCTTGGTAATCACAGCTTGCTGGTAGCTGGAAATAACAGATTTGTGGTTTCCATGGGAAAACAATTTACAAGTCCACCCAGGAGTACTTTTTTATTCAAGTCTCTCTTCAGTTTGAAAACTCATGTCCTCATGTCAATGTTCATTTTCAGGACCTACTCTCTGTACTTCCCCATTTTTCTAAAAATAATTAAATTTAAGCAATCCCAATTTAACTTAAGCCTATGCACAGGAAGCAAAACATAAAGAAAGCTAGAATAAGTATTTAGCTTTATTTAGGTATAAAGATACACTTTTTTCACCCTTAAATTGCAAAAAGGTTTTGCTTCTTCATACCTTGGCCCAACTGCATGGTGGCGGGCAGGTCTGGATCAAGTAGGTATATATACATACTCATACAGGGTATAAAGATATATATATATACACAAATATATGAACATGCATAAATGTAAACATACGTTCGTAAAGTATAAAGCTGTTAGCCACAGGAAGGCGGATAAACTTACATAATAACGACTACAGGTAGCATGGCCTCACCACAAGCCTAACGGCCTCCCAATCAAAACTCATAACAACTACAACATGTAAACCCTCTTTGCTTTTTCTGTATGCATATAAGATAAGAAGAGGATAGAAGACACCATGTAATTTCTAACTCAGATTGGACTCTTGCACCAGTCATTTTAAAGCCTTGAAGGAAAAATATAACAATGCTCCCACAGCCCAGGATTGCTAGGAATGGGCGGCATGATTAAATAGCAAAGCCCAGTTTGGGAAGAAATGTGTGTGTTTTGGGGGAGGAAGCTATTGGGTGTCAAATAGTCAGGGCATGATCAACAGATGCTAGTTGTTAGTATGAAACTGGAAATTACACAAAGACTTCCATATGCAATGAAAGAAGCACCTTTTAGTTTTATTGAATTCTTTGCACCAATGTCATAAGATTTTAAATCAGTTCTGCAAGCCCTCTCCCATTCTGCACCTCAAAAGTCATAGATCAGTAATAGGCACAGCTCACTGGGGACACACATTTCTTTAGGATTTATTTTATTACTTAATATTCTTACTTAAGTAACATATATGATTTTAATAGATAAATCATACTGGGTTGAATACAGTTAAAGACATGGTCCCACAATTTGGAGAAAGAGGGGGAAACAGTCACAAATAGAATTTCACTCAATAAATATTACAATAAATCTAATGGGTTTTCTAGAGAAACTGAATTTTTTTCCACAATAGTTTGTTGGTATGTTCATTTATTTGTTTATTTTGTAGTGAAGTATAACAGCTAAGAGGGATAAGAGCACAGACTTTGGAATCAGATGATATGCATCTGATTATCAGATTTCCTAACATTTATTCTCTGTAAAATGTGGATATTATTTCCATTAACAGATTATGAAAATTAAAGAAGATACTTTCTACGTGAGACAAACAACTGGACAATGGCAAATAACTTTTTTCTGGTATGTTGGTAGCTTAAAAATATTCCTAGAATAAACACTTATAAAGGGAAAAACAAAAACTGTGGATCACTGATGCCAATTTGATGTAGTTGATTCCTCCAAGATATTTGCTTAGGAAAAATGAGGATATAAGGCAATAAATAACTTCAGTTTACCCCAGAAAACTCCTACAGATCAATTTATTGGGGACAACAGTCCATTTACCTAGGCAAACACATCACTTATTTATAAGACATTAAGACTTGCATTGTCTTTTTACTTATTACTCATTAAGAGTTCAAAACCCTCACTTTGCTGTGTCCGCCAATGCTAAGTGACTTATCCTTTTTCACCATGAAAGATCCCTCTTACACCACTTGAGCCCTTATTCCAAAGCCTAATAAATATCTCACTTCTAACATCATCTTCTGAAGCATTGCTAATGCTTACTCACTAACTTCAGGGAGTTTAAATAAACTTAGTTTTGCTTCATTTACAAGCATCTGGTGACATGTCAATTATTTAAACAACAGTATAAAGGAAATTATCCTACATCTGCTGATTTATAACGTAATTATTTTTACTCAATCATAGAAGATGCAGGCCTAGATTGTCATTTTTAACACTGCATGGTATTCTTCTATATATTCCTCTATGTTAACAGTGCACCATTTTTTCACAATTCTCTTACATACATAAATGGATTTTTAGGTTTTGTTGGTTTATTATGAAAAAATAAGAAAAAAATCATGTACTTTTCTAATAAATAATAAATATATTGTCTATATTTTTACTAAATAACATAAAATCTAAATGTCAAATCAATTTAAACCTATGTATATGACAAACAACATAGCAGTAATCTAAAAATCTGGTTATCATCTTATTTTAACAGTCAAATAAGTTTCTCTCAGAGTACTTTCCCAATACTTTTTTCCCAAACTGTCCAAGAAGGTAGAAAATGATAGTTAAAACATGAAACTGTTACACTACAGAAACATTTGCTGTCAGTTTTGTCAGGAAAATTATCCAAAAGTTGGAAGTAAGCAAAAGAGATTACTAGATGTCCTTTTAATAAAATGCTGACTTTGTATTTTCTGTGCATTTTTACCACCATGGAGGAACAGACCTTAGTAAGCAAAGTTGTGTCAAGTAGACATGCAAAGAATCTCCACCCAACAAAAGAGAAAGCTCCAAAGGTTAATGCACATGGACCCGTAGGACTTCTGGAGGTGGGGCTGCTAACCCAACCACCTTATTTTGACATTGCCTGGAAATACCTAGCTTCTTCAATACTCTACCAGTTTTAAATTAGTACTGTTTCCCTCCTTAATCAATGAGTTGAATATAAGTTTTGACAAGTTTTCATTTCGTATTTGGATGAGGGACATGATCTTTTAACCTTTTGAAAATTGTACTCTAACAGTTCCTCCTCTAATAAGGGCTTCTTATTAATTACCAGCATAATTTAAGTTGTCCCAAATGCTTTGGAAAACAATTTGGTATTTATATTATAAAATAAACCAAAGGTTCTATAAAATTCCAATCAAAATCACATGGGCAATGTTGTGGAACTTGATAAGCTGATTCTATAGAGGGTGAAAGATTAAACTAAATAAGACATTTGTGAAGAAGAATAAAGAGTAGATATTTTCCCTACCTGATATCAAGACTTATGATCCTACAGTAATTAAAAGATTATAAGTATGACACCGAGAAAGAAAAATTGATTCGTGGAATAAAACAGTCAAGAAATTGACTCATGCATATATTGAATATTATTATGTAACAAAAAGAGTATGACAGGTCAATAGTAAAAAGAGGAACTTTCAATAAATTGATTTTTTAAACAGTTATCCAAATAGGAAAAAAAAGTGAAATTGGACTCCTATCTCACACCATATGGATTAAATCACCTTTACATAGATTAAGGAAACTTTTAAACTCTTATTAAAAAATAATGGTGAGGGCTCCCCTGGTGGTGCAGTGGTTGAGAGTCCGCCTGCCGATGCAGGGGACATGGGTTCGTGCCCTGGTCCGGGAGGATCCCACATGCCGCGGAGCGGCTGCACCCGTGAGCCATGGCCGCTGAGCCTGCGCGTCCGGAGCCTGTGCTCCGCAATGGGAGAGGCCACAACAGTGAGAGGCCCGTGTACCGCAAAAAAAAAAAAAAAAAAAAAGTAGAAGAAATGGCAGGTACAAAGGGAAAAAAAATGTGAGAAAAAGTATAGTACACTTATGGAATTAAAAGAAGTTAAAATGGCTTGAGCACAGGAAGTGTATCAGGTAATAGCAATATGGGAAAGCAGAGAGGTAGAGAAGAAGCCAGATAATTAAAAGAACTTGAATAGAAGCCAAGAAATGTGTTAATAAACAGTGACAGTACCATGGAGGAGCTACTTATTGAAAATACCCAAGCACTCCACTGAACATACAGATGTATTACCTCATTTAATTCTCAAGACATACCCTTAATGGTACTATTACTATTTCCATTTTACAGATTAGGAGACAGAGGCATTTGCCCAAAATCACACAAATCCTACATGGTGGACCTAGCATTCACAACCAGGCAGTCTAACTCCCATACGCCTAAGCCTGATGATATATGAGCTTTAACCAAGAAAGAAACATCGTGGTATATAAATCAAATTTACTTTTCTTTTTGCTATTTTTTACTGAGATAAAGGATGGCTTTTAAGGACAGAAGGGAATGAATGAGCTAAGGATACCCAGGAGGAGTAAACTGTGATGAGAAATTTTAAGATCTACTATCTTAGCAACTTTTTTTAAGATCTACTATCTTAGCAACTTTCAAATATGCTATACAGTATTTTAAACTACAGTCACCATGTTGTACATTACATGCCCAGGACATTTATTTTATAGCTGGAGGTCTGTACTTTGACCATCTCCACCCCAAATTTACTTTTTATTTTTTAAGTTATTGTATTTTTTTTTCTGATTACAAAATATAGTAAAACGGATTATAAAATATACAACCATAGCTGATAGACATTTTTGGAATTTATTGGATTAAATTTTATTTACACAAGAAATACTGCCTAACAATTTCACCTTCAACTATTTTAGTTTAGTAAATAAATATTATTCCTAAGACTGTACCATGATTAAGTACCATATAACTGAATTTGGTAGACATGGAATTTTGGCACCCAGACCACTCTCCTTCAATGATAGCTGGATAATTGCTAGCTCTAAGCTGCTACAGGCTCTGCCTCGGTTGCAATGAGCCAGCCTACCTGAGATCACACCTTTCACAACCCAAACTCTTATCAAGAGTTTGTTCTTATCAAACTCTTACCAAACTCTTATCTTCTCTGCTTCCAGAGAATCCGATAAGAGACACTGGAAATTACTTTAGATAGATTGTCTATGAGTTTAATGGTAACTCAACTTGATCAAAAAGCAAGCAACTGATTGTGATTACATTGGCAACGTATAGATAACAGCAAACTGCTTTATCACAAAAAAAGACTTCAAAGTAACTCAGGATTTTGCTTCTGACAATATGGTAAAACATATTCCATAAACTCTTCCCAAATGAAATACCTTGAGAAGCTAAATAAATTATTAAATGCACACGCACACACACACCACACCACTTTTTTAACGTGTATATCTTAGTTAGTAGGAAAGTAAGGGAAATCCTTAGAAGCCAGAAAAGACAAGAAATTAAGAAACCAGAGATATAAGTTAGCATTAAATCTGCTGTTCACCCTGGTGCTTTCTGCCAATTTTTGATGATATGGAGTTTCTATTCTGACAGACAGGAGACCTGGCAAAGAAATCTCCCACAGAAATCCCCTAGAAAGAACCAGGGTTATTGAAAAGGCAATGTACATCATCAGTGCATGAACTAAGGAAAATCTCTTATAGCAGAAGAGGATGTGAATGCACTTAGCCGTCTTGGCCATGCATTGATCCGTACTGAAAGAAATAAAGAGACACTGAGACTTGCTGTATTCATTTTCTAGAGCTGCCATTACAAAATACTTGGGTGACTTAAACAACAGAAATTTATTTTCTCATAGTTCTGGAGGCTGGAAGTCTAAGATCAAGGTGCCAGCAGGTTGATTTCTCCTGAGGCCTTTCTCCTTGGCTGGCAGAGGGCACCTTCTGACTGTGTCCTCACGGGATCTTCCCTCTGAGTTCAAGCATCCGTGCTGCCTCTGTGTGAGCAAATTTCCCCTTTTTACAAGGACACCAGTCAGACTGGATTAGGGCCCATCCTGATGGCCTCATTTTAACTTAATTACCCCTTTAAAGGCCCTGTCTCCAAATACAGTCACGTTCTGAAGTACTGAGGATTAGGGCTTCAACATAAGGAATGTTGTAGGGCACAATTCAGCCCATAACATTTACAAACAATAAACCTAAAATCATTGGCTTCAATTCCTCACCTCTTCTTCTTTCTTAAGCCTATTCCACTTCTCCACCAAATTGCAATCATCAAGGTCACCGGTGACCTCTACGTGGCACGATGCAGAAATCAGGTCATCTAACCTATTCTATCAGCATTGGGCATAGTCGATCACTTCCTCATCCTTGAATCCCTTTCTTCACTCTATTCTCTTGGTTTTCTTCCACCTTACAGTTTACTCCTCCTGGGTATCCTTGGCTCATTCATTCCCTTCTGTCCTTAAAATCCATCCTTTTGCAGCTATACTCAAAGAGTAATGAATCTCTATGCCCAAGTTTGCCAAATTTATATATCCCACCCCCTCCTCTCTCCTAAACTCATACATTCAAATTCAACTGCCTACTCAACTTTTCTACCAGGATCTCTAGTGGATGTCTCCAACTTGGCATAACCAAGACCTAAATTTCTGATTTTTTCTCCTGGAATCTTCTCCCAATCTGAGCTGATGTTAAATCCATGCTTCTGGTGGTACACACAAAAGTCATGTAGTTATACCCGAATCCTCTTTTCACTTGAGCATATATTAATATTATTCTCCAGAGTTCTTCGAGCAGTACAAATCTTTTAGCAGAATAAGAAAGAAGAAACTTTTTTTAAAAAATGCTTATAATCAACATGTTTGGTCAACACCAGCTTGCAAGAATGACCTAAAGATATTTAAACCTGCCTGCAGGTTAAAATTGATTTTCAAGGCAAGGTATGGAAAAACAAAGTGAAACAAAACTTCAAGTGATAAATATAAATATTGAACCCAACTGGAAACTTCATCCATGTATCAATCTAGAAAAATAGGTGCAAAATATTTCACATCACTGAAAGAACTGTGATGTGCAAAGTCTTCTATCCTGAGCCATGACCTTTAATTAGATACCACTGCAAAAACTGCCAGATTAGATACCTAGGGATGTATAGTGAGACAGAGGGAAGTATTGGAAAGGAAATAACCACCCACTTTCTTCTTCCCATCACCTTATTGTGTCTGAGAAAGGAGATACTCTGATCTACCTGCTAATTTTCCCTATGCTATCCCCTCGCTCCCCCCAATTAATTCCAATTCTATCAGAGTTCTATAAAAATTCAGGATTGGTTTGAGGATAAAATTTGTCATCGCACAGTTTCTTAAAGCCTCACTAAATCGCAAGCTCCACTAGAGCGATACTTATCAGGTTTTGCTTATAACTGTTTGCCCAGGGCCTAGAATAGAGTGGATGTTCACTAATATATATGGAGTGAAAAATTATTTGGCAGTAGTTGCTGCTGACACCACGTTAGCATCCAAAGTTGACAACTATCAGCATGCAGTGGCTGGCAATCTGTGGCTACTGCCATCTGGCATCTATGCTGGGCAACAAGAACTCCCAAGTTACCTTGCTCCAAAAGGAAGAACACATTTGTCAGTTTGCAAATGCATGCTTCTGATTTGCTGTGGATAATATGGATACTCTAGCATGCCATAGTCCCTCTTTACTTTCTCAACCAGACTTAATTATCATACGAGTTACTGGGCTTTTAAATTTGTGGGTCCACTACTTTTCAATAAAAAATATTCAGCTGGATCTTAAGAAAAATGAACAGCTCAAACTAATTAAGCTTTCTTTTGCCTTCCTTCTCCACCTTGCTCTGCTTCCTTCAGGTCTCATTTCAGATGCCACCCCAACCTCCTTCCTCACCAAAGTCTTTAAGTGACACACATGTATTTTTGCTTAGCACACTCGATTCCTTTGACCATAGTGCTTATTATAATGTATCAGAATGATCTTTTGAAAGGTGTCTATCCATCAAATAAACCTTACAGAGCACAAACCTAGTTCTATGGCATAGAACACAGAAATGTAAAAGAAGGAAAAAGTTAACTTTTAAACAATATTTACATAATTAGAAATTGGGTCCATTTACATTTTGAAAATGTATACCCTCCTTGAGCAAAGCAGAAACCGCTTAGCTTAGTGCTTTGCAAGAATAAAGAACAAAAATAGACTGAAATAGACAGGAAGCTACCAAGTACCAGATGGAATGCATCATTAATAACATCAAGCCTCATCAAGAGTTGATTTGAGGGCATGTTTCTTGCTGTGTGTCCCTCCAAAGCTGCTAGTAATGGCTTTGCTTGGCTCTAAAATTGTGAGTGCAGGAACTATGTCTATTTTGCTCATTTTGATTGTGTTCTCAGAAGCTAACACAGTGCCAGGTATACATAATAGGTACTCAATATATTTGCTGAGTGTTGAATGAATTTTGCTATAAAAGTTTGCTTTTTGCTCATTATTATTTACATTCTTATCTGCCAAATCATATTGTCAATTTAAAATCTCTTCTGAAGATGTTTCTAATTTTCCATCATCCTTCCTTTACACATTCTGATGTGGAGGCATATTTGAAATTTCCACCCAGTATTTCCTTCAACCTTCACTCCTCAATATTTTCTTCTCTGTGGGAGAAGTACTATTGAAAATACATATATTTTTCTTTCTGATACTTTCAGAATAACTATTGCACTTCACAAAAATTACTGATAAAATGTGGCTAAAAATGTGTACCATGTGAATATTGACTTATATATTTACTTAAATATTTAAATAAGTACATGTACAGTATTTGAATAGTAATTTACATATTTAACTAATCAGTGGCATCTCTATATTTATATAAAAAAATATAAGATAGTCGATTTCCATTTATTCATTTCTGTTGGATATTTTTCTTTTACATATTAATAAATCATTAAATTCCAAAAGTATCACTTTGGTAATTCTGCCAAAACATGGCTTTTAGAATCGTGAAACTATTTGCCCCTGAAATGAAACATGTAAGATATCTCTCAGATCAAATAAGTCTGAATTACAATCATCAGTTTTTAAGAGGGAAACAAAAATGAATAGAGCTCATCTCAAAGAACAAATGAAACAAAGCCACAATAGATGACAGAATCCATCCCAGATGGATGGATTGAACCTCTTGTCAGAACCCAAGTCTCTGGTCCAGGGAAATTGAAAAATATGTTTTAAAGTACTAAAAAAAAAAAAAATTGGGGAAAATTCTGGGTCCTGGCTCACCATCATTGACAATATTCATGGAAAGGAACTATGAGGATGGTTGTAAAGCATTTGTAGCATTTTTTAGATGAAAGCAATTTTACTAGCAACCACAGCTATGGGTATAACTACAGCATGACCCTTTCAAGGATCCTGAGGTTTGTCACCAGAACTCAGAAAGCTGCCACCTCACATTCTAATCCCTATTAAGAAGGCTTCCAACTCTAAATATCAATACAAGGCTTTTAGTTTTCTGTTAAAAGATAGTCATTCTACACTATAAAATAGATGATAAGCTCAAGAATACTAATACCATGCAAACTTGCTTACCACTCTAGTATTTATGAAAATATGAATATTTCATTTTTATATTTATAAAAGTTGAGCAAGCACTGGCTCGCCATTAGCAAGGAAGGTGTTCCTTAGAATTAGAAAAAAGTTGAAGTGAAATTAAAGCCTGATTATAGATACATCTTGTGAAAATAACTGAGATTCAATTGTAATGGAATTTTTCTTCTTAATGATGGAATCATATTTTCCCTCATTTAAAGAAAAAATGGAAATGAAAAGAATATGTGTAGTTTTATCTAACAACCAAAGAATATAAAGATCTCTATAATTATATTTAACAATATGTTTATGCAGAAAGAATCTCTACTTGGCAATTCCATTTCAAACCAGCTTTCACTTTCTCCATGCATATCCGACAATTCTACCCTTTTTTTCTTATTAAACTTGTTTGTAAATGTACTTGGTATTAATTCATGTTAACAAAAGTTAAAATTAAAGTGAAAAAATTAATTTTGTTGTCCATAAATGTTATAGGTCTCTTATATACAAATGCTGAAAGATACTACATATGCAAAAAGTATTATTAATAGAGATGCCAGCAGTTTCTGATGAAGAACAGATTTACATATACCAAAAGAATGTTATAATTTATACAAAGAGTCAGTAAAATCTGCAGTAATGAAGTTACTAAATCTCACATATTTATGCTTTGACTAAAAAAACTTGCAGATGCCTGAATTGACTATATTATTTGATATGTGTTATATCACTTAAGACTTCAGCTTGCAATTGAAGAAACAAACCTATTCAAACTATCTTAAATTAAAAAGGAATTTAAACTCATTCATAATTGAAAAGTGCCAGCCTGGGATTGACTGACGGAATGGCTTGAAGCAGGAGCTCATCAATTTCACTGACTTTATTTTTCTCCATCTCCCAGGCTTCATTTCCCTTACTTTATCCTGAAACGGATTTTCCTTTATGGTAATTAGATCTCTACAACTGCTTCAGAAATTGCATCTGTTCATGTGAAGTGCAGAGAAGAAGAAGCAAGTCTTTACCAGAATCTCATTGACCACAGGGTGTCAATGGATCTGATTGTGCCATATATCCATCCCTAAAATAAACACTGAGTTCAGGGGATGAAGTTCTCTGATTGGCTTAGCCTTGGCCATATTCTTCGGTCTCAAATCTGGAGCTTAATTAGGGGTGGGGTGGAGGGAGGAAGGCACTAAAGCCCATGGACTGAGATGGAGGAATAGGTGGTTTTCCAGAGAGAAATCAAGAATCAAGATAAAAAATGAGCAACTGGGGCTTCCCTGATGGCGCAGTGGTTGAGAGTCCGCCTGCCGATGCAGGGGACACAGCTTCGTGCCCCGGTCCGGGAGGATCCCACACGCCGCGGAGCGGCTGGGCCCGTGGGCCATGGCCGCTAAGCCTGCGCGTCCGGAGCCTGTGCTCTGCAACGGGAGAGGCCACAACAGTGAGAGGCCCGCGTACCACAAAAAAGAAAAAAAAAAGAGCAACTGGATGCCAGTGGCAATACGATGTATGATATGATGCAAATTATACGATGTAAAACAATACAGTTCACATTAAAATCACACATAATCAGATTTATTTTCAGTGCTAAGCAAGATCTTCATGTTCCTATATCTTAAATATCGTTATCATAAATAATATTGAAAAATGACATTAGAAGTGCATTAGGACATTTCTATCTTGATTTAATATTTGGGGTGTCAGCTTATTACGGCAGTTCCTAGCTATCAAAATTTCATTTTGCATACATCTCTAGCTACAAATAGGAAAATCAAATTAGACATAATTTTGTGTTAAACTGTCCCCTAGCTTAGAGAAAATTAAGTTAAATAAAATGCCAGGTTTCAACTTTTATAAATACAGGGAGTGTTTTGTTATATAATCTTCAGTTTTTACATCTATTTTATATTCTTATGACTGGAGTAGAGAAAGCAAAGGAAGGTGATCATGGAAAGGTGTCAGGGTTTCATAAGCCACATTAAGGAGTTTGAAATTGGACTTTAAAGGTAACGGGGAGCCATTTAGATAGAGAATTATTTGTTATGTCTGTGGTTTTTGATAGTTCTAATCAGTATAGACATTGCATTTAAAGGGTCAAGGTTAAATATGAGGAAACTCCAGTAGTCCAGGAAAAAGGTGATGTTAAGTAAATTTAAAAACGAACACTTATTTAGGGCTAGAAATAAGACAATTTGGTGATTTGTTGTATATCAAGGTCCCTGTGGAGAAAAGAAGTCAAATTTGACTCCCAGATTTCTAGCTCAAGCATCTGATTAGATGTGGGTGTCATTTAACAGGAAATCAAATATCAGAAAAGTGATATTTCAGTGATTTTTAGTTGTTGGAGAATAGCTAGTGAAGAGATAGAAAATGACAAAATCAACATTCTCAGTAGTTTCACGGTCATTTGTGGATTTTCACAAAGCAGCAAAAAAATATGAGTCTTTAGGGCGAGTTTTCAGCTGAGGTTGAACAAGATGCTCTAACTTCTTTTATATATATATATTTTAATATATTTTTTATATATATATATATATATATATATAAAACTTCTCATACTTTGAACAAGTGCCTTTTCTATGGTCTATTTAGTGTCATGTTTTTTGCATTTTGTGTGCTTTTTGTTGGTGATTTCGCTGTTCAAAATAACCCTCAAGCCACAATGCTGAAGTACTGTCTGGGTTCCTAGATGCCAGGCTGGGATGTACCTTATGGAGAAAATATGCTTGTTAGATAAGCTTCATTCAGGAATAAATTAGTGTTATTGGCTGTGAGTTCAATGTTCCTTCAGAAAAAGGAAGTTCACTGATCTGTATGTGAGCCTGCTCTGGAAAATGTCTAATTGAGATCTATAGTGTATGATGAAGCTATGGAAAAGTTGGAAAACTGGCTAAATGTGTGGATTCATGAGATGTGAACAACGAGATGTTCACACATGCATACCTGTATACAAATTATATATACAGTTAACCCTTAAACAATACAGGGGTTAGAGATCGGTCAAAAATTCACTGGTAACTTTACAGTCGGCCCTCTGTATCCTTGAACTTAACCAACCACAGACCACGTACTACTGTAATTTTTACCATTTAAAAAAATCCACATACAAGTGGACCCACGCAGTTCAATCCTGTGTTGTTCAAGGGTCAACTGTATATATATTATATAAACATAGTTATAATATGAAGTTATCACTTGTACTAATCCTTGATCAGGACCTATCTTGTAGTTATACTTGGATAGTATAATGTATTCTTGTCTGTTCTTTAAATGTTACCAACACAAAGGCACTAACAGCCTTATACATTTTTACATTCCCCACAGTGTGTTGGTTCTACAGTATACTCCTCAAAATTTCCTGTTGAAGAAACAAAGGGTTTTTTGAAATGGCAAATTATCTTTTATTCATTTTAATGGGAATGGAAAAGGTAGACCTCAGAGCATTTATGAGCCATTTATTAGCTTCAGTAATTTGTCTTTTGTTATCAAAGTATAAGGTTTTACTACCACAAAGGCTGAAAGTACACACATAGAAATCTATCACACGAAAATAAAGTTGGTTAAAATTAACTGAAATGTGTTCCGAATTATTCACACATAATGACACTTTACTAGCAAAAGAGGGTGACCTAAAATCAATGGTATTAATAATCTAACAAATTTCCCCAAAATGAGGCCGTTATCTTTACAGTTTCAAGTACTTTAAAAGCTGCTTGAATTTCTTTCACAGGGAAGAATATTAATAGGAAACCATTATTCCGCTTATAAATCAGCATGTGTCCTTTGAAAGCAGCATATATTTCTAGCATATGAAGGATATATGCTTAATAACGCAGAATCTTTCATTTAAATAAAAAAATAAAGTTGCAATTTGAAAAGTTTCCATTACTTTAAATAATTGAATGTGAAACAAAGTTCCTGATGCACATGAAGGAACATAATTCATATAAAGAAATACATGAAGCTTCAAGTTGAATTCATTTCTCACTGTAATCTGCAGATGTTCAAATGATTTTTTAATTTGTTTAGTTCAGCAGTTGCCATGAAAAGATCCAATCTGTAGGTCAAGAAACTATTCAAGAAACCTGTTTTTACACTTATGCATCTTCAACAATTACATAGCTCAAGCACTTTGTCCTAAGTATGTGCAAGGCAAGTTGACAAATATGGGTAAAAGGAAACAGAAGGAAAAAACAATCCCAAATGACTAATAAGAGGAAAAAATTTTCATCACCAATAAAAATTTTCATCTCCAAAATGTACTTGTATTAGATTAGTCATAAATACCATCTTAATATATGTCTGCTATATGCTAAGAATGTATTTTTTATTATTTTTATTGTTGTATACAACTAATGTACAACATTAAGCTAGTTCAGGTGTACTACATAATGATTTGACATTTACATACATTAAGAAATGATCACCAGGATAGGTATAGGAACCATCTTTCACCGCACAATGTTATTACAATATATGACCATATTCCTTATGCTATATATTATATCCCTGTGACTTACTTATTATAAAACTGGAGGTTTGTACCTTCTAACCCCTTCACCTATTTTGCCCACCACTCTCCATTCTGGCACCCACTGGTTTCTTCTCTGCATCTATGAGTCTGTTTTCACTTTGTTTTGCTTATTCCTTTTGGTTTTTAGATTCCACATATAAGCGAGTTTGTGTGTTGTCTTTCACTGTCTGACTTATCTCACTCAGCATAATACCCTAGTCACAAAAAGATTTCTCCTTTTTTATGGCTGAGTTACATTTTATTGTGTGTGTATATATATATGTGTATATATATATACATACACACACACACACACACACACACATATATATATATACACACACATACTATATATCACCTCTTCTTTATCCATTCATCTATCAATGGACACTTAGGTTGCTTCCATATCTTGCCCATTGTGAATAATGCTGCAATGAACATTAGAGTGTATACATCTTTTTGAATTAGTTTTTTATTTTCTTCAGGTAAATACCCAGAATTGAAAGTGCTGGATCATAGGGCATTTCTATTTTTAATTTTTTGAGGACTCTCCGTACTTCTTTCCATAGTGGCTTCACAAATTCACATGCTCACCAATAGTACACTAGTGTTCCCTTTTCTCCACATTTTCATCAACATTTGTTATTGGTAGTCTTTTTGACGATAGCCATTCTGTCAGATGTGAGGTGGTATCTCATTGTGGTTTTGATTTGTATTTCCCCGATTAGTGATGTTGAGCATCTTTTCAGTTACCTGTTGGCCATTTGTAAGTCTTCTTTGAAAAAATGTCTATTTAGGTCTTCTGCCCACTTTTTAATCAGGTTATTTGCATTTTTGTATGAGTTCTTTGTATATTTTAGATATTAACCCCTTTATTGGATATATGGTTTGCAAATATCTTCTATTCAGCAGGCAGCCTTTCTGTCTTGTTGATAGTTTCCTTCCCTGTCCCAAAGCTTTTCAGTTTGATGTAGTCTCATTTGTTTATTTTTGTTTCCTTTGCCTGAGGAGACAGATCCAAAAAAATATTCCTAAGACTGAGGTCAGAGTGCACTGCCTGTGTTTTCTTCTAGAAGCTTTATGATTTCAAGTCTTACATTTAAGTCTTTAATCGGTTTTGAATTAATTTTTTTAGAGTGTGAGAAAGTATTGTGTTGGCCAAAAAGTTTGTTCGGGTTTTCTGTAACATCCTATGGAAAACCCAAACAAACTTTTTGGCCAACCCAATAGTTCAGCTTGATTCTTCACTGTAGCTGTCTAGTTTTCTCAACACCATTTACTGAAGAGGCTCTCTTTTTCTCATTGTATATTCTTGCCTCCTTTGTTATGGGTCAATTGAACACATAAGTGTGGTTTTATTTCTGGGCTCTCCACTCTGTTCCACAGATTTATGTGTCTGTTTTTGTGACAGCACCACACTATTTTGATTACTGTAGCTTTGTAGTACAGTTTAAAATCAGGGAGTGTGATACCTCCAGCTTTGTTCTTTTCTCTCAAGATTGTTTTGGATATTCAGGGTCTTGTGTGTTTCTATACAAACTTTAGAATTATTTGTTCAAGTTCTGTGAAAAACACCGTTGGTATTTTGATAGGGAATGCACTGAATATGTCTTGGGTAGTATAGTCATATTAACAATACTAATTCTTCCAATCCATGAGTATGTATATCCGTTTGTATTGTCTTCAATGTCTTTCAACAGCATCTCACAGTTTTCCAAGTACAGATGTTTTACCTCCTTGGTTAGATTTAGTTCTAGGCATTTTATTCTTTCTGGTGCAATTGTAGATGGGATTTTCTTAATTTTTTTCTGATAGTTTCTCATTAGCATATAGAAACTCAACAGATTTCTGTATACTAACTTTGTATCCTGCAAATTTACTGAATTCATCAATGAGCTCTAATAATTTTGCATGGTCTTTAGCTCTTTAGGAATTTCTACATATAGAATCAAGTCATCTGCAAAGACAGTTTTACTTCTTCCGTTCCAATTTGGATTCCTTTTATTTCTTTTTTTCTTGACTGATTGCTGTGGTTAGGACTTCTAAAACTATATTGAGTAAAAGTGGTGAGAGTGGGCATCCATGTCTTGTTCCTGATCTTAGAGAAAATGCTTTCAGCTTTTCACCATTAAGTATGATGTTAGCTGTGGGTTCGTCATATATGGCCCTTATTATGTTGAAGCCTATTCTCTCTGTACCCTCTATACTTTGTTGAGAATTTTTATCATAAATAGACATTGAATGTTATCAAAAGCTTTCCTTCATCTATGAAGATGATCATATAATTTTTATACTTCAGTTTGTTAGTGTAGTGTATTAGGTTGATTGACTTGCAGATATTGAAACATTCTTACATCATGAGAGGAAATCTCACGTGGTGAGAGTTTATGATCCTTTTAATGTATTGTTGAATTTGGTTTGCTAATATTGGTTGAGGATTTTTGCATCTATGTCTATCAGAGACATTGGGCTATAATTTTCTCTTTTTGTGGTGTCTTTTCTGGTTTTGGTATCAGGGTGGAGCTGACCTTGTACAATGAGCTTGGAAGCCCTCTTTCCACTTCAATTTTTTGGAACAGTTTGAGGATAGGTGTTAACTCTTGTTTAAATGTTTGGTAGAATTCACCTGTGAAGCCATCTGGTCCTGGACTTATGTCTGTTGGGAGTTTTTAAATTACTGACTCAATTCCATTCCTGGTAATATCTGTTCAAATTTTCTATCTGTTCATGACTCAGTTTTGGAAGATTGTATGTTTCTAGGAATTTATCCATTTCTTCTAAATAGTCCATTTTATTAGTATATAATTGTTCATAGTAATTTCTTAGGATCCTCTGTATTTCTGTGGTGTCAGTCATAACTTGTCTTCTTTCATTTATGATTTTATAGATTTGGACCATGTCTCCTTTTTTCTTGATGACTCTGGCTAAAAGTTTATCAAGTTTATCTCTTCAAAGACTAAGTTTTCTACTTTTTTTTTTTTTAACTCTCTATTTCATTTACTTCTGCTCTGATCTTTATTCTGCCTTTCTACTAACTCTGGGTTTAGTTTGTTCTTCTATTTCCAGTTTGTTTAAGGTTGGATTATTTATTTGAGATTTTTCTTGTTTCCTGAGGTAGGCTTGTATCACTATAAACTTCCCTCTTAGAACTGCTTTTGCTTCATGCCATAGATTTTGAACCAGTGTATTTCTGTTTGTCTCCAGGTATTTTTTAAATTTCCTCTTTGATTTCTTCAGTGAACCACAGGTTGTTTAGTAGCATATTGCTGACCCTCTATGTGTTTGTATTTTTTGCAGTTTTTCTAGTAGTTGATTTCTAGTCTTAGACTATTGTGGTTGCCAAAGATATTTGATATGATTTCAATCTTAATAATTTTATCAATACTTGTTTTGTGTCCCAGTATGTGATCTATCCTGGAGAATGTTCCATGTGTACTTGAAAAGAGTGTGTATTCTGCTGCTTTTGGATAGAATGTTCTATAAAAACCTATTAAGTCCAACTGGTCTAACATGTCATTTACTGCCAGTGTTTCCTTATTAATTCTGTCTGGATAATCTGTCCACTGATGTGAGTAGGGTGTTAAAGTTCCCTACTATTATTGTGTCTCTGTAAATTTCTCCCTTCATGTTTGGTCCCAGAGGTCTCGTAAATTATCCTCATTTTTAAAAATTCTATTTTCTTTTTTCTGTTCAGCATAGGTGATTTCCATTACTCTTTTAATTCTCTGATCCATTCCTCTGTATCATCTAATCTACCATTGATCCCCTCTAATGTATTTTTTATTTCAATTGTTTATTTTTCAGCTCTGTTTAGCTATTCTTTATATTCTCTAACTCTTTGTTAAAATTCTCACTGTGCTCATCTATTCTTCTGCAGAGTTCATTGAGCACCTTTATGATCATTACTTTAAATTCTTTATTGGATAGATTGCTTTCCTCCACCTCATTTAGTTATTTTTCTGAAGTTTAATTTTGTCCCCTCATTTGGAACATATTCCTCTATCTCTTTGTTTTGCCAAATTATCTGTATTTATTTCTATGCATTAGGTAGGTTGGTTACATTTCCTGATCTTGGAGAAATGGCCTTATGTAGGAGATGTCCTATGAGGCCCAGCAACACTCTCCCATCTGGTCACCAGAGCTGTAAGATCTAGGGGTGCCCCCTATGTGGACTGTGTGGGCCCACCCATTGCAGCAGGTCCAACTTCTCTGGGTGCACAGTAGGCAGGGCTGGCCCCTGGCCTGGTTGGCTGCCAGGTTCTGCCCTTTACTGTGGTCACAGGCCAGCTGGTGGGCAGGACCAGTTCCTAGTGCAGCTGGCTGTGGGGCCCAGGAGATCTTGGGGCTGTGTTGGCCCATTATTTGGTGTGGCCAGGTCTGAGGGCAGCTGGCTATGGGGGCCAGGGACCCCCTGGCTGGTGCTGGCCCACCGATGAGCAGGGTTGGGTCCTGGTCACTGGCTGTAGGGCCCAGGTTGAGCCTGGGGCTGGTGCTGACCTGCTGGTGAGGGGGTAAGCCCCCAGCACTAATAAGATAGAGGGAGAATTCCCAAAATGGTGCTTGCCAGCCCGTGTCCTTGTGGTAGAATGAGCTCCACAAAATGACTGCTGCCAGTATCTACATCCCCAAGGGGAGTTCAAGTTGCTTCCTGCATCTCTGGGAGGACTGCCAAGATGAGCAAGCAGTCTGACCCAGGCTTCTTTCAAATACTGCCTGTGCACTGAAACTCTGAGCATGTGAGATTTTGTGCATGCAAAGAGCAAAGTCTGTTTCCTACAGCCCTCTGGCTCTCCCATAGGTAAGCCCTGCTGGCCTCAAAGCCAGACATTCTGGGGACTTGTCTCCTAAGTGCAGGATTTCCAGGCTGGAGAGCCCAATGTGAGGCTCAGATCCCTTGCTCCTTGAACCTCTGCAATTGTGATTATCCCCTCACTCATGGGTTGCCTACTGTGGGGTGTGGGTGTTAACTATAGCACGTCTCATTATGGTTGGTTCCTTCTTTATAACTTTAATTGTGGAAAATGTTTTCTGCTCGTCTTCAGGTCTTTCTCATCAATATTTGCGCTATAAATACTTGTAATTTTGGTGTGTCTCTGGGAGGGGGTGAGCTCAGGGTCTTCCTGCTCCACCATTTTAGCCACACACTTGGTATTTTTTTTCTAATATTACAAAATAACTAAGAATTATTATTCTCATTATACAAATGAGGCAGATGGGGCTCAGGAAGTTCAGTATTTACCCAAGGTCACACTGCTAGTAAGTCATGAAGCTGGAATCTAAAAGAAGTGCAACTTTGCAATGAAAATAAAATGAATCTTGAAGACTTACCCCCATATTCCTTACAGTTTATCTCATAAAATCACTACATGTAAAGGGCCATAAGTCCTTCTGCACAAAAGTTCTTCGGAATTAGACTTATAGTTAGAAACTGAAGCCCAGAATAGATAAGCAATGTGACTAAGGTGCATCCCTTTCACACATAGTGTCAGAGCAAAAACCGAACACAAGTCTGATTCTCAGATCACAGCTCTCGCTGATGTATTAGATTTCTTCTGCCATATCTCCCCTACTTTTAACTTACCAACTTTCTCAGCTTCAAATCAATTTTGATTAACTACCTCTAATAAACATTTTTAAAGAAAAAATAACACGATAATGATCAATAATGGATTGACAGCCATCCTGTCACTAGTCTTATACTCTCGGTAATCATCTCTATGGGAAAATGACCACTTGCAGGTAAAAAATTAAAAGGTTATGCTTTGTCAGTCAAAATAGCCTGTCTCATTTTTAAACAATGCTTTAATTTCTTTAGTACATCAGTGCTGTGATCATTGTAAACACATGATCATTGAAAACAAGTCCTTTTGATTTTGCATAAGATAATACCTTCTGGAAAGTGAATAAGATGTGGAATTACTCTGAACAAACATTTTACCCCCAATATTACAACCCTGGGTGGCCCCAAGCATTTACAAATGCTGAAAAATATCTTCAGATACAACTAATTTTATTATTCTTTGTTTTCCTCTGAGCGCAACAGGAAATTCTTAAGCTGCCATTTCAATTGCAAAAACAAATTATGTGTGATCCTTTCCTCACTTCTCTCAGAGTGACTCTTTTTGTTCAAGCAAGGATCAAACAGAAATGGCATATATTAACTTCTAATTTTCTAATAATATCCAAGCCAAAGAAGGTATTATTGACCTAAGAGCCAATAATAAATGCAATAAATCTTTATTCACTATGGGTTATCGCCCAAACTTTTACTTGACTACAGTCCATTTAAGGAAGAAGCATTTTAGTTTTAAGTGTTGATCATAAAATACATAATCATTAATGGAGTAGAGATATATCTTTTATGGGAGTTTCCTTTTTACTGCCTCAGACTGCTCGTCAGTACTAAAAATTGGTTAGAATTTCGCTTTCCCATTAGGTAGAATTATTCCCTTGACTGGTGACATCAGTGTATCTGAAGCAACCCATCTGCAAGGCTGACAGCCTGGCCTAAAATGTGCCAATAAAAGGAGCAGAAGCAGGAGTTGGCATTTGAGAGAAGGCTATTGTAGTCAGTCAAAAGCAGGAAAAGTCAGGCAAGACGTATCTATGCATTAGATTGCCCCATACCTGTCATACTTACAGTTATGCTATACATAAATATTTAACTCTTGAATATGTATCTTAAAATAAATAATGTGATTGAATGATTTTTTTTTAGAACAAACGTTGGGCTTAACATATTCAAAATATCTTCCATTTAAAAAAAAATGTTAGAAACAGAATATTATGTTGAATCAGAGCAATTTGATAATGATTTAAAGTGGGAGCATATGTTATATACTCAATTATGCTACGGTATCTCAAAAATAAATTACTAAATTAAATATTACTAAATGCTAAAAGAATTTTCTTAAATGTATCTCTCTTTTTGATCATTAAAATAAATGTATTAAAACATGCAATATAAGTTCACTGAAATCACGAATTATTAAAAGTACTCTGGGATATTAGTAAATTAGTAAAGAACAAATACTGATAGCTCTATCCATGTCAACAAAAGCACTTGAACATTGTTTTCATTTTTTTAGCCCCTTGATGTTGTAGCTTACCCTACAGTACCTTTCTCGTGAGTCAGATATTGATGGCTGAAGTCGTGGAAAAGGCACAAAAGTGGAGCCACAAGGAACTAGCTGTGGAGACATTATGATCTTCTGCTCAGATATTTGTTCAAGAGAAAGAAATGTGTTTACAGCCACAAACTCCTTTCATCCAGTTGCAAGATCAAAGGAATTAAGACTTCTGTTTTTACCATGACTTTAGAAAGATTTGATAGGGTGTCAACATTTCGGCTCCAGAAGCTAATTCTAATTTCTTTAATGCGATCTGTAATTCTGCGTTGCTTGACAGACGATTAAGGAAATGTTAATGATGCAGGAAGACCAGCGTACGTTAACATAATTATTCCACAGAACACTGCATAGTGAATAAGTTGTCACACATTCCTCTCTATTTCTTTCTAAGAATCTTCTATTTATCTGTATTTAGTCTTGGGATGTTTGATGTTCAAAATATAGAAATATCACTTCTTTCAGAAAATACATAAACTTTTCTCTGGTAAATTATGAAGAATTTCAAAAAAATAGATTTGTAAAAGAAAAGAATCTGAAAAGGAATAGATACGTATATGTATAACTGAATCACTTTGCTGTACAACTGAAATGAACACAACATTGTAAATCAACTATACTTCAATAATAAAAAAAAAAAGAAAGTATCACACTATCCTCAAGAAAAAGGTCTTTGTTATAAATTCAGACTTTTCATGCTGAAAACAAAACAAATTCAGATGCTAATTTTCAGAAAAGTCCATGGTACTGAGACCATGCTACCAAACACACAAGCCTTACAACTCAGAACAATATGAGTGATCATATTTCAAACAGCAAGGGCTTTCTGCAACTAAAAAATATATACACACTAAATGTTAAATTCCAAGAGGACATTATTGTTTAGCATGGCCCTTTAAAATGGCTGACATATTGAGGGACACAGTAAATGAGGAGCAGGTTCTTCTAGGCATAACTGGAATGGCAGAGTATATGAAAGAAAAAAATATATATATATGTATGAATTAATAAAAATACAGACATACATAAAATGTACAAGTCTCATTAAAAGGCAGTGATAATGTTAGGAAGATATTAGCAATTTATATGATAACAATGGTGCACAGAAGTATATAAACTTTTTTCTTTTGTAGCCTCACTCATTATAATCTTGCTTGGATTGTGAAAAATCAAAGCAATGTAACTGCCCAATAATAGAAAATCAGATAAAAATATTTTTGGTACATCAATAATATGGAATAGTAAGCCATCACAAATAATGATGGAAAGCTAATCATAATATATTATTAAGTGGAAAACCAATAAATAAACAAACAAAAATAGGTTACCAAATACCATTGTCGTTTGATTCTGTTTAGATAAAGCCCATACATTTCAAAATAGAAAAAAAAAAAATCTGGATTATTATACACCAAGTTATTAGCATTGATGAAATTATGCTTTTGTAGGTTTTTTGAAGTTTCTGGTGGTTGTTGTTAATCAATTATTTTCCACCTTTCCCGTAGTGACCACGTACTACTTATGTAATAAAAATAAAGCACTGGGCTTCCCTGGTGGCGCAGTGGTTGAGAGTCCGCCTGCCAATGCAGGGGACACCGGTTCGTGCCCCGGTCCGAGAAGATCCCACATGCCGCGGAGCGGCTGGGCCCGTGAGCCATGGCCGCTAAGCCTGCACGTCCAGAGCCTGTGCTCCGCAACGGGAGAGGCCACGGCAGTGAAAGGCCCGCGTACCGCAAAAAATTTTTTTAAAATAAATTAATAAATAAATAAAGCACTAACTAAAGAAAATGAACCAGTTGTACCAAGTGACATCACTATCACAAAGTTTGACCACGATTTTACTTCCTAAAATGTGTATCCCTTCAAAATCACTTTCTGGATGTCATTTACAAAGATCCAAATAATTGCTCTCTGGTGACATGAGGTCATTTTAAAGTACGTCATGCTGGAAATCACATGACATCCAGAGTCAGAATTGAGAGCTCCTCATCCTAAATGCTACTTACTAGTTAGTTCAGCTAATTAGACTTCAGGCCCTACCAGCTTCCCAGGGTTATTTGCTAAGCTCAGAAAAGAAGTTTAGAAGAATAAATCAAAGGCCAAATATTTACTGTAGATAGCAATTTTACAAAACATAAGTTCTTGACCTTATCACTATAGATCAAGCACTGTATTACCTAATATCCTTATTTACCTTATTAATATCCTTATTACCTAATATCCTTATTAAGTTATCCTATAACTTATATCCTTCTGCAGAGTCTCTGGAGGTTGCTTCTGTCATTCCTTCTAGTACAATGTATGCGCTTTGCTGTTCAGAGCTTAGGAGGCATTTTCTTCAACTCAACGGAGCTGGACCCATACTTTTCCACCAGTCTCATCAGGGAGTCCCACAGTTCTCAGAGCAGAATCCCCAAGCAGACTTCCTAGAGAACAGGTTACCATCTGAGGATTATAATGTTGAGGGAAATGGACAAAATTCAGAGCCACAGGACTTGCATAGACTGGCTAGTCCCATAGGACTTTGAACAAACCAAGGTTACCTAACTGTTCTGAGACTCACAGTTTCCTCGAAGTGGTGAAATGGGGGTAGTAATTCTTACTTCCTAATGTTAACGAGAACGAAATGAGAATGCGTGTGCAATACCTAATATAGAAACTGACATAGTAGCCTCTCGATTTTCTTTCTCATATCCTTATTAGCCTGGTATTCTTAAGATAACCATCATTATCACACAAGGCTAATAAAATTTTACCCCACAGCAAATAGACATTTTAGTAAGGCGTCCCAGTATTATCACTAAGAAATGTAGATTTGTGGTAAGTTTATTGAAACAACAAAAATAACTCAAGGGTTCCGAGATGATTATAGCAGGATCTCTAGTCAGGCTGTACTACAGTCTCTCTCCATGAAGTAATCAGAGATGCCTTTATTTCAGCAATTTAATGTAATTAGACCATATGGCTGCTGGTGGAAGTGCAGAAGCACAGCTGAAGCAGTATTTCCTAGCATTTATAAGTTTTATAAAGTGATGGCAGAGAGTACCTAGGTAGGCTTATCTGTGAACTAACTTTTTTGCTCTGCCCATGCATAAGCCATCAAAATCCTCAAACTGGTGATTTAGCTTCGTTTGCTCAATACTACAGTAAAGTGGGTTTTCTTAGTAAACAAAGCCTTCATTAGTCTTTTCTCCCTCTTAGGAAAGAAATGCCTTATCACATGCTCACATTCATTTATTTCACAGTGACTGCAAATGGGGATCAACAGAAATAATATTCTGACTTAAACCTTTAGTCCATGAAATATCTTTTCAAAACATCAGAGTTTGGGCTAACAGTGCACGCTGCCAGGAACAACTCATTCTGACTCTGAATAGTATCATCAACACCAACAGTAGCCAAGCAAGAAGCAGGGAAAAGTAGGTGATTTGTACCATTTCCATGTAATGTATTTGGACATCATTTGAGTTTCCAGAACTAAATCAACAGAGCCATTCAACAGCTAAGTTCATTTTTAAACTTCATATGCTGGAGCCCTTTAACATTTCTGAGCTCAAACTTGGAACATGAGTCTTACTAACCAGAAAGGAAGGAAAATGTGGAGATAAACAAACGAGAAGACAGACAGAATCCTTGAGACCACCATATGTTTCTTATTTCATACTAGAATGTTCAGTATACCTAGCAGGATTCTGTGTGCATAATATTTATTAAATGAAATACAAAGAAAAAGTCAAAAAATTGTAACTATATTGCAACCTCCAATAATTTATCAGAACACACTTTTCAATATATTTAACGATTCCCTGCGGCTGAGCCAAAATCAATTACCTCTGCTTTCTATTTGAACTTTTGCATGTAAAAAGGGATGTTTATAGGATAATATCCCGCTCTATTAATATGCTTTGATAAATAATCAAGTTGATGAGCTCTTCTTATGGAGAAAAGGAAACCCTCCTACACTGTTGGTGAGAATGCAAATTGGTACAGCCACTACAGAGAACAGTATGGAGATTCCTTAAAAATGAGTTGCCATATGGTCTAGCAATCCCACTTCTATGCATATATCTGGAGAACACTATAATTTGAAAAGATACATGCACCTCAATGTTCATAGAAGCACTATTCACAATAGCCAAGGCATGGAAGCAACCTAAGTATCCATCGACAGATGAATGGATAAAGAAGATGTGGTATATATACACAAAGAAATCTTAGCCATAGAAAAGAATGAAATAATGCCATTTGCAGCAACATAAATGGACCTAGAGATTATCATACTAATATGTGTAATCTAAAAACAAAAAATGATACACATGAACTTATTTACAAAATGGAAACAGACTCACAGACTTAGAGAACAAACTTACTGTTACCAAAGGGAAAAGGTGGGGGGAGGGATAAATTAGGAGTTTGGGATTAACAGATGCACACTACTATATATAAAATAGATAAGCAACAAGGACCAACTGTATAGCACAGGGAACAATATTCAATATCTTGTAATAATCTATAATGGAAAAGAATCTGAAAAACAATGTGTGTGTGTGTGTATAAATATATATACATGTACATATGTATATATATATCTCACTTTGCTGTACACCTGACACTAACACAACATTGTAAATCAACTATACTTCAATTAAAAAAAATAATAAAGGCAGTATCAGTAGCATATAGGAAGTGGGAAATCCAAACCACCTGAATCAGTTAATGACAACTCCAATGAAAAAAGACAACTGAAAACAACTCTAATAAGTATTTCAGAAAATGTAGTAAAATTGGGCTCTTTAAAAACAGTCCAAAAAATGTTTTTGAGTCATGCTCATTTTCTTCGTACATTTTTATAACCTTGGTTTTGTAGCATCATGACCTGATAGGAGAAGGATATTATATGTAACACAAGTTATAGGTAATTATGTTCATAGGGAACCCTAATCTGAAGTATCTACAACTGTATATAATGTCAAGCCATATTAAAATGAGATTTTACTAAATTGTAAGACTCTGTTTTCAATATACCATTTGACTATCTTGATTCATTAGTCTCAAAATTTTCTAACTTCTGCTTACTATCCTAGCACCACCCAGCTGAAAAATTAACTTTAAAATGTATTCAGAGGATTAGAGCTTCAGAAATGAAATATGCACTTCCATGAAATGTATCTCTATTTGAATGAAAAATAAATAAATGGCTTTAACTCCCTCTTCATGTTTTATTATGTTACAGTTTTATATTTTGTTGAAGTGAGGGCATTTCATGTATTTCCTGCAAAGTGTTGTTAAATAACTTCCTGAAGACAGAAATGAGAAATGAATACAAAGAATAATTTTAAATAACTAATATATTTCAAGAAATTATCCATTATAAACTCACTGAGCTTCTTCAGTTATTAAAAAAAATAATAGGACTATTTACTGAGGATTGACAAAAGGATATGAGAAAAAAAGATTGGGGGGGGATAAAACAAAGTAGATAGAGTATCAGTGCCATTAATTCATTCATCCAATAAACATTTGAGTACTCCATATGTACTGGGCACTGTATGGCCTGCTGAGAATACTATGCCCTCCCTCACAGGGCTTTCTGAAATCATTATTATGCATACATAAAGTATAATCATTGGTATATTTAATAATTTTCAACATGCTTATCATGTTTTAACTATAAATTTCTGACTTCTGTGAATAAATATCAAAATATTAATATCTTACACTCTGTAAAAAAGTTTAAAAATAAGAACAGCTAATGTTTTTAAGGGTATTAGTGTCTCTTACATAGAACGGCATTATTCCACATTCTTGACAAATATTTTCAATTTCATCACACACAATATTTAGTTTTTATTTTAAATAAACTACTCTTCTTACAAAGAGGGGATTTTCCTCCTCCTTTATAGTCATTAAGTAATGACTGCAACTCTTATCAATAGAATAAAAGGCAATGGCATGATCTTAGTAGTAGTTTCTGCTTTAAATTGTGGAAGCAGATATGAAATAAATTTTTTCTCTGACATCTACAGGTCAGTAAGTGAACCTTCTAATTATTAGCCTTTAAATGATCATTAAAATTAAAGAAATTGTCTGATCTCTAAAGCCCTATGATTTGGAATCAATAATTTAATTATTTAATTACAGAATGCTCTGGTACACCGGAGATAAACCCACAAATCTCTAAAAGGATTTTAAAATGTATATTTGCCAGGGCTAAAGAGAGAATGTCTTAACAGCATGGCAGATGACTGTTGAAGGTCATAATCATCCAATTGGTTAGCATATTTCAAGCTATTAGTGCAAGATTCTAACGCAAAATGAAAATTTAACCTTTTCCAAACAAGTGATAATATTAATTATAATGGCGTGCTACTAGTTTTTGCTTTTACTGAAACAATCCTGTTTAAATAATTTAATAAACTCGTAAAATACTCTGAAATAATCTCTATGCAATAAATCAGTATCTATTCAACAAAGGTTTGTTTAAATTTAAATAGTAATAAAGTAAAATGCATTTCCTATGTTGAAGTCCCTTTTTAAGGGTAGCTGAATTTTACTCTCAACATTATAGCTATAATTCAATGCTGTTGTTGGGATGAAAGGATCACACTCTTAATTATCTTAAGTCCCAGAGAAAGAGCGCATGCTTTAACAAATGTTATAATCCCTCCAGAAAAACACTTCATTCTCCCTCTAACCACTGCGAAAAACAATCCCCTGATATCGGGGTGTCATCCAATGTTCTGAACATCTGAGGATGCAAGAGGAAACAGACTGAAATTGCAGAAAGAAAAATTAAATTATACATATAACTGCAAGTCAGGGACCATATTTGGAAAAAAAAAAAAAACCTCTATTTTAAACTCCATTTGCCAATTTTCCAATCCAATTCCCCTTAAAAGGGAAGCTAGATAAAGTAAAATCACTCAAGTGAAAATTACGTAATGAAAGTCACTATGAATTCAATTTTCCTGTTTATATGTTTGTGAAAATAGCAGCACTGAACATCAACCTACCAACAGACAGCAACAAAACTTTGAACACCTAAGTTCCATGAGCATAGAATGGTGCCAAGTGGAAGCAGCATATTTATGTGACTGAATAGTAGTTGTTGTTGTTCAGTTCTATAACCATGGAGTATGATCACCTCTGTTAAAAATTACAGTCCAGGGATTCCCTGGTGGCGCAGTGGTTGAGAGTCCGCCTGCCGACGCAGGGGACGTGGGTTCGTGCCCCGGTCCGGGAGGATCCCACATGCCGCGGAGCGGCTGGGCCTGTGGGCCGTGGCCGCTGGGCCTGCGTGTCCAGAGCCTGTGCTCCGCGACGGGAGAGGCCACAGCAGTGAGAGGCCCACATGCCACAAAAGAAAAAACAAAACACTACAGTCCATCCCCTAGCTAGTACATAGGGGAAATGTTGCTAATCCTCTTCTTCATTACTTCGTCTATAAAATAGAAATAATATCTACTTCATAGTGTTGGTAACTGGATTAAGTGAGATAAAGTACCAAGTGTCTAGCATCTAATCATCACTCGAAAGTGTTATGTCTTCTTCCCTAAGTAATATATTGAATTGAACATATAAGACAAAAAAAAATTAAGATATTTAATAATCAGTATTTTGAATACACTAAAGCAAAAAACATCAGTTAAAAATGAAATGAATTGTGTTCAGAACCCAACAACATATTTTGCTGTACTTCAGGGGTCAGCAAACAATAGCTCAGAAGCCAAATCTCGCCCACTGCCTGTTTTTTTTTATAACCTGTGAACAAAGCATGTTTTTTATATTTTTAAATGTCTGGAATAAATTCAAAGAAGAAGAATATTTCATGGCATATGAAACTCAAATTTCAATGTCCATAAATAAAGTTTTATTTCAGCTCAAACATGTTCATTCATCTACATATTGTGTACAGATGCTCTTTAAGTTACAACAGCAGAGTTGACTACTTGTAAAAGAGTCCTTACGGCCTACAGGGCCTAGACTAATTACGGTAATATCTGGTCCTTTCCATAGGAAAAATTTGCTGATTCCTGTTCTAGCAAGCAGAATATCCTATCTTCTGCCATAACCTATTTTGTTACATTTTAGCAAGACCTTTAAGAGACTCACTTTTTGATTATAGAGGATTTGTTTTAATTATCTGATAATACACCCTGGACTTTTAACTAATCCATATCCTATGAGATGAGATGATGTCAGGACACTAAAAAAAAATGATTATTGAGGGCTTCCCTGGTGGCGCTATGGTTGAGAGTCCACCTGCCGATGCAGGGGACACGGGTTCGTGCCCCGTTCCAGGGGGATCCCACACGCCGCAGAGCGGCTGGGTCTGTGAGCCATGGCCGCTGAGCCTGCGCGTCTGGAGCCTGTGCTCCGCAACAGGAGAGGCCGCAACAGTGAGAGGCCCGCGTACCGCAAAAAAAGAAAAAAATGCTCATTGAATGGAGATATGGATGAAAATTGGGTAGAGGACAAAGCCCGGAGAAAGACTTTTCACAACATTCTTGTACAGTCATTGATTATTAATATATGTAAATATGTTACCTATTCAAAGTATATGCTTATTTTTTAAGAGAGGAGATGATCAAACCCTTTAAGCACAATGATTTCCTCTGTCAAATTAAGAAAAAATTGTGTATAGTTTTTATAAAAGGAAGAAATATAACATTTATAATTTTAAAAATCAAGATTTAAAAGGCTTAAATAACTAACTCACTTACACTGAGTTAAAATCTACCTAACGTATTCTATTAAAAAAATATAGTTTCTAAGGTGCACTTTTTAATCTAATTAGAATTTCTTAATTACCGTCTATGAATTGAACCAAATATGCATTACCCTTCCAAAGACATAGCCACAAAGTGATATTGTCTTTTCAAGACAAGGAAAAGGAGCAACTTCCATTTGATTTTGTATATAAAACTTCATAACATCTGATTTATGTATGTAAAACTTCAGAGATCATTGATTTGGAGTAAACATGTAGGCATTTTCATAGAACTCTGCCTAACATATAGAATACTGGATACAGGAGTCAGAGGTCTAACATAAGTCTGGAATATCTGGAAGTGGTTGGAGGAGACTAAATTCCAGGCAACTTTCTAGGGTTCTCCCTTCTTACATAATCTTCCTTCTGAGTTATCAACCTGCTCAGCCTCAAAGAAATGGGAATTAGGAACAAATAACTTAGTTGAGAAAGAATCATGAACATGTCCATGGAACTTAGAAGTTGGGAGGTATTTTCAAGTCCGTTATTTCATTCCCTCAACCATTCAACGAAAATACATAAATTTATTGAGTGCCTACGATGGGTAAGGCACCCAGCTTGAGAGTGGAGAGAAAACAATGAACAAGAGAGACATGGTCCTCCTCCTGAAGACAATGAACAAGAGGTTCTGTTAAAGGATGATGGATACTGGGCTTCCCTGGTGGCGCAGTGGTTGAGAGTCCGCCTGCCGATGCAGGGGACACGGGTTCGTGCCCTGGTCCGGGAAGATCCCACATGCCGCGGAGCGGCTGGGCCCGTGAGCCATGGCTGTCGGGCCGGCGCGTCCGGAGCCTGTGCTCCGCAACGGGAGAGGCCACAGCAGTGAGAGGCCCGCGTACCGCAAAAAAAAAAAAAAAAAAGAAAAAGGATGATGGATACTGAAGATGCTGGCATATGTGTTATAAGAGGAGAGTTAAGGAAACATATAGAAGGAGGATTTAACCTGGTCCAGAGTTCAGAATGCTCACTTAGGCATCAGATCTACCAGAACTGGAACCATGCAGAGAAGATAAGCATGGTCCCTGTGCAAAGATGACAGAGTTCCACAAAGCCGAGAAAATAACCAAGGAATAGAGATCCGAAGGGTCAGAAAGAAAAAAGCTGGTAGAACACCAAGGAACAAAGTGAAAACAGAAATAAATACTGTGAGATATTTTGTATTGTTATAAATTGATAATATAACTATTTAGCTAACATGTAAGCAAACCATTCATTTAAAATATAGTGGTAGTGGTCTTGAAAGCTATTGACTTACAATTCTTCAAGGGAATTCACTAGAGTTAAGCTTCATGCATAAGAAATTTGGTTCATGATTTAATTTGTAACTTCCAAACAATTATATTTGATATGTAGATAATTATCCCATCTGTCTCTCAGCAATATCTTAGAGAATTAACATTTTAACATACTGCAATTGTGAGGATTCTGAAATCAGAAGACTAAAGTTTAATCTCAGCAAAATGTCTTGTGTACATCTCACAAGGGATTATCAATCAGAAGTTTCTTCTGGTATAACCACAGAAAGATAAATTTTGTCAGATTGAATAGCAATTAAAACATCACACTACCATCTTAATACTCTCAAAGGTAAATCTGTGAAAGTAAGAATATAATGAAAAAGAAAATATTGCGAGACAAAAGGAGTCCAGACAAAAACGAAACTTAATTTTTAAAAACTGTAAAGTACATTTAACTTACGTTTTTTTCATCTTTTTTTTTTTGCGGTACGCGGGCCTCTCACTGTTGTGGCTTCCCCCGCTGCGGAGCACAGGCTCCGGACGCGCAGGCCCAGCGGCCATGGCCCACAGGCCCAGACGCTCCATGGCATGTGAGATCCTCCCGGACCGGGGCACGAACCCGTGTCCCCTGCATCGGCAGGCAGACTCTCAACCACTGTGCCACCAGGGAAGCCCTGTTTTTTTAATCTTTAAGGAACCATTCCATAGTGGAAAAATGGACATCTCCAAGACTTCGTATAAAGTGAAAAAAAGAAATGTACAAAATAGACTATATAATCACTAGCATTTGTATAAAGATGAAAAAAAGAAATATGTATATATATATATATCCTTCCAAATTTGTAGTATGTTTCTTGAACCATATACCAGAAACAAAGGACCAGCTAAACTGCTTGTCTTTGGAAATGCAAACTGGGAGGGGGTGGGGGGGAGGAGGGAGAATTTTCATTCTATTTCTTCTATGCCTGTTTGCACAGTTTTAAAATGTTAAACCATGTGAATGTATTACATATTAAAAATTATTTTTGAAAAATTATATAAATTTTTATAATTATATATAATATATATTATATAATTTTAATTATAACATATAATATATATTATACAACTTTAATTATGTAAAAATATTTATACATATATATTTCAAGTTCTAATAACCCTCTTCCCAAACTAACAGAAGTGTTTTAATTATAAATGGGGTTACAATTATAAACGTAAAAGGGCATCTTGGGGAATTTTAGATTTAGAATTTTAGATTTCCAAATTTATTTGGAAATAAATTTGCCTAATACATCTCTAGTCTGGAAGTGAACTGCTGGATGTCAGAAACTCTCTGATGGTTTGAACACTTTCTTTGATATGATTCCATATTCTCACTGAGTAGTCTTTTCTTCCTAATTTGTTTTCAGACATAAAATTCACTGGAAAAAGAATGCCCTAAGCAGTGTTAAAACACATCAGCAGGCCTGGCACTTTTATGTCTCATTATACATGATCAAATTTGTTTTGTAATACAAATAATGTCTCCTGTGAGATTAAACAGTGAAATTTTTCTCAGGATGTGAGCAGTTGAGGAAAAAACTTTGGAATAAAAACTGACCACAAAATAAGAAGAGTGGGTTTAACTCTGAAATTTATGAAATGTTTTCCTGGACAAGAGGAAGAGAAAAAAATCAATCCTCATTTCATTCTTAGCAAAAGATTAAAAAAAAAAAAGCCCAGTGGACTTCTCAAAGAAGCCTAGCAGGCTTGGAAAACATGATTTGGTTCAAATATATTTCTGTTTTCTCCAAACATGCCAAAAGTTACTAGCAGGAATTACAATTCCTGTGAATTATGAGATATTTCCCACAACCCTAATCCCAAAAACAACCATTAAAAGAATTGTCTAGGTTTGGATTTTTACTTTCACCAGAGGTTTTTGGAAAGCAAAAAAGAAGGCTTTGGGAGACAAGCAGGGTATAATGATGCAGTGACTGTAATATTAAAAAGAAAGCAAGGGAAGAATAAAGCCACCTCCATGTGTTAGCTCTAATCTTCACCAGGACCATGAGAGGAACCACCTGGACTGAGGGGAAGAGGGACAGAAAAATGGTACCAGAGTATAAGCAGAGCCATGACCTTGGGGAAACAGTCTGACTGGGAAGCTGCTAATATCATGAGGGACCAAAGAGAAACCTGGGAGCAAGACTGCACTCCACTTGGCTTTTTTCTTTTAGTGATTGTATTGTGATATAATTCTCATAGCACAAAATTTACCTATTTAAAGTATACAATTCAGTGGTTTCTAGTATATTAGCAGAGTTGTGCAATCATCACCAAACCTAATTTTAGAATATTTTCAGCCCCCCAAAGAAACCCTATACCCATCCACCATGAGCAATGTCTCTACATCCCACTCCCAACCCACCCCAGACCCTGGCAAAGACTAATCTATCGATACTTTGTGTTTTTATAGATTTGCCTATTCTGAATATTTCATATGAATGGGCCACACAATATGCAATCTTTTGTGACTGGCTCCTTTCATTTAGCATAATATTTTCAAGGTTCATCCATGTTGTACCTTGTACAAGTACTTAATACCTTCATATTGCTGAACAGTATTCTTTGGGTAGATATATCACATTGCACTTACCCATTCATCTATTAATGGGCACATAGCTTGTTTCTATTTGGGGGCTATTATGAATAAAGCTACTATAAACACCCACGTACAAGTTTTTGCATGAACGCATGTTCCCATTTCTCTTGAGTGTACACCTAGGATTCCTGGGTCATATGGTAAATCTGTGTTTCACCTTTTCAGAAATTGCCAGACTGCTTTCCAATGCAGCTGCACCAGTTTACACGCCCACCAGCAATATATGAGGGCACTGATGTAGGTGGAAAGGAGGTTCTCACCGTGGTTTTGATTTCCATGCCCATGATGGCTGTAATGCTATCTTTTCTTATGCTTCTTGGCCAATTTGTATACATTCTTTGCAGAAATGCCTATTCAGATCCTTTGCCCATTTTTAAAAACTGGGTTATTTGTCCTTTGATTATTGAGTTGTAAAAGTTGTGCATATATTGTAGATTATAAATATCTAGAATATCTGATATATGTTTTGGGAATATTTTCTTCTATTACATGGATTATCTTTTCACTTTATTGATGATGACCTTTGAAACACACAATTATTTAATTTTGATAAGGTAAATTTATTTTTTTTTCTTTTGTCGCTTGTACTCCTGATATCATACCATGTGTCGTTATTATAGAGGAAACTATATATCTTCTGAGAGGGGAGCCTAATGAGCTACTTGCCATCTCTGGGCCATATGGGCCTTCCAGTGATAGCAGCCAACAATGTGACATTTATATTATCAACAGATGGACATCTTCCCATAACTCTGAGTGTTTTCCAAGTCACCTCTGCTTGTACCCTGTGGCCACAGTTCAGAACATTCATCGGTCTCTGAAATAGAACATTGGTGATAATTCCTAAGGGTAATGACATAGTACAGAAGGAAAACTCTACACATCAGGGTCGAGTGAGTGATGAAATCTCCCATTCGTAAAAAAGCTGGTTATTACTATGTTGAAACAGAAGAAAAACAAACAAATCTGAACACACAGATAGAGTTCCCAAGAAACGGAACAAGTAAAATGGAGAAAAAAATTTTAAACTTTATCAAAGAAAACTGTACTGAAGTAAAGGAAACTCAAATCTATGGCAACTTACGGCACACTGTGCACCACAAAAATATTGATAGTAAAGCTAAGATATTCTGGTAAAGTTACTAAACTTCATAGAAAAAGAGTTGTATATATACTCCCTAAGTACAAGAAGGGGGAGATAGGTGTATTAAACTGTTCTGAGATTTCTTCCAGAAAATAATCTCTGAAAGCACAGCAGTATCACCAGTATTAAGCATCAAAGAATAACAAAGTATATATCCATGCACTTTGGCCTTCCAGGAGAAGGACAACATGCCTTCTCAAGCATGCAAGAAGCTAAAGGAAACAATACTCGTTGGACTGTCTTGGGAAGAGAATAGTAATATTTAATGAAATCTTTGCATTTAAGAGATGAATCAAAATAAAAATTCAGGATGGGAGATGCTGTAAGTACTACTGATAAGATAATTGTACCCCTAAATAAAGTAGTAAGCTTAAACAATTATTAAAATCATGATGGTAGAATGGAACGTGAATATTAGAAACCTTGACACTGCAAAAAAAATTGTTTTGAAGAAACAAAATCGGGAGGTGAAAGTGCAAAGCAGTGCAATGATATTTATTTCCTCATCCTTCATTGGACAGACAACAGATGTGCAAACTTGAAACACAATGTTATTACATTTTAGAAGACATTTAAAATCTAATACCTCTTCTTGTAAAGAAAGGTTTGCTTCAAGTTCAGCAATACCTTCAATTTCACTTAAATTTCTTCGTATTTATAAATTCTCAATAATTCTGATTTCAGAAAAAAATAACTTAGTATCTTTCATTTTAAAATGTTTTATAGATAGCATGATTTCACTTCAGTAAAATTTTCTCTCTCGTCCTTTCCCCATCCATCCATCCATCCATCTTTCTACCTATAGCTACATCTATATCTGTATATAGAAATGTCTAAAATTATCATATGATAATGTTATTTCTGAGTGGTTGAGTGAGTTTCCTTATTTCCATTTCTCTGTATTATCTTTATATCTTAAATAAACATGTATAATTTACACAAAAACAATACAGCTATTTTTTTAAAACATTATTATTAAAAATTTGTCATTTCATAATGTAACATATTAAAAGTAAACTCCAGTCTGGTAGAGCCCAAGGAAAAGTATTTTAAGGTAGCACTTCTCAAATTTTAAAACAGATACAAATCAACTAGGAATCTCATAAAATGCAGGTTCTAATTCAGTAGGTCTGGACTGGGTCCAAATTTTTAGCATTTCTAGTAAAGGCCCAAGGCCATCCACTGAACAATAGATTTTAAGGAATTTCATGGAGTTGCTCATTAAATAAGCAGAACTTTTATATGCCATGAAAATGAGTATATGAGGGGAATTAGAGAAAACAATAGTAACTAATAAATAAAAATACTAAAAACCTATTCTTGGCATTGAACTTCTACAGTAAGTCACTTAAGGAAGATCTGTTTTCATAGTTTTTTAAAATATTATTTTACCCAATCAAATGAGCAGAAGATCTAAATAGACATTTCTCCAAAGAGGACATACAGATGGCTAAAAAGGACATAAAAAGATGCTCAACATCACTAATTGTTAATGAAATGCAAATCAAAACTGCAGTGAGGTACCACCTCACACGTGTCAGAATAGCCATCATCAAAAAATCTACAAACAATAAATGCTGGAGAGGGTGTGGAGAAAGGGAACCCTTTTGCACTGTTGGTGGGAATGTAAATTGGTACAGCCACTATGGAGAACAGTATGGAGGTTCCTTAAAAACCTAGAAATAGAACTACCATATGATCCAGCAATTCCACTCCTGGGCATATACCCAGAGAAAACCATAATTTTAAAGGATACATGCACCCCAATGTTCATTGCGGCACTATTTACAATAGCCAGGTCATGGAAGCAACCTAAATGTCCATCAACAGATGAATGAATAAAGAAGATGTGGTACATATATACAATGGAATATTACCCATAAAAAAGAACAAAATAATGCCATTTGCAGCAACATGGATGGACCTGGAGATTGTCATGCTGAGTGAAGTCGGACACAGAAAGACAAATATCATATGATATCGCTGCTATGTGGAACCTACAAAAGGGGACAAATGAACTTATCTACAAAACAGAAACAGAGTTACGGATGTAGAAGGCAAGATTGTGGTTGCCAGGGGGTGGGTGAGGGGAGGGATAAATTGTTACTACTATATATAGAATAGATGACTAATTTGTAATTTTGAAAGTTCATTTTCTTCCATTTTTCTCAATTGTGACTCCATTTTTTTACACATGAACTCTAGGTGAAATACTATATGGGAAAATTCATTGGAGAAAAGAAACAATTATTCTGCAGGAAATAGGCCCCATGCCAGAGAGTGAGAACTGTCTAAGGAGTAAAACCTATAAAAAGTATACACAATTTTATTATGTGACTTGAAGCATCATGTCACAAACCCCAAATATTCTATCTATAATTTGAAATAAATCCTTCTAAATCTCTGGCAATATACAAAAATCCTAGACCTATGTTTCCCAAATAGCCTCCAAATCTGTTAGGGAATTTGTTTAAAATGGACATTCAGGGGCTGGGGCACCAGGCGCCAAATATGGGCTTTCAACAAGTGATGCATACTAAAAACTGAGAACATGAACATGTAAGTCTACTACTTAGATTCATTCGAGTATTTATTTTTTATTGCTAGCTGAAAGCAGAGTTTAATTGGATAAGGCCTGGGTATTCTGGTAGAGGTTAAGCTAAACAGCAAGTTATAAAAGTCATCATAGGGCTTCCCTGGTGGCGCAGTGTTTGAGAGTCTGCCTGCCGATGCAGGGGACACGGGTTCGTGCCCCGGTCCGGGAAGATCCCACATGCCGCGGAGCGGCTGGGTCTGTGATCCATGGCCGCTAAGCCTGCGCGTCCGGAGCCTGTGCTCCGCAACAGGAGAGGCCACAACAGTGAGAGGCCCACGTACCGCAAAAAAAAAAAAAAAAAAAATAGTCATCATAAACCTTTGCAAGAAGGAAGAAGTTCAGTAGGAAACCTCGTGGGCCCTGACACCTGAATATTCTTAGCAGAAAGCAGATGAGCCAGAAAGAGGACAGAGTGGCAAAGAAATATAGATGAGAAGGCCCCAAAGACAGACCTCATGTTCTCACAGATGTTCTAAGACTAGCCTGGTTCTTTCTTTAGTCAAACAAACTAGAGCTAGAAATGGTCTTCCGTTCCGTCCCACTGGTTTACAAATGAAGAGACTGAGAACCCACAAAGTTAAATGGTTGTGCTAATCTAGTGTCATAAAGATGTAAACAAAACCCAGGTCTCCATCTCCTTTTAGCTATACCTCTAAGATATACCACTTGATTTCTCAGAAGTCTATTTTCTCAATAGATACAGGAGAAAATATATTTATAAGTATATCCTTTAAAATCAGTTAATGCCTCTAGGGTATATTCTCTATCTGTTCAAAATCTTTCTTAGGAGTATAGGACTATATATATATTATAATATATTATACTGTCATATAATATATGTTTATATATGTTATATATATTATGACATATATATACTATCATATAACATACATGTTATTTTATAATTATATAATAGAACATATTATATATATGTATGTTATTTCTAAATACATGGTTCCGAAAATAAGAGATAACAAAAGAATGGTGATAGGATAGGCATAATAATAATAATATTCTTGCTGCCGCTATGTGAATTTCAGTATCCCTCTCTGCTCCTTAATTCTCTTCCTTGAAAACCATAACTTTATAACTCTAAGGACTAAGCAAAATAATCACAACCCCAATTATGAAATATACTCCAACCATATGTTTCTTCCTATAAGCTCCACATCAGGATGATTTTTTACTGAACTTTTAATATATTTTAGCCTATCACTGGATAGTTATAAAAAAATTTTGATACCTTACATTTTTTGAGTATTCAATAGAAATCAACAGCTTGTCTCAAATTCAATCCCACTCCCATATGCTTATTATCATCTTAAAGGGGAATAAAAGCATTGCTCAAATAGACTAAATTTCAAAATGTATGTACTTTCTCAGCAGGAGTGAGAGAAAAAAAATTTTAACTCAAAGATTCTGGCAAAATCATTTGGAAAATCAAACATTTGGATTGTCTAGATTCCTCTTAAGTGTTTTGCTTCCAGTACCATGTGTAAGAAAAAACACAAAATGAAGATTGGTTATTTTAAACATCACACATTTTGTGATCACTCTGTCAGAAAAATGTGGATTTTTATATTATATATAATTTCTGTTAGATATACTATTATACTAAAAGATTCAAAATCAAGGAAATAACTTCAGCCTTGTAGTCTTTCGACATCATCACTTATGTTAACATATAGGACCTCATTTAGGATTTTGAATGTAGACCACATTTATATTTTATCCAAGTACACAGGCTTAAAAACAAACACAAGATCACGTGTACAAGTTCTAAAATAAATCAGCCAGCAGACACCAGATCTGCTCTGTTTCTCACTTCTATTCCCTTTCTCCTTAGTTATCATGGAAACCTCTGTTTGCTTCAGGTAGGTACTTCTGTTCTCAGAACCAGAGGCTTGGGGACAGTAAAAGGAAAAACAACCAAAACCAAAACCAAAAAACATGTTAGGAAGAAGAGGGATTGTTGAGAGTAAATTCAAGTTGACCTCATGGGACAACTATGTTCCTAATGAAATTTTTTTTTCCTACATACAAGCAACTGTTCACATTCACATATTTATCATTCGTGAGTTCAGATACTTGCAGAAGTTATGCCAGACCATGCTCTCTCAGTTCAAGGTGTGTGTTTTTACAGCACTGTCCCTTGGGGCAGGAGTCACTGAAAAAAGTGGGTGGGCTCATCAGGGCCTCCAGGAGACATGTCGAGCTTAGAAGTTCCCTGTTCTTACCTCTTCCAGGACTGAACACTTAGATATTGATGGGGATGTACTCATGCTTAAACACCCTCTGAGATCATTCCATTTATTTTAAATCCATAACTTCTGTTGAATTATTTTCACCAGATTGTAACACAAAAGCACTGAGCAATAAGGGCTGTTTTTGTTTGGATTTGAGGGACAGAACAGATGTTCAATTGTTTGCATAAACAGTGGAACTAGAGGGAACAGGAGAGCTGGTACATGACAGGTACACGTGGGGCTTTGGAGATTTTGAAGATGGGAGAACAATTTTAAAAGGAGAGGGATTCTGAAGTGCAGAGAGAGAATTACAGAATTGAACTCTGACTACTTTGCTATTTCAGTTAGATCGTGGTGACTGCAGTATTTTGTAAGCTAAGGACATGACAGTTAGAATCATGTAAAATTAAAATGCAGGCGTTCTTTAAAAGGTACTTTCTTCTATGCCCCAGAGAGATATCTTCTAAATCATCCATGAAAGATGAACACCAGCATTGGAAGTCAGACTTAGTGTTAGGGAACCCAATTCCTTCATAAGGATGAAGTCCATTCCTAAATACGAGATAATTCTTCCTCTATGTGTTTTCCTGCAACTTTTTACTCTCTTAGTGTTGCCCTGAATCATGACCAAAAAAAAAAAGTTTCCTGGGCTTCTCTGGTGGCGCAGTGGTTGAGAGTCTGCCTGCCGATGCAGGGGACACGGGTTCGTGCCCTGGTCCGGGAAGATCCCACATGCCCCAGAGCGGCTGGGCCCGTGAGCCATGGCCGCTAAGCCCGCGCGTCCAGAGCCTGTTGCTCCGCAATGGGAGAGGCCACAACAGTGAGAGGCCCGCGCACCGCAAAAAAAAAAACAAAACAAAAACAGAAATAAGTTTCCTTCTTCAATTACATTCATTTAAAGAACATCCACTGTAAGCTACATTTAGTGCTAGGTAAAAAGGCTACCACATCAAGTTAAATAAACATGGTGGTCACTTCCCTGAGAAGCTTAAATATCTCCAGGCATCTGAACATAGACAGATCTCATACACACTCTCCACCCTTGCATTTTAATTCAGAGAGTGTCACCCTTCTACCTGCCCTGGTTGGTATCCTTTGTGAATTGGTGCACCTATAACTAACCACAACATGTGAGACGAATTTTGAGGAGTCCATAATGCAGTAGGAATCCAGGCACTATTACTAGATTAAAAGTCATGTGATTTGGGATTCAGAAGTATTTATAAACACGATGAACCTCAAACTCTTGCCAATTCTTCTGTTCTTCCTATCCTTGTCTATCAAGTCACCACAGTACTTGCCTACCCAATTCCAACCCCACCCTAGAATCAGAATAAAATAGGTTAAAAAAAAAAAGAGAAAGCAAGATAGATATTTTTATGCCAATGAGAAACAAAGATACCATACACTAATTCTAAAACAACACTCCCCAATTCTCTCCACAGCTGTGCCCACCCCTACATTATATTTGTTCCTAAAAACAGGAATTACTGACTGTTCTATCATTAAAATCATGAGTTTTTTCACTTTCTGGGTGTCTCTGTATTAGATCATAAATACTTCATAGTACTGTTTTAGAAAGACAAATAAAGATGACATAAAAAATCTTTTTTCTACAAAATTCTAACAGTATTTGCATCATAATTTTGATTATGAATTAACCAAAACATAGCAAATATCACCCTACACCATTTCTTACGGAATATAATGATCTCGGTGTACATTCCCACCAAACTTTATCACCTGTAGCAGGCAGCTTGGTGTTAATTAACAGTCATGATGTAATTTTTCATGGTCCCTGTGGATATTCTCCTCTTACAAAGTTTATGATTCAACATTATCTCTGTGTAGAAAAAAAAAATGGTAGGCTGATAAGAAAAATGACAATCTGACCCAGTACATACAGGGAATGTATTAATTAAAAGCAAAGTTATTCCATTCTGCTTAGCAGAGCCCCACCTAATCACATCAAAGTGATGAGAAATACACAAAAAGAAAAAAAAACTTTTTAAAAATTATAAAATCACTCAAAAGTGAGGAGTGGGTAAAAAAAAGTTCTTATTTGTGAACAAGAGCAGGTAATTTACTTAAGAAAATCAGTTTTCTGGTTATCTACCTTCTTTTAAATGAAAACATACATCATTCACTATTTTCAAGCACATCTTTTGTTCCCTAGGAAATCAAACTTCTTTATCAAAGAATACGTTTCAGGACTGGTTCAAGATGGTGGAGTAGAAGGACATGCTCTCACTCCCTCTTTAGAGAACACCAGAATCACAACTAACTGCTGAATAATCATCAATAGGAAGACACTGGAATTCACCAAAAAAGATACCCCACATGCAAAGACAAAGGAGAAGCTGCAATGAGATGGTAGGAGGGGCACAATCACAATAAAATCAAATCCCATAACTGCTGGGTGGGTGACACACAAACTGGAGAAGTTCACCCACTGGAGTGAAGGTTCTGAGCCCCAGGTCAGGCTTCTCAACCTGGGGGTCTGGCAACGGGAGGAGGAATTCCTAGAGAATCAGACTATGAAGGTTAGCAGGATTTGATTGCAGGACTTCGACAGGACTGAAGGAAACAGAGACTCCACTCTTGGAGGGCACACACAAAGTAGTGTGCACATTGGGACCCAGAGGAAGGAGCAATGACCCCACAGGAGACTGAACCAGACCTACCTGCTAGTGTTAGAGGGTTTCCAGCAGAGGTGGGGGGCAGCTGTGCCTCACCGTGAGAACAAGGACACTGGCAGCAGAAGTTCTGAGAAGTACTCCTTGGCGTCAGCCCTCCCAGAGGCCACCATTAGCCCCACCAAAGAGCCCAGGTAGGCTCCTGTGTTGGGTCACCTCAAGCCAAACAACCAAAAGGGAGGGAACCCAGCCCCACCCATCAGTAGACAAGTGTATTAAAGTTTTACTGAGCTCTGCCCACCAGATCAAAAGCCAGCCCTACACACCACCAGTCCCTCCGATCAGGAAACTTCCACAAACCTCTTAGATAGCCTCATCCACCAGAGGGCAGACAGCAGAAGCAAGAACTACAATCCTGCAGCCTGTGGAACAAAAACCACATTCACAGAAAGACAGACAAGATGAAAAGGTAGAGAGCTATGTACCAGATGAAGGAACAAGATAAAACCCAAGAAAAAAAACTAAATGAAATGGAGATAGGCAACCTTCCAGAAAAAGAATTCAGAATAATAATAGTGAAGATGATCCAGGACGTCGGAAAAAGAATGGAGGCAAAGATCAAGAAGATGCAAGAAATATTTAACAAAGATCTAGAAGATTTAAAGAACAAACAGAGATGAACAATACAATAACTGAAATGAAAAATACACTAGAAGGAATCAATAGCAGAATAACTGAGCCAGAAGAACGGATAAGTGATCTGGAAGACAGAATGGTGGAATTCACTGCTGTGGAACAGAATAAAGAAAAATGAATGAAAAGAAATGAAGACAGCCTAAGAGACCTCTGGAACAATATTAAACTCAACAACATTCGTATAATAGGGGACCCAGAAGGAGAAGAGAGAGAGAAAGGACCCGAGAAAATAGTTGATGAGATTATAGTCGAAAACTTCCCTAACATGGGAAAGGAAATAGCCACACAAATCCAGGAAGCTCAGAGAGTCTCATACAGGATAAACCCAAGGAGAAACACACCAAGACACATAGTAATCAAATTGGCAAAAATTAAAGACAAATAAAAATTATTGAAAGCAGCAAGGGAAAAACGACAGATTACATACAAGGGAACTCCCATAAGGTTAACAGCTGATTTCTCAGCAGAAACTACAAGCCAGAAGGGAATGGCATGATATACTTAAAGTGATGAAAGGTTAGAAGCTACAATCAAGATTACTCTACCAGGCAAGGATCTCATTCAGATTTGACAGAGAAATAAAAAGCTTTACAGACAAGCAAAAGCTAAGAGAATTTAGCACCAACAAATCAGCTCTACAACAAATACTAAAGTAACTTCTCTAAATGGGAAACACAAGAAAAGAAAAGGACCTACAAAAACAAACCCAAAACAATTAAGAAAACGGTAATAGGAACACACGTATTGATAATTGCCTTAAATGTGAATGGAGTAAATGCTCCAAGCAAAAGACACAGGCTTGCTGAATGGATACAAAAACAAGACCCATCTATATGCTGTCTACAAGAGACCCACTTCACACCTAGGGACACATACAGACTGAAAGTGAAGGGATGGAAAAAGATATTCCATGCAAATGGAAATCAAAAGAAAGCTGGAGTAGCAATACTCATATCAGATAAAATAGACTTTAAAATAAAGAATGTTACAAGAGACAAGGAAGGACACTACATAATCCAAGAAGAAGACATAACAATTATAAATATATATGCAACCAACATAGGAGCACCTCAATACATAAGGCAACTGCTAACAGCTCAAAAAGAGGAAATCGACAGTAACACACTAATAGTGGGGGAATTTAACACCTCACTTACACCAATGAACAGATCATCGAAACAGAAAATTAATAAGGAAACACAAGCTTTAAACGACACAACAGACCAGATAGATATTTATAGGACATTCCATCCAAAAACAGCAGATTACACTTTCTTCTCAAGTGCGCGTGGAATATTCTCCAGGATACATCACATCTTGGATCACAAAACAAGCCTCAGTCAATTTAAGAAAATTGAAATCATATCAAGCATCTTTTCTTATCACAATGCTATGAGAGTAAAAATCAATTACAGGAAAAAAAAACATAAGAAACACAAACACATGGAGGCTAAACAATATGTTACTAAATAACCAAGAGAACACTGAAGAAATCAAAGAGCATATCAAAGAATACCTAGAGACAAATGACAATGGAAACACGATGATCCAAAACCTATGGGATGCAGCAAAAGCAGTTCTAAGAAGGAAGTTTATAGCTATACAAGCCTACCTCAAGAAACAAGAAAAATCTCAAATAAACAATCTAAACTTACACCTAAAGGAACTAGAGAAAGAAGAACAAACAAAACCCAAAGTTAGCAGAAGGAAAGAAATCATAAAGATCAGAGCAGAAATAAATGAAATAGAAACAAAGAAAACAATAGCACAGATCAATAAAACTAAAAGCTGGTTCTTTGAGAAGATAAACAAAATTGATAAACCATTAGCCGGACTCATCAAGAAAAAGAGGGAGAGGACTCAAATCAATAAAATTAGAAATGAAAAAGGAGAAGTTACAACAGACAGCACAGAAATATAAAGCATCCTAAGAGACTACTACACACAACTCTATGCAATAAAATGGACAACCTGGAAGAAATGGACAAATTCTTAGAAAGGTATAACCTTCCATGACTGAACCAGGAAGAAACAGAAAATATGAACAGACCAATCACAAGTAATGAAATTGAAACTGTGACTGAAAATCTTCCAACAAACAAAAGTCCAGGACCAGATGGCTTCACAGGTGAATTCTATCAAACATTTAAAGAAGAGCTAACACCCATCCTTCTCAAACTCGTCCAAACAATTGCAGGGGAAGGAAAACTCCCAAACTCATTCTATGAGGCCACCATCAACCTGATACCAAAACCAGACAAAGATACTATAAAAAAAAGAAAATTACAGCCCAGTATCACTGATGAATATAGATGCAAAATTCCTCAACAAAAGACTAGCAAACAGAATTCAACAACACATTAAAAGGATCATACACCATGATCCAGTGGGATTTATCCCAGGGATGCAAGGATTCTTCAGTATACGCAAATTAACCAATGTGATACACCATATTAACAAATTAAAGAATAAAAACCATATGATCATCTCAATAGATGCAGAAAAGGCTTCTGACAAAATTCAACACCGATTTATGATAAAAACTCTCCAGAAAGTGGGAAAAGAGGGAACCTACTTCAACATAATAAAGGCCATATACAACAAACCCACAGCAAACACCATTCTCAATGGTGAAAAACTGAAAGCATTTCCTCTAAGATCAGGAACAAGACAAGGATGTCCACACTCACCACTATTATTCAACATAGTTTTGGAAGTCCTAGCCACAGCAATCAGAGAAGAAAAAGGAATACAATTTGGAAAAGAAGAAGTAAAACTGTCACTGTTTGCAGATGACATGATACTATACATAGAGAATCCTAAAGATGCCACCAGAAAACTACTAGAGCTAATCAGTGAATTTGGTAAAGTTGCAGGATACAAAATTAATGCACAGAAATCTCTTGCATTCCTATACACTAGTAAACAAATGGGACCTAATGAAACGTCAAAGCTTTTGCACAGAAAAGGAAACCAAAAACAAGACGAAAAGACAGCCTTCAGAATGGGAGAAAATATTTGCAAACATATCATCAGACAAAGAATTAATCTCCAAAATATATAAACAGCTCATGCAGCTCAATGTTAAAGAAACAAACAATCCAATCAAAAATGGGCAGAAGACATAAATAGACAATTCTCCAAAGAAGACATACAGATGGCCAAGAAGCACATGAAAAGCTGCTCAACATCACGATTACTAAAGAAATGCAAATCAAAACTACAATGAGGTATCACCTCACACCAGTTAGAATGGGCATCATTAAGAAATCTACAGGGCTTCCCTGGTGGCACAGTGGTTGAGAGTCCGCCTGCCGATGCAGAGGACATGGGTTTGTGCCCCGGTCCAGGAGCATCCCACATACCATGGAGCGGCTAGGCCCGTGAGCCATGGACGCTGAGCCTGTGCGTCCGGAGCCTGTGCTCCACAACAGGAGAGGCCACAACAGCAAGAGGCCAGTGTAAAAAAGGGAACCCTCTTGCACTGTTGGTAGGAATGTAAATTGATACAGCCACTATGGAGAACAGTATGGAGGTTCCTTAAAAAACTAAAAACAGAATTACCATATGACCCAGCAATCCCACTGCTGGGCATATAGCCAGAGAAAACCATAATTCAAAAAGACACATGCACCCCAATGTTCACTGCAGCACTATTTACAATAGCCAGGTCATGGAAGCAACTTAAATGCCCATCAACAGATGAATGGATAAAGAAGATATGGTACATATATACAATGGACTATTACTCAGCCATAAAAAGGAACAAAATTGGGTCATTTGTAGAGATGTGGATGCATCTAGAGACTGTCATACAGAGTGAAGTAAGTCAGAAAGAGAAAAACAAATATCGCATATTAACGCATATATGTGGAACCTAGAAAATGGTACAGATGAACCAGTTTGCAGAGTAGAAATTGAGACACTGAAGTAGAGAAAAAACCTATGGACACCAAGGGGGGAAATCGTCGGGGGAAGTGGTGGTGTGATTAATTGGGAGATTGTGATTGACATGTATACATTGATGTGTATAAAATGGATGACTAATAAGAACCTGCTGTATAAAAAAATAAATAAAATTAAATGAAAAAAAAAAGAATACCTTTCAGAATTATTAAGAAAAAGCAATGAGATCTAATTATTCTTACCTGGAGAGATGTGAGAGATTGCACACTCTGACAGGGAATGCTCTATAATATGTTACCTCACTGTTTTCACCAAAATGTTACAAATTAGCATCCTGGTAAAGTGGGGGATGTCTAATACTTTCCACAAAGCACTCTTTAACCGCAAGCTGATATTGTAATAGAGTGAGTGATTAACTTTTATTTCTAATTAGAAAATAACATGATACAATGAAACCGAAGACATTTCTTCAGTAACTGTAGTCTCCTATGCATTGCCAAAGAAATTATATATGCAACTCTCATATACCATAGGAAAATGTGCATAAAGGTCAAATTGAATCAAATGGTGAAATCTATTAAAAATCGACCTCCAATTTAACAAGGAAGATCATAAAGTAAGGATATTATATCTGTATTATTATTTTATAATTTTTAAATTTGCCTTAACTTGTGTGGGGTTTTTTTCTTTCTTTTTTTCTCCTTCTTCTCCCTTCCTTTTTTTTTTTTTTTTTTGGTTTTTGTTTTGCCCTGCAGCTGTTGCAGGAAAATGGGAGCAATTCTATTCCCACAACCAGTGCAACAAGCCAAGTAATATGTACTTACCAGAATCTCTAATGTCTTTGGGGACCTGGTCAATGATTTTCCAGGAAATAGAACGAAAACAAATAGGCTATGAACTAAGAGGAAGAAGACAAAATGCTGAATTAAATAAGCTCACAACCAATCTCTTATCCTTGCCTTTTGTTCAAGTATTTTTCTCATGGTTTTCTATTTGCTTCTCTTTTTACACAGTCAAAATGTGTTTTCTTTCAGAGTCGAAATTTATTTTTAATTATTTTGTGAAAATACAGTAAAACTGAAATATATTCACTGAATCAAATGTACCAGCTTCTGAATTTCTTTTTAGTATGCATAGAAAATTTAGTTATAAATCTCTAATTCTAACACACAGGTTTATATACAGTTTTATGAAAAGGTGATAATACATGGTTATTCTTCTTAATGCAAATAATATCTTCAGAGGGACATTTATTTGAAATACACATAAAGAAAAGCCATGCCTAAATAAAAACTAAAGATGTAAACAATAGTTGTTTTACTTGGGGAAAAAAATTCACTGAATATTCTCCTTAAATTGATCACACCTAAAGAAGAGCTTTTTAAGATCACCTGAAGGTGAAGTGTCTTTTCAACAATTCTTATTTACATATAAAATCTAATTTTAATATAGGTCATAGTAAATAAGTGGAATGTTTTTGTTATTTAATATTATTATATATGTGTGTGCGTGTGTGTATATATATTTGTTAAACTTGGCAATAAATACAAAAGGACATATTTCCATGCTGTTAAAAACTACCTGAAAACATCATATTTTGTGCCTGCACAGAAATTCATCCCATAAATATACATATTCTATAAATTAGTAAACCATTCCTCCAATTTTGAATAGTTAGCTTGTTTCCAGTATCACACTATTAAAACAAACTGTGAATAATAAGCATCTTTATGTGCTAGGTTCTTGCTGCATTCCAGAGGACATTCCCAGAAGTGGATTTACTTGTTCAAAAAGTATCAACATTTCAAGGCTCTTCATAAATATTACCAAGTCATTTTGCAAAGAGTTGTACAAATCTACATTCCCACTAGGAATGTAAGAAAGTTTTACTATATCCTCTTCCATATTAAATAGTATAATTGTAAAAAGCACTGCTAAACATGACATCTAACGTTAATGTGCATTTCTCAGCTTACTGGTGATGTATCTTTTTCTGTGGTTGGTATTTATTTAGATATCATCTTTTCTGGATTTTATTACCTAATTCTTTGTAAAATATCCTCCCCCCAAAATTATAATACAGTACTTAATTCATTGCTGTATTTTTCCAGTGTATTATTTGCCTTTTGATTTGTGTGTGTGTGTGTGTGTGTGTGTGTTTACACATGGGACACTTTAAATCAAATTTATCATTTTTTTTCTTAAAGAAACCGGTTCTACCGTCTTTTTTTAACCATTAAGAAGCTTTCCTCCATTCAAATATTTGCTAAGTATTTAATCAATTTCTCTTTTACTTTTTTTACTAACTTTTTAATGTTACTCTTTTTTATTAATTCCTTTAAAAATATTAGGTGCTGGACTTCCCTGATGGCTCAGTGGTTGAGAGTCCGCCTGCCGATTCAGGGGACACAGGTTCGTGCCCCGGTCCGGGAAAATCCCACATGCCGCGGAGCGGCTAGGCCCGTGAACCATGGCCGCTGGGCCTGTGCGTCTGGAGCCTGTGCTGTGCAACGGGAGAGGCCACGACAGTGAGAGGCCCGCATACCACAAAAATAAATAAATAAATAAATAAAAAATAAAAAAATATATATATATATATAAAAATAGGTGCTTACTATGCATAAAGAAAACACAGTTTAAACTTGGCATAAAGCAATACTGAACAAAATCTGATACAGCCCCTGGGCTCATGCAGCTTAAAATCTCACGCAAGAGGCAGCTATTACTGAAAGGAAGGAAGATGTAAAAGATCTGACCATGGCTAAATTTGTTGAGGGGATGGTGAAGCAGAAAAATTATCTTATGCTAAAGCAATGTGGTGTGAATTCTGATACAATAAAATAAGAACAATGTAGCTGAACATGCGTGTGAGGAGAGAATGGAGTCAGAGATAAAGCTGGAGAGCGAGGTAAGGCAGCATTACAAGCCTGTTAAGATTTCTGGTCTTTATCCTAAGAAGAATGGAAAGAATGGAAACATTTTTGGTGTTGTAAAGACAAATACAAATTAAAAATAAGAGGTTTAATTCTCCCTGTTGAAAATAAAGAGATTTCCCCAACCTCCTTTTCCTTTGAGCATTTCCTTAAAAAAATCTGTACTTGTAAATACTTTGCTCTTCTGAAGTGATAGAAATCCTTTTGAAAACTAGGTCAGCCTCTTGTGGGCTTTACAGACCTCGGACTGTCATTCTTTCTCAAGGACCTGGGAGCAATCTCTCTGAGATGTGAACATCAAGGGAGATAGCCCCTGTCTCTCAGTTTCTGTAGTAGGACAGCAGTCTATCTTCAGGACTTCAAGTTGCAAAACAACTTCCTGTAATAAAGACCTGGGAAGTTAGTTTGGCTGTCCTCTGGGTAAAGCCATTTAGTTAACACAGATGGTCACTCCAATTACCAAGTAAAGTTAAGATGAACTGTGTGTGACAAATGGTGCTGTCAAGTCCTATTACTTGAGGATGAGTTATTGTTTATCTTGAGAACATGTAAGTGATGGGTTGTATCTGCTTGGCTATATCAGAGGATGAGGTTTCTCTTTTTTCTGTCACCTAGTGGGGTGCCTGTGATGTGTCTCAAGTTCCAGTCTCAGGCTTACTCAATGATAAAAGTGTTTTCTTTCTGTCCTCCCTTCATGGAGAAATTTTCTGGACTGGAAGAAGACTGTGTTTTTAATCATTTTCCCCCAACAGTATGAAGGGAGGGAAAATACACTTAGTTTTTATATTTCAGAATGATCTCTTTGGCTGTAAAGAAGAAAATGGGATAGAGGAAAGGAAGTCTCACCCAAATAATAAACATTGTGGAGGAGAAATGGGAGAAGCTAGGAATAAGATGGGGATGGTAAAGGAGAGAAGTGGATGTATTCACAGATATCTCACATACAAGAGCAATAGGATCTGATAATGAATATGATATAATGGTTAGAGGTGTAAAGATAACTCCGAAATTATTTTATAACAATATAGATAGTGCAAGAAATATGGCCACAGATACATGGCCATTTCCCTTGGTTGGGGAAATACTGAATTTGAGGTGACTAAAAAAATGTCAAATGAAAATAGAAAGTTAACCATTGCATAATTTATTTTGAATTATATTTTAGTGAGTGAAGTAAGGTCCTAATTACTTTTTATTCCTTTTTTCTTTTTTTCTGAATAGCTAATTACCTCCAGGGCAAGTTCTATTTTAGCTTGGTCCCATGCACAAAGTCCTCTCTTGCCAAATGCAAACAAATAAAACAAAACCAAGAACCTGAGAACCCAAGAAGAATATTATTTCCTTCACACCAGGTATTCTTCCTTTCAATTTAACTAGACTCCACCACCCAAATCTAATGCAGAATCTTTGCTTCAAACTCATTCATGCTCTCCACCTACCATCAGTGTAGAGAATTAATATAAAAGGGTAGGCATTTGATTCTTTAAGACACCGTCCCAGTATTTGAGCTTTCCAACCTCTAGGACTTAGGCTTCAAACCATGATTATTCTTTGCCTTAAGCGTTGGGCCCTTCCCAACAGTTGCCAAGAATCTAAGGACTTTAACCTATATCCTATTCATCAGCCTCCCAATTGCCCAGGAAATTAAGGCGGCGTTAGGAATATGAGGAAAAGAGAAAGCATTTTTTGTTAGCATTATTCTTTCTGAGGGAATAATTTTCCTCCCAGTGCCCCCCAACCTGGCCCCCACCATTCCTTTTCTAATCACAGCCAGTGAAGGAAAAGATAATTTGGGTCAAGAGATCACTAAAGACCCTTACCGCCAAGGGGAGTGGGACGGCTGCCTGTGGGTCCAATTTCATTGGGTTCAAACAAAGGAAGAAATGACCTTCCAGAAAGAAAAAATTAATCAAATAGCAAAGGACACATTTACCTGAATAGAGCAGCTTGAATGATTTCATAGGTAATCTGGTATCAAAATTGGTGGCCTTTAAATGTTAAATTGCAGAGTTTAGACTGTGTCCTTTGGACTATAAAAAAGTCATGGGGGTGAACAATAAAAGTTGTCTCGATGAGACATGACACGATCCAAGAAATTTTTATGAACAGGAGTATGGCAACAGTGTGCAAGATTAATCAAATGGGATGGAGCAGGAAACCAATGTCTTAAGAGGCTTATTTCAAGACCAGATATGAAGTCGTAAAGAGGCAGGTTAACATGGTGAAAGTAGGAATGGAAAAAAGAAAAATTGTACAAAATCTACATGGAAACTCACCTACAGTTTCACAGTGAATAAGCTATTTTTATGGTTTCATCCTCTTCTAGTCCCAAAGGACAAATAGCTATCTACAGGACATTTCCTTAAAGATAAGCAGTAAATCTTATACCGTTACCATAGCTAAATGTGGTCGGTGAATGCCACACAGAGAAGTCAACTTAGTAGGGTACCTCTTACAGGAAAAGTAGAAGATGTACGTAAATAATCAGATTTAGCACTTTGTTCTATTAAAAGATATATTTTAAAGTGAGAAAAATTTTATAGGTTTTGAATATATATTTAAAATGTATGAGACAATACTTTGCAACATGAATAAATATACGTAAGGTCTACAGGCAAAAATACATACTAAAATGTATAAATAAACACATAAATAAGTAGTACATAAAAATAGCCTTGGGGTTCATATAACATCTAATTAAGAAAGGTAGTGATTAATCAATACACTTAAGCAAAAACTTACTGGCTGAATATTAACTGCAAAATTAAATATGAATTCCTCAATTTAGAGTAAATCAATCATAAAACAGTTCAGTCTACTCATTCATATCTCTCACTCCTCCTCTCCATGAACATCAGTGTTTTAATTAAGCTACTCTAGACTAAGCACCATTTCTGGAACATAACTCACTTTTGCATGCCCTCTTCCATCCACCTGGAATGCCTTCTTTTCTTTAATTTTCTTTTTTAAATTTTTATTTTATACTGCAGTATAGTTGATTTACAACGCTGTGTCAGTTTCAGGTGTACAGCAAAGTGATTTAGTTATACGTATACATATATCCACACTTTTTCAGGTTCTTTTCCCATATAGGTTATTACAGAATACTGAGTAGAGTTCCCTGTGCCTTCTTGACAGTGTAACCTCCTGGAAATCCCCTTATCTGTCAAAAGCAAAACTCAAATGTCCCCTCTCCCCCGACATCTTATCTTGTGATGACATAGTTTGTAAGTCTCTGCGTGATGAGATCGAATCTTTAATGCTACTGGCATAAACCTAGGACTTTCCACGTTTTTCTACAATCTTTACAAAGAGGATTGATGATGCTTGAGATTCACCGGGAAGGGAGAGCAGACGGGTCCAGGGAAGGTAGACTGCACACCCCTGGAAAGATATGTCTTCTTGTGTCATGAGGTGTACTCACCAGGGCCAGGTCTAAGAACCTGAGGAACTCTCTTGTGTGATGGCTTCTACCTTATCCCTCTTTAAGAAAAAGAGGAATGTAGTGAAGAAGCACTCCTGAGCAGAGTGGAGAGCATCTCACTGAGCCTGCATGGGAACGGGACGTCAGGGAACAGCACAGGAACCGCAGGGCAGCACAAATCTCCGACTCTCCCCCAGTACTTGAGCCTTCCTCCCCCCAGAACTTCGATCTCATTTAGGAAAACTCGATGCCTTGAGCCTTGGGTTCCAGTTGATCGGATCATGGTTTTCTTCACAATCCTCAGCAGTTCTGATATTCGAGCATTGAAGGCATCGCCTCTCAAAACAAAAACAACCACCTTGAAACTTGCTCCCTCCTTAGACTAGGTTAAGAAGTCCTTCTCTGTTCTCTCTTAATACCCAGGACTAATTTCGATCTGCATTTACCACAAATTAAAATGCCTGCTTTATGTTGTAGCATGACGGGCTTCTTTTCTTTCCTCTCCAGAGTCTGACACAACTGAAGCAAGTAGTAAATGTTGGTTGAATGCAGGCCAGAAAGACCCTATGCTAGGAATGTAAAGACAGAGTTCTGGGCTCAAAGAGCTCATAGCATGTAGAGTCAAATCTATGGATGTGTTCCCTTGTGATAATTTTCTATCCATTTAAAGAAATGATAATCCAGGGCAAGGATGGGGCAGAACTCACTGAGTAGATTAAGAAGCTAAGTATAAAACAAAAGTCCAGCTTCCCTGGTGCCGCAGTGGTTGAGGGTCCGCCTGCTGATGCAGGGGACGCGGGTTCGTGCCCCGGTCCGGAAGGATCCCACAGGCTGCGGAGCGGCTGGGTCCGTGAGCCATGGCCGCTGAGCCTGCGCGTCCGGAGCCTGTGCTCCGCAACGGGAGAGGCCACAGCGGTGAGAGGCCCGCGTACCACAAAAAAAAAAAAAAAAAAAAAGTCCTTTCATTAATGTAGAAATTAATTTGAGGATATCAATGAAAGGATGGAAACTTATTAGGAGTAAGTCAGTGTTATTATAATTTTATTCCTAATAAGTTTCCATGCCTTCATTTAAATCCTCAAATTAATTTCTACTTTCTCTTAGTTTGTCTAGCACTTTTGTTTTATGCTTAGCTTCTTAATCTACTGAAATATCTGTAAACTGGTTTGATTTTTATAGGCAACTACATCTTTAAATTTCTTTAATTTTTTTATTTTTTTAAATCCATTTTTGGCTGCGTTGGGTCTTTGTTGCTGCGCGTGGGCGCTGCGCGTGGGCTTTTCTCTAGGTGCAGCGAGTGGGGAGCTACTCTTCGTTGCGGTGCGCGGGCTTCTCATTGCAGTGCATGGGCTTCTCATTGTGGTGGCTTCTTTTGTTGGGGAGCATGGGCTCTAGGCACGCGGGCTTCAGTATTTGTGGCACATGGGCTCAGTATTTGTGGCTCGCGGGCTCTAGAGCGCAGGCTCACTAGTTGTAGCGCACAGGCTTAATTGCTCCACAGTATGTGGGATCCTCCCGGACCAGGGATTGAACCCGAGTCCCCTGCACTGGCAGGTGGATTCTTAACCACTGCACCACCAGGGAAGTCCCAAATTTTTTCTTTAAAAGTTAATTGATGACTTTCTATCATGTCAGGACTATCAAAACTGTTTCATTGATCTCTACAACTATTGTGAATGAATATTCGGTAGTATCTGTCTCTATTTTTTCAAAATGACCTCTTGTATTCTCAACATTTATTTTTCAGATTATTTTGATGGTGATATGTTGATTTTTCAATAAAGGATATATTTTAAAACTTTTATTGGAATTGTAATAAAGCTATAAATGTATCTGATATTTGGTGACCTCCTTAGGATAAAGCTACAGCCTTACATTTGTAAGTCTCTATTTATATATCCCAATTAAATTTTATAGTTTTCTTCAGGATCGTTTGGAAGAATTTACTGCTCTGCTATTTATGGAGAAACATGAATGAAGGAGTTCAGACTTCTGGAGAGACCCAAAGAGCCCCTGAATTCTTAATTCAAAAGGATAACAACAGGGAAGTAATACTGGCTGCCCACAGGGAAGGAAAAGAATAGCAGACATGGGGCTACAGATCCCTATTCAGATCTGAGCAACTGAGGTTCATGTTCATCCAAATTGGCCAGACTGGGGAGAAAAGTAAAAGACTGCTATTCACTACACCGTGAGAAATTTCTATTAAAAATAAAGTCATGCTTTTGTTTTGATTACAGGGCCAATGGACAATCTGGGGGGAGGGGTGATGGGCAGAGGTAGAACGAAATCTATAGCCAACTTGGTCATCTCCAAAGTCACTCAAGGATTACAGGGTCTTCTGCTCATGCAGGAGAAGTTCTGACCAACAAGTCTCCAGGGTCCAAGAAGTCTGAGCCAGAATAGAAAAAGCCCTTTTAGTAAAAGGATTTCGTGTAATGGTAGGCTATGAAGTACAAAACAACACCTCATTCTGCTAAAAAGAGAAAAGAGAGAGAGAACCTGTTCTTAGGGTAAAATTTAGTGACTGTGAAAGGAAGAGTCTCATTTTGAGGAACTGCTGGAATATGATAATTCTTATTGATAAAAGCCTATTAAGTGTTTGTGTTGGCAGATTTTTACAAGGTGTTTGTATTATATAATTTTGATGGGGCCTAAATAAACCTGACTTTAAAACAATCAGATAAACTTTTCTGCACTATAAAGAAAGGAATCTGAAGCTTTGCTGACTTGGAGAGTTCCTATTTGTGGGCACCTCCTCTCAACACTTTCATATACCATGCTGGTGTCACACTCTTCCTCAATACCAAGCCAACTGAAAAGTTTTGAGTTTTGAGTAGAGAATACCACTTGCAGTAGTGTTCTCAAGGCAAGAACATACTTTACACATCTTATAAGCCGGCAGATGCAATGGTACACAAGTTGTCTGCGGCAGATTAGGGTGCTATAAAGAATGTGTGTCAAGCTCTCACAGGAAGAACCAAACAGGGATGCCTAGGATTCTGAAGCAAAAATAAATCTTCCTTGAATGAGTAACTACCGTCCTTTTTTCAGAAACAGCAAGATTCTGGCTTGCTTCTAGATCTTGGTGAGGACAAAATGTCTAACCATTAAACATCAGAGAATTCATCTTGAAGGTGCCCCATAAATAACTGGTTGCATCCCATCCATTCGGCCAAAAAATCAAGCATTCATCCTTTCCTCTAAAGGAAGTGCCTGGAAGGCAAAAGTCAGTTACAGGAGCAGACAGCTCACTCCCCTAGCCTACTCCTGCCACACTGCTCTGATCTGGTCCCATACAACCAACCTCCTATATTAATTTGTCTTCCCCTCCCCTTTCATTGTCCCATGAGGGCAGAAATGTTTGCCTATTTTATTCACCTGCACAACCTCAATACTTTGAATAATGACTGTTACCTAGGAGATGCTCAACACATATTGGTTGAAATAATAAATGCTTTAAGATTAGATATTTTTGCAGAGATGGACAGGATGTTGCTATTAAACAGAAAAGGTACAAATAAGTTCAATATAGATCCATTTACAGTATCTGTTGGAAGAACCTGGGCAACATGGGAAAAGACACGAAAAACTCCCCCGACTCGCCCCTGCTCAAGCTATTGATTTTGGAGGAGAAAGAACAAGAGATGACACGGCTATTTTGGAGGAACATCCCAGAATACAGTAGCACTGGGACTCAGTTCAGACAGAGAGCTGAAAGAAATGTAGAAATGAATAAAATAAGCCCCTTGACGTAGAATTTTTGGTACTCGAGGGACTGGAGTTAAGGTAGTTTTTCAACACAAGACAAAAGTGTCCTCAAAAGAGATCCCAGTTCCTCGTTATTAACCATGCTGATGAGTTTGCCTCCACCGTAGAATTCTTGTCTATAAACAAGATACTTATGATCAATAGGTCAATCAGGCCCTGATACCTAGCAAATAAGAGTCCCAGGGGTACAAATCCAGAAGGCATAGGATGGCAGAGACACGTATTTCCAGACATGCAGTAAATTTCATTATTGCCCCAGAGATGCAGAAATCTCTTTCCATGGAAAGGGTCCGGAATAGCTTGGAATGAGGGCTGAAGTGTGTTTTGGGGATGTCACAAAGCAGAGATATCAATTCTTTTGTTTTAGTAATGGATATAATGTGTATTTGGGGGAATGTATATCCATGCTAAAAGTCTGACGCTGATTGTGTGATTATGCAGATGCTAAAACTTGCCTAAAGGAGATTTTAAAACTGAGAAGCAGGACCTGAGAGGTAATGTATTCCAACACCATGAATGAAACAATCCAACTGACTCCATAAGGCTCAGATCCTGTAGAAAGGGGCTAATGAGCTTTAAAAAGTGCTCACCTTTTAATCTCTTTCTCTGGTGGACTAGCAAATGACAACAAATCTTGACTGTAAAAGAAGAGAATATGGTAGTGACATATTTTGAGAGTTTACTCACCCTCTTGCAAAAATTAAACCCTGCAAATTGAAGTTTTAGATCTGATACAAAGATCCACTAGGGGCTTGGGATTTCTCCCAATGCAGGGAAAACTCTGCCTGACACAGGATCCTCCAGATCCAGAGAAGCCTAAGCTTGGGTGGTAGAAGTTGGTATGATGACCTAGTGACTGGGCAAGTGAATGAGGGTGTCTCCCAGCATCTAAAAAGGAAGGCAGATCTAGATATCAACAAACAAAAGGGATCTTAGGGGGATTAATCTTGGCCTTCTAGAAGTAAAGAGAGTGAGAGAGTGCCATGAAGTGAATTAGAGAAGGCTGAGGAAGAAGTATCCAACTGACAAAAATAAATATGCTTCGTCACCTTGTTAGCAAATCAGAGCCACCATCACCGCGTTTGGTGGGATCATCAGTAAGGCACCATCGTTACGACATCCAGATGCTTTCTAATGAGTGTAGCTATTATCATTAAAAAGCTGTTTTATTTTATTGAGCACCATGATGCATTTGGATAGGTGAACGTAGGCTTTCAAGAAAAGCTGATGACAAAGGAAAAGAGAAATTTCCTGAGATGCTGGAAGGCCAGACACCTTGTAAAATGAAGTAACACGTGGGAACCACCAACAAAAGAGTTGCTGCAAAGGCTTTAGGAGTAAGAAGGTCTGGCATATGATTTTCAGTTGTTTCTGGATGCATGCTGACCCTTTAGTGCTTCTCAGAAAACGTTAGGCATAAGTTCTACTCCATATAAATGGGGCTATAAATGGAAAGGGGCTCTAGTGCCTCACGTTTAGATGGATGCTAGGATGAAATAAAAGAACCCATGTACATCAGAAAGGAAAGAATCTCCAGGATTTTTTAACCACAGCAGGCCTTGTCTTTTCAGAATTTTGAAAAAGTTGAGTGTAGGTTTTTAACTTCCGCAAGGCACACAGTGGATATTTGACCAAATCTTCTAATTCGAAGATTAGGAAACAACTGTCACAAAGACTTCGTCCACTGCATTTAACTTCAAAGAATTACCTTAACTGTCTTCATGGAAAATGTGAGAGTTATGACTAATGTAAAGTTTTAAGAATAAAATAAAGCTGACAGAGAGAGAGAGAGAGAGCAAGAGAGAGAGAATTCTGAGAGGTACATTTAAAATTCTATGAACGTAGAGAATATAATTCCTGAACATACATGTGTGTGTTTAATCACTTCATGGCTTACTCAGATCCAAAATCAATTGCACTTTTTGTGGTTGGAATGAGTAGACACAGTGCTTTGGATTCGGTTATACATACAGCATTACATTTCATCGCTTAATTATCTTTTTTAAAAAGTTACTCAGGGACAGTCTTTTTTTTTTAACATCTTTATTGGAGTATAATTGCTTTACAATGGTGTGTTAGCTTTCTGCTTTATAACAAAGTGAATCAGTTATATATATACATATGTTCCCATATCCCCTCCCTCTTGCGTCTCCCTCCTCGCACCCTCCCTATCCCACAGCGCTAGGTGGTCACAAACCACCGAGCTGATCTCCCTGTGCTACGTGGCTACTTCCTGTTAGCTATCTATTTTACGTTTGGTAGTGTATATATGTCCATGCCACTCTCTCGCTTTGTCACAGCTTACCCTTCCCCCTCCATATATCCTCAAGCCCATTCTCTTAGTAGGTCTGTCTCTTTATTCCTGTCTTACCTTAGATTCTTCATGACATTTTTTTTCTTAAATTCCATATATATGTGTTAGCATACGGTATTTGTCTTTCTCCTTCTGACTTACTTCACTCTGTATGACAGACTCTAGGTCCATCCGCTTCATTACAAATAGCTCAATTTCGTTTCTTTTTATGGCTGAGTAATATTCCATTGTATATATGTGCCACATCTTCTTTATCTATTCATCAAATCATGGACAATTAGGTTGTTTCCATCTCCTGGCTATCGTAAATAGAGCTGCAATGGACATTTTGGTACATGACTCTCTTTGAATTATGGTTTTCTCAGGGTATATGCCCAGCAGTGGGATTGCTGGGTCATATGGTAGCTCCATTTGTAGTTTTTTAAGGAACCTCCATACTGTTCTCCATAGTGGCTGTACCAATTCACATTCCCACAAGCAGTGCAAGAGGGTTCCCTTTTCTCCACACTCTCTCCAGCATTTACTGTTCTAGATTTTTTGATAATGGCCATTCTGACTGGTGTGAGATGATATCTCATTGTAGTTTTGATTTGCATTTCCCTAATGATTAATGATGTTGAGCATTCTTTCATGTTTTTGTTGTCATTCTGTATATCTTCTTTGGAGAAATGTCTATTTAGGTCTTCTGCCCATTTTTGGATTGGGTTGTTTGTTTTTTTTGTTATTGAGCTGCATGAGCTACATGTAAATTTTGTAGATTAATCCTTCGTCAGTTGCTTCATTTGCAAATATTTTCTCCCATTCTGAGGGTTGTCTTTTGGTCTTGTTTATGGTTTCCTTTGCTGTGCAAAAGCTTTGCAGTTTCATTAGGTCCCATTTGTTTATTTTTGTTTTTATTTCCATTTCTCTAGGAGTTGGGTCAAAAAGGATCTTGCTGTGATTTATGTCATAGAGTGTTCTGCCTATGTTTTCCTCTAAGAGTTTGATAGTTTCTGGCCTTACATTTAGGTCTTTAATCCATTTTGAGCTTATTTTTGTGTATGGTGTTAGGGAGTGATCTAATCTCATACTTTTACATGTACCTGTCCAGTTTTCCCAGCACCACTTATTGAAGAGGCTGTCCTTTCTCCACTGTACAGTCCTGCCTCCTTTATCAAAGATAAGGTGACCATATGTGCATGGGTTTATCTCTGGGCTTTCTATCCTGTTCCATTGATCTACCTTTCTGTTTTTGTGCCAGTACCATACTGTCTTAATTACTGTAGCTTTGTAGTATAGTCTGAAGTCAGGGAGCCTGATTCCTCCAGATCCATTTTTCATTCTCAAGATTGCTTTGGCTATTCGGGGTCTTTGGTATTTCCATACAAATTGTGAAATTTTTTGTTCTAATTCTGTGAAATATGCCAGTGGTAGTTTGATAGGGATTGCATTGAATCTGTAGATTGCTTTGGGTAGTAGAGTCATTTTCACAATGTTGATTCTTCCAATCCAAGAACATGGTATATCTCTCCATCTATTTGTATCATCTTTAATTTCTTTCATCAGTGTCTTATAATTTTCTGCATACAGGTCTTTTGTCTCCTTAGGTAGGTTTATTCCTAGATATTTTATTCTTTTTGTTGCAATGGTAAATGGGAGTGTTTTCTTGATGTCACTTTCAGATTTTTCATCATTAGTGTATAGGAATGCCAGAGATTTCTGTGCATTAATTTTGTATCCTGCTACTTTACCAAATTCATTGCTTAGCTCTAGTAGTTTTCTGGTAGCACCTTTAGGATTCTCTATGTATAGTATCATGTCATCTGCAAACAGTGACAGCTTTACTTCTTCTTTTCCGATTTGGATTCCTTTTATTTCCTTTTCTTCTCTGATTGCTGTGGCTAAAACTTCCAAAACTATGTTGAGTAAGAGTGGTGAGAATGGGCAACCTTTTCTTCTTCCTGATCTTAGTGGAAATGCTTTCAGTTTTTCACCATTGAGGACGATGTTGGCTGTGGGTTTGTCATATATGGCCTTTATTATGTTGAGGAAAGTTCCCTCTATGCCTACTTTCTGCAGGGTTTTTGTCATAAATGGGTGTTGAATTTTGTCGAAAGCTTTCTCTGCATCTATTGAGATGACCATACGGTTTTTCTCTTTCAATTTGTTAATATGGTGTATCACATTGATTGATTTGTGTATATTGAAGAATCCTTGCATCCCTGGGGTAAATCCCACTTGATCATGGTGTATGATCCTTTTAATGTGCTGTTGGATTCTGTTTGCTAGTATTTTGTTGAGGATTTTTGCATCTATGTTCATCAGTGATATTGGCCTGTAGTTTTCTTTCTTTGTGACATCCTTGTCTGGTTTTGGTATCAGGGTGATGGTGGCCTCGTAGAATGAGTTTGGGAGTCTTCTTCCCTCTGCTATATTTTGGAAGAGTTTGAGAAGGATAGGTGTTAGCTGTTCCCTAAATGTTTTACAGAATTCGCCTGTGAAGCCATCTGGTCCTGGGTTTTTGTTTGTTGGAAGATTTTTCATCACAGTTTCAATTTCAGTGCTTGTGATTGGTCTGTTCTTATTTTCTATTTCTTCCTGATTCAGTCTTGGCAGGTTGTGCATTTCTAAGAATTTGTCCATTTCTTCCAGGTTGTCCATTTTATTCGCATAGAGTTGCTTGTAGTAATCTCTCATGATCTTTTGTATTTCTCCAGTGTCAGTTGTTATTTCTCCTTTTTCATTTCTAATTCTATTGATTTGAGTATTCTCCTTTTTTTTCTTGATGAGTCCGGCTAATGGTTTATCAATTTTGTTTATCTTCTCATAGAATCAGCTTTTAGTTTTACTGATCAGGGACAGTCTTGCTTTCTAATCAGACCAGGTGAAAATGATCTTAAGTTGATGAGTCACTCTGTAGAACTCAGACTGAAGATTTGATACATGATATTCATATTTCCTTCTACATGTTTATGCAGTATCCTTCAAGGTGTTTTGAGCACTAAATAACTGATGACTAAAAGAAAAAAAGGGAGGGAGGCACAGAGAGGAGAAGAAGAGGGAGGGAGGAGCGTCTGAATGTGCTAATACATAGAAAACTGGCTAAAATATTCATAAGATTTGGTCATTTTATTTCTAACAATTTTCAGTGCTAATGGAGGAGACATGAAAACTGTTCTCCCCCAGGAGGCATTTATTTTATTTATGTTTATCACTTGCTTTTTTTTTTTTAAGTCTTTTATCTTGAGATGATATAAATTCACAGAAGGTCAAAGATGTTCAGAGATGTTCTGTGCACCCTTCACCCAGGCTCCCTCGATGTTAACATATGACATAACTATAGCACAATAGTAACACCAGAAAAATTGAAATTGGTGCAATTCAAAAAGCTTATTCAGATTTCACCAGTTGTAAATGCACTCACTGGTATGTGTGTGTTGTATGTGTAGCCCTGCAAAGCTTTATCACCCGTGTAGCTGCCTGTAACTACCACACAATCAAGATATTTAATTGTATCATCACAAGACTCCCTCCTGCCATCTGCTTAGAGTCTCTCCACCAACCGGCATCACTTATACCTCACTACCACTAATCTGCTCTCCATCCCTATAATCACATTATTTCATGAATGTTAAATACATGTAATCATGTCATATATATTCTTTTGAGGTTGGCTTTTTTTTCTTCAGCATAATTTCTTTGAGTTTCATCCAAGTTGTCGAATTTATAAATCAGTTTTCCTTTTTACTGCTGACTAGTATTCCATCGTATGGATGTACCACTGTTTATATAACTAGGGACTGGCTGCTGTGAATATCTGTGTACAAGTTTCTGTATGAAAATCTAAGACTGCCTTAGATTGAAATTGCTGGATCATATGGTAAATCTATTTTCAGTTTTAAAAGGAACTACCAAACTATTTTCCAGTGAGGCTGTACCATTTTACATTTCCACCAGCAATGCAAGAGTGCTCCAGTTTTTCCACAACCATACCAGCATTTGATGGCAAGGATCACTTTTTTTTTTTCCCATTCTGAGAGGTATGTAATGATAGCTCCTTGTGGTCTTAATATGCATTTCTCTAATGGCTAACAATATTGAACATCTTTTTATACACTTATCTGCCATCTGTATATATTCTTTGGTGAAATGTCTGTGCGTATCTTTATCTTTTGCTCATTTCCTAGCTGGATTGTTTTTGCTTCTTTTTCAATGCTGAGTTTTGAGAGTTCTCCATATATTCCAGAAACACGTCCTTTATTGAAATGTGGATTGCAAATATCTTCTCCCAGTTTGTAATTTGTCACTTCATCCTCCCGACAAAAGCTTTGAATTTTGATGAAGCACAATTTGGGCAGGGGGGCAGGGGGTTGTTTTTAGTGTCGGTCTGAGGACCATTTGCCTATTCTTGGTCCCAAAGATTTTCTCCTATGTCTTCTCCTAGAAATGTTAGTTTATGTTTTACGTGTAATTCCATGAACCATTTTGAGTTGTTTTGTGTTAAGTGTGAGACTTAGGTCCAGGTTCATTTTTTTAGCTACGGAGGTCCAATTGCTCCAGCAGTGTTTTTTGAAAAGGTTATTCTTCCTCCATTGAACTGCTTGTGCTCCTTTGTTAAAAATTAATTGGACGTATTTGTATGGGTGCACTTCTGGGTTCTCTATCCAGTTCTGTCCAGCTCTGTGCGTCCTTCCTCTAGGACCACAGCGTCTTGAATACTGTGCCTATACAGTAAGCCTTAACATTGAGAAGACCGATTATTTCCACATTATTATTCCTCCCACAAAACTGTTTTGGCTATTCTAGAGACTTTACCGTTCCATAAAAATTTTGGAATTCATCTATGTCTACAAAAAAACCTTGCTGAAATGATGATAGAAATTGTCTTAACCCAACAGATAAATTTAGGGAGAAATGACATCTTTACTATATTGAGTCTTCTGATCCATGAACGTGTAAACTGTTTCTTGAACCTCACTATTTCCAAATTCATTTTTTACAGGACACTGACACCTCTGTGAGGCACTAAGGTGGAGGTGTCATGTTTGAGTATTACATAATTAAGCCAGTGCTTTTGGTAATTTCTATTATCTACACCAATTTGATACTTTGACAAGCTTATCCCGGTCTGAATAACTTCCTTTATATACAAATTTATCACAACATTTATCATAATTACAGCTGCTGAAATACATGTTAATCCCACTTGAGAGGGCTAGGGACTATATCATTCATCACTGTATCCACAGTCCTGACTTGAGTGCCTGCCACATCGTGAAGACTCAACAATGTTCACTGAATGAGTGAAACCATTCTTTAATCAATGAGGGAATATCTATATGTACTTATGTCAGATTTTTAAAGATCTGGGGTGTCTGAATCTTCAACACAAACTAGGAATGCTCTCCCCTAGGAAGCTCCTCTCTTTTGCTTTGTTTTGCCATACATCATACTTCTAATGATAACATATATAATACAGCATAAAATCATATACATAAATACACGTGTATGTGCACACACATCCACCTACATACACACTCTTACCAGGGCAAAAAATTACCCATTAAAATCTCAAAATGTAATGACACAGTTAGGCAATGTGCCTTTATCTCTAAGATATAATTCGTTGACTGTAAAGAACTTTCCCAACAGAAATTTGAACCAGAAATTATATCCATTTTGCATATATCTTGTGTCGCAGCCAGACTTAATCATCCAAATCTTCGCTAAAGCAAAGCTAACCTTTAGTACACGCAGAGGAGAAAGATCCAAAACTGGATTCCCAGCAGGTCACTTCGTGGTTTAAAATTATTCAGTAGTCTCCCTCCTCCATCAGCCAAAAAACTCTAAAAATTTGAGAGAGGCATGGAGTGCTTTCATGATCAGAAAGCTCCCTACCTTCACAATGTTATCTCCTGGCATTCTCCAGCCCCTGGCTCGCCAGTTCCTTATGTTCTCCATGCTCTCTCGTGGTTCTGCACCTTTGCACATTTTATTCCTTCTGCAGGTTCCTACCACACTGACCTGCTGGACTCACTCAAGCAACTGGTCCACTTCAGATCCTCCCCTGGTCCTTCCTTTCCTTGTGCTCTCACGACACCTGCAAGTTGATCACACCATGCTACATGGAACTCTTATTTACTTTCCCAGCTACTGTAAATGCCTTTATAGCATGGTTTCCTTTATAATAGTACCTGACAGGCAGGTACTTGAAATTTCTTGAGATAAAGAGAGAAAGAAATAGACTGACATTTCTAAGATAAAGAAAACTCGACTAAGTACACAAAATTGGGTAGCGATAGAATAGTACGGTAGAGTGGGCCTGGGTTTGAATCCCAGCTCTATCATAGTTACATGGTCCTGAGAAAATCATTTAGTTTTGCTGAGAATCAGTTATTAATAGTTTTGTTATCTAATCTGGAGAAAAGAGAAAATAATACCTAATTTTTATTTTATGAAATACAGCAGGGCTTCCCTGGTGGTGCAGTGGTTGAGAGTCCGCCTGCCGATGCAGGGGATGCAGGTTCATGCCCCGGTGCGGGAAGATCCCACATGCTGCGGAGCGGCTGGGCCCGTGAGCCATGGCCGTTGACCCTGCGCGTCCGGAGCCTGTGCTCCGCGACGGGAGAGGTCACAACAGTGAGAGGCCCGCGAACCGCAAAAAAAAAAAACCAAAAACAAAAAAAAAAAACAACATCTATCCTGTAGCTTCTACTGGCCTAGATATAGTAACAGACACCAGATCCACACACACACACCCCAGAAACAACAAAAAGACTGACCACACACACACACACACACACAATTTCAAGGCAATGAACCTCAGGCAACAGAGGATGGTATTCCCGGAAAGATGAGAAACAAACGAGGTGAGCCCTACAGTTGCTTCGATTTACTGTAACTGCTTTGAGAAAGTTGCTCACAGACAGTAAGATCCAGATGGAGCCTGGCAGCCTCTGAACTGAGAAGACAGAGCTAAGTGTCTGGAAAAACCAAGGCAGCGAGAAATCACAGGATTCAGTACCAGAGAGGAGAGGGCTGCACAGGAAAAAAACTCTGGAGATAAGCAGACATTCTCAAGTACTCAGCTGACTGCTGATTATCACATGCATGCCAGGAAACTAAGGCTGGGAAAGAACCAGCAGTAACAGTGCCTGGCAAAGAACACAGGCTCAGGAACTGTACCCAGGCTTACACCAAATAGCCTGCAGAAACTCAGGATGCCCAGGGCTAGAGGACTCAAAGGGTCTTGCCTCAGTAGTGGGAAATAATAAACCTTAGTCTGAGCACTGCTCTGGGGCTGCCTGACAAATTTCAAAAGCAAGACCTGAAAGGATCAAACAGTTTCCAAATAACAACATTCCAAAATAAAGCTCGGAATATTTACAGAAATATAAAATATCTGTCTCAAAGGACAGAATTCACAATGTTTGGAATCCAATACAAAATCACTAGGAGGGCTTCCCTGGTGGCGCAGTGGTTGAGAGTCCGCCTGCCGATGCAGGGGACATGGGTTCGTGCCCCGGTCCGGGAGGATCCCACATGCCGCGGAGCGGCTGGGCCCGTGAGCCATGGCCGCTGAGCCTGCGCGTCCAGAGCCTGTGCTCCGCAACGGGAGAGGCCACAACAGTGAGAGGCCCGCGTACCGCAAAAAAAATGCAAAGAAACCAGAAAATACAATCCTTTGAAGTTCAAGTTCTTTGTTTCCTTCTCACATGTGCTATTTTACAGTTTGTGGATACTTTTCTCACTAGGAAAAAAGGACAACAAACCATGAGAAATGTAATCTGCACTGCTTTCGGGATGTTGTAAGATTTTACTTAATGCTATATATTACTTATTTGCTGTCCTAGATCACTGATGGAAGAGAACAGAGCTCAAGGCACAGAGATTGATATTAGAAAAAGTTTTCATTTGTAAGCAAAATTTAGAAATGAGTAGTCATTACAGACTCCATCATTAGCAGAAAAACGAGTCAACTGAAACTGCTCCAGAATTGACACAGATGTTAGATAACACAGAAGGACAAGAAGCACCTTTGTACCTGGAAAGACCAAGTTATTGGGAAGTGGGAACCTTGGGAGTAGAGGAAGGGCTGGTGAGAAAACAGAGTGGATAAAAGGTCTATTAGTACCAACATCCCCTGTTCCATCACACACAATTAGGCAAATATCATTCCCTGACCCCCAGAACACCGGACGATGACAGAGGTTACACCAGGGTGGACCAGGGTAGACCAGGGAGAACAGAAAGTGGGGAGGGAGGTGGCACTGTCCAAGACAGGGGGCTTATGCTAAAGGCTGCTATTGTAAGTTAATGTATAAATGACTTCTTTTCCAAGATTTAGGGGATTCAAATCTGGACAAACTAGCCCAAGAGGTAAGAACTACAGATGGGGGCAGGGGGTGGGGGCGGGGGAAGGGGAAAATGACAAAGAAACAGTCAGCTCCTCTTCGTATCATCCCCAGTAAAGTCCACAGGCAACAAATCCCATCCATTCATAGAGCTTCCAGTTAATTTTTGGTCATTCACTACTAAATTAATGAAATGTAATAATAAAAAGACCTGCACCGAGGTACATCATCATGAACTATCAGAAGAATGGAGATGAAAGTTTTCAATACCTAGAAGCGAGTCACTCAAATGATCATGGGGTTCTCAGCAGCAGCACAGGAAAATAACAGACAGTGGAACAGTTCCTTCCAAATTCTAAAAGGAAATAATTTTCCAAAATAAATTTTGTATTTAGTCACATGTAATGGTAGAATAGCAATATTTTTAGACATGTCCCAGCTCAAAAATCTTTCCTTTTAAAAACCCTTTCTCAGGAAGCTTCTGGAAGATGTATTCCACCAACAGAAAGGAGTAAACAAACTTAGAAAATAGGAGACTCCAATATGAGAAAATGAGGACAATCCCCAAGATGATGGAGTAATGATGAACTGAGGTCCCAGATCAACAGAGAGAAAAGAAGCCGAAAGAGTTGAGTCCAGAATGAAGCATGAAGATGGTTCAGTGGGAGGGCAAGGGGTACCTGAGTAGCTCCACAGAGAACAAGTGAGGATTTGAGGCTGTTTCTGACCTTAGCACAACCTGAACCATCCTGACTGATACAATCCCTGATGTGTCTGACCACACTGAGAAAGCCTTTATATATAGTTCTGTTAGAGTATTGCGGGAAAGCTAGGCAAACAAACCAACAAACCCAAAAAATGAAACTGATTAAATTCCTAAAGAGCAAAAAATCTGAATAAGAAAAAGTTAATCATAATACATTACTACATTACTCAGCTCTGAGCAATATTTCAGTAGTCGTAAAATATACATCCTTGGCATCCCCTAAGCAAGCAGGACTATAGTGGGGAGATGGGGAACGGAAGGTGTGTGTGGTGGTGGTGTAATCGGACTTCTAACTCCTCATCTTCTACAGAAGGAAGTCAACAAATACTGCCAGAGACTAAAAAACTAAGAAATATACTACAGTGAGTTAAAAACTCTATAGAAGAAACAGGTAAAAGACTGAAAAGTGTTTCTGTCTGAAAGGTAAACCATGTTGTTTTAACATGTTGATAACATGTTGGCAGGAGCCAAATGTTTGGTTTTAATAAATTTATTTATTTATTTATGGCTGCGTTGGGCCTTTGTTGCTTCCCGCGGGCTTTCTCTAGTTGCGGCCAGTGGGGGCTACTCTTCATTGTGGTGCGCAGGTTCTAGGCGCGCGGGCTTCTCATTGTGGTGGCGTCTCTTGCTGCGGACAGAGCATGGGTTCTGGGTGCGCAGGCTCAGTAGTTGTGGCTCGTGGGCTCTAGAACGCAGGCTCAGTAGCTGTGGCGCACGGGCTTAGTTGCTCCGTGGCATGTGGGATCTTCCTGGACCAGGACTCGAACCCGTGTGCCCTGCATTGGCAAGCGGATTCTTAACCACTGCGCCACCAGGGAAGTCCCGGGCCAACTGTTTCTGTTGGTCTTGTTTTCTTATTCTAAGCCTTAGGATAACTGCTGACTTTTTGAACAATGTACATGTATTTTGATAAAAACACTTTTTCAAAACCAGGTCATTTATTCTCAAGGAATTACAGCAACTACAGCTATTTACAAAACAAGCAAGATTTTACAACAAATTAAACTTTAAACATCAGTCTATATGGAATACAATCTTTTTAGCATTTAGCTTTTAGCTATTAATATCACAAAGGCTTAGTATAAGATCACATAAATGGGGCTTCCCTGGTGGCGCAGTGGTTGAGAGTCTGCCTGACGATGCAGGGGGCACGGGTTCGTGCCCCGGTCCAGGAAGATCCCACATGCCGCGGAGCGGCTGGGCCCATGAGCCATGGCCGCTGAGCCTGCGCGTCCGGAGCCTGTGCTCCACAACGGGAGAGGCCACAACAGTGAGAGGCCCGCGTACCGAAAAAAAAAAAAAAGATCACATAAATGCTAATCTGTGGCAAGAAAATATAGATTAGGTTGCAGTGCTTCACTTTTTTATATAATAGAAAAATTGTTTTTACATATTTAGGGAGTGGGAAGCAGGAGATATTTTTCCTAAGTATTTCATTTTTGTAACTTCCCAAATCCATATGCTCACAAAGGCACTACATTCTTTTATCTATTTATTACTTTAAATTTGTATGTTACCTTAAACTTTTAAAAATGTGAGGGAGGAAATCTGGTGGGAAAACGCAAGGAAAAGGCACATCACCCTATCTGACATTTTAAGCTCTCTCTTTAGACTCAATATGGTAAGAAATAAATTATAACTTCTGATAATGTATAATTATTGTCATGGGTTAAAAATGCAAGGTCTTACACCCCAATGTTCATAGCAGCACTATATACAATAGCCAAGACAGAAACAACCCAAGTGACCATCAACAGACAACTGGTTTAAGAAGATGTGGCATATATACAATGGAATATTATTGAGTCATAAAAAGGAACAAAATAATGCTATTTGCAGCTACATGAATGGACCTAGAGATTGCCATACTGAGTGAAGTAAGTCAGACAAGGAGAGACAAATATTACATGATATCACTTATATGTGGAATCTAAAAAAGAATACAAATGAATCTACTTACAAAACAGAAACAGACTCACAGACATAGAAAACAAATTTATGGTTACCAAAGGGGAGAGGGAGAGAGGCAGAGACACATTAGGAGTATGGGATTAACAGACACTACTATAACATAAAATAGGTAAGTAACAAGGATCTACAATATAGTACAGGGAGCTACATTCAATATTTTGTAATGACCTGAAAATTATAACTAAGTCACTTTAATGTACACCTGAAACTAGCACAAAATTGTAAATCAACTATACTTCACTTTAATAAAAACCACCAACAACAACAAAAATGCAATCGCTAATGTGGGCACCTTCGGTATTAAACAAAAAGAGTTCCTTTCCTTTTTATGCAAACAGGCAAAGTGAATTTGCAAAAGTGAAGCTGAGATTTGAGAGGATTTGGGGAATTAGGTAGAAGGACAGAGGGCAAATTGTGCAAGCTGCCTTACCAAAAAAGGTTTAGTTAGAATTTCATGCTCCTGGTTTGGGCAACTGGTTGTGTGTTGCTACCATTCCCCTAAAACAAAATACCAGAGAAGAGATAGTTGTAAAGAGATAAAATTAATTTTGTACATTCTACACTGAGGCATCTCTTGAACGTCAGCTATGCAAAGACGCTCAGTGGGAAAAGGTAAATATAATTTTAGGTATATATAAATTTACATAGAGGAGCAAGACAAATATAGAGATTTGGAAATCATCAATACATCATTACAGTTACTAAAATTTGAGTGAAATGGACTAGAAAGAGGTAAGAAGTGAAGAGAGCAAAACACGAAGAAAGGGCCCTTGGTAAACCATAATTTTTAGGAGTAAGTAAAAGAAAGGAAAACCTATAAAGGAGAACTAAGAAGGAACGTACAGGACATAAACTAAAGGAGAATGATGTTGTAGAAATCAAGAGAAGGAGGTTTTGGGAATTCCCTGGCGGTCCAGTGGTTAGGATACTGTGCTTTCACTGCCAGGGCCCAGGTTCAATCCCTGGTCAGGGAACTAAGATCCCACAAGTCGCGGCGTGGTGCTGCCCCCAAAAAAAATTTAAAAAAAAAAAGAGAGAGAGAGAGAGAGAAAGAGGTATCAAGAAAGAAGAAGAGGAGAATCAGAGAAAACTGTTCATTGGATCTGGCATAATAAAGATGATCAGAAACTCTAACAGAAGTGTCAGTGGAGCAGTAAGACAACAAGAAGTACAGGAAGTGGAGGGTAAATAAGAGGCAGAAAAGAAAACCAGAGGCTAGAAATGAATGGCGAGAATCCTGGAAGTAAAGTGGAAAGGGACTGAAGCTCTTGCTGACAGGTGAAAGTGAATCAGTTTGGTGCCAGTGAAGACATGGGGGCTGCAAGGTCAAGAAGTCATACAGTGGGAGGTTGCAGGGTATGTTCTCAGAAGTAAAGCAATTCTGGTCACAGGAGGGTCCAGCCTTATAAGAGGATGCTGAAGAAAGCTGGACGTGAAAGTCATCAAAATAAAGGAACCATAGAGGCAAGATCCAGAAAGGGTCGTTCACTAAGGTAAGGAACCTGAAAAGGGGAATAGCAGAATCTGGGATGAGAAGAAAATATGGAAGCTGTACCCATACCCTCCATGACTATGAAAGAACCACTAAAAAGTTGGGAGAACACAGCGACAAGGAAAAAACAAAGGTCATAATAAAAAAAATGCACCTCAAAGATATGGAGATGTAACGGTCTATAATTTATAAGGTCAGCAACACACCCCCAGACCTGTGGTATGTGGAGAACAGCGTGAAAATGGGCAGTTTTCATGGAAAAGATGTTCACATTACAGCTTGGTTCCTATTAAAATAAGCAGATGCAGTGAACTCTCTTCCCTGGTGGCACAGTGGTTAAGAATCCGCCTGCCAATGCAAGGGGACACAGGTTCGAGCCCTGGTCTGGGAAGATCCCACATGCCGGGAAGCAAGTAAGCCTGTACACCACAGCTACTGAGCCCGTGCTCTAGAGCCCGCAAGTCACAACTACTGAGCCCACGTGCCACAACTACTGAAGCCCGCGAGCCTAAAGCCCGTGCTCTGCAACAAGAGAAGCCATCGCAATGAGAAGCCTGCGCACCGCAATGAAGCAGCCCCCACTTGCTGCAACTAGAGAAAGCCCGCATGCAACAACGAAGACCCAACGCAGCCAATAAATAAATAAATTTATTTTTTTAGAAAAAGATTTAAAATAAGCAGATGCAGCATCATGGATGGACCTAGATATTGAGTGAAGTAAGACACAAAAAGACAAATATCATATGATATCGATTATATGTAGAATCTAAAACAAAGGGTACAAATGAATTACTTACAAAACAGAAGTAGAGTCATGGATGTAGAAAACAAACTTATGGTTACCAGGGGATAAGAGGGGGGAGGGATAAACTGGGAGACTGGGATTGACATATACACACTACTATATATAAAATGGATAACTAATAAGAAGCTGCTGTATAGCACAGGAAACTCTTCTCAATACTCTGTAATGGCCTATTTGGGAAATCTAAAAAAGAGTGGATATATGTATACGTATAACTGATTCACTTTGCTGTACATGGGAAACTAACAAAACGTTGTAACTCAACTGTACTCCAATAAAAATTTTAAAAAATAAAATAAAATAAGCAGATGCAGTGGACTCTCTTTGAAAAGTACTGAGTGTGTAAGAAAATGTATTTATGATGGTGCAGGAATTCCAGAAGATTCCAAAGAAAGTAGGGTTAGCAGAGAGGACAGTGTCTGCACAGTTAAATCAGCAGAGTGTGGGGATAAGACAAAGAGAATACAGATGAATGAACATATTCCCAGGAAAGGATATCACCAAACATTGCCGTGACTAGAAATATTGTTGTCAAAAGGAAAATCCTGCCTTTTTTCCCTAACTGAATTTTTTGTTAATAGTAAATTGATAGGCTTTGCTAGAATAGGAACCTTGGGACTTAGGGTGAAATTACTTGGCTTCAAGATTCTATAATGGAATTCTGCTTAAGTTTCTAGGAAGACAAGTGGAGAGAAATATACAGCCAGAGGAAAATAGTCAAGACAGCTACTAAAATAAAAATTGAGAAAAAAAAATTTTTAACCAGTAAGTAGTAGAGTTTACAATTTCTTCCACTATATCTCACCATAACAAACTATATAGTTTTCACAGGTCCTTCCCTTGATCTCTTAACTGCAGTATTTAATAAGTGCTCAGGGAAGAACAAAAGTCTCGTCGTCTGTGACTAATGAAAGAAAGAATTCCTCACCTTGGAGCTTGACTCTCCAAAGCACAATCACCATATTTTGTTAAAATAGACTCAAAACCTAGGAAACAAAAAACAGCAATAAACTTTCACTATCAAGATTCAACTTTTTTCAAAGCTACTTTATCTCACTCCCAAAGGCAGTAAGATTACTACCCTCATTTTATAGTTGAGGACTCTAAGACTACAGAGATTAAATAATTGCCCAAGACCACACAGTTACTAAGTACTATTTCAAGACTGAGTGGCTTTTTTGTTCTTTTCTTGGCCATGCCACGAGGCATGCGGGATCTTAGATCCCCAACCAGGGATTGAACCAGGGCCACTGGCAGTGGAAGCATGGAGTCCTAACCACTGGACCGCCAGGGAATTCCCAAGAGTGAGTGGCTTTTGAATATCTCAGCTTTTATAGTTCAATGTGAATGTGAATTAAATAGTATTTGAATGGGGATGAAATATGCAGGAAAACAAAAAACAGGAAAAAAAATAAAACATTTAAAACAAAAAGCTGCTGCCCTATTGTCTTGGGAGTAGTATGCCATAAATGTGATGATTTACTTGAAATAATAAAAACCTGACTATTATTCATTTACCTCATTAGCTTTTCCTAGCAGTCAAGGTCTATGTGTGATTTGTTCATCTTTTTCCTTTCTTTTTGTTGCTACCAGCACAGGGCAAAATAGAGACTTTACTAGCAAGCAAAAGCATTATCTTATTGTAAGCATTTTGAAATTTCATAAAAGCAGTAGCTTTTATTGTTATTGCTAAAACATGCACTGACATGTCAATTTCCTTGCTTTTTCTTCTTTGCTTTTGTTTTGCCAATGATATGCATGTATAATGATATAAGGAAAATACATAAGGAAAGTAAATATATATGATGAGACAAGGATGATACCCAAGGAATGTAGAAAAGACTAATATAGCACTCCCTAGGCAACCATGTTATAAACTTCTTTTTTACAATGATCTAAAATCTGCATAGTTATGGGCACCAATTAATAATAACTGTATCTAGAAACTGAAACATATTTCTAGAGTACAGTATGGAAATACACGTTAAAAGCTTTAAAATTGACATGGTAATACCACATTTAGGAATTTATTTTAGGAAAATCATCAGCAAGGCCTTAGAAATGCTTACAAATATTTAGAGACAAGAATGTGAAATAGCATGAAAGCAACCTACAGCCTAATAACAATATGAATTAGATAAATATGCTCACTCATATCATGGAATATTACACAATCATAAATAATCTCATTTCAGGAATCTACTTAAAGATACACTTCACTTAACAGATTTAATTAGATCTACTTAACAATATGTTAAGTGAAAATAGCAGTTGACAAAACTGTTTCTTTGAGAGGACAGACAGCAGAAGTAAGAAGAACTACAATCCTGCAGCCTGTGGAACAAAAACCACATTCACAGAAAGACAGACAAGATGAAAAGGCAGGGGCTATGTACCAGATGAAGGAACAAGATAAAACCCCAGAAAAAAAAACTAAATGAAGTGGAGGTAGGCAACCTTCAAGAAAAGGAATGCAGAATAATGATAGTGAAGATGATCCAGGACCTCAGAAAAAGAATGGAGGCAAAGATCGAAAAGATGCAAGAAATGTTTAATAAAGACCTAGAAGAATTAAAGAACAAACAGAGATGAACAATACAAAAACAGAGATGAACAATACAATATCTGAAATGAAAAATACACTAGAAAAATCAATAGCAGAATAACTGAGGCAGAAGAACGGATAAGTGATGTGGAAGACAGAATGGTGGAATTCACTGCTGCGGAACAGAATAAAGAAAAAAGAATGAAAAGAAAAGAAGACAGGCTAAGAGACCTCTGGGAAAACATTAAATGCAACAACATTTGCATTATAGGGGTCACAGAAGGAGAAGAGAGGGAGAAAGGAACCAAGAAAATATTTGAAGAGATAATAGTCGAAAACTTCCCTAACATGGGAAGGGAAATAGCCACCCAAGTCCAGGAAGTGCAGAGTCCCAGGCAGGATAAACCCAAGGAGAAACACGCCAAGACACATAGTAATCAAATTGACAAAAAATAAGGACAAAGAAAACTTACTGAAAGCAACAAGGAAAAAACAACAAATAATATAGAAGGGAACTCCCATAAGGTTAACAGCTGATTTCTCAGCAGAAACTCTAAAGCCAGAAGGGAGTGGCATGATATATTTAAAGTGATGAAAGGGAAAAACCTACAACCAATATTACTCTACCCAGCAAGGGTCTCATTCAGATTTGACGGAGAAACCAAACGCTCTACAGACAAGCAAAAGCTAAGAGAATTCAGCACCACCAAACCACTCTACAACAAATGCTAAAGGGACTTCTCTAAGTGGGAAACACAAGAGAAGAAAAGAACCTACAAAAACAAACCCAAAACAATTAAGAAAATGGTAATAGGAACATACGTATCAATAATTACCTTAAATATGAATGGATTAAATGCTCCAAGCAAAAGACACAGGCTTGCTGAATGGATACAAAAACAAGACCCATCTATATGCTGTCTACAAGAGACCCACTTCACACCTAGGGACACATACAGACTGAAAGTGAAGGGATGGAAAAAGATATTCCATGTAAATGGAAATCAAAAGAAAGCTGGAGTAGCAATACTCATATCAGATAAAATAGACTTTAAAATAAAGAATGTTACAAGAGACAAGGAAGGACACTACATAATGAAAATGAATCAATTCAAGAAGAAGATATAACAATTATAAATATATATGCACCCAACATAGGAGCACATCAATACATAAGGCAACTGCTAACAGCTATAAAAGTGGAAATCAACAGTAACACACTAATAGTGGGGGAATTTAACACCTCACTTACACCAATGGACAGATCACCCAAACAGAAAATTACTAAGGAAACACAAGCTTTAAATGACACAACAGACTAGATAGATTTAATTGATATTTATAGGACATTCCATCCAAAAACAGCAGATTACACTTTCTTCTCAAGTGCGCATGGAACATTCTCCAGGATAGATCACATCGTGGGACACAAATCAAGCCTCAGTGAATTTAAGAAAATTGAAATCATATCAAGCATCTTTTCTGATCACAACTCAATGAGATTAAAAATCAATTACAGGAAAAAAAACATAAAAACACAAACACATGGAGGCTAAACAATACGTTACGAAATAACCAAGAGAACACTGAAGAAATCAAAGAGGAAACCAAAGAATACCTAGAGACAAATGACAATGGAAACACGATGATCCAAAACCTATGGGATGCAGCAAAAGCAGTTCTAAGAAGGAAGTTTATAGCTATACAAGTCTACCTCAAGAAACAAGAAAAATCTCAAATAAACAACCTAAACTTACACCTAAAGGAACTAGAGAAAGAAGAACAAACAAAACCCAAAGTTAGCAGAAGGAAAGAAATCATAAAGATCAGAGCAGAAATAAATGAAATAGAAACAAAGAAAACAATAGCACAGATCAATAAAACTAAAAGCTGGTTCTTTGAGAAGATAAACAAAATTGATAAACCATTAGCCGGACTCATCAAGAAAAAGAGGGAGAGGACTCAAATCAATAAAATTAGAAATGAAAAAGGAGAAGTTAAATCAGACAGCACAGAAATACAAAGCATCCTAAGAGACTACTACAAGCAACTCTATGCCAATAAAATGGACAACCTGGAAGAAATGGACAAATTCTTAGAAAGGTATAACCTTCCAAGACTGAACCAGGAAGAAATAGAAAATATGAACAGACCAATCACAAGTAATGAAATTGAAACTGTGATTAAAAATCTTCCAACAAACAAAAGTCCAGGACCAGATGGCTTCACAGGTGAATTCTACCAAACATTTAAAGAAGAGCTAACACCCATCCTTCTCAAACTCTTCCAAAATGTTGCAGGGGAAGGAAAACTCCCAAACTCATTCTATGAGGCCACCATCACCCTGATACCAAAAGCAGACAAAGATACTACAAAAAACAGAAAATTACAGCCCAATATCACTGATGAATATAGATGCGAAATTCCTCAACAAAAGACTAGCAAGCAGAATCCAACAACACATCAAAAGGATCATACACCATGATCAAGTGGGATTTACCCCAGGGATGCAAGGATTCTTCAATATACGCAAAACAATGTGATACACCGTATTAACAAATTAAAGAATAAAAACCATATGGTCATCTTAATAGATGCAGAAAAAGCTTTTGACAAAATTCAACACCGATTTATGATGAAAACTCTCCAGAAAGTGGAATAGAGGGAACCTTCTTCAACATAATAAAGGCCATATACAACAAACCCACAGCAAACATCATTCTCAATGGTGAATAACTGAAAGCATTTCCTCTAAGATCAGGAACAAGACAAGGATTTCCACTCTCACCACTATTGTTCAAAATAGTTTTAGAAGTCCTAGCCATGACAATCAGAGAAGAAAAAGAAATAAAAGGAATATAAATTGGAAAAGAAGAAGTAAAACTGTCACTCTTTGCAAATGATATGATACTATACATAGAGCATCCTAAAGATGCTACCAGAAAACTACTAGAGCTAATAAATGAATTTGGTAAAGCTGCAGGATACAAAATTAATGCACAGAAATCCCTTGCATTCCTGTATACTAATGATGAAAAATCTGAGAGAGAAATTAAGGAAATGCTCCCATATACCATTGCAACAAAATAATAAAATACCTAGGAATAAATCTTCCTAAGGAGACAAAAGACCTGTCTGCAGAGAACTATAAGACACTGATGAAAGAAATTAATGATGATACCAACAGATGGAGAGACATACCATGTTCTTCGACTGGAAGAATCAATATTGTGAAAATGACTATAGTACCCAAAGCAATCTACAGATTCAATGCACTCCCTATCAAATTAACAGTGGCATTTTTTACAGAACCAGAACAAAAAAATCTTAAAATTTGTATGGAGACACAAAAGACCCTGGATAGCCGAAGCAGTTTTAAGGAAAAAAACAGAGCTGGATGAATCAGACTCCCTGACTTCAGAGTATACTATAAAGCTACAGTAATCAAGACAATATGGTACTGGCACAAAAAGAGAAATATAGATAAATGAAACAGGATAGAAAGCCCAGAGATAAACCCATGCACCTATGGTCAACTAATCTATGACAAAGGAGGCAAGTATATACAATGGAGACAAGACACTCTATTCAATAAGTGGTGCTGGGAAAACTGGACAGCTACATGTAAAAGAATGAAATTAGAACACCATACACAAAAATAAACTCAAAATGAGTTAAAGACCTAAATGTAAGGCCAGAAACTATCAAACTCTTAGAGGACAACATACGCAGAACACTTTATGACATAAATCACAGCAAGATCCTTTTTGACCCACCTCCTAGAGAAATGGAAATAAAACAAAAATAAACAAATGGGACCTAATGAAACTTCAAAGCTTTTGCACAGCAAAGGAAACCATAAACAAGACTAAAAGACAACCCTCAGAATGTGAGAAAATATTTGCAAATGAAGCAACTGACAAAGGATTAATCTCCAAAATTTACAAGCAGCTCATTCAGCTCAATATCAAAAAAACAAACAACCGAATCCAAAAATGGGCAGAAGATCTAAATAGACATTTCTCCAAAGAAGATATACAGACTGCCAACAACCAAGTGAAAGAATGCTCAACATCACTAATCATTAGAGAAATGCAAATCAAAACTACAATGAGATATCACCTCACACCGGTCAGAACGGCCATCATCAAAAAATCTAGAAACAATAAATGCTGGAGAGGGTGTGGAGAAAAGGGAACCCTCTTGCACTGCTGGTTGGAATGTAAATTGATACAGCCACTATGGAGAACAGTATGGAAGTTCCTTAAAAAACTAAAAATAGAACTACCATACGACCCAGCAATCCCACTACTGGGCATACACCCTGCCCAGGGAGATCAGCTCGGTGCTCTGTGACCACCTAGAGGTGTGGGATAGGGAGGGTGGGAGGGAGGGAGATGCAAGAGGGAAGAGATATGGGGACATATGTATATGTATAACCGATTCACTTTGTTATAAAGCAGAAACTGACACGCCATTGTAAAGCAATTATACTCCAATAAAGATGTTAAAAAAAAAAAAAAGATTGAAATTAGAACACTCCCTAACACCATACACAAAAATAAACTCAAAATGGGTTAGAGACCTGAATGTAAGACTGAACACTATAAAACTCTTAGAGGAAAACATAGGAAGAACACTCTTTGACATAAATCACAGCAAGATCTTTTTTGATCCACCTCCCAGAGTGATGGAAATTAAAACAAAAATAAACAAATGGGACCTAATGAAACTTAAGAGCTTTTGCAAAGCAAAGGAAACTACAAACAAGACGAAAAGACAACCCTCAGAATGGGAGAAAATATTTGCAAACGAATCAGTGGACAAAGAATTAATCTCCAAAATACATAAACAGCTCATGCAGCTCAATATCAAGAAAACAAACAACCCAATCCAAAAATGGTCCAAAGACCTAAATAGACATTTCTCCAAAGAAGATATACAGATGGCCAAGAAGCACATGAAAAGCCGCTCAGCATCATTAATTATTAAAGAAATGCAAATCAAAACTACAATGAGGTATCACCTTACACCAGTTAGAATGGGCATCATCAGAAAATCTACAAACAACAAATGCTGGAGAGGGTGTGGAGAAAAGGGAACCTCCTTGCACTGTTGGTGTAAATGTAAACTGATACAGCCACTATGCAGAACAATATGGAGGTTCCTTAAAAAACTAAAACTAGAATTACCATATGACCCAGCAATCGCACTACTGGGCATATACCCAGAGAAAACCGTAATTCATAAAGGCACATGCACCCCAAAGTTCATTGCAGCACTGTTTACAACAGCCAGTTCATGGAAGCAACCTAAATGCCCATCAACAGATGAATGGATAAAGAAGTGGTACATATATACAATGGAATATTACTCAGCCATAAAAAGGAACGAAATTGGGTCACTGTAGAGATGTGATGGATCTAGAGACTGTCATACAGAGTGAAGTAAGTCAGAAAGAGAAAAACAAATATCATATATTAACGCATCTATGTGGAACCTGGAAAAATGGTATAGATGAACCGCTTTGCAGGACAGAAATAGAGACACAGATGTAGAGAACTAATGTATGGACACCAAGGGGGGAAAGTGGCGGGGTAGGGGTGGTGGTGTGATGAATTGGGAGGTTGGGATAGACATATATACACTAATACGTATAAAAGGGATAACTAATTAGAACCTGCTGTATAAAAAATAAATTAAAAAAACAAAAAAAAACCTATCTTCTGGGGTAAAACTCCATTCATGTAAACAACATCCATTAAAGTCACTACAAATAAAATAAACAATATGTATACATAGATATGCAAATAGTCATTTTATGTATTCTTTGAACAATTTTACACATTAAAATGTACCAACTATATTAAAAAATGTTATAAAAAATACTATTTAGCATAGTATTTGTAGTCCAGAAATTACTGGGACTAAAGACCAAAGTTTGATTTTTTAAATAAAAGAATAAAATTATTTGAATGATCTATTATCAACTGAGTTTTCTAATAAGTTTAAACATAATAGTTTGCCTCATTTTTCTGTTCTAAAACTAAAACTAGCTATCACTGGGGTGTCTACACAATCCAAAGACAACCTCTCTGAAAACAGCCACATCTTCTCAATCTAAGAAGTTGCCCCTCCCTTATAAAAGTATGAATAGGTATGTTTGTGACATTTATTATATTCATTGACACATTATATTTCGCTATCACTGCATATCCCTGATATTCTTGGATCTCTATGGGTGTTTTGAAAATATCTAACTTTCCCTTTTATTCATTGTGTCAGTTATTGAATCGATAGCGTATCATATTCATGTCATTTCATTAAAAGAAGGCTTTAGGCATATAAATAGTTAAATCAATTTTTACTAAGCATTACCTAGGATGTGCTCCTACAAACCTTCTAAAAGACATTTTTTAAATAAAAGAAATGGCTTTCCTCTGGCTTTCCTCATTCCTATACCAGAGAAAACATTTTTGTAGCCACTGTTGTTTTAAAAACAGCATGGCCCGCTAGACTTTGGGAAATCACCAAAATGTTAAAGAAGATATTAAAAGGAATAAGGCTAAGTGCACTACTACTTTTCAAGCATTACCTGATCAGTTATGGTCCCTCCTTCTCATAATTCATCTTAAATATGCCAGATCAGCAAAATTATAAAAGGAACTATATAAAAATTCCACACCTGTCATACGTGATCAAGAGATGCCTGCTACTGCCAGACCCCAGATTTATTAATGAGCAGAACATATTATAATTGTCAGATGACTTGTTACAAGAAAGAGATAAAGTGCTGTAGTCACTGGGATGCAGGCCAGGTTTTAGAAGATGTCCCTGTCCCCCTCCTCCCCCCATCTCCTTGCTGTAGACCTGAAATGAACTAAGGCCGGGAACTCCTCATCATGTCAAGGCTAAGCCAGGCCACTCAGGCCCTCAGGAAGCCCGAGGTCAGCGGCATGATCCGGACCATCGGCCCGGGCCCCCGCCAGGCCCCGTCCTGGGTCAGCAAGGCATTTCTGTCAACCAGTTCTGTAAGGAGTTCAACGAGAAGACCAAGGACATCAAAGAAGGCGTTTCTCTGCCTACCAAGATTTTTGTGAAGCCTGACAGGGCATTTGAAATCAAAACTGGCCAACCCACTGTTTCCTACTTCCTGAAGGCAGCTTCTGGGATTGAGAAGGGGGCCCCACACACAGAGAAAGAAGTGGCAGGCCTGGTGCCACTGAAGCACGTGTAGGAGATCGCCGGTGTCAAAGCTCAGGATAACACCTTTGCCCTGCAGGACGTGCCCCATCCTCTGTTGTCCACTCCGTCATTGGATCTGCCGGTTCCCTGGGCATTTATGTGGTGAAGGACCTCCGTTCTGAAGAGCTGGCAGCTTTCCAGAAGGAGCGAGCCCTGTTCCTGGCTGCTCAGAAAGAGGCAGATTTGGCAGCCCAGGCAGAAGCTGTCAAGAAGTGACCCCTGTCCCCCACCCTCCAGGATTTTGAAGGGGGCCAGTTGGGAAGGCGGGGCCAGTGGGGAGGAAGGGAGGTCACATCAACCTGACCTCTCCCTGGCAGAGTTCAGCCCACCTGTTTCCCCATAACCTGGCAGGACCTTCAGTCTCTCCACTGCTCTTCCAGATAATGTAGGATGTGCTTTTTCAGGTAAAGAATGACTTTTCAGTGAGGGGGGTTGGTGTGGCTGGTCTACATTAAAATTTTAGATAAAACAAACTTCCTGCTTCTAAATTGATATTTTGAGTAATAACACCTGGCAGTAAGGAAGCATTCACCTCAGCTACACCTCATTTATCTATATTATAGATATAGATATAGATCTATCTATCCATATATCTGTATGCCCTTCCTTATTATCTACTATCAGCACCAAAAATACCAAAACTTCCTCAACACCTATATGATTAAATGTTGATTCTGTGAAAAGAAGCTTTGCACTCTCAAGACCTGTTAACTACCATAACATAGGGATGATTTACAGTGGCTCGGAATTTTCCAAAGGGTCCAGTTACAAGTTAGTGCAGTGTTTATAACATTATAATTGTTTTGTTTGTTTTGTTTTGTTCTTTTGGCCGCACTGCGCAGCGTGCAGTATCTTAATTCGGGACCAGGGATCGAACCCGTACCCCCTGTAGTGGAAGTGCAGAGTCTTAACCCTGGACCGCCAGGGAAGTGCTTATAACGTTATAATTTTCATAAGGGAATTTAAGAACCTTCCCATATTGGACCTTTCTGTTTATTAAGAGAAGACTTAGGATACCTGCTGAGATTACGATTTCCTCTGAGAACTGCTCAGAAATGAAGGCAAACAATCAAACAGTTAAAGAATTACACTTAGGGCTTCCCTGGTGGCGCAGTGGTTGAGAGTCTGCCTGACGATGCAGGGGACACGGGTTCGTGCCCCGGTCCGGGAAGGTCCCACATGCCGCAGAGCGGCTGGGCCTGTGAGCCATGGCTGCTGAGCCTGCGTGTCTGGAGCCTGTGCTCCGCAACGGGAGAGGCCACAACAGTGAGAGGCCCGCGTACCGCAAAAAAAAAAAAAAAAAAAGAATTAGAGTTAGAATTACACTTAGAATTGGAATTATGGGTTCCCTACCCCAATAGCCATATCACTTGCCTAACCTCCATCCCTCCTCACCCACCCACCAACACACACATAGATTTTTTTTTTCCCCATAAACAAACCTGATTTTTGCACACCTTGAAGTGGCAAAGTTCTTCAGAGGAGGCTGGGTCCACCTCCAGCCCCCGAGGTCTCATTGCTCTGGCCATGGTTTGGTTTGGGCACAGCACAAAGCAACTCCAGCCAACAGCACATGAGAGCATATCTGTCAGGATGCCTCTGGCAACGCTTTTCTCACTTTAAAGAAGGGCTTAATACAAGGACAATTCTTTTCTCTACCTCTTGACTTTGTCACTGGAACCAGAGGAGCCATTCAGGGACCAAGGGGACAAGCTCCAGGACACAGAGATAAGAGTAACACATGTCAATGGAAGCCATGGAGAAAACAGATATATCCTGGAGTCTAAAGTCAACCCTGAAACTATAGTAGTTCCAGACATCTTGTTTTATTGAGTGTATCTTAGCTGGGATTTTTAGGATTTGCCACAGAGAGAATAGAGACTTTCTGCTATTGTGTCAGGCATTTAAATTCTCTTTAGTTGAAGAAACAGACTCACAGACATAGAAAACAAACCTATGGTTACCAAAGGGGAGAGTGGGGTGGGGGAGGGGTAAATTAAGAGGTTGGGATTAACATATACACACTACTATATATAAAATATGTAACCAACAAGGACCTACTATAGCACAGGGAACTCTACTTAATATCTTGTAATAACCTATAATGGAAGAGAATCTGAAGAAGAATAGATATATACATATGTATAACTGAATTGCTATGCTGTACACATGAAATTAACATGATATAGTAAATGAAATATACTTCAATAAAAAAATAGAAGAAAAAAATAAAAAAAAATTATCTTTAGTTGAGTTTCTGCCTATAAAATGCAACATGAGATTGGTTTACCTTTCCATACATGTTGTGAAGAATACAAAACCAATAAATTTTAAAAGGATTAAATACAATATAATAGCTGTTATGTATTAATGCACATAATATTGTCACATAATTCTTTTTCCCCTGTGCTAGCTCCACAATTTGCTCATACTTATTTTTATGTAGTATGATATATAATAATTGCTTGTTTATTTGTCCTTCTCTCCTTTCTAAGATATATGAAGGTGGGAACACCTTATTCTTTGTTTTCAGAGGCTTAGCACAGACCACAATTCACGGTCAGGCCTTAACTATCCCTTGTTGAATTGAATTCAATTTTATCAATAATGAAAATGAATATGTTAAAGAGTACCTTCCTTGGATGTTCTGCAAGACATAATTAGATACTAGAGATTTTGCTACCTAGAATTTATAACCCCAGTGAATAATATCAAGTTGCATTGCACAAACATGACAAACACTAACCCAAATTGATCCTCTTTTCATATTTCCTCTCATTTCACAATGTTGATATTCTTCACCCAATCCATTTTCACATTTGTTAATGACACTTCCAAAGTATTTTATTGAATTTTTTTTTTTTTGGCCATTTTCACTATCACTGCTCTACCTCTTTTATCCCATTAAACTAGCTTAATGAATTTCCTACTCTTCCAGTAGTTTCTAAAGCTACAATTTTAATCACACAACTTCCTTATTCAAAACCTTTCAACAATTCCCCACAGTCTACAGAAAAAAAAAAAAAAATCACACTCTTCAACTTGGCAATATAAGTTCTCCTACAGTCTTCCCCCAAACTACTGATATCCATTATTGATCCACAAGTATCTTATACTATGTCCCATCTAGTCTACTTACTGCATCTTTTCCTAGAACATGCCCCATGGAAGACCCACCATACCTTTGGGCTAGCCATTACTACTTTATGTCTAATACATGAATCCTAATATATAAAATTTACTTTCTAAAACTCTCCAAGAAGCTCTTTCTAATACTCCCATAATACTGTCCCTTGTACCATGTTCTACTTTATGGGAGTTATTTTGCATGTCTTATATCTCCCACACAATATAAGCTCAAGGATGGTATGAGCGTGGGATTGTATCATTCAAGTACCTCATATACATCATCCTAACTCATATGGTAGCAGGCATAAGTTTAATGTGAACACAATTTGAGATGCACAGAGGAACTTCCCCTCACTTTATTATACGGGTTTACTAAAAGGAGATATTTCTTGGAATATGTAGTAGAAGTTACAGAATAAGCAAGTCAGAGCAACTTTATAATGAACATTTTAACTAGTCTTTTTTCTAAAAACACATTTAATTATATATTTCTGTAAGTGACTAGAGTATGTTTCTCTCCTACCTGCCATGTGGTAAAGAGATGTATTATAAGCTTCTTTCTGATACTGAAGAGGAGAATGAAGTGAAATCAAAAGTGTTCATTCCATTGGACAAAAACAGCAGGTAAAGATCTGACTCGGTAAATAGAATAATAATTGGAATATACACGTTTTGGAAGAATGCGCCTCCTTCTATTCAAAGACTTGGAACATGTTTAGATAACTGTCACTGATATATTTCACATAGTTTTTATTCCTCTAGAAAATCATTCTATTCACACTAACACTGCAAAATTTAACATACTCAACTATTATAAGCACCGTTCCTCAATAAAAAAAAAAACCCTGTTTTTTACAGTATTTAAGACCAAAAGAATTCCTTCTGTTCATCCCAATTATATAAGTATTACTACCACCACTACCTATCTGATCTTTTCAACACCTCCACAAGTCTCTTGGACAAAGGCACTGCTGGCTGTCAAGCAGACTGATGGCTTTCACTGAGCAGCCCTATATGTAAAATTCAGAATTCACTTTAACAGTCATTTGAACTGTCACTGTATGAATTATGGACTGAAGCACATTCTGCTTTGCCATTTCAAAAGGAAAGCTTCTTGTGAATATTAAACTAGAAGTGGGAACGGCATTTTCAAGTCAAATGATTTAAACTACATACCTGGGTTTAGAAGGAGCTTTAAAAAACTATTTTGTTTCCATGGAGAAAAACATCTCAAATTCAAATGATCTTGTACTTTTATTATAATAATGTATATATGTATGTATGTGGTGCACATATATATTCATAGCTGTGACTTTTTTTTCTTTTAAAAATATCTTCCTTATATTACAGAATTAAAATTCTTGGAACCTTTGTGTAAACCACGTGTGTTAAATAATATAGGAAGATCCAAAATGAATTGAAGACATGACTTTTTCCCTAGAAAGTTATATGTTATACCTGAAATAACATGTCAGTAATTATAAAACAACATCATGATATGTAAAATATATTGAATAGCCTGAGTGATTTCAAAGATTTCATTAGTAACTCTGGCTCTGTGTTTGATTTTGGGTCCAATCATGAAGCAGGGGGATGACATGAACAGGAAGAGATGCCAGGAAGCCTCAGAACGTGGTGTGATACCAGCAAAGGCAATGAAGTGGATATCAGCATGGGAGGAGGGGAGTGATTTCTGTGAGTAACTACAATGACTAAATTTCAAAAAGCAGTTTAGGAAAAATTAATGAAGATATTATGTGCTCATAGACTGGAAGAATTAATATTGTTAAAATGTCCATACTACCCAAGGTAATCTAGAGATTCAATGCAATCCCTATCAAGATTCCAATGGTTTTTTTTCACAGAAATAGAACAAACAACCCTAAAATGTATATGGAATCATAAAAGACCCCAAATAGGCAAAGCAATCTTGAGAAATAAGAACAAAGCTGGAGGCAACATGCTCTCTGATGCCAAACTATATTACAAAGCTATAGTAATCAAAGCAGTAAGGTATTAGTATAAAAACAGACACTAGATCGATGGAACAGAATAGGGAACCCAAAAATAAATCCATGCATATATGTTCGATTAGTTTACAACAAAGGAGGCAAGAATATACAATTAGGGCAAGGACAGTCTCTTCAATAAATGGTGTTGGGAAAATTAGGCAGCCACGTTGAAAAGAATGAAACTGGACAACGATATTACACCACGCAAATAATTAACTCAAAGTGGATTAAAGACTTAAACATAAGACCTGAAACTCCTAGAAGAAACCATAGGCAGTAAGGTCTTGACATAGGCCTTGGTGATCATTTTGAATCTGACACCAAAAGCAAAAGCAACAAAAGCAAAACTAAACAAGTGGGACTACTTCAAACTAAAAAGCTACACAGGAAAGGAAACCATCAACAAAAAGGCTGCCTACCAAATAGGAGAAAATATTTGCAACTGATAAATCTGATAAGGGGCTGATATCCAAAATATATAAAGAATTCATACAACTCAATAGCAAAAAAGCAAGCAATCTGATTTTAAAAATGGGCAGAAAATCTGAATAGACTTTTTTTTTTTTTTTTGCGGTATGCGGGCCTCTCACTGTTGTGGCCTCTCCCGTTGTAGAGCACAGGCTCCGGATGCGCAGGCTCAGCGGCCATGGCTCATGGGCCCAGCCGCTCCGCAGCATGTGGGATCTTCCCGGACCAGGGCACAAATCCATGTCCCCTGCAACGGCAGGCGGACTCTCAACCACTGCGCCACCAGGGAAGCCCTGAATAGACATTTTTTTCAAAAAGACATACAGACGGCCAAAAGGCCAAGGAAAAATGCTTAGCATCATTAATCATTAGGAAAAAGTTAAACAAAACCACAGTGAGTGGGGTGGTGGTGGTGGTGGTGGGATGAATTGGGAGATGGGATTGACATGTATATACTAATATGTATAAAATAGATAACTAATAAGGACCTGCTGTATAAAAAATAAAATAAAATAAAATTCAAAAAAAAAAATCAAACCACAGTGAGATATCACTTCACACCTGTCAGAATGGCTATTATCAAAATAACAAATAACAACTGTTGGAGAGGTTTTGAAGAAAAGGGAACCCTCGTGCACTGCTGATGGGAATGTAAATTGGTGCAGTCCCATGGAAAACACTATAAAATTCTTCAAAAAATTAAAAATAGAACTATGATATGATCCAGCACTTCCACTTGTGGGTATTTATCTGAAAACAAGAAAACACTAACTCAAAGGATATATGCAACCCCATGTTCATAGCAATATTATTTATAATAGCCAAGATATAGAAACAACCTAGGAGTCCCCTGATGGATGAATGAATAAAGAAAGTGCAACAAATATATATGTGTGTGTGTGTATATATACATATATATTTCAGCTAAAAAAAAAAATGAAATCTTGCCATTTGTTACAAATGGTGTTGGGAAAATTGGGGAGCCACACTGAAAAGAATGAAAATGGACAACGATATTACACCATGCAAAAAGTTAACTCAAAGTGGATTAAAGACTTAAACATAAGACCTAAAACTATAAAACTCCTAGAAGAAAACATAGGCGGTAAGGTCCTTGACATAGGCTTTGGTGATCATTTTGTATCTGACACCAAAATGGTGTCAGATGGACCTTGAGGGCATTCTGCTAAATGAAATAAGTCAGACAGAGAAAGACAAATAAAATATGATCTCTCTTTCATGTGGAATCTAAAAAAATAATAAGTTTTTTAAAAAAGAAAAAGCTCATAGATACAAAGAATAGATTGGTGGTTGCAGAGGGTGGGAGAGGGAGTAGGAGAAATGGGTGAATTGTTTGTTTTAGTTTAAATAAATTGATTTATTTAAAAGAAAAAACTGGGCCTGCAGTTTGAAGACATTGAAAATGTGTTTCCAGGAAAAAAAAATTAATGGAGGAGTCAGTTAATGAAGAACATTGAATACTGGGCTGAGCATTTTAAATTTTACATAATAAGCATCAGTGACATGAATATTATGTTAAAATTATGTTAAGAAGATTCTGATGAAAATGCTTAAGTTGAATGAGACTTGAGCTGGCCATGGAGATTATTGGAGGTGGGGTGCAAAGAACAGGCTTAGAACAATGAAGCATGCTAGCAAGAGCTATATTAATTTAAATAAGAAGGAATGAAATGTTACCGATAAAGAATAGATGGAGATCAAGAACTAACTAAAAAAAAAAAAAAAGCACTAATTTAAAAAGCAAGCTGAAAAATAATACAAAACTATGGTGAGTTTTGAAATGCAGAATTCTGGAGGATTATAATGATATTGGTGATGGTGGATAAACTGAAAAAATATTCTAGTTTGAGGTTATTTGTATCAATTAATTAGCAACCAGAAGTCTGCTATAAAAACTATGTGCTTAATATATATTTCTATGTATATGAAGATATATAGGGCTATATAAATAACTAAATTCAGGATATTTACAAAGTCTTTATATAATGTTAAATTGTATGATATGTACTTTAGGTATTTGTGGGAAAATAAATGAATTAATCTAACCTTTGTGAGGAGGTGAGAATAACTACAATTCAGTCTTGTGTTTTGGTTAGAATCTTCGTAGATTCTCCATGAAGTGAGTCATCCTACCTACTACTGAGTACATTTATACTTCCGGTTCACAACGAAGAATATAACCCTAAACTCTTTGCATTCTTAATTATTAATCAAAACCATCTATATAAAAAACGTTTTTAAGGAAGATTACATGACAGACTCAGTAACCTCAGGAGTTTTTTTTTTTTGTCCTAAAATATGTATCTGAAATACATGTATGTGTGTCCTGTAGATCTACTTTAAGTGAATAATTCTTTCTAGTTATATCAGCACCTGACAGTGAGATGTCACAAAAGTCTTATGAAATTTGCTCTTCTTTTATGACAGGAAAGTGGGTGAGGATATTGTACACTAACCAAGATCCACGGGACCAATGTCCTTTCAATTTGAACACCAAGAAAAGCTGTATTTCTCCTGAACTGCTGGTTTATTTCTCATCTTATGTGACCAATCATGTCTTTGCTCTAACTCTGTGGTCCATCTCTGGTAACTACATAGGAACTCATGGAATTCATATCGTGTACCAACTCTACACCTGATTCATTTTCACCCCCTTATTATATTTTTCTTCAGCTGTTTTTTTTCTATTTATGCTATTGCACATAGTTATGTGAACCACTGCAAATCTTTTTTGGAACAGGTGAAACATACTAATAGGTACACCTAAATGTTAAGGCCTCCATCAAGTAATTTGACATTACCACATTTAGATGTCATAACATCTCTGCAAGAGGATTTTCATGATCACCAGCACAATTACTGAGAAAAATGAATTTCAGGTGGGTACAAATACCTTAAGGAGTAGAAGTATAAGTAGAAAATCCCAAAGTTCTACTGAGAAACATAAAAAAAAAAAACCTAGCCATATCAAAAGAAAGGTAATTGTTGTGAATTGTTGTGACTCCTGGGATATCGATTACCTTTAGCCTATTTCTACTATAAATAAATAAATATTTAAATAAACAAAATCTCTGCTTTGTTTGTTTCACTAATTTCCTATTTCAATCCACTTTATTTAGACTGTCAAAAGAACAATGCTCTATATGGAGAGAGGAAAAATTATTTTCTCCCAGAAAATATTACCAACTTCAAAAATTCCATAACTTTTCTCGAGTTACTCATTGTGATGCTAGCTTAAAGGGATGCAGATGCTATGTGATTCTTTTACCCTTCCAAAGCATTCACATTTCTTTGTGTTTTGTTCCTTCTGTTATTTCACAGCATTAAATCACATCTGTTTAGTTGTAAACATAGGGGGTAGGCATAATAATTAGATTATGGTTCTAGCTCTCAGGATTATGTAATTTGGAACAAGTCATGAATTTCTGTACCTCAGGACATTCATCCTGTAAGAAGGGGAGGATACCAGATTCCTCAGAGCTGGTGTGAAGATTCAGTGAAATAATACATGGGACATGCATAGAACAATGTGTGGCGTTCTATACCTTCTTCAATATCATCACCTATTTTCACTTCATCTTCTGTATTTTCAGTAAAGAGGTGGAAGAGCACAGGAACTCTTGTGGAGAGATAGGCAAGAAATAGAAACATCATACAAAAGCTTCCATCTACAATTTGCCAGTGTCATCATCCCATGGTGTGGTCGTGACTAAAGTCATTGCCATCACTCCTGACTGGAACTTGTGCAGCTTACTAATCACCAGATCCAATTCCTAGCGGATGGAGTGGTATTTCAATTTTTGACAGACCTGACACAGCAGGCTGTCCATTATTAAACCACACATCTGGTCCCTCTTGTTAATAACTGGTTGTTTGCAAAATGTGGACAATCTGCAAGTCTTCCCACAGGGAGTTAAATGAGGTTGAAATGTGTTAACCCACTTTTATCCCTATTCACACAGTGATTTACAAGATGGGCTAAGTGTGCCCCCGTAATAATTCATCATTCTGTTTCTGTGCAAGGTCCACTGCAAGACAGCCAAGAACAAGCTGTCCTTTAGTCCTTAGATTCACTGGTTTTTGGCTTTGTGTGCAAAGTCCATTTCTTGCACATACATAGTGTGAAAAGTAGAAATAATACAACTCTGAGTTTAAGAAAGGCGCACACAGAGGGAAATGATTCTCACTCTTTAAAGCCGTGGCGTAATGGCAGCAGTGCTGAGAAGACTAAAGCACAGTCCAAAGAGAGGCCCGGTTACGAGTCTGAACAGGAAAGGGGTCCAAGAGTTGAGACTTGCTGTCAGGCAACAGTGCCCTACAGACCAGCCAAGCTTGGCAGCCTGGGTTTCTGTTTCTACTTCCCTTCACTGCTTCTATTTGTCAAAAAAAGACAAAGATAAATATGATCAATCCAAGACAAAATCGGGGAGAGAAATCTCACTGCCCCCGGTCACCCTTTTCCGCGGATCCTCTTCTCAGTTTCCGCAGGAGTATTTCCCCCCTACTCCTTTCAGGTGACTAGGACTTTCCAGCCTCTACCGAATCCCTTTCCCAACTCCAAACCCATCCCCACTTCCCAGCCAAAGAGGACAGGTAAATCTAATACCACTGGAGCACTCAGCTTACACAAATGATTTACTCTTCTGAGTATGTGCAGTGGTTCTTCCTTCCCTTGAAATTATACTACATCTCAGATTCTCCTTAAGAGAATCTAGTTCTGACTATTGAGGAATCAAGGTCAGATATTTTGAATTCACTCTTCTGCTTCCAGATGATCAGATATGAAGGACCCAATGCCATTCTTACAGTGCTTTCTTGCCTTCACAACACCTGGGTTTTTATTTATCTTCTGCAAGCACGTACATGGTCACTCTTGCACATGAGAGATATGCAATCAAATATCACAGCGGCTCAGGGTCATGCAATACCCAGACACTGTAACAAATTATGAGGCCTAACATACACGAACAAAGATTTGGGTTGGAGCGATGGAGGAACCTAAGGAACCACAGCCTATGCTCTGTAACACATGAGTATAACAAAACAACAGTGACATAATACAGAATATTAGAAAAGTTATCAAGATTAATGATTGTTGTAGGCGAAAGAAAACTAATAATGTGATTTGGCTGGCAAAGTAAAGCTCATGATTGCAAAATGTGGCAAATTTAGTGCTCGCTTCCGCAGCACATATACTAAAATGTGGCAAATTTCTTCATTTCTACGTTAATTAGAATCGAAGTACAATAATCATTATAAATGTGTATTAGGTATAAATATTTAATACGGATTATATTAAACGTTTGACAGATTAACAATGTTCTATATTTTATTGAATTGCAAGGGTAAAATATCTATGCTCAGTCTTTATAATTTGTTCATAAAGTTTGGTCATTTGCTTACAGCTTTAAAAACCTTACATACCACCACCATGACTACCAGAAAGAAGTTTCTGGCTCAGCTTAACTTTATCCACTCTACTTGGGCGGTACACTCAGTATGAAAGGGGACTCCCGCCCACCACCCGCTTCTCTCACATCCTAGTTTTTACTACTCCACAAGCCAGTTTGAATTTGTACTGAGGCTGAGATTTTCTCAGTGCTACAGATGCACCTTTTTCTTTTTACTCTGTTCTCCAAGTAGTTTTCTCTTAAATTGCAACTTGATTGCTGTCTAATTATTAAGATACTTGTGAAAAAAAAAATCATGACCTATTAAAAAAAAATCCCATATCCAGTCAAAAATTGTCAAAGAGTAAAAGTAATTGTCCTTCTGGATTATTACCTATTGTTTTGATTACTTTTACAGAGAAATTTTAAATTAGCAACTTAAGACTCAGGAGAAGCATTAGTTTAAAGACATCTTGATTGAAGGTATTAAATACAGCTCAGAAAAGGCCACCCTTATTAAATTTCAAACTATAAATATACAAAGCTACTGGTTAAATTTCACTGTAAAAAGTATTTCTTCTTGTTTCATCTTCTAAAGGCAACTTAGACAAGCATGGCACATAAGACAACATTGGCAACACATAAATACACTAATAAAAACAGATGAGCCATCAATGACAAAATGATATATAAACGATAAACAAGAGCATGATTTTTTTTGCTTTTTTTTTGGGGGGGGTATAGTTCTTTTACAATGTTGTGTTAGTTTCTACTGTCCAGCAAAGTGAAGTAGAGTTCCCTGTGTTATACAGCAGGTTCTCATTACTTACCTATTTTATACATATTAGTGCATATATGTATAATCTCCCGATTCATCCCCCCCCCTTTCCCCCCTTGGTGTCCATACGTTTGTTCTCTACATCTGTGTCTCTATTTCTGCCTTGCAAACCGGTTCATCTGTACCATTTTTCTAGATTCCACATATATGGGTTAATATACGATATTTGTTTTTCTCTTTTTGACTTACTTCACTTTGTATGACAGTCTCTAGGTCCACCCACATCTCTACAAGAGCACGATTTGAAAAAGCCAATAAAAGTATCGCATTCACTATTAACCTAGCTACAGGTACACGTGATGACTAAAGATATTGTTACTTTTTATTTGGTACCAATAATGAAGACCAAAATAAGCTTTCATTTGTATTACTTCTCTTACTACCTTTCAAATCTATTTTTGCAGAAGTTGAGTTACATTACTAACAGAGAAGGAAAAAAGTATGCTAATTCTGATAAAACAATAAGTTAGCTGAAATCATTTTCTTGGTCATCCATCTGGATTTATGTCTTTCTACCCATCCTCTAGACTAACTTGAAGCTGCAGTGGAGAAGCTGTTTAGTAGAAAGTTTAATCTCCTTAAAATGTCACATACCTTATGTGGAAAATGAAATTGCTACATTCCAACTTCCTTCACCCAAGATTTATTGTACATAGAGGTATCTTGAGAAAAGTGTAATACTCACAGAAGAGGTATTACAAATAAGTAACCATATACAAAAAGTGGATATATAAGAGTGGTTAAATGGAATCAAACTTTAAATTCCAATAAATTTGAAACGCCGTATTTCAATTTTATTAATAAGAGTAGGTAAAAAGAAAAAATCCATGTTTTTATATAAAATATGAATGTCTGAATTATTGGTAACTATTGAAAAATAATAATTATTACACTATCTTTTTCTCTGCATTTTATATATTATATATATATATATATATATGTATGTAAAGTCAATTTTTGCACCATTACCTACTTCACCAGTAGGTAATTTTTTATTGCCTTATTCAAGGAGATTTCTCTTAATATAATAGTGCTAAAAGACACCGAATAGTCTGGGTTTTCTGATAATAAGTGCTTAAATCATTTTTATAGATATTGCATATGCATGGTTGGTTCCACTATATAATTAAACAGTAAAAATAACATTTCGTTCTTTTTAATAACAATTAAAATATTTTAAAAGTATATTTACTGACCTGAACATAAAAACTTAGAATAAGAACTTTATATTAAATGGCTACTTTTCAAAATAATATATAATTTAATAAGAAAGATAAAATTGGTAACACATAAATGTGCCAGATGCCAATCCAAAACCCATTTTCCCAATTCAATTTGATTATATAAAGTCATATTACATATTTTCATTGTATGATATCTAAACTTACACATACTCCAAAAGCTATCCAACATTCTCCCCATTTTATAAATACTTCTTAAACTATTAATCGATTGAACTGTACCCTTTGTTCAATCTCTTTTATGTTTTCAATTACTACAATGCACTAGGTGACTTGCTTGCATTACTTTTAAATTCCACCTACAAAATATGAAAGATATACTTAAAATTACTGGAGTTGCAACACCTGACCAAATATCTGAAAACTAGAATAATGTTAATTAAATAAATGGCCTGCTCCGATATGACTGCAACTGAGAATTGTCCATTAACAGTAATTTATCCACAGCTGTGATAATTTATCCACATCAAGTGCATTGTGTTCCAAACTTTAAAATTACTGAGTCATGATGAAGGATGAGAAGGGCTTGTCCTAACTGCCTAAAGGCATTTAAAACCTGAAATTTACCAATCTTTAACTGTAAGAGAATATTCTAAATTTTTATTGCTTTATGAATCTTAGAAACATTAAAATAGAAAAAAAAAAGTATTTTAACACTACAACAATTTTACATATTACAGAATGGCTCCCATATAAGATCAGTTAAATTCTGTCTCTATTCATATTGGTTTCAATCATAGAGTAACTTTGATGATATTAAGTATTCTAAATATTAAATTCAAAGTATATTAAGATTTTGAGCCATCTCTAATATATTGATTTTAGCTACTGTATTTTCAAGCCAACACTGAATATCCTATCTACAAATGCTGGATGCTCTTCTTGACAGTCTTAAAACAGAAATTCTGCAAGGATATCATCATAACATAAGCAATACTTTCAACATTCTGGGGGAAAATTCACCTCTAATTATATCTGTGAACACCTCCTGATCAAGCCCTGTTTCATTTTCTTTCTTATATTCTTCCCAAAGCCTAACTTAGTGAGTCCCTCAGATGTAGCATGTATTCAAATATTAGCTGATTGGATAAATGACCATTAAAGAAATATTATACAAACCATTTAAATTAGATTTTTGTGTTCTATTCAGGAGGCCAAAAAAGTAAACACGCATTATATATACAACAGACATCCCTAAGGCATAAGCAGTGTTGTCATTTAGCAACTCTCAAACTTATTCATGGCCTCCCAGAACTAACGTTATTCCTGTGCTAAATTATCTTCACTGCTCTAACTCTTTTCCCTTCCGTGCTACTTAGAACAGGATACCAGAATGCAAATAAGGGAGAGGTAATTATGTAAGGACGCACTGACCTATACGTTACATAGTCATTCCATATATTTCACATAGAATACAGATCTATCACATATACATTATACATATACATACATATTGCATGTATTTTAAGTGTGTGTCTGTTTCCCTACCAAAAGGTGATACAACATAAACGCAAGTGAATTATCCAAGGCTAGTTCACAGACAATCTACGGTGTGGAGTACACACTTCCTGTATCCTGATAGACCCACCAATATTCCCTCTGTAACAATACCCCTTCACACATCAGTGATATGCCTCACTCATTTTCACATGCCAGTCCAACATATCCTACTAAGATTGAATTTAAAATTCTTAAAATGAAGGGCAGGGTAGAAAGTGTCTACTTTCCTATCATCTAATTCCCCCGTCATTTCTAGGATGTGACTCTAGATGGGGAAGGTACCCAGCCTGATCCAGATTCCCCCAGAAGAAGACCTTGAGTTAAGGATCAAAGCCTAAATAGCGTATTTGGGAAATGATACAGAAAATACCAGTTAGGGAGAGGGGGAAGGAAGCCAATAAACTCGCAATACCGAGCCAGTTATCACCGTGAGCCAACTAGAGCTGAGTCCCATTGGACACAGTGTAGAGAACATGCTCCAGAATGGTCCCAACCAAGGAACTAGGAGGCTAAGGTATTTGTCTAACAAATCCGTATTTACTCAGTGGCCTTGCTCTCCAAGAGACCCTGGTGTGCACCTGAGGCCAGGAGAAAACAAACAAAAAACCTCAGACAGGCAGAGAGTGTTCATAGAAAATATCCAGAGAACATGGGCAGAGCGCTAGATGCATCTGTTGTTAGAAACTGTCTACTTATTCCTGTATGAAAGACTGCTTCCTCCTCGACTCTGCAGGAATTGAGTCCACAAGATAACTGAGCAGAATAAAATTGCTATTCAGTCTTAATCGCAAAGAGGAATTTGTGACAATACTAAAGACAAAAGAGATGACTTTACTTATTGCATATTAATTTAAGATTCTGAAGAAAATTTTAAAAGTTGCAAACTTCAAGTCGTAGGTGAAGAAGGGAACTAACATTAAGAGCACCTCACCTATGCTAGATGCTATAAAATTATTCTTATAAGTTCAAATTTAATTAAGTGGAGGGAACTTCGGAGCTTCTTGAGTAATTTCAGTCACAAAGTCATCTTTACAGTTGTAAGATATATCACCAACACAAGTATTTAATTTCTCAGAAACTGAGTTTCCTAGTCCTTAAAATAATTACCTACAATTCAGGGACTATGTGAGGATCGACTGAGATAACACATATCATAAGTTAACATATACATGTGTTTATATATATATATATAGAGAGAGAGAGAGAGATAGATAGATATAGACATAGATATGTTACCCACACACATACATATAAGCATATAACATATAGCATAGTTAACATATAGCACTCGCCAAGTACTTAGTACCAACTAAGTGTTAGTTTTACAGAAATATCTTACAGAAATAAGATTACTGAATTTCATAATGGCTGAATGACTTGCCCAAGGCCACTCAGGTAGTGAAGAAATAAGCATAGGATTGAAACCTGGGTCCCTATTAATCAAAGGCTCTTGTCTTCGAAGATGGACAACTAATAGAACCAAAACAAAGTTTTCACGGAGCCACAAAATTACCTTTAAAGCGGACCCACGTTTGGTTCAGTAACAATACCTCATTTTAACAGTACGTATGGCCTAATTTTAAAGCTAAAGTTGGTCTAGCATAAACTTTCATTATAATACGTATTTTAAATAAACGTGCAAAACTTTTTTTAACATAGCAACGACTCATTTAGGAAGCAGTCAACTAACCAAAATTCTTAATTCCTGAAATATAACTTCAGCACCCCTAGAAAAGTGAAGGCAACCACATGGACAATTAGCATATTGGATACGATGCTAAAAAAACAAACAAACAGTGCTACCACCACCAAGTCCAAAATGTGTACTTCATGTGCTCAGCCCAACTCACACTTTTCCAATTAGGATTTCTATTCTACACGATGATCCTGACCTCCTGAAGTAACAAATACAGATCCAATTACTATGAACACTTCACTGTACTTGATGAGCCACTGAGCTAAGTTAATATAGTTTATCTAAATGTCAATTAGCATTGAAATTTGTTTAAATATTCTTTTCTTCATCTTCAGTCAACCAGAACACCTTACATTCCAAGCATACTCGTAAACTGGTATTTGTTCTTTAATTTTTTTACCAATATATATGTTTTTGCCTAAAAAGAAGAGATTGAACTGAAATATTATCCTCTACAAAACATCCATACCCCTTTAAATTACTAACATGAGACCAAAGAAGAAGTCCACAATTGATGCTCAAGATAAAATCCCCTGTGTGTAGGGTAGGGGTTGGCATTGAGAGCTGAGATGGGAAGGAAAAGAAGGAAGGTATTTCCCAGTGGTTGAACAAGGAGATTCTGAATGGGACCAATAATGGATATTTTATGCAATTAAAATAGAACATCAATACCAAACTGAACTTTAAGGAAACATTTCAGTTGAGTTGAAAGACTACTTAGTATACACATATTATTTTTAAACAAGGAAATGTGGCATGTGATACCTAAATGATTATTCTGGAAAATACTAAATTCAATGAAACATAAACTGTGCTTTTTAAATAATAATAAGACATAGCAAGAGGAATTCCAGAAGTTTAACTAGGCAAAACAGTGATGCTATAGATAAAACACATGAGCAACATTTTGCTAATAATAATATTTTAGTTTTGAGACTTAGTTTTAATTTTGTGACATATACACTATTTAGGTTAAGTACGTTATTTATGAAAAGGTTGGATCATACTATACGAACACCATTATTAGTAATAGTCATAGTTACCCGTTCAAAGTGAGTATTTTCCACTGCCAACGCTGTCATTTTCACTAACTACCTGTTACATATTTAAACCAATTGTCTACCTGCGTCTTCAAATGTTTAAAAAGCATAAAATTCCCAGTGGCAGGAGTCTTGACACCTAATCAAGACAAGACTGACACGGAGTAAGTAAACAGGTGGGTGCAGGTGATTTTAAGTTTCTAACGTGCTTTTTCAATCAACTTGGATGCATTTTCGAATTTGGTTAACAACACCTAAGAAAAAAAAATGAAAATTGACTGGCACTGATATTGCGTGCCATTTCGATGTAATTGTACCTCTCACGCCAGCCTCATACACACCCTAAGAAAGCACAGATAGACAAAAGAATAAGCACAAATAAATGCAACAAATACATTGCAGGGATCAGAAAGTGAAAAGGCAAAGAGTTCCTTGCCTACAGCAATTGCTCTAGAGAGTCAAAATGGAGAGACACGTCAAAGAGTCCCTTTTCCTCCCTCCCCCAGCCTCTGGCTCCTTTCCCTCCTCTCCCTCCTTTTCCCCTTCCAGCCTTCCCATCCCTCCCTTTTCCAGCTGCATCTACGGAACCACACTGCAGCACACCACTCACCTGTCGTCGTTCTGCCATCCTTGGTCCCCTAGCAGCAAATCCCGAAACCTGTACCTGGGAGGCAGAGGGGGTACTTCGCTCTCCAAATCAACCATCCTTTCTCAAAGAGTGGGAAACGTAAAACAACGAATGGAGGCGAGGAGGACAAGAGAAAGAAAATATTGCGGAGTAGAGGGCGAGGACTAACGAAATGCGGGAGATGGGCTGGAGCAGGGGAAGGGGCCTGGGATGGGGGAGGGGGGTCTGCTCCCAGCCGGAAGCTGAGGCTGAAAGGGGCCGGCTCCTCTCTCCTGAGGGTGTGATGGGGATGATGCAAACCCAGCCCAAGAGCAAAAGTCTGGCTCTGACAAGAACCAGCGCTGCCAAGGAACCGCCCCCAGGATCGGCGCCGCCTCTGGTCCCCAGGACTCGGGGGAGGCGGGAATGCAAAAGTTACTTCGCCCGAAAGAAAAAAGAGAAAAAACGCGCGGTGCCTAGAAGGAGGGGAGAGGGGTGGGCGTGCGCTCAGCGTTAGGGTGAAGCACTTTCCCTCACGGCGGGCGGCGAGAGCCTCCTCAGAGGACCAGCTCCGGGTAGCAGGTCTCCTCAGGCGGACGCCCCGCACGGCCGCGCAGGCGCCGGGGGTCCCGGGGTTGGAGTCCCCGCGCGGCGGACGGGCTCTCCCCGTGGGCGGGGCCGCCGCGGAGGCCCCGCCAATGAGACGCCCCTCATTAGCATGACGGTGACGGCGGTGCCTGGGGAAGACCAATGGGGGCGAGCCTAATTAGCGGCTTCCAGGGCTCCAACCCCCTCTCTGGAGGAGGAGGAGGACACGCGCGCGTGGAGTGTCCCCAGGTCCCCCAGCTCCTTCTCCTTGGCCGTCTCCAGCCAGGTAGGCGGGGTAGAAATGGCACGTTCCGGGAGAGGGAATCCCCGCTCCCAGCCCCAGGAAAGTCTTAGTCTTTTTTCTCACTGACTGAAAGCAAGGGAGGTGTTTCCCTGATCCTGGAAGAGAATGAAGGGCCACTTTAGGCCGCTGCAGAGAAACGATTAATGCAAGGAGGATGACATACTAGGAAATGAGCGCTGCTGCTACTCGTGGTGCTGTGGGCTTCCAAGTGGCCTTCACCTTGCCAGGTGTGCTCTTGTTAGTGGCCCACGCGGTCAGAGGAAGGATGAAACACACAGCCTGTTTTTGAGTATGGACCGCAGCTTATGGGAACCTGCTGTGTATACAAGCCCTAGTCCTATTTGCCTATAGTGTTTTTCCACCAAGAACCGATTCCATCAGGGTACGTACAGACACCAAATATTTCCCCCTCTGAGAGACTCGGGCCTGAGGATACAAGACTGTATCACGGCCCGTGCCCTCAGGATCTCATCGTTTGCTTGCAGGAACAAGCTTATAAATGAAGTGATACAATATGAGACACAGTAATCAAGCAACATATAAAGAGTTTTGGAAATACCTGTGAGATAACACACTTTTTCATGCAGGGAAGGGTCAAGACATAGAAAGTGAACTAAGACTTCTATGCTAGTTTGCAACTTACTCAAGGGAAGGGAAGAAAGCAATGGAGTGAGGAAAGAGAAGCCTATGAGTAGAAGCAAAGGGATATTTTTAAATGTTTGGTTTATTCGGGAGACAGTGATTAATCTGGTATGATTAAATTCTCAGTGAGGTCATGTAGTGGAGGGCTTAATACAGAACGTTAGAAATTCAAGAAGAAATCAGCAAAAAGGTAATAACAGATAAAATAGAATGAGTACCTACCTAAATCTGAAGAATCAGTGGAAATAGATGTCTCTGTCGTCCAGATCCAACCCATTCTTCCAGACCCATCTCAAATGACATCTCCTCTATTAGATTTCCTGATGCGTCCAGCTGGTTAAAATGCCTTCTTCCTTTGAACCCTTCATACCCTCTGTGAGTATTTTGCTTGTAGTGCTTATTATATTATGGCCTGCTGTGCATTTTTCTACATCTTATCCCCCTTCCTGTGGCTTCTCTCTCTAGGACAGTGCATTCAAAATGAGTAAAATCTTAACAATGTTGAGATGCATTAAAAGCTTTTAAAGATAGTAAATTAATCTTTTTTCACATTTGCTTTAGCTCCAAAGTTGTGTATTTATGTTTTTTTGCATAAACTTTTGTCATCCCTTTGCCAAATGAGAAAGTTATATCACTACATTGTTAGTTGGGGGGAGATGGGGCCAGAAGAGAGAGAGAGAATATCTGTTTTATATTTTGGACCTTATCATCTGCTATAAAGATAGCTCTGTGAAGTTTACTTTTTTTTAATGTTCCAGGCTAATATTTATATTTTTATTTATATTATTATAGTCTGCCTTTATATATTTGGCAGAAATCTGAAATATTTATGTATCAGTAACAGACTCAGAAGCAAGGTGCTAAAAACAGGAAAAAAATAGCTGTTGAGTGTTAGACTCCTGCAATGCTAGAGATTAGAGAGTAAAGCAATAGCATTTGACTTAAAAGAAAGTTGTGCTATGCAGCAGCTTCCCACTAGCTATTTTACATTCGGTAGTGTATATATGTCGATGCTACTCACACTTTGCCCCAGCTTCCCCCTCCCCCCACATCCTCAAGTCCATTTTCTATGTCTACCTCATTATTCCTGTCCTGCCCCTAAGTTCATCAGTACCTTTTTTTTTTTTAGATTCTATATATATGTGTTAGCATACAATATTTGTTTTTCTCTTTCTGACTTACTTCACTCTGTATGACAGACTCTAGGTCCATCCACCTCACTACAAATAACTCAATTTCATTTATTTTTCTGGCTGAGTAATATTCCATTGTATATCTGTGCCACATCTTTATCCATTCATCTGTTGATGGACACTTAGGTTGCTTCCATGTCCTGGCTATTGTAAATAGTGCTGCAATGAACACTGGGGTACATGACTCTTTTTGAACTAGGGTTTTCTCAGGCTATATGCCGCTAGTGCAGTATTGTGAAGCAGTTCTACTCCAATAAAGATATATTTAAAAAAGAAAAGAAAGCTGTACACCTTATTTTGGTGTCACTTTTATGGCAGTCTTAATTATTTGGCTTCCAAGTGCCCAGAAAACATTTTAAGAGGGAGCAAGTACCTCAGGAAGAAAGAAAAAAAATAGAATAAGTAAAAACTTGCTCAGCTAGTAGTGTCATAGCCCAGCTGTTAAGGATACAAAGGGTACAAAGGACCGTACTGTGTCAAAGCAGGTGGAGACCACTATGTGCCTTAAAACTGTCACAGTGAAGAATCTTATCTTTCTAAGTTTAAGAAAATAAAAAGAATAATGCAATCTAACAAATACTATCCTGACTTCTTAAAATATAGCAATATTTGGACATTGAAACTTAAATTTAGAATTGGAAGATCCTTTGCTCTCCATTCTATTTTTTTGTCAGTTTTCTGAAGGCAGACTTTTCATTTTTTGTCATTAATTTTGACTTTTAGCTCTCCCACCTTTCTTTCTATACTTTTTTCTCTTTTTTGTCATGTCAGTTCCTGCTGTTAAAATATATTTTCCTCTTTCACTCTTTTTATCTTGGTTTCCTTTTTTCATTGTGCTCTTTTAGTGTCCCATTTCATAGAATCTTTTTCTCTGTGTGTGTGTGTGAAAGCTTTCATCGTACTATAACATGAAATTCGATTTTTAGAAACATTTTTAAACTTGGTTCTGTACATTACAATTTTGCACCTTACTCACTGGTGTTCTTAAGCACCCTAATCAACATCTAGTGTAGATTAGAGCAATAGACTAATTTGGTCCCATACTACTAAGAGAGTACTCACCAAAAATCTTCTGAATTACAATGGTGATGGAGTAGAGCATGTTAAGAATGAGAATTAGGGAGAAGATTCATCCCCTAGTTTAAGAATTTTTCTTTCCAGAAAACACATTTGAGAATATCTTCTAATTTCTTCCTTTTCTTTAAAAGAAAAAAAATTGTTTTTTTAAATTTTTGATTTCCAGTACACTGATTGATTACATTAATATTTAAATATAAAAAGAAATGAGTCATTCCCATGATTGAAGAATGATTTTACTTACAAAAAAACAGTTTCTTGATAATTATCTTGTGAATAATGAACATAGTTGTGAGTATAGAATATGATGGATTTTTTTACCCAAAAAATATGTGCATATTACATATTATTTTTATGACAACATTTTCAAAACTGTCAATGATTATGTCTACCTAGACCTGTAAAAGCTATTTGAAAATAAATTTTAAATAGAAAAAAGTAACTTTCTACGTGTTAGACTACCTACTTCATAGATGCTTCATTTGTGTAGGCAGAAAAAGACAGGATAATCCACATCTATTCAGCATCATTAAGCTACATAGCAACATCTCAGTGTAATGGAGAGAGATGTGTTCAATTAATTTTTTTAAACAAAGATTCGTCTAGTAGTTACTATGAATTGAACCTCTCATAGTCTTAATGGGGGAGAGGAAGACCATACAATAGTTACACTAGAATGTGGCAGATCACACTCATTAGCACTGGCAGCCCTGTTGCTGAGGAGCTCAGAGGGACATATTCTGGTTTTGGAAAATCAGGGAAGGCTTTGTGGAGGAGCTCACATCTATACTGAGGGATGAAAAAAGTGAGTGAGTAAGAGAAGAATCAGCAAGTATATAGGTACAGACAATGGATATAAGAAAGCAATGGTAATTTGAGCTCAGGGTCTGTATTTAGATGGGGAGGGGGCAGAGAGGAGGGAGGAAAATTGGCAGGAAGGTTAGTAGCCAGGAGCTGCCTTCATTTATCATCTGGAGAGGCCAGGCAGGTCATGCCAACAAGTTTGGGTTTCAACTTGTAGACAGTGATGAATCTCTTGAGGATTTTTAAGTAAGTAAGTGACAAAGCCCAGTTTATGTTTGGAAAGACCGCCACGGTTAGCAGTGCAGATGATTGATTGGTGGGGAGGACAGGAAGGGAAGAAAGGGGACCATTTATGAGCCATACAGTATGTCAGGAGAGATATGCCAGTTGTCTGAAATGAGGCAGTGGTTACAATGCAGATGTAAAGGAGAGGACAGATTTGTAGGAAATTAGGAAGATGGTACTGGCAGGACTGGATAAGTGAGAGAGAGACTATGAAATTTAATGGGGAGTGAAGAATCGATGATACTTTCTAGGCTTCTGGGATGAGTAAGCACGTGAAGAGTTTACTGTTGGGTGAGATAGGAATATAGAAATAGGTTTGAGTGAGAAAATGAGTTCACTGTGAGCCATCTGCAAAAGGGAGAAGTCAAGAAGGTTTGAATCTGTGGGTCTGAATATAAGAAGCAAATTCTTATCCAGACAGAAAAAATCAGGAAGCATCATATAGAGGGGTAAATGCACCTGACTCGAGGCACTGGGAGAGCACAGCAGGGCAGACGCTGAGCCTGTAAAGGTTCCCGGGAAAGGGGATGGGCTGGAGAGGTGGGAGGGATGACAGAAGGGAATTCAGCTTCTACCCGCAGCATAGAGACGGGCATTTCTCTATTTTCTTAATTAGTTTTATTCTGTGACCCTTGATTCAAGCTAAAATAGATTCTATCTGCAGGAAGAAAAATGTAACAAACCCTGCCCTATATTCTAAGCATGTCCAGCCACATGAGCAGAATAATTTTTATTTCAGCAACACTGAAAAGAGGAAGCAGTAGAGAGAAAAGGAAAAGGCAGACCATCACAACTGATTCACCAATTCCACCTGAAAAGCACAGGTAAGTAGTTTAGAGGAAGGCCATCTGGAGATTTATGAAGATATTGTGGTAAGTAACATGATTTACCCAACACTTCTAGTGGTTTTTGTCATTCTAAAATTAAGACTTGCCCGAGAGGCAAATCTGTGTGTGTGCTTTACGGTGGAAGCTTGTCAGGAGTTATATTAATTTAATATATTAATATAATCTTTTATTATGAATATATTAAGAGCAATGTCCTCTGTGAGCTTCCTCCTTGCTTCCTTCCCTTTTCTCAAAGCTCTCCCTCAACACACATCTTATTCAGCATCACTCTTAATGATAACACACATCATCTCCCTTTACCTGCTTCTAAACTCTCTTCCTTTGACTGATTTTTTGGAGGAAAAACACAGAGCCAAAGGGGGAATTATTTAGTATCAAATGTGACTCAATACCTTCGAAGCATTTTATCCGACAGTAATCCAGGAATCACACCCACATGAGTCTTCTACCTACAAAACAAATATATTTTCTGCAGGGAAAAAAATCTCCAGCATGTTTGGAAAACTCCAGTTCTCATCTTTGATCTACCCATCCTTATGTTGCTAGGGTCCCAAATCCAGCTCACGGGTAGATCAGACAAAGCACCCTGTTCATGTTCGTTCCTCCACCTTCACCCTTGTCATCTCCAAACCTTCTAAAACAAGTAATGGCAGCTACGACTTGGCCTTTTTCACAAGGGTTGTCAATTAGTGGGTGATCAACAACTGTCTAGTGAGTGGGTGAGAAGCTACATATGTGAATGGATTAGGTTGTATCCTTCCTTGTCATTCTTCAAGCATAATAACACACAAATGCTAAAAAATTAATAGCTGCAGTGTAACTGTTATGTGCCAGATATTATGTAGGAGATTCACAACAATTATGAAAACCAAATAATTTTGTCCAGTTTTGAAAGGTAGGAAAACTTAGGCTCAGATAATGTTACCCAGATAGAAGGTGCTAGGCCAAGATTCAGAACCTTGATTTTCTGACTCCAAAGTGCATGTTCTTCCCAATAGAGCTGAGAAAGAAGGTTTATGGTCAATAACTAGTAGATATCTGTGTTTCCCGATTGGTCATCTAAATTAAAATTATGATTGCCCAGTCAAAGTCCTACTGATCCACCATCATTTACCTCCTTTTCCCCCTGAGGGACTTCCCATCACTTGTTTGTTTTCCCTGAACTGTAATTCCCCCTTCTTGCCACGGCTGCCTCATAACTTCCTTGTCACGTCATCAGAGCAGACTCTTTTAATCATCCAACATGGAGATGCTCTGTGTGTTTGTGTTTCCCTAGTCCTTCACTCCCACTGTGATCAATATAAGCTCTATGAGGGCAGGGGCCTTGTTGATCTTGTCAGCATGCAGAACAGTGCCTGGTATATAGTATGGACCCCAGAACAGAGTTTGCTCAATGATAGAAAGGAAAGTAAGGCGGAGTAAAGGAAGAGAAAATGATTCAATAATCTTGTTGAATAATTGCCTAGATTTTTCAATTCCAATATGGGAAAATTGCATTGCCCATATAGATATTATTTTTCTGTGTGTGTGTACACATGCATGTGCATGTGCCATGCTTAACTAAGTAAGGCATGCCAATTTAAAAAGTGTTTCATCACAGCCTTTTATTAGGTGTAATAGGGCCTCTCTCATGAGGGTGTGATTTGAGAAATAGAGTAATGCTTGCTTGCAAGAAAGAAAAAGTATATGGGGTATGATTTTTGCAATTAAAATGGTTTTACTTGTATTGAAACATTGTCATTAATTTTTTTATTGATTCCTCCTATTAGAAATTTAATTTACAAGGAGGAAAACTTTTGGTGATTTCTGTGTTATTTCTAGAATATATTAACAACTTACACAGTTACTGCATGTCCATTCCAGTGTTAAAAATGACCCCAGACTCATTTGTTCAAAATTTATAATAATTTGACAATATTTTATATTAAGAGAATAGATATTCTTCTCATTCTGAAGATGATTAGATAGAGGAAATGGAAAGCTAAAATAAATCACTCAATACCCATTTCACTATAAATGATATGGAAGTCCAATTTTCCTGATTATCATGCAGTGTTCCTAGGCTATGAGCTAATAGTAGTAATTTTCATTGCAAATAACATGATGGTGTAAACACAGCACATAATAAAGAAATCAAAGAAATTAGAAAAATCTCACACTTTTTTTTCACAAATAATAGTGTTAGATACATTGAGGTTACTGGTGTTTACGAATACATAAGACTCTGGACACTCATGTATTTTCTTTAGCTATAAAGTTATGTTGTAAATATTAATTATATTGCTTTCATACACCAAATTTTGATCTTATTTTCAGATAGCTCTCCACTTTAAGGTATTAAATGGTAGCTCTGCGTCCATTGCCATCTTGATTTGTACCATTTGAGTATACAAATTATAAAATGTGTATTTACTGTACATTTTTCTATTGTCATAAAAATAAGAATGAAACAAAGCTACAAATACTGATACTAATGACAAGATGTTGAATACTCGTTCTAGGGATTGAGAAAAGAGAGGGAATCATTAGGCATGGCCATTAGCAGCAACTTCTCAGCCTCAATTGAGCCTTCTATTTTCAGTCTTCAGGAAAAGAACAAAATTATAGAAAATTAGACATATCTTTGAAGAGGTTGCCGTTTAAAAGGTGATACATTATTAGTGATTTCACACTTGGTAGGTATCTGAAAAGCTATTATTTGAAAGTAGTGAGTCAGTATGTATCTCATTTTCAATGTAAATGCTACCTTTTTTACTCCTAGGTCACTCCAACCCGAGGGGTACAAAAGTTGTGTCCTATCTTTTACACACACACACACACACACAAATAAAATCTTAGTAAATCCTTTCCTGCAGTTCCATCATTTAGGCTCTGAATTGCAGAAGTGGGCATAGTTTGGCACAAAATCTACCCTTTCGCTTGACCTCCCCGCGTACCTGGTCCCATTGCCCACCAGCCCATCCACCCAACTACCTGAAAAGCAATATTCTTTGGTGATCATGTATACATTTTCTGAGTCTGGACTGCTTGGATTTACACCCTGACACTGGCATTTATCAGTTGCTTGACCTTGGGCAACTTAACCACTGTGCTTCAGTTTCCCCATCTATGAAATGGAATAATTAGAGCACTTATTTTTTGAGGATCAAATACATTAACACGTCTAAATATTTTAGAAGGGTGTTCACCACATACTATGCCATTCTTATTACAAGTGTTTTTCAAAATGTAGGCATCCACATTTTTAGGAGTCTTTTCCTTAATATAAACTCGTCTTTGCTGTTTAGCAACTAATGAATTTAATTACGCGTTTCCAATTTCACACAACTGGTTGAACAGCTTTGATTACCTTTTAAGAGATAAGCTATGTACCCTCAGAGCAATTGAAGCAATGTAAAAATATACTAAAATTAAAAAGAAAAAAATATCCGGCTGCTCAGTGATTCTTCTGAACTCCCATGGAAATAATAAATATGGATAATCAGAAAGTACCTTAAATATTCTCTAGTTAGAAGCCAGATCATGGAGGCTTTTAAAATTAAAACAAGCATCTTGAATTATTTTCACATGCAAAGCAGAAAAAAATACACACCATATTGAGTTCAGATGCAATAAGCTGTACATGTGCTACAGAGCTCCATGAGAAATGCAGTTTTTACGCTGGCTTCACGCAAACTTTACAGTTGCAGAAAATAAGGATATGGCAAAAAGCAATCTGGAGATGTCACACCCAAATCAATAATTAGGAGGAAAGGTGACCACCTCCTACTCAAATATCAATACAAAATATATTGAAATACTGATTAGTGTGAAGAAATGCAATATGTATTTCAGAATATTACAATGAACATTTTTAACAAGACATTCACCCAGATTTAGGAAACATGAATAAGAAACAACTTTAGGGCTTCCCTGGTGGCGCAGTGGTTGAGAGTCCGCCTGCCGATGCAGGGGACACGGGTTCGTGCCCCGCTCCGGGAAGATCCCACATGCCACGGAGCGGCTAGGCCCGTGAGCCATGGCCGCTGAGCCTGCACATCCGGAGCCTGTGCTCCGCAACGGGAGAGGCCACAGCAGTGAGAGGCCCGCGTACCGCAAAAAAAAAAAATTAAAAAAAAAAAAAGAAACAACTTTAATTTGCACTTCTATTTCTTTTTGTTTTGCCTATAAGCCTATACACTCACTTGGATTTAAGCCCTGAGAAAATCACCATGTTGCACAGGGTAGTACAGAAAACCTGAATGCTATTATACGTTAATGACCTGACAGCCAAAGTGAGTTTTCAACTAATTTCTTGAAACATTAGTAGATAATTTTCCTAGGAGTTGACTACCAAATTCTCTAAGATCATGATTTCTCCGTGACTTACCTGTTTTACTCAGATAGTCTTTCCAAAACAATTTATCCAGTTTAATTATACTAGAACATGGTTCAGATAGGACCAAGACTATAAAAATAATAAATCAGATAGCTTTGTTTTGAAATTTCCCACCTTCTCATTTTCTTTCAATGCTTTTTTGCTTTGCTAAGCCTCAGCTCCCTGATCACAGATGGAAGACCGATTCCAAATTCCTAGGTGAAATTCAGTTGTTAGAAAGAGCAAACTAGAAGCTAGGTCTTTTATGCTAGAGTCATGTGAGAGCTAGTGAGTAGGAATGAATCAAAGAGGAAAGAAAATAAAGTTGCCAAAATCGTAACTTAGTAGTAATAAAGAGACCATGTTAGAGATTCTGCAAAAGCTGAATTGGATTCTAAAGAAAATCCAAGTCAGTAGATCAAGTCAAAAGTGAAATGAGGATGCTCAATACAGAGGAAATATTCTAGGTACTGGGTCTAGTTAGATAGAGCAAGAGGAGTTGTTATAGGAAGAGGGACATCAGAGAACATTAAGGTGAATATGACATATCCAGATTAGCAGATTATTAATTCTCATGAAAGGAGATTCTGACACTTAGTCAAGGCTAAGGGCCAAAATAAGCTGGAGTATCACTTAGGATGTTTTGATTATTAGTAACAGAATACCTGATCTACTACACCATAAAACATTAAAGAAGTGTATTGTCTAATATATGGAAAAATCGAGAAGTAGAACGTCTTTAGCCAAAGCTTGATGTGGTGACCTAATGGTATCACAGAAGACTTAGTTCCTCTGCATTTACTTGTCCTGCCTTCTATATTCCTTCCTATGATTTCAAGATGCTGGAAGAAATTCAGAGGACTAGTTCATTCACTTCCGACAGAAACAAGAGAACATCTTGAAACCTAGGATTCCAAGCAAAACTTGAAACTGCCAGAGTAAATATCCTGGTGTTTGGTTTTCCAATCTGCAGCTAAAGAATAAAGATCACTGAAATAGCCTAGTCTTGTGGTTTGTTCTTTCCTCCAGTCCTCTTCAAAACAAAACAGAAGAGGCTTCAGGGACTCTGCACATACTTAAAGCAGAAATGCGAATCCTTTCCCAAGATTATATCGCAATCAGGATATTGAAAGAGTACAGCCCAGCTAATTATATTAGACTTAAGTTTTGCTCTACCAACATCCTGTTGTTGTACATAAAAGTTCTACTCTTCTCATTTGATCACAGTGGAATTCAACACACATTCTTACATAGCTGTATGATCCAGGTTGGGTCAAAGAGTATGGACTATGGGAAAGGGGAATCTTTCATGTATGGGTATTGTGAGTGAGCAATTCTCTTTCTGCTGGGGTTTCTAAGAAGTTATGTGTGTCCTTCTTGTAAATAACTTGGAACTGACCGGACTTTTGCAGCAATACAAGATATTTTTTAAGCTTCTGGGGCTGGCCATGACTAAAGTAAACATCATTCTTAGAACACTCAGTCATAGGAATCAATAAGCTCTCCTTTTTTCCTTAAGATGGTTTGAATTTCTATCATTTGCACCTGAAAAAAAAGTCCTAACCAATAAATAAACTTATGTCACATATGACAATCTCCTCAATAGTGCTATGAATAATTACCAGTCCTTTTTTGGTCCCATACCAGAATCATTTCCTAATAAAACTAAGTAGTACAACAACTTTACATTTTCTTTCTCAGCAAATTTCACTGCTGTTTGGATGCTAATTTTCACATCATTGGCATGGACCAGCATTCCATAGGCGAGTCCCAAATTTTACATTCTGCAGTATTCACATAACCACCACAAAGCAGCAGACCACCTGATCCTACAGAGAAATGTAAAATTGCATAATAATAACAGACTTTAAAAGATGAGCAAATTAGAAAATATTTTTACTGACCGAAGTTTTACCCAATTTCAGAGAATTAAACATCGTTCCCTTCTGTAATTTTATCTATTTTATATTGTAATGCCAACTGAAAGAACAACCAAATGTAAAAAATAGGGGCTGCTGTATCTTCCACGGGAACAGGAGATAGTCACAGTCCAAATCACAACCTCCAAAAAGAAATTAAAGAAAAATATTATTGGGACCAAAATGGCAAAAGGTGACAAGAACAAATGCAAACTCCTAGAGACACTTTAAATAATTCAGAGGTCCTTCAAAGTAGGGAGAACAGCTCTAAAAGGATCAAAGATACCTGGAATGGAGGTGTGAGCAGAGTACAGGTGTCTAAAGCAAGCCTGAGAAGTGAGGGAAGGCTAAATAAGAAAATTCATACATACATCATCTTTTCAGGAAGCAAACAAGAAGACAGAGAATACACCACAGTCATTGTGGTGACAGCTAATCAAAGTCCATGAAAATAAATTAATAATGGTGAGATATATCATAGACACCTGAAACATAGGGCTTTACTGTGAAAACTCAAGATTTTCTGCTTACCAGACATAGGAAAGGTAATAATGAGTGGAAACATTTACGAAGGAGACGACAAAACAGAGGTGATGAAGATGTGTCCTAAGCTTCCACTGCTTTAGTTTATACCTCTCAGCTTTAATATATTTCAGCAGATACTTCAACCAGATATATGTGCCCCATTCAAACTTAGTAAAAGTCAGAAAGAAATAAGCGTGGATGACATACTCATAGGTAAAAAAAATTAAACATGTAGGAAAAGAGCAATGTAAGAAGGGCGAGAAAACCATCAACAAAGTGAAAAGGCAACCCATTGAGTGGGAAGAACCTATTTGCAAATGATATGTCTGTTAAAGGTTTAATATCCAAAATATACAAAGAACTCATACAGCACAATAGCAAAGAAAAACAAGTTGAGTTAAAAATGGGCAGAAGACCTGAATAGGCATTTTTTCAAAGAAGTCATACAGATGGCCAACAGGCACATGAAAAGATCTCAACATCACTAATCATCAGGGAAATGAAAATCACCTGGTCAAAGTTAATAGACCAATGACAGAATGGGAATCTGACATTTACAATACCTAAAATCAATGAGGGGTAACTTTAGAATATATTAGAAATATATGATACAAGAAATTTCTGCATATTTACAATGAAATGTATGATTTCTCATTAAAAACATAAAAAGGATATGAACAGGAATTTTGTTGGAAGGGAAAGGAAAAAAGCTAATAAGTATATGAAGTATAGAAAGAGATGTTTACACACATTAATAACTAGAGCAATGCAAATTAAAACAATAGTGAGATATGAGGATACAGGGAACTACATGTGCTGTCTGGGAAGAGAGACAGGTATAGCAATTCTGGAGAGCAGGTAAAGTGACTTTGGACTAGAGAGTAAGACTGTCTCCACTGCTTCTGGACTTCAATTTTAAAAAATACATAATAAGCTTAAAGTAATGATTACATAGCAAAAAAAAGCACAAACCAATGTTTTTGAAAATATTGATTTTCAAAGATGGATAAGGAATTTTACAAAGATAATGTTCTATTTCTTAAGCAAGGGTAGGTTTTTTTCATAGTTATTCTTCATTATATGTTATAAATAACAATGCATATGTTTTAAATGTTGAATACAAATTTTAGGGGGAAATGGGAAAATCTGCATATCTTTGTATAGCAGTATAGAAAAAAAAACTGTTGAGTAGTATAAAACTGTTAAATAAGTTACCTTAAAGTAACTTAAACAGTGCATTATCATTACAAACCCACAGAAAATTACTAAAATGAAAAATTCACACAACATTGAGAAGGATTTAGAGAAACCAGAACTCTCATTTATTGCTGACAGAAATGGACATTGGTGCAACTACTTTAGATAACCCTTTGGCATAATTGACTAAATCTGAACACATGTATATCCCACAATCTAACCGTTCCATTCCTAGGTATATATTTTTATGGGAAATGTACAAAAATGCCCAAGGCAACACTATTTATAATGGTCAAAAAATACCCAAATGCCTATTAACAGCTGAATGGATAAATAAATTGTTGTTTAGTCACCAATTGAATATGATACAGCACTGAGAAAGAACAAAGTACAAACTACCCAGAACAAGGAAAAGGAATCTCACAAACATAAAGTTGAGGGAAAGAAGCTACAAAAGAGTGCATGGTATATGATACCGTTTATATAATGTACAAAAACACTAGTTTTAGAAGTCAGGATATTGAAGAGGGACTTCTAGAATGTTGGTGGTTTTCTGTTTAACGATCTTGTGTCATGTACAGTTATGACCCATGATCATTTATATATAATTCTTCAATAAGACATTTTATCAAAAAGACCTTGCTAAATAGACTTATAATCACTAACTTAAGATTTTTTTAAGAAGCATCATTAAACACACGGCAATGAGTCAAAACTCTACCATCCTTCCCACATAAGTACAATCATTGACACCTGAAGGTATGGAAATTTAGTCTTCTTTCAAACTGCTCACAAAATGTAGTTCAGATATGATTATTCAAACTATGCATGCCTCTTTTCATTTGATATGGCACTTTGTAAGCAAATGCTTTTATTAATAAAAAGTATAAACTTCGTGTCACGTTCCATCTGTCTTTGTTCCTATGTGAAATTTCATTTACCAAAGAACTTCTTTGTTTTCAGTCCTTTAAAGAATAAGCAAAACTATTTTAGCTGTTAGAATAGTGGTTACTACTTGGGGAAGGAATGGAGCATGAGGGGGCTCCTAGAATGCTGGTGCTGTACTGTTTTCTTATCTATATGCTGCTCACATTGGTGTATTCACATTTATAAACTTAATTTGCTTTATATATATATGATTTGCACGTTTTCTGTATCTGTGTTATAATTTAATAAATATTTATATTTTTAGAAAAACAAGCTTAGGAGAGGAGATTGATGGAGGATATAAAGACTATTGACATTTTCTCTGTCTCTGTGCTATATGAATGATTAAAATACCACATCTTATTTTGTAACTTAAAAAGGTAAATAAAATTACATTTAAGTTATTTAAAAAATAAAAAGCATCCTATGGGCATCCTGGAGACAAATCATGCAAATGAGAAAATAAGAATAATAGTAAAGTCTTGCACATAGTCATATGTTTAAAATGAGTGAAATAATGTTTATGAAGTCCTTATGAAAAAGAAGTGCAATTCAAGACTTTTTTAAGACTTTTTATATTCAGTCAAGTTGACATTTTAGTATAAAAGAAATAAATTCATGAATATGCAAGAAATCAAGAAATAGAGTCCAAAAGCCTGTTTTTAAAATTTGATTATGAACTTCAAGGAAAAATATCAAAATTAAGATCTCGATAACAGAGAAGCCACAGTTGGAAAGTACCAGTGATTAAAAAATAATACACTCAGATGTAAAACTAAGATTTGCAGAAAATAGAAAAATTAGTTATGAAATTGAGCATAAATGTTAGAACCACAGAATACATGTTAAACCGCAGACAACCAGGAAGTGATGAAAGGAGGGTGTTGGAGGTACACAGCAGAACTGACACAGTTTTTATATTAAAAACATGCCTGGAACCTGACTTGGATGATGAAACGAGAACTGAGGTGACTTGTGTGATCTCAAGGCAGAAACTTTAAGAAATTGTATGCAATTTGCATCTCTTTCCCTCTGTCCTAGTGACTGGTAGTCCCACATGGCCTGGACCCTGGGGCTAGAACAACATGTACTGTCAATCCATGGGTTGCCCATTAAAAACAAGTAGCATGAATGAGAGGTAATACAAACAAGTGTAAACTATTGTTACAGAAACTTGTTTATAAAACATAATATTCATTTAAATGTTTTACACTTTGTATATGGTATGCACAATTACAGTATTTTGTATATGTTTGCATTTTTACATATAAAAACAAATAGAAATATCATCTTCAGCCATTGAGATTCTAGGATTATCTATTGCTGCCACTTTATCTAGCTGCTTGGGGCTCTAAAATGTTCCAAGGCACAGTGCTGACTTCTGGAACCTAGCAGAAAAATAGGCCTTCAGTATTCCTGCATATCAAGAAAATATTAGTTGACAATCAAAAATCATCAAACATACACAGATTCTTGCCTTCAAGAGTGAGAATGATCAAAAACCGAAACCAAAAGATTGACAATCACGTGGACTTTAGATACTGAAATTATCAATCAAAGAATATAGAATGTGTAACTGTGAATAACCCAAAATGCATGTGAAAGAGAAATAGAGGAAATAAAGAGAAGGCATAATGTATCTCTAATCTGAGTCTGAGAAAGAATATATAAAAGGAAAAAGAGAGAGCTCTTGAAGAGATCATGGCTGAGAATTTTTCAGAACAAATGAAGATAGGAAGCCAGGAACACAGAAGGCATGTAAATGACTAAATATACATCTACACCTTGGCATATATTCATAAAACTTAAGGACACCGAAGACAAAGAGAAAATTTTAAAGCAGGCAAAGATAAATGACAAATCACCAGCAAAATGAAGACGACTAGACTTAAGATGCCTTTTAAGCGAAGATGGAAACTGTTAAGGTGGTGGAATGCTCTCCTTATATAGCTAAGAGTAAATAAAATCAGCCTCTAATTGAGAACGTAGAAATACTATGTTTGAAGAAAAAATATTAAAAAATTATTTTTAGATAAAAAACTAAGAATTTACTAAAAATAACCAATTCAAGTAATAAGCTCACCCAGAAACACCTTCACTGACACACCCAGATATAAAGTCTAGCTAAATATTTGTGTTCCTGTGACCCTGTCAATAAATAAATATAATTAACAATGAATGTTTCTATAAAATAACAACAGAAGGATAGTCTAAGGTGCCATTAAGTTGGTAAATCTATAGATATATTTAAATAAATATTGCTTTTTTAAATTTATATAATTTTTAAATAGCAGTGTTGAAGGAAAGTTGTTCAATTATTGAACAATAATAGCATGTAAATTGGGAAAGGCATAAACAGATATATTAAGTATTAAAATGTTCCCTTGTTGAAAGGTGAGTAAAATATGGATTAACTTTATAAAATTTAAAGGTAATCATTTAAATAATAAAAATAGAGGTAGAAAATTGAATAAGAAAAGGAAACTGAAAAATGAAATCTTGCTATTTGCGACAACATGGATGGATCTAGAGAATATTATGCTAAGTGAAATAAGCCAGACAGAAAGACAAATACCTCATGAACTCATTTATATGTGGAATCTAAAAAACAAAACAAAAGGAAAACAGACTCATATATACAAAAAACAAATGGGTGGTTGCCAGAAGGGATGGTGGAGAGAAGGGTGAGCAAAATAGGTGAAGAGGATTTACAGGTACAAACCTCCAGTTAGATAACAAATAAGCATAAGGAATATGGTCAATAATATTGTAATAACTTTGTATGGAGACAGATGGTTACTAGACTTGTCATGGTGATCATTTCATAATGTATGCAAATGTCAAAGCATTATTTAGTACACCTGAAACTCACATAATATTATACATCAACTATATTTCAATTAAAAAAAAAAAAAGTAGTTTCCAGCCACCCTTGCCCTTCTCCTGTGAACGGTTGTTAGTGACAACCATCATGTTGTACTGCCCTATATAAGTTGAGTTCCACACCAGACACTCTTCTTAGACTTTAGTACTTGGATAAATTTTCTCTCAAAAAAAAAAAAAATCAATGTACTTTCATTTCTTAGAAAAGGCATTTTCATCTATTTTCACACTGAATTTGCAGTTGTTAAGGAGAAATATGTGAACCAGTGTTTCCCTTTGTGTCCTGGTTGTTAGGAAGCTCAGTGCCAAATTTAATATTAAATTATTGTACTATGGTAATAAAGTTTTTGCTTCCTATAAAAAGAAAGAAAAGAACACTGAAAAATTCAGAAAATGAGAGAAATAGAAAATTATAGAAATAGGGAATAATTATTATAAGATGGCAGGGAAAAAAATAGAGACAATTGAAAATCACAATTACACTAATTGGGCTGAACTCAGCAGTGAAAAGCCAGAGTTGTTGAATTGAACAGAAAAAACTCCATTACACTGCAAAACATTAGCAGAGGTAAAGAGGATCAGCACGTAATGGCAAAATGTGTATTTAACAATTTATAAAAACTTTTAAATTTTATCTAACAACATACGAGGGAGGAAGAAAGGGAGGGAAAAAAGAGAGAGGAAGAGAGATTGAGAGAGAGAGAAGAGAGAGCAAGTAAAATTGACAAAAGTATCATCATTCATGTTACTTTATTATATCTATTTTAAAAATAAGCAATTTGAAGGCTCTGATCACACCATTGCCAAATTAGAACTAATAATATATACAGAATATTGTACCTTCACACTTGAAAAATATACATTTTTTCACGCACATATAGAATATTTATGAAAAGTGATGGTGTGCCATGTCATAAAAGTAGTTTTTAAAACTTTCAAATATTTGCTAATATTGGAACTTGTCTGATGACGTTGCAATTAAGGAAGATAATGATAACAAAGGATGACTAGAATAAAACTACATTTGGAAATATAAAAATTAACACATGCAACTCGTGGTTTATAGAAGAAATCACTATGGAACTTAGGCAATTTTTAGACATTTAAAATAGAGAAATACTAGGTATCATAACTTGGAGTGTTGGGTAAATGGACAGACTAAAATTCTTGCATTAGGAAAGAAGTGTAAAAATTAATCAGCTAAATATCTATCTTATGATATTAAAAATAAAAAAACAGACTAAATGCAACCAAATAAAAGGAAAATAATAAAGATAAGAACAGGTCATAATGAAGTTGGAAAAACAGATGACAAATAAAGTCAAAAATTAGTTTCTGGGCTTCCCTGGTGGCGCGGTGGTTGGGAGTCCACCTGCCGATGCAGAGGACACGGGTTCGTGCCCCGGTCTGGGAAGATCCCACATGCTGCGGAGCGGCTGGGCCCGTGAGCCATGGCCGCTGAGCCTGCGCGTCTGGAGCCTGTGCGCCCCAGCGGGAGAGGCCCCAGCAGTGAGAGGCCCGCGTACCCCCCAAAAAAAAAATTAATTTCTTTGAAATGACTAGTAAAGTAAATAAACCTTTGATAAGATTATGATTAATCAGAACTGAAAGGAGAATGGGTAGAATTAAACACTATTAAGAATGAAGTATTGTACATAAATAATGCTACAGAGGTTAAACAAATAATGAGGCTATTATGAACAAAAGTATGCCAATATATTTGAAAATACGTGAAATAAATTCCTAGAGTTCCTAGAATTATTATTTAAGTAGAAGTTGATAAAAACTGATTTAAAAAGAAAGAGAAAATCTGAACAGCCATAAAACCATTAAAGACATTCAGTCTTCATTTGAAATTCACGTGCTGACTGTAAGCAGTCCCGAGAATTCTCATTATTTCACAGCATGGACGAGGCATGCATGGACTCTGTGGACCACAGCCAGGAGCCTGGGCAAGATGAGAGTCTCCAGAAGGGAGAATAAGCCCTGTCTCCACTTCATGTCACATATATTTGAATTAGTTTAAGGGATGCTTGCGAATGCATAACTTAATTAACAAAAAATGTTTCAAGAAATCCCCAAAAGAACAGTACAGGGAGGTCATTCTAAGACCAAAATCTGCAAACCAAGTGCTATAGGGAAAACCTTGAACGCCAGGAATGCTGTCATCAGTCAATGGTTTTGTTCCACTTAAGCTAGTCAGATCTTTGCTTTGCTATCAAAAGGGGCACGGACATGAGCCTCCAAACCATCCTGATGTGTCTCTCATACCCTGGGGAGACTCAGTAATTGTAAGTCATTCTATTGGTTCTGATTGACACAAGCTCCTAGTGGGTTTCACGGTGTGTCTGGGAGTTGAGATGTTTGCCCACTATTTTCTGAGAGTGGAGCATCAGTGAGAAGCCATGCAGCTGGATCAAGTGGGATGTGGCATAGCCACACTTAGGAGGGATTCAGATTTATAAGGCATTGCCTAAAAGCTTTGTAGAAAGATATTTCAGGCTGTTTGTATATGTCTGTAATAGAAAGAGGAAATATTTTATTTACTTTCTTCCCCCTACTCATCTCCCAGGGTCAGGGATTTTTATATCCAACCAGCTAAAGTCTGAATGCCCTCTTGGGAATGAGACAGACTGATTGTCCTGTGTCCAGAATAATGAATTGAGTAAGGACATAAAGCCATCATGTGGTTCTCATAAGCAATCTATGGGGCTGAGAAGGGGGTCCATAAAACCACTTGAGGCAAACTCAGTGTCCAAGGTCATGTCTGCTCAGGTGTCCTTGTTTGAGCAATACAATCTTTGCCTCCACCTACTGAGGTTAAAGCAAGCATTTAAAAATTTTTCCTTGTATCTTCAGAGATCAGAAAAAGCACACACACGCACACACACACAGTAGATGTTACACATATTTAACAACACTGCTATGAAAAGGAGGAAGACGTACTGTTTCTTCTCAAAATTTTTTCATTCTCCACTCCCTGATTCATGGGTTTCTAGGAGTACTGCCAAGGCAGAAGGGGTATGGCCATGTGAAACTTACAAGAATTTGAAGACAATCAGATCATTTGTCCTTGCTTGTATAATCACAAATAATAAAGGCTTTGAAAATAACACTGGCATTCTTATCTGGTTGCATTTTCTTGGTACCTCTGAGTGTACTATGTGGGCTACACCAGAAGTAATAGCTCTATGTTCTTGATTGGGCTTTGTCGGAAAATACTTTGACTGAAACATAGTCCCTTTACTTGGACATACATGTGTGTGATGTCAAGATTTAAGTTCATGAACAAGTTATTATATCTGGTTTCATATAGATGTATTTTTAGTATTATAGCCCTAAGTTCGTATCCAATAACCTGACAATTTTTAGGCTTTTAGTGTTGGCCCACGAGTCTGTGTAAAGATGAATTTCAGTTAGTGTTGAGATGATGTGCTCTGTGTCTAGAACACTTTTGACGTTCAGCCCACTTTGCAGAGCCTCACTGCTGTGGGCTATTGGGGGGTCCATCATTATGTTGGAAGGCTGCATTAGTCCACTAAATGCATCCTCTTTGTGTCTAAAGGTGGATTTGTTAGGGAGGCCAAGGATGCAAGGCCCTGTTCGGCTCTTATTTGGAGGTTCCATTAGAGAGTCATGACTTGTAGTGAGACAATCTCTGAATCTACTGGGTAAGCTATATATAGGCCCTTTCATGCAGAATCCTGGAGGCTGAGGGGTACTGATGGTCTATTGCCAAAGGTTCCAATCAAAAAGCTGTGAGGCCATACACAGATGTGTGTAATATCGTGGGTTCTGAAGGAGGTATGGGCTTAAGGACAGCACTTGAGGTATTAATGTTTGGATTCATTTCAAGGCCTCTACCTCAAGAGATTAGGCTTTTTGTCTGTTGGCATGGTGCAGAGGCCGCAGCAAAATTTCCGCTTGTGCTATATGCTATCTGCAACATCCAAAGAAGTCGGTCAGGTGTTGGACCTAACTTCTTTATACCTGCTGGCTGAAGAACCAACAGTTCATCTCTACCAGTTGTATGAGTCACTTAGGGCTGCCATAGCAAGATACATAAACTGGGTAACTTAAACAACATGCATCATCTTCTCACAGTTCTGGAGGCTGGGAGTCCAACATCAAGGTGCCAGGGTTGGCTTCTAGTGACACCCCTCCTCCTGGCTGGCAGATGGTGGCCTTTCCTCTGTGCATGTGTGGAGGGAAGAGGATCTCTGCTGCCTCTTCCTTTTCTTACGAGGACACCAGTCCTATCGGATTAGGATCCACTCTTATGACCTCACTCAATCTTAATTACTTTCTATAAGACCCTATCTCCAAATACAGTCACATTTTGGGTAAGGGTTTTGAGGTCTGAATTTGGGGAGGTACAATTCAGTCTATAACATAACTATAAATTACAGTCCAGAAAGTTCCCAGGGTGGTAACTTGGTGGTACCGTGGACTTTGGCTTCATTCAAGGTTGATCCATTTTGTCACTTGTGCTAGGATGGCACATGATGTGATGTAAGGAGTTTTCTCAGAATTGTTACATTCAAAAATCATCATTATAAGAAAATCTGAACATACACTGAGTCAGTATTGTTTTACTATTTGTCCAACTTATTAATGATTTGTCATTCACATGACTTAGTTTCTTTCTTCAGAGTCACTGTTATTTCAGTGTGGAAACGATAACCACTATAGGCCTCTACGGTGTGGAGTGGCTCCATTGTCTGGTCAGGGCTGTTAAAATCAGATATAACTTGAGACAGTGTTTCCACTTCCACTAATCCCTCTGTGAAAAGACCAAATACTGTTTCTTCTAGTCTGAGACATTGTCTCAATTGTTCAAGCTAGACAAGCATCCCAGTGACCATTCTCAGTCATGCATTACTCTGACAGAGGTCACCAATAACTATATCCAATCAAGATATTTTTGCATTTAAGCAGCTGGAACATTTGTATCAACAATATAGAGAACCTTTTGGAAATTCCCTGGCAGTCCAGTGGTTAGGAATCTGTGCTTCCATTGCAGGGGGCATGGGTTCAATCCCTGGTTGGGGAACTAAGATCCCTCAAGCTGTGTGGCAGGGCCAAAAGCAAAACAAAACAAAAAAGAACAACAACAAAAAAAACCCAAAACAAACAAAAACCAAAAACAATATAGAGAACTTTTAGTTCCAGCAAGTCTTCACTGCTGTCCTTACAAGAAGAAAATCTGGATAAATTGAAAATCAACAATTTTTCTTGAACCCGAAAAAGAATTGAGTTTGCAGACAAACCACTACCCTGAAATCTGGAAAGAGAGGTAAATCCAGAGAATCACAACCAAGATCTGCTTATCTGGAGCACAAGTCACTTGAACCATGAACTGGTAAGATTTAATTGATAATGTTGACAATTGTTGGAGACTAAGTATGGACTAGAGTAAGATGAGAAGCTCCTGGGGGCTTTAGCCTTGTAGGAGACCCCCACACTTTTGTGGGCTTTACTTCCCGGAACCCCATCAGGTTCTCAAAATGAAGATCTGAGAATTATTCCCCTCCTGAATCTGCAGGGACAGAGGGAGAGTAATCCTTGCAAAATATGCCCAGACCTTCTCCATAACAAAGCCCTTCCCTCCAAGAGGAAAAACTTGACCTGAGCCTTATCCCAGAATCATAGGAAGGACATTCCTCTCACTCCAGCCCCCTCTGTCCTTCCTGTCTTACATTGAGAGGAGGGATTTTTCTAAAGGCTATACAAGAAAAAAAAAAAAAATCACTTGTGAAAGTCACCAGCCAAAGATTAAGGCTCACTATAAGAATGAGACTTAAATGGAAAATTACAGAACATTCACCCCACACACACACACTTTGCCACCACACCAACAGGGTTCCTGTTGATCACAGATGAAACTGCTATAAGACACATTCTTTCCGTAGACGGGTATGTAGGAAAGCCTGAAGTCCAGAAGGGAGACAAAACCAAGGATGCTAGAGAAATTTGAAATCCCTGGCACCTATAGCTTGATTAAATATGAAACAAAGCTCAGATCCTGATAAGATCATAAATTCTCATGGTAGAGGCCTGTTTACCTCAATTCTTATTACCTGATATAACATGTCTAGAATTCAACAAAAAAATTACTAGCTGCACCAAAAGGCAACAACAACAAAAACAGTCTGAAAAGACAAAGCAAACATTAGAACCACACTCAGATGTTGGTATTATCAGGCAGAATATCTTAAATAACAGTGATTAATATGCTAAGAGCTCTAATGGGATAAAATAGACATGCAAAAACAGAGGGGTAATGTAAACAGAGATAGAAATTCTGAAAAAGAATCAGAAGGAAATGCTAGAAATCAAAAACACTGTAACAAATTTAAAAATGCCTTTGGTGGGCTCATCAGTAGATTGAATAAGGCCAAGGAAAGAATTGGTGAGCTTGTAGATTGGTCAATAAAAACTTTCCAAACAAAAATTCGAAGATAAAAAAATGAATAATTTGAAAAAACCACAGAACTACTAAGAACTCTGGGACAAAACAAAAAGGAATAACGTATGTATAATTAGAATACCAGAAGGAGAAGAAACATAGAAGAGAGCAGAAAAGATAATTGAAGAAACACTGGTCAAGAATTTTCAAAAATGAATGACAAACTCCAAACCACAGATAGAGGAAGCTTAGACAATAGCAAGCAGAATAAATACCAAAAACTACTCCTAAGCATACCACATTCAAACTTAAAAAAAAAAAGACAAAATAAAGAGAAAATTTTAGAGTCTAGGGAAAAAAAAAACAAAACTGATTTCTCATCAGAAAACACAGAAGAAGAGAGTGGAGTGAAATATTTAAAGTGTTGAAAGAACAATCTACCAACCTAGAATTTTATACCCAGCAAACTTAGCCTTCAAAAACGAAGAAGTAAAGACATTGTCAGACAAACAAAAGCTGAGGGATTTTATAATTGATAGACCTGCCCTATGAGAAATGTTAAAAGATTTTCCTTAGGCAGAGGAAAATAATATAGGCCAAAAGCTTGGGTCTATATAAACAAAGAAGAGCATCAGAGAAGAAAGAAATGAAGGTGAGATAAGATCTGTTTTTCTTTCTTTTTTTTTTTTTAACATCTTTATTGGGGTATAATTGCTTTACAATGGTGTGTTAGTTTCTGCTTTATAACAACGTGAATCAGTCATACATAAACATATGTTCCCATATGTCTTCCCTCTTGCAGATCTGTTTTTCTTATTTTTAATTGATCAGCTATGTAGCATGGCCGAAGAACTGCAAGTACAGTCCAGACACAAAATACAAAATAAAAGCCATATAAAATCTGGTCTCTGGCAAGTTCAAGAATGTTTGAAGTCTTCCACCTGCGAGGCAAGTGGGGGACCAGATCATATACCTAATCTTTATTCCTGATCCCATCTCTGTAATTTTTTTGAAGTTCAGTCTAGGTTTTTGTATCGACATGCTGAGGATAAAGTAGACTTTCTTGGGATGGAGTTGGTGAATCAAGAACTTTGTTTTATACATGTTAGGCTTAAGATGTCTATTAAGTAGTCATTGATGCTTCAATTCAGGGAGTCTCTTGACATAACTATATTAATAAAGCAAAATTCAAGACACCACTGATAGTGCCATAGATCATAACAGATATTTGGCAAACTTCAGTTATTTGGTTTTTTAATGAAACAATTAAATAAGAATAGATGGAAATTTGATGTTTAATGATGAAACACTGCAAGAATATATATTAATGTCAGGATATGACACTATAGCCACAATTATGACAAGCTTTAGCAAACAAATTAAGGTAAATAATGTGTATAAAATATGGATATGGTGAAAAATTCATTAAATCTTGTTGTAGCCAGATTTGTTTCATTGAATAGCTCCATTGATGCATTAAGAAATATAACTCAAAAGAAAGTAGTTTTTCAGAGCTGGAATTCCTTATATGTTAGCAAAGTGAATGTTTCAATATTATACTCCCCTTCTCTCCCAGCCTTCATTATAATAATTCAGAGGAGAGACAATTTAAGACTTTAGCCAAGACAATAAGAGATTTACTGGGGAACAAGGGAGCCAGATAATAAAAATTAGTGAGTTAAAAATTCACAATTTGATTAGGTGAAACACAGGGGATTTTTTAGGGCAGTGAAACTATTATGTATGGTACTATAGTGGTAGATGATGACATGCATTTGTCAAAAGCTCATAAAACTTTATATCACAAGGAGTAAACATTAATATATCCAAATTCAAAAAAATTACAAGGTTGAGGGAGCTCAGAATGAAATGCAGAATGTAAAAGTTATTAAGTATATTACAAATGTGTGACCGAACCTCACTGTGGGGGGGTGGCAGGGAAGAAAAGCTGCTGACCTAAGTAACTTTAGAAATTATTGGACCTGTAAGACTAAAGGCAAAGGAACTGTGTGTAAGCTCTACTCTAGTTGGTAAAATTATTTCTCATGTGGACGTGGGTTAATAATTCTGAAAATGCTATGCATGTATACTGGAATTAAATAAAACTAAACAGATGTTAGATGTGGGAACCAGGCTTCTCACCATTGGAAAGGGAGATTATAGATAAGCAAGAAGGAAGGCTAGAATAAACCTTGTAGAACAGGGTTATAGTCAGAGCCATTAGCCTGAATTCATGTTTGGCTTAATACATAGATGGGTAGATTTAGAAGTTATTATAGGTATATGTATAAACATAGACTGGGATACACACGTATATTTCCTAGCTCTGCCGGCTGCAAGATCCTAGAAGAAATAACACTCCAGTAAAACAAGCACAGTTAGTATCCAGATCTTTGTTTCTAATACTATTTTCCAATAAAAGGAACCAGGGCTCCTCAGAGAAATCACTGATTCTAGGGCTGGGGCAGAAATCTACAAGATGATCCTGAGTCCAGGATCATCTTTTAGTACTGGAAAGTAAGGAAGTGCTAAAAAACCAAGATGATGGTGGCATGCCAAAAGTACACTGGAGTCAACCTAAAAGAACTCTCGATGGCCAAAGTTGGAACAATTTGAGAAAATATATAAATATGTAGTATTGGATTATCACCTAAAGAATAAACTAAACATCCACAAATCCATGCTGATGTATGTAAATGATCGAATAAATAAATAAAGGGCAGTGAAGAACAAATTTTCAGTACGGACGAATTCCAAATAATTTATGTAAAGACTCTCCCATCAAGAGGTGGGGCTTCATTCCCCACCTCTTGAACATGAGCTGTGCTTAGTAACTAGTTTCCAATGAATACAATATAGGAAGGGGGGAAAATAGCTTTGTGTGGAAACCTTACAAACATCACTTCAGCTTAATTGAAGTTAGCATCATCAATGATGTCATGATGATAGCATGTACCTTTGATATGATGTAATGAGAATGACACTTCCTTTCTTTAATCTTCCTCCCCAAACCCATAACCTCAAAACAGTCATGAGAAAAACAGCAGACAAACTCCAACTGTGGGACATTCTTCAAAACAGCTGATCGTTCCCCCTCAAAATTGTCAAGGAAATACGTCTAAAAATCTGTCAGTCCAGATGAGCCTAAAAAGACATGATGACTAAATATAATGTGATATTTATATTTAATATAATTTGGATGGGATTCTGGAAAAGAAAGAGGACATTAGGTAACAACTAAGGAAATCCGAATAAAGCATGGAGGTTAGTTAAATACAATGTATCCATATTGGTTCATTAGTTGTAACAAAAGTACCATGGTAATGTAAGATGCTAACAATGGGGGAAACAATAGAAGTATACAGGGGTTCTTGGCACTGTCTTTGCAATATTTCTATGAATTTAAAACTATTCTATAAAAAGTTATTAAAAAGTTAACACAAAGAGAAATAGTAATATGAACATTCCTATATCTATTAAAGAAATATTCTACATCATTAAAACCTGTCCATCAAGAAATAGTGTAATAGAAATTCATGAAAATTAGCCTGGTAAACACTTTTTCATTTTTTTCAAAATTCAGTTTCAGTGTCTTCTCAATTCTGTAGGCTTTCTTAATGTATTATTTATGTCCCTTTTCTATTCAGTTTTATACTTATTGATATATCTACCTATGTCCCAGTTTTACTGTAAGTTCCCAAGCAGGGACTATGATTAATTTTCTCTACATAGCCAGTGTCCAGCAAACATAAGTACGTGTAGTTACCGGTATGTGCTTATTAAATGTATGGAGATTCAGATTATGGAAGAAAAAGAACTAAAGCCAAAGTTACTGGAATAGAGGAAACAAGAAGATAAAACAAGAAGACAGAGCCAAACAAGGTTAGAGAAGATTAAGAACAGAAAAACTCAGTATCACAGAAAACAAGAAGGGGGAGTTTCAAGAGAAAAGGTCAGTAGTTTCAAATGCATCAAAGAGAAGATGGGGAATTTTTATTAAGATTGAGTGTTGTGGTTGAACCATGTCACCCAAAATAGTACGATCAAGTCCTAACCCCATACCAGTGAATGTAACCTCATTTGGAAATAGGGACTTTGCAGATGTAATCAAGTTAAGATTAGGTTAAACTAGAGTAGCGTCCCTAATCCAGTGCTTTGTGTTATAAGAGAAAGAAGAGGAAGGTTTATTCACGTAAACACAGAGACAGCACACAGGGAAGACAGCCACATGGTGATGGAAGTAGAGATTGGGGTGATACCACTGCAAACCAGGGAATCACAAGGATTGACAGCAACTACCAGAAGCTAGAAAAAATCACTGAAGGATTCTTCCCCAGTGGCTCTGGTGGTGGTCTGGCTCTGCTGACACCTTGACTTCAGACTTTTGACCTCCAGAATTGTGAGAAAATAAATTTCTATTGTTTTAAACTACCCAGTTTGTGATCATTTATTATAGTAGCCCCAGGAAACCAATACCTTGAAAGGGACTAAATGATTAGAGAGTACTAGGAGTGTTCCAGATAATTGTTTTTGAGGGAAGACAAAAGCCAAAATTATGAACAGCTGGGAAATGTATGACAGGTAAAGAAAATAATTACGTGATCATAAACCACTACTGCAAAAATTTTTAAGTGGTCAATCCAAAAATAATTTATGTTAACTACACATCATAGGCAAGACTCACTTTATTTTCCCCAAGAAATTATTATTTCCATCTTGAAGTACATAACTTATTAGATATTTTTAGGATAACTTTCAATAAAATTACAGTCTACCAAAATGCAGCTTAATATCATTATACAAAATACTGTGTTGAATCTCTATGAGTCCTCATTAGAGACTGGAAAAAGACCGATTCTAAGAGTTTCCTCTGTCCAGAGGAAAAATTGATGATGAAGTTTTTGGAATAATACACACTTGGAGTCAAAAAGGTGGTGAGTCTAGTGTTTAAATATTCAACTGTGGGATCAGACAGTTTGGGTTCTAATATAATTAAATAAGTTGCTTAACCCTCTCTGAAATTCAGCCACCCTATGTGTAAAAAGGGAATGATAGAACTATCTCATAAGGTTTCTGAGGGAGTTAAAGTACGTAATACAGTACACACAAAATACACACAAAAATTAATCATTATTAATTATTAACAGATTAATAGTGTCTGGAAGGTTGAAGCAGTGTTAGTGCAGGGGCAATCAAGTGACTTTGCTCACAGATTTCTAGAAAAGCCTCATAAATGTGCAACTACGTTGTGTGTTGTACCCTATGGTGAATGCCTGGAAAAAGGACATTAGGGAAGGGACAACCAGTTTTCTCTGAAGGCTTTTAGAGCTTTCTGCATGTGCTCCATATGCTTGAATAAGTTGCCAAGGAGACAGCAACTTGTTTTTTCTTCTTCCTCTAAAGGGTTGAAACGTTTGGAAGAGCTTGCAATCTAGTTTTAGAAATGCACCTAATAAAATAAATGCAATAATTAGGAATTGAGGCCATATGTGTTTTCACTTCCTTACAACTAGAATTAAACAAATCCAGAGTCACTGTTCTTCACTTCTATGCAAATTATTAAATTGGATTATGCTGGCGGTGTTCCCATAGGAAGAAGTAAAGGTACTAGCCTCCTAAGGAGTGGGAAAGGGAACTCTGGAATGTTTAGGGCTTCTCCATGCAAGTGAGGAGATATTCTAAAATAAATCTGAAGGATGATCTTTATCTAAGGCCATGCTTGTATAGTGCAACTTGTACATTGTTTTTCAGGATATCAAGGAGGAAAGATGACAAGGAAATGTGTCAGGATGTTTTAAGCTCTTTCCTAAGGGAGATCATTACACACCTGAGTAGGTAAGGGGAGGAAAAGTTAACCTCAGATCAGGAACAGTGATAGAAAATGACAAGCTGTTCCTGGTTTAAATTAATTAGAGAAAGGATAATGAACTCTTCACAATTTCTTTTCCTATTTTTTGCAACTCTAATTTGTATTTGCAATAGTAGTGGTGCTCTCAAAATGGTTGTATGAAAAAGAAGGCAACATTTTCTATAGGCTGACATTGATATATACTCAAAAGAGGGAGACGTGAGACAACAATTACCAAATTATATACAATTGTGAATGCAAAATATACCTCACTCATCTCCAACTACATGTATTCTCTCCTTGACTTCTTGGTTGAGGCCTCCAAAGCCTGTAATGCCAACTAACTCAGTGGAAATATGATGAAGGGGGAAATTAGAGTAGAAAAAGACAGTAGTTTATTCTCTTGCAATTCAGACATCTTTCCAATTTTTACAAAAATATACGACCTTGAAACAACATCACTAGGGTCCCTCTCAGGTCCTTGATGGTGTCTGTTCAAACGATAAGCTCTGAAGTGTAAACTCCACCAGCCTCAAAGGAAATCAAGCTCTTAACTGTTTTCATCAGTTTTTCCCTTTTTCCATCCATTGAGCTTCTGTATAATTGTTGCATGTTGAATTCATCCAGTTATCTGCTTAATTTGTTCTCCTATGTCCTTTTCTCTCCATCCATCCTAACACAACGGCCAAAGCAATGCTACTTAAACTGCATTTCCTACATTCCTTTTCCTTAATTAGATCTATCAATGATTACATATTGCTTATAAAATAATTTACAAATGTTTTATCTGGAATTCAAACCTTTCCTCATTCAAAGCCCCTCTTACTTCTTCCACAGCTTCCTTGTGCAAAACCACTGCTCTGCTGTCGATATTCTCATTAATTCTAGAATACTCTCTACACTTTTCCATACCTCAGAGTCTTTGCTTGGATGTCCTCTTCCCCTAAATTAGAATTTAATAAGTAAATATTCTTGAGACCCTCCCAAATCAAGTCTTTGGAAGAAATTTCTCTTTCCTTCAACTCCTGTGGTACATATTGACCATAATAGTCATTTGTTACTTAGTATGGATATTACTTACTTATAATTTTAAAATAGGAGAATTTTTAAAGTCTCTTAAGTCTTATAAATTTTTCCTAACTTTCTGCCCTATAAATACATAGAACACATTTGTTGAGAATGTGGCAACATGGATATTGAGAATAAATACAAGTGTTTGGGGCTTAAATTTAGTACTAACGGTTAACTATTTGCAGTCTGTTCTTGCTAATGGTAATCTAATATGGTTAAGTCCCCTACATAGGAACCTTCAAGTTGCGAACTTTCAAAGATGCGAACGGGCCCCTGTATGCCAGCTGTTGTACTGCACTACTATACTTTTCAAGGTACTGTACTGTAAGATTAAAAATGTTTTCTTTATTTTTGTGTTTGTTTGTCTTTTATGTATTATTTGTGTGAAAAGTGTTATAAACCTATTACAGTACAGTACAGTACTATATAGCTGATTGTGTTGGGTACCTAGAATAACTTTGTTGGACTTATGAACAAATTGGACTTACAAATGCACTCTCGAAATGGAACTCGTTAGGGGACTTACTGTACCATATAACAACTTTGTGTTATGAAATAATAACATGTTGGTAATTTTCTTATGTTCTTCTAAATATCTTTGAAATAAATACTTGGTTTTAAAAATATTGATGAAAATAAAAAGGAAACAAAAGCACTCAACTGATGACTTGGCCATCAGTCTTTGAAATCAAATAGAAGAGAAAAAACAGTAAAAATAACACATCTAATAGATATTGTTGAAATTAATTTGAAGCCATTATTTTCACTTGAACAGTGGAGTGGCATCTTAAATGTTCAACAACTGCAAATAAAGTGAAAATCTGTAAAGTAAAATCACTTCTGAAAATACTTTAAATTCTCCGTAAACATATATGTGTTTGTGTACATACATTAAAAACCTGTATGGTAATATGTTTACATAATTATAAAATAAACACATAAATGTGAAGGTATTTACTAAAATACATTTGCAAATATTTATAGCATTTTAAATTATATAAAGGAGTTATTGACAATTTAATTTATATGCATTTAATAGTATGGGAAGCAAATCATTTGAAAGGCAGATCTGTATGGGTTAAAAGTAAGATTCAGGGAATCTGATGGCTGGGTTCCATTGTGGTTGTAGCACAATGTCTTTTGACTTTGAGGAAGTTGCTTAAATGGCCTGCGGCTCAGCTAAATGACCGATTGTGGCATGAAAGTCACTCAACTTCATTCCTTATCAGTAAACGCATATTAAAACCTCAGAGAATTACTGCTGCCTGCTCACCAGAATGTCTAAAACTACAAAGATGGAAGACATCAGTGTGTTGAGGGTGTGGAGCAACTTACACACTTGCTAATGGGAATGTCAATCGATATAGACCTTTTGGAAAAGTGTCTGATGGTCCCTATCACACCTAGAGATATGCATACATTATGTCCTAATATTCCACTCCTAGGTATGTACTCATCAGAAATGAGAACACGTGTTTCCCCAAAACCTCATAATTTGATGTTCACAGCAGAACTATGTGCATTGTCTCCAAACTAGAAGCTACCCAGATGCCCACTGACAGACACACAGATAAATAAAATGTGGCATATTCGAAGAATTGAATATCATACAGCAATAAGGGTTAATAATCTACAGCAACACCCAACAGTGTGCTGGAATAATCTAAACATAGTTTTTAATGGAAGGCTCCAAGCACAAAAGAATAAATGTCTTATTCTCTGATGTATACAAAGTACAAAACCAGGCAAATCTGTCCCCTGTTCACAGAGATCAGGAGAGTGTGTCATGGGGCAGGGGGGAGGGGGGACTGAAGCGGGGGCTGGGCCTTTCCTCAGAGACTGCTGTTCTTCACCTCTGTGCTCTTAGCACGTGTGTCTTCACTTTCTCCGTATTCAGCAAACCATTTGCTTACATTCTCTTTACGCATATTATATTTCAGTACAAAGTTTAAAAAATTCAGCATTTCAGTTTCTTGATTTTTGAATTATTAAACTCATTCATACCTAAGGAGAGTGAGCCTGTTGCTTTATACACACATTTATAACAAGTCCTTAAAAGACTAATTTCATGGACTGCAGGTGAAGCAGTCTCCCCAAATCAACCAGCACTGCCTTCCTGCCAAAGTTTAGTTCTGTTGTCTGGGTCTTGATTGTGAAAGCATTGCTTAACCTCAAGTTCTGTAAATGATTTCCGAAAGAGCTTTTATTTATTTATTTATTTAAATCTTCTGAGGTCTACCGACGGTAGATCTGAATGGGGTCTAAATAATTGGAGGGTTTATGAAATGCAGAGAATATCACCAGTTATGCACATTCCAAGAACCTGAACGTTTCCAGTGAAGAACATGCCTGGGTTTTATAAAAACAAAGCAAGGGCAGGTCAGGACATTAGCTTTCAGTGGGAGTGCAGGCTCAAACTCTGGCACTGCTGGGGCTCCTGGCTGATTGTTTTCTTTTACTTTGCAGAAGTTTCTGATGGGCGGGACATCTAGCAATGGCTTTAATCCCTAAGCTGGGTTTGGACTTCCTTTTGGAGCAAGTAGTTTCCTGCACTTTCCATAGTTTTTAACAGAGGAGAGCCTGACACAGTGTTAAGCACTGTCAACTACTAGATGTGCCCCTGAAGGGTCCCCAACATGAGATTTCCAGCAACAGTTGTGTGGTTTATGTTATGGACTGTTTGTGTCGCAAAAGGTAAGATTAAAAAAGGAAGGCTTTTTTTTTTCTATATTGCAAAACATTTGCTTACATGCTTTTTACGGTGGTAATGAAAATTTGGTCTAGAAAATGTGTTTAATTACTGTGCTGTAGCCTAGTATGTGAGATGCTTTTGACACTGTTCAGTTTGAAAAATATAAGCAGCTTATTTGAATGGCACATCTAATTATTCATCATAATTTTATTTAATGTAGAAGTTCAGAAAATGTTTTAATAATTATCTTCAAAAAATGTGACATGTCATGATCATTTCCCTTGTGATTATCATAAAATGTCATTTAATTTTTTTGCCTAGAATTTTCACCAAAATGCCTATGTGAATGTATTAAGAAGTAGGTGAACATAGAACAAGAAAATGAATTAGACAATAAAAGCCTTCAAGCTGCAATGATTGGACTTATTTCAGATAGAGATGTGAACTCTTGCTAAAGAAAAATTGATTTATCATTTACAATTGATATTGCCATGGCTTTAAAAGTCTTGGAGACAGCCATCACTTGTATCGTTTGAATGAAAATGTATAAATTTGAAAAAAAATTGAATATGCAACCTTTGTAAAAGTTACTCAATAGGATTTTCTTCCCCTATGGTTGATATAAGATATGCTAGTAGGAAAGCCTTTAGGAGTAGTGAATCTGAGTGCAGGAGTTTTTTGCTGATACCAGTAAGAATTTATGGATAATTAAATTTACTTCTATCACTTTTCCTTGATAGATGAAAAAGTTTCTTCTTGGAGCAAATTTGGTTTCCTAGTTCATGATAGGTAACCAATAATGTGATACATGTTTGACTGACATTTTTTTAAGTTATTCATAAATTCCCAACATTCTTCACTAGGTCAACAAATTTCAATTGAATGCTTATTTCAAGTCAACCTCTAGGCAGTGAGGAATATTAGCAAACAAAACAAAACGCCTGTCCTTGAGGGTCTTTCAATCTAGAAAATAAAGCCAGATGTCTTTTTTAAGTTGTATCCTTTAGTAATTTTTTTCAGGCTTTTCTCAAATGTGTTTAAGAGTTTTTGAAAGATAGTCTTTTTCTCAGTTATACACACTAATATGCTATTGCTTGATTTTTAGCTTGTAAACCTTATATCCAGCCACTTTTTAAACTAGGTGTACAATCATTTCCCTGTCCATAAGAACATTACAACTAATAATAACTAATATTACAACACAATATACCAAAATATGACTATATTGGCAAAGAGTTCTGGAGCAGTGTTAATGTTACCAATAGCAAACATCTTTTTCTTTACACAAGTGTTTTTGTCTTTTCTTTAATAGGAATACTCTTAGTGCTTCACGATTTCCATATTGTTTGCTGAGGTTTTACATAGATTGCATTTGTCATGCACGGAAGACTTGTTTGGTTCCTAGCTCAGGTTTAAAGCTAAGAACCCATGCTAAATTTAATGAAACTGTTTCAGTGATGACAAAGTGGAATTTGACACATTATTAAAATTGGGTGCTACAAAGTGTAAGTGATAAAAAGTAAATAATAGTGATTTTAAAACTCCCTGCGTCCCTAATTGATTCCAGCTGATTCATTTCACTTGTATTTTATATCTCATGAACGTATGTTGGAATGTGACAGCAGTTTCTGCTGGTGAATTGAGCTTTAGCACTACACGCATTACAGTGAGAGTGGCTGTAAATCTGGCCACTTCCCAGATAAAGTACAGATTTGGTATTTAAAGTAACACTTACATTAGCCTCATGGCTTTCCCAAAAGCACACACAACGCACAACCAATTCCATCAGTCTAGCCCTAACAGAAGTTTTACTCAACAGAGTGGCCTTGATCCTTAAAACTATCCACATCTCCTTCAACATTTGCCTCTGTTTTTGTCTCCCACGTAGAAATGACGATGGAATACAAATTGAGAAACTGAGAAATCCTAAACTGAATACTGAATGCTAAGTTGAGAAAGTGAGAAAAGACGGTTGTGTATACTCTCACGATCTGCTTTACTCAACTAGAAACTGCATTTCAGCCTTTCCTAAGTGGTCTCCATCCTGTTAAGAGTGAACATTCCTCAAAAATACTAATCACTACTAAAGAGGAGTAGTAACCAACAGCAAGAATTTATAAGCTCAACTTTCTATTTTTTTCCCCCTTTTTAGAAAAGGATATTGGAGACCAAGCAGTACCTTTTTAACGCAATGGGTGGTCTGCGTCTTCATCCCTAGCTGTATAAGAACGTCAGCTGCGTGCCGGGTAGTTCACCCCAGGCTACTAAGAGCCGGGTCAGATTTACAGAGTTCAGAGTAACCGTTCCTGAGTTATACCACATCGTTTCTGCCTTCTGGAATATCTTGTGACCAAGCTTTTCAAGAACTTTTAGATTTAAGATCCAAAAAGCGTATACTCTTTGAAATTAGCCACGGCCCCAAAATTCCAGGCTGCTTAAAGTAAATAAATCAAAACACAATTGAAATATGTCCAAGTGCATGCTGGCTATGTTGTTTGGAGAGATGTGTTTCCTAATTCTGGAGGTTTAAAGGGCAAAAATGTTCTTTCAGGACCTGAAATATGTTACATATCAGAGAGCTTCTATTCCAACAGAGAGAGGAGAATTTATTTCTTTTTACTATATTGTTTCAAGTACAAGATGGTTTTGAATTTGAATTAACTAATACAAAAAAATCTATATTATGATCATAAGAATTAATTATAAATTCATAAAAGTTACTCTTTTTTAAGGATAGATGTGAATATTATGTATATTCATCTAATCCAGAAAACTTGTGATAGCGGTTTATAATCCTAAATTCTATGTTTCAGTTCCAGTGTGATACATAAGAATTCCCCGTCTCCAAAAAAATCCCACATTTTCAGAGGTAGTAGTGTGGGTATTTACCTATACGGTGGGATCTAAAGTGGAGCAATGGCCCAATTGTCTTCAACATCTTCCCTTCTCCTAAAATGTTTTACCTATTAATAATACCATAAACTCAACCAGTCTGAAACTTATGTGGAGTGACAATACTCTGAGTAAGAGTTGGGACAGTTAAATTTAGTATTATGCACCACAATTATGTGAATTATTATCCACAGTAAGTTTTCTGTCTGATAAATTTTCTGCAACAATTTTAATGGGCAGAGGTAGAAATGAATGAGGATGAGGTAAGAACAGGACCCAGCAGTCCTGGAAGATGAGGTTTTCTCAGGAAGGAAGATCTGATAGGGGAAGCAGTCTCGTGGGTACTTTGACCAGGGGTAGAGGAAACACCCCCAGGAATGTCACGAGAGCGAGAGCCTTGCTGACTTTAAGTTTAGGCACAGCCTGGGGATGCACTTGCTACTCTTCTGCCTGCACGTAATTTCAAATTAGAACTAAATTATTTAAGTATTGCTAACAGTATTCTTAGCTAGAAGTAAGTTTTCAAATATACGTGGAAGCACAGTTTAGGGAGCATTCTTTATTTGGGGCCTTTGGGTGCTAGGGCTGGAGCCTCGGTCCGAGTTGGCCCACTTGTTTATCCCCTCCATCCCTGACGGTTTCACAGCCTTGGGCATGTTTCCTTCTTCCCAGCTCTGTTTCCTTCTCCTCACCCCACACACCATCCCCACCTGCCTGCCTGTGAGAGTCTGCCAACCAGCCTACCCCGTGCTCACTTAACTAACGTGCACTTTGCCCACTTCTTAACAGCTTTAACCAGTCTCAGAACACAGTGTACAAAACGGACGCTATGCCCCTGAAAAACTAAAGTGTTACGTTCTAGCTTAAGGTTATAAGGAAACACTATAAAAAATGGTTCAGAGAGAGTAAAGTAATGGGACAGAGAAAAAAATCACAAAACTAATAAAAAGAAAGGGAAAGAAAAAGAAGTGACAGAGCACTTTTATTTGTTTTGACATTTTGACCGAGAGAGCCAAGTTTCTCCTAACCCTTGTTAAACAGAACTGTAATAGATAGAAAAGTGATTATAGAAATGCTCCTTCAAAGGTTCCCCGAAGTTTTTTGAGCTAAATTAAAATGATTCCTGACTTCAAAAAATATAACATACATTCCAACATAGGACACATAGGAGGTAGAATGGAATTTTACAGATGTTAGATTTCTTGGGTTCATGCAACAGAGGTTTAAGTGCACTAAACATTTGTTCCCTTATCTTATCTTTTATGTTTGTTGCCGTCTACAATGCCTTTTCCCCAGGTTACCCATAATCTACAGATAAAATTGAAAGTCTTCGGGATAGCTTCACATTCACTCATCCATTCATTCATCTATTTATTTGCTCATTCAATGATCATCTTTTTTCTTTCGAGTGACTGCTAAGTAAGTACCAGGCACCGTGACAAGCACTTTCCGACAGGAGGTCACTTAGGAGGCAAAACAGAAGGGACGATTATTGTATTTTATCATATAAAGTATTTTGATGGAGATAACTGAAAACACTGTAGGGTCACTTAGGGAAGGCAAGATGCTCAAATTGGAATGAAAGGATGGAGTAGGGTGGTGCTAAGAAGTTGGTTTGTAAGAGGTACAATGAAGAGAGAGAAATATATCAGGGTTGTGATGACATCATGGGTAGGTTTTGACGGATTGTGGTGACGGTCCTTATTCTTGGGGAAGTTACATTCTGATGCGAGGATAGGTACATAAACATAACTATGAACCATGAATTATGTTGTGAAGGAAGTAAAGTAGGTGCTGAGAGGAAATAACAGAGATGGGGTAGTGGGGTGTCTTGCCTACCTTGCCTAGAGGTAAGTGGACCACTTGGAGGAAGTGGCTGAAAGCTCCGTGAGCTGTTTGTATATTTGGAGATTAATCCTTTGTCCATTGCTTCATTATACAGCAGAAGCTAACACAACATTGTAAAGCAGTTTTACTCCAATAAAAAAATAAAGAAAAATACACCAAAATAAATAAATAAATAAAGTTTGTGGAAAAAGCACCAGAGTTTTAAAATATCATTTGAAGTAAAAAATGTAATGAATATGAGAGCTCTTTATATGTAGTAAATATGTATACACAGAGTAAATATTGTGAGAATCTGGTAGAAAGACAGTATGAAAGAGGTGTATCCTTGTCTTTTATGTCTGGGTGTTAAAAGCAAGTAACACACATGATTACTCTTTGGGTAAATGCATTGCTTTAATAAAAATCATTTAAATTGAATAAGTTAATTGATAAGAAAATTTTATTACTTTTTTCCTTGCATGAGCTTAATAAAAGGATAGGAATTAAGTTTATCAAAATGTTAATATATTAGTGAAAAGTGGTTCAACTCCACTCACAATGTTGGCATCTACATTTGAAATTTAACTAATTAATTTTTCCAGTAACCTAAACGCCATGAAATGGATCTGAATTTAGAAAGTGGAAAACACACATATTATCCTGTAGTTAAACACAAAATTTCCATGTAAAAACATGATCCTTAAGTTGAAAAAACAAACCCAAAAACTCGGGCTTTTTTGGGGAAAGACAGTTGCTGGTAAGAAGAGGCACAGGCGGTTTGTGTTGTTTTATGGTAGGGTGTTAGCACCATCTAGTGGAGTAAAAGTATGTTTACTTAAATTTTAGAAATCAAAACTAATGTGGAATCATCGATTACAAAGTTTCCTAACAAATGTGCTAAACATTTGCAAAAAAGTCAGAGAAAAATTAGTGCATATGAAAGCCCACACAAGTGCTATTTATTACACAAAAATGAAGTTTCATATGGAGTTTCTGTTCTACGAAATGTAGAATGTGTTTGTAATGGGATCCAGCTCCGTTGATTATTTTTTCCCCTTGCCTTTACAAAAAGAAATTCTAGAATAGAATGTTAAACCATTCTTATAAAACCAAGTAAGAAAAGGAGTTTAACAATGAAAATTATATCAATAAATATATATATGGTGAGAAGTATCTGAATTTGCCAATTTAAAAGTAATATGTTAAAAGTCAACTAATGAAATCACCCTAATATCAAGGGTAGTTGTATCTAAACTAAGCAGCAAGAAGTATTAAAAAGATTAGCAATTATAATCAGTAGGCATGAGCTTCATTACTAATTTTATGTATTCCCTTCTTTATATGTCATTTTGTTAAGGAATTACTTTTTTGGAAAAAAAGAATCATACGGTACATGCAGATTCTATTACTTTAGTATCTTTATTGTGAAGTATATGAGTGAATAAAATATGAATGTACTGTATTTTAAAATAGTTATAATTACCCATGTCAAGAAGTAGAGCATTCCCAGCATCCCGCAAATACCCTTGCGTTTCTTCTAGATTAATACCCCTTCCTTTCTTCTAGAAGAAAACATTACCGTAATATTTATGGTAATTATATTTTTGCTCTTCTTTAATACTTTTTAACCGTCTATATACACGTACCTATTATATATGTCTGTTCATAACTACAATTTTCTGAAAAAAGTAAGGATTCAATTTTATTCCATTTCACCTCCACTGGTTTCTAATTGCTAACCTGCCAGAGTGGGTTTCAATTTGAGATTGTCAATCACATTTACACAATACACTTGACCTCTCCAGTTCCAAGGTTACTGAGCTTCAAGAGATAATACAGAATAGGAGTATAGCAGCCGGTACAAGAGCTTGATGAAGATTTCGGAAACCCGGACACATTATCTCTTTGAATTTGTAGTTAATAACTAACCTCCTTACTAGAGTGAAAACACTTTGAGAGCAGATATTTTCTCTCTTTATCCATTTTTTTTTCCTTCAGAGCTTATATTAGTGCCCAATATTTCCTGAATTTAAGAAAGAATAGTATTAGAGAATGTGGTGCAGCAGTTAAGAATAATATAGTAAAGTATAATTATTTATCTGGAAAGTTATTCTTACAAATCTATGTAGATTTAATTTCTGTACAGTAAAATATATATCTTATATATATTAAGACTTACATTTGCAGATAAATGAAGGCTAACAGTGATATTATGATTAATAATAAGAAATATACATTTTGGCCTTAATCCATGGTTCCTGGCACACAGCTCCAAAACTCTTATAATTTCCTAATGAATACAGAGCAAAGGAAGTATCTTTGGTTGATAATTTTTGGTCTTTTGTTCTCAGTCCTGAAATAGCTCCAGAGGATCAGACGTGAAAGTAGTGTCTTTTGTTATTCACAACAAGCTTCTTTTAACCACACCTAAGTTTATGTTAATGAGGTGATTTTTGGAAAGGCCCTAGAGAACCAAATGATGGGGGCTGGTTGCCAGGAGGAACCAACCACTTGATTAGAAGGTTGGAACTTTTAGCCCCACCCTCCCCACCCTCCCCCAGTCCCCAGTCTCAGGGGTTCTGGGAAGGGAGGCAGAACTGGAGGTTTAGTCAGTCACCAAGGGCCAGCGATTTGATCAATCGTGGCTATGTAATGAAGCCTCCATAAAAATCTCTAAAGAATGGCATTTGGAAGCTTCCAGGTTGGTGAACACAGGGAGGTGCTGGGAGAGTGACACACCTGGCCCTCCACACCCCTTCTTCCAAGTCTTGCCCTATGCATCTCTTCTATCTGGCTGTTCCTGAGTTGTATCCTTTCATAACAAACTAGTAAACTAGTAAATTAAAAAAAAGAAAAGACTTACATTTGGATGGACCTGTATAGTTTCTTTTTTAATAAAAAATAACCTAAACCTACTGCATTTTTAATAGTTATTTAAACACCTATTGTGTTTTAATTTTTTTGTAGATTGTCAAGAACCCCCTCCAAGAAGAGAAACAGAAATTCTGTCAGGTTCTTGGACTGAACAAACATATCCAGAGGGCACTCAGGCTACGTATAAATGCCGCCCTGGATACAGAACTCTTGGGAGTATTGTAATGGTATGCAAGGATGGAAAGTGGCAATCTCTTCATCCTTCGAGGATATGTCAGAGTAAGTCGTTCCTACATTTGTGAAATCTGTGAAAACTTTTAGTTGTGAAAATGCTGGGTGCTACTATGGAAACGCTGGCTGAATTCTATCACTATTGTCATTTAAATACAAAATGATGCATCCTCATTATTTTCTTTTTAACTTTTCATTTTATATTGGAGTATAGTTTATTCACAATGTTGTGTTAGTTTCAGGTGTACAGCAAAGTGATTCAGTTATACATACACAAGTATCTATTCTTTTTCAAATTCTTCATTGTCATTATTCTTAACAAGGTGTTGTCATCTTCCAAAAGGTACAGATAACTTTGCCATTTTTCACTTTTCCATATTTTCAATTCTGTCCTCTAATACAATATCAAATATCCCTGTCCTCGAACTCATGTAAATTGTTAGTCCCCGTGCTGCATACTAACATTACATCCTTTTTTTTTAATTTTAGAAAAGCCCTGCGGACACCCTGGAGACACTCCATTTGGTTCTTTCCATCTTGCAGTAGGAACTCGGTTTGAATACGGTGCAAAGATTGTTTATACCTGTGATGAGGGGTATGTAGCCAATAGAAAAAGAGCCTTCTAATTCAGATAATTCATAATGGAAATAGTAAATAGAAACTGTACTAATTTATGTGTTTAAGGTTACTATATTTTTCTATGAACATATTTATAAGTAACATACAAGCAACCTGAAAATTTAAACTATCATGGAAATGATTATATATTGATACAATTATCATCTCCTCAACACTGAAAAATTAAAATGAATTATGATTACTCTGGGAGAGTGTAGTTATAGGAGAGTGGGAAAATAGCATGCATATAAATAAAAATTCACTGCAGTGAGCCCTCACTACATTCTATTATGTGCAGAGTATTATAGGAGTTTGATATGTCAGGGGGATCAAGAAATTACACATGGAATCATTATTCTCTTTCCATTTATTTCTTGAATTGAGGCAGTAGAATAAAATATTTTAAAGCTTAGGCTTTGGAGTAAGCCTATATTCCAAAACTCTACCACTTAATAACTATATGTATATTTTTAAAATATCTCTTTACTCCCATGTCCTCACTTATAAAAGCAGAAACATATCAAGTGCATCACAGGATTGGTGGGAGAAATAAATACGACACATGCTTGTGGCCCTTAGAAGAGTTCCTGGGATATTGTAAACACCCAATAAGTATTAGTTCTTATAACTTAGTCTCTCCTTGGTCACTACCAGAGGGAGATTTTTCAAAGAGTTTTTGCCCCAATCTCCGAAATATCCCTTTCCAATCCAGGCTAATCTTGTCCCTTTAAGTTCCACCCTTGACCTAGCAAAAGGGGTCAAAACTCATAAACTTCTCCTACTAGATTCCCTGAATCTCAGTAATAAATAATATTTATAAAATCTCAGTAATAAATATATTTATAATTATAATATCTATAATAAAGAGGTTAGTGACATACATGCTTTGACTCTGGCTCTGTTTAACTCATCTTTGCCACGTCCGTCTTGTATTAACTATGGATAAACTGTCACAGACCCTGTAAGAGCAACTCTTTCCACCACCCAGCTTGGGCTTTCAACAGGACTAGATAATTGTCAGTGAAATAAAAGTCCTTGGACTGTTGTAAGGTCAGCATCAGAGGGGATATAAGTCTTCTGACCCAATAGTGGAATCTGAACATAGAGTGGGTTTACTGTATCCACGGTTTCTGCCAGCCAACCCACCCTGTGTGTCCCCTTGTCCCATCCCCCTTTTGTCTGCTATGTACCCATTTAGCTGAATACTAGCCACTTAACAGAATACTCAATATGGAAGACCAGTTTGATCCTCCTACAGGGAGGGAGTCTTATAAGAGGCCCTCTGCACAGTGTTTCTTGTATTTTGCCAGCTTGGGGTTGCAGAAACACAAGCCCTTACTTTTCTCCAAACCAACATTTGGACAATCTCTCTATCTTTCTCTCTCCCTCGATGTACATGGGCCCTAGCATTACTGACCTTTTCGAGTCGTCTTAACAAGGGTCCTTCTGCCCGGTGTTCTTTCAGCCAATAGAATGAGACTTAGTTGGGTTCAGAAGCAAAGGAAAGCTTCATTTTTAAAAAAATTATTTTTTATTGGAGTATAGTTGATTTACAATGTTGTGTTAGTTTCTGCTGTACAGCAAAGTGAATCAGTTATACATATACATATATCCCCTCTTTTAGATTCTATTCACATATAGGTCAGATTGTCATACTGAGTGAAGTAAGTCAGACAGAGAAGGAAAAACATCATATGATATTGTTTTTATATGGAATCTTAAAAAAGGGTATCAATGAACCTATTTACAAAACAGAAATAGAGTCACAGATGTAGAAAACAATCTTATGGTTACTCGGGGCGGGGGGGGGGAAAGGGGAGTGGGGAGGGATAAATTGGGAGATTGGGATTGACATATGCACACTACTATATATAAAATAGATAATTAATAAGGACCTACTGTATAGCACAGGAATGCTTCATTCTCCCAACAGGTTGCAAGTGAGCAGGGCTGCTTTATAGGGTCTTGTCAGCTGGGAGGGGGCAGGGCAGCCGCTCTGCTCAGGATCCAGACCACAGTGCTGGGTGCAGCATCTCTGCACATGGCCTGATGCCGCCATCTTGGATGGAGTGTCGTGTGCAGGGTCTGCACATGGCCCTAAGCTGACGTTTAGGGGCAGCCATTTTGAAGGAGGAACTCTAGTTTGAAGAGCCAGGTGCAATTCCTCTGCAGGTGCGACCCTGTGAGCCAGTGAAACTAGACTAAGCACAGCGGGGGTGGGGGAGGGAGAAAGGTTAGATTTATTCCCCAGATTCTAGTTTTATTCCCCAGGAATTGTGAATGGGCTTTGCTGGTGACGCTAGGCGGTTTTGTGTAGAATTTTGCAGAACTCCTGAGAGAGATTTGGGCGAGTGGATGAGTCCCTGGTGTAGATGGAAAATATTCACCAGGAAATCATCTTTTTCCATTATAAGGTAGAGCCAAGAGAGGAACCAGAGAAGAACCTTTAATAACCAATTATTTTGTTCCTTCGTGTGACAGAGGCACAGAGTAAAAGTTTGACTTCAAGTTCTGTGACTCCCATTTACTCTGTTGAAATGTTTTCTTCCTGTAGAGAATTAGGAACAAATCAATCCCAATCCAAGAAAGACACAGTGTTTTTTGAAGGAGAAAATTTCTTTTACTTGTGTAATTTGCAGAACAACTCTTATTTGCAGACAAAGGAAATATTTGTTCTTGTAGAATTCTTTAGAAGTTCATGAAAGACCATTTTTCAAAATTCTCTTTTGTGGTTATCAAAATGCCTTCCATTATTTATTTTTTGAGAAAAAGGTTTTGTTTGTTTGTTTTGTTTTTTGCCTCCAACCGTCCAATGTAATAAATATTGAGAAGGATGCTTTGCCTTCATCTGAAGCATCTGGGGATGACTGGACACTGTACACCTGCCCAAGGACCTTGCGTTAAAGTACAGCATCTTTGGTTTTAAGATCAGACTTGATGAGTTACTATAATTCGACATTGAATGACTTCTGTAAGCCAACTTGACTCAGTGACTGCACTCTGGAAAGCATCTCGGATCTCGGGGATGGAGATAGGGAGATGGAGACCAGTGCTGAAAATAAGCCACACTAAGACATTTTTGTTAGCACTATCCTTGATCATGTAAAAAGCCCAAAGCATCCAGAAAATATCACAATCATGGAGAGTAGGAGTATGGATAGAAATATGGAAAAAGAGTGGACGGGGGTAACATACAGTGACCTGCTGTTTACTATCATGTTTTTACCTTCTGTTTTTGGTGATTGTTCGTGGAGCTTATTACATTGTTAAATGTACCTCATTAGTGAAAAAATAAATTAATGAAGGAATAAAAGTGCATTGTGCATGAAACAGTAATGAGTTTGTGTCATGAACCAAGGGTTATGATTATTCCAAGTCCATACACCTGAGGGTTTGAGGGCCTTTCTTAAGAAAGGAAGGAGGGAAGTATATGCTGTTAATTTTCCATGAAATGGTGTCAAACTTAAAACTGGGCATAAACACGCATTAGCTCACAACTCCGTTATTGTTGGTTTTCAGGTATCAGATGCTGGGCGAGGTGAATTTCCGTGAATGTGAATCAAATGGATGGACCAATAATATTCCCATATGTGAAGGTAGATGTAAAACTGATTTACAAGTATATTAAAACATATACTTAAAATATTAGGATTTTTTGAAATGTCTTACATCAAATATTCATAAAGTCTATAATTAAATATTTCTTTTTTTTTTTTTTTTTCAGGTCACATTTCTGTGTGTGTTCTTTTTTTTTTTTTTTTTTCTAAACATCTTTATTGGAGCATAATTGCTTTACAATGGTATGTTAGTTTCAGCTTCACAACAAAATGAATCAGTTATATATATACATATGTTCCCATATCTCTTCCCGCTTGCGTCACCCTCCCTCCCACCCTCCCTATCCCACCCCTCCAGGCGGTCACAAAGCACCGAGCTGATCTCCCTGTGCTATGCGGCTGCTTCCCACTAGCTATCTACCTTACGTTTGGTAGTGTATACATGTCCATGCCTCTTTATTGCTTTGTCACCGTTTACCCTTCCCCCTCCCCATAGCCTCAAGTCCATTCTCTAGTAAGTCTGTGTCTTTATTCCTGTTTCACCCCTAGGTTTTTCATGACATTTTTTTTTTCTTAAATTCCATATATATGTGTTAGCATACGGTATTTGTCTCTCTCTTTCTGACTTACTTCACTCTGTATGACAGACTCTAGGTCTATCCACCTCATTACAAATAGCTCAATTTCGTCTCTTTTTATGGCTGAGTAATATTCCATTGTATATATGTGCCACATCTTCTTTATCCATTCATCCGATGATGGACACTTAGGTTGTTTCCATCTCTGGGCTATTGTAAATAGAGCTGCAATGAACATTTTGGTACATGACTCTTTTTGAATTATGGTTTTCTCAGGGTATATGCCCAGTAGTGGGATTGCTGGGTCATATGGTAGTTCTATTTGTAGCTTTTTAAGGAAGCTCCATACTGTTCTCCACAGTGGCTGTATCAATTTACATTCCCACCAACAGTGTAAGAGGGTTCCCTTTTCTCCACACCCTCTCCAGCATTTATTGTTTCTAGATTTTTTGATGATGGCCATTCTGACTGGTGTGAGATGATATCTCATTGTAGTTTTGATTTGCATTTCTCTAATGATTAGTGATGTTGAGCATTCTTTCATGTGTTTGTTGGCACTCTGTATATCTTCTTTGGAGAAATGTCTATTTAGGTCTTCTGCCCATTTTTGGATTGGGTTGTTTGTTCTTTTGTTATTAAGCTGCATGAGCTGCTTATAAATTTTGGAGATTAATCCTTTGTCAGTTGCTTCATTTGCAAATATTTTCTCCCATTCTGAGGGTTGTCTTTTGGTCTTCTTTATGGTTTCCTTTGCTGCGCAAAAGCTTTTAAGTTTCATTAGGTCCCATTTGTTTACTTTTGTTTTTATTTCCATTTCTCTAGGAGGTGGGTCAAAAAGGATCTTGCTGTGATTTATGTCATAGAGTGTTCTGCCGATGTTTTCCTCTAAGAGTTTGATAGTTTCTGGCCTTACATTTAGGTCTTTAATCCATTTTGAGCTTATTTTTGTGTATGGTGTTAGGGAGTGATCTAATCTCATACTTTTACATGTAGCTGTCCAGTTTTCCCAGCACCACTTATTGAATAGGCTGTCCTTTCTCCACTGTACAGTTCTGCCTCCTTTGTCAAAGATAAGGTGACCATATGTGCGTGGGTTTATCTCTGGGCTTTCTATCCTGTTCCATTGATCTATATTTCTGTTTTTGTGCCAGTACCATACTGTCTTGATTACTGTAGCTTTGTAGTATAGTCTGAAGTCAGGAAGCCTGATTCCTCCAGCTCCATTTTTCGTTCTCAAGGTTGCTTTGGCTATTCGGGGTCTTTTGTGTTTCCATAAAAATTGTGAGATTTTTTTTGTTCTAGTTCTGTGAAAAATGTCAGTGGTAGTTTCATAGGGATTGCATTGAATCTGTAGATTGCTTTGGGTAGTAGAGTCATTTTCACAATGTTGATTCTTCCAATCCAAGAACATGGTATATCTCTCCATCTATTTGTATCATCTTTAATTTCTTTCATCAGTGTCTTATAATTTTCTGCATACAGGTCTTTTGTCTCCTTAGGTAGGTTTATTCCTAGGTATTTTATTCTTTTTGTTGCAATGGTAAATGGGAGTGTTTTCTTGATTTCACTTTCAGATTTTTCATCCTTAGTGTATAGGAATGCCAGAGATTTCTGTGCATTAATTTTGTATCCTGCTACTTTACCAAATTCATTGATTAGCTCTAGTAGTTTTCTGGTAGCATCTTTAGGATTCTGTATGTATAGTATCATGTCATCTGCAAACAGTGACAGCTTTACTTCTTCTTTTCCGATTTGGATTCCTTTTATTTCCTTTTCTTCTCTGATTGCTGTGGCTAAAACTTCCAAACCTATGTTGAATAAGAGTGGTGAGAGTGGGCAACCTTGTCTTGTTCCTGATCTTAATGGAAATGCTTTCAGTTTTTCACCATTGAGGACGATGTTGGCTGTGGGTTTGTCATATATGGCCTTTATTATGTTGAGGAAAGTTCCCTCTATGCCTACTTTCTGCAGGGTTTTTATCATAAATGGGTGTTGAATTTTGTCAAAAGCTTTCTCTGCATCTATTGAGATGATCATATGGTTTTTCTCCTTCAATTTGTTAATATGGTGTATCACGTTGATTGATTTGTGTATATTGAAGAATCCTTGCATTCCTGGAATAAACCCCACTTGATCATGGTGTATGATCCGTTTAATGTGCTGTTGGATTCTGTTTGCTAGTATTTTGTTGAGGATCTTTGCATCTATGTTCATCAGTGATATTGGCCTGTAGTTTTCTTTCTTTGTGACATCCTTGTCTGGTTTTGGTATCAGGGTGATGGTGGCCTCGTAGAATGAGTTGGGGAGTGTTCCTCCCTCTGCTATATTTTGGAAGAGTCTGAGAAGGATAGGTGATAGCTCTTCTCTAAATGTTTGATAGAATTCGCCTGTGAAGCCATCTGGTCCTGGGTTTTTGCTTGTTGGAAGATTTTTAATCACAGTTTCAATTTCAGTGCTTGTGATTGGTCTGTTCATATTTTCTATTTCTTCCTGATTCAGTCTTGGCAGGTTGTGCCTTTCTAAGAATTTGTCCATTTCTTCCAGGTTGTCCATTTTATTGGCATAGAGTTGCTTGTAGTAATCTCTCATGATCTTTTGTATTTCTGCAGTGTCAGTCGTTACTTCTCCTTTTTCATTTCTAATTCTATTGATTTGAGTCTTCTCCCTTTTTTTCTTGATGAGTCTGGCTAATGGTTTATCAATTTTGTTTATCCTTTCAAAGAACCAGCTTTTAGTTTTATTGATCTTTGCTATCGTTTCCTTCATTTCTTTTTCATTTATTTCTGATCTGATTTTTATGATTTCTTTCCTCCTGCTAACTTTGGGGTTTTTTTGTTCTTCTTTCTCTAATTGCTTTAGGTGCAAGGTTAGGTTGTTTATTCGAGATGTTTCCTGTTTCTTAAGGTAAGATTGTATTGCTATAAACTTCCCTCTTAGAACTGTTTTTGCTGCATCCCATAGATTTTGAGTCATCGTGTCTCCATTGTCATTTGTTTCTAGGTATTTTTTGATTTCCCCTTTGATTTCTTCAGTGATCACTTCGTTATTAAGTAGTGTATTGTTTAGCCTCCATGTGTTTGTATTTTTTACAGATCTTCTCCTGTGATTGATATCGAGTCTCATAGCGTTGTGGTCGGAAAAGATACTTGATACAATTTCAATTTTCTTAAATTTACCAAGGCTTGATTTGTGACCCAAGATATGATCTATCCTGGAGAATGTTCCATGAGCACTTGAGAAAAATGTGTATTCTGTTGTTTTTGGATGGAATGTCCTATAAATATCAATTAACTCCATCTCATTTAATGTATCATTTAAAGCTTGTGTTTCCTTATTTATTTTCATTTTGGATGATCTGTCCATTGGTGAAAGTGGGGTGTTAAAGTCCCCTACTATGAATGTGTTACTGTCGATTTCCCCTTTTATGGTTGTCAGTATTTGCCTTATGTATTGAGGTGCACCTATGTTGGGTGCATAAATATTTACAATTGTTATATCTTCCTCTTGGATCGATCCCTTGATCATTATGTAGTGTCCTTCTTTGTCTCTTCTAATAGTCTTTGTTTTAAAGTCTATTTTGTCTGATATGAGAATTGCTACTCCAGCTTTCTTTTGGTTTCCATTTGCATGAAATACCTTTTTCCATCCCCTTACTTTCAGTCTGTATGTGTCTCTAGGTCTGAAGTGGGTCTCTTGTAGACAGCAAATATATGCGTCTTGTTTTTGTATCCATTCAGCCAATCTGTGTCTTTTGGTGGGAGCATTTAGTCCATTTACATTTAAGGTAATTATCGATATGTGTGTTCCCATTCCCATTTTCTTAATTGTTTTGGGTTTGTTATTGTAGGTCCTTTCCTTCTTTTGTGTTTCTTGCCTAGAGAAGTTCCTTTAGCAGTTGTTGTAGAGCTGGTTTGGTGGTGCTGAACTCTCTCAGCTTTTGCTTGTCTCTAAAGGTTTTAATTTCTCCATCAAATCTGAATGAGATCCTTGCTGGGTAGAGTAATCTTGGTTGCAGGTTTTTCTCCTTCAACACTTTCAATATGTCCTGCCACTCCCTTCTGGCTTGCAGAGTTTCTGCTGAAAGATCAGCTGTTAACCTTATGGGGATTCCCTTGTGTGTTATTTGTTGTTTTTCCCTTGCTGCTTTTAATATGTTTTCTTTGTACTTAATTTTTGACAGTTTGATTAATATGTGTCTTGGCATATTTTTCCTTGGATTTATCCTGTATGGGACTCTCTGTGCTTCCTGGACTTGATTAACTATTTCCTTTCCCATATTAGGGAAGTTTTCAACTATAATCTCTTCAAATATTTTCTCAGTCCCTTTCTTTTTCTCTTCTTCTTCTGGAACCCCTATAATTCGAATGTTGGTAGATTTAATGTTGTCCCAGAGGTCTCTGAGACTGTCCTCAGTTCTTTTCATTCTTTTTTCTTTATTCTGCTCTGCAGTAGTTATTTCCACTATTTTATCTTCCAGGTCACTTATCCGTTCTTCTGCCTCAGTTATTCTGCTATTGATCCCATCTAGAGTACTTTTAATTTCATTTATTGTGTTGTTCATCGTTGCTTGTTTCATCTTTAGTTCTTCTAGGTCCTTGTTAACTGATTCTTGCATTTTGTCCATTCTATTGTCCATTCTATCTCCAAGATTTCGGATCAACCTTACTATCATTATTCTGAATTCTTTTTCAGGTAGACTGCCTATTTCCTCTTCATTTGTTAGGTCTGATGGGTTTTTATCTTGCTCCTTCATCTGCGGTGTGTTTTTCTGTCTTTTCATTTTGCTTATCTTACTGTGTTTGGGGTCTCCTTTTTTGCAGGCTGAAGGTTCGTAGTTCCTGTTGTTTTTTGTGTCTGTCCCCAGTGGCTAAGGTTGGTTCAGTGGGTTGTGTAGGCTTCCTGGTGGAGGGTACTAGTGCCTGTGTTCTGGTGGATGAGGCTAGATCTTGTCTTTCTGGTGGGCAGGTCCACGTCTGGTGGTGTGTTTTGGGGTGTCTGTAGACTTATTATGATTTTGGGCCGCCTCTCTGCTAATGGGTGGGGTTGTGTTCCTGTCTTGCTAGTTGTTTGGCATAGGATGTCCAGCACTGTAGCTTGCTGGTCGTTGAGTGAAGCTGGGTGCTGGCGTTGAGATGGAGATCTCTCGGAAATTTTTGCTGTTTGATATTATGTGCAGCTGGGAGGTCTCTTGTGGATCAGTGTCCTGAAGTTGGCTCTCCCACCTCAGAGGCACAGCACTGACTCCTGGCTGCAGCACCAAGAGCCTTTCATCCACAGGGCTCCTTAATTTGGGATGATTCGTTGTCTATTCAGGTATTCCACAGATGCAGGGTATATCAAATTGATTGTGGAGCTTTAATCCGCTGCTTCTGAGGCTGCTGGGAGAGATTTCCCTTTCTCTTCTTTGTTCTCACAGTTCCCAGGGGCTCAGCTTTGGATTTAGCCCCGCCTGTGCGTGTAGGTCGCCGGAGGGCGTCTGTTCTTTGCTCAGACAGGACGGGGTTAAAGGAGCCGCTGATTCGGAGGCTCTGGCTCACTCAGGCCCGGGGGTAGGGAGGGGCACGGAGTGTGGGGCGGGCCTGCGGTGGCAGAGGCCGGCAAGACGTTGCAGCCTGAGGCGCGCCTGTGCATTCTCCCGGGGGAGTTGTCCCTGGATCCCGGGACCCTGGCAGTGGCGGGCTGCACAGGCTCCCCGGAAGGGCGTGTGGCTAGTGACCTGTGTTCGCACACAGGCCTCCCGGTGGCGGCAGCAGCGGCCCTAGCGTCTCATGTCTGTCTCTGGGCTCCGCACTTTTAGCCGCGGCTCGCGCCCGTCCCTGGAGCTCTCTCAAGCAGCGTTCTTAATCCCCTCTCCTCGTGCACCAGGAAACAAAGAGGGACGTAAAAGTCTCTTGCCTCTTCGGCAGTTCCAGACTTCTCCCCGGACTCTCTCTCGGCCAGCCGCGGTGCACTAACGCCCTGCAGGCTGTGTTCACGCCGCCAACCTCAGTCCTCTCCCGGCGCTCCGACAAAAGCCGGAGCCTCAGCTCCCAGTCCCGCCCGCCCCGGCGGGCGAGCAGACAAGCCTCTCGGCTGGCGAGTTCCGGTCGGCCCGATCCTCTGCGCTGGAATCTGGCCGCTTTGCCCTCCGCTCCCCTGTTGCTGTGCTCTCCTCCGCGGCTCCCAAGCTCCCCCACTCCGCCTCCCGAAGTCTCCACCCGCGAAGGGGCTTCCTAGTGTGTGGACACTTTTTCTCCTTCACAGCTCTCTCCCGCTGGTGCAGGACCCGTCCCTATCCTTTTGTCTCTGTTTAGTTTTTTCTTTTGCCCTACCCAGGTACGTGGGGGGTTTCTTGCCTTTTGGGAGGTCTGAGGTCTTCTGCCAGCGTTCAGTAGATGCTCTGTAGGAGTTGTTCCACGCGTAGATGTATTTCTGGTGTATCTGTGGGGAGGAACGTGATCTCCGCGTCTTACTCTTCCGCCATCTTCCCGGAAGTCTATAATTAAATATTTCTTACTCAAATTATTTTTGTGGATGCTACTGTAGTACAGAGTGGATATCTAGTCCTTTTATTGCTACAGTATTATGTGTTTCAATAACCAAATATAAATACAGGCTCATCTGATCTAATGGTTAATGTATTACAGATTAGAAAAATCTATTTTTTTTTCCTTTTGGATTCTAACCACTAGAAATAACACAAGTATCACATCAAAATGAAGCTGAGAATTTCAACTTTATTCATGAAGAGGCACTCGCCCAAATAACGACCCCAGTGCAGGGATCTCTGGTAGCGGCTGAAGTGGAGAACATGATTTAGCCACCTCCTCCCTCTTGCCTGGCAAGGGGAGTTTTCCTCTGGTCTTAGTTGTACTGAAAAGAGGCAGGAACTAAGGAAGACCTCTGTCCTTTCTTACTGATCCATAAAGCAAACAATGAGAATGAGAAAATGTACATCCTGTTCCCAAAATTTGAACTAGTAATTCCAGTCTCTAGTCATCATGAAAATAAGAGATCAATCAGAATTGTTTTTCAAAGTTCCATGGTGAGGAGTAAGGAGAGAGGGAGAAGAAGAGAGAAGGAAAGGGAGACAGAGAAAGAGAGAGAAAAACAAGGAGGAAGCGGAAGAGGGAGAAGGGGAGGGGGGAGGGGGAGGAGAAAAAACATGATGACTCAAAAATCCCGTTGTCTGAAAAAGAGAGTGGATTTTTCATCTGCGGAAATGAGGGGAAGGACATCAATGTTCTAAGGAACATCCACATTGGAATCACCTGGGGTGCTTCTTAGAAACTGAAGTTTTTGGTTAGTAAAGATGTATGGAATCAGTATCCCTGGGGTGATAGGGCAGCCATAGAATTTCCATTTAACAAGCAACCTGGGTGATCATTGTAAAATAAAGATTGAATATCATAAGCTAAGGGATACTGGAAAATATTAAGGAAAATCAAAAAAGTGCTCAAGTTATTTTGATATGGAAAAAGGAAAATTAAAAACTATTTATTTATTGAAATAAACATAATCAGAAAGTTTGCTTTTACACCTTTTAGGGATACAGTTTTACATTATTGTGGGACTTAAATGGAAATTTTGTATTTAATTATCCCAAACTTTATATTTCTCAATTATTTAAGAAACACTTGTTTGCTACTACAAAATATATAAACTGTCATTCAAAAATTCAAAGTAGTAATTTTCTTTGTTCACTCTCATAGAAAAGAATCAGAGATAAACTTACAGTTTTCTTTTGTTTGTTTTTTGGGGTTTTTTTACTTAGTAGAATTTATTTCTGGCTAACAGGTATATCAAATACATCTTTAAAAAATTTAATTTTCTCCAATCTTGCTATTGGTTATATATATGTTATATTTCTATATACTCATTTTTCATAATAAAATTTTCCAATTCTGTTAAAAAAATTTATATTTATTTTTACAGTTGTTAAGTGTTTACCAGTAACAGAACCAGAGAATGGGAAATTTTTCAGTGGTGCCCTGGACCCAGACCAAGTATATGTTTTTGGACAAGCAATACAGTTTGAATGTAATTCAGGCTACGTACTTGATGGACCTAAACAAATACATTGCTCAACAGATGGTATTTGGAGTGGAGAAAAACCGAAATGTGTAGGTAAGATACACTTACTGTTTGATTATTTGAATGAGTTTAGTTTTTTTCATGAAAATATGCCTTTCAAAACACTGTGCATCCTACAGAATCTGAGAAATACTAACTCACTAGCATTTATTCAGCACTTACTATTTCCCAGTAAGTGATCTAAGTTCTTTACACGTGTCATCTATTTTACCTTCCAAATGACTATGTGATTCATGTACTGTTTTCACCATTATTTTATAATTGAGGAATTCATGGTGCAAAGAAATTAAATCACATGTACAAAATTATCATGGCATATATGGTAGAGGTTAAGATTTAAACGTAGGTTATCTGACACTAAAGTCCATGCTCTTAACTATAATTAAATTGTAATTGACTCTTATGACTAACATAAAATCTTAAGCATTTCTGCTACAAGTTTAATATTAAAACTCCAGAATAGGTCGTTTTTTTATTTGAAAAACTATCATTATTTATTTCTATTGATGTGTCATGATAACATTGTGTTTTTGAATAACACTTCTAGGAAGTGCCCCTGTTTTATACTTGCACTGGGAGTTTAACATAAATATTGCTGAACTGAATTGAATCCACTAAATAAATCTTTGTCTTTAAAAAAAAGTTCCATAGTTAGCTAGAAGTTAGCATTTCTTTAGTTTCAATACTACTGACCTGTGCCTGATGGCCAATATGATGATTCTGGCTTTTGTAATAATATATTTTGGTCAATTTATTTAAAAGTACCATACTTCGTTTGACCAGTATTTCTTTGGCAGAAATTTCTGCCATATTTGTTTTTTAACATTATCTAAAATCCCCAAATTATTTACACTTTCTTAGTCTAGTCTCTCCTACAGTGAGATGAAGAGAGAAGCGTCCCTCTTCCTAGGAAGTCTTTTTTACAAAACTAGTTCTTCGAGTTAATAATGGCAAACGTATTTATATTCAGTGTAGCAATTACTGTATACTCTAGAGGTTCATGGATGGGACTTATTTCTTGCAATTAAATTTCTGTGGTTAGTTAAACCTTTCTGGAATGACTGATGCAGAAGATAAGTCTTAAAGGAAGAATGAGAATCTTTCAGATGAAGCTGAGGAGGGCAAAAGCAAACCAGTCAGAAGTAGTTAGTGGAGAGGAAGGGACAATGGCCTTGAGGCCTCTTTGAGCATGAAGCTCCCCTATTCCCACTGTTCTCAGGGGCCTTAACTTAGAATGCAGGCAGGGAAGAAGTTAGTGATGGAGTGAAGATTGGCAGTCCAAGGTTCTGCGGGGCTACATACACCATGCTGAAGAATTAGGCTTTTATACAGACTGAATTGGGAATCAATGAAGCATTTTAAATGGAACAATAAAGTGACAAGAAGAAAAGATCATTAAGTTACAAACAGGAAAAAAAGATTAAGATGAAGGGAGAATAAGATCTGGGAAATTAATCACTGTTGCTGGAGTCCCAGAGAAAAATTTTGGAGTGACGATAGTGTGAAAGATGATGGCCAGCTCTTTATTTTTTTTTTTGGATGGAAAACTTGGATGGATAGCAAAACCACACAAGCTGATCAGTTGCTTTTTGGAGATGTAATAACAATGAGATATATTAATTTCTTTGACAAACTGTTTTGTCAATAATTACTCTATTATCAATAACTAAAAAAATATGTAATTTTTACAGGTCACTCAGTGAAAATACATATCACATTAAACCTATTTCATTTTTTCTTTTTTTTTTTTTTTTTTGCGGTACACGGGCCTCTCACTGCTGTGGTCTCTCCCATTGCGGAGCACAGGCTCCGGATGCGCAGGCTCAGCAGCCATGGCCCACGGGCCCAGCCGCTCCGCGGCACGTGGGATCTTCCCAGACCGGGGCACGCACCCGTGTCCCCTGCATCGGAAGGCCGACTCTCAACCACTGCGCCACCAGGGAAGCCCTAAACCTATTTCTGTATTCAATTTTATATATACAGTTGATGAATGTTACTGGCCACTATTTATTTCAAGAGGACTAATTTGTCCCCAAACTAAATAAATTAGCAACATGATTTAAATCAGAATTTTTACTTACTTCAAAAATGAATGTTAAGAACAACCGATAAATTATTCACCAAGCATTCAAGTCAAAACAGGACTTTTGTTTAGTTGTCTGATTTACCTAATGGAAACAAGAGTTGTATCTTTATATAATTATGTTTGGGACACAGTCCTTTAATATATAACAAACCTGTTGGAATTTAATCCCTTTTCTTTAGAAATTTCCTGCAAACAACCAACCATTTTAAATGGTTATCCTATATCTCAGAAGGAAATTTATAAGACAAATGAACGAGTTCAATATAAATGTGCAAGAGGTTTCGGATATGGGGAAAGAGGAGATGCCGTATGCACTGAATTTGGATGGACCCCAGTTCCTTCATGTAAAGGTAATGCTATGTTTCTCTTCTATATCTTTTGCTGTATATTTTTACCAGTTGTTTTAATTCATATACTCCTTCTGGTTAAGCAGTTTATTTTTTCTCACAATGGAGTGTTAATGTTTATAGGAATCAACTATTACAGAGACATAACATTTTATGTGTGCAAGGCCTGTTTTGAGATCAATTGGTGTGATTCTCTCACTCTGAAGATACACATAAACAGGACCAGAAAAGTTCAATAGCTCATTCAATCTTTGGTCTATGGTCACAAAGCAAATCTAGAGCAGAGCCAGGACTGTAACAGGTTTTCCAATCCCCAGGTATATATACCTCTCAAATAATTAGAGTCCTCTCATAAAGCCCAACATTTCACTTTAAAAAGTAAATTCTATTAATACCAGATGAGGTAATCCTCCATGGATAATGGAATTAAGTAGAAGAAACTGGAGATTTCATTAAGCACAGGCTTCATATGAATCAACTGTGGTGATGGCGCTGAAAACAGCTCCTCTTTCAGGCTTCGTAAGGGAAGGATGTTACCCAGACTCAAAGAGTTCATTTCAACTGTGCTCTTTGCCCACCAGAAATTATGTCTGCTTTTTTGTTTTCTGCTTAGCCTACCTCATTTAGAAAGGGATAGTTTCAACTATCATGGCTTAGAAGAGAAAAATATATCAATAAATAGTTGAGGAATGTAAGAAGTCATAAGAAGAGCAGGCAGATACAGCTATAGCATGGTAATAACAGTGTTGAGTTACTTGCAAACACTTGTGAAAAGGAAGGAGTTAGCTTTTGATGAGGGCTGCTTCACCGAGTAAAACAAGTAACAGTATCGTCACACATGACATCCGAGACAAGTGACTTCCTAAGAGGGTGACTTTTACAGGTATTGCCACACTGTGATCTTCACCTCTTAATAGCCCTCTGAACTTTAAATCATGCTATTCGTAATAACATATATAAACCTTGCTTTGGTGATCCTCTTTTACAAAAACTACAGATAGCTTTTGAGCTGATTTTATTCTTAAAAAAATTTAGTTGAGCCCACAAGCAGCTCCTTGGAAAATACATCCTCCTGAATGACCTTCACTTTCAAGCATTGTTAAGAAAATATTTAGAAAGAAGTTAATGAACACAAGACAGCGATAACTGTTACCGAACCAAAACTTGGGTCTGCTCCCCTGCACACAGGAGAGCTAATCTACTGACACCAGGCTGTGGTGAAGGGAAGTGCAGCATTTATTGTAAGGCACCCAGCAAGGGGTCCAGGGCAGCTAGTGCTCAAAAAGCCCAGCTTCCCCGATGGGTTTCAGCAAAGCATTTTTAAAGGCCGGGTGAGGGAGAGGTGTCTCAGGGTATGTGATCAGCTCCTGCTGATCAATCAGGAGAATTGCTGATCATAACCAATCAGTTATCTGATTGGTTGATGGTGAGGTAACAGGGCAGTGTCACAGGGGTTAACATCATCAGTCCTCAGGCTCCAGGCATGGGGACTACATGCTCATGGTCATCAAGTAGTTAACATCTTCCATTTGGTGGGGTTTTCAAATGTGGAAAACAACTCAGGAAATGTGCATCAGATACTATTATCTAGGAAGTTCAGAGAGGAACTACAGCAGATGATATGGGGGAGGGGTCTGTCCCAGGAAGGCCCCACAGGGTCCTGCTCGGTTACACAACCATATGAGATCTGTGTGAGGCTGATGCTGTGTGGAGTCCAGCTGTTTATCTCCATGGCATTCGTGGCTCCTGAGCAAAGAAGGTGGAGGCACAAGTTCTCTGGTGTCAAACTCTGCCATATATGCTACTTCCAGAGCCCCTCTTCTATCCATCCAATCACCAAAATAGAGCTTATAAACCACTTATTTTATATCAGGACTCTTGTCCTGTATTGAGGATAAACATTAGAATAAAGTTTCAATGAATTCCAGGTTCCGATGAATTCAAAGTAAAGCTTCAGGAATTCAATTTTACTTGGACATAGGACTCAGGATAACATGATGTAGAAGTTATTGAATTATTCCTTTTTCTTGGTCACTTACCTACCTACTTAAAACTCCTCCTTAGAACAGATCCGTTTTAGTAGTGGGAAATCTCTTTTTTTTCCCACAGTGTTACTACAATTTCTAGGCTTACTTCTCTTAAAACTAGACTCCTTTACACACACACATTAAAGAATCCACATTTATAAGACATTTTCCTTTTAAAAGTTCATTTTCCCAGTCACAAGTCATAACCTAAAAATTCAAGACTGTATGCTTTAAGGTCCTGCTTTCTTTAGCGAGAGAGATACCAGGATTAGGATTGGTACTCTCTCTTTTACAAGATAATTTGCTAAAGATCAATAAAAGTAAAGAGTGGTTCACCCCAAATTAGATAAGCATGCTCTGTCTCTTAAAGATGCTTCATTTTATTAAAATGCAGTTTACATGAACTAGATATAGAGAAGTCTTTTATTAAAAGAAACTCCACTCTCTTACCTCAGCTAATGACACAAATACCTCTCCCTATTTTCATGGTACATTGGAAGGATCTACCTGCTGATAATGATAAATTCCAGATCTACATATCTTATTTTGTAGAACTCTACAAGAAATTTGGAATTAAGTCATAAAAGTAAATTTAAATAAAATAGTCTAGGATAAAACACTTAAATTGTCTTCTATCTGGTCTATGATTTGTACGTGTCAGGGGTTTTATTTGAGGGTGATTTGTCCAAACTTTGGTCTCTGTATCCAATAAGGGATAGTCTCTGACAACAAGTCACTCACAGGAATAAATAAAAGTACCAAGACCTGTTAAATAAAAGCCACCTTTGATGCAAATTTCTCTGTTCCCTGTACAGACTGGATTTTTTACGATTCACAACAGAGTGTTAACCTTGAATTAATTATTCTTATTTCAAGTGCTTAATGGTTGCTTCTAAAAGTAGAAAAAATTTGGCCTTACATATTCAGACAGTCTCAAATATTATTATTATTATTATTATTTTAATAGAAGCACCTACCTAGGCTAACTTCTCTTAAACATTGCCCTGGCAATGTTTTAATAACATTATTTATTTTAATGGAGATCATGATTATTTTAATGGAGATCCCTAGAAGTTCTTCTACTCTTAATTAATTTAACAAAATCTCCCAATATTATTTAGTAGGTATCTTAGTGAAACACGTTTATTTATGTATTGTGACTTTTGAGTTCAAACTTTGGTACTAAGTTCAGCTGTAGCATGAAGTAAAAACTAAGACATGGGGCTTCCCTGGTGGCGCAGTGGTTGAGAGTCTGCCTGCCGATGCAGGGGACACGGGTTCGTGCCCCGGTCCGGGAGGATCCCACATGCCGCGGAGCAGCTGGGCCCGTGAGCCATGGCCACTGAGCCTGCGCGTCCGGAGCCTGTGCTCCGCAACAGGAGAGGTCACAACAGTGAGAGGCCCACGTACCGCAAAAAAAAGAAAACAAACAAAACTAAGACATGTAAACTGGACTTCACTGCGTATATGAAAATATGATAGATATAGCAGAATGAAGTGAAAGAGAAAAAACAGAAAAGAATAAATGAACACATTCAAGGTTCATTTGAAGTTAGTGTTAATTAGTGAAGATCTGTTTCACATAAAACTTGTGTTTAGGTGATCACATGTAATTTCTATTATTTCTAATATAATTGTTGCTAATAAATATATTATCATGTTAGCAACAGAGGCATACTGAAGCTTATCTGGCAGAATGGAATATAAATTTAAGACCAATTAGGAGACTACTGTACTACCTCTAAGAGCTGACCATACACAGTGGAGGTGTCTTATGAAAGGGAGGAGATATATAAGCAATAATACCAACTTTATAGAATATGGTGTTTGACTGAATTTTGAAGTGATGTGGAGGAAGGAATATAGGGGTAAATTTCCAGGCTTCTGTCATGAGGTTCTTGTGTCACAAATTCCAATGTTATATACAGGAAGAAAAGCATATACTGAAAGAAGGATGATGATTTAGTTTGATATATGATAAGCTGAGTATGCTTTTGAGTTTTACATATGGACCTGTCCAATGTGAGCTGCAACTGGATATATAGACTGAAGAATTTATTAGCATAACAGGGAAGCTTTTTGTCATGGACAAGTCTTGAATTACACAGAGAATATGATGAGGAAAACAACAAAATCAAGGACAAATACTCATGTAGATCCAAGTACAAGGCATCTCTCTTCATTCATACAACACTTACAGGGTCTTCAGGGAAGATGTTTCTGGCGTGGTGATAAGCATCGCTATGAAGATTTAGAGGAGAATTGTTCAAGACACAAGGAGCAGAAAGTGCAAATGATAGGCATAAGCTTGGCATGTGTGAAAACCAGACCGAAGGCTAGTGTGGTGGTAGCACAGAAAATAAGTAGGAAAGTGGTAGGGGATGCGATTGGAAAAGTAGGCTGGGCCTAAGAATTAAGTGGAGTGGTGGAAGAAGAGGAGTAACTATAAGTAAACTAAACAAAATTAAATCGTGTTGTTCAGACAAAGGTAAGGAGAAGTAGGACATACAAAGGTAATGCACTGGGGAACTTCAAGAAGTCGGTGATCAGCAGTGTCAAATATTACAGAGTTTAGCTAATAATATACACCAGACACTGTAATATGTGGAATACAAAGATTTTTGAATTTGGAAATTGGAGGATATTGGTGACTTCTGTCAGAGCAATGTCAGCACAATGGTGGTGTGAGAAGCCAGATGGAAACAGGTTGAAGAATAAATGGGAGGAGGAATAGAATACCTTAGTGTAGTGTAAGTGTCTGCGACATTAAACTTTTGATTGCCAAGGCATACTTTTTTTTTTTTTTTTTTTTTTTTGTGGTACGCGGGCCTCTCACTATTGTGGCCTCTCCTGTTGGGAGCACAGGCTCCGGACACGCAGGCTCAGCGGCCATGGCTCACGGGCCCAGCTGCTCCGCGGCATGTGGGATCTGCCCGGACCGGGGCACGAACCCGTGTCCCCTGCATCGGCAGGCGGACTCTCAACCACTGCGCCACCAGGGAAGCCCTCTATGTTCTTCCTTTAATCACTGCAGCTGTGGGGAAGAGAACACAAAAATTCACACAATGACTGTTACAGTCACAATGACTGTTCCTCCCTAAAGGAAAACATATTACTTCCATATTCATTTCGTTGTCCTATGCAAGCCATGTGTTTATGTCTACTTCAAAGGGGCAGGGGTATACTAGCCAACCAAGCGTCTGGAGGGAGGAGACTCAGAATATTTGTAAATAGTACTTGTGAGAATGACAGAAGCTGAGGAACTTGCAGAAAGTAGAAAGAATAGCTGAAGTGATATACCAAGAATCCATTGCCAGGTATGGAATATCATGAAGCATGTGTTGGCTTTGGAGAAAGAGGATTCAAGAATCCAGGGGGCACAAATACATTAGATGAGAAATACAATGGAGGGAAATATGAGTGATACAGCAGGAAGGGTATGAGGCTGTGCTCATTTTAATGACATTTTGTGCTGTACTAAGAACAAATAACATCCACTTTTATATTTTTATATGCTTGATTATTCTTAATGGATAGTTATTTCTATATTGTACACATATCTTTTTTCTTTTCAGAAATAACATGTGATCCTCCTTATATTCCAAATGGTATTTACACACCTCAATTAGCCAAATACAGAGGTGAATATAAAATCACTTATGAGTGTAAAAGTGGCTTTGCTCCTGCGATCCAGGGAAATGTTGCAACATGCACCAGCCAGGGCTGGTCACCTGCTCCAAGATGTTCCTGTAAGTTTCACTCACATCTTGACCTACTTCTTAATTCTGAAGTTTCTATCTCTTAAACACACAAAAATGGGGACAGAATAAATCCAAGTATTTGCCCTACTTTGTTTGCAAAGTAGAGGTTTTAGAGGCATTCTTCGCTTTTCAAAGTAGACAGTTCTAAGGAGGAATAAAAACATTTTTGTAAACTAAAAACTCTTTAAATTTTTTGCTACTCAAAGTTAAATATATGTCTGTGTGTATGAATATATAATTCTCGAATATAATTCTAATATCTGAACTAAAACATTGAGTAAGACTTACATCACCTAACACCTAGTATATTAGTTATCTAGTGCTGTGTAAAAATATTCTCCCAAAACATATGGGCTTAAAACAACACACCTTTATATTCTTAGAGCTCCTATGGGTCAGGAATTAGGAAGTGGCTTAGTTGGCTAGCTCTGAATCACACTTCTTGGGTTGCAGTCGGGGTGCTGGCCTGGGCTGCAAGTCACCTGATGGCTCATTTGCTTCCTAGGCTCTCTCACCTGGCTTTGGGCGGGAAGCCTCAATACCTTACCACATGGGCATCTCCACAGATTGCTTGAGAGGAAGCTATCTTTCCCCAGAGCTAGTGATCCCAGAGAGAGCAGGAAGTTTCCATACCATTTATGACCTGGTCACACACTGTCACCGTCACTTCAGCCATATGTATTCTTTAGAAGTGAGTCACTAAGTCCAGCACATTCAAGTGTGGGGAATTAGGCTCTAATTTTGGGAGGGAAGAATGTACAAGACATTGTGGAATTTTCTAAAACTATCACATTTAGAAAAATGTCACTCAACTGAACAGAGTATTTTATTTCTAGGGATGCTTCCTTTACCTTTTTTCAAGTGTTTTCTGTCTCTACAATCATATTCTTTTTCTTTATACATCACAGTTTATTGTAAAGATGCACTACAGTTAAACTCGATCTTGCATGAAAGAAAAATGTAATGATACAAATAATAGATCAGTGACCTCAATATTAATTCCAGGCATAAGTCCAAAATGATTTTTCAAAGTATGAGTCCCTTAAAAAGGAAGCTATTATCAGTATGAAACAGATTTCAATGTGCATAAGAAATATAAGAGAAATATTTAATCATGTTAAAGTTTGGTTTATGAATATGGCAGATGAGCCTGACTGTACCTCAACAAGTTTATCCCACAAGGGAACTTCCGAAGTTCTTGCGGACAAGATGGGGAAATTGACCAATTAGATGGTTTATCAGATATTCATAATTTCATTAAATAAGCCTATCTGATTATCAGATTCAGGACTGTGTTCTCAGGCCTGCTCCATTCCTCTAGTTTAATGGTGTAGAGGAGATGCAGTACAAGTTCACCGCTGGAATGATACAGGGGTGCTGAAAGAGAATCTGCATTAGGACAGATTCATCACTCAGAAAGACTCCCATGTGTGAGGTTGGATCTAATAACATGAAGTTTAACAGTGATAACTGTAAGATCCTGGGTTTGGGCCATAGGAGTTAGCTGCACAAGTACAGAAAGACTAGAAACACTTTTAAAAATTAAAAGTGAATATTAAATATTAAATTAAATTAATATTAAAAAAGTGAATATTTTAATCAGTTTTGAGATCAGTCTGAGCCAACACTGTGATGGCACAGCCAAAGCTGCTCATGAGACCAGAGCTCGTGTTGGTAGAAGTGTGAGAGGGTAGTGAGGCTGTTGTAAGTCCTGCCAATGTTAGTGCTGATCTGAGCACAGTGGAATAGTACACGTGCTTCAGGAAATGATCTGGTTAGAGAGATACAAACACATTCACATGTGACCGAATGAAAGACAAGAATAGGAACAGGGCTCGGGCCAGTGATAGTAATAATACTTACTTTCAATTATGCCCTCTGTGTATACCTTTTGGAAACGAATCTCAATGGATTATTTAACTGTATTCCTATTGTATGAAGAAACATAATGAAGTGGATAAACATACTAGTTCTGAAATCAGATCATCAGGATTCAAATCTCTGCTCTACAATTTAATGGCAAAGTTAATTGAGTTCTTTAAGATTTGGTTCTTGCAAATACAAAGACCCAAGCTTGCCCAATGTAGAATTATTGTTAAATATACATATCTTGACATAACATGATGGAATTTGTAAAATCCATGGATGAGGGGAAAATCTTCTGAATCTCCAAAAAGTAGTGTGAAAAAAACTAGTCTGTTACTTAAAAAGAATGAGAGTAAATAAGCATTTCAATCTTAAAAGAGTGGGAAGCTTCACAAAAGTGGGGGAAATCTATCAATGATGAGAGATACAGACTATAGGACAAGAATCTATACCAAGAGAAGGTATTATTCACAAGTCTTTGTAAAGAAAGACATTAGGATATGCAAAGATTCAAAGTTTTTAATTCACATAGCAAGTCTGTAAAAACAGCTTGAGAGATTTCTGTAATCATACAAAAAAGAAAACGGATCATTGATCTTAAGGAAGATATAAATGGTAATGAATATTGTGTGTGCATGTTGTACATTTCTTTAATGTGTTGCATATGTGTTCTTTTAATATCATATTTCATGATGTAAAATAAATACTAGTGTAGTATTAAAAGTATTAGATTATCTCCAAACCATCCAATAAAAAGGGTACATTTTTCTGAAAAATATTATATATAAAACTGTTATAAACAACATAACACTTAAGAATACATGTGAAAATCACTCAATATATAAGAATAACAATAAATGTAATTATATTATACCTCATTTAAAATATTTATAAGAAACAGTGAAAAAACATCATTCTCCAATTAAAATTAGAAATAAGCATTCAAGTGTTTCCCTTAATCGTAACCATTTGGATATTAAGAATTATTCATTCATTGTTCATTTCTCTGATTAGATAAAGAAGGGAAAATATGCCTTAATGTCTAGTTTGAGAGTTAAGTAAGAATGTTTTTTTTCTGTGTAATGTGATCAATGGATCAATGGATCAACTGTTGTGCTTCTCTACACTTATCACACATTTCCAATAAATAGAAAAGTAAACTAATGAGTGTTAATCTAAAAACAAAAACTGTTTTCCTACATTGACTTGGTCTGAGAATAAAAGCCAGGATCCTGATTTTTGATGAGAATGAAAGAGAAAGAAAAAGAAGACAGATGAGCTGCATGATAAAATTTGTACTTTCATCTCTCGATTAAGATGCTAATTTAGTCAACCAAGGCTAGGACTTATGTACTTAAGGATAATTAAATCAATAGCTCTGTATAGTTTTCTACCAAGAGAGCTCACATATAAATTTTATGTAATATGACCCACAAGACATAACTTGATCTTCATTAGCAAGGACCTCCTTACATACCTCAGTCATCTGAGTTTTCTATAACTTTTCTTTTCCTAGAAACTCTAATGCAATGAGGGTAATTAAGCTAATAGGAATATAATTCATAGATGAAACATCTGATCTCTAATTTGATTGCTTACTAAGGTAAAACATTATTCATACCGTTTTTTTTTTATTCCAAGTTAAACCTTGCGATTTTCCAGTAATAAAACATGGAAGCATTTATGAACATAGGGGATACTTTCCAGTAAGCTTAGGTCATTGGATCCGCTTTGACTGTGATCAGTATTTTGTGCCACAAGATCGCCGGCCTTACCTTACATGCACACGAAATGGATGGTCTCCAGAAGTACCGTGCCTCAGTAAGTAAACCTCTTAATTTTATGTGTATAAATCTTCCAAAGAGTGGAGAAACAATAGTACATAAGTGAGTACAATTAAGTCTTACACGACAAAAATAAGGCCAAGGGTCAAGTTCTGTGAGCAAAAAGACCCAAATAAGCCTTCTTTTTATGAGGAGCTCTCCATGGAAATCACATGAGAAATATAGAGACTTTATAAGAATATCTGCATCATTTACACATATTGTAATTATAAAAACTAAAGATAAATAACATGGTATATTGATTTTTTTTTCTTTTTTAACAAACACTTGGTAGTAGCTTTCATTTTCATTAAGTTATTTGTTCTTTTTGAATACTAATGCATTGTCAGGTAAATACCATAAAGTTAATTTTTAATGTGCTATTTTACCAAATATATGTTATTTTTTTTCTTTTCTCTTGTCTTTATGATCCTTAGGACAATGTATTTTCAATTACTTGCCCAATGGACATTACCCATATTACGAAGAAAAAGTGTTACAAGGTAAAACTGTGAGAGTTCGCTGCTATGATGGCTACAGTCTTCAGAATAACCAGAACACAATGACCTGTACAGAGAATGGCTGGTCTCCTCCTCCCAGATGCATCCGTGTCAGTGAGTAAACTGGTCCAAGATCCCAGTATATTTATAATTTTCTAAGACTCCGCTATATTATCCACTGCAAAGTGTTTTTATCAACTTTTTCTTGTTTTGCCAAAGGACTTATTTAGTTTTATTTTTTACAAGTGTGTGTGAGTGTATGTACAGACTTCTTGATAAGTATATAACAAAATAAATGTGCCTATTGATAGACATCAGTCAAGAATACAGGGGAAAAAAAAAAACACAAAGAAGAAACCTATAATAACAGAGAGATGTCAGCAAGGTGGCCGAATAGGAGTTTTACTGTCTCTCCTGATACAAACTTTGACAATCATGAATCGATAAGAATATCTTTGTGGGATTCTAGGAGTCTAGCAGAGAAATTATAGCACACTGTTGGAGAACAGAGATTCAAGACTGAATGCATCAAAGAAGGTTAGAGGAACAGTTTCACTTTACCTGTGTCACCTCTCCCCTAAAGTAGCACAGCTTAGTGCCCAGAGAGACCCCCTCAGCACAGGATTTCACCTGTGGGGGAAAACAAGAGCATGTGAGTAAGGGCCAGCTTCCTCAACTTGCAATACTGATCAAAAGGCCCACTTCTCTTTCACCCCGTCCGGAATAATGGGGTAATCTGCATGACTGAGGGGTGGGGAGAGGCCAGGAGTACAGCATCCAGGGCTAGAATTCATCAAGAGACAAGGATCCTACTGACCATTTTGTAGACACCACCAGCTGGCTGAGGTAGAGGTGAAGAAGTTCAAGAAGATGACAGAGGGCCTGGGGCCCAGCATCATCAGGGACCTCGCTGTGGCAGGACTGGAGATGCAGGTAAAACTGCTCCAGAGCCTGGGCCTAAAATCAACCCTCATCACCGATGGCTCCACTCCCATCAACCTCTTCAACAAAGCTTTGGGTCTTCTGGGGCTCAGGTCTGAGGCCCAGCCCCCAGACAAGAAGGCAGCCTCGGGGCCCAGAGCCCAAGAGGGCTTGCTTCTCCCCTCCACTGCTGGCTCTCTAACTCTTAGAAGCAACATGTCATGCCTTAGCCCCCTACTGCACTGACAAATAAAATTGATACTTCTGGGCATTTTAAAAAAAAGGAAGCCCACCCTCTAACCATTGCAGACACCTAGTTTGTGAATCCTTCTCACCCATGGGCACCCTCAACACATCCACATCCCCCTGCCCCATGGCCAGCTCCCTGTGTATGTCCCCAAGGTGGCGATGCAAACTTTTGCAGATGACTAGTGAGACATCTAGAAGCCAGCCTGACCCTGTGGGATTGTGAGAAAATACACAAACATGAGCATTTGTCATTGCCCCAGGGAAAGCAACCAGGAAGCTGTCAGCACACAGACTGGCTTTGCCAGATAGAGGGAAGCATACAATCTTCAAAATTCTCTCCCACAGGGATCAAGATGTGTGGAACTGGTGTGTCCTTAAAAAAGGTCTGGAAAAGCCTGTAGCAGTGTGACAGAATGTATTTTCCTCCCCGGTCAGTCTGTAAAGACTGGAGGAAGCAATTGCTTCTTTAAGTGTGAAGACAGCAACAGGCGACTTCAAGAAACAAAAAAATCAAAGGACTACAATACAGACAAAGGAGCATATTAGTTTTCTGTTAACTGACCTCAAATAATGGATATGTACAATTTATCTGATAGATGCTTCAATATAGTTACTTTAAAGAACTTCACTGAGATGCAAGAAAACACAGGCAATTCAAAGAAGTCAGATAAACAATAATTGAACAAAACAAGAAGTTTAACAGCGAGATAGAAAACATAAAAAAACAAAACAGTAATTCTGAAAGTGAAGAATACAATGAATGAAGTGATAAATACAATGGAGAGCATCAACCACAAACTATCAAGCAGAAAAAAAAACTCATTTGAAAGTATCCTGTCAGAGTGAAGAAAGCCTACAGGAATGATTGGAGACCATCAAGAGAAACATTGTAGAGATTATGGGTGTCCCAGGAGAAGAATGGGAGAAAGAGCAGAATGTTTATCTAAAGAAATAATGGCTGGGAAGACATGGACATTCAAGATCATGCATTTCATAAGTCCCCAAACAGATTCAAACAAGAGGTATTCTATATACAAGACACATTGTAAAAAACTGTCTAAAATCAAAGGCAAAGAGAATTTTTGAAGCTGAGAGAAAAACCTCCACAAACAAAAGGGATTCCCCATAAAGATATAAGCAGGTTAATAAAACTGCAGAAACACTGCACACCAGGAGAGAGAGGGATGAAATATTCAAATTACTGAAAGAAAAAGACCTGCAACTGAAGAATTATTTGCCTGGAAAAGCAGTCTTGTAGCAATGAACAGAATATAAAGACTTTCCCAGACGAATAAAAACTGAAGGAATTCATTAGTACTAGATCTGTCTTACAAGAAATGCTGAAAGGAGTTCTTCAAGCTGAAAGAAAAGGATATTAATTAGTAATGTGAACCCATGAAAATATACAACACATACAAAATAACGTAAATTGTGATATCAAAAACAAAATAGGTGGGGAGGAAAGTGAAAGGGTAAAGTGTGTATGCAATCAAAGTGAATTTGTTGTCAGTTACAAATAGACTGTTAAACCTATAAGATATTTTGTGTAAGCCTTGTGGTAACCACAAAACAAAACCTATTTTAGATACACAAAAGATAAAGGAATCAAAGTGTACCACTACAGAAAATCATGAATTCTCATGAATTCTCTAAGAAAGGGTGCAAGAGAAAGACCAAGGAACAATATTTACTATATAGTGGCCAGAAAACTGTTAATGAGATTGTATTAGTAAGTCCTTACCTATCAATAATAACATTAAAAGTAAATGCATTCTATTCTCCAATCAAAAGGCATAGAGAGTGCATTAAAAAAAAAAAAGGGAGAACAAACAGAAGATCCAACTATAAACTACCTAGAGGTAAAACTAAACTGAAACTCACTTCAGCATTTAGGACACCCAAAGGCTAAAGTGAATGAAAAGACAATATTCCATGCAAATGGACATCAAAAAAGAGCAGGGATAGCAATAGTTATTTCAGAAAAATAGACTTTTAGTCAAAACTGTAAACAAGAGACAAGGAGGGATCAAATCAAGAGGATTTAACAACTGTAAATATATATGTATCCAGCATGGGAGCACCTAAGTACATTAAGCAAATTCTAACAGATCTAAACAGAGAAATAGCAGTATAATAATAGTAGGGGAGTTCAATACTCTACTTTCAAAAATGGGTAGATCGTTCACCCAGAAAATCAATAAAGAGCAATTCGACTGGAACCAAACTTAAACAAATGTACCTAACAGACATATCAGAACATTCCATTCAACAGCAGAATATATATTCATCCTAAGCATACAAAGAACATTCTCCAGGAGAGATAACATGCTAGGTCACAAAACAAGCCTTAAAAACCTTAAGATGATTGAAAGTATACCAAACATTTTTTGGACCACAATTGTATGAAACTAAACAATCAGTAACAGGAAGAAAAGTAGAAAACTGACAGTATGTGGAAACAAAACATTTCTCAACAATGGGTCAAAATAGATATCAGGGAGAAATGAAAATAAATTCTAAAGGAAATGAAAATTTAAGCACAACAAAAGCAGTCCTATGAGGAGAATTTATAGTGATAAAATCATACATTAAGAAAAAAGGAAGATCTGCAAAAAACAAGCCAATTTTATACTCAAAGAAAAAGAACAAACTAAGCATGAAGTTAGCAGAAAGAAGGAAATAACAAAGATCAGAACAGAAATATATGAAATAGAGGCCAGAAAATACAACAGAAAAGATCACAACATACCTGCTTTTGCAAAAAGATAAACAAAATGAACAAACCTAAAGCTAGATTAAGGGAAAAAAAGAGATAAAACTCATATAAGTTAAATCAGAAATGAAAGATGAGACATTACAATTGATGCCACAGCAATGCCAAGGATCATAAAAGACAACTATGAACTATCATATGCCAACAAATTGGATAACCTAGAAGAAATGGATAAGTTCCTAGAAACTTATAATTCAACAATACTAACTCATTTAACAATAGAAAATCTGAACAGAATAAAATTAGAAATAAAATTGAATCAGAAATTTAAAATCTTCCAATGAAGTAAAGCTCAGGACCAGATGATCTTATTGGTAAATTATACCAAGGATTTAAATAAATGCCAAACCTTCTCAAACCATTCAACAAAACCCAATGGCATATTTTACATAAGTAAAATAAATAATCCTAAAATTCATATGGAAACACAAAATACCCCCTTTTCTTGAGAAAGAACAACAAAGCTGGAGGCATTACACTTCCTGATTTCAAACTATAGTTTGAGAGCAATAGTAATCAAAATAGTATTATTCTGGCATAAATAATAGACACATAGCCAATGGAATAGAATTGAAACCCAGAAATAAGCCCATGTGTCACCTAATATTTAACAAGGCAATCAAAAATACACAATGGGGGCTTCCCTGGTGGCGCAGTGGTTGAGAGTCCGCCTGCCGATGCAGGGGACACGGGTTCGTGCCCCATTCCGGGAAGATCCCACATGCCGCGGAGCGGCTGGGCTTGTGAGCCATGGCCACTGAGCCTGCGCGTCCGGAGCCTGTGCTCCGCAATGGGAGCAACGGGAGAGGCCACAACAGTGAGAGGCCCGCGTACCGTAAAAAACAAAAACAAAAAACAAACAAACAAAAAAATACACAATGGGGAAATGATGGTGTCTTTAGTAAATGGTGCTGGGAAAACTGGATATGTACAAATAAGAATGAAAATGGACCCCTATATGAAAACACCAACAAAAATTAACTCTAAATGAATTAGAGACTTAAATATAAGCCCTGAAACCATAAATGTCATAAAAGAAAACTTGGGGAACTAGTTTCTTGACATTGGTTTGGGCAATGATATTTTTTGATATGTCACCAAAAGCACAAGTAACAAAAACAAAATTTAAGTGGGACTGTATTAAACTAAAATTTCTGTTCAGCAAATCAACAAATGAAAAGGTAAACTATGGAATTGAAAACCATATATCTAATAAGAGGGTAATATTTTAAAAAAAGGACTTTTACAACTCAATAGCAGAAAAATCAAATAATCTGATTTAAAAATGAGCAAAGGATCTGAGTGGACATTTTTCTGAAGAATACACGCAAATGGCCAACAAATACATGAGTAGATAGTAAAACAATTACTAATCTTCAGGGAAATACAAATCAAAACCACAATGAGTTATTACCTCACACCTTTTAGAATGTCTTTTATCAAAAAATATAAGTGTTGGGCTTCCCTGGTGGCGCAGTGGTTGAGAGTCTGCCTGGTGATGCAGGGGACGCGAGTTCGTGCCCCAGTCCAGGAAGATCCCACATGCCTCAGAGCAGCTGGGCCCATGAGCCATGGCCGCTGAGCCTGCGTGTCCAGAGCCTGTGCTCCGCGACAGGAGAGGCCACAACACTGAGAGGGCCAGGTACCGCAAAAAAAAAAAAAAAAGTATATATATATATATATAAGTGTTGGCAAGGATGTGGAGAAAAGGGAATCCTTGTACACTTCGGTTGGAATTTAATTTGTTACAACTCTATGGAAATCAGTGTGGAATTTCCTCAAAAAAATTAATAGAACTTTCACATGACCCAGCAATCTCATTCCTAGGTATGTATCCAACAGAAATAAAATCAATATCTCAAAGACATATCTGCAGTCCCATGTTCATTTTAGCATTATTCACAGTATCCAAGCTTTGGAAACAACTTAGGGGTCAGCAAATAAATAAATAAATAAAAGAATAAATAAAGATGTGATCTATATATGTAAAATGGAATATTACTCAGCCACAAGAAAGAAAAGAAGTCCTGCCATTTGATACAACATGGACGAACATAGAGGACATTATGCTAAGTGAAATAAGAAAGAAAGAAAGAAGGAAGGAAGGAAGGAAGGGGGGAAAGAGAGAGAGAGAGAAAGAAAGGGAAAGAAAAGATTGAATTCATAGAAACAAAGAGAAGGAAGGAAGAAAAGGAAGGGAGAAAGGAAGGAAGGAAGGAAGGGAGAAAGAAAGAGAGAAAGAAGAAAGAAAGAGAGAAAGAGAAAGAAGAAAGAAAGAAAGAAAGAAATGAAAGAAAGGAAAGAAAGAAAGAAAGAAAGAAAAAGAAAGAAAGGAAAGAAAGAAAGAAAGAAAGAAAGAAAGAAAGAAAGAAAGAAAGAAAGAAAGAAAGAAAGAAAGAAAGAAAGAAAAGAAAGAAAGGGTGGAATGGTAGTTACAAGGACATGAAGGTGAGGGAAATGGGGAGATGCTGGTCCAAAGGTGTAAGGTTTCATTTATAATATGAATAATTCTGGGGATGTACAGCTTGGTGATATAGTTAATAATACTATACTGTATGCTTGAAATTTGCTAAGAGAGTAGATTTACAGCATTCCAAGCACACATACAAAGAAAAGGTAATATGTGAGGTGATAGATGTGTTAATTAACCCTATTGTGATAAATGTATATGTATATCAAATCATCTCATTGTATACACTATACATACAAAGTTTTAATTGTTAACTATACATCAATTAAGCTAGGGGGATACCTACAACATACACAAAAGATAAAAAGAAAGTAAAAAATTACAAAACAATCAAATAACAATGAAAGGTAGAAAGACATTGAAAAAGCAATTGCAGAGTAAGCTATTTAACAAAATATCAATAGTAAGTGCTCACTTATAATGATTAATTTAAATTTAAATGGACTACACTCACCTATCAAAAGGAATAGAACACCTGAATGGTTAAAAAAACAAGACTTAATAATTTGCTGTCTATATAAGGCTTATTTTAGAATTAAAGACACAGATGGGCTAAACATGAACATACGGAAAATGATATTCATGCAAATAAAAGCCAAAAGACAGCAGGAGGGGCTGTCAGAAAAAATTGACTTTTTGTCTAAACTGTTTCTTGCAACAAAGAAGGTTGTTATATAATAATAAAAGTGTCAAATCAACAGGAAAATGGATTATAAACATATAAACACCCACCATTAGAACTCCTAAATATATAAACCCAATATTCACAGGTCTGATTAGAAGAAATTGAGAGCAATACAATAATAGTAGGAGATTTTAATACTCCATTTTCAATATTGGATAGAATGTCCAGACAGAATTTTAATAAAGAAAAAGCAGACTTGAACAACACTGTAAACTAAATGAACCTAATAGATATGTACAAAACTTTCCACTCAACAACAGAAGAATACACATTCTTCCCAAGTCCACATGGAATAATCTCTGGAAGGATATGACCTGTTTGGTCACAAAACAAGTCCTGACAAATTTTAGAAGAGAGAAATCGTGCCAAGTATCTTTTTTAACCACATTGAAATAAAACAAGAATACAGTAACAGAAAAAAAGAAGAAAAGAGAAAATCTACAGATATGTGCAAACTAAACAACAAACTCTTGAACAACAGTTTGATCAGAGAGGAAATCATAAGGAATTTTTTAAAAATCTTAAGACAAATGAGAACAAAATAGGACATACCAACAATAACGAGATACTGTAAAAGCAGTACTGAGGGAAGTTTTTATTATAAATGCATACATTAAAACAAAAGAAAGATCTTATGTAAACAACCTAAATTTATACTTTAAAGCACTAGAAAAAGAACAAACTAAGACCAAAGTTAGAGAAAGGAGGAAATAATGAAGATAAGAACAGAAATAAATCAAATGAAGAATAATAAAAAAAATCAACAAAATGAAAGGTTGGATTTTTGAAAAAATAAACAAAATTGATAAAAGCTTAGCTAGACTAAAAAAGATAGACCACTCAAATTTATGACAAGTAAAATCAGAAATGAAAGAGGAGACATTATACAGGATGACTCAAGAATAAAGATAACCATAGGGACTAATGAACAAAAATATGCCAACAAGTTTTATAACCTAGAAGAAATGGACAAATTCTGAGATACATATAACCTACCAAAACTGAGTCAAGAAAAATATATATAAAGTCTAAAATGTCCAACAACAAATAAGGAGATTGAAGCAAGTCTCCACCAAAAAAAAAACCTCCCAAAAGAGAAAATACTGGGAACAGATGGCTTCATGGGTGAATTCTTTGAAGCATTTAATAAGAATTGGTAACAATCCTACTAAAAACTCCTTAAAAATCAAAGAAAATTTACATTCCCACCAACAGTGTTCCCTTTTCTCCACACCCTCTCCAGCATTTATTGTTTGTAGATTTTTTGATGATGGCCATTCTGACTGGTGTGAGATGATATCTCATTGTAGTTTTGATTTGTATTTCTCTAATGATTAATGATGTTGAGCATTCTTTCATGTGTTTGTTGGCAATCTGTATATCTTCTTTGGAGAAATGTCTATTTAGGTCTTCTGCCCATTTTTGGATTGGGTTGTTTGTTTTTTTGTTATTGAGCTGCATGAGCCGCTTGTAAATTTTGGAGATTAATCCTTTGTCAGTTGCTTCATTTGCAAATATTTCCCCCCATTCTGAGGGTTGTCTTTTGGTCTTGTTTATGGTTTCCTTTGCTGTGCAAAAGCTTTGCAGTTTCATTAGGTCCCATTTGTTTATTTTTGTTTTTATTTCCATTTCTCTAGGAGGTGGGTCAAAAAGGATCTTGCTGTGATTTATGTCATAGAGTGTTCTGCCTATGTTTTCCTCTAAGAGTTTGATAGTTTCTGGCCTTACATTTAGGTCTTTAATCCATTTTGAGCTTATTTTTGTGTATGGTGTTAGGGAGTGTTCTAATCTCATACTTTACAATGGAATATTACTCAGCCCTAAAAAGAAACGAAATTGAGTTATTTGTAGTGAGGTGGATGGACCTAGAGTCTGTCATACAGAGTGAAGTTAAGTCAGAAAGAGAAAAACAAATACCGTATGCTAAAACATATATATGGAATCTAAGAAAAAAAAAAAAAAAGGTCATGAAGAACCTAGGGGTAAGATGGGAATAAAGACACAGACCTACTAGAGAATGGACTTGAGGATATGGGGAGGGGGAAGGGTAAGCTGTGACAAAGTGAGAGAGTGGCATGGACATTATACACTACCAAATGTAAGGTAGATAGCTAGTGGGAAGCAGCCGCATAGCACAGGGAGATCAGCTCAGTGCTTTGTGACCACCTAGAGGGGTGGGATAGGGAGGGTGGGAGGGAGGGAGATGCAAGAGGGAAGAGATATGGAAACATATGTATATGTATAACTGATTCACTTTGTTATAAAGGAGAAACTAACACACCATTGTAAAGCAGTTATACTCCAATAAAGATGTTAAAAAAATAAACTTGGTTAGACTATGACTGTCCCAGATTAAAACAAAAAAAAAATCAAAGAAAAGAGAATACTTCCAAACTCATTTTATGAGCTCAGCATCAGTCTGATAGCAAAGCTAAAGATACCATAAGCAGAGAAAACTATAGGCTTATAGAAAACTATAAGCAGAGAAAACTATAGATTAAAAAAAAAAAATCAAAGAAAAGAGAATACTTCCAAACTCATTTTGTGAGCCCAGCATCAGTCTGATAGCAAAGCTAAAGATACCATAAGCAGAGAAAACTATAGCTAAAGATACCATAAGCAGAGAAAACTATCTGAACACAGATGCAAAAAATTGTAGTACAATGATAAAAGAAATTAGACATAGATAAATGGAAACATATCCAGTGCTAGCGCATCAGAAGCTTGAGTGTTGTTAAAATATCCCTACTACCCAAAGTGATGGACAGATGCAATTCAGTCCCTACCAAAATCCCACTGGTGTTCTTTATAGAAATGGAAAAAAATCATAAAATTTGTATGGAACCACCAAAGGCCTGAATAGCCAAAGCAATCTTGAGCAAGAAAAAAAAGCTGAGGACATCATGCTTCCAGATTTCAAATATATTACAAAAATTACTGTAATCAAAATAGTATGCTACTGGCATAAAAACAAATATACAGTCCAATGGAAGAGAATACAAAGCCCAGAAATAAATCCATGCATTTATTAATAATACATAATTGAGACACAATCAACTTATCTATGACAAGGGTGCCTAGAATACACGACTGGGAAAGGATAGTCTCTTCAAATAGTTTTACTGAAACTGGATATCCACAGGCATAAGAAAAAAACTGGGACCTTATTTCACACCACATACAAAAATCGACTCAAAATATATTAAAGATTATATGTAAAGTCCCTTTATCATTATATAATGCCCTTCTTTGTCTTTTTGTTATAGACTTTGACTCTGGCTACCCCACCTTTCTTGGCATTTCCATTTGCAGGAAATATCTTTTTTCATCACCTCAGTTTTAGTCTGTGTGTATCTTTTTTTTTTGCGGTACACGGGCCTCTCACTGTTGTGGCCTCTCCCGTTGCGGAGCACAGGCTCCGGACACACAGGCTCAGCGGCCATGGCTCACGGGCCCAGCTGCTCTGAGGCATGTGGGATCTTCCCGGACCAGGGCACAAACCCGTGTCCCCTGCATCGGCAGGCGAACTCTCAACCACTGAGCCACCAGGGAAGCCCTAGTCTGTGTGTATCTTTAGCAGGCAGCATATAATTGGGTCTTGTTTTTCTATCCAATCAGCCACCCTATGTCTTTTGATTGGAGCATTTAGTACATTGACATTTAGAGTGATTATTGTTAGGTACGTACATATTGCCATTTTCTTACATGTTTTTTCATTGTTTTTGTAGTACTCTCTGTTTTGTTTTTTTTTTTTTTTATTTTTATTGGAGTATAGCTGATTTACAATGCTGTGTTAGTTTCTGTTTTGTGAATAAGTTCATTTGTATCATTTTTTTAGATTCCGCATATAAGTGATATCATACAATATTTCTCTTTCTCTGTCTGACTTACTTCACTCAGTATAACAATCTCTAGGTCCATCCATGTTGCTGCAAATAGCATTATTTCGTTCTTTTTTATAGCTGAGTAATATTCATATATATATATAAAATACCATTATATATATATGGTGTGTGTATATATATATATATGGTGTGTGTGTATATATATATATAATATATATGTATTATATATATATACCACATCTTTATCCATTCATCTGTCAACAGATATTTAGGTTGCTTCCATGTCTTGGCTGATGTAAATAGTGCTTTAATGAGCATTGGGGGTGCATGTATATTTTCGAATTATACTTTTCTCCAGATATATGCCCTGGAGTGGGATTGCTGCATCATATGGTAGCTCATATTCAGTTTTTTAAGGAACCACCATACTGTTGTCCATAATGGTTGTACCAGTTTACATTCACACCAACAGTGTAGGAGGGTACCCTTTTCTCCGCACCCTCTCCAGCATTTATACTTTGTAGATTTTTTGATGATGGCCATTTTGACTGGTGTGATGTGTTACCTCATTGCAGTTTTGATTTGCTTTTCTCTAATAATTGGTGATGTTGAGCATCTTTTCATGTGCCTCTTGGCCATCTGTATGTCTTCTTTGAAGAAATGTCTATTTAGATCTCTTGCTGATTTTTTTTATTGGGTTGGGTTTTTTTTTTTTTTTGATATTAAGCTGCATGAGCTGGTTCTATATTTTGGAGCTTAATCCCTTGTCGGTCACTTTGTTTGCAAATATTTTCTCCCATTCTGTGTGTTGTCTTTTCATTTTGTTTATGGTTTCCTTTGCTGTGCAAAAGCTTTTAAGTTTAACTAGGTCCCATTTCTTTATTTTTGTTTTTATTTTCATTACTCTAGGAGGTGGGTCAAAAAAGATATTGCTGTGATTTATGTGAGAGAATGTTCTGCCTGTGTTTTTCTTCAAGAGTTTTATAGTATCTGGTCTTACATTTAAGTCTTTTATCCATTTTGAGTTTATTTTTCCGTAAGGTGTTAGGGAGTGTTCTAATTTCATTAGTTTACATGTAGCCATCCAGTTTTCCCAGCACCACTTATTGAAGAGACTGTCTTTTCTCCATTGTATATTCTTGCCTCCTTTGTTATAGATTAGTTGAACATATGTGCATGGTTCTTTCTCTGGACTTCTTATCCTGTTCCATTGATCTATATTTCTGTTTTTGTGCCAGTACCATACTGTCTTGATTACTGTAGCTTTGTAGTATATTCTAAAGTCCAGGAGCCTGATTCCTCCAGCTCCATTTTTCTTTCTCAAGATTGCTTTAGCTATGCATGGTCTTTTGTGTTTCCATACAAATTGTAAAATTTTTTATTCTAATTCTGTGAAAAATGCCATTGGTAATTTGATAAGGATTGCATTGAATCTGTAGATTGCTTTGGGTAGTATAGTCATTTTCACAATATTCATTCTTCCAATGCAAGAACATCATATATCTCTCCATCTCTTTTTGTCATCTTTGATTTCTTTCATCAGTGTCTTATAGTTTTCTGCATACAGGTCTTTTGTTTCCTTAGGTAGGCTTATTCCTAGGTATTTTATTCTTTTGCTTACAGTGGTAAATGGGATTGCTTCCTTAATTTATCTTTCTGATCTTTCATTGTTAGTGTATAGGAATGCCACAGATTTCTGTTCTTTAATTTTGTATCCTGCAAATTCACCATATTCATTGATTAGTTCTAGTAGTTTTCTGGTGGCATCCTTAGGATTTTCTGTGTATAGTATCATGTCTTCTGTGAACACTGACAGTTTTACTTCTTTTCAAAAGTGTATTCCTTTTATTTCTTTTTCTTCTCTGATTGCCATGGCTAGGACTTCCAATACTATGTTGAATAATAGTGGTGAGAGTGAACATCCTTGTCTTGTTCCTGATCTTAGAGGAAATGCTTTCAGTTTTTCACCATTGAGAATGATGTTTTCTGTGGGTTTGTTGTATATGGTCTTTATTATGTTGAAGCACGATCCTTTTATGCCCACTTTCTGGAGATTTTTTATCATAAATAGGTGTTGAATTTTGTCAAAAGCTTTTCCTGCATCTATTGAGATGATCAAATGGTTTTTCTTTTTCAATTTGTTAATATCGTGTATCACATTGATTGATTTTCATATATTGAAGAATCCTTGCATCCCTGGGATAAATCCCACTTGATCTTGGTGTATGATCCTTTTAATGTGCTGTTGGATTCTGTTTGCTAGTATTCTGTTGAGGATTTTTGCATCTATGTTCATCAGTGATATTGGCCTGTAACTTTCTTTTTCTGTGATATCTTTGTCTGGTTTTGGTATCAGGGCGATGGTGGCTTCATAGAATGAGCTTGGGTGTGTACCTTTCTCTGCAACTTTTTGGGAGCGTTTGAGAAGGATGGGTGTTAGCTCTTCCCTAAAAGTTTGATAGAATTTTCCCATGAAGCCAGCTGCCCTGGACTTTTGTTTGTTGGAAGATTTTTAATTACAATTTCAATTCCATTACTTGTGATTGTTCTGTTTATATTTTCTATTTCTTCCTGGTTCAGTCTTGGAAGGTTGCACCTTTCCAAGAATTTGTCCATTTCTTCGTGTTTGTCCATTTTATCGGCATATAGTTGTTTGTAGTAGTCTCTTATAATCCTTTGTATTTCTGCAGTGTCAGTTTTGATTTCTCCTCTTTCATTTCTAATTTTATTGATTTGAGTCTTCTCCCTTTTTTTCTTGATAAGTATGGCTAAAGGTTTATCAATTTTGTTTATCTTCTCAAAGAACTAGCTTTTAGTTTCATTGATTTTTGCTATTGGTTTCTTCATTTCTATATCATTTATTTCTGCTTTGATTTCTTTCTTCATACTAACTTTGGGTTTTGTTTGTTCTTTTTTCTCTAGTTGCTTTAGGTGTAAGGTTAGATTGTTTATTTGAAATTTTTCTTGTTTCCCAAGGTAGGATTGAATTGCTATAAAATTCCCTGCTAGAACTGTTTTTTGCTGCATCTGATAGGTTTTGGGTCGTCATGTTTTTGTTGTCATTTGTTTCTATGAATTTTTTGATTTCCTCTTTTATTTCTTCAGTGATTTCTTGGTTATTTAGTTGTGTATTGTTTAGCCTCCATGTGTTTGTATTTTTTAGTTTTTTCCTGTAATTGATTTCTAATTTCATAGCATTGTTTTTGGAAAAGATGCTTGAAAGGATTTCAATTTTCTTGAATTTACTGAGACTTGATTTGTGACTCCAGATGTGATCTATCCTGGAATTTTCTGTGTGCACTTGAGAACAAAGTGTATTCTGCTGCTTTTGGGTGGAATGTCTTAGAAATATCAGTTAAGTCTGTTTGGTCTATTGTGTCATTTAAAGCTTGTGTTTCCTTATTTATTTTCTGTCTGGATGATCTGTCCATTGGTGTAAGTGGGGTGTTAAGCCCCCCACTATTATTGTGTTACTGTCGACTTCCCCTTTTATGGCTGTTAGCATTTGCCTTATGTATTGAAGTGCTCCTATGTTGGGTGCACAAATATTTATAATTGTTAAATCTTCTTCTTGGATTGACCCCCTGATCATTAGGTAGTGTCCTTTAATGTCTCTTGCAACAGTCTTTATTTTAAAGTCTATTTTATCTGATATGAATATTGCTACTCCAGGTTTCTTTTGATTTTCATTTGCATGGAATAACTTTTTCTCTCCCCTCACTTTCAGTCTGTATGTGTCCCTAGATCTGAAGTGGGTGTCTTTTAGGCAGCATATATATGGGTCTTGTTTTTGTATCCATTCGGCCAGTTTGTGACTTTTGGTGGGCATTTAATTCATTTACATTCAACGTTATTATCAATATGTATTTTCCTACTACCATTTTCTTAATTTTTTGTGTTTGTTTTTGTGGGCCTTTTTCTTCTCTTGTGTTTCCCACCTAGAGAATTTCCTTCAGCATTTGTTGTAAAGCTGGTTTGGTGGTGCTGAATTCTCTTAGCTTTTGCTTGTCTGACAAGCTTTTGATTTCTGTGTTGAATCTGAATGAGATCCTTGCTTGGTATTATAGTCTTGGTTGTAGGTTTTTCCCTTTCATCATTTTAAATATATCCTGTCAATTCCTTCTGGCCTGCAGAGTTTCTGATGAAAAATCAGCTGATAACCTTATGGGGATTCCCTTGAACATTATTTGTTGCTTTTCCCTTGCTGCTTTTTGTATTTTTTTCTTTGAATTTAATTTTTGTTAGTTTGATTAATGTGTGTCTTGGCATGTTTATCCATGGGTTTATCCTGTATGGGACTCTCTGTGCTTCCTGGACGTGTAGTTTAGTTTTATAAACTAAAACTAAAACTTATAGTTTTTGCCTATGATCTCTTCAAATATTTTCTCAGACCCTTTCTGTTTCTCCTATTCTTCTGAGACCCCTACAGTTTGAATGTTGGTTTCTTTAATGTTGTCCCAGAAGTCTCTGAGACTGTCCTCATTTCTTTTCATTCTTTATTCTGCTCCTTGACAGTTATTTCCACCATTCTATCTTCAAGCTCACTTATTTTTTCTTTTGCCTCAGTTACTTTGCTATTGATTCCTTATAGTGTATTTTCCATTTTCCATTATTTTGTTTTTCACCACTGTTTGTTTATTCTTTAGTTCTTCTAGGTCCTTATTAAACATTTCTTGTATTTTCTTAATCCATTCTTCCATTCTATTTCTGAGATTTTGGATCATCTTTACTATCATTACTCTGAATTGATTTTCAGGTAGGTTGCTTTTTTTCCTCTTCATTTATTTGGTCTTTTAGGTTTTTACCTTGCTCCTTCATCTGTGACATATTTTTTGTCATCTCATTTTTTATTTTGATGGGTAGGGCTGTGTTCATGTCTTGCTGGTTGTTTGGCCTGCTGTGTCCAGCACTGGAGTTTGTAGGCAGTTGGGTGGAGCCAGATCTTGGTGCCGAGATGAGGACCTCTGCGAGATCTCATACCGATTAATATTCCCTGGGTCCTGAAATTCACCGTTAGTCCAGTGGTTTGGACTTGTCACTCTCACCACAGGAGCTCAGACCCAATCCCTGGCCTGGGAATGAAGACCCCACAAGCCATGCAGCATGGCAAAAAAAAAAAAAAAAGAGAAAAGAAAAAAAGGCCAGAAAAGGCCTTGGGGGGTGGCGGGGATTAGGCTCAGGGCCTGTGCTGCCAGAGGGGGCCCAGGAGTGCAGAGTTTCAGGCCCAGGCCTCCAGCAGGTTTGCCGGGTCAGAGTGGGCAGGGGAGACACTGGCCATGTTCCCTTCTTATCTCCTGATCCCCTGAAGGTCTCTCCCCATTCCCACTGATTCCCTCACTGTGAGTTGGCCCCTCCAAGCATGGTAATGCCTCCCCTCCCCCAGCTGCCCCTCAGGCATGCCTGTCCCATCCCGCCTCCACTTTTCCTCTCCTCCTCCTCACCCCCTCCACGTCCTACCTTGTCACATAGGGGTTCCTCCCTTCCCCTTAGGTGTCCAAAGTTCCCCACCAGCGCCTCCTAGGTGCCCTAGTTATGAGGAGACACGAACTCTGTGTCCTCCTACTCCTCCATCTTATCCATCCTATGCCATTTTATTGAAGAATGTAATCCATTTTTATTTAGAGTAATTATTGATAGGTAATGACTTACTAATACCATCTCTTTTTTTAAGACTCTTTTGTAGTTTCCTAATTCCTTTCTTCCTCTCTGACTGCCTTCCTTTGTGAATTAATGATTTTTATAGTGGTATGCTTTTAATAAACTTCTCTTTACCTTTTGTGAACCTAGTGTGGTTTCTTGCTTTGTGTTTACCATGAGACTGAAATAAAACATCTTACAGAGTCAGCGGTCTATTTTATACTGATGAAACATGAGCATCAACCACATACAAAAACTCTTTCCTTTTACCCTCCACCCTTTTATATATATATATATTTAAAATATATTTATTTATTTGTCTGCACCGGCTCTTAGTGGTGGCATGTGGGATCTTAAGTTTCAGTGTGCGGACTTCTTGCGGCCTGCATGTGGGATCCAGTTCCCTGACCAGGAATCGAACCCGGGCCCCCTATATTGGGAGCACGGAGCCTTACCCACTGGACCACCAGGGAAGTCCCACCCTTTTATATTTTTGATGTCATGATTTGCCTCTTTTTATAGTGGGTACTTATTAGCCAATAGTTGTTGCTATCATTTTTATATTCTTGTCCTTTAACTTTAATATGTTAAGTGTTTAACATTCCATATCAAAGTACTATAGTATTCTGAATGTGACTGTATACATAAATTTACCAGTGTATTGTATATTTTCATGTTATTAATTAGCATTGTTTTACTTTACCTTGAATAACTCCTTTCAGTGTTTCTAGTAAGACAGGACTACTGGTGTTCAATTCCCTCAGTATTTGTTGGTCTGGGGAAGTCTTTATCTTCCATTCATTTCCAAATGACATTTTCCAAATAAAGTATCCTTGGTTGGCAATTTTCTCTTTCAGCACTTGGCTTTCTCCTGGCCCACTAGGTTTCTGCTGGGAAATCTACTTAGAGCCATATGAGGGTTCTGTTGTAAGTTCCAAGGTCTCTTTCTCATGATACCTTTAAGACTTCTCTTTTTTCTTTGATTTTTTCTGTTTTATTATAACATGTGTTGTAGAGGACCTTTTTATGTTGAATTTTATTTGGTCACCTAAAAATGTCATGAACTTAGATATTCAAATCTCACCCTTGATTTGGGAAGTTTTCAGCCATTATTTCTTTAAATAAGCTTTCTGCCCCCATCTCCACCTTTTCTCCTCTGGAACTTCAATAATTCACAGATTGGTTCTGTTGATGACATACCATATATCATGTAGCCTTTCTTAATTCTTTTTCATGCTTTTTTCTTTGTTCTCCTCTGACTGGATAACTTCATTATATCTGTCATCTATCTTACAGATTCCTTCTTCTGCTTGTTTCATTCTGTTGTTGATGCTACTCTATTGCATTTTCATTTCATCATTGGAATTTTCAGCACCAGAATTTCTCTTTGGTTCTTTTTGTGGATTTCTATCTTTTTGGTAAACTGCTCATTTTGTTCATGTATTGTTTTCCTGATGTTTTTCAGTTGTCTTCCTGTATTTTCTGGTAGCACATTGAGTTATTTAAAACAGCTATTTTGAATTCTCCATTGGGTAAATCACAGATCTCCAATCTTTGAGTTTGAATACTGAAGATTGTTGTGATACTTTGTTGATGCCATATTACTTGATTTCACGTTCCTTGAAGTTTAGTGTTGTTGTGTTTGCTTTGGAAGTACCAGTCTCCTTTGGGGGTGAGAAAACTTCCATCAGCCCTGCTACAGACTTTTAGACTATCTCAGATCTTCTATGGGAACACCAGCTCACACTTCTTCTCCCTCTAGTGGCAGAACTTCTGTGCTTGTGTGCCTTGTCTAGATCCTACAATGCACCAGGATGGGTGCTGACAGCCTGTCTTTTGTTTCCCCAAAGATGGCACTACATCTTAATCTTGTATTCTCTCCCTGGCCCACAGATTTGAGCCAAATTTCTGTGTGTGCTCACTAGCTGTCTATCAAAGCTTGCTTTTACCTCCAATGTCAGTTGTGCCCACAGGGGCTGGCCACAAGATGGGAGGGTGTGTGAGTGAGGCAGACAGAGCCCTGAAGGGGCCAGTGGGCCAGTTGAGTGAATAAGAAGGTGAGGTATTCCCAGCAGCTTTTGAGTGAGTTCTTCGATGGAGTTTGCAATGCAGTTAGTAGGATCAGCCTCCCTTTAATGCTCTGTAAGTGTCCTGTCTTCTGCTTTCATAGCCTCTTCCTGACTCCCAGACATATAGCTCATTATTAGTACTCTGGACGGAATGAAAGAGAAATGAGCCTTTCGGCAGATCCCATACAGATGAGGAAGCTGCAAAATCATACACACACTCCCCCTTTCCCCTGTGGGAGAAATCAGGGGCCCAGGAAGTTTTCTATTAGCCTTAATCTGTGCCTCCTTTGGGGGAGGGGTGATGAAGGTAAAGTTGAGCTGTTCCTCTTACCCAGTCCAATGAATCCAAACTTATATATTTTTTTCTCCAGTGTGTGCTGCAGCTCCTCCTGTGAAAACCTGGACTTTCACATAAGTACTCTCCTCCATGTGTGACTGTTTAAGGTAGTGTTTCCAGTGACTACTGGACTGAGGCTGAGAGAGGATAGAGCTGGTTCATGGGCCACTGCAGACACCACAGTCAGGACAGAGATCTTTCTGCCTTTTATTTCATGCGTATGTGGGTGAGACACCTCCTGGGTCCCTTGGCATATTGTGTTGAGTCCCACACCTCCCTCAAAGACAGGTTTGTTTGTGGATGGATGTCAAATTTCTGTTGTCAGATCAGGAACAAAAACAATGAATGTCTTGTGCCACCATGATCCCATGTTTTCTGGTAAGGGTTTAAAGTCTATTTTGTCTAACACAAATATCACTTACGCTGCTTTCTTTTGGTTACCATTTTCATGGAATATCATTTTTCATCCTTATATTTTCAGCCTGTGTTTTTCCTTAAAGTTAAAGTTAGTTTCTTATAGAAAACATAAAGGTGGATCTTGTATTTTTATCCATGCATCCAGTTTATGTCTTTTAGTGTTGCATTTAATATATTTACATTTAAAGTATTTTTGTTGATAATTTTTTTCTTTTTCTTTTTTTTTTTTTTTGTGGTACGCGGGCCTCTCACTGTTGTGGCCTCTCCCATTGTGGAGCACAGGCTCAGCAGCCATGATTCATGGGCCCAGCCGCTCCGCGGCACGTGGGATCTTCCCGGACTGGGGCACGAACCCATGTCCCCTGCATTGGCAGGCGGACTCTCAACCACTGCGCCACCAGGGAAGCCCAATAATTTTTTACTTTTATCATTTTATTACTTATTTTCTGTTTGTCTTGTAGTTCTTTTGTCTCTCTTTTGCTTTCTTGCTATCTTCCTTTGTTTCATTGGGTTTGTTTCCTTATTTGTTTGTTTGTCAGTTTAAGTAGGCTTTGATTCCTTTCTCTTTTCCTTGATGTAATGTATAGGTATACTCTTGTTGGAGCTTACATAAAATATCTAATTTTTACAGTTGTAAACTTTTATCGCTCTCCCCTTCCATGTTAAGTTGTTGACACCAGAATTTACATCCAATTTTGTTTGCAACCATTTATATAATTTTTTATATTTATTCATAATACTTTTGCCTTTTAACTTTTATACTAGCATTAAAAGTGATGTGGGGGGCAGTGTCAAGGTGGTGTTGTGTGGAGACGTGGAGTTAGCATCTCCCCACCACTAGGGTGCCTGCTGGCTGCTGGTGGGGGACTCTGACCCCCCAGGAGACAGGAGGAACCCCCAAGTGAACGTTTAGGATGTGGGGGGATGGAAGGGGGAGGAGAAGTTGAGGCCAGACAGGATTGGCACTCCAGAGGTCAGGGAGATCAGGAGAGGCAGGTGGGAGGGACACTTGCGAGGAGCAGGAGAGGAGCAGAGGACAATGACCCCACCCACTCGAGCCCAGGAAGCCTGCTGGGCTCCCAGGTGAGGTCCCCTGCCCTCTGAGACCAGGGATGGGGGGCACGCCTGTGCCCCTTCTGTTCCTTGAGCCTAAGCACCACCCCCCACAGCTCCCAGGGCCTTTTCTAGCCCTGTGGGTCCTAAGCATAGGCCCTGCCCACCACCCAAACTTCGCCCTTGCTTAGGCCCCACCCTCCACAGCCAAGGCTTTCCTCCTCCTTTTTTTTTCCTCTCTCTTTTCTTTTTCTTCTTTTCCCTCCTCCGCTTTTGTACTATTGTGGTACTGAGGTACCTCCCGGTTGTTGATTCATCTGTATTTTTATTTTTATATTCTTTCTAATATATCTGTTAGTTTCCTAGTCTACTTTTATTTTTTACTTTGTTAATGTTCTCTTTTTATTTACCACCCCACGTGGCTTGGGGGATCTTGGATGCCCCATGAGGCAGGGGTTGGGCAAATCTTCTTCCGTGGGAACTCCAAGTCCAAACCATGGGACTAAAAGAGAACCTAAGACCGCAGGGAATATTCATCAGAGTGAGGTCTCAGGGAGGTCCTCATCTCAGCATCAAGACCCAGGTCTACCCAACATCCTATAAACTCCAGTATTGGAAGCCTCAGGCCAAACAACAGTAAGATAGGAACACAGTCCCACTCATTAAAAAAATTAAAAAAACAGACAGCAAAAAAATATGTCACAGATGAAGGAGCAAGGTAAAAAAGTACAAGACCAAATAAATGAAGAGGAAATAGGCAATCTACCTGAAAAATAATACAGAGTAACGATAGTAAAGATGATCTAGAATCTCGGGAATAGAATGGAGGCACAGATTGAGACGATACAAGAAATGTTTAACAAAGATCTAGAAGAACTAAAGAACAAACAAAAAGAGATGAACAACACAAAAACTGAAATGAAAAATACACAAGAAGGAATCAGTAACAAAACAAATGAGGCAGAAGAAGAAATAAGTGAGCTGAAAGACAAAATGGTGCAAATAACTGCTGAGGAGCAGAATAAAGAAAAAAGAATGAAAACAATGAAGACAATCTCAGAGACCTCTGGGACAATGCTAAACATACCACATTCAAATTATAGGAGTCCCAGAAGAGGAATAGAAAAAGAAAGGGTCTGAGAAAATATTTGAAGAGATTATAGTGGAAAACTTCCCTAACATGGGAAAGAAAATAGTCACTCAATCCCAGGAAGCACAGAGAGTCCCATACAGGATAAACCCATGGAGAAACACACTAAGACATATATTAATCAAAGTATCAAAAATTAAATTCAAAGAAAAACACTAAAAGCAGAAAGGGAAAAGCAACAAATAACGTTCAACGGAATCCCCATAAGGGTATCAGCTGATTTTTCAGCAGAAACTCTACAGGCCACAAGGGATTGGCAGGATATACTTAAAGTGATGAAAGAGAAAAACCTACAACCAAGATTACTCTACCTGCAAAGATCTCATTCAGATTCGATGGAGAAATCAAAAGCTTTTTCTGACAAGCAAAAGCTAAGAAAATTCAGCACCACCAAACCAGCTTTACAACAAATGCTAAAGAAACTTCTCTAGGTGGGAAACACAAGTGAAGAAAAAGACCCACAAAAACAAACCCAAAATAATTGAGAAAATGGTAATAGGAGCATACACATCAATAATAACCTTGAATGTAAATGGGTTAAGTGCCCCAATCAAAAGACACAGACAGGCTGAATGGATACAAAAACAAGACTCAAATATATGCTGTCTACAAGAGACCCACTTCAGACCTAGGGACACATACAGATTGAAAGTGAACAGATGGAAAAAGATATTCCATGAAAATGGAAATCAGAAGAAAGCTGGAGTAGCGTTACTTGTATCAGATAAAATAGACTTTAAAATAAAGCCTTATAAGAGATAAGGAGGGACACTGCATAATGATCAAAGGATCAATCCAAGAAGAAGATATAACAATTATAAATGTTTATGCACTCAACATAGGAGCACTTCAATACATAAGGCAAATGTTAACAACCATAAAAAGAGAAATTGACAGTAACAAAATAATAGTAGGGGACTTTAACACCGCACTTACACCAATGGACAGATCATACAGACAGAAAATAAATAAGGAAACACAAACTTTAAATGACACAGTAGGCCAGATAGATTTAATTGATATTTATAGAACATTCCACCCAAAAGTGGCAGAATACACTTTCTTCTCAAGTGCACACGGAACATTCTCCAGGATAGATCACATCTGGGGTCACAAATCAAGCCCTGGAAAATTTAAGAAAATTGAAATTGTATCAAGCATCTTTTCTGACCACAACACTATAGGATTGGAAATCAATTACAGGAAAAAAACTGTAAAAAACACAAATACATGGAGGCTAAACAGTGCACTACTAAATAACCAAGAGATCACTGAAGAAATCAAAAAATACCTAGAAACAAATGACAACAAAAACATGATGACCCAAAACCTATGGGACACAGCAAAAGCCATCTAAGAGGAAGGAAAGTTTATAGCAATTCAATCTCACCTCAAGAAACAAGAAAAATCTCAAGTAAACAATCTAACCCTACACTTAAAACAACTAGAGAAAGAAGAACAAAGAAAACCCAAACTCAGTAGAAGGAAAGAAATAAAGATCAGAGCAGAAATAAATGAAATAGAAACAAAGAAAACAATAGCAAAAATCAATAAAACTAAAAGCTTGTTCTTTGAGAAGATAAACAAAATTGATAAACCTTTAGCCAAACTTATCAAGAAAAAAAGGGAGAAGACTCAAATCAATAAAATTAGAAATGAAAAAGAAATCAAAACTGACACTGCAGAAATACAAAGGATTATAAGAGACTACTACAAACAACTATATGCCGATAAAATGGACAAACACAAAGAAATGGACAAATTCTTAGAAAGATACAACCTTCCAAGACTGAACCAGGAAGAAATAGAAAATATAAACAGAACAATCACAAGTAATGGAATTGAAATTGTAATTAAAAATCTTCCAACAAACAAAAGTCCAGGGCAGTTGGCTTCATGGGAAAATTCTATCAAACTTTTAGGGAAGAGCTAACACCCATCCTTCTCAAATGCTCCCAAAAAACTGAAGAGAAAGATACACACCCAAGCTCATTCTGTGAAGTCACCATCGCCCTGATACCAAAACCAGCCAAAGATATCACAGAGAAAGAAAGTTACAGGCCAATATCACTGATGAACATAGATGCAAAAATCCTCAACAGAATACTAGCAAACAGAATCCAACAGCACATTTAAAGGATCATACACCATGATCAAGTGGGATTTATCCCAGGGATGAAAGTATTCTTCAATATACGCAGATCAAGCAGTGTGATACACCACATTCACAAATTAAGGAATAAAAACCATTTGATCATCTCAATAGATGCAGAAAACTCTTTTGACAAAATTCAACAGCAATTTATGATAAAAACTCTCCAGAAAATGGGCATAGCAGGAACTTACTTCAATATAATAAAGGCCATATATGACAAACCCACAGCAAGCATCATAATTATGAAAAACTGAAAGCATTTCCACTAAGATCAGGAGCAAGACAAGGATGTTCACTCTTGCCACTCTTCTTCAACATAGTTTTGGAAGTCCTAGCCATGGCAATCAGAGAAGAAAAAGAAATAAAAGGAATATACATTGGAAAAGAAGAAGTAAAACTGTCAGTTTTCACAAATGACATGATACTATACATAGAAAATCCTAAAGATGACACCAGAAAACTACTAGAACTAATAAAGGAATTTGGTAAACTTGCAGGATACAAAGTTAATGCACAGAAATCTCTGGCATTCCTATACACCAACAATGAAAAATCTGAAAGAGAAGTTAAGGAAACACTCCCATTTACCATTGCAACAAAAAGAATAAAATATCTAGGAATAAACCTGCCTAAGGAGGCAAAAGACTTGTACTCAGAAAACTATAAAACACTAATGAAAGAAATCAAAGATGACATAAACAGATGGAGAAATATATCATGTTCTTGGATTGGAAGAATCAATATTGTGATAATGACTACATTACCCAAAGCAATCTACAGATTCAATGCAATCCCTATCAAACTACCAATGGCATTCTTCACAGAATTAGAACAAAAAATTTTACAATTTGTAGGGAAACACAAAAGACCCCAAATAGCCAAAACAATCTTGAGAAAGAAAAACGGAGTTGGAGGAATCAGGCTCCCCGACTTCAAACTATACCACAAAGCTACAGTAATCAAGACAGTATGGTACTGGCATAAAAACAGAAATATAGATCAATGCCACAGCACAGAATGCCCAGAGATAAACCCACACACATATGGGCAACTAAGTTATGACAAAGGAGGCAAGAACATTCAATAGAGAAAAGACAGCCTCTTTAATAAATGGTGCTGGGAAAACGGTACAGCTACATGTAAAAGAATGAAATTAGAACACACCTTAGCACCATACACAAAAATAAACTCGAAATGGATTAAAGACTTAAATGTAAGACCAGACACTATAAACTCTTAGAGGAAAAACACTCTTTGATATAAACCACAAAAAGATCTTTTTTCACCCACCTATTAGAGTAACAGAAATAAAAACAAAAATAAACAAATGGTACATAATTAAACTTAAAAGCTTTTGCACAGCAAAGGAAACCATAAATAAGACAAAAAGACAACCCTCAGAATGGGAGAAAATATTTGCAAAGAAACAACAGAGAAAGGATTAATCTCCAAAATATACAAACAGCTCATGGAGCTCAATATCAAAACAACAAAAAATCCAGTTAAAAAATGAGCAGAAGACCTAAATAGACATTTCAACAACGAAAACATACAGATGGCCAAGAGGCACATGAAAAGATGCTCAACATCACTAATTATTAGAGAAATGCAAATCAAAACTGCAATGAGGTATCACCTCACACCAGTCAGAATGGCCATTATCAAAAAGTCTAGAAACAATAAATGCTGGAAAGGGTGTGGTGAAAAGGGAACCCTCTTGCACTGTTGGTGGGAATGTAAATTGATACAACCACTATGGAAAATAGTAAGGAGGTTCCTTCAAAAACTAAAAATAGAACTACCATATGACCCAGAAATCCCACTACTAGGCATATACCCTGAGAAAACCATAATTCTAAAAGAGACATGTACCACACAATGTTCATTGCAACACTATTTACAATAGCCAGGAGATGGAAGCAACCTCAATGTCCATCGACAGATGAATGGATAAAGCAGATGTGGCACATATATACAATGGAATATTACTCAACCATAAAAAGAAACGAAATTGAGTTATTTTTAGTGAGATGGATGGACCTAAGAGTCTGTCATACAGAGTGAAATAAGTCAGAAAGAGAAAAAAAAATACTGTATGCTAACACATATATATGGAATCTATATTAAAAAAAAAGGGTACTGATGAACCTAGTTGCAGGGCAGGAATAAAGATGTAGACATAGAGAATGGACTTTGAGGACACGGGGTGTGAGGGGGAGCTAGGCCAAAGTAAGGGTAGCATCGACATATATACACTACCAAATGTAAAATAGCTAGTGGGAAGCAGCAGCATAGCACAGGGAGATCAGCTCGGTGCTTTGCAGTGACCTAGAGGGGTGGGATAGAGATGGTGGGAGGGAGGCTCAGGAGGGAGGGGATATGGGGTCATATGTATGCATATGGCTGATTCACTTTGTTGTACAACAGAAACTAACACAGTATTGTGAAGCAATTATACTCCAATAAAGACCTATTTTTAAAAAAACTTATTTACCCATCACTGTATTCTATATTTGTCTCTATATTTACCATTACCAGTGAGTGTCATACTTTCTTATGCTATTGTGCTGGTGTTTAGCACCCTTCTTTTTCGACTTGAAGAACTGCCTTTAACATTTCTTGGTATGCACATCTAGTGGCGATAAACTCCCTAAGCATTTGTGTGTCTGGTCATATTTGTACCTCCCCTTTATTTGTGATGGTCCAATTTGCTGGTATAGTATTCTTAGCAGTTTTTTCTTTTAGCACTTTGAGTGTATCATCCCACTCCCTTCTGGCCTTCAGCGTTTCTGCTGTAAAGTCACCTGGTGGTTTTACAGTTCCCTTCTTTGTGATGTTTCCTATTGCTGATTCAATATTTTACTTTGTCTTTGACTCTAGACAATCTGATTATGTGTATCAGTCGGGGTGGGGGGTTGTATTTTTTTGCAGTTCATCTCACTTCATTCGGGCTTAGTGGATCTGAATGTCTGTTTCCTTTCCCAGATTTAGTGCATTTTCAGTTGTTTTAATATGTTTGATTCAGTTTTCTGCCCCTTTCCCTCTCTATTGTCCTTCTCAGTCTTCTGTAACATATATAGTGATCATTTTGGCAGTGTCCCATAAGTGCCGTAACCTATGATCACTTTTTTACTGTTTTTTTCTTTTTTCTTTTCTGAGTCAATTACTTTTAGTGACCTCTGCGTCCACTGATCCTTTTTTCTGCTTGTTCTAGTCCGTTGTTGAACCCCTTTGTTTAATTTTTCAGTTTATTTATCACATTTTCCAGTTCTACCATTTCTCTTTTGGTAATTTTTATATTTTCTATCTCTCTGTTGAAATTCTTACTTTGTACATGTATTGCTCTCCTGTCCTTGGTAAGCATATTTATGATGGCTATTTTGTGGGTTTTGGGGTTTCTGTTTGTTTTGGGGGTTTTTTGCCACTGAAAAATGTATTTTATTTCTAAATATTCCCTAGTAATAAACCCACAAGCTTTAGTTACAAGAGGGCGAACATCAGAAGCAAGGGAAGAAGCTGAGTACTTAGGCTTGGACATGGGAGCTGCCCGTGACACTCACCTGGGACATATGTCAGGCCCAAACCACCTCTGCTTTACTCTTTTGTCAAATTTTTTGCTCTCTGACTGCTATTTTGAATTTCTGTTGGGGAAATCACTGTAAATGTAAATCACCTGTCAGGTGATTTACATTTAGTTAGTGTTGGTTTATAGATACTTATCTTGTTCTTCTGACTGGAACGTATTTCTCTATTATTATTTTTCTCGAATCTCTGTGTTGATATCTGTGCATTAGATGAAACACCCACACCTCCTAGTCTTCACAGACTGGACTCATAAGTAGAAAGCCTTCATCAGTCAGCCTGGCCAGAGATTCTGGATGCCTCTCTAACCTCTATGCTCATCCAAACTGCTGTCTTTGTACCTAGCATCTTCCAGGGATCTAGAGTATGCCAACTCCCATCTATGTCCTGAGACAGGTGACCTAGAAGCCAGAAAAGCTGCTGAAGCTTGGAGCTGGACTTTATCCCCTCACTCACTCTGCACTGAGCTGGGGAGAAGGGCTGTGGAAATGCCTGCATGCTCCTTCAAACCCTGTGCTCTTCCAAACCATTCTTTTGCTCTCTGTAGTCCCCAGGCATCAACAAATTCTGGGCTTCATCAGCTCTCAGAGAGAGGTTAGTTAGGAGCCAGTTCCTTAGGCAGCAGCCAGAAAAGACGAGGGTCTAGGGCTTCCCTGGTGGCGCAGTGGTTGAGAGTCTGCCTGCCGATGCAGGGGACACGGGTTCGTGCCCTGGTCTGGGAGGATCCCACATGCCGCGGAGCGGCTGGGCCCGTGAGCCATGGCCGCTGAGCCTGTGCATCCGGAGCCTGTGCTCCGCAATGGGAGAGGCCACAACAGTGAGAGGCCTGCATACCACAAAAAAAAAAAAAAAAAAGGATGAGGGTCTAGATGTGTAGTCTAACTCCTTCCATGGAGAAACTGGGAGCTGCTCCCTTTGCACTAAGGTAGGGGATGACCTGTGAGCAGTGCTAGCACAGCCATTCCACTTTGTCCTCAGTAGTCCCAGGAGACTGGAAATGCTGGGCCCTCCCAGAGGCAGGTGAGTTAGAAGCCAGACCCTGGACTAGCAGTTGGAAAACTGGAGCCCTAGATTGTGGTTCAAACTCTTTGCTCCTCCAGGAGAAGCTGGGAGTTGAGGGTTCCCTCCCAATTATATGGTGCTGTGCCTAGGTGGGATTTATTGTGAGAGTGTGTCTCAGTTTTTCCTAACAGTTAGGATTTTAGCATTTTCTCACTTGCCTTGAATGCAGGAGCCTCTCAACCAGTGTTTTGAATAAGGGGAGCTGATACGTGCATAGCTGTTAATTCAGTGTGTCTGTGGGGAGAGGTCGAGGCATCCTATTCCACCATCTTACTAATGTCACTCTATTCTTTCAAATTTATATATGTTGTGTTTGTTTGCTTTTCTTTTTATAGTTTTTAAGTAAAAAGAATTATTGATTTTCAATCATTGTTTTCTATTACAGATTTTCAATCTTTATTATTTTCTATTATTGCTATTTAATGTTAAAATTCCCCTCTCAGCACACTTTCGTGTCATTTCATAAATCTCATAAAATTTTACTTATCATGTTTTTATTTTCATTCAATTCAAAATATTCAAAGTTTTCTCTTTTGATTTCTTCTTTATCCATGAGTTATTTAATAAATGAAGCTGAGCTCTGTGAAGAGACCTAGTAAGTGACAGAAATGTACTTTACTATTTCAAGTTTAGTTATACATAGTTTGACGAAGCATCATTTAGTCCTTTGTAGACTGAATACATGTGTTGATCATTGTCATCTGCATTGAACTCCATATATTGACATGGCTTTAAGCACCCAGTTTTGATGACAAACATTTCAAATTCTCAGATACAAAGGCTATGGTAACTGTGGTGGAAGATTCCGAGATCATCACCTGATCTGAGATACCCCAATTTGTTAACTGTGTGCTGGGTTGCTTAAGAGATCCAGACTAAGCAATGTTTTGAACAAGTCCCAGGAAAGGAAACCCATTGTTAATAGAGTTCTGACATGCTGTAGGATTCCAGATCCATTAGACAAACAGATTTCTAATAATTTCCTAGTAAGGATTCTGAGTACTTTAAATCTTGCTTTGTTCTAAAAACATGAATAAAGTGTCTTGATTTAATATCTTTGGAAACTCGTAGATTTTTTTTCTCTCACACAAGAACTTAAATGATTAGAATTTTTCTAGGTTTACATTTATAAATGACTCCCCATTTTTCTATAGTTATATTATTTGCATCCTTATAAAATGTTTATCAAATATACGCTTATCTTTTCTTTATGCTTTCTCCCTTTTAGAAACATGTTCAAAATCAGATATACAAATTAAGAACGGATTTTTTTCTGAAGCTACCTTTACATATCCTTTAAATAAACAAACAAAGTATAAGTGTAAATCAGGATATGTAACAACAGATGGTAATACATCAGGATTAATTACATGTCTGCAAAGTGGATGGTCAATGCAACCTGTATGCATTAGTAAGTAATTGATTATTTTGTATTCATTATCCTAATGATCACTCTAGAGAAGTTTTCTTTAACTTCATTCTTTTTACCCGTTTTTTTTTTTTTTGCTGGGGTGGGGTGGTATGAGGTGTTGATGTGGTCCCATGGCTGTATTTGAAAAGATAAATTTTAAAATGTGTATCATTTTTTACCTTTTATGATTAATTACTAGTAGGGTAGAATATCATTGCATCCTTCACTTCAAGGTTTTTTCACTTTAACACATCCCGTGATTATAAACTAATTTAGCTAGGAGACATACCTATATTCTGGTATAAACTCATTTATTTTAACCTGAATCCTTTATGCCGATTGCATCTGATTTTATTTTTTGAGACTTTTATGTCAGAATCTTTCCTCCTAAGCCTAAAGGTTATGTTTTTAAGTGAAGATATGAGTCCATAGTGCATAATCTTCAAATAATATAACTTATAAAATTTATATGTTTGAAACTGTAGGGTAGATCCACTTGAGAAAAATTCTCTCTGTTAGGAAATCTTCATAAACATCTAGTAAGTGGAGACACAGAAACACTTCTAGATAGGACCAAATTCTGCTGTGCTGAGAGGTTTTTCCGTCCCACCACACAGATGTTTACGACGATTTTCTAAGGAAAATTTGCTGAGTTTATCTTATTCACCCCAAAGCTGCACAATGATATTTTTGAAGTGATATTTTACATAGTCACTTCAAGTGAAGTGGATATTTAAAATACCGCTTTCTACTGTTTACATTTTATTTCTTTTTCTTTCCAATGTCTATGCTTAATATGGGCACTAGCCAAAGAGAAAATGATAAAACTTGCCCCCATATCAAACTCACTTCGTACTAATATGCGACCAATTTTCCATTCTAACACTCTTTTCATGGAAGAGAAAACTTCTCTATTACTTTTGTTTTTACTAGTATAGTTTTGCTTTAATTTTTTAAAGTTTTAAGCTGGCTGGCTACATAACACATTATGAAATTTGAGATTAATTATTTAAACCTTTATTAACATCACTCTATTACAGTGTTAGTGAAAATTGATACTGTTCAATTTTACTTTCTTGTAAAGAAACATTTTACTTTCTTGTAAATTGTTATAAATAATAGAACTACTTCTGCATTCAACCTTGATAAATATAAAAGAATATACAACCATTAGAAATATATTTGGGAAAGCAAAATCAGCATGTGACTTTAAATATTAGTGTGTTTTAAAGTAGAATTCTATAGAATGTTTAAAAATTTACTTACCTTGTTGGAAATTACTCTTTTTTTCAATTAATCGATTTTTCTCTGGCATATATGTCACAACTGCTAATAAGTTCAGCATATTAATTCAGAAAATGCTGTTACAAAAATAGTACAATACATCTGTAATGGCTTATTTTATTACTAGCCTGGGAAAAATGCATAAGTATAATTAAATTGAGAAAAATGTTCATAAAAGAAATATTTCAGAGACATTAAGTGTTGAGAAAAATGTTGTGTAGAAACATATTTTTTCAGGAATTCCCTGGCTATCCAGTGGTTAGGCCTCTGCACTCCCACTACAGGGGGCACAGTTTCGATCCCTGGTCAGGGAATTAAGATCCCGCAAGCCGTGTGTTGCAGACAAAAAAAAAAACAATAACAGAAACATACTTTTTTCATTTTGAGTAACTATTCCAGGACAGTGATCTATCACTGGTATTCTTGGATTATTTTTGCATCATAATTTATTAGCACATACTAATTGGTAAAGCCCCCTTTCCCCTTGAGATGAAACTTAATCAGATTGCCCACTAAATAATATTAGAAATGAAATATTTTAATTCCATTATCCCTTAGAATCCTGTGATATGCCAGTATTTGAGAATGCCAGAGCCAGAAGTGATGGCACATGGTTTAAGCTCAATGACAGCCTGGACTACGAATGCCTTGATGGGCATGAGAGCCGAGATGGACACACCACAGGCTCCATAGTGTGTGGTGAAAATGGCTGGTCTGATAGACCTGCATGTTATGGTAAGAACTCCTTTACAGCTGTTATTCTTTTCAAGATGAACATAATTAACAATAATCATCAAAAATGTTTTATTTTTACCAAATTTGACTGATCTAGAGTCATTATTAAGGCATGATGATTAAAATCAAGATGTCTCCTTCTGCTTTAATGTAAACTGGGTGGAGGGGAAATTTTGAAGTCCAAAGACTCACTCATTATCAAAGTGACAGTGTCTTACAACCTCTTCAACTGTTTTGCTCTTGAGTTTCTGCTCTATACCTCCTAGCTTGAGTATTAATTTCTGCAGGTACTGAGAGGAGCTCTTTATTTTCCCACCGTGACAAGTTCTGAGGACAGTGACATGAATGTCTTTTATGTTTGCCAATCAGCGGTCTTTTCTCCAGGGCTAGAAACAGGGCTTCAATCTCTGGCCAACTGAATGGATGTTGAATGTTCCAAGCCAAAGGAACAGTATATGCAAAGCTTTAGCAACAAAACAATATTTGGGAAATACCAAGGTTAATGGATTCTACTCAAGGTGTGGGAGAATTTTATGAGCTGAGGCTGGATAGGAGGCAAAGGAAAGATTATCCAGGTTACTTCAGGGCATGTTCACTTTTGGATTAATTTTATGATTGATGAAAAGTCATAAGGAATTTTAAGGAAAGGAATGATATAATTTTATTTGGATTCTTGAAAGTTTTTTTTTTTCAGGAAGCCATGTAGGGTGAGAAAGAGTGGGGATTAGATAAGGTTATGGCTGAAGAGATGCACAGCAGAGGGTAGATTTGAGATATATTTCGTTGGCAGAAAACACAGATAATGTCACTAAATGGTGGATGTCAAAAAGAGCAAAAAGTCAAGGGACTCGCGTGCTTGCTCTCCATTGCTTCATAAGCAAGCAGGTAAATGGAAATGACTTTGTCAGGTGCTACTGGCAGGAGAGAGAACACTTTGGGAAGAACATGGCAACTTTTGACTTGAACACATTGTGATTGGGCTGCCCATGGACCATAAGAATTGGATATATCCACTACAGAGTTGAATACATGGATCTAACCAGGAGACACACCTGTGAGATCATCACCCTATAAATAATGATATCACATTGGGAAAGAATGTAGAATGAAAACAGAAGAGAGATCAAGACTGAGCCCTGAAGCATTCCAGCATTTAGGTGTCAGACAAAGAGGAATAGATGGCAAAGTAGATAGGAAAAAGGAGAACCCAGAGAATTTAGGGGAAAAACTTAGAAATGAATGTTTCATAGATGTGGGGAGAAGAAAATGTGTAAAGGTAAAGCAAGTATAATAGATCAACTAATGGTGAATCCTGTGGAGTCAGCCTGGATGGGTTCTAATTCCAGTTCTACAGTTTGCTAGGCATGTATCTTAGGGCAACAACCAAGCCTATTTGAAGCTTTGTTCACACTTCCTAATCTGGAAAATGGATTAGTAATTACAAATGTTCTAATATTTCAAAGGATTTTGGACTAAATTATTCATATAAAGTTCTTGCCATAATGCCTGCCATACAATAAAATCAAGGAAATTGTCATCTAATTACATTATTATGATTGTTAGAGTGGTGAATATTTCTAATTCAGTAGATATGTCCCGTTAGAAGACTGTAAGAATGTGGTGGATTTGGCTACATAGAGGGCAACAAAAACTGCAACAGAGATGGTTTTGGATGGAGTAGACAGGGAAAAACCTACATAGAACCTGCTGAAAAAATGATTAATAAGAAACTTATCACAGCATGTGGACATAATTCTTTCAAAAGATTTGCTTGTGGCAGAGAAGAGGAGGTTCAGGATATATTGCTAGGGAAATTACGCACTGAATAAAGAATTGTTTTAATGGGAAAGATGAGAGTGTGTTGAACGCTGAAGAGGATATGCTAGAGAGGGGAGCAGGCAGAGGCTGAACACAGGAAGTTCCCTGTGAAGGAGAAGGGAAAGGAGCCCGCGCTGCTGAGAAAATCCTGGGCTTTGGTGGCAACAGCTCTACTTCCAACTTCCTATCAGGAGGAAGGAAGGAAAATGGATGTGTAAATCTAATGCTGAAAAGAAGCAGTCGCTGATGGTTTCTATTTTCCTTTGAGGTAGGAGACAGAGTCATGTGAGATTAAGTGGTGCACAGGGGAAGGAGGAGAAAGAACACTAGGCAGAGTAGAAAAGATTAAAAATAGAGATTTCAGACAGACACACAGAGTGAATTTATAACGGAAAAGAGACAGGCTTGTTCAACAGTGTTCTGGGCACAAATTTCACTTTTCAGGCTGTCAACAAACACCTAATATGTCCTAGAAGTAGGCTAAGAGAAAAATGGTGAAAGATACAAACAGGGGACCTGCCTTTCAAGAGCTTTCATTCCACTATGAAAAAACAACAAATAATTAAGGTAAATAATGAACAAGAAGGTAAAATATTTCTAGTATATTTTCCAAGTAATTGTATTCGAAGAACAAAAGAATCCAAGCGCTTAGAAAATAGGAGGGGACTGAAGGCTCTAGTTCCTACAGGAAGACATCTATGCAAAGAAAAGTTGGAAACCATTCATTCAGCATAGAGATAAGGGTCTGTGCAACAGCCGAGGCAGCAAAGAAATTGACCTATTTTAAAAATTCTGTATTGACTCCAACTCCAGGGGCAGATAGATGACATTGGAAGTGTAGGCAAGGAATGGATTGTAAAGTGTTTGGAGCTTACTCTAAGTAAAAGGGGAGGCTCTTAACACGATCATGGCATTCTTAAAGTCACTGTCTTTATGTGAAGACAGCAGTTGGAAAATAGCCTACAACCGATGTTATCGTTAATGCAGCATTTTTCACAATATGATAAAATAGGAATTGTATATACGCACAACATATATAAACAGACACATACCAATAAAAGTATTGCTATGTGGAAATTTGGAGTAGAATTTTCGGAAAGGAATCTCAGTTGTTCTCATCAAGCGTGACCTTCTCAACTAAGCTACAAAACTCAATATTAACACGAAACGAAAACTATTTTTTGAGTTATTTTTTGTGACATTACTTTTAAAAATAGTTAACTTACATCTAACTTTATGACTATGTGTTAAGACTTGACTTTCAGATGGTATGAATTTTCATTTTGGTGAAATTCTAATTTTCAAATTCCAGTTTTGAATTTTATAAATTAATTAACAAGATAGGAAGACTCCAAATAAGAAAAATGCAATTTTTCATAATTTGTAGCAATGTCACAAATTTCATACATTTTATAAATTTGGGGGTATAATTTTACACATTTCTAAATTGAGTCAGAATAATTATAAATATATTAATAGTAAGATCATTTACAGGTACAACAAGAATAGATACTTGTATATCCTATACATAATCATGACACCTAGAATATGCCTATCTCTATGGCCTTGAACATGTTCCTCATTTTGTTTCATGTTTCAATTTGATCATGTTTCAGTTTGATTTCCACACTTGTAAAATTAAGGGATTTTTAATGTTCCTGTAACTCAGATACATGAGAAATGTCTCCCTTATGTGTTCTGGTTTCCCAATTATATTTTTAAAAATACCATTTTTCATTTGTGTGCAATTTAAAAATTGTAGCATTCGTTTTCTTTAACATGAGAGAATCATTTTACATTTTGAGACAGAAAAGTAACATTAAATTTTATAAATGTCAGTGATAAAATCATATCCAGTTCAAACAAGCTGACTTAACAAATAAATTATCAGGACACATACATTGCTGTTCAATACCTTAATATTTCTCAAAGAGCCCCATATGAATGGAGAGGGTGTATAAAACCTAATATGTAATGTTTTTCAAGGAAGAGCATTTATGTGCTGCCCCTCTGTATATGCATGCAGTACCCAGCACCTCATTTTTACATGACACATATAATATTTATTTGGCAATGATTAGTTGTATATTCTCACTAAATTATTTGTCTCTTTCTATAGAAAGAGAATGCAGTATTCCACAAATGGAAAACAATTTAGATGCTAATCCCAAGAAAGACAGATATAGATGTGGAGATGTGTTGAAATTCTCCTGCATACAAGGACTTATTATGGTTGGAGCAGTTTCAATTCAGTGCTACCACTTTGGATGGTCCCCTAATCTTCCAACATGTAAAGGTAAATATTTATCTTACAGCTGCTGAACAAGAGTTAAAACCTTAGACATCAACCATTTCTTTCCTCTCTTAATTTTCTGTCTGCTTCCAGTGCATCTATAATCTAATGCATTAAGCCAGAGGTGTACCCACCATGGACGAGTGTTGGGTTGTAGATAAAACAGTTTTCCTTATTTAAGAAATTAATCTCCAGTTGCTTCTTGAAGTGTGTGGTGGAAGTATCCACAGATATGTATAAGGAACCTGACACTGGCAGGATTTCTTGTTAGGTTTCCTTTTGCCTACAATTCCACCATTAATATTGGACATTTTATATAATGTGGGACTTACCTTAAGTGTCATCAAGTGTGTCTAAACAATGTTCAAGTAGCTTATAGTCAATTCAATCATATGTATGGCTGGAATGAAACTTAAAACTTGATCAAGGGGCTTCCCTGGTGGCGCAGTGGTTGAGGGCCCGCCTGCCGATGCAGGGGACGCGGGTTCGTGCCCCAGTCCGGGAAGATCCCGCATGCCGCGGAGCAGCTGGGCCCGTGAGCCATGGCCGCTGAGCCTGCGCGTCCGGAGTCTGTGCTCCGCAACGGGAGAGGCCGCGACCGTGAGAGGCCAGCGTACCGAAAAAAAAAAAAAAAAAAAAAAGTTGCTCAAATGCTTGTTTCAAAGGATAATATTTTTTCCAAAAGTTTTGATACAATGTTTCCATGGAATAAGAATATTGTTATAATTTACACACCCATATTTATTAATTGGTTTGCATACCTATTTAGGGTATCTGGATTATTGAACATGTTTTCTGGGCTTACATAGACTTCCAGTATGTTAGCTCAGGATGAGCAATAGAACTAGGAAACAGAGTCTGGTGTAAACACCATTGTTTTTTCATTGTTTAAGAATGCTAAAATAAATTATGTAATAAATAATAAACTAACAAAAAAATCTCTGCATTAGCTGGATTTTTAAGCTGTAAAATAGACCACGTGACCATTATTTACACAGCATGTCTACTGTAGGGCAAGTAAAATCGTGTGCTCCACCTCCTCAACTGCTCAGTGGGAAAGTTAAAGACACACAGAGAGAAGAATATAGACACAGTGAGGTGGTGGAATATGTCTGCAATCCTGGATTTCTGATGAAGGGCTCTCATAAAATTCAGTGTGTTGATGGACAATGGACAGCTTTGCCCATGTGTATTGGTAAAGTATTAAAAATAGTAATATTTAAAGGTAAGTCAACACTTTTATTTGTATTCTTATACAAACTTAAATGATAAAGACGAACATATTTTTGTGAAATTTTCCAGAGGAGAAGCGTACCTGTGGAGATATACCGGAACTTGATCACGGCTATGTCAACCATTCTGCCCCTCTCTATCACCATGGAGACTTGGTAGAGTTCAGTTGTAGAGAAGCATTTACAATGATTGGACCCAGATCAGTCACATGTATTAGTGGAAAGTGGACCCAACCTCCTCAGTGCATTGGTGAGAATGCACTTCTCAAATTGACATTTAACATTTGCAGCCATATTGTTGAAATTTAGAGTTATCCTTGAAAATGTCAGCTTAAATTATGATTCCCAACATTTGTTGTTTATAATTCAATATATGTCTGAAGAGGAAAAGTATAAACTAGAAGAGAATTTTATGAATCTTTCTGTCCTGATATTAACATTGTTTATCTTTACAAGTGTGAAGCTAAATCTTACTGATATTCACATGTTTAAAATATGAGTACTAGTTACCAGGAAAATACAACTATCTCTGCAGAAATACCAGTTTTGTTTTTATATGATACTCTTTCTTTTAGGACCTTTAAAACAGGGAAATATAGCTAAGAAAATACCCATTTCATGCATTCCTTTAGGAATCTTGCCTCTCGCAAAACTTCTAACAATGATGATTTCTCAGTCAGTTTCAAATGCAGCAAAAAGAAGTTAATGTGCTGGAGGGAAGGTGGGCTCAGGCCCTCCCAGTCAGTAGGTAACTCAGTCACAGGAGGCCCTTGGGCTGGGGCCAGGAACCTGCCCTGACTGATGCATTTCACTGTAAGTGAATCATCCTGACCTTTGGATGACCAAGTCTTTGATGACTGATGACTATCTTCCTTCACTTTTCCCTTAGATGACTTCTTTCCTGGAGTTTTCCTGGGTCCTGCATTCAAAGAGAGCCCTGGATGCCCGGTCTTATTTATTCATCAGATTTCTAGTCATTAATTATTCCAAGAAGAAAGTAGAGCTTAGGCTCAGGCTCCATGAGAGCAGGGATTCATACCTGTTTTGTTCACTGATATATTGCCAATACCAAAAGACTGGCTGACAGATGGGAGATATTCAATAGGAGCTTATTAAGTTAATCAGTAAATTTCATTGTTTATTACTCCCTACATTTTTACTAAACACAGTCCGGTCCAAGGTATTGCCAGTTCTTCACCAAACCTCATCTTTATCCTCTTCCATCTCCACAAATGACCTCGCCTCATTAACTTTTCATTCTACCTTACACCAAAACATGTGCTTCAATTATTACTCCCCTGATCTCAGAGCTTTCCTTGCAAAGGTTAATCCTCTACCTGTATTCAGTTTAACATAATCCCTCTCAGCTATAATAGACCTTATTCCAATTTTCTCCTCTCAGTGTTTATTTTGTAACGCTGTCTAGTCTAGCTTTTCATTCTTCTTACTATATTTATTTTCTCCTAATAAATAAGTTTGCTTTCCTTTCAGAAACCAGTCAATCATAGGATGATGACAGCAGCCACCACTGCTCCTTTTGAGTATACATCTTCCTTCGGTTACCATTCCCTGAAGAATACTATCGGCTTTGTCTCCCTCAACACTCTGAACAAATCCTAAAAATAGGGCTGATTCTCAAGCCTCTAGTGTGTTTTGAATTCATCTCCTTATTTCATGTTATTTTTTCAGGGTTGCATTTTCAAATCATTACTTTTCGATAGCCAACTACTTGACTTTTATTTATTCTGTTATCCTCACTTGACTCTTATCACTAACAAATCATAACAAATACTACCAAAGACCTATACTGATATTTTGTCATATTCAAAAAGAACTTCCACCTGCATTGATTTTTGAAATAGGTAGCTATATAAAAAGCTTTTTTAGTCCATATTTAACTTTTTTTCTGGAGCCAGAAAAAAAATTGTTATTATGGCATTATATTGGATCATAGAATGACCTGGTGTATAATATAGCTTCTCAAAGACTCTACGTGTATATACAGAAAACAAGTTTTAACTTTAAGTACCCACTTTCTTATTCCAAGTATTTGTTATTTTTTGGTGATCATTCAAAAGATCTTAAAAATTAAGATTCTATTAAAAAACCCTTAAATGTACTTTTCTTATTATGTTTCATTACTTTTCTTGAAAAAATATATATAAACTAGCAACTTGATATTCTATATCCACACATAATTGTTTTTATTTTAGTGTTTTAAGATTGTGAATTAAAAGCAATGCAGAGATGCTTGAGATCTAAAAACAAATGAATATGAACATTTGCACATGTTTCAAGTTTGGGACCAGATTATTCATGCAATGACTATTCATGCAAAAATGTTCCAATCCAAAATGCAGAATGTCTTTAGGATGGATATTTTCTCTGAAATTTCAAAAACTGGATGCAGGACTCAGGTTCATATATAATAGTCCATTTCATGCAATTTGATCAGTAATAACTTTGTTGGTGGAACTTGTAGGCATAAATTGTAAGTTCATTATATTACTGACTTCATAGCTATTTATTGTATTTGTTATTTGGTTCTTAGAATTAGTCTTTTCAAGGGAATATTTTCATTTTATAGCGACAGAGGAACTTAAGAAGTGTAAATGGTCAAAAGTATTTGCATCTGAGGGAAATCCATCGAATAAGATTGAATTTGACCATAACACCAACATAAGTTACAGATGTCGAGGAAAATCAGAATACAAACACTCAATCTGTATAAATGGAAGATGGGATCCTGAAGCAACCTGCAAAGAAGGTAAACTCTTCTTTATAATGTTTTCAAAACTGTATTCTATTTCTTTCTAACTTGTAAAAGTAGTATCTTTGTGTCTTTCAAGGAAATTTAGTTATTTATCATTACAAATAATTTTCAATCTGAAAGGTAATTTAGAAACAAACCAAAACACTGTTTCTAAATATTAATTGTATCGTGTGCATTAGTCAGCTATATGACACAACACCCAGAGCCTTGGTGGCTTTAAATTAACATCTGGGCAGTAGGTGTGCTCATTAGCATGGGAAAACCATTGCTTTTGATTTCTTACATTACACATAAATGTGTTTATGTCTATGCTGAACTATTATGTATTTATTCATGTATCTATTTATGTATCAATCTATGTATCTATCTATTTATATATATTTATGTATCTATCAAGTCATCTATTTATCTGTTTGTGTATCTATAGCTATCTTAAAAAGTCTTGAATCATATTGACACCACCAATTCCAATTGAATAGGCTCATTTCAGTTTTTTACTTTCACATCTGTTATCTCTCTTCTCTAACTGTAGGACACCTTGACTCACTATCCTCAATATTTTTACCAATTTCTACAAGCCTATAATATACAGAAAGTAGCTTCAAACCAATATAAAAACAAATCTACTATCTAGTGTTCAACATCTTGTAGTTCTTTCTTATATGAAGTTCTCTATGTAAAAATCATACCACACTAAAGCTGTTAAAGGAGAATAAATTATATAGAAAAACATAAATATTGGGAATTAAACAACAAACTTCTAAACAACTGCCATGGCAATATACAATGTGTACTGTATATTATACATGATACATTTATGATTGCTTAGTCCTTGTGAATTAACTCTTTTATAATTATAAAATATTTATTTATAGTTTTTGTAACACACTTTGTCTGCAAGTCTATATTAGCTTATTTAAATATAGTTAATTTATTTAAAACAATTTATTACTTTATATGATAAAGGAATGCCCAACAAATTTCAAGTAATCAATGTCCTCAAAGCAAATATAAAATTAAAAGAGAACTTGCTACACAACTGCATCTTTAAGGAAACAAATAATATTTAGAGGCAGTGAAGTACATGTGTTCTTCTACATTTTCTTCTAGAAGCTTTATAGTTTTAGTATGTATATTTAAGTATATTATCCATCTTATATTAACATTTAAGTATTGCATAAAATAGAAGTTGATTTTTTTATATATGGATAGCCAATTGTTTTAGCAATATGTGTGGAAAAGACTTTGAAATGAAAATCAATTGACTATGGAAGTGTTGATTTATTTCTGGACTTGCTATTCAGTACATTTATCTATTTATCTGTCTTTATTCCTGCCAAATTGCCTTTGTAACTAGCTTTTTAGTAGACTTGAAGTCTGTGAAGACTGATATGTAGTCTCCAAGTATGTTCCTCCTACTCAAAATTGTTTTAGTTATTCTGGTCTTTACATTAACATAGAAATTTCAGGGAAAGCTTATTAATTGTTATAAAATATTTTTTTGTATATGGAAAGGGATGGCTTTATAATGAGAAATAAATTAGGGAGAATTGACGTCTTTACCATATTGAATATTCACATCATAAACATGGTATGTCTCTTTATTTATTTATGCTTCTATTTTTCCAGTAATGTCTTAAGTGTAAAACACTTATAGTTCTAAAAAATTTTGAATTTACATGTGAAGTCATCTGATATGTAGTTTTCTTTTTTGGAAGTTTCCCTTGATGAAGAATTCAATTTCAATAGGAAGTGTGCTATTCACATTTTCGATATTGTCTTTTGTCAAGGTGTGAAAGTTGTATTTTTCAAGAAATGTCTCCATTTTACCCAATTTATGAAATTGATTGATGTAAAATTCTTTCTAATAGTCACTTAACATTCTATTTTTCTTTTAACTCTACAGTATATTTGGTGATATCACTTCTTTCGTTCTTGGTATTGATAGTTGTTTCTCTCCTTTATTTTGATCTTCTCCCAAGAGTTTTGTTTTTCAATATTATTATTTTCAAATAACCAATTTTAACACTCTTAATTTTCTCCATTTCCTCTCTTCTCTAATTTTTAGCTCTGTTAATTTTCTCTGTTTTCTCTTTTCTATTCATCTTTCTCAATTTTCTCTCTTTTGTGGACTTAATTCTCCTTCCTTATACTTTCTTGATTTTAATTTTACTCTCTCATTTCTTAAGATAGAAAATTAAAACATTGATTTAAGCCATCCTACTTTCTAAATGTACACCTGTAAAACTACCTTTTTCCCTTCTAAGTGCTGCTTTAGCTGTGTCTCAAAAAATTATAAATACATCCAATTTACTTTCATTTAGTTCTATGTGGAATATTTTCTAATATTCCTAATGACTTCTTCTTTGACATGGCAATTGTTTAGAAGTTTGTTGTTTAATTCCCAAATATTTATGTTTTTCTAAATAATTTATTCTCCATTTAAGAGCTTTATTGTGGTATAATTTTTATATAGAGAGCTGAATATATTTAATGTATACAGTTTGATGAGTATCATGGGTGTTTGCATAGAAAATTTATTCTTATTGATTTCTAATCTAATTCAATTGTCACAGAACACACTGTGTAATTTTTCAGTATTTTGAAATTTGTTGTTTCTTTATTGCACAGCATATTGCCTATCATTGTGGTATTTCCTTTTTCATATAAAGCATATGTATAATCTAGTTGCTAGATCAGGTTAAAGTGGTTCCTAGTGTTCTAAAAATTTATCTATGTCTTAAAATGTTTTTTTTCTAGTTGTTCTATCAGTCAGAGTAAGAAGGCTATCAGTATTGTTAACTAGGATTATGGATTTGTCTATTTCTTCTTTTAGCTCTGTCCATCTTTGCTTCATTTATTTGATATATTTTTAGATACATTATACATTTATGATTGCTTAGTCCTTGTGAATTAACTTTTTTATAATTATAAACTGTTTCTTTATAGCTCTTGAATACACCTTGCCTGGAAATCTATATTAGCTTATTTAAATATAGTTAATTAATTTAAAACAATTTATTACTTTCATACAATAAAGGAATTCCCAACAAATTTCAAGTAATCAATGTCCTCAAGTTATTCTCTCTAAAGTAAAAGCAAATATAAAATTAAAAGAGAGCTAGCTACACATCTTATTCACACATGTCAAAAATCCCTAAACTAAAAAACCCCATTTTTGGTGGTTTACTAACAGAAAATACGTTAAATTAAGTAAAATGAAAAGGAAAACAGTATACTTTGAAATCTATGGGATACAGCAAAAACAAAGATATTTGTAGTTTAAAGCATGCATTACAAAACAAGGAACAAACTTAAAGTAATAGGAAGTACAATCTAGAATCTAGAAAAGAACATACACCCAAAGAACATAGAAGGAAAGAATAATTAAAATTAAAATATCAATTATTATAATAAACTAAAAAATCATAAATTGCTGATTTACAGAATATTAATTCAGTTTATAGGGAAATGTAGTGGATAGACCAACTTCTGCAAGACTTATTAAGAAGTACAGATTAATATTATTAGGACAAAAGTGGTTAAACATCAGACACAAAAGAAAATAAATTCTTGAAAATACGTTGAAAAAAATGTCAAGATAGTTAAAACAGAAATAAGAAAAATATTTTGGATGAAATATAAAATACTTCTGTTGATGTAGAGCAAAATAGAAAATCTGATGATATTAGTTAGCATGAATGAAGTGTATTCAGTCAAATATTTCCCTGAATTTAATACAAAATATTGAACAATTGAAAAGATTTACAAGACTTTCCAGTATATACTTGCATATGGCTTCTAATGAAATAAAAATGCAGTATGGCAGGAGAAAACAAAATCAAGAAGTCACGGAGAGGTCCAAAATCTTCCAGGTATAGTCATGCAGAGTCTTCCCTCAGTTAAGCAGGACAGGCTTTGTCTTCAAATTATGAACTGCCAATATATATCTGAGGTATCTCAATTTTATGGGACTCAGACACAGTTTACAGAGGGGTCTTTTATACCCTGCTGGTCACGTAACTAAAGCCAGGTTGTCTAATCCGTTAAACCAGGTGTATTTCATCAATCTGTATATCTCTTAACAGCACAGGAAAGCTAGTAAATTGTACCTCCAGAAGAGTTCTGAACTGTAAACAGTATACTATAAATCCCAGTGAACATATCTAATTCTTACCTTGGCCAAGACTCTGCATCAAATTAATCGATCATTACCTAAGTGTAATTTTTCCTCTGGCTAATCTGCTTCCACTGGGAGAAAATCTTGTGGGGATTTTAAGCTGATTCCAATACATCTGATCACCAATATGTGTAAAAAAAAATACCCTGATGTCAGTTTTTACTTAGTGCCTGTAATTGAGTGAGCAATTCACTTAGAACATTCTAAAGGTTAGAAGTAATTAAAATCGATTTTATGTAAATTATGCAAGATTGACCACAGAAATAACAGAAGGAAGAACCTGCAAGGAAGACCATGACACTGTAAACCAAGTGTGATATATTAAAGTGCTTAACAAGCTTAAGAGTATAATTGAGTCTAATATTGTTTAATCATTTATGATATATTATTAGAGCTTTCTATTTATTGAAAATTATTCCTTTAATATTTTTAACTTATGGTTTTTAATCAAGAAATCTAATTTTAATATTTTCAGAAGCACAAATACAATCATGCCCACCCCCACCTCAGATTCCCAATTCTCGAAATATGACAACTACAGTGACATATCAGGATGGAGAAAAAATATCTATTCTCTGTCAAGAAAATTATCTAATTGAAGATGAAGAAGAACTTGTGTGCAAGGATGGGAGATGGCAGTCAATCCCACGCTGTATTGGTCAGTAGTGCATAACGTGCTTTATAAGATTCTTTTAAATAAGAATAATACTCCTCTAAGCTTTGTATGGATCAGCAAGGTCAAGATCTCTCTATTCTACTTTATCTTGAAACGGTAAATCACAATTAAGTATATAAATTAATGAACATTCTTTCATTTCTAGTGAGAAGTAAATACAGACAAAATCTTTGGCCTACTATGTAAATACAAGATAAAATTTATGTTTATGCACATTTTATTTCTAATGATCAAAAGGACAAGAATGAAGGGGCAGTTGGGCTGCCCAGCCTGGGAGTCACAGACTTGGAAGATAATTCCCCCAGCATGTCTGACTTAGAAGTCCAGTGTAGCTTGTGTACAGGAAAGCCAGAGGGCTGTAGGAAACAGAGATTCTGTTCTTAAAAGGCACACAAAAATTCTCACTTGCTCCATGTCCCAGTGCAGAGGCAGCAATTAGAAAGAAGTCTGGGTTAGACTGACTTGCTGATCTTTGTGAACCTCCCAGAGAGGCAGGAGGCAACTGGGGACATGGATACTGGTGCCAGCCATTATAAGAGACAAGTGCCACTTTGGAGTTCTCCCTATAGCTTATTAGCACCAGAAGCTTACCAACCCACGACAGCACCAACCCCAGGCCCCACCAGGCCCCACAGCTCCTACAATGGGACCTGGCCCTGTTCCTGGGTGGGACAGCACCAGCGCAGGTACCCTTGGGCCCTGCAGCCAGCTGCCCCAGGACTTGGTCCTGCCCACCAGTGGCTGACAGACTCTGCATGAGGCAGAGTCTGATAGCCAACCAGGTGGGGGGCCAGCCCCACCTACCAGTGCACCCACAGTAATTGGCCTTGCTACAACAGATGGGCACCCTTATAGCATAAAGATCTGGTGTATAGATCCTACAGAGGGGAGCATGCTGCTGGGTCCCATAGACTTTTCCTACATAAGGTCACTCCTCCAAGATCAGGAACATGCCTCACACATATTAATAAACACAGAGAATTAGGCAAAATGAGGAGACAGAGAAATACATTCCAAATGAAGGAGCAAGACAAAATCTCAGAAAAAACTCTAAACAAAGTGAAGATAAGCAGTATGCCCAATAGAGTTCAAGGTAATGACCATAACAATGCTCAGTGAACTCTGGAGAAGAATGTATGAAAACAGGGAGAATTTTAAGAAAAAGGTAGAAAATATAAGGAAGAACTAAACAGAACTGAAGAATACAGCAGCTGAAATGAAAAATTACACCAGAGGAAGTCAACAGCAGATTAGAGGATTCAGAAGAATGGATCAGTGATCTGCAAGACAGGGTAGTGGAAACCACCCAATAGCACAGGAAAGAGAAAAAAAGAATTAAAAAAAAAAATGAGGATAGCCTAAGGGACATCTGCAACAACATCAACTATAGTAACATTCCCATTATAGGGATCCCAAATAAAGAGAGACAGAGAGAAACAGAGAACGTATTTGAAGAAATAATAGCTGAAACATTCTAACAAGAAATATACAGATTTCCAGGTCTGGAAATCAGAAAGTCCCAAACATTTACCCAAAGAGGGCCACACCAAGACACATTATCATTTAAATGGCAAAAATTAAAAATAAAGAGAGAATCTTAAAAGTAGTAGGAAAAAGCCATTAGGTACATACAAGAGGACTCCTCTAAGACTATTAGCAGATTTTTCTGCAGAAACTTTGCGTGCCACAAGGGAGTGGCACAACATATACAAAGTGATGAAAGGAAAAAACTTACAACCAAGATGACTGTATCCAGCAAGGCTATCAAAGGATGGATCAACAGCTTTACAGATAAGCAGATGATAAAAGAGTTCAGCAGCAATAAAATAACTTTACAAGAAATGCTAAAGGGACTTTCTAAGAGAAAATTAAAGACCACAACTAGAAATAAGAAAATTACAAAAGAAAAAAATCTTAATGGTAAAAGCAAACATACAGTAAAGGTAGTAGGTGCTAGTAGGAAGGTTAAAAGACAAAAATAGTAAAATCCTCTGTATACACAATAAGTAGTTAATATAGAAACACAAAACAAAAGGATGTAAAATATGAGGTGGGGAATAGAAATGCAGGGTTGTTAGAATGTGTTTGAACTTAAGAGACTATCAACTTATAACCCATATGAATATATGTTGTTATATATGAATCTAATAGTAACAACAAAACAAAAAATCTATAATAGATCCACACACACAAAAGAAAGTAATCCAAACATAACACTAAATATAGTCAGTAACTCACAAAGGAAGAGAGAACAAAAGGAACAAAAATGAATTACAAACACAACCAAAAAACAATTAACGAAATGGCAAAAGGTACTTACCTATCTATAATTACTTTAAATATAAATGAACCAAAATGCTCCAATCAAAAGACATAGAGTGGCTGAATTGATTTAAAAAAAAAAAAAACCAAAAAGATGCATATATATGCTGCCTATAATCACTCACTTCAGATCTAAAGAAACACTCAGACTGAAAGTGAGGGAATGGAAAAAAGCATTTCATGAAAATAGAAATAAACACAAATCTGGGGTAGCAAAATTTATATCGGACAAAATAAACTTTAAAACAGAGACTGAAACAAGAGACAAAGAAGACATTATATAGTGAGAAAGGGACCAATCCAACAAGATTATGCAACAATTTAAAATATATATGCACCCAAACTAGAAGCACCTAAGTACATAAAGAAAATACTAACAAACACATACAGAGAAATAGACAGTAACAAAACAATAGTAGAGGACTTTAACTTCCCACTTACATTAAAGGACAGGTCATCCAGACAGAAAATCAAGTTTAAATCCAGTGAAGAAACATTGGACTTAAACTATAAGTCAGATGGACTTACTAAACATATATAGAACATTCCATCCAAAATCATCAGATACACATTCTTTTCAAGTGCACATAGAACATTCTCCAGGATAGATTACGTCTTGGCCACAAAAGAAAGTTGAGAACATTGAAATCATAGCCAGCATCTTTTCTGACCACAAATGTATGAGACTAGACTTCAACTACAGGAAAAAAAAAACCAAAACTGCCAAAAGTGCAAACAGTTAGAGGTTAAACAATATGCTACAAAACAACCAAGGGGTCACTGAAGAAATCAAAGAGGATATTAAGAAAAATACTTGAAGACAAATGAAAATGGAAAAACAATGGTCCAACATCTATGGGACTCAGCAAAAGCAATTCTAAGAGGGAAGTTTATAGTGATACAGGCCTACCTCAGGAAAGAAGAAAAATCCCAAGTAAATAGTCTAACCTTAGACCTAAAGAAACTAGAAAACGAAGAGTAAACAGAACCCAAAGTTAGTAGAAGGAAAGAAATAATAAATACAGAGGAGAAATGAATGGAATAGAGACTTAAAAAAAACAATAGAAAATATCAATGAGACTAAGAGCTAGTCATTTGAAAAGATAAGCATAATTGATAAACCTTTAGAAAGACTCATCAAGAAAAAGAGATGAGGGTCTGACTCAATAAAATCAGGAATGAAAGAGGAGAAGCTACAACTGATACCGCAGAAATATAAAGAACCATAAGAGATTACTATGAAAAATTACACACCAATAAAATGCACAACCAAGAAGAAATTGATAAATTCCATGTAATGCACAATTTCTCAAATATAAATCAGGAGAAATATAGAAAATATGAACAGACTGATTACCAATATTAAAATTGAATCGGTAATTTTAAAACCCAAGAAACAAAAATCCAGGACCAGACAGATTCACAGGTGAATTCTACCATTTACAAAAGAGTTAACACCTATTCTTCTCAAAATATTCCAAAAAAATTGAAGAGGAAGAACACTTCTGAACTTATTCTGCAAGTTCAGCATCACCCTGAGGCCAAAAACAAAGACGGTGCAAAGAAAGAAAATTACAGGCCAATATCACTGATGAACTTAGGTGTAAAAATCTTCAATCAACTATTAGCAAACCAAATTCAACAATACGTTAAAAGGATCATACATCATGATCAAGTGGGACTTTTCAGAAGGATTCAAGTATGTTTCAATATCTGCAAATCAATGTGATATACATCCACAAATTGAAGAATAAAAATGATATGATTATCTCAATAGATGCAGAAAAAGCTCTTGACAAAACAATATCTATTTATGTTAAATCTCTCAGTGAAGTGGGTAGAGGGGAAACATACCTAAACATAATAAAGGCCATATATGACAAACGTCCAGCCAATGTCATACTCAACGGTGAAAAGCTGAAATCATTTCCTCTGAACCAGGAACAAGACAAGGATGCCCACTCTCTCCACTTTTACTCAACATAGTATTGGAAGTCCTAGACACAGCAATCAAACAAGAAAAGAAATAAAAGAAATTCAGATTGGAAAGGAAGAAGTAAAGCTATCACTATCTGTAGATAACATGATACTATACATAGAAAAACACCACCAAAAACTATTAGAACTAATAAATGAATCCATTAAAGTTGCAGGATATAAAATTAATATATAGAAATATGTTGCATTTCTATGCCTGAACAACAAAGTTTTAGAGGGAGAAATCAAGAAAGCAATCCCATTTACAATTGCATCAAAAAGAATAAAATAGCTAGGAATAAATCTAACCAAGGAGGTAAAAGACTTGTACTCTGAAAACTATAAGAAATTGATGAAATAAATTGAAGATGACAAAACAAATGGAAAGATATCATGTTCACAAATTGGAAAAATTTATATTGTTAAAATGACCATGCTACTGAAAGCAATCTACAGATTCAATGCAATCCTTATTAAATTACCAATGGCATTTTTCACAGAATTAGAACAATTTTTTTTTTATTTCTAAGGAAACACAAAAGACCACAAATAGCCAAAGCAATCTTGAGAAAGAAAAGTGGAGCTGGAGGAATCAGGCTCCCTGACTTCAGACTATACTACAAAGCTAGAGTAATCAAAATAGAATGGCACTGGCACAAAAACAGACACATAGATCTAGGGAAGAGATTAGAGAGCCCAGTAGTATACCCACATTTATGTGGTCAATTAATCTATGACAAAGGAGGCAAGAACATCATGGGGAAATGATTGCCTCTGTAAACGGTGTTGGGGAAACAGGAAAGTTACATGCAAAAGAAGCAAGCTGGACTACTTTCTCACACAATATACAAAAATAAAATGAAAATGAATTAAAGACTTAATTGTAACTCTTGAATCCATAAAACTTATAGAAGAAAACAAAGGCAGTATGCTCTTTGACATCAGTTTTAGCAATATTTTGGGTTTTGGGGGGTTTTTTGGATATGTCTCCTCAGGCAAGGGAAACAAAAGCAAAAATAAGCAAACGGGACTCAAAAATGAGAAAGCTTTTCCACAGCAAAGAAAACGATCAATAAAATGAAAAAGGTAGCCTACTGAATGTGGGAAGATATTTGCAAAGGATATATCCATTAAGGGGTTAATATTCAAACTATACAAAGAATTAATGCAACCAACATCAGAAAAACAAATAACTAGAAAATAGGCAGAGGACCTGAATAGACATTTTTTCCAAAGAAGACATACAGATGGCCAAAAGACACACGAAGAGAAGCTCAACATCATTAAAAGGCAGGCAAATGCATGTCACAACCACAGTGAAATGTCCCTTCACACCTGTCTTAATGGCTGTCATCAAAAAGACAACATCCAGTGTTGGCGAGGATGTGGAGAAAAGGAAATCTTTGTGCACTGTTGGTGCAACTGTAGATTGGTGCAGCCACTATGGAAAAGAGTATGGAGTTTCCTTAAAAACTAAAAATAGAACTGCCATATGATCTGGCAATTCCACTGCTGGGTATTTATTCAAAGGAACCAGAAACATTTGAAAAGATATATGCACTCCAATGTTCATTGCAGCATCACTTACAATAGCCAAGGTTTGGAATCAACCTAAGTGTCCATTGATAGAGGAGTGGATTAAGAAGATGTTTTATATATACACACAAAATGAACTATTACTGAGCCATAAAAATTACACATTTCCATTTGCAAAAACATGGATGGATCTAGGGTGTATTATGGTTAAGTAAAATAAGTTAGATAGAAAAAGACAAATGCCACATGATCTCACATATACGTAGACTCTAAAGAAGCCAGGGGGATGTGTATTCAGCATAAGGAATATGGTCAATGATATTATAATAACTTTGTATAGGAACAGATTGCTATTAGACATCCTGCTGGTCATTTCATAATATATGTAAAAGTCGAATCATTATGTAGTAGACCTGAAACTAACACAATATTTTTTTTAATTTATTTTTTTCACACCTTTATTGGAGTATAAATGCTTTACAATGTGCTAGTTTCTGCCATACAACAAAGTGAACCAGCCACATGTATACACGCATCCCCATATCCCCTACCTCCCAAGCCTTCCTCCCATCTTCCCTATCCCACCCCTCTAGGTTGTCACAAAACACCAAGCTGATCTCCCTGTGCTATGCAGCTGCTTCCCACTAGCTATCTATTTTACATTTGGTAGTGTATATATGTCCATGCCACTCTCTCACTTCATCTCAACCTCCCCCCACCCCCATGCTCTCAAGTCCATTCTCTACTTGTGCATCCTTGTTCCTGCCCTGCCACTAGGTTCATCAGTACCGCTTCTTTAAATTCCATATATATACATTAACATACGGTATTTGTTTTTCTCTTTCTGACTTACTTCACTCTGTATGACAGATTCTAGGGCCATCCACCTCACTACAAATAACTCAATTTGTGTCACATCTTTCTCCATTCATCTGTTGATGGATATTTAGGTTGGTTCCGTGTCCTGGCTTTTGTAAATAGTGCTGCAGTGAACATCGTAGTAAACGTATCTCTTTGAATTATGGTTTTCTCGGGATATATGCCCAGTAGTGGGTCATATGGTAGTTCTATTTTTAGTTTTCTAAGGAACCTCCATACTCTTTTCCATAGTGGCTGTATCAATTTACATTCCCACCAACAGTGCAGAAGTGTTCCCTTTTCTCCACACACTCTCCAGCATTTATTGTTTTTTTGTTTTGTTTTAAATTTATTTATTTATTTTTGGCTGCATTGGGTCTTCGTTGCTGTGTGCAGGCTTTCACTAGTTGCGGCGAGTGGGGGCTACTCTTCATTGCAGTGTGCAGGCTTCTCATTGCAGTGGCTTCTCTTGTTGTGGAACATGGGCTCTAGGCATGCGGACTTCAGTAGTGTGGCTCATGGGCTCTAGAGCACAGGCTCAGTAGTTATGGCACACAGACTTAGTTGCTCCGCGGCATGTGGGATCCTCCGGGACCAGGGATTGAACCTGTGTCCCCTGCATTGGCAGGCAGATTCCTAGCCACTGTGCCACCAGGGAAGCCCCTTATGTTTCTAGAGTTTTTGATGATGGTCATTCTGACTGGTGTGAGGTGACACCTCACCATGGTTTTGATTTGCATCTCTCCAACAATTAGTAATATTGAGTATCTTTTCATGTATTTGTTGGCCATCTGCATGTCTTCTATAGAGAAATGTCTATTTAGGTCTTCTGCCCATTTTTGGACTGGGTGGTTTGTTTTTGTGATACTGAGCTGCATGAGCTGCTTGTATATTTTGGAGATCAATCCCTTGTCAGTTGCTTCACTTGCAAATATCTTCTCCCATTCTGAGGGTTGTCTTCTTGTCTTGTTTATGGTTTCCTTTGCCATGCAAAAGTTTCTAAGTTTCATTAGGTCCCATTTGTTTATTTTTGCTTTTATTTCCCTTACTCTAGGAGGTGGCTCAAAAAGGACCTTGCTGTGATTTATGTCATAGAGTGCTCTGCCTATGTCTTCCTCTAAGAGTTTTATAGTGTCTGGCTTTACATTTAGGTCCTTAAAACATTTTGAGTTTATTTTTGTGTATGGTGTTAGGATGTGTTCTAATTTAATTATTTTACATGCAGCTGTCCATTTTCCCCAGCACCACTTATTGAAGAGGCCATCTTTTCTCCATTGTTTATTCTTGTCTCCTTTGTCAAAGATAAGGTGACCATATGTGCATGGGTTTATCTCTGGACTTTCTCTCCTGTTCCATTGATCTATATTTATGTTTTTGTGCCACTACCATACCATCTTGATTACTGTAGCTTTGTAGTATAGTCTGAAGTCAGGGAGCCTGATTCCTCCAGCTCCGTTTCTCTTTCCTAAGACTGCTTTGGCCACTCAGGGTCTTTTGTGTTTCTGTACAAATTTCTTTCTTTAGTTCTGTGAAAAATGCCATTGGTAATTTGATAGGGATTGCACTGAACCTGCAGATTGCTTTGAGTAATATAGTCGTTTTCACAATATTGATTCTTCCAATCCAGGAGCATGGTATATCTCTCCATCTGTTTATGTTATCTTTGATTTATTTCATCAGTGTTTTATAGTTTTCTGAGTACAGGTCTTTTGACTCCTTAGGTAGGTTTATTCCTAGATATATTATTCTTTTTGTTGCAATGGTAAATAGGATTGTTTCCTTACTTTCACTTTCTGATCTTTCGTTGATAGCGTATAGGAAGGTCAGAGATTTCTGTACATTAATTTCGTATCCTGAAACCTTACCAAATTCATTGATTAGTTCTAGTTGTTTTCTGGTGGCATCTTTAGTATTTTCTATGTACAGTATCCTGTCATCTGCAAACAGTGACAGTTTTAGTTCTTCTTTTCCAATTTGTATTCCTTTTATTTCTTTTTCTTCTCTGATTGCTGTGGCTAGGACTTCCAATACTATGTTGAATAATAGTGGCAAGAGTGGACATCCTTGTCTTGTTCCTGATCTTAGAGGAAATGCTTTCATTTTTTCACCATTGAGAGTGATGTTTGCTATAGGTTTTCTTACATGGCCTTCACTATGTTGAGGTAGGTTCCCTCTATGTCCACTCTCTGTACAGTTTTTATCATAAATTGGTGTTGTATTTTGTCAAAACTCTGTCTGCATCTATTGAGATGATCATATGGTTTTTATTCTTTAGCTTGTTAATATGGTGTATCACATTGATTGTTTTGCATATATTGAAGAATCTTTGCATCCCTGGGATAAATCCCAGTTGATCATGGTGTATGATCCTTTTAATGTGTTGTTGGATTCTGTTTGCTAGTATTTTGTTGAGGATTTTTGCATCCATGTTCATCAGTGATATTGGTCTATAGTTTTTGTGTGTGTGATATCTTTGTCTGGTTTTGGTATCAGGGTGCTGCTGGCCTTGTAGAACGAGTTTGGGATTGTTCCTCCCTCTACCATTTTTTGGAAGAGTTTGAGAAGGATAGGTGTTAACTCTTCTCCAAATGTTTGATGGAATTTGCCTGTGAAACCATCTGGTCCTGGGCTTTTGTTTGTTGGAAATTATCAGTTACAGTTTCAATTTCATTACCTGTGATTGGTATGTTTATATTTTCTAATTCTTTCGGGTTCAGTCTTGGAGGCTTTTACTTTTCCAAGAATTTGTCCACTTCTTCCAGGTTGTTCATTTTATTGGCATAGTGTTGCTTGTAGTAGTCTCTTAGGATACTTTGTATTTCTGCAGTGTCTGTTGTAACTTCCCCTTTTTCATTTCTAATTTTATTGATTTGAGTCCTCTCCCTTTTTTTCGTGATAAGTCTGGCTAACGGTTTATCAATTTTGTTTATCTTCTCAAAGAACCAGCTTTTAGTTTTATTCATCTTTGCCATTATTTTCTTTGTTTCTATTTCATTTATTTCTGCTCTGATCTTTATGATTTCTTTCCTTCTACTATCTTTGGGTTTTCTTTTTTCTTTTTCTAGTTGCTTTAGGTGTAAGGTTAGATTTTTCATTTGAGATTTTTCTTGTTTCTTGAGGTGAGCTTGAATTGTTATGATCTTCCCTCTTAAAACTGCTTTTGCTGAGTCCCATAGGTTTTGGATCCTCGTGTTTTCATTGTCATTTGTTTCTAGGTAATTTTTGATTTCCTCTTTGATTTCTTCAGTGATCTCTTGATTATTTAGCAGTGCATTGTTTAGCCTCCATGTATTTGTGTTTTTTACTGTTTTTTTTTTTCCTGTAATTGATTTCTAATCTCATGGCATTGTGGTCGTAAAAGATGCTTGATATAATTTCAATTTTCTTAAATTTTCCAAGGCTTGATTTGTGACCCAAGATGTGAACTATTCTGGAGAATGTTCCATATGCACTTGAGAAGAAAGTGTATTCTTCTGCTTTCAGGTGGAATGTACTAAAAGTATTAATTCTGCCTGATCTATTGTGTCATTTAAAGCTTGTGTTTCCTTATTTATTTTCTGTCTGGATGATCTGTCCATTGGTGTAAGTGGGGTGTTAAGTCCCCCACTATTATTGTGTTACTGTCAATTTCTCCTTTTATGGCTGTTAGTGTTTGCCTTATGTATTGAGGTGCTCCTATGTTGGGTGCATAAATATTTATAATTGTTATGTTTTCTTCTTGGATTGATCCCTTGATCATTAGGCAGTGTCCTTTAATGTCTCTTGCAACAGTCTTTATTTTAAAGTCTATTTTATCTGTTATGAATATTGCTACTCCAGCTTTCTTTTGATTTCTATTTGCATGGAATATCTTTTTCCATCCCCTCACTTTCACTCTGTATGTGTCTCTAGGTCTGAAGTGGGTTTCTTGTGGACAGCATATATGCAGGTCTTGTTTTTGTATCCATTCTGTGTTTTTTGGTTGGAGCATTTAATCCATTTATATTCAAGATGACTATTGATATATATGTTCCTATTACCATTTTCTTAATTGATTTGGGTTTGTTTCTGTGGGTCTTTTTCTTCACTTGTGTTTCCTGCTTAAAGAAGTTCCTTTAGCATTTGTTGTAAAGCTGGTTGTAAAGCTGGTGGTGCTGAATTCTCTTAGCGTTTGCTTGTCTGTAAAGCTTTTTATTTCTCCATTGAATCTGAATGAGATCGCTGACAGGTAATCTTGGTTGTAGGTTTTTCCCTTTCATCATTTTAAATATGTCCTGCCACTCCCTTCTGGCTTGAAGAGTTTCTGCTGAAAGATCAGCTGTTAACCTTATGGGGATTCCCTTGTACGTTATTTGTTGTTTTTCCCTTGCTGCTTTTAATGTTTTTTTCTTTGTATTTAATTTTTGACAGTTTGATTAATATGTGTCTCAGTGTGTTTCTCTTTGGGTTTATACTGTATGGGATTCTCTGTGCTTCCTGGACTTGATTGACTATTCCCTTTTCCATGTTAGGGAATTTTTTGACTATAGTCTCTTCAAATATTTTCTCGGACCCTTTCTTTTTCTCTTCTTCTTCTGGGATCCCTATAATTCAAATATTGGTGTGTTTAATGCTGCCCCAGAGATCTCTGAGACTATCCACAATTCTTTTCCTTCTTTTGTCTTTATTCTGCTCTGCTGTAGTTATTTCCACCATTTTATCTTTCCAGGTCCCTTATCTGTTCTTCTGCTTCAGTTATTCTGCTATTGCTTCCTTCTAGAATATTTTTAATTTCAGTTATTGTGTTGTTCATCACTGTTTGTTTGCTCTTTAGTTCCTCTAGGTCCTTGTTAAATGTTTCTTGTATTTTCTCCATTCTGTGTCCGAGATTTTGGATCATCTTTACTATCATTACTCTGAACTCTTTTTCAGGTAGGTTGCCTCTTTCGTCTTCATTTATTTGGTCTTGTAGGTTTTTACCTTCTCCTTCATCTGTAACATAACTTTTTGTCGTTTCTTTTTTTTTTTTTTTTTTTGATGGGTGGGCCTGTATTCCTGTCTAACTGGCTATTTGACCTGAGGCATCCAGCACTGGAGTTTGCAGGTAGTTGGATAGAGCCAGGTCTTGGTGCCAAGATGAGGACCTCTGGGAGGCTTCATTCCTATTAATATTCCCTGGGGTCTGAGGTTCTCTGTTATCCAGAGTTTTGGACTCGGAGCTCCCACCACAGGAGCTTGGGCCCGACCTCTGGCCTGGGAACCAAGATCCTGCAAGCCACATGGTAAGGCAAAAAAAATAAAAAAAATAAAAAAAATAAAAGATAAAAGAAAGGAGCTGTACAATAACAAAGACTAAAAGACAAAATAAAATTAGAAAGATAAAAACTATATTAGGAAAAATAAAAATATAATTGAAACAACTGCAATAAAGTAGAACAAAACCACAACAGAAGAAAAGGGGGTGGGGGAACAAGCCAGAAGGAGCAGAACAATGACAAAGTATAAGGAATAAAATAAAATTAGAAAAGTAAAAGATTTATTAGAAAAAATAAAAATATAAATGGATCAACAACAAGGTAAAACAGAACCCCAATCTAAAAGAAGAAAAAAGAAAATAAGATAAAAAAAGAAAGGAAGAAAAAAAGAAAAAACCTTGGCTATGGGGAGTAGGTATTTAGGCAGAGATGGAACTTAGGCAGGGGCGGGGTTTAAGGTGGAGTGGGACCTAGGCAGGGAGGCTGACGTTTGAGCATGAGGCAGAGCCTAGGCCCAGGACCCACGCAGCCAGAAAAGGCCTTGGGGGTGGGGCCTAGGTGGGGCATCATTCAAGTGGAAGCAGAGAGACAGCAAGTCTAAAGGACTGCCTATGGAGTGTGGAGTTCCAGAGTTTGGAGGTAAGGCCCTGGTTGAGGGTGTGTGGGTGGGATTTAGGCCCAGCGTGGTTAGAGTGGGTCTCAGAGGGGGTCTCCAATTATAGAGGTAGGGCTCTTGATGGGGTGTAGGGGTGGGGCTTGGGCTCTGAGCCACAGGAGGGAGGCTCCAAGGGCAGTGGATTAGGCCCAGGAGCCCAACAGGCTCCTCAGTGCCTAAGTGGACAGGGAAAGTTCTGGCTGCATTCCCTTCCATTCCTCTGTGTTCCCCCACATCTCCCCCAGGGTCTCCCCCATTCCTGCTGGATCCCTGACTGTTGGTGGGTCTTGCTGGGTGTAGGAACTCCTCCTCTCCCCCAGCCGCCCTTCAAGGGTGCCAGTCCCAGAGATCCAGGCTTTACTTTTGCTCTCCCTTCCCACCCTCCCACTCGCTCAGGACCTCCGCAGCTGGAGGGGGCCTAGGTTGCCAGAGGATCAGTCCCGGGATCTCAGTAGCCTCCTGGAGGCCCAAGAGGGCAGGAGAAACCTGGCCATGCTCTCTTTTGATCCTCTGCCCTCCCAATGGTTCCCCAATTTCCCCCTTTGGGCAAGGGATCCCTTCCCCTCCCCCAGCCACCCCTCAGGGGCGCCAGTCCCATCCCACCTCCACTTCTCCTCCCCCCTCATTCCCCCCATGACCCACGTCCTACCTGGTTGCTGGGGGTTCCTCCTGTCCCCTTAGGTGTCCGTGGTCCCCCAATGGTGCCTGGTAGGTGCCCTAATTGTGCGGAGACATGAATTCCACGTCCTCCTAGTCCACCATATTGACTCCTCTCCCTAACATACTATTATATATCAAATATATTTCAATAAAGATAAATTTAAAAAAAGGATGAAGGGGCATACTGAACAAGTGGATAGCAGCATAGTGTTTATGGAGACAAATACCTTGCAAGTTTCAAATATTTTTCAGCTTTAAAATTCTTTAACTTGTTCAGATTATTTTTATTTTTTATTTATTTATTTATCTTGCTGTACGCGGGCCTCTCACTGCTGTGGCCTCTCCCGTTGTGGAGCACAGGCTCTGGATGTGCAGGCTCAGCGGCCATGGCTCACGGGCCCAGCCACTCCACGGCATGTGGGATCTTCCCAGACCGGGGCACAAACCCGCGTCTCCTGCATCGGCAGGCAGACTCTTAACCACTGCGCCACCAGGGAAGCCACAAATTATTCTTATTTTAATGTATTTTTAATTTAAACATTACACTTATACTTTACCCTTTGATCTCTGTTCTTCATGTAGAAAAACTTCCATGTTCTCAACCACCTCAAATAGACCATGGAACGATTAATTCATCTAGCTCTGCAAGAGAAAGGAGAGAAACATTTGAGCCCAAGCTTTATGCACATGGCACCAAGTTAAGTTATACCTGTGAAGATGGTTTCAGTATATCTGAAGAAAATGTGATAACATGCCACATGGGAAAGTGGAGTTCTCCACCTTGTTGTGTAGGTGAGGACAGCATGCAAACCAAAATTCTATTTTCAGTACCATTCTTTACTAATCAATTATCATCAAAGTCATGGAACAGAATCCTTTAGATTCCTAAATATATCAATTATTTATATATTTATAGGTCATTTATGTATTAATATATAATTTATATTTTTATACATTTAATCGATTTTTGTATATTCATTTTCTGTTAATTTCATCAGTTCAGTATAGAATCACTTTTAAATCTGGTACTTTCTTTTGTATTAACGCTGTATGTGTAAAAAAAGTAAACCTACCTATTCATATACTTAAACCTATTTATATTCCTATTTATTCATATAAGTTGCAATGTATGCGTTGCCACCAAGTTTTTTCAAAAAAAACTTACGTTCTTCCTACAATGTCTCTTTTAATGTCTTACAATATATAGTACTTTTCTTAAGGTGATGAAGTCTCAGTGTGTTCTCTTTTATTAATCCTAATTGCTTAGAGATGCACTGACAGTCTCATTCATAAATATATTGGTATTTTTAGTTTCAAGTTCTTGTTCAAGTGGACAGCTGGAAACACACCAGAATGGTGATTTTGGGGTGCATTTGTGCATTTCTCTGCAATGTGATGGAAGTTCCTGTAAAATCATTTATTATTTTCAAGTAAAACTATCAAATATGGCAAGCAGTACATCAAATTAAATTTCAGAGTTAGTGAAACATGAAATCGTTCTTTCATTTATTCCTAGGACTTCCTTGTGGACTTCCACCTTTGATTCAGAATGGTGTTGTATCTAATGAGAAAGGCAGTTACCAAGATGGAGAAGAAGTTACATACGACTGTGTTGAAGGTTTTGGGATCGATGGACCTGCATCTATAAGATGTTTAGGAGGAAAATGGTCCCTTCCACCGGAATGCATAAGTATAGTATATTTTATTTTATTCTGAGGCTGATAAATATCTTTAATTCAGGACATAAATGGCACAAGTATGAAACTAAGCTGTAATTCTAGAATTAAACAAGGTGTCTTTGGAAAGTTCTGGATTCTGGTAGAGAATTAATAACCCTAGTAATAATAAAAGTTTGATTCATGAACTAAATTATCTCACTATCACATCATCTTGTGTACACTTTGGACATCCTCTGATACACATTCTCAGACTTCTGGTCTCTGTTCCTATAACATAGCTGGCCCCTGCTCATCAGTCTTATCAGCACTCAGTTTACTGTTAATTTATCAGTTATTTCTTTATGATATACAATTTTCTAAGATATTTGACATAATTCAAGGGAACAGAGTTTGACAGAAGCAAAAAAAAGAAACATATCCATAATGTAGGTGACCTGTGATGGGGAAAAATAATTTAAATGTGAGAAGTGTGGTCTCAAACATCAAAGGCATCCCTGTCTCTTTGAGTATCACCATTCCCATGTTATAGTTTTGATGAATACAGACACAATCAATGTAACTAAGTCAAGACTTCTAACATTTTAAGTTGTAAGAGAAATATTGTACAGTATTCATTGGTTTGATATGTGTATATCTATTTTTCTAGAATATAATTATTGGCCACTATTATTTTTAAAGATGTACTAAAGAAATACTTTTTTTCTTTTTTTCAGACACAGATTGTTTTAACGTACCCAGCTTTGATGATGCTGTACTCATAGACCAGAAGAAGAAATCGTATAGGTCAGGAGAACAGGTGGTTTTTAAATGTCTACCATCTTATCAATTGGAAGGAGCCAATACCATACAGTGTATTAAGAGCAAATGGATAGGAAGGCCAGCATGCAGAGGTACTTTGGTAAATTTTAAAACTTTATTTATTAAAGTATCTTAAGTAACATAATACAGAAAAGTGCCTCTACCATCATAAAATGGACACAGATTATTTTCAGGTCAAGTCAAAGAAGGTTTATGCCTGAACATAAAAAGGGATGGAATTGTGTACTCAGTGCTCAGTCTTGTAGCCCAATAATTCTCAAAGCACAGCCCCTGACACAGCAGTCTTAGCATATTCTGGAAGATTATTAGACATGCAAGCACAGATTCACAGGCTCACTCACACCTGTTGTATCAAAAACTCTGGAGATGGAACCCTGAAACTGTTTTAAAGATTCCCAAGGGATTCTATGCACATTTCAGTTTAGGAACCATAGCTACAGTGTATTGTACTTTATATCCACCTGAATCTCATTGATGAATTACATATTACTCATTGTTGTATACTGAAGCATTTGCAAAAGTATATTATTAAAGAGCATTTTAATAAATACATACATTTATTTTTCTGTTAGTTTTCCAGATCTTTGTTTGGATCTTTTAATTAATCATCTTCTTTCAACTACGGTATTCTTAAAAGTATGCTAACTCTTGATCAAGTCTTTAAAGAATTACCTAACGTGTTTATTTTTCTAAGGGCCTAAAGTTACAGTTCATAAACAGGATGACTATAAACCGAATCCTGATGTCAAATGACCTTTTATTATGATTTTCTTATGGTTCATAAATTCATTTTGAATTTATATAATTTATAACACTTAATTTACTAAACTCAGAAAGAGATGTCCAGAAAAGCTTTCATTTTCACTGGCCTAAAAAATGTGTATCAACCTTCTAGTGAAGGATGGGGGAGAGATTTAAGATACAGAAGCTTAATTTGTACTAAAAAATATTGCTTTATCTCCTTATCCTCAAACTTACATGTGAGTTTATTAAAATTAGCAGTCTTTCATGACAGATTAACTCTTGATTTTAAATGACCATATGGAATATATGTGACATCCCACTTGGTAGCTTGCTGTTCATAATGATCATTATATTAGAGATACTATTTTTCTTTCTATCTAGATGTTTCCTGTGTGAATCCACCCCAAGTGGAAAATGCTATTATACAAAATGAGAAGTCTAGATATCAAAATGGTGAGAGAGTATATTATGAATGCATCTGGCCTTACTACCCTTTTGGGGAGGTAGATGTGATATGTTTAAATGGAACTTGGACAAAAGCACCTCAGTGCAAAGGTAGAGTATCTTACACCGCCAACCCCCCCCCAATTTTAGAGAATATATTAGGGACAAAATATGTTGATATAAATGTATAATGAAGTAGTTCTTATGGAATTCTTTTTTGATGCAAATAAAATGAAGGTGCTTAAAATCCAGTTCTTTTGTGGACTGAATAAGTAATCTGACATACTTATTGTTTGAAAGAGTTGACCAGATTTGAACAGTTGGAATCTTGGAACACTTCTTATCTTAAATATTAAGACATTCAGTTACTTCCTGGTGAATAAATGTGTTAACGATACCATAAGTACATTTGACAGCCCAAGAAATTCCACTTTGAGACATGGAATATAGGCAGCCAGGGCCTGATCACAGAATGTGACTTAAATTTGGGCATCTTCAGCATATGGGTGATATTTAAAGGTATGTTACTAGCTGAACTCATTCAGGGAATTAGTATACACATAAAAAAAGTAAGTCTGAGAACTTGGTCCTGGGACACTTCAGTGTTTAGAATTCAGGAAGTAAGGGAATCCAAACCAAGAAATATATTAGCCACTTCTAGTTTTTCAAGTTAACTTTTTCCTGGTATGTATTTTTTGCAGTCTTCCACTTGAACATGTTTTCATGTTTAGAGTGATTTTCTTGTAGACAGCATAAAGATGAATCTTGTTTATGTGTCCACCCTGCCATTTTCAGTCTTTCCACTGATATATTAAGGCTATTTACATTGAAAATATCTATTAACATAATAGGGACAATGTCAGCAATTTTATTCTTTGTTTTCTGTGTGTTTCCTCGGTTTCTCATACCCATTTCCTTTTCTTGTCTTCCCTGTGGGTTTTTGAACATTATAAATAACTTAATTTTTATACATCTGCATTGCTTTGGAGTATATGTCTTGTCATGTTTTTATTAGCGGTTGCTCCAAGTATTAAGATCCACATAAGCGGCTTATCACTCCCTGCTTGTATTGACATTTTACCACTTCAGGTGAAATGTGGAAACCTTACTTCCATTTAGATTCTTTTTATCTCCCCACATTTCAACATAAGTGTCTTTAGTATTCTCTCTATATACATTGAGCAACATTTCAAATGACATAATTTTACACCTAATTTAACAAAATCATTAGGGAAAAGATATTCTTATTATATTTACCCTTATTTTTAAAAATCAATTCCATTGTTTTTTCTTCCTTCCTAAAGTCTCAATCCCTTTTCTAGTTTCCTTTATATTTGAAGAATTGCTTTAGCAATTCTTTAGGTATAGATCTGCTAGAGACAAGTTCTCTCAGTTTTCCTTTGTCTGGAAAGATTTTTCTTTCTCCCTTTAATCCTAAAATATATTTCACTCAATATAGAATTTGGGGTTGACAATTCTTTTCTTCCAGCACTGAAAAAATGATGTCACTTCTTTCTGGTTCTATGTTCATGGATGAAAATCCTACCAGTTTTTGAATCCCTTTTCCATATAAGTATTGCATAATATCTATCTAGCTCTTTTAAGATTTTTTTCTTTTTCTTTAATTTCCAGCAATTTGATTTTGATGTATCTTGACATTGATTTCTTTGGATTTATCCTGTTTGGAATTCACTTAGCTGTTTTATTATGTAGATTTGTGCCTTATACCCTATTTCAGAAATTTTCAGCCATTATTTTTACATTTTTTTTTCATCTCATCCCCTTCCTTTTCATTTTCTGGGTCTCCAATCTTTTTCTATTTTCCCATGGGTTCCTGAAGCTCTGTCCATTTTCTTTTCAGTCTATTTTCAAAGTTAGTCTATAGTCAAGTTTATTTATCCTTCTGCCATCTGCAATGTATTATTGAGCCCATCCAGTGTGTTTTTTTAAAAAGTTATATTACTCTATTTTCCAGTTCTATCAATTTGACTGGATTTTTAAAAACCATTGCCCAATAATTTCAATATGTATGTCATCTCAGTGTTGTCTTCTTTTGATTGTTTTTTCTCTTTTGAGGTTTTTCCTCATCCTTGGTATGATGAGTGATGATCAAATGTATTCTGGACATTTTGGGTATTATGTATTGAGATTAAGGACGTTATTGAAATCTTTTATTTATCAGACCTCCCTTACTGCCATGCAGGGTGCAAGTCCAGGGTTCCCACCTGGCCTCCACTGGCTCCTGGAGAAAGGGGAGAGGTGTCTTCTTCCCTCACCATGTGGGTGGAAGTCTGGACTCCTCACGTGGCCCCTGCTGATCAAGGTGGGGATGGGTTGGTCTTAGGTTCTATGGTGTATTTCTAGAGAAAGTCAGGATTGTAAAAACTGTTTCTGTCTTACTATGCTGATCCTTTCCTGGGACTTTGCTTAAAGAGACCAAGTGCTTCTTGGGACTATTTTTTTTTTTAATTTTCTTTCTGAACTTGCTATCATTTCTGGGTTGCAGTCTCAGTGGTCCATCCAGGATACAAAGAAGGGAAAAGGAAAACCCAAACAAGTCTCTGGAGTGTAATTCCTTGAATCCCAATGTCTCTAACCAGATATCTTCTCTACATCTTTCACAGTCTCCTGAGTTGGTTTATTATAATATGTTCAGGATTTTTAGTTAGCAGAAATAATACAGAGCAGATGCAATAAGCAGAAATATTTCTACCTCATCTTGTCCAGAAAAGGAAGAAAGCATTCCCTCTCCCACTGTTGAGATCTGTAATTCTTTGACTTTTATAAAAGCAGCTGTTGGGGCTGATGTTCATTTTGTAATAAAAATGAAAATCAATAAATATGACTAGAGATTCAATAGACACTGCTGTATGTTGTATACAAGGATATTTTTTTTATCTTAGTTATCCATCTGTCCAGCATATATTCACTAAGAAAACATGTTTTAATACCAGAACACTGCAAAGCAGACATATTTGTTAATGTATTATGTGTACTTTCTTGTGGGGTAAAAGTAGGGACTTAAAAATGTGCCTTTTCGTTTAAGTGTTTCAAATTTCTTCAATAAATCATTTCTGTCATCAGAAATCAAAAGCCTGATTATTACATACTAGGCTACATTTTTATATTTTTATTTTAAACTGTGGGGTTTCCTTTTCTGTTTTTTCTCTTTCAATAAATCAAACATATTTTTTAGACTCTCAAGGAAAATGTGGGCCTCCCCCACCAATAGACAATGGAGACATTACCTCATTCCCGGCACCAGTATATCCTCCAGGATCGACAGTTGAGTACCAATGCCAGTCCTACTATGAACTTCAGGGAAACAGATACATAGTATGTCAGAATGGAGAGTGGTCAGAACCACCAAAATGCTTAGGTAAATATTTCAATCTTCTTGTGGATCCTGGGAAAATCGGTGTACTGAGTATGATGTTTAGCTGTTTATAATAGAATTTTCATGGATTAACTACCAACCATTCTGTTGCATGCTTGACTACCAACTAATAATATGTGTGGAAATAAATTTTGAAATTTTCCTGTTCAAGCAACAATAGCAACAAAAGATTCCTTAATGAAAGCTCTTCATATGATAACTGACATTATGAATCTTTGATTATAACATTTAATTATTACACTAAAAATAATACCTCATTCTTACAACATTAACTGTTTAAAATGATGGAAACTACATACTGGATTTTCAATGAATTGGTTTGTAAAAGGTTTTGAGAAGGAATTTTTGGACCAGAGCAAGAGATTCTACTTGAAAGCCTGAAATTCTGTGGAAAATATTTGTATACTACTTAACAGTTTATGTTTATTTTTTTAACTTCAGATGCATGTGTAATTTCAGAAGAAATGATGGAAAAACATAACATAGAATTAAAATGGAGAAGAGATAAAAAACTTTATTCTAAAGCAGATGACACTGTTGAATTTAAGTGTAAAAGAGGATATTGTACAAAGGCACCTAGCTCTGCACTTCGAACAACCTGTCGGGAGGGAAAACTGGCATATCCTACTTGTCACCGAAACTGTCGTTAAAGTGCAGTTGTAAAACTGAAATATGTACATGTATTCAGAATTTTTCATTATTATTCCAGTTCTCAGTTTCTTTTTATCAAGTATTGTTTAACTCATCTCTATTCATAAATCAGCTTCATGTTAAACATTATAAGGATGATGTAATTATAATCTTGGAGACCAACTAATCACTTCTTAAAAGCACCTCATTAAAACTTGGCAAACCAAAATGCTACGTGTCCTGTTGATAAAACATCTACGGCAAGAAATTAGATGCAATCACTTCAGTACCTCCTTTCATCCATCAGTTTCCTAACTTTCTAAAGATTTCTCCATAACTTCTGAGGTTTCCTAAGATTCTGTCTCAGAAGAAATGGGAAGAAATACTTGTCTCCATTTTCAAAATAACATCACTTTACAAACATGTAAAATGCAAACTATGTAATACCTATATTAGTAATTACATGTAAGTAGTTATTTCTTACTTTTGCTCATCCGTCAATAGATAAATATACCAAACAATAATGAAATACATGATCTTTTACAAGACGCCTATCTAGCACACATTATAATTCACATAAAGAGGAATTAGAGGACTACCCTGGTGGCACAGTGGTTAAGAATCTGCCTGCCAATGCAGGGGACATGGATTCATGACCTGGTCCAGGAAGATCCCACATGCCGCGGAGCAACTAAGCCCGTGCGCCACAACTAGTGAGCCTGCGCTCTAGAGCCCACCAGCCACAACTACTGAGCCCACGTGCCACAACTACTGAAGCCCGTAAGCCTAGAGCCCGTGCTCCGCAACAAGAAAAGCCACTGCCATGAGAAGCCCGTGCACCACGACGAAGAGCAGCCCCCGTTCGCCGCAACTAGAGAAATCCCGCACGCAGCAACGAAGACCAAACAAAGCCAAAAATAATAAATAACTAAATATATTTAAAGATACTACACTAAAATCAATAAAATAATAATATATTAAAAAAAGATGAATTAGAATCAAATTGGTTGCATAACTATCGTTATGATAGTTATGCAACCAATCACATGACATATAAGTGATTTAAAAAATCCAACATCAAGTATAAACACACATACACATATAAACACACTATGCCTTGAACACTGAATACATTTTTATAGAACAAATATTGGCAACAAGTACAATAGAATATTAGAATATTTAGAATATTCTACAATAGAATATTTAGAATAACTATAGTTGAATTTAGAGACAATAGGGGTAAAACGTGGTGTTTAAGTCCGTTTTACTTACCACTATTGTAAAATTTTCATTGTATATCACCTTTGAACCATAGCATGTTATTTTAAAATAAAGATGTATACAAGGTAAGACAACATATAGTACATACAGTGTTGAGAACTGTAGAGACCTCTTTGGTAAAGATCTGCAGATCTAATAACATTTTCATGATTTTGCTGGTATAGAGAGTTTTGGAAACTTTCAACCACAAGAGTCTGAAGTGTGATCTTTAGGTTCATACATTTCAAACAGCATAGTTAGTTTAAATCAGTTGACTAGAAACATTATAAATTTCTAAAAATCATGAAAATTTTCACATGAAAATAGGGATATAAATAATTGAGCTAAAATATTTTAAGGTGATATCTTGTTACTCCATGTTGCGTCAAATCAAGTGGCCTTCTTAGAATAAGAAGCATGGCTGTCACCATTGGAGCTAATTGATCTAAATCTGAATCACTGGTGACAGCTGCTTTTCTCATCCTTAAATTAAATTGTTACAATTGGAAAGTTATCTTTGCTGTTAATGTTAACATTTGTGTATATACTATTTCTCCAAAATCTTCACCTAATGGTTGTAGAATCTATTTATGACACATGGCTACAATCGGTTATTTCACTGTTGATAAGAAAATCGTGATTTTAATGATAAATCTTCTCATTTTTCTGCATTCATTCATTGTCATTCTGTATACAGATGAGTGTTAATTTACAGACTCTGTTCACATTCAACTTTTACCTAAAAAGTTTTGGAAATCTTTATTTTTGCCCATTAATTTCCAATTTTTGGAGGAAGGACTTGATGTAATTGTAACCTTCCATGGTGGCTTTAAGACTTTTTGCCTTTAAAAAAAATTGTTGTTTGTATCAGCATGGATTCCTACATTTTTATTTATTCAATTTATCACAATCAATTATACTCATTCTTTGAAGATAAAATGATCCAAATTTTGGCTAGTGAGTGCCTCTTGAAACTGGTTCTGATTGCTCCTGATCTAGCCCCGTTGGTCTTTGAGCATTTCTCTTCTTTTTAGCCCAACACCGATAATCCAGTCTCACTATATACCTCCCATGCCCAACACCAGTAATCATCTATATTTCCAAAACGTCTGATTCTTTTTATTGAAGAGTTGTTTTAAGAACCCAAGAATTGTGTTACTCGTGCTAGATGGGAGTTTTCAATACTGCTGAAATGTCTTTTCTTCCAGGGTCTCTTGGTTGTCAGACCTTTGAAACAGAAATGAAATTTTTTCCCATAGTTGGATTTTTAAATATTTTTTGATTGAGGTATAATTGATTTACAGTAGTTTCAGGTGTACAACATAGTGATTCACAATTTTTAACTGTACTCTATTTATAGTTATCATAAAATATTGGCTATACTCCCTGTGTTGTACGATATGTCCTTGTAGCTTATATATTTTGTAGCTTATATATTTTATACATAATAGCTTAGCTTATATATTTTACACATACTTAACTTATATATTTTATACATAATATATTTTATACATAATACTTTGTACCTCTTGATCCCCTACCCCTATCTTGTCCCTCCCCCTTTCCCTCTCCCCGCTGGTAACCACTTGTTTGTTCTCTATACCTGTGAATCTCTTTCTGCTATGTTACTATTCACTAGTTTGCTATATTTTTTAGATTCCACACATAAGTGATATCATACTTTGTCTTTCTCTGTACGACAAATTTCACTCAGAATAGTACCCCCCCAAGTCCATCCATGTTGTTGCAAATGGCAAAATTTTATACTTTTTTATGGCTGACTTGTTCCAATGTGTGTGTGTGTTTATATGTGTCTATATATACACATATATACATATGCAGTGTGGTGGGTTTGGGTAAACCTAGTTGGGTATAAAGATAAGAAAACAATCATACTGGGTTTTTCTTTCAGTGTCATCCTGGCTATTGCAGGTAAGCTAGGGAAGAGAAGATTTAACTTTGGGTCACATTCATCTAATTCATCTGTTTACATTGAGGGAGGAGTATTCATTTCCAAGCTGAGATGGCTTTTGAATAATCTTATTTGAAGGATGTATTTCTAAAGAAGTAGAAGAAGAGCTGTGCAGTATAACTTGTTTCCCATGTATCTAGTGTGCAGGGGTGGGAGGTATAAAAGTGGAATTGTTTTACAATTGCACCAATATTTCAGAAAGAACAAGAACAATAAGAACACAAAGTATTTTTTTTAATTTCAGTGAAATGTCATAATTTTCTAAGGTAAATATTAACTAGAGACTTTACAGTTACAAATAAAAGTCACTAAAAATTTCTTTAGTCTTTTCCCAATTGTACTGAGATGTCTAGCACTTTTGGAAAACACATATTTAATAATATATGTATCTATAGATATGTAGTTCTAGAAGATGAAAACGATAAAAAGAAAATATTATTAGTTGAGGTACTAGAGAATAGACTGTGTATCTGGCAAGTTAAATAAGTGAGAGAGGAGAATCTAGTTATATTTCGTGAATCTGCAATGTGAAACACCCCGGGAAAAATGACTCCATGGAAGATGGCAAATCTGGAACAAAGAGTAAAGAAAGAATGTAAGGAAGGAACCAGAACAATAAGAACACAAAGTATTTTTTTTTAAGTTTCAGTGAAAGATCATAATTTTCTAAGCTGAATATTAACTAGGGACTTACCTGGTGGTCCACTGGTTAAGACTCAGCACTTCCACTGCAGGGGGTGCCAGTTGGAGCCCTGGTCTGGGAACTAATATCCTACATGTTGGGTGGCCAAAACAAAAATACAAAAATTTTAAAAATTAAAAATAAAGAAAGCATTTTCTGCTAAGGTATATTATAAAAAAACTAGACTAATGTATAGATTAATCTCATTCCATGCAAATGTGACAATCTTTCTCAACAAACCTCAGACTGGATAATGAACACATCCTACAGAAATTCAATTCTCTTGGGGGAAAAGTCGCCTTATCCTTATATAAAAATGTGAATGATGAATGATATATCCCAAGTCTAACAGCTATAAATCAATTTAGATATATACTAATGCTTTATGAGATATCAAACTATTAAATCAAACTATATTAAAACTATTAGATCAAACTATATTAAAATTAATATAAGGTCATTTATTAATTATGAAAACCTATAGAATAAAAATAAAATGGTTTCACAATCACTCTTAAAAATAAATTTTAATTGAGTAATTCACAAACATGAAATTAGAAAACAAAACTCAGAATACCATATTTTAAGAGGTTGATATAAAATTTGTATAAAAAATGTAGTACACAGATTGACAGAAGAAACTCCAAGTGCAGGTTTTTAAATTTTGAGGTTTGGTATATGTAGTTTTTCTATAATAAAAATAGATTACTTTAAGGGTTACATAATTATTTTAATTTAAATAGAAATCATAACGCTAAGAAGTATATATTCAACATCTGAAAAAACAAATCTGATACTACTCAGGTATAATTTACATACAATGAAGCTTACACTTTTCTTTTTTTAACATCTTTATTGGAGTATAATTGCTTTACAATGGTGGGTTAGTTTATGCTTTATAACAAAGTGAATCAGCTATACATACACATATATCCCGAAATCTCTTCCCTCTTGCGTCTCCCTCCCTCCCACCCTCCCTATCCCACCTCTCTAGGTGGTCACAAAGCACCAAGTTGATCTCCCTGTGCTATGAGGCTGCTTCCCACTAGCTATCTATTTTACATTTGGCAGTGTATAAATGTCCATGCCACTCTCTCACTTTGTCCCAGCTTACCCTTCCCCCTCCCCGTGTCCTCAAGTCCATTCTCTAGTAGGTCTGCGCCTTTATTCCTGTCTTGCCCCTACGTTCTTCATGACCATTTTTTTCTTTTTTTTTTTTAGATTTCATATATATGTGTTAGCATACAGTATTTTTCTCCTTCTGACTTACTTCACTCTGTATGACAGACTCTAGATCCATCCACCTCACTACAAATAATTCAATTTCTTTTCTTTTTATGGCTGAGGAATATTCCATTGTATATATGTGCCACATCTTCCTTATCCATTCATCTGTTGATGGACACTTAGGTTGCTTCCATGTCCTGGCTATTGTAAATAGAGCTGCAATGAACATTGTGGTACATGACTCTTTTTGAATTATGGTTTTCTCAGGGTATATACCCAGTAGTGGGATTGCTGGGTCTTATGGTAGTTCTATTTTTAGTTTTTTAAGGAACCTCCATACCGTTCTCCATAGTGGCTGTATCCATTTACATTCCCACCAACAGTGCAAGAGAGTTCCCTTTTCTCCACACCCTCTCCAGCATTTATTGTTTGTAGATTTTTTGATGATGGCCATTCTGACTGGTGTGAGATGATATCTCATTGTAGTTTTGATTTGCATTTCTCTAATGATTAATGATGTTGAGCATCCTATCATTTGTTTGTTGGCAATCTGTATATCTTCTTTGGAGAAATGTCTATTTATGTCTTCTGCTCATTTTTGGATTGGGTTGTTTATTGATATTGAGCTGCATGTGCTGCTTGTAAATTTTGGAGATTAATCCTTTGTCAGTTGCTTCATTTGCGAATTTTTTCTCCCATTTGGAGTGTTGTCTTTTCATATTCTTTACGGTTTCCTTTGCTGTGCAAAAGCTTTGAAGTTTCATTAGGTCCCATTTGTTTATTTTTGTTTTTATTTCCATTTCTCGGGGAGGTGGGTAAAAAAGATCTTGCTGTGATTTATGTCAAAGAGTGTTCCTATGTTTTCCTCTAAGAGTTTGATAGTATCTGATCTTACATTTAGGTCTTTAATCCATTTTGAGTTTATTTTTGTGTATGGTGTTAGGATGTGTTCTAATTTCATTCCTTTACATGTAGCTTTCCAGTTTTCCCAGCACCACTTATTGAAGAGGCTGTCTTTTCTCCATTGTATATTCTTGCCTCCTTTAAAAAATTAAGGTGACCATATGTGCGTGGATTTATCTCTGGGCTTTCTATCCTGTTCCATTGATCTATATTTCTGTTTTTGTGCCAGTACCATACTGTCTTGATTACTGTAGCTTTGTAGTATCATCTGAACTCAGTGAGCCTGATTCCTCCAGCTCCATTTTTCATTCTCAAGATTGCTTTGGCTATTCGGGGTCTTTTCTGTTTCCATACAAATTGTGAAATTTTTTGTCCTAGTTCTGTGAAAAATAACAGTGGGAGTTTTTTTGTTTGTTTGTTTCTTGTTTTGTTTTGTTTTTTGCGGTATGTGGGCCTCTCACTCTTGTGGCCTCCCCATTGTGGAGCACAGGCTCCGGATGCCCAGGCTCAGCGGCCATGGCTCACAGGCTCAGCCTCTCCACGGCATGTGGGATCTTCCGGGACCAGGGCATGAACCCATGTCCCCTGCCTCGGCAGGCGGACTCTCAACCACTGCACCACCAGGGAAGCCTGCCAGTGGTAGTTTGATAGGGATTGCATTGAATCTGTAGATTGCTTTGGGTAGTAGAGTCATTTTCACAATGTTGATTCTTCCAATCCAAGGACATGGTCTATCTCTCCACCTGTTTGTATCATTTTTAATTTCTTTCATCAGTGTCTTATAGTTTTCTGCCTATATGTCTTTTGTCTCCTTAGATAGGTTTATTCCTAGGTATTTTATTCTTTTTGTTGCAATGGTAAATTGGAGTGCTTTCTTAATTTCACTTTCAGATTTTTCATCATTAGTGTGTAGGAATGAAAGAGATTTCTGCGCATTCATTTTGTATCCTGCTACCTTACCAAATTCATTGATTAGCTCTGGTAGCTTTTTGGTGGCATCTTTAGGATTGTCTATATATAGTACCATGTCATTTGCAAACCATGACAGTTTTACTTCTTCTTTTCCGATTTGGATTCCTTTTATTTCTTTTCCTTCTCTGATTGCTGTGGCTAAAACTTCCAAAACAATGTTGAATAATAGTGGTGAGAGTTGGCAACCTTGTGTTGTTCCTGATTTTATTTGAAATGGTTTCAGTTTTTCAACATTGAGGACGATATTGGCTGTGGGTTTGTCATAATGTCCTTTATTTTGTTGAGGTAAGTTCCCTCTATGCCTACTTTCTGTAGGGTTTTTATCATAAGTGTCTGTTGAATTTTGTCGAAAGCTTTTTTCTGCATCTATTGTGATGATCATATGGTTTTTCTCCTTCAATTTGTTAATATGGTGTATCACATTGATTGATTAGCGTATACTGAAGAATCCTTGCATTCCTCGGATAAACCCCACTTGATCATGGTGTGTGATCCTTTTAATGTGCTGTTGCATTCTGTTTGCTAGTATTTTGTTGAGGATTTTTGCATCTATGTTCATCAGTGATATTGGCCTGTAGTTTTCTTTCTTTGTGACATTTTTGTCTGGTTTTGGTATCAGGGTGATGGTGGCCTCGTAGAATGAGTTTGGGAGTGTTCCTCCCTCTGCTATATTATAGAAAAGTTTGAGAAGGGTAGGTGTTAGCTCTTCTCTAAATGTTGGATAGAATTCTCCTCTGAAGCCATCTGGTCCTGGGCTTTTGTTTGTTGGAAGATTTTTAATCACAGTTTCAATTTCATTGCTTGTGATTGGTCTGTTTGTATTTTCTATTTCTTCCTGGTTCAGTCTCAGAAGGCTGTGCTTTTCTAAGAATTTGTGCATTTCTTCCAGGTTGTCCATTTTATTGGCATATGATTGCTTGTAGTAATCTCTCAGGATCCTTTGTATTTCTGCAGTGTCAGTTGTTATTTCTCCTTTTTCATTTCTACTTCTGTTGATTTGTGTTTTCCTTTTTTTCTTGATGAGTCTGGTTAATGGTTTATCAATTTTGTTTATCTTCTCACAGAACCAGGTTTTAGTTTTATCAATCTTTGCTATCACTTCCTTAATTTCTTTTTCATTTATTTCCACTCTGATATTTATGATTTCTTTCCTTCTGCTAACTTAGGGGTTTTTTGTTCTTCTTTCTCTAATTGCTATAGGTGTAAGGTTAGGTTGTTTATTTGAGATGTTTCTTGATTCTTAAGGTACGATCGTATTGCCATAACCTTCCCTCTTAGGACTGCTCTTGCTGGATCACATAGGTTTTGGGTCGTCATGCTTTCATTGTCATTTGTTTCTAGGTATTTTTTGATTTCCTCTTTGATTTCTTCAATGATCTCTTGGTTATGAAATAGTGTATTGTTTAGCCCCCATGTGTTTGTATTTTTTACAGATTTTTTCCTGTAATTGATATCTAGTCTCATAGCATTCTGGTTGGAAAAGATACTTGATATGATTTCAATTTTCTTAAATGTACCAAGGCTTGATATGTGACCAAGGATATGATCTATCCTGGAGAATGTTCCATGAGCACTTGAGAAGAAAGTGTATTGTATTGTTTTTGCATGGAATGTCTTATAAATATCAATTAAGTCCATCTTGTTTAATGTATCATTTAAAGCTTGTGTTTCCTTATTTATTTTCATTTTGGATGATCTGTTCATTGGTGAAAGTGGGTTGTTAAAGTACCCTACTATGATTCTGTTACTGTCGATTTCCCCTTTTATGGCTGTTAGTATTTGCCTTATGTATTGAGGTGCTCCTATGTTAGGTGTGTAAATATTTACAATTGCTGTATCTTCTTCTTGGATTGATCCCTTGATCATTATGTAGTGTCCTTCTTTGTCTCTTGTAATTGTCTTTGTTTTAAAGTCTATTTTGTCGGATATGAGAATTGCTACTCCAGCTTTCTTTTGATTTCAATTTGCATGGAATATCTTTTTCCATCCCCTCACTTTCAGTCTATATGTGTCCCTAGGTATGAAGTGGGTCTCTTGTAGACAGTATATATATGGGTCTTGTTTTTGTATCCATTCAGCAAGCCTGTGTCTTTTGTTTGGATCATTTAATCCATTCACGTTTAAGGTAATTATTGATATGTATGTTCCTATTACCATTTTCTTAATTGGTTTGGGTTTGTTATTGTAGGTTTTTTCCTTCTCTTGTGTTTCCTGCCTAGAGAAGTTCCTTTAGCATTTGTTGTAAAGCTGGTTTGGTGGTGCTGAATTCTCTTAGCTTTTGCTTGTCTGTAAAGGTTTTAATTTCTCCGTCAATTCTGAATGAGATCTTTGCTGGGTAGAGTAATCTTGGTTGTAGGTTTTTCCCCTTTCCTCACTTTAAATATATCCTGCCATTCCCTTCTGTCTTGCAGAGTGTCTGCTGAAAGATTAGCTGTTAACTTTATGGGGATTCCCTTCTATGTTATTTGTTGTTTTTCCCTTGCTGCTTTTAGTATGTTTTCTTTGTACTGAATTTTTGATAGTTTTAGTAATATGCCTTAGCATGTTTCTCCTTGGATTTATCCTGTATGGGACACTCTGTGCTTCCTGGACTTGATTAACTATTTCCTTTCCCATATTAGGGAAGTTTTCAACTATAATCTCTTCAAATATTTTCTCAGTCCCTTTCTTTTTCTCTTCATCTTCTGGGATCCCAACAATTCGAATGTTGGTGCATTTAATGTTGTCCCAGAGGTCTCTGAGACTGTCCTCAATTCTTTTCATTCTTTTTTCTTTACTCTGCCCTGCAGTTGTTATTTCAACTATTTTATCTTCCAGGACACTTATCCGTTCTTCTGCCTCAGTTATTGTGCTATTGATTCCTTCTAGAGAATTTATAATTTCATTTATTTTGTTGTTCATCATTTTTTGTTTGCTCTTTAGTTCTTCTAGATCCTTCTTAAATGTTTCTTGTATTTTCTCCTTTGTATTTCCCAGATTTTTGTTCATCTTTACTGTCATTATTCTGAATTCTTTTTCAGGTAGACTCCCTTTTTCCTCTTCATTTGTTAGGTCTGGTGGGTTTTTACCTTGCTCCTTCATCTGTTGTGTGCTTCTCTGTCTTCTCATTTTGCTTAACTTACTGTGTTCAGGGTCTCCTTTTCGCAGGCTGCAGGTTTGTAGCTCCCTTTGTTTTTGGTGTCTGTTCCCAGTGGGTAAGGTTGGTTCAGTGGGTTGTGTAGGCTTCCTGGTGGAGGGGACTGGTGCCTGTGTTCTGGTGGATGAGGCTGGATTTTTTCTTTCTGGTGGGCAGGTCTGCGTCTGGTGGTGTTTGGGGTGTCTGTGACCTTATGCTTTTAGGCAGCCTCCCTGCTAATGGGTGGGGTTGTGCTCCTGTCTTGCTAGTTGTTTGGCATAGGGTGTCCAGCACTGTAGCTTGCTGGTCATTTAGTGAAGCTTGGTCTTAGCGTTGAGATGCAGATCTCTGGGAGATTTTCACCATTTTATATTACGTGGAGCTGGGAGGTCTCTGGTGGACCAATGTCCTGAATTTGGCTCTCCCACCTCATAGGCACAGCCCTGACACCAGCCAGAGCACCAAGAGCCTGTCATAGCTGCAATATTTTATAACCTAATCTAGGAAGTGATATCACATCACGTCTGCCACTGCGAGTCCCTAAGTCCACACCACTCAAGGGACACAAATTAAGATTCCCCTCTTGAAGGGAGAAGTGACCAAGAATTTTTAGACACACTTTGAAAACCTCCACAGATTCATTGGTTCTGGAGAAAGCATTCTGTATGTCTGTGCATGGATAGTGGGGGCAGGTACAGCAATCTATACCCAGCAAATGCATCTACTCCAGAGAGGAAAATACCACCTCTTCTGTGGTAGAAAGGGTTTAATGTAACCCACATGCCACAGGTAACTGGTTGGTCCCTGGGGAGTGGAGTCACATTGGGGGTTCTGCTTGGCCTCTGTTCGCAGGTCAGGCTCTCAATGGTGGGATATCCGATCAGCCTTGGAAAGAGGGAGACTGTTTAAGCTCTTTCATAGCCCGCATATCTGCGGCCATGGCCAGTGTATACATGGGTTCACCAAATAAGAATGGGGTCTCTGAGGAAAGAGGTTCTGACACCTAAGCAGGACAGGTTGTCTTGTTTGCCTGATTTTTGAGCTCTTCCTTTGCCTTGGATATTCTCTGATGGCATTTACTAGGGACACAAATTTCTTAATTTCCTATCCCTATTTTTCTTTTAAATTAATTAATTTATTTTTGGCTGCGTTGGGTCTTTGTTGTGGTGCGCGGGCTCCTTACTGTGGTGGCTTCTCTTGTTGCATAGCACGGGCTCTAGGCATGCAGGCTTCAGTAGTTGTGGCACATGGGCTCAGTACTTGTGGCTCACGGGCTCCAGAGCACAGGCTCAGCAGTTGTGGCGCACGGACTTAGTTGCTCCGCAGCATGTGGGATCTTCCCCGACTAGGGCTCAAACCCATGTCCCTTGCCTTGGCAGGCGGATTCCTAACCATTGTGCCACCAGGGAAGTCCCCCTGTCCCTATCTTGAGATGTCATTTTACATACCTCTCCTCCCCAGACTTAACTTGTCACCAAGTTTTCATTTTGCTTTTTCCAAACCCTTGACCTGCTGCCCAACCTGTTGACTGTGCCCTTGAGTCAGCAGAGAGCAGAGACGTGTCTTCTCCCCTTGGAAGTGGATTAGATGCACCATCCAAACTTCTGCTCCCTGAGTGTTCTCATCTACCCTGAGGGGAGGCTATAGCGCAGCTCTGCTCACATCTGGCCTACCATACACAACCGTCCATAAACCAGGCTTTGTCTTCCTTTATGAAATGGTCAAGGAGATCCCCGATTTCCCCGAGGTACAGACTGAGAGAGACAGTGTAGGAGGAGGAGATATTACAGGACCCGTGTCGTCTGTGCAGCTTGTGAACTTGGGGCCTGCTCAGCCCTGGGCTGGTGTTCACCACTTTGACTTGATAATGGAATGTTGCTTGTCACATCCAGTTGTTTGGTTCCTTGGATTAGATCCCAGGTCAGCAAACTTCTTTGTAAAGGGCCAGATACTAAGTAGTACAGGCTTTGCAGGCAATATGATTTCTCCTGGAACTATTCGACTTCACCTTTGTAGTGTGAAAGCGGCCATAGATAACATGTAAAGGAATGGGTGTCTCTGTGTTCCAGTAAAGCTTCAGCGGGGTAAGTCTCAGACCCTCCCAGCTCCTGACAGCTGTTTCTTGCTCATCAGATTTAATTAGCAAATGTCATCAATATAACGGACCGGTGGAGGGGCTGCCTCTGCTGGTGAGGGAGGTTTGTGGGAATAGGGAGAAATACAAGCTCTCAGCCTTTAAAATTTTGCCCAAATACCGTACTCCTTCCCAGGGTCCCCCTCCCTCCCCTTAGCTAGGAGGGCTGGTAGGGTCGAGCATTTCATCAGTGCTGCCACATTTACCAGCAGCCTCGGGATTAGTCCTCAGCCATGTGTTCCCTGAGACCACAGGAAGTGAGGGGCTTCTTCAGGCCTTCCGTCCACACATTCTTGTTCTCAAGATATGTTCTTAGTGGTACCCTTGGATGTTCAACAGAGTTTCATTTTCTTTTTCCCTATGTATGCTCTCCAGGGTGGTCAGGTGAAACCAGGTGACACTCTAAGCTTTATAATCATTTATAAAGTGTTGGCATAGCCACTGTGTGCCCCGGCCACCTGATCTTTGAATAAATTGCCCTTCGTATGCACTTCATCTCATGCTGCCGCCACAGATAGATGATTTGAGGACTCAGGATGCTACCACATCCTGTGGATTATCATGATGTTTCTCGCTAGCAGGAGTTTATCCCTGTGCTCCTCAGATAGGAGCAACTCAATTCAGAATTCGATCTTAAGAGGCAATTTCCTAAGGCCACTATTGCATCAGCCAGGGACACTAAGGAAATAGTTGGCCCTCTCCAATTTAGTGGAATTCAAGGAAGTTTAATAAAGGGACCATTTGCAAAGATGTGACAGGGATGCAGGGAAACAAGCAATAGTGCCATATCCTGGGACTAGTAACACCATGGTATCCCCACACCCAGATCCCCAGAGACCCATGAGGAGAGGGCATCTCTCCAGCTACTTGTGATTTTAATGTTGAGATGGAGCCAGCCCAAGGGGGGCAGGAATGGGGGAAGTACCCTTACCTCTCTCTTTGAGTAAAACAGCAGCTACAGAGTAAAAAAAACTATGGATGTAGCAAATACAGAACACAGGCCAGCATCCCACAGCAAAGAGCAGGCTGGAAAAGGGTGGAGGATGGAAGTGGAGGGCAAATAAAAAATAATCCATACAGTTCATTCTGGATTTTCTAAAATTGTGCGTCAACAGCTTTGCTTTATGAAGAGAAGCTGTGAGGGGAGAGCATAGATAAACAAGATGTGTTACTATCATGTTAAAAAGGGTTGAAACAAACATTTCAGTGACTTAAGCTTAAGGGCTTATATTTGTAATGTTAATTTGATGAACAACATTCACAGTATGAAATAATAAATATAAATTAAGTGTATATGAAGGTTATTGTTGTTCACATTAACATTTTGCTAAAAAATTATGGAGTAGTGGTCTCATTGTGCATCAATCCTAAATTAGGATTTTAAGAAACCTCCATGAACACTTTTGATTCAGTATCGTTAAGATAACCGGGTTCAACATCAGGTCAAAATGGGTGTCAGCGAATATAATTTCAGATCCCACCTTCCTCATTTTGGTTTTCCACCCAGGGAGATTTCTTTTGATATATTTCATGCACGCGTACACACATCTACAATTTATTTTTTAAAGTCTCCTCCTGATATATTTCATGCACGCGTACACACATCCACACCTTATTTTTTAAAGTCTTCTCCTGTCTTTAGAGGCAGTAGGTGCAGGGGTGAGAGCAAGACCAGCCGAGCTGCCTGTGTCCGTCTCTTGGCTTTGCCACTTCCTGGCTGGCTGGACGCCGGCCTCGCTCATCTGTGAAGCACGAATCATGGCACCTCCCTCACAGGGTTGAAATGAAGGTTAAGATAAATATGTGCAGGGCTTAAAACAATGCCTGGCAAAGAGTAACATGTAAGCGATAACCATTATTATCAGATGTCTACAATTAAAATGAAAACCGGAAGTTATTTGTCAAGGGCAATGCCAGTCAAGACCATCGCTTATGAATTTCTGGGAATCTCAGGTTTTGTTTGTTTACCTAGTTTTGCTCCCAGTATCACTGAGGCCCTGCTGGGGTCAGGCACTGACATCAGCACGTTCACACTAACTATTGTAAGGTCGGATCTTAACAAACGGCACCACGAAACAGAGGAAAGCTTCAAGTGAGCTTTATTAAGGAGCGCTCCCGGGCGAGGTTCACTGGTCCGATAGAAAGGGGCCAGAGAAGTCGCACCCGGGCGAGGGTTGGGCAAAACTTTATAGGGGAAGAAGGGAAAGGGGTGTGGTGAATCTGGGAGGGCGCAGGGTATTCCTTATTTGGTGGTCTTTTCGGGTACCCTGGGGGACCGTTAGTCCCGCCCCTCGAAAGGCGGGAAGGCTGGGCTGGTTTCAAAGTCCCCAGGTCAGTTCCTGGAACTGGGTGGTCCGGAATGTCTCCAGGACAGTTTCTGGAACTGGGTGGTCCGGAGAATTTCGTTCTGATGCAACCTGTGAATCTGATTGTGTTCCCCTGCCTCGGGCCAGTTGGCCTTACAACTATACATTTAATTTTCCTCATTTTCTCCCATTTGGGCCCAGGAAGCCTCTGCGGGGAGCTCAGGGTTGTGACCCTGGGCGGGGATACTGGGGGAGGGAAATCACTGTCCCAGCAAGGCAATGACTGCTGCATTTACGGTGGAAGTGCTGTGACCCTCTTTCTTTCAAGCAACCTGTTCACAAAACCGAAAGGCGAATTCCGAGTCTGAGCCCCGGGCCTCGGGGCCCACCGAGACCCCGACGCCACTGCCGCCTCCGCGCGCAGAGCGACGCGCCGCCGCCGATACGTTTAAATAAGGCGCCTTCTTCTCATTGGCCGGGGCTGCTGCCGGGAAAGGTGATTGGCCCCGCGTGGAGGCGGGCGGGGCCTGGGGATCCCATTAGTGGAGGCGGGAAGTTTAAACAGCAAAGAATCTGCGCTGTTTGCTCCTGTTTCTAGTTTGCGAGTCTGTGCTACGCTTATTTGCCGGGTCCCGGCGATTGCACGAGAAGGGGGGCGAATTCGCTCCAATTCCCCCAGCTTCCCGAGAGGACACGTTGGGCGTTCCTCCACGGGCGGCTCGGAGCAGCCTGTTGGGCCCAGAGGCCGCCATGGCGACCAGGCGTCGGGGGCGCGACTGCTGTGAGCGGAGCCCCCGGAACCGAGGCCGCGGGCGGGGCGGCGGGGCCCCCGGGCCGAGGAGGAGGCGGCCTCCCCGCCGGTCCTGTCCCTTAGCCACTTCTGCAGGTCGTCCTTCCTCTGCTTCGGGGAAGTGCTCCTGGGAGCCTCGCGGACGTTGCCCCTGGCCCTGGACAACCCCAACGAGGAGGCGACCGCCGTGAGGTTGTCCCGTGGCCCGGCCGCCGAGTGCGGCTTCACCGTCTGGCCGAGCGCCTTCGTGCTGCAGGTAGGAGGGGAGTGGGCCCTCCGCGGTCTCCCCGCCGCGCTCCGGGAGGGGCCTCGGAACGAGCAGCAGCGGACCTGAGGCCTGGAGATAAAGCCAGGTCCTTCCCTCTAACTCTGGGTGAGCCTTGGTCCCCGGGGCAGAGGAGCCGGGTCGGCGGGGACTCGGCGGTGACAGCGCGTCCACGCGCCTGCGCGGAGCATCCTTAGGAGCACTTTCCTAGCTTTCTGTTACAGAGAAGCGTTTTTCATAGGCTTCGGCCCTCGAGAAGACTTGCGGTTCTAGAGTAATGGATGGCACTTTTAAAATTAATATTCTTTCATCTGTCTCTCTATCCATCCATCTATCCATCCATCCATCTGTCTGTATTTAAAACTGCCAGGAGTACTTTGGTTAGAGCAGGGTTTTTTAATTGCTTTTCATCAGTCATCTTAAATATCCACTTTAGTTTCCGTAGGGAAACTGATTCCACAGAGTGAGGGTAACTCTAATACTTATCATAGAGAAAGAGTGAGCTCCTTTTTAGCTGAATGTCTATAGCAACAAAGCCAAAAACACCTCTTCAGGGTTGTTTTCAACAAGTATGAACACTTCAGTGTTTTACTCTTTTGTTTCCTTTGCTGTAGTGTAGTTTTTTGTTTTTGTTTTTTTTTTCTAAAGAGATGGGGAAATAAAGATATATGTATCAACAGAATAATTTTCATTGCAGTGCTTTTGTGATAATAGTAATCTGTAATAATGCAATAGTTAAATAATACATCCATTAATTGTATCTATCAAAATTATTTTAAAGAGTTCTTTATGCTGCAGTGTACTTTTTATTTTTTAATTTTTGGCTGCATTGGGGTCTTCTTTGCTGCGTGCGGGCTTCCTCTAGTTGCGGCGAGCGGGGCCTACTCTTAGTTGTGGTGCGCGGGCTTCTCATTGCAGTGGCTTCTATTGTGGCAGAGCACGGGCTCTAGGCCTGCGGGCTTCAGTAGTTGTGGCACTTGGGCTCAGTAGTCGTGGCTCGCAGGCTCTAGAGCGCAGGCTCCGTAGTTTTGGCGCAAGGGCTTAGTTGCTCCGCGGCATGTGGGATCTTCCTGGACCAGGGCTTGAACCAGTGTGCCATGCACTGGCAGGCGGATTCTTAACCACTGCGCCACCAGGGAAGCCCTGCAGTGTAATTTTAATGGCGATTCAAATTTTGTGACTTTTGTTTCAGAACTTCCTGGGTAGCTTTTCTGCATTGCATTGACCAGAGCAATGCTCCCATTCCTGTCACCAAAATCCAAAGAATTTACATCCTTATTTTGACTGCTCTGGTCTTTCCATTGATTAGAACCTCTGAAAGTGTGAAAAGAAAAAAAAAAAAAAAAAAGCTGAGGGAGTCTTACTCCTTGTCTAAATAACAGCTTCCTAAGGCAGTGAGAAGAGGCTCTAATCTGAGGTCCATGGGCTTGTATCTAAGCAGTGGTTCAGCTACACTTAAGAACCTGCCCTTCCCCTTTAGTTTATAAATGCTTGCTTTACATGGAAAGGTATATATTTTTTCTATCTACGTAATACTTTTTTACTTATTCTTTTTTGTTATGTGGAACTAAAGGTTTGCTGTGTTATTTTTTTTTGGTTTTGTTCTTTTGTTTTAGAATTTACTCTTTTATAGTGTAAAAGCTCACTGTTCTTTTTAAAAACCAATTGTTTATGATGTGTTATGGTTTCTGCTTTAAAACAAAACTTGTCTTTTATTAGCTGTTGATTTCCCTCAGCTTCAGGTCTGAGTGTGCTGATTCCACTTAACCCACCAAGCCACTAAGATAATACATACAAACATAATGTTCACCGTTTACAAATTCTTTTAAACTCTGTTGCCTTATTTAATCCTTACATCAAACTCATGGAGTCCTTATCCACATTTGTAGATAAGGCAACACTGTCAAAGGGTTTGTGTCCAGTGGATCAGGGTAGGCAGCTCAGTTCACTCTTCTGAGTCTTCCGTGTCTATTTTCTCATCCATTGGTTGGAAGTAATGCCAACTGCAGCTGTGCATGGTGCTCAAATGAGAGAAAGCTTCAAGCAAAAGTCTGGACTCTGTGTCCTGAATAAATGTTCTCTTCCTGATTTTTAATGAGGAAATATGCTCAGAGGGTGGAAATATTTACGCATGGTTTTATTCATAGCAATTGACAGAGCTGGGATTCCCATCCAGGTCTTATAATTTTAAATCCCATGCGCTTTCCTTTATATTGATTTACAGACGTGAGACATGGTTCCTCCCTAAAGACATATGTTAGGAGGTTGAGGGAAAAATTCTAAGAACAAGAAGAAGCTACATCAAACAGCTATCAAGGAGGTTGCGATGTTTTGAGGAGACCGGTGGTTCTCACATTTAAGAATGCATCAGAATCACCTGGAGGGCTGGTTAAAGTACTTTTGGGTCCCCACCTTCAGAGTTTCTGATTCCATATGTGTAGAATAGGACTAGAACTTGCATTTCTAAGAAGTTCCCAGGTGATGCCTCTGCTACTGGTCCAGGGACCACATTTTGGAAAGCACTGTAGTAGAAAATAAATATTAGAACATCCCTTAACTACAACACACCCCACACCTTCAGTGAATTAGCGTGTCACGGTATGACTAAGCAGCGTTTCTCTGAGATGCCTCAACCACGTGCGTCAGATTTGTCTGGATTGCTTGTTAAATGAGGGAGATTTCTACTCACCACTCCACACTCACTAATGTGAATTTCTGGGGGTAAATGCAGAAAACTCGATGTACGCAGATGGCATCTAACGAACCACTAGGTAAAGTGTTATACTTGCCAAATAGTGACAGAAATTCACAATTAGTATAAAAATAGGTCTACAGTACAATGTATCTAGGCCTAATAAGGAGTGAGGACCAGAAGACTGTCATTTGGGATATTTTTGTAGAGCAGATTTACTGGGGCCAATCCAAGGAAAACTTTTTTAAATGACCTTTTGGGTTTCTTTTAATCTCCTAGTCATTCTTTTTAAAACTTCAATAATACTGGTGTGTTAGAATCTGCATAGGACTGCTGTAATGTAGGGGGTTTGTCATTTGGGTCTAGGTCTTCAAAATAACATTCAGTTAAAATCACCAGCCATCCTACTGAATGGGATTAAGCTACGTGGTGTTTCCATCCTGACTGCACGGTACCTCAGTGGTGAGCTTTGAAAAAACCACCGGTACCAGGACCCCGCTTCAGCATCACTCCTGGGGAGGACATAGAGGAAGGTCGGGGTGTTTTTAGTTTTTACAAACCCCTCAAATGATCTCTGTATCCAGGGTTATGAACAACTCAACTGGATGGTTTAACAGACTCATTGGTGCCAGTTCTGGAAATAGGAGCTTTTGCTCTGCAAACGAGTAGAGGCCAACATGAGGCAGCTCGCACTTCTTCAAGAAAATAAGCCACCCGTCTATTGTGCAATGAGTTTGATTCTAATTTGATGTGACTGGGAGTCTTGGATGAACTGACTGGCAAGGCAGCCCCAAACCTGACTCTTCCTTCTTTCACAGGCAGGCTTCTCAAACAGTCATGGTCATTGCACTTATGGCCACAAGGGGGCGGGCCAGATCCATTTAATAACAAGGCAGCTTCAGTTGTCACTGGCTGCAACTACCATTTTCTGATTTGTCACTAATAAAAAGTTTGTAAACAAAGACCACAGAATCTTAGAACTAGATGGAATTATGAGAGATCATCTTGTTTATTGATTGACAACATTTTTTTAATCTTTTCCCAAAGGAGGGAGATGCAGCCCACTTTTTTAATTGTAATTCTGACTTTCTGCTGTCTTTCAGAATCTAGATAAAATAGTAAGATTCTTATCTCAGACACATGGCAATGCTTCTGTTCAAAAAATTAACAGTGATGCATATCCAAGAATGCCATTACTGAAGGTAATAGAGGCATATTTAAAAGAAAGTAGTATAACAGATCTGTTCCCTCATTTGTTTGGTTACCTAAGAAATTTTTTTAAAGGGTGGAGTTGGGGGGTGGGGGAGACCAAATAAAGATTTACAAAAGGGAAAAGGTAAAATGCTTTATGTTTTATTTCTGTTTTTAGACCTCTGAGGGTATTTGTCTCCATAAAAGCTGAAGTTTTATAGCTAGACTATCACTGCAGTCTGAAAAGCAGGTATTAGTCGTAAATCCCTTTGTGTCTCTCAGAACTGACTCGCTCTCTGTGCCTTAATCTATATAGATTGTTACAAATGATGGAAGGGCTTCCTCATGGGAAGTTGGATGGAAGCGGAGAAGGCAGAGAAAAGAAAGATGGAGTGAACACTTTGAGCATCTTTTTTGCTCATGTGCTCTCCTCCTGGATTAGCCGATTAACCTTTCAATTAAGGATAAAAAGACTAGCACTTCATTTTGTTATGCCTTAAGAAAGGCCTTAAGAAAGAAGGCCTTTCTTTCTTATGCCTTAAGAAAGAAAATAGACAAACTAAAAATCAAAAGCCTTTGCAGCCACAAAACATACACCTAAGTAATGTTTATAATTCAAATCTACTAAATAAATTACATATATACAACCATCCCCAACATTTTGAAAGATATAATTTTAATGAGAAAGTCATAACTGAAACTTCCTTTGACCCCATAGATAATGTTAATGGCCAAAGCGAAGAGAATAGTAAACTTATTCTTACCCCCAAACTGTTTTTCAACTTAGAACATCACACAAAGCCAAGGAAATTTTCTAAGTCCAGATTTTTTTGTGAATAATAGCTGTGTAGCTAATAATGAACCAGAATTAGTGGAATGTCTTTCACCAGATATGTTTGTAAAGATTATTCAAAGCCTATGCATTTGGAATCAAAACGTGTGCATGAGATTTTCTGCACAATTTTAAGTCCAGATTCTTTCATAAATGATAATTACAGACTAAATTAGGATCTAGAATCAGAGTCAATTAGTCCAATTCTACCCCCAAGTCAATGTGTAAAAGATAACATGGCATATATATCTCAGCATATATGTGAATTATCACCATCATCAGATGAAAATTCTCACAACCTCCTCAAGATGAGAGAAGAAATGAAGTTTTACCTTGATTCCTGAATGTCAGGGTTCAAAATCTCCAAAAGCTATTTTTGAAAAATCCAAGCTTTAGAAATGAAGTCAAATTATTACACTTTTAAGAAACCATAACCAGCCTAAATTTTCTGCAGTTCAGGATATTTCTAATCACAGCCATAATAAACAACTTAAGTGATGACTGCATGAGGTAACCTAAATTACAAGACTCTGATAGTGCCTGGCACAAAGTATTCGACTGTTAGCTGTCACTGTTATTTTTCATAGTATTGAATTCTTTTCTACCTCTTCCAACCTATTTTTTGTCTTGTTTTTCTTATCTGTATTCTTGGCTCCGGGCACTTTGCAGTTCAGTGGAAGGCCCCGTTCCTGGTGTGTCACGTCCACTGCAGGGTCAGCTCAGGGTCACCCCTGCCAGGAGGCTGTCCTGCCGTTTAGGTGACTTAGCTCTCCCTCCCCTTGTCCCATGACTCCTCATGTGTACTTCTCCTTATGTAGTGTATTGTGATTCTTTCTACACTTCTGTGCTAGACCGAGAACTTCCTAAGGGAAGAAAATGTTTTATAAAAATTCAAATTGCATTTCAGAATTTAATTTTAACAAATCAAATTCTTTAAGGGCTTAGCTTTCTAATTTATAAAGGGGGTGGAAGCAGAGAAACCAGTTAGGAGGCTCTCCCATTAGTCTGGGTTAGAGGTGATCATGTTGGAACCTGGACAATAGAGGTTGTGAGGAGTGGTTCGACTTGGGATACAGTTTGCAGGTGTAAGTGTCCTGAGAGCTCCTACCAAGGATGAAGTGTCTCTCAGAGCTTACAAGTTAAATAGATTACGTTGTGCTGCGTGTCATTTATTTACTTCTGAAAAAATGGTTAAAGCTATGAAAAATCTTGAAATTGACATTGAAGTTAAGCGGTTAATTCTTGGAAGAAAGATGTGGGTAAGAACATTACAGAAATCTTGAGATTAATTCTTTAAACTTTAAATTCTTCAAATATACTCTAGAAATGTTGTATTTCACAGTTTGGCTTTGCTGTCTAAAAATCTCACAAACTTAAATGTGGTCATGTATGTTAAAGAGTGGAAGTATACTTTATTTAAATTATTTCATGTATGCGACTTTCCTTTTTTGCCACTGAATTCTCCATGAAATTTTATTTACTGTCTCTATTTGATTAGTGATCTGAGCTTACTTGCTTTTCACTTGCATTTCAGGAGAACGACAGAAAGTCCTGAACTGGCTGTTGTCATATAATCCTTTGTGGCTACAAATCAGCCTAAAGGTAAGTCACCATTTGATTTTTGAAAAAAAAGATAATTTTTTTAGTATATACTTTTAATAGATTCTTTAATAAAATATGGTTTCACTTATAAAGACATTTGGTTAGCTTAATTGACCTCTCAGTATGAAATTTAAAGTCCTTTAATAAATGCTCATTAGGTTAATAGACCCTGTCATTATATATTATTGCCATTTTGTTATATAGCAATTTTCCTGTTAGTTTCTTAAATATATAAGATGTGGTACTAGATGTAACAACAAGTATAATAAACTCCTTTCTGAGCATTTACAAATGACAATACTAGGATGTTTTAAATACATTTTCTAGTTTAAATTTTTATAAAACCCAGTGAGGTATGTATTATTATTTCTACTTCACTGACGAAACAGAAGCTCAGATGTTAAGTGACTCGCTGAATGACAATGACTGGTTGGGACTGGAATCTACAGCAATCTGATGCCATTGGAACCATTTTGACGGAACATTGCTCATAAAAAGTTCATCGGAATTTGAGTTTTTCACATGGTGCATGGTTCAATAATATTTAGAATGTTAAAACGAACTGAATTAGAAAACCACTCGGGGGACTTCCCTGGTGGTTCAGTGGTAAGGAGTCCTCCCTGCAATGCAGGGGACATGGATTCCATCCCTGGTCAGGCCACTAAGATCCCACATGCCACAAGGCAACTAAGCATGCGTGCCACAACTACTGAGCTCACGCGCCTCAACAAGAGAGCCTGCGTGCTGCAAACTACAGAGCCCACATGCCCTGGAGGCTGCGCACCACAACTAGAGAAGAGAAAACCCGCACGCCACAACTAGAGAGAAGCCCGCGCACCGCAATGAAGAGATCCCGCGTGCCGCAACTAAGACCCAAAGCAGCCAAAAATAAATAAGTAATAAATGAATAAAAATATATTTCAAAAAAGAAAACCGGGGACTTCCCTGGTGGCACAGTGGTTGGGAGTCTGCCTGCCGATGCAGGGGACACGGGTTCGTGCCCCGGTCCGGGAGGATCCCACATGCTGCAAAGCGGCTGAGCCTGCGCGTCTGGAGCCTGTGCTCCGCAGTGAGAGCCCCGCGTACAGCAAAAAAAAAAAAAAAAAAAAAAAGAAAACCACTAGGAGTTGACTGTTTTAAAAAATTAATCTTTTATTAAAATCCTCAATGTTTTCATTTCCTTTAGTTTTTAACTGGTGCATTCTTCTATTTTCTTTAGTTTTTTTTTTTACCATTGTCATGTCAGAAAATCTGATGGTCCTCAGAGAGATGCATGCCCTCAGGATTCTGCAGCAGGATGGGCACAAAACCCAGGGTGTACCTGTGGTAGTCAAGTCTGTATATCAAAGAATACTGCTTGTTGGTTTTTCCTTTGAATAGTTGCTATGCTTAACTTGTATGGTTTGTTTGTTGGTGTATTCTCCATTACTGAACTTCAGCTGTGACTTTACATTTTGTTCAGGCAGTTAAATTTTATTTAAAAATGATTAATTGATTTTAGCTTATTAACAAAAAGATTTAATTGATTTTGATGAACTAGATTAACTCATGATGTTAATTTTCTTCCTTCCCTCTCCCTCCCTCCCTCCCTCCCTCCCTCTCTCTCCCTCTTTCCCTACTTCCTTTCTACAACTCATCAGTTCTCTACTTAGTGCAAATCCAACAGTGTTGACAGTGACCTATTTCTTGGCCTGGGTTATATAGCAGTTAGCTTTATAATTACTCATAATTATACAATGTGTAATAGTTGTAAATTGGTTTTGTGCCTGCATGTTTCACAGTATAAGGTAAAAATAGTCTACTTGCATGAAATTTATTAGTGGGAACCATCACTACATATGATTTTTATTTAAGGACCGGGTACATTTTAATACTAATTATCTTGTAAAAACTATTAACATATGAATGAATAGGTTCTTTTTTTTTTTTCTTTTGACATAAGCAAGTTTTCTGAGGTAAAACTCCCAACAGTATAAATGTACCCTTTATTTAGGTATGCAATTCAATGAGTTTTGACAAACGTATACAGTTGTGAAACCACTACCACTGAGATAAAATATTTCTGTCACAACAAAGTTCCCTTGTGCCCCCTTGCAGTCAGTTCTTTCCCATTTAACCCCTAGGTTCTGGAACCTGCTGATGGGAGTTCAGTACCTTTAGTTTTGCCTTTTCTGCTTTGTCCCATAAATGGAATCACACAGAGGTAGCTCCTTGTGACGGGACTCTTTTACTTAGCGTAATGCTCTTGAGGTTCATCCATGTCGATGCATGGCTTAGATTGCATCTCTTTCTTCACAGACTGCTGTTCCACGGTAGGGGGATATATACCCGCTCTGTTTGACCACCCCCCAATTCATAGATGTTCGGAATTTTCACTGGAAAGAACAGGAAGATGGAAGTGCATATAGTGGTAGGGATTCATGTGAGGAGGGTGGCTGTGATGCCGTTTCCTCAGTGAAGAAGGAGATCATAAACATTAGCTCAGAAGCAGATGGGGGACGGTGTGGAGGGGACATTTGGAAAGAAGAAAACAGTCATCTTGGGGAAAGAGAAAGGAAGCAATTTCTAGGTAATTTCAATCATTGGCATAAAATCAGCCAGCCTGGTTGTGCAGGTTTTCTTTAGCAACGTCCAGCTGTGCAGGAATGGAGAAGGCAGATACCTGGATTCAACTTGGAATCCACATAGAGCTTTCCAGTTGCATTCAATAGGGAAGAGCACCAATGGCGTTAACGGCATTTGCAATGGAGATTATACTGAGGGACGCAAGCTAGATGGGAGGGAAAGGAGACCAGCATTGTGCTGGGTGACAGGCACGTGCTGAGGTCCCCTGAAGTGGACACCACAGTGGGAGGAAGCTGTGAGCCGTGGAAGTATTAAGTCAAAGGGCGTGGATGAACCCCAAGAGGTGGTTCGGGCTGGAAGGCTCAGGCTGAGCAGTCGGTGGCCGGGCACTTTCTGAGGGTGACAGCGGCTGTCTTGTGATTGTGTGACGGGGGCTGTGCTGAGTGGACCCAAAGGAAAGGGGGCAGAAACGGAGAGGTGAGGGGTCGGCTCTTTAGCTACAAGGCTGCTGAAGTTCTGAGATGGGGCAGGAGTTGAGGGAAGACCAGGAACCAGGTTTACAGACAAAACGCTGGGGTTTGGTAGCTGAATAGCCTGAGCTTCAAAGGAGCCAGGATCATCCTTCAGGGAAGATGGAGAGAAATAGTCTAAAGTCATAAACGGCCATAACATGAAGCCTCCCACCCGTGTGAGGGCCTGTGAGGGAGGTGATATGTCTAGGAGGGACCACATTTCAGTTAAGACAAAGCGATGGACGTGAGTCTTCTAAGAGAGGAACTGGGTTAATGCAAGGTTTCTATTCTTCTCACAGACTTAAACCGGATTGGGTGTTGAGAAGAGATAACTTGGAAGAAATCGTGAATCCTCTGAAAGCTATTCAAATGGTGATGGACACACTTGGCATTCCTTATTAGCAAAGGCAAATGTCTCAGTATGTACAGGAAAAGAAATAGGAAAGCTGATCACATGTATGGAAAGTGCTTTTTGCTTTCCTTGTACAATTTTTAAAATCTGACTTTGTGTTAAAGTTAAAAAGGTATAGGTAACAAACAAACTTTTTCTATTCTTCGTTTCTTTTATCTAAAATTTAAAATTCTTTTTAAAATTCATTTAAAAATCTTTGCTGATTAAGAAAATACTGTCTTTTGGATTGCTTGTTGCTAGTAGATAGGCTTTCTAACAGGCTTCCTTTTAATTTTTATATTGTTCACTCAGTCCAGAAAGAGTGATAATTAATCTACTATAGTTCTACTTTCACCAAAAAGAGAGAATTCCGGGCTTCCCTGGTGGCGCAGTGGTTGAGAGTCCGACTGCCGATGCAGGGGACACGGGTTCGTGCCCCGGTCCGGGAAGATCCCACATGCCGCAGAGCGGCTGGGCCCATGAGCCATGGCCGCTGAGCCTGCGCGTCCGGAGCCTGTGCTCTGCAACGGGAGAGGCCACAACAGTGAAAGGCCCGCGTACCGCAAAAAAAAAAAAAAAAAAAAGGAGAATTCCGATGGAAATATTTATAGCTTCTTTATCAGAGGTAAATATAATGCAGATAAATATTTACTTACAATTTTCATTTGAGGGCATGTGTATTTGTTGGTATGTGTAAAAAATTACAACCTATATAGAGGAAGAAGGAAATAGTCCAAAAACCTGCTTATTTCTAGGAATACTTAAGGGGGGTCTACATAAAGCAGTGCTTCTGCATCTTGCATAAATTATGGACCCTTTTTTTCTCCAATTATACAGAAGCCTATTTCAGAAACCAGTCTTAGAGAGTAGAGTTTTATTCTATGAATAATATTCCATTATTACTGCAGATAACTTTTGTATTTGGAATAGTGATGGTTTATTTTGAATTATCTAAATGAGACCAAAATGAAACTTGATCTAAACTTTGCCCTTGCTTTGCCAAAGCATCATTAATTTTCATACCTGCTGAACATTGTTGGAGTATTAGAAACAGGCTCTTCCTGCCGTCAGTAATTGTGATGGATCTTTATTGAGGTACATTTGAAGAACAGTCCGGTGACATTTATATTCACCTTAACAACGTTATTAAAAACATAGGTTACTCAGTGTCTTCCTTCTACTGTTACTGTCTGTCTGAGGCTGTCTGGGTTCCATGGCCGCTTTCCTACAAGATCTTTCAATTCCATGTGTGTTCCTATCTGCTCTAAAATAAGTGCTGACCTACTGGACAGGTAGCAGTGATCTGCTTCCATCACACCCAGGCAGTTTTCGAGTGAAAATCCATCCTGATTTGTAGCCTTGCTGTCAGCGTGCAGGTGTTTGCTCTTCAGCAACTTCTGTGCTCCACGTTTAGAGATGCTGTTTACGTCAGCGGTTTGAAGTATCCCGTTGTATGCCTTGCTCAAGGCTCAGAATGTACACTTAAAAATTCTGCATTTCTTTGTAAATTTCATGGCAAAAGAATCTTTAAAATTACTGGGTTAAGGATATATTTGCTTTAGTTTTTAGAGGAGCACACACAAATACCTACCGCTTACTTTGAAATGCGTCAAAAAAGGACAGATGGATAGATGAATAAGTACATGATTTTAAAAAGTATAATAAAATGTGAACGGTAGAATCCAGGGAGAGGTTATGTTTGAAAATTTTCAAATTAAAAAATAATCTTTGAAAATAAGCAGAGGCCACCTTATATTCCTTAACTGGAAGTCACCCAAATGTCCATGAAGAGTAGAATGTGTGGGTAATTCGCGCCATATTAGCAGAGTGGAAAACTGCAGGGAAGGAGTTACCTTCTACAGCCCAAGACCAGAACGAATCTCACAAGCAAAATGTTAAACAAAAGAAGCCAGATATTTAAAAAAAACCCAAAAAACTCTAGGATTTCATTTATGTAGAATAAAACCAGGCAAAATTGACCTATGCTGTCAGAAGCCAAGATTGTATTTATACTGGGAGTAGACCTTGCCAATGACCCGGAGCGGGGACTCTGGGAACTAGTGTATCCTCTTGTTCTGGGTGCTGGTTCACAGATGTGTTCAGTTAGTGAGAATCCATTGATCTGTGCACTAATTGTACATGCACTTTTCTCTTAATATGTTGAATTTTAATAAAAAGTTCCTGAACTGAAATAATAATAGTTCCCACCTCACAGTATTATTTTGTAGTTTAAACTAAAACCCATTAGAATGTAAACTCCATGAGGACAGTCACTGGAATCTATTTTTTCACTGCCATAAACCCAAGACTAGAGCATGTCCTGATATAAACCAGATAGTCGAAGCATTTTTCATGAATGATAATTCAGCACAGTGCTTCTCTAATCACCTGCCACAGCATACAACCTCTCTCAACATTAGACTTTACAATCAATAACATTATTCTATCACTGCTCGAGACAATTAAGGCCACTTTTTCCTTTAGCAGTGCAGTCTAGACAACACTGTTTTCATATCAGGGATCCATTAATTCATGTACCTAAGTTCATCCCTTCATTTGATCTACAGTGGTAAAGAAATCAATGGCCACCAATGAACTTTACTCCATGGACTTACTTTGGGAAATTAACATTGAAAATTTACCCTGTTTTTTATGCAGCCTGAGTTAATTATTTTGCTGCTGTTATCGTTGACCTCATCGGTGGTCATGTTCTTATTGGACTGTGGCGTGAAAAGTACTGTCAATTAATGTAGTTGTGTATTTTTAGTGTTTTTCTAAACTGTTTTAAATCAAATATAAGGCTTGTTACAAAGGGACTTAGATGTTGTAAATAATTAACTTTTTTCAGGAGACGCATTGTGTACTTAATGAGGAGTCCCTAGTACTTTAGAATGGTTAAACCCTTTATTAAGCACACCATAGAAGATGAGGTCGAAAGGCTTGGCTCTGATTATCATATTAATCATCTCAGGAGAACTCAGTGCAGAAGGTAAAGTTAACTTTAAATATTCTTTATTCTTTAATAATTATAAAGGGAAATTCTAACATTATTTCTCTTGAGCTTTTAATATAGTCTTTCATTTTTATGTACCAATTTTATAAAAAAGATACTTATAAATATAATTTGTTATAATATTTAGACAGACTTTTTCCTTTGAGAAAAACTACTAAACTATTCTTAGAGTAACATAGCTTAGAAAACCGAAACAAGACAAAAAAAAAAAAAACCTTTTACATCTTTAGTTTTGAGGGTATAGGAAACCAGGATCTAAAGACTTCAAAGTGTTTTCAGGCTAACAGGCTAACGGTACCACCATTTGAAGCTGTAAGTTAACCTTAATTCTAATTTCAGACCAGAATTCATTCCTAACACTGCACAGCTTGTACAATTTTAATTCTTTGCTCTTAAAGAGAGAGCTTTCATGTGGGAAATTTTAAAAAGAACCATAAATCATCAGCAAGATCTTTGACTGTTGACACCTTGATTTTTATCCTAATTTTTATTCTTTGGTTGAAGACGGTAAGTAATGATTAGTAGGAGGACCATATGATTCTTTATGTAAATGAGGACATGCCTCAGGGTGAAAGCAGGTTTTATTAATACTCAAATGGGACAGCAGGGGTAAATCAGTACTGTCCAGACAAGCAATACCTGTGGACTCCCTAACTGTTAGAAATCTTTCTACCCAGACTGCCTCATGTGTGAGGTGAATGTGAGTGTGCAAGTGTGGGTTATTTAGGAAGAGTTAACGATGTTCTTGGGCTGTAGGGATAAGAAGCCAGGCAAGTCATTAAGTATCAGCAAGAGTAGTAGACAAAGTAGGAAACCACAGCCATAAGCCTCTTTTAAAACACCTTAGGAAATTTCTTGAAATAAAATATCTGACAGATTATATATAATTGCCTTAGTTGAATAGTTTACTACAAATTTTCTGCCAGAAGAGGCTCTGCAATTAAAATTATGAAAGTGAAATTAATAGAATTCATCTTACACGTTTATTTCTACAATAAGATAATTTTTGCGTGAAGTTTCCTTTTATTTTTCTGTCTAAATAGGGAAAAAACAGCTGATATAATTGTCTATTATCTATACCATGAAAACACTGCAATATTCTAGCTAATTTTCTAATTATTGTGTAATTATAATCTTCTTTCACACAAACAAAGAAATGTCAGCTGCCTGAAGACAGGGACCATGACCTCATATTCCCATGCTTCCCCCACCCCCATCTGGAATCTTGGGGGCAAGATCAAGTTAACTATGCTCCTCATTTCATGTGACCATCACTGGCCTATGAGAAGTGTCACTTTTGTTTTATTTACACATTTTCCCTCTTCATTCCTGACCCTGAATTCCATTTCCCTTTCAACCCAACTGTTGAAAACCCAACGTTGGGACGCACTATAATGTTTGATATATCCTTAAATATGCAAATATCTTTGTAAACTATGTCTGGTTTTGTGTGTTTTACATTCATATAAATGGAAGCTGGCCATAGATTTTATCTCCTTATTGTTTCATTTTACTTGCTACTGTTTAAACGTATTTCCTTGTTGCTGAATCTAGTTTGTTGCCCTTTAGTGCTACCTATCTTCATATATTTACTTATCCACTCTCCTAAGGATGGACACATAGTTTCCTCCTAACCTCAAGTAACTCTGAAATGAGTGCTTTCATGTAATCACCTTATTTCTCTGTGACGATTTCTCTTGCCTGTATATATCCCCCATGTAGGGCTATGGGCTCAATTCCTTTTCTTTGTTTCCTGATTTATAACAGATTAGCATTTCCCTCTGCTTTCTGCCTTTAAAGAGCTGATTTGTGGGAGCTCTTTGCAGACAATACATTTTAACTTCTTGTCACTTTTAGACATTGCAAATTCCTTCTTCCAAAGTGTGATGTGTGTGTTTTGTCAACAGTACTTTTCATGGAAAGACATTCTCAATTTTCATATAATCAGATTCATGAACTTTTGCCTATAGTTTCTGCTAGTTCTAAAGAGTCTTCTTTGTAAATCCCTGGTGGTATGGGTATGGAAAATTGTGAGAATTCTCAGGGGACGGGACCTCCCCTGCGCATGTTTTTATCTGCTCCTTCCTTCCATCAGACTCTGGAAAGTTTCTTTTACTCATAATTCCTTGCCCACTTCCCTCAGCCCTGGGAGGGCACTGCTATTATTTTATGTCTCAGGGTAGCAAGAGGGTTGACTGTCGTCCCCAAGGCATTGAAGGAAAAATAATCCCATCCGCCCGGGTCTTCTACACACCTGCCACTTCCTCCCAACACAAACCCTAGGGGCTGCTCAATAACTGCTTTCTTTTAAGTGTATTTATGATTTTAAAGTCTCCAACGTAAGGACAGATTTTTAAAAATAAATGTTTTCTTTGGAGTATAATGTATGCAGAAAAATGCAAAAAATCATAGGATGCCCCTCTATAAATGTTTACTAAATTTTACTGCACCCGGATCAACAAATAGAACATTGATCGGCACTCAGAAGCCTCCTAAATGTCCCTTTTTTTTTGTGGTACACGGGCCTCTCACTGTTGTGGCCTCTCCCATTGCGGAGCACAGGCTCCGGACGCGCAGGCTCAGCGGCCATGGCTCACGGGCCCAGCTGCTCCGCGGCATGTGGGATCTTCCCGGACTGGGGCACGAACCCGTGTCCCCTGCCTCGGCAGGCGGACTCTCAACCACTGCGCCACCAGGGGAGCCCCCTAAATGTCCCTTTTTAAAGGACTAAACCTCAGGTAACCATCCTGACTTCTCTGACCATGGTTTATCTGGCACGAGGGTGACGTGCCAGAGGTGGGTGGAAGAGGCTTCCAAAGGGATGCTCTCCAGAGCCATCCTGGAACAGGAGCCAGTGCTGCCAAGCTCCAACTCCCCAGAGACAAAGGAGGAGCCTTCACCCACCCCCTGAGCTTGAACACATCCCCAGAAAAAGCACAGGAGCCCCAGTAGAGCTGTGGGACTGGCCTGGGCCACCAGCTTCCCTGTGGCACCCTCTTCTCCATCCTTCTCTCCCCCGTGGCACCTTCCTCTCCATCCTCCTCTCCCCCGTGGCACCTTCCTCTCCATCCTCCTCTCCCCCGTGGCACCTTCCTCTCCATCCTCCTCTCCCCTGTGGCACCTTCCTCTCCATCCTCCTCTCCCCCGTGGCACCCTCCTCCCATCCTCCTCTCCCCCGTGGCACCCTCCTCCCATCCTCCTCTCCCCCGTGGCACCTTCCTCTCCATCCTCCTCTCCCCCGTGGCACCCTCCTCCCATCCTCCTCTCCCCGTGGCACCTTCCTCTCCATCCTCCTCTCCCCCGTGGCACCTTCCTCCCATCCTCCTCTTCCCCGTGGCACCTTCCTCTCCATCCTCCTCTCCCCCGTGGCACCCTCCTCCCATCCTCTTCCCCGTGGCACCCTCCTCCCATCCTCCTCTCCCCGTGGCACCTTCCTCTCCATCCTCCTCTCCCCCGTGGCACCTTCCTCCCATCCTCCTCTCCCCCGTGGCACCTTCCTCCCATCCTCCTCTTCCCCGTGGCACCTTCCTCTCCATCCTCTCCCCCGTGGCACCCTCCTCCCATCCTCCTCTTCCCCGTGGCACCCTCCTCCCATCCTCCTCTCCCCCGTGGCACCTTCCTCCCATCCTCCTCTTCCCCGTGGCACCTTCCTCTCCATCCTCCTCTCCCCCGTGGCACCCTCCTCCCATCCTCCTCTTCCCCGTGGCACCCTCCTCCCATCCTCCTCTCCCCCGTGGCACCCTCCTCCCATCCTCCTCTCCCCCGTGGCACCCTCCTCCCATCCTCCTCTCCCCCGTGGCACCTTCCTCTCCTCCTCCTCTCCCCTGTGGCACCCTCCTCCCATCCTCTTCCCTGTGGCACCTTCCTCTCCATCTTCTCCCCCGTGGCACCCTCCTCCCATCCTCCTCTCCCCCGTGGCACCCTCCTCCCATCCTCCTCTTCCCCGTGGCACCCTCCTCTCCATCCTCCTCTCCCCCGTGGCACCTTCCTCTCCATCCTCCTCTCCCCTGTGGCACCCTCCTCCCATCCTCCTCTCCCCCGTGGCACCCTCCTCCCCTCCTCCTCTCCCCCGTGGCACCCTCCTCCCATCCTCCTCTCCCCCGTGGCACCCTCCTCCCATCCTCTCTGCCATGGCACCTTCCTCTCCGTCCTCCTCTCCCCCGTGGCACCCTCCTCCCATCCTCCTCTCCCCCGTGGCACCCTCCTCCCATTGTCCTCTCCCCCGTGGCACTCTCCTCCCATCCTCACCACAGGGAAGCAGGAGAGGACCATCTGCAGAGGTTGAAAGCTGCCAATCATGCGGCAACAGCATTGCCGAAGATGAGAGCCAGGGCCTGGGCCTCCCAACATGCATCTCCGGAGGTGGCACTCTCCCCTGAACGACTGACATGGTCCCAGACTGTAGAGTTCTTTGGGTTTGGCCTCAGTTCTGGTCCTTGCCTCAGGTCCAAGGAGGGCATGTGAAGCCCAGGCTGTTGCCAGCCCCACCCTCTCCAGAAGCCATCCAAAGGTAAATAACGTTAGTTATTTGGTGGGAGGCTTGGTGAAGGGGCGTGAGAACTGCTGAGGCAGAGGATCAAGCAGAGGCTGGTGGATGGGGGTGAACTGCCCCCAGCCCAGCCATAGACCCTGGGACAGAACCACACATCAAAGCGACAAGCACCCAAAAGAAGAATCTGGGGGGACCCTCTTATATCCAGGGGGCCTCCTGCCTTCCCACCACAAAAAGAAAAAGTCCTTCAGACATCGGAACTGCTCCTGCGGCTGAGGGCCGTCATCTTTGGCTCTTTCCCTCTGACCTCTGCCACTTGCTCCCAAAGCCTGACTCTCCCCTTGTGGGAGCGAGGGCTGGAGACGAAAGAACAGGGAGGCCCTGCGGTGTAGACCGTTTCTCACTCTGCGAGCACCCATCCTTCCTGGCCCAGGACTGCTTCTCCCATCACGGCCCCCTGGGCTGTCCAGACGGGAGGCCCTGGGATCAGGAGCAAGGGACCAACCTCGGAGGCTGCCTCCAGGCCTCCCTCTCCGGGTCTCACAGCGGGGTGTGTGCACCTTGTCTGACGGCTCCCGGCGAGGCCGGCTCTGGGTGAAGCCCAGTCCTGGTGGGAGAGGTTCCTTTCCCTGCACGGATGCCCTCGGCTGCCTGGCTTGACCTCCTGCACGATGAGCCAGGGACCCGGGTGCGCAGCCTGGCCTCCTCGCCTCGCGCGCTGTGTCTTTGGAAGCTCCGGGCAGGCTCTTCTCCTCACGGTCACACTGCTCTCTGGACCCCAAGACTGTCCTCTGGCCTTTCTCAGGTTGGCAGGTGGCCTGAGAAACCGAGTTACCATTCAAGCTCTGCAAACTGATGGAGATGCAGACGGCCCCCACCTGTGGCCGCTGGTGGAGCCGAGGCAAGAGCGGTGCAGTCCGCCCAGCACTGCCGGAGGACCCACCCGGCCTCGTGCGAAGAAGGGATGCTCAGGGCACCTGGGTGCTCACCAAGCAGGAGCGCAGCACGACCATCCAGGCACTGGCTCTCCTGAATGTCCACGAGTCAACCTTCCGCCCCCACACACCTGGCACCGCCGACGGGTCTCAGGTCCTCCACGTGCTCCGTCCCCGCGGCATCTCACCCACGGCAGCTGGGTGGTGGCGCCTTTCAGAAGACGGGAAGGCAGGTGGGAGGAGGTGGTGCCTGTGATGATAGTGGCCTCTGCTCTGGGAAGGCGCCTCTGGCCTGCGTGTCCGAGCTTGATGCCACCAGGATCTCTGAGCCTAGGGGTAGTGGCCTGGGTCAGGACCCACGGACGCCAGGCTGCCATTGGCTACAACCACCGCTTTGGGTAAAGGTCTGTGTTTCATCAGTGCCTGTTGGGATTGAGGGCAGAACGCCTGGGCCTGATTTTTCTCGGCCATCTCTGCTGAGTTCCTGGTTGACCCTCGCCCCTCACCCTGATGGTCGGAGGTCTGATGGGACAGGAGGCGGACGCTGGGCTCATCCTCTGAGCTGCCACCACACGATACTCTTGAGAAGATAAAGCGCCAACCACCCTAGGACCTCAAGTCTGGGTGTAGGGTCGCTTGATGTGTCTGCAACAGCACCTCCCACCATGCAGTCTGAGAACCTGAGAACAACCATCCATCCCTCACATTCTGCCACTGGCACCGATCCCTGCCTTCAACCTTTTGTTGCAGTGGGGCCAGTTCTTCACTTCCCATTTTACTACATTTCTCCTGGCTCTCTCTGCCTGACAGCCGTGGCAGCTTCCAGAACGGACTGGTCCTCCTGAGGGGTAAGAACCCAGCTGGCACCTGATGGAGGGGTTCCAGGCAAGTGTACCCACAGGCAGCCTGCATATCTGATGAGAGATGGGCATTGGACCTGGAGCAGGTCCATGACTGAGCTCTCCAGTGAGGTGACAAGGGCCCAGGCGGAGTGGCTGGGGGCTTGGTTGAATGAGTGGGGGAGGGGCTCCTTCTTCCAGGAGTGGCACAAGTGGGGAAGGTGGGAGGTGGTGAGGTTGGCAGAAAGAAAAAGGAGGGGACTCAGTAGGAAATTAGGTGGCACGGCGGAGACAATCATAGGTCTGTGAGGTTCACCATGAGCATCAACACTCATGTTGCTGTGTAATATCCCTTGTGTGGATAGTCAGGCGTGTGTTTGTCTTTTCTGCTGTCAGTGGGCACTTGGTTGCTTCCAGTTGGTACCACATGCAGAGACTTGCCAGGAACACTCTCTTACACATGTGGCTGCACAGAGATGTGCTTTCAACGTGGTTTGTACACATTCTGTCGTACTGTTTTCTCAGGAGAGGTCGTACCTGTTTACACTCTTACTTGCAGTGGTCTTGAGCTCCCTTTTCTCCATGTCCGCCCCAACCACTGGGGTAGTCAGTCTCTTCCAGGTCAGTCATTCCTCTGGATGTATGGTTCTATCTCACAGTGATTTAAATTTGCCTTTCCCTGGTGACTGATGAAGCTGAGTCCTCTTTGCTAGACCTCTCACCGTTTAATGTAAGGTTCTCACTCAAGTCTTTTATTTTTTCAGTTGGTTGTCTGTCTTTTTCTTAAAAAACAAAACAAGACAAAAGCCATTCATATGAAAACTTGTAACTGCGTATCTTAAGGAGAACCTCATCTAATCTAGAACTTTCCCATCCAATAATACAGTGGCCAGTAATCGCATGTGGCTTTTGAAATGAGACTAGTCCATATTGGGGTGTGCCATGAGTGTAGATACACACTGGAGTTCAGACTTAGTAGGAAAAAAATAATATGCTTTTAGTATATTGGGTTAAATAAAATCTGTTATTAAAATTAACTTCAACTGTTCCTTTTATTAATGTGCCTGCTAGAAATTTAAATATACATATATGGCTTGTGTTCCTATTAGAACGTACTGTTTGACAAAGTTAGGAAAGGCTTCTCTGAGGAACTGGCCTGCCCAGATTTGTTCTGACTCTTGGGTGTTGTGGTTGCTAGCAGATTACTTCCTGATTGAAAAGGATTGGCAAAAAATACCCTAAAATGTTAAGTAATAAAAATAAGTACTGGGTACTTATGGGTACAAAGTGTCTGCAAACACTTTGAATTTAAAAACCTATTGTCACTTCATCACAAATTGTATGGTTTTAAATATATTTTTCAGTGTTCAGCTTGATATTTTCTCATTTCAGAGAAACCCTGTGGTCTTCCAAGTGTGGAAAATGGAAGGATTGCCCAATATTACTATACTTTTGAAAGTTATTACTTTCCAATGAGCATAAACCAAAATCTGTCATTTTCGTGCTTGGCTGGTTATACAACTGAAACTGGGAAACAAGAGGCCCAGACCACGTGTACGGCAGCAGGATGGTCCCCAGAACCACGGTGCTTCAGTAAGTCAGTGGTGGGGTCAACATCACGTGATAACACGGAAATAAATGAGCTTGTAAAACTAGCATCCCCTAAGATATGGCAGGTGTCTAAACCTTTTGGTAGATAAGAACAAAATTGCTGGCCAACTGTCTTTTTTACAAAATGAAAGCATATACTGTAATTCTGTAAATCACGTCTTTCATTAAAATGTTATCTTCTTTGTGTGTTTGTAATATTACCCTGTGAAGAGAATACTGATAGTTATTGAAATTGTTATTATCACATTGCAAAGAAGAGAGGCACCACTGCATGAACACAACCTGAAGGGGCTAGTGCGCCACAGCTGGCTGGGAGGGATTCTGGGAAAAGGTCTGGAGCTGCCGAAGAGGCAAGAGACCTCCAAGAAGCCTGTGTGTGAGCACAGGTCACAATCCACACCTCCTCTCCCGGGAGCCTGTGCAGCCCGCCACCGCCGGGTCCCAGGATCCAGGGACAACTTCCCCGGGAGAACGCACGGCGCGCCTCAGGCTGCTGCAACGTCACGCTGGCCTCTGCCACCGCAGGCTCGCCCCACACTCCATGCCCCTCCCACCCCCCGGCCTGAGTGAGCCAGAGCCCCCGAATCAGCGGCTTCTTTAACCCCATCCTGTCTGAGCGAACAAAAGACGCCCTCAGGCGACCTACACGCAGAGGCGGGGCCAATTCCAAAGCTGAACCCCAGGAACTGTGCGAACAAATAAGAGAAAGGGAAATCTCTCCCAGCAGCCTCAGGAGCAGCGGATTAAATCTCCACAATCAACTTGATGTACCCTGCATCTGTGGAATACCTGAATATACAACGAATCATCCCAAATTGAGGAGGTGGACTTTGGGAGCAATGATATGTATATATATTTTTTCCCTTTTTTCTCTTTTTCTGACTGGGTATGTCATGCTTCTGTGTGAGATGTTCTCTGTATAGTTTTGCTTTTACCATTTGTCCTAGGGTTCTGTCTGTCCTTTTTTTGTTTGTTTGTTTGTTTGTTTTTTAGTATAGTTTTTAGCGCTTGTTACCATTGGTGGATTTGTTTTTTGCATTGGTTGCTCTCTTCTTTCTTTCTTTTTTTATTACTTTTAAGTAACTTTTTTAAATAATTATTTTTTATTTTAATAACTATTTTATTTTATCTTCTTTCGTTCTTTCTTTCTTTCTTTCTTTCTTTCTTTCTTTCTTTCTTTATTTTCTCCCTTTTATTCTGAGCTGTGTGGATGACAGGCTATTGGTGCTCCAGCCAGGCATCAGGGCTGTGCCTCTGAGGTGGGAGAGCCAAGTTCAGGACATTGGACCACCAGAGACCTCCTGGCCTCACATAATATCAATCGGTGAGAGCTCTCACAGAGATCTCCATCTCAATGCTAAGACCCAGCTCCACTCAACGACCAGCAACCTACAGTGCGGGATACCCTATGCCAAACAGCTAGCAAGACAGGAACACAACCCCACCCATTAGCAGAGAGGCTGCCTAAAAGCATAATAAGGTCACAGACACCCCAAACCACACCACCAGACGTGGACCTGCCCACCAGAAAGACAAGATCAAGCCTCACCCACTAGTACACAGGCACTAGTCCCCTCCACCAGGAAGGCTACACAACGCACTGAACCAACCTTACCCACTGGGGACAGACACGAAAAACAACAGGAACTATGAACCAGCAGCCTGCAAAAAGGAGACCCTGAACACAGTAAGTTAAGCAAAATGAGAGGACAAAGAAACACACAGCAGATGAAGGAGCAAGGTAAAAACCCAGCAGACCTAAAAAATTAAGAGGAAGTAGACTGTCTACCTGAAAGAGAATTCAGAATAATGATAGTAAAGATGAACAAAAATCTGGGAAATAGAATGGAGAAAATACAAGAAACGTTTAACAAGGACATAGAAGAACTAAAGAGTAAACAAACAATGAGGAATAACACAGTAAATGAAATTAAAAATTCTCTAGAAGGAATCAATAGCAGAATAACTGAGGCAGAGGAACGGATAAGTGACCTGGAAGATAAAATAGGGGAACTAACTACTGCAGGGCAGAATAAAGAAAAAAGAATGAAAAGAACTGAGGACAGTCTCAGACACCTCTGGGACAACATTAAAGGCACCAACATTCTAATTATAGGGATCCCAAAAGAAGAAGAGAAAAGGAAAGGGACTGAGAAAATATTTGAAGAGATTATAGTTGAAAACTTCCTTAATATGGGAAAGGAAATAGTTAATCAAGTCCAGGAAGCACAGAGAGTCCCATACAAGATAAATGCAAGGAGAACCATGGCAAGACACATATTAATCAAACTGTCAAAAATTAAATACAAAGAAAAAATATTCAAAGCAGCAAGGGAAAAACAACAAATAACATACAAAGGAATCCCCATAAGGTTAACAGCTGATCGTTCAGCAAAAACTCTGTAAGCCAGAAGGGAGTGGCAGGATATATTTAAAGTGATGAAAGGGAAAAACCTACAACCAAGATTACTCTACCCAGCAAGGTTCTCATTCAGAATTGACGGATAAGTTAAAACATTTACAGACAAGCAAAAGCTAAGAGAATTTAGCACAACCAAAAGAGCTTTACAACAAATGCTAAAGGAACTTCTCTAGGCAGGAAACACAAGAGAAGGAAAAGACCTACAATAACAAACCCCAAACAGTTAAGAAAATGGTAATAGGAATATACATATCGATAATTACCTTAAGTGTAAATGGATTAAATGCTCCAAACAAAACATAGAGACTGGATGAATGGATACAAAAACAAGACCCATATATATGCTGTCTACAAGATGCCCACTTCTGACCTAGGGACACATACAGACTGAAAGTGAGGGGATGGAAGAAGATATTCCATGCAAATGGAAATCAAAAGAAAGCTGAAGTAGCAATTCTCATATCACAAAATATAGACCTTAAAACAAAGACTATTACAAGAGAAAAGGAAGGACACTACATAATGATCAAGGGATCAATCAAAGAAGAGGATATAACAATTGTAAATATTTATGCACCCAACATAGGAGCACCTCAATATATAAGGCAAATACTAACAGCCATAAAAAGGGAAATTGACAGTAACACAATCATAGCAGGGGACTTTAACACCCCACTTTCACCAATGGACAGATCATCCAAAATGAAAATAAATAAGGAAACACAAGCTTTAAATGATACATTAAATAAGATGGACTTAATTGGCATTTATAGGACATTCCATCCAAAGACAACAGAATACACTTTCTTCTCAAGTGCTCATGGAACGTTCTCCAGGATAAATCGTATCTTGGGTAACAAATCAAGCCTTGGTAAATTTAAGAAAATTGAAGTCGTATCAAATATCTTTTCCGACCACAATGTTATGAGATTAGATGTCAATTACAGGAAAAAATCTGTAAAAAATACAAACACATGGAGGCTAAACAATACACTATTTAATAACCAAGAGATCACTGAAAATATCAAAGAGGAAATCAAAAATACCTAGAAACAAATGACAATGAAAACACAACGGCCCAAAACCTGTGGGATGCAGCAAAAGCAGTTCTAAGAGGGAAGTTTATAGCAATACAATCCTGCCTTAAGAAACAAGAAACATCTGAAATGTAAAACCTAACCTGACACCTAAAACAATTAGAGAAAGAAGAACAAAAAAAACCCAAAGTTAGCAGAAGGAAAGAAATCATAAAGATCAAATCAGAAATAAATGAAAAAGAAATGAAGGAAACAATAGCAAAGATCAATAAATTTAAAAGCTGGTTCTTTAAGAAGATAAACGAAATTGATAAACCATTAGGCAGACTCATCAAGAGAAAAAGGGAGAAGACTCAAATCAATAGAATTAGAAATGAAAAAGGAGAAGTAACAACTGACACTGCAGAAATACAAAGGATCTTGAGAGATTACTACAAGCAACTATATGCCAATAAAATGGACAACCTGGAATAAATAGACAAATTCTTAGAAATGCACAACCTTCCGAGACTGAACCAGGAAGAAATAGAAACTATAAACAGACCAATCACAAGCAAAGAATTTGAAACTATGATTAAAAATCTTCCAACAAACAAAAGCCCAGGACCAGATGGCTTCACAGGAGAATTCTATCAAGCATTTAGAGAAGAGCTAATACCTACCCTTCTCAAACTTCCAAAATATAGCAGAGGGTGGAAAACTCCCAAGCTCATTCCACACGGCCACCATCACCCTGATACCAAAACCAGACAAAGATGTCACAAAGAAAACTACAGGCCAATATTACTGATGAACATAGATGCAAAAATCCTCAATAAAATACCAACAAACAGAATCCAGCAGCACACTAAAAGGGTCATACACCATGATCAAGGGGGGTTTATCCCAGGAATGCAAGGATTCTTCAGTATACGCAAGCCAATCAACGTGATACACCATATTAACAAATTGAATGAGAAAAACCATATGATCATCTCCATAGATGCAGAGAAAGCTTTTGACAAAATTCAACACCCATTTATGATAAAAAACCCTCCAGAAAGTAGGCATAGAGGGAACTTACCTCAACATAATAAAGGCCATATATGACAAACCCACAGCCAACATCGTCCTTAATGGTGAAAAACTGAAACCATTTCCACTAAGATCAGGAATAAGACAAGGTTGCCCACCCTCACCACTGTTATTCAACATACTTTTGTAGGTTTTAGCCACAGCAATCAGAGAAGAAAAAGAAATAAAAGGAATCCAAATCAGAAAAGAAGAAGTAAAGCTGTCACTGTTTGCAGATGACATGATACTATACATACAGAATCCTAAAGATGCTACCAGAAAACTACTAGAGCTAATCAATCAATTTGGTAAAGTAGCAGGATAGAAAATGAATGCACAGAACTCTCTTGCATTCCTATACACTAAAGATGAAAAACCTGAAAGTGAAATTAAGAAAACACTCCCATTACCATTGCAACAAAAAGAAAGAAATATCTAGGAATAAACCTACGTAAGGAGACAAAAGACCTGTATGCAGAAAATTATATGACACTTGAAAGAAATTAATGATGATACAAATAGATGGAGAGATATACCATGTTCTTGGATTGGAAGAATCAACATTGTGAAAATGACTCTACTACCCAAAGCAATCTACAGATTCAATGCAATCCCTATCAAACTACCACTGGCATTTTTCACAGAACTAGAACAAAATAATTCCACAATTTGTATGGAAACACAAAAGACCCCGAATAGCCAAAGCAGTCTTGAGAAAGAAAAACAGAGCTGGAGCAGTCAGGCTCCCTGACTTCAGACTATACTACAAAGCTACTGTAATCAAAACAGGGTGGTAGTGGCACAAAAACAGAAATATAGATCAGTGGAACAGGATGGAAAGCCCAGAGATAAACCCACGCACATATGGTCACCTTATCTTTGATAAAGGAGGCAAGAATATACAGTGGAGAAAAGACAGCCTCTTCAGTAAGTGGTGCTGGGAAAACTGGACAGCTACATGTAAAAGAATGAAATCACTACAGTCCCTAACACCATACACAAAAATAAACTCAAAATGGATTAAAGACCTAAATGTAAGGCCAGACACTATTAAACTCTTAGAGGAAAATATAGGCAGAACACTCTATGACATAAATCACAGGAAGATTCTTTTTGACTCACCTCCTAGAGAAATGGAATTAAAAACAAAAACAAATGGGACCTAATGAAACTTCAAAGCTTTTGCACAGCAAAGGAAACCATAAAAAAGACAAAAAGACAACCCTCCGAATGGGAGATTTGCAAATGAAGCAACTGACAAAGGATTAATCTCTTAAAATTTGCAAGCAGCTCGTGCAGCTCAATATCAAAAGAACAAACAGCCCAATCCAAAAATGGGCAGAAGAACTAAATAGACATTTCTCCAAAGAAGATGTACAGATTGCCAACAAACACATGAAAGGATGCTCAACATCATTAATCATTAGAGAAATGCAAATCAAAACTATAATGAGATATCATCTCACACCAGTCAGAATGGCCATGATCAATAAATCTACAAACCATAAATGCTGGAGAGGGTGTGGAGAAAAGGGAACCCTCTTGCACTGTTGGTGGGAATGTAAATGGATACAGCCACTATGGAGAACAGTATGGAGGTTCCTTAAAAAACTACACATAGAACTACCATATGACCCAGCAATCCCACTACTGGGCATATACCCTGAGAAAACCATAATTCAAAAGAGTCATGTACCACAATATTCATTGCAGCTCTATTTACAATAGCCAGGACATGGAAACAACCTAAGTGTCCAGCAACAGATGAATGGATAAAGAAGATGTGGCACATATGTAAAATGGAATATTCCTCAGCCATAAAAAGAAATGAAACTGAGTTATTTGTAGTGAGGTGGATGGACCTAGAGTCTGTCATACAGAGTGAAGTAAGTCTGAAAGAGAAAAATAACATATGCTAACACATATATATGGAATCTAAAAGAAAAAAAAAAAGGTCATGAAGAACATAGGGGCAAGACGGGAATAAAGACGCAGACCTACTAGGGAATGGACTTGAGGATACAGGGAGGGGGAAGCGTAAGCTGTGACAAAGTGAGAGAGTGGCATGGACACATATACACTACCAAATGTAAAATAGATAGCTAGTGGGAAGCAGCCGCATAGCACAGGGAGATCAACTCGTGCTCTGTGACCACCTAGAGGGGTGGGATAGGGAGGGTGGGAGGGAGGGAGACGCAAGAGGGAAGAGATTTGGGGATATATGTATGTGTATAACTGATTCACTTTGTTATAAAGCAGAAAGTAATACACCATTGTAAAGCAATTATACTCCAATAAAGATGTTAAAAAAAAAAAGAATGAGGGGCTTTTACAGAGAGTTCTGCAGGAGACCGAAAAATGCTTGACATTGGCCTTAGGAAGCATATATAGGGTTGTTACTCTAGTATTTTATCATTTGAAAGACTCCTTTGTATGACAACTTTTTCTCACATAATATCCATTGAAAAATGTGTTTTTTTGAGTTCAAATTTGTGAAAAGGAAATCTGATCGGCTCATCTCAATATTTCATGTGAGGCTACACTAGAGTCAAACTATCAGCTGGCTTCCATGGAGTCAGGTTACCTCTCTTGATTGACACATTCCCCAGGCTCTGTTTTGCAGAGTAAGGCGCTTTGGTTGAGTCAGTTTCATTCAGAAGAAGTGGGTATGTTGCTTATGGTGGTCGATATGTCCAGTGAATATATCTATTTGGGATAATTATCCACTCCATGACTTGTGGACGGAGCATCAATTTAAGCATTGCACTTCTAGTATTAACATGGACCACAGATTAACTGTAATAAATACATCTCACTCATAACTAGAGCATAAAAGTAAATTAAACATCTTAGATGAGATGATGTGAGAGCAGTGAAGTAGGACCCAGAAAAGGATGTTGCAGGGTTAGCATTGCAGTGTCAGGATTGAGACACCCTCTGTGGCCAGACTGCCGCCTGTGAATACTGCTCCAACACTGAAAAGTGGCTTAAACATTCCGAGCTGGACTTTCTCACCTATAAAATGCAAATCATACAGCTTCGATGAGATCATCTTTATAAAGGGCTCGCCACACAGCAAGTACAACATATATTTAAACTAATATTAACCTTGGACAAGTCTCTTCGCCTTTCTGAATTGGTTTGTTATGAGGGTCCGTTAATGAGGCTTAAAAAATGATTAAACTCCATACAATGCTAAGGTAAATGTACTGTCCAACACATCACAGTTCCAAGTATTTAGTAAAAATTAGCTCTGTGAACTCCAAGGTTTTGAGTAGCCTGTCTGTGACTCAGTCACAGTTTACATGGACTGACTATGGAGTCTTACTGTGCAGGTAGGTGATCAGAGGCTTAAAAAATAAATGAACACAGTTTTCACATTAAATTGTCTGCATGATTCTTTAAGGATGCATAGAGTAGGTATATGTGCTTTAGTTACATCATGTTAAAAATTATCAAATGCAGTGGCCTCAAAAGTATTAGGAAGTAAACCCAAAAGAAATTCTTTCTATTTTCCATTAATGACAATTAGTTAGAAGAAGATCCCTGGATATATTTTCTAACGTAGATGAGGTAGGGGTGGGATGACTGTGAGAACCGAAGTTAGTACATCCAAGAATTTTATTGTCAAATTGAATCAACTTTTAAAGAAATTTGATGCAGAGCAAGCAGGATAGTTCCAAAATTAAATTAAATCAAGGAATTGTGGAGTGAACATTTTTCTTTCTCCTTAAAATTCCAAGAATAATAAACTTTTGCATTGTTAGTTTTACAGCTTAGTAAAGAACAAGCTTAATTTCATCAATTTAGAACAGAAATATTTTTTCCCCACAGAAAAATGCCCTAAGCCTGACCTGAGGAACGGTTACGTCTTTGACACAAAATTATTTTACAAAATTCAAGAGAACATGCGTTATCGTTGTGCATCAGGGTACAAAACCACAACAGGGCAGGATGAAGGAGTGGTTCAATGCCTCCCTGTTGGATGGTCTTCTCAGCCAACCTGTAGGAAGGAACATGGTATGTGTTTAAGAATTATCTCCTAAATCTGAAGGTAAGAGCTTGTGAGTTCAATGCTTTCTTATATGGGTAGGCATTCTTGTTTAAATATAATTGTTATTTTATTATGTCTCTCGATGCAGGAAGTTATTATATTGTTTCCCTCTAATGCTGGGTGTTTCCTTAATCCAAGGATTCCCAACCTCTACCACACACCTACTCCAGCAGTTCCTATTTTTTACTAGTAAACAAAGAATTGGAGTGGAATAAAAGGAAAGACCCTTAATGAAACTTTCTGTCACAACATACATAAATTAGTATTTCCTTCATTAGAGAAGAGTTTGAAATAATGCACATTATTTTATACCTCAAACCAATATCAGATAAACTTAAAAATAACCCAATCAGGGACTTCCCTGGTGGCGCAGTGGTTGCGAATCCACCTGCCAATGCAGGGGACATGGGTTCGAGCCCTGGTCCGGGAAGATTCCACATGCTGCAGAGCAACTAAGCCTGTGCGCCACAGCTACTGAGCCTGCGCTCTAGAGCCTGCAAGCCACAACTACTGAGCCCGCATGCCACAGCTACTGAAGCCCACGCTCCTAGAGCCTATGCTCTGCAGCAAGACAAGTCACCACAATGAGAAGCCTGTGCACAGCAACGAAGAGTAGCCCCAGCTCACCACAACTAGAGAAAGCCCAAGTGCAGCAGCAAAGACCCAACGCAGCCAAAAATAAATAAATAATAAATTTATTTTAAAAATAACCCACTCATTTGTATATATATATATGTATATATATAGTTAGTGTGGTGTTATCTATTTAAATTATACAAATCCACAGATGGGACATCATCAAAAAATCGCTACTGCACAAGTTTTCTATTGAATTGTGACCTTTGGCCAAATACACTAGAGTAGAATTTTAAAGACTGAAGACAGGTAGAGTTAGGATTCAGGGTGCATGAAGAAAGGGAATCCAGAGACAAAGGCAAACTTTGATTATTTTTCAATTTTGCCAAGAGCTGATTCTGTCATATATTGTTAAAATTCATAGAAAATACTTTTTGAGATTTCCTTTTAATATTCTAGGTTTAGGGATGGAGTTCATAAAACAAATGACTTTAATTTCTTTTTTTTTTAGAAACATGTTTGGCCCCTGAATTACATCACGGAAATTATTCCACAACACAGAAGATGTTCAAAGTGAAGGACAAAATACGATATGAGTGTGCCTCTGGATACCACACAGCTTCCGGGAAGAGGACAGAGGAGGTGGAGTGTCACCCGTACGGATGGGCCCTCACCCCACGATGTGCCAGTAGGTTCTCACTTTGAAGACGACTACTTTCACTTTGAAAACTCCCTCTCAGAAATGGGTACAAGTTGTTATGCGAATTATGTTCCTTTTTTCATATTTTTTTGCTTCTGGTTTTAATGATGTTGACAGTAGGCTTTCATCATTTCAAGCTCTCAAAGAGGGAAAAATCCTTTTAGCTCAGATACTTAAATTAAAATAAGTTTAATGATATTCAATAAATATATAAATTGGCAAGCTTTTACTAGGAATAACAAAATTTGGCAAAGTTGCTGATTTCTAATTCAGATATGGCAGGTAAGTAGTGGGTGAATTTTGTTCTAGCAGGAAAAATAACACTTCTTTGTTTTTTATTTGTTCTTTCATTTTTAGAATTAATATGTTCTTCTTTAAGATCAATAGAAAATGGTTATTTTCATCCTGTGAAGCAAACCTATGAAGAAGGAGACGTAGTTCAGTTTTTCTGTCATAAAAATTATTATCTAAGTGGATCTGATTTAATTCAGTGCTATAACTTTGGTTGGTACCCAGAATCTCCTGTCTGTGAAGGTAATTTTTAAAATTTCATACTCACACAAATAAAATATCATGTCTGAATCAGCTTTAATTTCTTTAATTTCTATGGAAAAAAGTCTCTGATGATATCTAATTCTTCTCCAGAGTGCTATTTTTTTAAATAAATATTGTCTTTTAAATCAGTGCTATTTTCAACAGTCTTTAATACATTTAATCTGAAGAAATCTTAATTTTTACATTAGTTTGTAGAGTGGATATATCTTTTAAATATATTTTTAAAAATCTATTATAAATTGTAAATCTCTCATTATAATGAATAATTGTTGTTGTTGGGAATTAACTAGATCCAGTTGTCCCAAGTTGGCAGCTTTGTGGAGGTACTTTCTTATTACTTAGCCACATATTCCCTGATGTGAAAATACAGTCTTCAGAACAGTGGGGTAAAGAGCAGGAAAAGCAGCAGAATGTTACCCAGATTGAAAATGAAAACTGAGGTCATCCAGTAAGAGCCACTGTCAAATGGGACGTCTGTGGTTCCATTTATATCACTGGCTGTGTTCAAGCAGGTGGTATGATTATCTGTTAAGAGACATCAATTCAATAGTCATATAATCACACCTGCAGTGTTATATGAAGGAGGTCCTGGTCTAGCAGAGGAAACAGATACAAATCATTGGTACAATGTGACAACTGGTGTAATAAAGTCAGGCATAAGGTGTTTGAACAAACACTGAAGGTTCTGATTGATATGGTGTGGGACAGTGTTTACAGAGGTGATGGATAATGTCTGAACTGGGCCTTAAAAGATAAATAGGACTTGGAGGATTGGGAAGGATGGGGAGAGGTAAAGGGCTTGATAGCCTCTATTGTCTCTGTAATGTAGGAAATAGTGTCATTATTAACAGGCAGGAGAAAGACAGGAAAGGAAAACTTGGAAGAGAGTAGTGAAGATTTGAAACAGTTGCTGGGAGGAACGAAAGAGGGGTCACCAGTGTTATGCAGTGGGGTTTCCCAGAACTGCCATCATTCTCTAAATGCTGCCATCATTCTCTAAATGCTCATCCTCTAAATTCTCTAAACAATGACTTTAATTTTTTTTGTTAGAAATATTCTTTTTAAAACTTTCCAGTGGTGCCCAACAGCCTTGCTCTAACAGCAGAGAGGAAGATTGTTAGCAAATTACCTGTAGCATATTATTTCAAAATGAAATGGCAGACCCCTACCTACTTATCACCTGTTCGCCCCACTCCCACCAAATTAAGTCAGGTGCCAACATTCCTGCTATCGTTTTCTAGCAAACAGTCCTTAGATGTAGGATGGGCAGTGTAGTCGTCTGAGTAATGCCTCCCTCCCTCCCAAAAGAAAATATTCATATTCAAGTCCCTGGAACCAGTGAATGTTACTCTATAGGGCAAAAGGGACTTTGCAGATGTGATGAAATTAAGGATCTGGAGAGAGGAATAATATCTGGGATTATCCATGTGGGCCCCAAATGTAATCATAAGCATCATAATTATATAAGAGGGAGGCAGAGGGAGATTTGACTACAGAAGATCAAGTATGAGATGTGACGATGGAAGCAAAGGTTGGAGTGAAAAAGGAAGGGGTCATAAGCCAAGGAGGGCACGCAGCCCCCAGAAGCTTGCAGAGGCAAAGAAGCTGCTTGTCTCCTAAAGGCTCCAGAAGGAACACAGCTCTCCTGATACCTTGATTTCAGCCCAGTGAAACCGATTCTGGACTTTGGCTTCCAGAAATGTAAGAGAATAAAGGTGTGCTATTTTTTAAGCCTCTCCATTGTGGTAATTGGTCACGGCAGCCATGGGAAATTAATATAGTCAGTATTTTAGAATAGTTAAGAGCAGGAGATTTTAATTCAGATAGACACGGGTTTAGGAACAGATCCACCACTTACTAATAATTTACTTACTTTATAAGTTTTAGTTTCTTTGTCTGTAATATGGGAGATGTAATAGTCCCCACTGAAAGTTATTTTAAGATTAAAGGAGATAATGAATGTAACGTGCTGGCTCTTTTAGTTTTCTATTGGCACGAACTTAACAGCTTGAAACCACACACCTGTGTCTCACAGTTTCTGTGGGTCAGGATTCTGGGTGGAGCTGACCTGGCTCTGTGTCCGTGTCTAACAAAGCTGCAGTCAAGGTGTCAGGTGGGACTGCGGTGTCATCTGGGGCTGGGCTCGGGAAGAACCTGCTTTCAAGTTCACTGTGGTTTGTGGCAGCATTTGGAGCTTGGCAGGCTGCGGAGCAGAGGGCTTCAGTCTCCTCCTGGATGCCCCTGCAGGCAGCCCTGTGCCCCCTGCCCTCTGACCCACCCCATTCGGAAGCTCGCGATGAAGCAGCTTGCTTCTCTTCCAGATCAGCTGCGAAAGAGCTCGGCAAGAACGGCCTTACCATACTGTGCTGCGAGAGTATGTGTGCATGGTCATCACATCCATCCTTGTGGCTGTGTTTAAACAGGTCACATGCATCCCATCATCTTGGCTGTGTTCATTGCTTAGAAGCAAGTCCCAGTTCCTGTTCTTGGGGAGGGGCATGACTCAAGGAAGTCAGCCTCAGGATGTGGGGATCCAGGGGGTGGCCCCAGTCTGTCTGCCATACTTCTTAGGGTCCTTGGCACAATGAATGTGCTTATGAAATCTTAACTATTATTTTTTGGTAATTATATGACTAAATATACTGATGTTTCTCCATAAAAGGAAGAAGAAATCGATGTCCTCCTCCCCCTGTGCCTCTGACCTCCAGAATCCAAAGGTACTCCACCACTTATCGTCACGGAGAAACAGTGCGTATAGAGTGTGGACTTAACTTTGAGAGGCAGGGATCAGAAGAGATACGCTGTGAAAATGGAAAATGGACAGAACCTCCCAAATGCATTGGTTAGCAGCACCTCAAATGAGCTTTCCCTAAAATGCAACCTGCGTGCATGTGGAGCTAAATGGTCTCTTCTGTTTCAATTTTCCCTTTTCAGAAGAAAAGCAGAGGATGGGCTGTGAGGACCCGCCCTTGGTTGAGAATGCTGCAGCAAACCTATCCTCCAAGGTCTATTATAATGGGGATAAAGTGACATACGTGTGTGAAAGAGGGTATCACCTCCGGGGACCAGAAGAGATAACTTGTAAACGTGGAAAATGGACCCTTCCCCCTGAGTGTGTTGGTATGTGTGCTGCGTTTCACATCCAGAGCTAAGCCTAGTGTGTAACATTTTCCTTTGTTTAATTCACACACTTACAGCAACGGTCCATTGCTTAGAAGAGTTTGAAACACACAGATAGAGCACTTACTCTGCTATTTTTCCTGAGCATATGGAGCTCTCTGTAGAATTTAACTGGATATAAAGAATTGGGAAACAAACAAGTTTTTAACATCTTGATGATAGTACTTTTGCATCTGGCCATTCTGAGCCCTCCACCCTCTGAGCCATATACCTGCTCTTTTATCTCACTGAAGGGCACAACCAGGGTACCACTCCTTGGTGCTACCCATCCTGCCATCCTTCTCATTTCTTTTTTTTCTTTTTTTTTTTTTTTTGCGGTACGCGGGCCTCTCAGTGTTGTGGCCTCTCCCGTTGCGGAGCGCAGGCTCAGCGGCCATGGCTCATGGGCCCAGCCGCTCCGCGGCATGTGGGATCTTCCCGGACTGGGGCACGAACCCGCGTCCCCTGCATCGGCAGGGGGACTCTCAACCACTGCGCCACCAGGGAAGCCCTCTCCTCATTTCTTGATCAGGTCCTAGAGAGACCACAGACATGTTTACCGAGGATATCTGTTGTGTAAGAGAAAAGCTATTAAAGATGCTAGAGAAATTAGCCGAGTAGGAGAAAGACTCTGAAGACAGAGAGAAAAATGGAAATTTTCATCCATGGGCTGATTGAGATCTGAGATGAAGAGAGATGAGAAGGAAAAAATAAAAGTGGATAATAACAAAGGTCAGTTTTTAAATGGACCATAATCGTTAGGTTAAAGAACACTGTTTACCTTTCTGTACATTTTAAGAGTATCTATAGCAAGAGTCCTTCAGAAGCAAGAAAAGTGAAAAATCCGCTGCATACTTGTCCTTCAGCAAAACATTTGCTCTTTAGTTTGGCTTAGTAAATTTTAACAATACTTAGCTGAATAAAGTTTCTCTGATTCTGGTACACTGAGAGATCAATTGTCCTAAATTACATAGTGAAATATTAAAGTACTATTGTATGCGCAGCTGTATTATATCATTATGTTGTTATGTTTGTATTAATTTAAAAATAACTTCTTTTCTTAGGAAATACTGAGAATTGTAATTCTCCACCTGATGTAATAAATGGAGCTGTTATTGGTGGATTATTAGCAAGCTACCCAACAGGATCCTCAGTGGAATATAGATGCAATGAATATTACTTATTGAGAGGAGCAAAAATATCTCATTGTGAACAAGGAAAATGGTCATCCCCACCTGTTTGCTTAGGTAAGATAGAGAACACATTGAATTAAAAAAATTTTTCCCAGCCTTATTGAGATACAATTGACATATAACCTTGTGTATGTTTAAGGTGTATAATGTGATGATTTGATACACAAATACATTGTGAAATTATTACCACAATAAGGTTAGTTTATTTATCCTTCACCTCATGTAATTTTGGGGGTTGTTGTTATGATGAGAGCATTCAAGATCCACTCTTAGCAACTTTTAAGTGCACAACATTGGGGTGGTTTTTTAAAAATTTTTTACTTTTATCTTATTTATTTTTTTATATATTGTTTTGTACATTAGGTCCCTGGAACTTATTCTGCTTATAGCAGGACACATTGAATTTGTTTTACCCTTATGTTTGTATTCTTACGTGATTTTCATATAATGTTTTATAGCATGGAAAAGAGAATTTTGTATATATCTTTCATTCTTCAAGTGTTTTACCTTATCGTTTCTGTCAGCAGAAAAACATCCCTAGTATCTTAGGGTTTAGGCTATACTCGTTCTTACCCCACTGCATTTTTTTTTTTTTTAATGTGGTAACATAAGAACAACAAAACTTTACCATTTTAACCATGTTTAAGTGTCCACTTCAGTGGCATTAAACATAATCACATTTGTGTGTCTGATTACATTTGTGTTGTCTTTCTCCTAACTGGAATTTCCCCTGGTTGTTTATATTCCTCGTTGTCTCTCTTATTGTCCTCAGAATGTCATTTGGACAGAAGAATAATCAATCCAATTCTTTCCTTGAAAGAGCATGTCGTTTATAGCTTTCTTTGCCACTGCTTCCTCACTTTTGTTTTATCTTGTTGAGCAGATAAAAATGTTTGTAGTTACTCTATATTTTGGATTAAGGCATGGATTAATTAATGTTAATGTTTTCAAGTAGAAAACTGAGGCAGCTATCTAAATAATTACCTAAATTGAAATTACTTTGGGAAAACAATATTCACCTCTCATTTCAAGCCTATAGATTTGCCTCATTTTTTAACTTTGCTAGTCAGAGTTACATTTAAAAGTAACGTACCTGGTCACTACAGTTGCAAAGAACTTCTTACATTGTGACTTCTACAAATAGAAAATTGCATGATAAACTCCCTATAAGTTAAAAAAGACGTTTAGTTAAAAATATTAGCCCTTTAAACTACAAAAGCAAATCATTGTTATCTACAAGAAAATTAATAAACATACAGAATAAACTAGAAGAAAACAGAAAATATCAGTAACCTTGCCGGAAACGTCAGTGACTTAGATAATGGTCTTTTACACCTTTTTCTACACCAGCTTCCAACATACATATTCACAAAACTTTATGATATCATGAAGAGGCTATGAATCTTGTTTCTTTCACTTAAACTATATTATGAACATGGTTTGCTATATTTCTACATTATATTTTAATGGCTATACAGTTTTCCTTAATGCAGATATGCCATAATTTAATTATTTTTTGATGGACATTTAGTGTGTTTTCAACATTTTTATATTCCACACAGTACATCTTGTACTAAATATTTGTACATGTAAATAATCTTTATTTTTTAATAAAATAAAATTAATTCTATTTATTTCACATGTTTTGTTTTTGTTTTCAGATTATCTGAAGAGGAATTTCTGGATCAAAGAGATCTGGAATTTTAATTAAATTTCTGATAATTTCCAAACTGCCCTTCATAAAGTTTATTCTGATTTATGATCCTAGCATCAGTGAATTAATGAAGTAGTTTCTTAATCTTTGTGAACTTGAATATCTTAATCTTTACATATTGTTAATTAAGCAATTAAACTTACTTTAATTGGATTTATTTGGGTATTAAACAGTTGACATTTTTCAATTTCTAATGGCCATAGGTGGTTTTTCAATGAACTGATTGTTCATAGTTTAGCGATTTTTCCATACCCATAAGAGCTTTATCTATATAAATTAATTATCCATTTGACAGTTATGTATATTGCAGCTATTTTTTGTTTTCCTCTTCCTTTTATTTATAGTGTTTTTAATATACATAAATTTAAGTTTTAAGTCAGCTCTTTCAGCATCTCCTTTGTGGTTTCTCTCCTTCAAGTCATTCTTAGTTTGCTGTTCACATTCACATTCAGATATATCTTCACCTGTAGTTTTTCTATTGCTCTCATATTTTCATAAATGATTTTGATGTTAAGCTTTTGATGATGTGATTGATATTGCATTGAATGGAAGTACAGTCATCTCTGAGGATAGAGACTGGACCGAAATTGTAAAGGAAAAGCTAGTAATGGAACAATCCCATAGGGAACAATAAGGTTTAAGGAAACCTATCATTTTCTGTCTGGAGCAATTGCCTCATGACATTTAGGCTTGGTGCCCACAGCCTAAAGCAAATACTGAGTGAAGATCATTTATTGTCATCAGGGCAAGAGGAGAGAGCTTTGTACATCTTACTTGTCCTGTGGGACTGAAAATACTCTCACTACGAATGGGAAAGATGGTGCTATAATTCCCATCTGTGAATTATTCCAGATGTTATGAACTTCTCAACCTCCCCCCTGCTGGTCTTCCCTGCCCTTATCCTACTTCAGCCAGTCTAGTCTCATTACTCCTCCCCAAGTAAGCCAGGTGTGCTCTCACCTCAAGGTAGTTCCCTGTGCCTGGAATGCCCTTCCCTCAAAAAATGACTTGGTTCAGGGGCTTCCCTGGTGGCGCAGTGGTTGAGAGTCCGCCTGCCGATGCAGGGGACATGGGTTCGTGCCCTGGCCCGGGAAGATCCCACATGCCGCGGAGCGGCTGGGCCCGTGAGCCATGACCGCTGAGCCTGCACGTCCGGAGCCTGTGCTCCGCAAAGGGAGAGGCCACAACAATGAGAGGAAATGACTTGGTTCACTCCTTAGCCTTCTGCAAGTCTGTTCAAAGATTACTTATTTAAGCCTGTCCCAACCACCTTACCTAGAAGCACAGCCCCCCTTCCCCCACGCCTCCACCATTAATTTTCCTATCGCACTTATTATATGTAGTTTAAGGATGGCCCCAAATTATAAGATCCATATATTTATTACATTTATTGTTGATTGTGTGTGTGTGTCTCCCAGTTAGAAGGTAATCTCCATGAGGGCAGGGATCTTTGTTTTATTCACCGACGAATATCAAGTGGTAAGTGTCCCACAAATATTACACAGTTAATACATTTTCTATTTGAAGATTTTATTTTATAGGAAGGAAATCAGGATGAACCTAAGTGGTTGTTGCCTTAAACAATATTTTTAATGTTTCAAATTAAGTGGTTTTAATTTATGATATATTGAAGATAATACAAAATATATAAATTCATTTGACAGCAATAAAGTGTATCCTTTATCATGTATATGTGTGAAGAGCTTTAATAATGATAAATGGTAAATATAAAATACTGCTTTTGATGCCTGTCATAATTTTTTTTGTAAAAATATATCACTTTCATACTTGTGAACTGAGTAAAGAATTGAAAAGACCCTTTGTTTTACAGAGCCGTGTACAGTTAACATGGATGACATGAGCAGAAATAACCTAGAGATGAAATGGAATTATGAAGGAAAGATCCTACATGGAGATTTAATAGATTTTGTATGTAAACAGGGGTATGACTTGTCTCCATCAACTGCACCCTCTGAATTATCGGTGCAGTGCAACAGAGGTGAAGTGAAATATCCTTCATGTATTAGAAAAGGTAAAACAGTAGTGCTTCCTGACAATTTCTTGGGTGACCAGTATCACAGGTGATCAGTATGAGTTCAAAGGATAAGACCCTAAGCAATCCACCACCCTCATCATCTAATCTATAAAATTGGGAATGACCTGATCAATTTCCAATCAGCACATACCCTTAAATAGGATCTATGCTGACATCTTTTAATTCTGTAAGTCAGTTTTATAAAGAGAGAAATCATGAGATTTTGTACATATCACCAGACTTTCAGAGGATGGATCACCCTCTTGTGAGCAATCAACAACCCTGTAAAGCATTGCTCTCCTCAGGGTTTGCAGGGGAGCATTGTCTCAGAAGAGGGCTTAAGGTAGAGTGAGAGACTTTGTGTACTCCTTGGGCATGGGACTGTCACTTTTAATAAAGAAACAGGAAGAGAATGCATACAGAAAGCATGGCCTCAAGACGGATCTTATATGCTTTCACTTTTGGCAAACAGAAAGGGGAAAAGTAAAATCCCAATAATTAATACTTTGCTAGTTTTAAACATGTATTTAATATTATGATATTCTAATGGCAATCATAAATTTTATGTATGAAGTTATTGCAGAAATGCTTTTGATATTTAAAAATTACTTGAGAGATGTCTTAAAAATGCTTTTACATGAAATATATTGTTTTATTTCTGTAGAGATTATAAAAACACTGGCTGCCTATTGTAGCAATTCATTGCAGACTTTATTATTTTTGCAGAATCTAAAAGAACATGTGCATCTCCCCCATTTATTAAAAATGGAGTTATTAAGAGTTCAACAGTCAGGACCTATGAAAATGGTTCCTCAGTGGAATACAGATGTTTCGAGCACCATTTCCTACAAGGGTCTAAGGAGTCCTATTGTTTAGAGGGAGTGTGGACTACACCACCATTGTGTTTGGGTAAGTACTGCCACATATGTCTCTATTTATTAAAATAAAACCATATTTTTCACTTCCTCGTCTCTTCGAGTTGATATAGCTCTAATATAAAATTTAAATTTTGCATTTTTGTTATTTTATTAGTGTGCTTGTTGAATTACTGGTTTCTACTCTTTCCTCTAGATCATGAATAACTAGAATCCAGCTCATTCTAACAAGTACTTTTTAAGTACAAACCATACATGAGGTACTGGGTTGGTAGGACCTATATGATGGTTAAGCTGTGTGCTGTGGGTAACCAGTCTAACAGTGGTCATTCAGTGTTATTGGTGCTGTGCTAGAAAACACGAGGACAGCGGGAAACAGATATAGGAATCGTCCCCTCAATCTGAAAGATGATAATGCCTTGTTGATGAGGCATCCTAATAAAAGTAACACTATCTCCCAAAATTCTCAGGAGTCATAAAATAGCATATTTTTAAATAAAAAGAAAATATTTCTTTGTGTTTATATCTGGCTTTCATTTATTTTCTTATCTTATTTCACTGTCTTGGACTTCAGTATAATGCTGAGTATAAGTGTTGGGTATCTGTGTTCTGATCTCATAACTAAATCTTTCAGTAATTCATCTTTAAATATGGTGTTACAAATACGTTAAAAAAATCAAAATAAAGATATAGAAACCACCTATTTCTATTTTGCTAAGAGTTTAAAAAAACCTTCAGTGCAGTGAGTTTAATTTTAGCAATATCTGTTGAAACAATCATATGATTATTACATTTATTTTTTTTTCCCTGGAATTACATTGCTTCTTTTTTGAATGTTAAAGCAGGATTGTATTTCTGTAATAAATCCCACATGGTTGTGATGAATTATGCTTTTTATATATTGTTGAATTTTATTTGCTAATACTCTACGTAGGATTTTTGCAACTATTTTCATGAGGGAGATTGGTTTGTTATTTTCCTTTTGGGTTTTGTATCAAGTTTCTGCTAACTTCATACAATGGGTTGGGAAGTATTCCCTTTTTATCAATTCTCTAGATTTTGTCTAAGACTGGTACTATTTCTTCTTTAATAATTGTAAGAAATCATCAGAGATGCCACCTGGGCCTTGAGGTTTTTTTTGAGGAAAGGTTTTAATGACAACTTCAATTTGTTTAATAGATATTAGGTTATTATTCTCTTCTCTCCGTTTCAGTAGGAAGTGGTTTGTAAGAATGTGTCCATTATATCTAAATTGTCAAGTTTGTTGACATAACGTTCATGACATCCTCTTAATGGTCTTTTTAATGCCTTTAGTGATGTGTCTTTTGTTATACTACTGTGAAGAAGTATGTCTTTCTGATATATCTTGCTGAGGGTCTGTAAATTTTATTGGTCCTTATAAGCAATCAGTATCTGCATTTTTTGATCCTTTCATCAAATGTTGCTATTTCATTAATTTATATTCTTGTCTTTATTATTTCCTCTCTTTACTTTCTTGGATTTATTTTACTATACTTTTCCTAGCTTGTTTAGATGTATACTTAGAGTACTAATTTTCATCCTTTATGTTTTTCCCTAAAAATGAATTTAAGGATATAAATTTCCCACTGAGCATAACTTCAGCTTCATCCCACACATTTTTATATTTTTGATTTTTACTATCATTCAGCTAAAAATTTATAATACCCATTTTGATATCTTCTATGCACTCTGAGTTATGTAGAAGTTTATTTTTTAAATTCTAAACATTGGAGGATTTTCTAGTTTTCTTTTGGTTGTTGATTTCTAGTCTAAATCCATTGAGACATACTTTGAATTATATCTGTTCTTTGAAATTCACTGATACTTAGTCTATTACAAGCATATACTTGTTTCAGGTAAACCTTTTTACTGGAAATAAATTAATTTTGTCCTTGTTGGGTTCACTGTTGTTACATACATATCAATTGAATTGAATTTTGTTTCTCATGTTACTAAGTTCATTCTTATCTGTCCAGATTTATGTTTGTTTGTTTATTTGTTTATTTTTCTACCAATTATCAAAAGAAGTGTGTTAAATTCTCTCACATGGTACATTTAAAAATATTTATCATTTTAGTTCTGTCAAATTTTGGTTATGTATTTTGATGCTATTTTATTAGGTGCACACAGATTGAAACATGTTGAATCTGTATAATTTGAGTCTTTCTTTACCTATAGTAATGCTTTGTTTTTGTTTGGTTTTGCCGTAAAATCTACTTTAGCTGTACCAACTGGCGTTTGCCAAGTATTTACAAGGTGTACAATTTTTCATCCTTTAACTTTCAACTTTCTGGATTCTTACTTGTAATGTGTATGTCTTACAAGCAATATATAGTTAGTGTATGTAAAATTATACTTATTCAGTCTGACAATCATTTCCTTTACAATGGATTATTTAGTGCATTTACATACTAATGTGATTACTGATATGTTTGGGTTTATAGCTACTACCTTACTATACTAGATATATATCCTATCTGTTCTATGTTCTGTTTTCTCTCTCTTTTTTTTTTATTGTTTTCTCATGGGCAAATCAAATTTTTTGTTATACCATTTTACTCTCTCATAGCTTGTGGATTATACGTTCCTCCAGACTTCTTTTAGCTGTTATCATAGAGATTTCATAATGCAAAATGGCCTTATTACAATTGAGTACAAATTCGTAGTTTTACCATTTCTCTAGGACACAGAACACTTTATTTACTCTTCCCACTTTTTGTATTATTATGTCATGCATTTTCATTGTACATATAGTTTAAGTCCCAAAGATATATTAATATTATGTTGTCCAACAATATTCTTTTAGATTTACCCATATATTTATCAGTAATTTGTTCCTCATCTTTTCTTTTTTTTTAATTTATTTTTTGATACAGCAGGTTCTTATTAGTCATCCATTTTATACACATTAGTGTATACATGTCAATCCCAATCTCCCAATTCATCCCATCACTACCCCCCCCAACCGCTTTTCCCACTTTGTGTCCATACGTTTGTTCTCTACATCTGTGTCTCAATTTCTGCCCTGCAAACTGGTTCATCTGTACCATTTTTCTAGGTTCCACATATAGGCATTAATATGCAGTATTTGTTTTTCTCTTTCTGACTTACTTCACTCTGTATGACAGTCTCTAGATTCATCCACGTCTCTACAAGTGACCCATTTTCCTTTTTATGGATGAGTAATATTCCATTGTATATATGTACCACATCTTCTTTACCCATTCGTCTGTCGATGGGCATTTAGGTTGCTTCCATGACCTTGCTATTGTAAGTAGTGCTGCAATGAACATTGGGGGTGCATGTGTCTTTTTCAATTATGGTTTTCTCTAGGTATATGCCCAGGAGTGGGATTGCTGACTCATATTGTAATTCTACTTTTAGTTGTTTAAGGAACCTCCATATTATTCTCCATAGTGGCTGTATCAATTTACATCCCTACCAATGGTGCAAGACGGTTCCCTTTTCTCCACACCCTCTCCAGCATTTGTTGTTTGTAGATTTTCTGATGATGCCCATTCTAAATGGTGTGAGGTGATACCTCTTTATAGTTTTGATTTGCATTTCTCTAATAATTAGTGATGTTGAGCAGCATTTTATGTGCTTCTCGGCCATCTGTATGTCCTCTTTGGAGAAATGTCTGTTTAGGTCTTCTGCCCATTTTTTGAATGGGTTGTTTGTTTTTTTTAATATTGAGCTGCATACGCTGTTTATATATTTTGGAGATTAATCCTTTGTCTGTTGATTCATTTGCAAATATTTTTTTCCCATTCTGAGGGTTGTATTTTCATCTTGTTTTTAGTTTCCTTTGCTTTGCAAAAGCTTTTAAATTTCATTAGGTCCCATTTGTTTATTTTTGTTTTTATTTCCATTACTCTAGGAGGTAGATCAAAAAAGATCTTGCTGTGATTTATGTCAAAGACTGTTCTTCCTATGTTTCCCTCTAAGAGTTTTATGGTGTCCGGTCTTACATTTAGGTCTCTAATCCATTTTGAGTTTATTTTTGTGTATAGTGTTAGGGACTGTTCTAATTTCATTCTTTTACATGTAGTTGTCCAGTTTTCCCAGAACCACTTATTGAAGAGACTGTCTTTTCTCCATTGTATATGCTTGCCTCCTTTCTCATAAATTAGTTGACCATAGGTACGTGGGTTCATCTCTGGACTTTCTATCCTGTTCCATTGATCTATATTTCTGTTTTTGTGCCAGTACCATATTGTCTTGATTACTGTAGCTTTGTAGTATAGTCTGAAGTCAGGGAGTCTGATTCCTCCAGCTCCATTTTTTCCCTCATGAGTGCTTTGGCTATTTGGGGTCTTTTGTGTCTCCATACAAATTTTAAGACTTTTTGTTCTAGTTCTGTAAAAAATGCCATTGGTAATTTGATAGGGATTACATTGAATCTGTAGATTGCTTTGGGTAGTATAGTCATTTTCACAATATTGATTCTTCCAATCCAAGAACATGGTATATCTCTCCATCTGTTGGTATCATCTTTAATTTCTTTCAACAGTGTCTTATAGTTTTCTGCATACAGGTCTTTTGTCTCCCTAGGTAGGTTTATTCTTAGGTATTTTATTCTTTTTGTTGCAATGGTAAATGGGAGTGTTTCCTTAATTTCTCTTTCAGATTTTTCATCATTAGTGTTTAGGAATGCAAGAGATTTCTGTTCACAAATTTTGTACCCTGCAACTTTATCAGATTCATTGATTAGCTCTAGTAGTTTTCTGGTGGCATCTTTAGGATTCTCTATGTATAGTATCATGTAATCTGCAAACAGTGACAGTTTTACTTCTTTTCCAATATGTATTCCTTTTTCTCATTTTCTTCTCTGATTGCCGTGGCTAGGACTTCCAAAACTATGTTGAATAATAGTGGCGAGAGTGGACATCCTTGTCTTGTTCCTGATCTTAGAGGAAATGCTTTCAGTTTTTCACCATTGAGAATGATGTTTGCTGTGGGTTTATCGTATATGGCCTTTATTATGTTGAGGTAGGTTTGCTCTATGCCCACTTTCTGGAGCGTTTTTATCATAAATGGGTGTTGAGTTTTGTCAAAACCTTTTTCTGCATCTATTGAGATGGTCATATGGTTTTTCTTCTTCAATTTTTTAATATCGTGTATCACACTGATTGATTTTCATATATTGAAGAATCCTTGCATCCCTGGTATAAATCCCACTTGATCATGGTGTATGATCCTTTTAATGTGTTGTTGGATTCTGTTTGCTAGTATTTTGTTGAGGATTTTTAAATCTATATTCATCAGTGATATTGGGCTGTAATTTTCTTTTTTCGTAGTATCTTTGTCTGGTTTTGGTATCAGGGTGATGGTGGCCTCATAGAATGTGTTTGGGAGTGTTCCTTCCTCTGCAAATTTTCGGAAGAGTTTGAGAAGGATGGGTGTTAGCTCTTCTGTAAGTGGTAGGATTCACCTGTGAAACCATCTGGTCCTGGACTTTTATTTGTTGGAAGATTTTTAATCACAGTTTCAATTTCATTACTTGTGATTGGTCTATTCATATTTTCTATTTCTTCCTAGTTCAGTCTTGGAAGGTTATACCTTTCTAATAATTTGTCCATTTCTTCCAGGTTGTCCATTTTATTGGCACAGAATTGCTTTTCGTAGTCTCTTAGGATGCTTTGTATTTCTGCGCTGCCTGTTGTAACTTCTCCTTTTTCATTTCTAATTTTATTGATTTGAGCCCTCGCTCTCTTTTTCTTGATGAGTCTGGTTAATGGTTATCAATTTTGTTGATCTTCTCAAAGAACAAGCTTATAGTTTTATTGATCTGTGCTATTGTTTTCTTTGTTTCTATTTCATTTATTTCTGCTCTGATCTTTATGATTTCTTTCCTTCTGCTAACTTTGGGATTTGTTTGCTCTTCTTTCTCTAGTTCCTTTAGGTGAATGGTTAGATTGTTTATTTGAGATTTTTCTTGTTTCTTGAGGTAGGCTTTTATAGCTATAAACTTCCCTCTTAGAACTGCTTTTGCTGCATCCCATAGGTTTTGGATTGTCGTGTTTTCATTATTATTTGTCTCTAGGTATTTTTTGCTTTCCTCTTTGATTTCTTCAGTGATCTCTTGGTTATTTAGTAACATATTGCTTAGCCTCCATGTGTTTGTGTTTTTTTTGCTTTTTTCCCTGTAATTGATTTCTAACCTCATAGTGTTGTGGTCAGAAAAGATGCTTGATATGATTTTAATTTTCTTAAATTTACTGAGGCTTGATTTGTGACCCAAGATGTGATCTATCCTGGAGAATGTTCCGTGTGCACTTGAGAAGAAAGTGTAGTCTGCTGTTTTTGGGTGGAATGTCCTATAAATATCAATTAAATCTGCCTGGTCTATTGTGTCATTTAAAGCTTGTGTTTCCTTGTTAATTTTCTGTTTGGATGATCTTTCCATTGTGTAAGTGAGGTGTTAAAGTCCCCACTATTATTCTGTTACTGTTGATTTCCTCTTTTATAGCTGTTAGCCATTGCCTTATGTATTGAGGTGCTCCTATGTTGGGTGCATATATATTTATAATTGTTATATCTTCTTCTTGGATTAATCCCTTGATCATTATGTAGTGTCCTTCCTTGTCTCTTGTAACATTCTTTATTTTAAAGTCTATTTTATCTGATATGAGTATTGCTACTCCAGCTTTCTTTTGATTTCCATTTGCATGGAATATATTTTTCCATCCCCTCACTTTTAGTCTGAACGTGTCCCTAGGTCTGAAGTGGGTCTCTTGTAGACAGCATATAGATGAGTCTTGTATTTGTATCCATTCAGCAAGCCTGTGTCTTTTGGTTGGAGGATTTAATCCATTCACGTTTAAGGTAATTATCGATATGTATGTTTCTATGACCATTTTCTTAATTGTTTGGGGTTTGTTTTTGTAGGTCCTTTTCTTCTCTTGTGTTTCCCACTTAGAGAAGTTCCTTTAGCATTTGTTGTAGAGCTGGTTTGCTGGTGCTGAGTTCTCTTAGCTTTTGCTTGTCTGTAAAGCTTTTGATTTCTCCATCGAATCTGAGTGAGATCCTTGCCGGGTAGAGTAATCTTGGTTGTAGGTTCTTCCCTTTCATCACTTTAAGTATATCATGTCACTCCCTTCTGGCTTGTAGAGTTTCTGCTGAGTAATCAGCTGTTAACCTTATGGGAGTTCCCTTGTATGTTATTTGTTGTTTTTCCCTTGCTGCTTTCAATAATTTTTCTTCTTTTTAAATTTTTGCCAATTTGATTACTATGTGTCTCGGCATGTTTCTCCTTGGGTTTATCCTGTATGGGACTCTCTGAGCTTCCTGGATTTGGTTGACTATTCCTTTCCCATGTTAGGGAAGTCTTCGACTATAATCTCTTCAAATATTTTCTCGGGTCTTTTCTCTTTCTCTTCTCCTTCTGGGACCCCTGTAATGTGGATGTTGTTGTGTTTAATGTTGTCCCAGAGGTCTCATAGGCTGTCTTTATTTCTTTTCATTCTTTTTTCTTTATTCTGTTCCACAGCCGTGAATTCCATCATTCTGTCTTCCAGGTCATTTATTCGTTCTTCTGCCTCAGTTATTCTGCTATTGATTCCTTCTAGTGTAGTTTTCATTTCAGTTATTGTATTGTTCATCTCTGTTTATTTGTTCTTTAATTCTTGTAGATCTTTGTTAAACATTTCTTTCGTCTTCTAGATCTTTGCCTCCATTCTTTTTCCGACGTCCTGGATCATCTTCACTATCATTATTCTGAATTCTTTTTCTGGAAAGTTGCCTATCTCCACTTCATTTAGTTGTTTTTCTGGGGTTTTATCTTGCTCCTTCATCTGGTACATAGCCCTCTGCCTTTTCATCTTGTCTGTCTTTCTGTGAATGTGGTTTTTGTTCCAGACTGCAGGATTGTAGTTCTTCTTGCTTCTGCTGTCTGCCCTCTGGTGGATGAGGCTATCTACCTCATCTTTTCTTGTTTTTCTCTGTTTCTCATTTTTTGTATGCCTGAAAAAATTAGTTCTTTATTATTTTCTCAGTTTGTGTTTGTCTGCAAATCTCTTTATTTTTTTTCTCCTTTGAGGAATATTTTTGCCTGATATAGAATTCTAGCTTGTCCATTATTTTCTTTCAATGCTTTAAGGATGTCATTTCATCCTTTTCTGTTTTTGTACTTTTTGTTAAATAGTCAAAGATCATTTTAATAGTACTTTTTTGAAAGTAAGCATCTTTTACTCTGCTGCCTTTGAGATTCTCTTTGCCTTCTCAGTAGGTTATTTTGGTTCGACATAGATGTTGGTTTCTTTGTGCACTTTATTCTCCTAGTTGGTAGGACTTCTTGAATCTGTGACTTGATATCTTTCATAGGTTTTGGAAATGTTTGGTTAATGTCTTTTCAAATATTTTTAACATTTTCTCTTTTCACTCTTTCTGTGATTCCATAAAACACATGTTACATCTTTTTCCAGTGTCCCCTGTCTCTTAAAATCAATATTTTCTTTCCTTTTATCTTCTCATTGTTTCAGTTTGGTAATTCTCTGCTGATATATTTTCCAGTTCATGAATCCTCTCTTTAGATGTGTACAGTCTGCTTTAAACTTGTATACTGAGTTCTCAATTTCAACTATTATCTTTGCATTTCTAGAATATCCATTTCATATTTTTTTGTAGATTTGAGTTGTCTGATGAAAGACTTCATCTTAACATCTATTTCTTGACCATATTAGTCGCAATTATTTATTTTTAACTCCTTGTCTGCAAATTCCAATATCTGGATCATCTGTAAGCTATATCTATTTTCTAGATCCATTTCTTGCTATTTCTGTTAATGGTTGATTGAATATCAAATATTTATGTGTGGATGAAATTTTAGGATCTTGAGACAATGATGCCATCTTATTCCAGACAATACTCATCCCATCTTCTGGCTGATAGTGTAGGGAAATTTATTCTCTATTCAGTGAGAGACAAAGCTTTCTCTAAGCTTATTTTCAGAACTTTGTTTGCTCCTGCTCATAGAATGTACCCTGCAGGGTTCTTCACTAGAGTTTGGTGTATATACCAAGGTCCCCCTTCCTGCCTGGCTCTGATATTCCTGGGAGATGGCCACTGCTCACTGTAGCTTTCCGTTCACTTCAAGTTGAGCTCCTCATTCTCTCTCTGCACAATCAAGAATAGGCAGATGCCCCCCTGGCAAAGCCAGGGCAGAGTATCAAGCTCATTTCATCCTACCTCCCATCTCTCTGGGCTCTGACACGTCAAGTCCTGGCTGTCTTGGCTGACCCACTTTTCTATCCTCAACCCCGTGGGATTTCCAGCAGCTCTTCTGGCTCTGTGTTTGTCGCTGGCCCATCTGTATCTAGTCTCTCAGCTTGCGCTGAAAATCAACAAAGCCCCAAGAGAAAAATGGCACAGAGTGTGGAACTCATCTGAATGGGCTTTTACCAGACCCTTAGCCTCTGGAGTACTGCCTGCCTTGAAAATTCTCTGATCCCTTGAAATACTTGCTTTGGGTCTGTTTTCAGAGTTTCTAGTTCTTAGTAGAAGTGCTGGTCTGATATAGGTTACTCTGTCATGGTTGAGAGCAGAAGTTCCGTGAAACAATTTTGAACTTGTTTTAATTTAAATTGCATGTTTTGTAGAACATTCTAAACAACAGTACCATTTGACCTCATTTTCAAAACTATTTTTCAGTGACTATAAAGATCCTGTTAGACTCTTTCTAATCATTCCTGCCATTTGTTTTCTATCTATAGCGTTTCTAGGATGACATCTGACACACAGGCCTTCACTTGAGAACGACTGAATAAAGAAGTATTTTAGCGTGTCAGTTGTATGATTCATTTGCTCTGTTAGCAACTCTGGACCTTTTTATTTATCTCAGAAGCAACTGCTTGGTGCGCTCAGTCATCCAGGAGGCAAATATGAACACAAGCAGCCCCATTTTCTGACATGATTTGACATTTGGTATCTTAAAAATACCAATGTTTTTATCAAGGAAAAGAAACCAGAGAAGTTTGTTGGGTATCCTAGTTCTTATCTTAAGTTTTTATTTTGTTTTGTTTTAATGCATAAGGAGAAGGACACAATAATACTGTCAACGCTTAAAATTTAAAGCATCTCAATCCAATCTTAATAATCCTTAATAACTGAAATTTAAAAGAGAAGAAACTGTTAATTACTTTGGATATACTTTATACATCAGGTCATAAATTCTGAGTCAGTGTCGAAACTCTAGCTTGTTTCTACATTTCCATAAAATATTATCTATCCAACCATCAATGGTTTGTCTCATGGGTGTTTTATTTGCACTTTCTGAAGAAGAAAAAAGAAAAAGAACACTATTTCAATGACTATTATTAACTATCAATGTTTTTTAAAAAACACCTTTTTTGCCTTCTGTCTTTGCAAATCTTAATGGCAAAAAGCTCAGTAACTGGCAGGACATACCCTTTTTCCAAATTCAGGGCAACAGAGATAAATGGCAGGCTGTTTTCTGTGAGCTTTGAACATATTTTCTGACTTGAATATGAATTCTAAGTTACTTGCTGCTCTAATGCCTGGGAATTTTAAGGTTATTATGAGAAAGCAACACAATGGTTCCTGTTAATACTGAGAGGTATCAAGATAGTTTTCTTTGTTTTTTATTTTTTTCAGAGCCTTGCACATTATCTTTTGATACAATGGAAAGTAATAATTTGCTCCTGAAATGGAGTTTTGACAATAGGCCATATATTTTGCACGGCGAGTATATTGAGTTTCTTTGTAAGAGAGATACTTACATTGAGTTTCCTATTATCGGATCGAAATTGAGAGTGCAATGTGACAGAGGGCAGTTAAAATATCCAACATGTATTCAAAGAGAAAGGTAAGGAGAGGCTTGTACCTGCAACTATTTTTTTTTTCTGTTCAGGTTGTTATTCATGAGATTCATTATGTTATAAATTTTAGAAACATTAGGTTCTACAACAGTCCTACTTTATGGTCATTATAAAGGGAAAAAAATCACGTTGTCTTTATTTTTTAAAACCAAGACAACTCCTAGACGTATTAACTAATTCAACAAGCTTTCTGAGTGGTCTAAAGTCAAAGCACTGTTTGCTATTGGATATTTGTGACTCTTTGGCAATCAGGTAAATAAATCAATTTGAGCAATATTTAAATGTGGAAAAATTAACCTACATGTTCTGAGATAAGAGAAAATCACATTTTCTCCCATTTCTCATTAGAGGTTCGTAATAATGATGGGAAACACAGTTTTACAAACTTGATACTGAGGGAAGAGCATGTCAATAACAAAGATTAAAATTATGGTATTTGTTTTCAGGAACACGGTTCTATATAAGAATTTGGAAGTTATTTCTGAAGTGTTTTCTCATATAGCAATTTTTAACATATATTTTCTACTACTTGATCAATGGAAAACAATCCTGTTCTTTTCTTAGAGAAATGTTAAAAGAATGCAATAAAATAATGTAATTCATTTTATTGGGTCAGAGTTTTGCCCCCTTTGAAGATACATTATAAAATGGGAATTATACTCTAGGTTCAACTAAGAACATTTTTAAATGACTTAAAAGTGCATGTGGTACTCTTCTAATGGTTATAAAGAATGAGCTGTATGAACTACATAAGGACAGTTTTTTAGATACTTGGAACATTCTAGAAAAAAAATTCATAAGACACACAAGTGGAAAACTTTTTTATTTTTAATTGCAGTGAAAAATCAGAGTAGAAAAATGTATGTGCTATTTAAATTTTTTATTATATCTTGCATTTCCTATTTCTAAGAGAAAAAGGAATAAGTAACTTAGAAAAAAAAATGTAGAAAATGGTGTTAGTGTAGTTAACGACATTGAGTTTTTAAAAAGAAATTGGTGGTATAATTTACCAGGGATGGTTACTTGCTTTTATCAGTACCTCATTAAAACAAGGACCAGTTATATGAAATATTGAAGGGCTAAGACTGTAATAAATACTTGACCAGAAATGATGCTTATTTCAACCCCCACCTTCTCTCTCTTTTTTTCTTATCAAGGATGTTGTCTTATCAAGAACGCTTAAGAACATGAAAATGAATGGCAAAAAGAAGAACAACATTTTGACACATCATAAAATCCTTTATAAAACATAATTGTTAGAAGAAAAATGTTGAATTAAAAACCTCTGATTTTTTACTTGCATGAAGATTTGAATCTAAACTGTTTACGCTGGACATTTTCTTTATTTATAAATAAAAGCTACACATGCTATTGTTTCACTTCTGGTTTGGATGACTTGACATGTGACCTCATCTTTGCTGCATGTTTCATCTATTAAAACATCAATCTGCACATCAAAATATTTCTGGTTCCTAATGCCAGTTCACTGGACTATACTGTCTTCAATATATGTGCAAAAATTCACACATGTCTTTAATCGTCTTTGTTAATATCAGGGTTTTCTGTTACTTTGAGTTCAATATTTATTCAAAAGAACCAGCACACTAGAGCTGAGAAACTATACATCATGTTAGAGGATTTACTTTATTAAATGAGCCGAGACTGCCCTTCAGACTTTCTAAGTGTAAAGAACTTTTAAAATTAACTGTACTGTTAGCTACCATTTGTTAATAATCAAATGGTTTGTGAATTAGTGAACCTTCCACATGTTTAAATGTTGCCCAAAGAACACAGCTATAAAAAAGAACAACCCTTACTATTTTTATATTATACACCGTCAATTTTTTTCTTAGATTGGGTAATTAATGGAATCATGCAGATTCTGAAAAATAAAACCTGAAGTCAGAGAGACCTTCAAGCACCAAAAAAAAGGGTGTGTCAATAATACTAGGGCCTGTCAGAGGCCTGAAATACTGCGTTCAGTGTGAAAGAGAGTTACTCACCCAGTTGTTATTACGGCTCATTCATAAGCACTACCTGGTTCTAGTACCCTTGTTAGGACCAGTTGTTGTTCCCAGAACAGCACATTTTTCCTCCCTAGAAGGTCTTCAGTTCTTCTAACTCAAGACCTTATTTTCCCAGTATGATGGCATTCTTCAAACCCCAACGTACAATTCCTGCTCCTGGGCTATGAGAGTTTCTCTGGAAATGAAGCCACACCTGGACTTACCTCTGTGGATTAAACATGAATTCATTTAATGTTCAAGCATGTATGTTTTAGAACTGTCCTTCCTTGAGTTCATATGCATTATTTCAATTAATCTCCAAGAGTAGTTTTTCACAGTGGATCGCATAAAATTGAAATTTGACTGAAATATCAATAGGAAAGTATTAATCCTTTCCAATTAATTCGACCAATCCATTAAGAAATGATACTGATCAGGTGTGGTGTCCCAGGAAACATGTTAGGTAATGCAGGATTCAGAGATGAATAAAATTCAGCTCATTATTTCAAGGAACTCACAATAATGAACTACTTAGTTTAGGAAAAGAGTTAAACTTGTATTATTGGTCATAAACTCTGATGCCTGGGGACAGGCACAACACGTGGATGGGTGAAGCAGGTCTAGTGGTATTTCTGGGGAACTGCTCACGGCATGCTCTCTTTAACCTGGGTAGCTTGCTAGCTTCCTGATTTTAGTTTTTAAATGTGGGTTTCTGCATTTTAAAAGTAATTTAGCAATGGTATGTAAAGTTTTGTAAGTTGAAAAAAGGTATTAATCTTTTTCCATTAATTCATCAATGAATCCATTTATAAATGATGTTGAGTACCTGCTTTATCCCAGGAAACAGAAGTTTCGCTCAGGGAGGATAACTGTCATGTGGGAATGTTGTATCCAGCATTGCCGTATCTTCTGGTTTGTTAATTGTGAAATCTACTGATTTTTATATGGGGAGGGGGTGCATAAAAAATCTGTGACTCATCGTGGCTCATTAGCAGCCAATTTGTAAACTCCAAATGCTAAAGCAACAAAAGTGTGAAAAGTGCAGCGATGGAGCATGTAAAAGGAGTGGCATTGAGGAAGCAGTAATTAACTTTTTTGGTATTAACTGGGCTGTAGGAAGATTCCTGGAAAAAGTTAAGTTTACAAGACTAGGGAAGACATTCCAAGTGGAAGGAATGGCACACACAGAATCAAATACTGAGCACACGCTATGTGCCAGGCCTGAGGCTCCACACTGGAGGTAAAGCACTGAATAGGACACGTTATTTCTGCTGTTAGGAGCTTGTGCTCCAGGTAGATAAAAAAGATATTAAACAAACCATTACAAGATGCAGTGTGTCAGGAAAGATCCTGTCTTAGGCAGCAAGGACCAGGAGGGACAACCTAGCCCTGGATGCCCAAGAAAGGCTCCTCTGAGGAGGTAATACGGAGGCTATTTGAAGGGAGAAAAGAAAGCATTTCAGGTAGAGGAAAGAACACGTAGAAAACAGCAAAGAGCATGGTGTTTCCAAGAAGCTAATAAAAATGCATACTGGATTGAGCGGAAAGGAGGGAAGGCCTTTGTCCGCCAAATTAAAGATGCCGGAAGTCAGTGACCGAAATGAGATGCTTACAGTGTTTTTTTTTTTTTTTTAAAAAAAGAAAAAAAATGGTTCTGAGAAACCTAGGGGCAGGACAGGAGTAAAGACGCAGACGTACAGAATGGACTTGAGGACACGGGGAGGGGGAAGGGAAAGCTGGGACAAAGTGAGAGAGTGGCATGGACATATATACACTACCAAATGTAAAATAGATAGCTAGTGGGAAGCAGCTGCATAGCACAGGGAGATCAGCTCGTGCTTTGTGACCACTTAGAGGGGTGGGATATGGAGGGTGGGAGGGAGACGCAAGAGGGAGGAGATATGGGGATATATGTGTATGTATAACTGATTCTCTTTGTTATAAAGCAGAAACTAACAACACACCACTGTAAAGCAATTATGCTCCAATAAAGATGTAAAAAAAAAAAAAAGAAGAGTAAGATGAGCAGAGCTATCAACAGACCCTGGGGTTTAGAAAACCGAACAGTGGTTTTCAGAGTCTGTAAGAGAACAGGAAACTCTAGGGCCTTGAAAAATAAGAGTAGGTGAGAAGTAGACATAGACTAGCCTGCCTAGGGACCGAAATCCATCTCGAAACTGTCTCAACCTAAATTGGATAAAGGTGATGTGAGGTAGCTGGTGTTTCTAGCCTAGTTGTCAGCTGGGAGCACAATAAACTCTCTGGAGAAGATGACATCATTCACAACCTTGCATTGTATCTGAGTTTTCACATTTAATGTCCTCAATTAATTTTTTAAAAGTAAAATTGTATTTTTTGAAGGAGAATACAACAGATGATAAACAACCTCTTCAACTTCTGCTATGAATACGCACAAGTAAAATTCTAAGAGATAACAACTATAAGCTCTGAACAAAAGCCAAACTAACCCCCAACCCCAAACAGAAAACCAAATACATGGATGCACAGCAGAATGGAAAATAGCAGATTGTGGACGGGAGGATTCAGCTGAAAGAAGGTAATGGAGCTAGTTCTCTCAGGCAGTAACCCATTTTTACAGGTTACTGCCTGAGAGAGCTCTGCAATCAACACGTTTGCAATGGAGTTAAACCTTGGACTAAAAGAAAAAGCCCACAGCATTCTAGCCAGAGGTACCAGTGAAGTGGGTGTGGGGCAGTCACATCCACTGAGAAAGGAGGCGGACGGGTAGATCAGACTAGTGAGAGCAAAGAGAGGGCCCCAAATTTCGTGTGTAAATTCTACATAAATCTCTAAATGACTCTTGGATATCTATGTATTGGGCAAATTCAAAGTAACTCAGATAAGAATAAAAAATAATTGAAAAAAGATTTGAGCTGCCACCCCAAAATCAGTGTTCAGCTTGAGCCGACCAAGTTGTTAAAAACATTATTTTTTGGAGGACTAGAAGAGAATCCAGAGCCTCCACAATATAACATTCAATATGTCTAGGATACAAGACAAAATTATGTGATATACAAATAGAAGAATGTGGTCCAGACACACCTCACGGAGGCTGTTGAAGAGCAAACACCTACATGCTGAGAGCGAGGCTACAAATCAGGATGGATTTTCACTTGAAAGCTGACTGGGTGTGAGGGAAGCAGATCACTGCTACCTGTCCAGTAGGTCAGCACTTATTTTAGAGCAGATAGGAACACACATGGAATCGAAAGATCTTGTAGGAAAGCGGCCATGGAACCCAGACAGCCTCAGACAGACAGTAACAGTAGAAGGAAGACACTGAGTAACCTATGTCTTTAATAACGTTGTTAAGGTGAATATAAATGTCACCGGACTGTTCTTCAAATGTACCTCAGTAAAGATCCATCACAATTACTGACGGCAGGAAGAGCCTGTTTCTAATACTCCAACAATGTTCAGCAGGTATGAAAATTAATGATGCTTTGGCAAAGCAAGGGCAAAGTTTAGATCAAGTTTCATTTTGGTCTCATTTAGATAATTCAAAATAAACCATCACTATTCCAAATACAAAAGTTATCTGCAGTAATAATGGAATATTATTCATAGAATAAAACTCTACTCTCTAAGACTGGTTTCTGAAATAGGCTTCTGTATAATTGGAGAAAAAAAGGGTCCATAATTTATGCAAGATGCAGAAGCACTGCTTTATGCAGCCCTCCATAAGCATTTATTGAAATAAGCAGGTTTTTGGACTATTTTCTTCTTCCTTTACATAGGTTGGAAATTTTTACACACACCCACAAATACACACGCCCTCAAATGTAAATTGTAAATATTCATCTGCATTACTCTTACCTCCTGTGTAAGAATTTCACTGGAATTCTTCCTTTGTTGAAAGCAGAACTACAATAGTTTATCACTCTTTCTTTATACCAAGAAACAGTGGCAGCTGAACAATATTAAAATTAAAAGCAAGCCTGTTAGCAAGCTTAGCTACTAGCAAAAAGTAATCCAAAAGACAGTATTTTCTTAATCCGCAAAGATTTTTAAATGTTCTAGGCTTTCATTGCTACAATGAAAAATTAGAAGTTATAAAGATAATAAAACCTGGAAAAAATCACCTATTGAGAAAAATTCAACAGTTTTGCGTAACAGATTGCACAATGTGAATTTCTTCCTCTCAAACATGAAGCCAAAATATGGTATGGGTAACAAGCTATATGAGGGATAGATAAAATTTTCCAAGGTTGTAAAAGTATGGATTTTTTTTTTTTTTTTTGCGAAAATCATAACTATGTAACTTTATATATGTATACATTTAAAACTAAATTAGGTACTTTCCTGGCGGTCCAGTGGTTAAGACTCTGTGCTTCCACTGCAGGGGGCACGGGTTCGATCCCTGGTTGGGAACTGAACTAAGATCCCACGTGGCTTGCAACACGGCCAAAAAAACCAAAACCAAAACAAAACAACCAAAAAACCCCACTAAATTAAAAATGACACTCTATGGTTATAATGACATCTACTGGAAATCTGGGTTAATTACAGACAAGAAGGTGAATAAAATTCACCTAACTTCACCAGTAATAAACTCACCTAACACAGAACTAGATTGGAGTTAACGTATTTATATTCCTTCTTTAATACAATGTAATCTCTCTGTAGGAAACAGCAACTTCTAAAGAAAAAGGCTTAATTACCCCTCAACCATTCCTTCCAACCACACACACACACACACACATACACACAAGCCTTCCAGCCTTCAGGAAGCCTTGGAATCCTGATATGGATTTATCACATACATTTAAGAGGAATATCCTTCACATGAAAATAGAATATTATGTAAAATTTAAAAACTTTTAGTCCGAGTTCCAACAATAGAAAAACTGAACATCTAGAACTCACCTTTCACGTATAACTTCATAGAAATATTTCTTGTGCAAATACTAATTGGTTATAACCATCTTAGAGGAAATTAACACCAATAACATTTTATGTTGATTATATCCTAGTGGTATAATTTACCAAGTAAATAAATTGCTTACACTAAAATTCTGTTAAATGAAAGAGAAAAACGAACCATTTGGGAGAGTCAACAAAAACTATAGTATTTGGCATATTCTAAGTAACAAGAGTTCTCCAAACTCCAAACACTTCATTGGAAGAAAAAAAAAAATCCAAAAATGTCTAGTTACTTTCAATATATTCTTTAATATGTCAATATGGTCTTTATTCTAACCAAATCTCAACAGTCTCTGACTAGGTTTAATCCTCATTCCAACAAAATAATAAAGTTAAGTAGTTAAATGGTCTCTCCATTTCTAGCTACTAATGATTTATTTCAAGCACTTTAAAGCTGTCCTGGCCCCCATAGCTAGACAGTCTTTGGGACCAGATCAGACTGCAGACAGCCACTGGAATTAGCCTTCTGTGGCTCTGGAATCACACCGGCTCAGTATTGGTAACAGTGACCCAAAGCTACTGAAAATAACAAGTCATGTTTCAACACCTGAATCATCTTCAGGTCTGTGCTCAGTGACTAGACAATGAGTTTCTACTACAAGCAATACCTTGCTCTTCCCAGGTCAAATTACAGCCCCACTCAGTTCAAAGTCAGGAGTTTTTAATATATGAAGGGGTAGGCTGAATTTGTCTAATTTCCTCAGAGCGGCTCATTTGCCCATCTTGATGGTCCCGTCAGTCAGGAAACAGGGGTGCTGTCTATGGCATTTGTGGGATTATTTTATCCTCACTTCTATGTGAGTTGGCAGAATCTTAAATTTTCAACATTTGTTTTAGATAAATGCCTCAATTTACCTATAAAACAGGAATAATAAGCTAATCTTTTCCCTTTAGGAATATGATTATATTCAAACTAATATAATATTTTAAGACAACAGACATAGATAACAGTGTTGGAATCATGTCATGACATTAGTTTGTTATCTGCATAAAGCTATTAAATAAAAGAAACGAAGAATATAAAAAGTTTATTTGTTACATACCTTTTTTGAACTTTAATACAAAGTCAGATTTTAAAAGTTGTACAAAGCAAGCCAAAAGCACTTTCCATACATGTGATCAGCTTTCCTATTTCTTTTCCTGTACATACTGAGACATTTGCCTTTGCTAATAAGGAATGCCAAGTGTGTCCATCACCATTTGAATAGCTTTCAGAGGATTCATGATTTCTTCCAAGTTATCTCTTCTCAACACCCAATCCGGTTTAAGTCTGTGAGAAGAATAGAAACCTTGCATTAACCCAGTTCCTCTCTTAGAAGACTCACGTCCATCGCTTTGTCTTAACTGAAATGTGGTCCCTCCTGGACGCATCACCTCCCTCACAGACCCTCACGCAGGTGGGAGGCTTCATGTTATGGCCGTTTACGATTTTAGACTATTTCTCTCCATCTTCCCTGAAGGATGATCCTGGCTCCTTTGAAGCTCAGGCTATTCAGCTACCAAACCCCAGCGTTTTGTCTGTAAACCTGGTTCCTGGTCTTCCCTCAACTCCTGCCCCATCTCAGAACTTCAGCAGCCTTGTAGCTAAAGAGCCGACCCCTCACCTCTCCGTTTCTGCCCCCTTTCCTTTGGGTCCACTCAGCACACCCCCCGTCACACAATCACAAGACAGCCGCTGTCACCCTCAGAAAGTGCCCGGCCACCGACTGCTCAGCCTGAGCCTTCCAGCCCGAACCACCTCTTGGGGTTCATCCACGCCCTTTGACTTAATACTTCCACGGCTCACAGCTTCCTCCCACTGTGGTGTCCACTTCAGGGGACCTCAGCACGTGCCTGTCACCCAGCACAATGCTGGTCTCCTTTCCCTCCCATCTAGCTTGGGTCCCTCAGTATAATCTCCATTGCAAATGCCGTTAACGCCATTGGTGCTCTTCCCTATTGAATGCAACTGGAAAGCTCTATGTGGATTCCAAGTTGAATCCAGGTATCTGCCTTCTCCATTCCTGCACAGCTGGACGTTGCTAAAGAAAACCTGCACAACCAGGCTGGCTGATTTTATGCCAATGATTGAAATTACCTAGAAATTGCTTCCTTTCTCTTTCCCCAAGATGACTGTTTTCTTCTTTCCAAATGTCCCCTCCACACCGTCCCCCATCTGCTTCTGAGCTAATGTTTATGATCTCCTTCTTCACTGAGGAAACGGCATCACAGCCACCCTCCTCACATGAATCCCTACCACTATATGCACTTCCATCTTCCTGTTCTTTCCAGTGAAAATTCCGAACATCTATGAATTGGGGGGTGGTCAAACAGAGCGGGTATATATCCCCCTACCGTGGAACAGCAGTCTGTGAAGAAAGAGATGCAATCTAAGCCATGCATCGACATGGATGAACCTCAAGAGCATTACGCTAAGTAAAAGAGTCCCGTCACAAGGAGCTACCTCTGTGTGATTCCATTTATGGGACAAAGCAGAAAAGGCAAAACTAAAGGTACTGAACTCCCATCAGCAGGTTCCAGAACTTAGGGGTTAATGGGAGAGAACTGACTGCAAGGGGGCACAAGGGAACTTTGTTGTGACAGAAATATTTTATTTCAGTGGTAGTGGTTTCACAACTGTATACGTTTGTCAAAACTCATTGAATTGCATACCTAAATAAAGGGTACATTTATACTGTTGGGAGTTTTACTTCAAAAAACCCCGACAGTGTCAAAAGGGGAGAAAAAAAAAAAAAGAATCTACTCATTCATATGTTAATAGTTTTACAACGTAATTCATATTATAATATGCCAAGTCCTTAAATAAAAACCGTATGTAGAAATAGTTCCCATTAATAAATTTTAAGCAGACTATTTTTATGTTATACTGTAAAACATGCAAGAGTAAAACCAATTTACAACTATTATACAGTTTATAATTATGAGTAATTATAAAGCTAACTGCTGTATAACCCAGGTCAAGAAATAGTGCATTGTCAGTGGTGCAGGATTTATACCTAGTAGACAATTGTCCAGTCATAGAAAGGAAGGAGAGAGAGGGAGAGAGAGGGAGGGGTTCTAATGATTCCTGCATCTAATTTATATCTCTAGACCATTTCCCTAATTTATATCTCTAGACTGTTTCTTCTGCCCAGAACCAGAGAGCAACAACGAATGTCCTTACAAGAAACACAGAGGAGGGAGAGGGAGAAGAAGCCCTGTGAAGACTTAGGCGGAGGACAGAGCTATCGAGCAACAAGCCAAGGACACTTAGCCGCCAGAAACTGGACGAGCCAGGGAAGGATTACACCCCAGAGCCTCAGACCAGGTGAGGCCCTGCTGACAACCTGCATTTCAAACTTTCAGTTTCAAGAACTGTGAGAGAATAAGTTACTGGTGTTTAAGGCCACTAAGTTTGTGCTAGGTAACTAATACAAGGTCAAAAAGAACTTCTCTAGGAGGAGAAATTTCAGGCATCGGGGTGATTATGCAAGGAGTTGGAGGTTGACGTTTTGGCCACCAGACCTTCGCCACCTCCCCAGTAGTGCAGCTTGTCCTACATGGAAGGGAAAAAATGATACGGCAAAGCTTATTCAGAGCTAATTATCAGCCTTAGCACGTACCTTGTTAGAACCAGGAATTTACCCAATAACTACTAAATATTCTTGGCTGCAGTGTTATTACTTCATTAACTGCTGAGATCGTCTCCTTTAGATTTACCAAAGATTTTCTTCTTGTTCACATGCTGTTTCTCCATTGTCAAGCACAGTCTCTTGCTCATAGTAGGTGCTCAATAAATGTTTGCTAAGTGGATGAATGAATGAATGAATGAATGGTGACACAAAACTATAGAGTACATTTACTGCTCACCTTGAAACCATTCTGGTTCTTACAGGTGTTTCTGGAATAAAGGAAATGCTCATAGAAGATTTCTTCTTTTGTTTACAAAGGATTCTTTCAGTATTCACTTTATGTTTATGAGCTGTAAGTTTATAGAGACTATAAATACGGTCAACAACTTTGGACCTACTTCGAACATCCTACAAAAGAAAATGTGCATTTATTAAACTAATAAGAATTCTATATCCCTTCTATGCTAGCAAAATCAATCACAGTATACAAACACTATGCAGTAAATTAAGAGCTTTTAACAATAAAAAAGCCGAGCTCTCCAAGTTCAGTAGTTAGATTGGTTTAAATTATGAATTTATAAGACAATTACGAAGAAGGCAAATATTCAAAAATTGTACACTTAACTCCATACTAAATAAAAAAGCAAACATTAAAGTAAATATACCTATTATACATGGTTACCAAGTCCTGTGAATTTTACCTTCTTTTTTTTTTTTAAGAAGATGTTGGGGGTAGGAGTTTATTAATTAATTAATTTATTTTTGGCTGTGTTGGGTCTTCGTTTCTGTGCGAGGGCTTTCTCTAGTTGTGGCAAGCGGGGGCCACTCTTCATCGCGGTGCGCGGGCCTCTCACTATCGCGGCCTCTCTTGTTGTGGAGCACAGGCTCCAGACATGCAGGCTCAGGAGTTGTGGTTCACGGGCCTAGCTGCTCCGTGGCATGTGGGGCCCTCCCAGACCAGGGCTCGAACCCGTGTCCCCTGCATTGGCAGGCAGATTCTCAACCAGTGCGCCACCAGGGAAGCCCCGAATTTTACCTTCTTAAAGTTTCCAGCGTTACCCACTTACCTCTGCCTGATGCGACCCCAGGTCAAGTACAGTCTCTTGCCCAGACCACTGTGTGTCTACACGTGCCTCTTTCCTTAATGGTCTCCCTATACCCACACGATCTCCCAAATCCATTCTTCGACCAGCAGCCAAAGTGATGTTAAAAATTAAACTGGAACATATCTCCTTGCTTAAAATCCTTCAGTGGTTTCCCACTGTTCTCAGGATAAAGGCCACAGTCCTATCATGGCCTGCAGTCACCCCTGCTGACTGTAACTCCTGGAGAGGATGCTCAGAGGCCTCACCGGAGAAACGCTTGTCACGTCTTTATGTCACAGCAGGGGGTGAGGAGTTGTGCACATCTGGATTTCTACCTTGCTGGGACAGCTGTTGCTTCTCTCAAGTACATGGGAGCTGGTTGCTCCTAGGGCTGTGATAAATTCTACTTCTAGAATTCAGCTTCTCTGACACATAAGAAACAACTCATATCAGCACAAAGAGCAGGTGTGAACACACGCAAAGCCCTATTTAAGTTGTGATAACTGCTTAAAAGTCTTGGACTTAGAACATGTAGAGATAACCTCAAAGGAAAACAACTGATGAATACTTACAGAAGCTCGATTTGTCCTCTTCAGTAAAACAGCTAACAAACAACAAGTTTTTGTGAAAATGCTTCTACTCTTGTCTGCAACTTTGTCACCGGGCTTTTCTTGGTACATTTGCAGAAGCTCCAGCAGTGTATCTACACAGTTTTCTACATCGTAAACTGCTGAAGTCGTTTTCTCATACTGGAAGAGAACAGAACCAAGTTACAAATTATAATAAACACAGATACTGGGCTGGCCAAAAGGTTCGTTCGGTTTTTTCCGTAAGATGGATCTAGTAGTATCAGTTTTCTTTAACTTCATTCAAAACAATTTTGTTAGATTGTATATGGCAGCTGTCATATCAGCGTGCATTTAAAAAAAGACTAATCAAAATTGATGAAGTTTTGTGTAGTTATTTTAATATTGAAGATGGAAGAAAAAAAGCAACATTTTCAGCATATTCTGCTTTATTATTTCAAGAAAGGTAAAAATGTAACCGAAATGCAAAAAAAAGATTTGTGCAGTGCATGGAGAAGGTGCTGTGACTGATCAAACGTGTCAAAAGTAGTTTGTGAAGTTTCGTGCTGGAGATTTCTTGCTGGATGATGCTCCACGGTTGGGTAGGCCAGTTGAAGTTGATAGCGATCAAATCGAGACATTAATTGAGAACAATCAGTGTTATAACACGTGGGAGATAGCTGACATACTCAAAATATCCAAATGAAGCACTGAAAATCATTTGCACCAGCTTGGTTATGTTCATCGCTTTAGGTCTACGTTAAGTTAAGCGAAGAAAACCTTCTTGACCCTATTTCCGCATGCAATTCTCTACTTAAATGTAATGAAAACGTTCCATTTTTAAAACAAATTGTGACAGGTGATGAAAAGTGGATACTGTACAATAATGTGGAATGGGAGAGATCGTGGGGCAAGTGAAATGAACCACCACCAACCACACCAAAGGCCAGTCTTCATCCAAAGAAGACGATGTTGTGTATAGGGTGGGATTGGAAGGGAGTCCTCTATTATAAGCTCCTTCCAGAAAAGCAAACGATTAATTCCAAGAAGTACTGCTCCCAATTAGACCAACTGAAAGCAGCACTTGACGAAAAGCATCTAGAATTAGTCAACAGAAAACACATAATCTTCCATGAAGATAACACAAGACCACATGTTTCTTTGGTGACCAGGCAAAAACTGTTACAGCTTGGCTGGGAAGTTCTGATTCAACCACTGTATTCACCAGACACCGCACCTTCGGATTTCCATTTATTTCTGTCTTTACAAAATTCTCTTAATGGAAAAAATTTCAATTCCCTGGAAGACTGTAAAAGGCACCCGGAACAGTCCTTTGCTCAAAAGGATAAAAAGTTTTGGGAAGACAGAATTATGAAGTTGCCTGAAAAATGGCAGAAGGTAGTGGAACAAAAGGGTGAATACGTTGTTCGATAAAGCTCTTGGTGAAAATGAAAAATGTGTCCTTTATTTTCACTTAAAAACCAAAGGCACATTTTGGCCAACCCAGTACTTTAGAAACACCAACCAAAAAGGAAGCCAGACGTGATCAGAAGAGGTTCTGCTGTTCTGATACAGCGCAGTGTACAGGCTGTCAGCTCCGGAGGGAGATGGACATGAACCCTCCACCACTGACCACAGGCTGGTCCTCGGGCGAGGACCTTACCTCCTGTAAAGACGATTATCCCTTCACTACAAAATGGGAAGGATAATACCATAAGAACCATCTTAGAGGATGAATGGGAGCACTAAATTAAATGATGCATGAAAAGAACTAGCACATAGTTAGCAAGGCCTTAACTAACTTGCTGTTATTAATATTATAAAAACAGGAGAAATAAATCATAAAAAATTATAGTTTCTATGTACAGGTATGTTAACAGAGTAAACATTCCCCCCCGAAGACTCTGGCACATAGTAAATGAACTTTAACTCGGGGATCTGAGTTCTAGTGATGAGCAAGCATAAACCCAACTTGCTAGGGGAGGTTTCTTGACCAAGGAACTCTTCATTATCAAGACGGAAACTACCTTGGCGACGTTAAGCAAGACCTGCACAGCGTATCCGATGACCTCCATACAAGGGACACTACGGTTACAGCTTCGGATCAAGACAAATATTTTAGAAATTGCTCCACTCTGGGCCATATTCTCACAGCAAAGTGAAGACAGTCCAGTAACTACCTCTGAAAGGGGGAAAAAAAAGAGATACATTCACAGCAACAAAATCAGTATCGTATTATTATATTCTTTGTACGACTCAAGGGTAAAAACGCATTTCTAACCTTATACAAGATATTGTTAAAACAAACTAACCCAGGTGCTTTAGAGCCTCAAGAATAGCGGAAAGGTACTTGTATGTCAGGAGATAGTGCAGGGCAAGTGCGGTTCTGTGGTAGAGCTTGTTTTCTTCTCGAATCTCCCGGTTAACACACTGAAGTCTCTGTCGAATGGCTTTAATTTTTGAACAATCATTTTTCTTCCTCCAAGAATATCCTCTCCATAACGCCTTAAAGAGACAAACCAGTAACTTTAAGATTACAACCTCTGATGTTGTGGACTTAACATCTACATCTACTTCCACAAAGTAAATGTTTTCAGTAAAATTATATGATGTGATCTTTGCAACTTTGCAACTACAACTTCAATTCAGGTTCTAATAAATAGCAAAAGCAATTTTTCTAGGAAGAAATACATATAATATTCCTGTATATAAGTTAAAGCATCATTCACTGGCCAAAGACGGCTAAATCGATTCAAAAGGCAAAAATGCTTTTGCATCTTTCAGTCATCAACTTCCTCTCTGGAATGTGAAAATAAAGGGCTTAACAATGAAATTATGGTAGCATAGTGCATATGAATTATTCTATTGGCCAATCACAGCTTTTTAAAATGAGTATGACTGTGCTTTTTAAAATGTTAGATGTTGGGGATTCCCTGGCGGTCCAGTGGTTGGGACTCGCCGCTTTCACTGCCGTGGCCCGGGTTCAATCCCTGGTTGGGGAACTAAGATCCCGCAAGCAGTGAGGCGCAGCCAAGAAATAAAATACATAAATAAAAATAAAATTCAATAAAATGTTATATATCGTGTAGATGAATTGCAAACCAAAGTCTTGAACTAAAATCATAATATTTTCGGTTACCTGGATTTTAGTGACTCTATTATTAAGCTTTTCCTGCTTTTTACGGAGGAGGAAACGGCGTACGGCTTTCTGTATTACTGATGCAGCCCTATTTTGCTGGCTTATACGTTCTTGAGCTTCATTCTGAATTTTCATGAAGCGATGTTTCTGAAGAAACCTCTTATGCTGTAATCTTGCTCGAAACCATCTCTGTTTAAAACATACGAATAGTTTTTTTACTTCAGGTTTCTTAATGAAATAAACAGAACATTTATTGAAATATCTTTCAACCCTCCCCAGTGGCATTACACTCTACTCTAGTTGGTGCAGAAAATTCCAGGCCACAGTGGGTTTAAGTGTGTGTGTGTGTGTGTGTGTGTGTGTGTGTGTGTGTGTCTGAGAATTTAACCCTGCACAACATGTTCCTCATTTCATAATTGATATAAATCTTATCAAGCTGTATATTATTCTTCAATTTGTTTCTTTACTCAATATTTTATATGTAAGTATATTAACATATACTGTACAAACAGGATTCTTATCCAGAATAAAGAACTCCTATAATCATTAAGAAAAATAAAACACTCAAAAGAAAAATGAGCAAAGTATGTGGAAAAAAAATTTAAAAAGCATACCGTACACAGATAAAAATTTGAATAACCAACACAGAGGAAAGATTTTTTAGAATTGCTAGCAATCATAGGAAATCCAAACCAAACATGAGATGTAATTTGCCATTCATCAAAATGACAAAATCACAAAGTCTTGTAATGTCACGGGTTGGCAAGGAGGTCGAGAGAGAGACAGGTGCCCTGGGTGTCGCTACATGAGGGGTGAATGCGTACAATGCGCCAGAGGATAACCCACAGCCTTAGTCCTGAGCCATAAAACGCAACTCACCTCTAAGCCGGCCAACCACCCTGATGGCCACATGGCAAAAGCTAAATACTACATAACTTTAGCAGAGGTATTTGGAAATTGTTTACGAAATATTAAAAAGTTTCAAACAAAAATTAGGCCATAGTTTTACTGCAAAGGAAAAGCTAACCTGAATACGGATGGCTGAGTTAACCTGTTTATCATCAGCATTCTTCAGAGCCCTGTGAAGTCTGTAGGCTCTTTGAATTCTAAGAGCAGACAGGTGATAAAAGGCAGCTGCTGTGAAGTGAAGAAGCCTAATTTTGGCTCTCTGTTCTAAAATCTAAAGGAGAAAAAAAGATTAACAACCAAATAGTTGACTCTTAAGACAATCAACCAATGTTTATTTTTGTATATCCTTAATACCAAATTATATAAATTAGCAACAGTAAACTAACTTGTAACTATTAAAATTATCTACATTGTAACCTGAAGTAATTATACTCCTTTACTGTACAACACTTTCAATGGTGTAACCCCTAACTGAGGATATAGAAAGCACAATTATATTTGGGCACTTCACTGCAGAATTTAATTAGACTACCCAAGGGCAGCTAGATAAGGCTTTGAAGGTACTAATTATAATGGGAGAAGTCTAGGAATAGTAAACTGAGAAAGGGTTAGAGAGCTCCAAGCAGAACCGTTGAAGATGGTGACGTTAAATCGGGCAAACATTTGACCCGACTTCTCCAGTAGTGGTCTCGCCACATCCAGCACAAGGCTTCTGCAGCAGAAGCTCCCTCCAGGGAGGGGCCTTTGGCCTTCAGAATTTCAATTTATACTCAGTGAACAAAACACAAAAGATTTCTCCTTTAATTTAATTATTTTCTGTTTACCACTGCTTCATGTACTGGATGCTCAGAACGTCAAGAATTCCCTAGGGAGGATTCTCTCCTGCTGAAGGTGTGGAAGTTATCAACGGAATGGTCCTACAACCCCTGAGAGAGTTGCTTGGTGGTAGCAAAAGGTGACTTGAATAACAACCTCCTTCACGTGTGGGGAGGGGGAAGGGGAAGCTGGGACAAAGTGAGAGAGTGGCATGGACTTATATACACGACCAAAAGTAAAACAGACAGCTAGTGGGAAGAAGCAGCACAGCACAGGGAGATCAGCTGGGTGCTTTGTGACCCCCTAGCGGGGTGGGATAGGGAGGGTGGGAGGGAGACGCAAGAGGGAGGAGATATGGGGATGTATTTATGTGTATAGCTGATTCACTTTGTTATAAAGCAGAAACTAACACACCATTGTAAAGCAATTATACTCCAATAAAGATGTTAAAAACTTAAAAAAAAAAAACTCCTTCACATGTGGAGCCCTCCTCATACTTCAGTTCCTTTGTTAAGATTTATTACACGAGAAAAGTTATTTTGCATTTTTGGTGAGCATCTATGGGAAATAGGATCACAGAACAAAAATCTATGGCAACCAGTGATCTTGTTACATGGGGCTCTTCAGAAGCTGAATAAATTCTAGTTAATGGCTATATCAGTTCTGAAATTATTCTCCAAAATCTCAAATTTCTTAACACAATTTAACATCAGGTATTTCCACTTCATAAGACTGAGATATCCTACTTAAAAATACTTACCCTTTTTCTTACTAACCAACCACGCACCAGTGCTTGTAGAACAACTGTAGATTTTTTTAATTCAACATATTTTCTCCTTTCAGACTTCTCAGTCTTCCTGACTCGTATGTATCTTTGTATGGTCAAAGCAGCTGATTTCTGCTGGAGAAAGACCTGCCTTCCTTTATATCCTCTGAAATTTGCTTGGATCAAACAAGCAGCTTGAAATCTCTATAAGGAAAAATTTGCAAGTGACACTAATAGATAGAAATAATAGTTCAACCCACTGGAGGTTCTGGAATTTCTCAATGAAAAATAAGATGGTATAATTATGATTTTTTTTTTTTTTTACATTTTTAGTTTAAGAATGTCATATTTCACAGATTTTGAAACCCACAGAGGGCTACAGCTAAAAAAGAAGCTTTTATGAAGGTGCAAACCATGGACCATAGATACCTGGTGTTTTTTCCCTCCCTTCCTCCTGATACTTTTCATTGTGAATGAGCAAAGGACTAGTATTACTACAGGACAAATGCATTTAATACAAAAGCTAGCTACACTCTAGAGAACAGAATGGGCATTGTAAGCAGCTGTGAGGGAAGCTGTCTGCTGCTTCAAGAACCAGTGTACTCCCAGCACATCTTAGATTCCTCAATTCTAGAACATCCTGACAATCAAATTCCAAGACACATAAAGCATCTGGATTGAAATGAAAACTAGGTTTGTTTTACAACATAGACCCCCCCACCTACTAGCTGAGTGACTTTGAACAAACCCCATTATCTCTCCAGACCTCAGTTTACTCATCCATAAAATGGGAATGCTGATAATAGCTGCCTCACAGAGTTATCATGAGGATCTGATTAGTTAGTAAATATATAATAGAAGGTGTAATAATAGTGTGTATATAATCATACATAGTGAATATGAACATCAAAATTTACAAGTAAAATTTTAATTTTGATTTCCTTAATAAAAGACCATAGGTACCACCACTGTTCTAGAACCAATGTTAAATATTTTAAATAGATTACCAAATGTGGCTTAAAGAGTATGTGTTGACTCATACAGACAGGATATGCTACATCTATTACGATTTTCTTCAAATAAATCACTTCAAATTAGGTTTGAGAATATGTTATAAAAACATATACACAAACAAAAATACAAATAGTATTTTTATGAGTGAATAAAATTTTTTTTTTTTGCGGTATGCGGGCCTCTCACTGTTGTGGCCTCTTCCATTGTGGAGCACAGGCTCCTGACGCGCAGGCTCAGCGGCCATGGCTCACGGGCCCAGCCGCTCCGCGGCATGTGGGATCCTCCCGGACCGGGGCACGAACCCATGTCCCCTGCATCGGCAGGCGGACTCTCAACCACTGTGCCACCAGGGAAGCCCGAGTGAATATAATTTTTAATTGACTGCAATGATGTGTTTAAAGCAAATGTATAGCTAGATCTTTATATCATTTTTTGTTTTCTGTTTTTTAAAGTAGTTCTTTACATATGAACTGTTTTTTTAACACCTACTTTTGTCGTTAAGAATTGCTCATGAGCTGTTCTTCCAGAAAGTACAGCTCTCCATTTTCTCTGAATGATGATTGTTGATGCTCTCACGTTCAAAAACCTAAAAAGTGATTATTGGAAAGCAATTTCAAATTAACTCATTTAGTAAGTATTCATTGCCCACCCCCTATAAATACTAGAGGAGAAAGAAAATATAAGAAAGGCAATGAGAGAATAAAAAAAAGTAGAAAAGGATAATTCATACTTAGGTTCTAGCAATCAGAACTTTACAAACACACACACACACACACACACACACACACACGGTAACACAATGCAAAACAAGTTTTACAATTGGCAATATTTCAGTGGTCAAGAAATATTAAGTTCTAGAATGACAAAAAATTCTGAACGGGATCAGAAGAAAGTAGGATTAGCCAGATCTAGACAAAGCCTAGATAAAGGGGAGGTGGTAGAAAAAATGGTAGAGAATAAAGTCTGAGTCCACACTGTGAGTGAGTCTTTGAGCACACAGGTGTGGCTGAGAAGACAGCCTGGGAGGGTGGAATGGCATCAGGCAAATGAGAAACAAACACTTGTTTGAAAGGAAAGATGGCATCATCAAAAGATTTAAAAAGGAATATTCTGTAAACAGAACTGGAGAAAAATTTTAAATGTGAGGGCTAGAGATTAAACTTTAGGCGTCAACATAGCAGTGACAACAATCGAGAATCGGCAGGCTCTTTCATCTGTTCATGGTCCTGTGGAAAAGGGAGAGAGATTAACCTATGTCATGTGGCCACCTTTCCTAGAAAGTAAGGCTGAATATCAATGGGAAAAACTGGACACTGGTCCTTAATAGCTGAGAGCAGCAATTATATTTTTATTTGTTAAGCCCTGACTCTGCCCATGGAATTGATCAAGAAACGCCTGTAACACTAGTGTGCTCTCCCAAAACGATCTTTAAAACCATCACTGATATAATAACTCATCAATTCTGGGAACTGATGAAAAAATTCTTACACTATGAAATAAAAAAATAATATAGACTTCTGAAAATGTGTTTAAAAGAAATGAACTAGGAATAGGGAAATACGAGTAACATAGATAAGTTGGTAATTAGGTCTTCGTCATTAAGGATAAAGAGTACAGGGGTTAATACAAAGAAAAAAAAAAAAGCATAAGAAAACAAACGTTGCCAGTAGCTAAATCAACAGACAAAATGGACCCGTGCACTAACAAGGAAAACAAGACTTACTAGATCATTTTATTAACTTCCCATCCTCAGTCCCTACTGAGTCCCTCAGTCCCTTATCCTTATGAACCTGAGTTAATCAAGTTTAATATTTTCTCCTGGATTATACCATCAAGGCTGTATCTCAAAAAATAAGACAGTCTCAGAGATAATTTTGTTACATTATTGCAGGAAACACCAGCAAACCATACAAATTAAGCATAGCAACTATTTAAAAGAAAACCCAACAAGCAGTATTACTTGACACACAGACTTGGTTACGGCACATGCGCGCGTGCATGCACAACCCCGCCCCCCCCCCCCCCACGCTCTCGCCCACGCAGCTGACACATTTACCGTCTTCTCTGCAGTTTGGTACGGAAGCAACCCTGAATGATTCTAACAGCTCTTAACACAGCCAGATACTCTTTACGTGCTTTCCAACACCTGTACCAGGCTTGAATCTTGCAGGCAGCTTTCACTTCACGTAAATATTTCCTGGCTTTGTGTCTCCTCCACGCAGTCTATTAAACATATAAACATAACAAATATGCAATGAGATGTCTAATTATTTTTTTGTAAATTGGAAGACTCAGTATTGATAACAGTTAATATAAGGTCAAGCAGATAGGATCAACTGCAGAAATGCAGTCACACCCCAGCTCCACTGTGGGACTCGCTCACTCCGGACACGTGAGCCCTCTGAGAACAGCGGGCTGACCTGTGACCTCCTACTACCTGCTTCAGCACATACCCTGCGGCTGGCTGCTGGCTAAGCCCAATACAACCCTGGAAAGTATTTAAATTGTAAGCTGCACGCAAAGCCTGGGAAGCCAGGTGTGTGCACTGCCCTCACCTTCTCAGTCCATGTGAAGGAACGAAAGGAAATGAACACACTGATGCCTCCAATTCCAGGGAAGGGATGGGAATTCTTCCCACTGCCCTCCCCACACACTGCAGACACATCCTGGGTTCTGGGTCCATCCTGTTGCAGAATCCTGAGGGCATCCATCTACCTGAGGACCACCAGATTTTCCGACTTTGGCAACCTTGTGGCTGACTAAAAGCTTAAGTAACAGCTACAACTTCTTAAGTGCTTAGCGCTATACTAAGCACTATAATTCTTTACAGTAACATAGGTAGGTAATACTATTATCTCTAATTTAGAGATGAAAACAATGAAGGCCCAGAGGAACTGACACCAGTAAAATTACTTGTTGATGTCACAGGTAATAAGTGACAGACATATCTTATTTAATCCTTATAAATATCTTGTGAGATGATTATTAAGATCTCTATACAAAACAGAAATTAACGTCAAGAGACTTGTTACCACATAGCCAGTAAGTGATAGAGTCAAGATTTGAACCTGAGTCTATCTGACTTCAAAACACCTACAGCAAATACAATAGCTCCACCTAACATGGGGATCAGGCTCTAAATTCAGTTGACAGGCGAGAATGATATATATGGTCAAACTGAACTCTTGTGATGTCCTTAACTCAGAGTATTTCTATATGGTTTTTATGTAAACAAAACCAAATACCAACATAGTAGTATTCATAGTGGAAGCCAGGTATCAGTACTTTTAAAGATTCCAAAGTGATTCCAATGTGTGCTAAAGTTTAAGACCACTGGTTGGTATGTGTTAAAAACTAGATGTGCAACATGCACTTTTATAATTTAGTTATATAAAAGAAAAAACAGGGCTTCCCTGGTGGCGCAGTGGTTAAGAATCCGCCTGCCAATGCAGGGGACATGGGTTTGAGCCCTGGTCCGGGAAGATCCCACATGCCACGGAGCAACTAAGCCCGTGTGCCACAGCTACTGAGCCTGCGCTCTAGAGCCCACAAGCCACAACTACTGAGCCCGCGAGCCACAGTTACTGAAGCCCGCACGCCTAGAGCCTGTGCTCTGCAACAAGAGAAGCCAGCGCAATGAGAAGCCCGCGCACCGCAACGAAGAGTGGCCCCTGCTCGCAGCAACTAGAGAAAGCCCCTGTGCAACAACAAAGACCCAATGTAGCCAAAAATAAATAATTTTTAAAAAACCCCCAAAAAACAACAACTAATTACTAAAAAGAAAAAAAGAAGAAAGAAATAACAGTTGAATTTTCCTAAGATTGTTATTTTGGCTTTTCTAACATAACCCCAACTAACACACGCGCTTGACACCCACCAGTCCTTGACTCCTGGCAGCGTCTGGAACTTGGGCGCTCCTTTCTTCCTCCCTCAACCCTTGGTTTCTTCATACCACAATCTTTAGCTTTCTTCATTCCCTCTTAATACCATATGTTGGCTTCTCCTCTCAGCACCCCTGAATTTTGATGCTCTTTAGGGCTCCAGTCCTGGGCCCTCTTCTTTTGCCCACTTCATGCATTCTCCCTACGTGACCCCCTATCTCCCACAAGTTCAGTTATCAGTGTATGCCAACAACGTAGAAGTCAAATTCCAAAATCCGTACTGCTGTCCGAATTACAACAAACATAGCAGCTGCCCCGCTGGACGCGTGGTGGTCACGTCAGCTTCACGTACCCCAGGCCGAGCTCATCGGGCTCCAGACCGGCTCCTCCCGTTGTTCCCACGTCAGTGAAGGGTACAATCTACTGAGTCACCTCAGCCATAAAGATGGCTTGGCTCCTTGTTTACGCTCTATACAAGACCAATCCCATCCTCCACTCACACTGACCCTGACAACCCTGCTGTCAAACGGTGGTTCACTTTCCCTGACCTACTGCCTGCAGTCTCCTGGCTAGCCGCCCAGCATTCAGTTCAGTCCATCTTCCACATCCCTGCCTGAGTAATTTTTTTTTTTTTTCGGTTGCACCACATGGCTTGGGGCATCTTAGTTCTGTGACCAGGGATTAAAACCGGGCCATGGCAATGAAAGGGCTGAGTCCTAACCACTGGACTGCCAGGGAAATCCCATCTGAGTAATTTTTAAAAAAATAAACTATGATTCTGCTCTTCTCCTACTTAAACTCCTCTAGAACTTCTTTTAGTCCAGAGGATAAAGACTAAACTTTTTCTCTCTTACACAGCTGCCCACATCTCACTCCTTGGATCGCATCCTGGTCGCCGGTCACCCTTTATTGCACACCTGTTCTCTCTCATTTTTGAACTCCGTGTTACCTCCTACAGCTGGAATACTCCTTGCATACATTTTACTTGGCTGTTTCCAGTTCATCCTTCAGCTTAACATCTCAACTTAAATCACTGTGACTAGCTTAGGTTTCTCTTCTCTGCATTCCCAGCAACATACATTTCTCGTTCTGTATTATCATGAAGAAATTTCCATACACTGAGGTATGGGCAAGTCATTCTGGCTAATACAGGATTTAATTTGAACTTTATGTTAACTAGAACAGCCTCTTTTGTGGCCTATTAAACATATACTGTGTATCTGCTTTAACCATTAAAGAAAAGAATGCATTTAAAAATCAAAATGGATTAACTGTGGTTCAGGCATCCACAGTGGAGCCGGGTGGCCATTGTGGATGTGGTTTCAGACATGTTCCTACATCACTGAGAACGTGAACTGTATCAGACTCAAGGACACCACCAGCTGTTCTCAAAAACAATATCTGCTCACAGCTGCCAGCTGCAACCTGATGGTCTCAAGGTCTCTGCTTTTAACTGTGCAACCCTAGTTGCAACAAGCTTAGGGTGTCACACTCAGAACAATCCCAGTTCTGTGCCGTCTGCGGTGAATTATTTTTGGCACCCTTTGCCCAACCTCAAAAATGTTCCATTTTGGAAGGTAAATGAAAAGGCCACGTAAACTAAGTATTAATCTTTACAACCTGCTTAAGCTCATTTTATAAATTCTAAGAAATACTGGCCAAAGAAAGAATGAAAGCTTTATATTTCAATATATAAATACCTGGATTTTTATGGTGCTATCTTTAATTTTCTGAAACTTCCGTTTCTGTATAAATCCTTCCATTCTAGCCTGAATAACGATAACACTGCTTCTTATTTGTAAATAAACTTCTCTTTGATGTTTTGCAGACAAAAAGGCTCTGTGGTGATTTTGTAAAACGACTGCTGCTTCTCCATACAATAAAAACTGTTTTCTGGTTTGCCTTTTCCTGAAATACCGCTGTAAAGTGATAGCCGCCCTTTTCTGCTGAATGAATCTTCTTCGATACACAGCCATCTGAAGGAAGGACTGAATTCGCACAGCAGCACGCTTGTGCTTTTCCAATCTTCTTGTGACCATTTTACGAAAAGCTTTTTGAATTGTTACTGCAGCCTTTCTTTCAGAATGATACTCTGCTTCCTGTAAGGGACCAACCAGAGAAGCTTTACACCGCCTTTGAACCGTAAGTGCTGGGCTTTGGCCAGCTTCATACTGAGTTTCAGTTCCGTGACAGCAGAATGCAGTTTGGGCAGCAGGGACTGCCATTTCTTCTTCGGGCATGTTTTTAAATTTCTGTCTAAGTCTCATCCCGCTAAGCGCGGCCTGAATAGGTCTTACAGATTTGTGAATGGCTAAACATTTTTTTCTTTCCATTTTTACTCTGGCGTATGACCTGTAATAATTCTGTATAACAACAATTGCCATTCTCTTTGCCTGATAATCCACTCTGGCCCTGTACATTCGGTAGAATGACTGAATTCGGGTGGCAGCCAGGTGCATGAGTTGGATACCCCTTCGTGCCTTAAAGCCTCTGTAGTAAGACTGTATACAAATGACTGCCTGGGTTTGCACTGCAACTAGTGTTCTGTACCTTCTTTGAACAAAATCTACCTTTGCTCTAAAGTGGAGATGGTGCCTCCTTGTTTTAAAGGCTCTAAAATGCTTCTGAAGAGTAATGGCAGCCTGATGCTGCTTTTCCTGAATCTCTCTCCTTATAATCATATCCTGAAAGTCGGCTTGGACACAGGGTGCTGCTTTCTTGAGTGCATTGTGTTGAAGAGCTTTCTTTTTATTGGCTCTATATCTTTCTTGTATTACTTTTGTAGCCCACTGAAGCTTTTGGTAGAAAAAATACTGCCTGTACATTCTGTATGTGCTTTGTATTATGACAGCAGCTCTGTGCTTTTCCCTTAAAAGCTGTCTTGCTTTCATCCCCTTATAGGCAGCCTGAATGACCACTGCAGAATGCCTTCGTTGGACATAATGCTCTCTTTGCAATTTTGCAGCTCTGTATGCTCGGTAATGTTGCTGAATGAGAATCGAGGCGTGTTTCCAGGTCTGAAAGGTAAGGTGTGTTCTGTGCATTCTGAAAGTTGCCTGGATGAGGGCTGCGGCCCTGTGCATCTCCTGTAACTTCTTCTTTGCCATCAGCCTTCGGTAAGATGGCTGGATTGTAATGACTGCCTTCTGTAACTCCAAGAATTGGTGCAAGTGATGTTTGGCACAAATGGTGGCTCGATATTTCCTCTGAACAAAAATAGCTGCTTTCTTGAGGGAAAGGAACCTTTTCCTCATCACTAAAGATCTAAATCTGCTCTGAATCAGGGTTGCAGAGGCATGCATCCTTTTCAAATGTCTTCTGGTTTGCATACCCCTGAATGCAGCCTGGAGGACCACAGCAGAGTGTCTTTGCTGGAGGTAGAGCTGCCTCTGCAGCAGTTTGGCCCTGCTTGCCCGGTATTGCTGCTGGATGACCCGCGAGGCGTGCCTCCAGGCCTGGTATCTCACACGTGCACGGTGCCTTCTGAAAGCCGCCTGGAGAACGGTAGCAGCCCGGTGCATCTCTTGCACCTTCTTCCTCACCACCCACCCTCTGTACCAGGACTGGATTTTGAGGGCTGCCTTTTGTAACCGTAGTAACTGTTGTAAGCGATGCTTTGCGCAAACATTTGCACGATATTTTTTCTGAATCCACACAGCGGTATTCCTGAGAGACAGGAATCTCCTTCTCATCATCAGAGTCCTAAATCTCCTCTGAATCATAGCCGCGGCTGAGTGCATGACTTTTAAGTGTCTTCTAGCTTCCATCCCCCTAAAAGCAGCCTGAATGCAGATTACGGAATGTCTCAGTTTGTTATACCTTTGAAATTGTATGTTCCTTTCCCTCACTGCCCGGTACTTTTGCTGCACCATTCTTGTCACCTTCTTCAACTTATTAAAATAAGCTTGTTGTCTGTGTCTTCTGTAGTGGGACTGGATGAGTGTTGCTGCGGTCTGCATCCTTCTCAGGGTCTGTCTAACTCGTCCTCCTCTGAAACTGGCCTGGAGAATGGTAACAGCTTTCAAAGTTGTCAGGTACTTTGCACGTTGAGTTCTACCCTGATGATATGCTCTGTACCTTACCTGAATTATGACGGCTGCTGTTCTCATTTGATGATATCGCCTCCTTGATTGCTGCATTTTAAACACGGCTTTAATAAGAGTGGCTGCTGCGTGCAGGTGCTGAGTCTGTCTTCTTACTGTAACACCTCTATAAACAGCTTGGATTTTCACAGCCGCCTTCTTTAACGTAAGATATTCCTTACGCTGACGGTCTGCAATTTTAGTATCTCGATACCACCTCTGAATTATAACAGCTGACGCTCTGTAGGTGGCGTACTTCTTTTTGGTTTGGTAAGCTCTGTAACTAGATTGTATAGCGGCTGCCGCCTTGTGGTGCTCCTTTATTTTTTTCCTCACTCTCATACCTCGGTAAGCTGACTGTAGGATTACTACTGCTGCTTTGGTTTTCAAATACAAATGATGCTGTTTTCTCCCAGTACTGTAAGCCCGATAGTACATTTGAATCAGACAAGCCGCTTTTTTCATGATTTTCCACTTCTTTCGCTGCACGTACATTCGGTAGCACGACTGTATGAGGACAGCACATTTGTGTTGCTTCTGAACCTGTCTTCTCGCTGCTCTGCCCCTCCACGTGGACTGGAGCATCACTGCTGCAAGGCGGAGCGCAGTGTACTCCATCCGTTCCCTCCTCCCTGCAGCCCGCGCTCTCAGATGTTGCTGGATGACGGATGCTGCCGTTTTTAACAACCCGAACTCTTTCTGGGCCTTGGCCATTCTGAAAGCAGACTGAATCTTCACTGCAGCTTGATGTTCCCTTCTGATCTGCTTCCGAACTTTCCAGCCACGGTAAGCGGACTGTAGAGAAATCACAGCTGCCCTTGTCTTTAAAAAATGTGTTCTTATGTCAGAAGCAGTCTTGTGTGTCCTGTACCATCTCTGAATCTTGAGAGTAGACTGAAGCACAGATTGATATTTCATCCTCTTACTGTAGCCTCTAAAAGCAGTTTGGATTTTAAGAGCAGCTGTAGATTGTTGTTTGATTAGCTGGCGTACCTTATAACCTCTGTAAGTGGCCTGCAAGCAGATAACTGCTCTTTTGACTTGCAAGAAGTTCTTCCTCTGATTGACCTGCGCTTTGTATGCACGATAGTAACTCTGAATGACAACAGTTGCTTTATAGATTTTCAGGTAGTACAGGCGCATCTTTCTCATCCTGAAATGAGACTGTAGTGAAACAGCAGCTTTTCTCTGCAACCTCACTTGCTTTCGAACCAGGTACCCTCTGACAAAAGCTTGCAGTTTGATGCAAGATGCCCGCATGTGTTCTTCTCTCTTTAGTGCAGCTGCTCTTAAATGTAAATATTGTTTACGAGTTTGCTTCATCTTGACGATGGATTGTAACTTCACTGCAGCATTTTTTAGCCTCAGAAATTTTTTTCTGGAAACATAAGCCCTGTAATATGATTGAATCCTTATAACAGATGTGAGGATGTGAATAAACTTTTTCCTGGCCTGCATCCCTCTAAATGCAGACTGCAGAACAATGACAGCAGATCGTGTCTTCTGGTAAGAAGCTAGAACTTTCTTGGCTGAAATGTAAGCTCGAAAATGAATCTGAATTACAAGGGCGGCTTTCTTCATCTTCTTATATTTCTGTAGTTGTTGATGCTTCCTTATGTGTGCCTGCAATCTGATAATATTTTTCTTAAGGTTTAGAAATCGAAGTCTGTCCTGTCTCATTCTCCAGTATGACTGAAAGACACAAGCAGCGGTGATCTGTTTGCGTAAATTACGAGCTTTCATTCCCCTGAAAGCGGCCTGTAGTCGGATGGCTGCAGCCCGTTTCTGCAAATAGCTGGTGCGCTCAACCTTTCCTTTCAGATATGCTTTGTAGTACTTCTGGAGAGAGAGGATAGACTCTTTTTTCCTTTTATATAACTTTTGGGCTTGAAAGCACCGAAATCTTGTCTGAATGATGACAACACAAGATCTAATATGAATGTATTTCCGTAATTCTCTCTGCATCCTGTACCAGGATTGTATGACCATGGCAGCTTTCTCTTCTTTAACCTGTTTCCTGACACACCGTTCTCTAAAAGCTCTTTGCAGTGTTATTGCAGCTTCTGTTTGTAGCTGCATTTTACGTTGCCTCCATCTTCTGAACGCAGACTGGATTATAAGGGCTGATGATCTTAGCATTTCATATCTCTGTTGATCCTGCTTTCTTCTTAAACAAGCACGCCAATGCCTCTGAATTGTAACTGCAGCCCAAAGGTATCGTTTGTAAGAAGCAACAGCAATGATCATTCTTATCCTAGATTGCAGGATGATTGAATAATATTTCAGCTTCAGAAACTGTTTTCTAGTGGAATATCTTCTCCAATATCTCTGAAAAAGGTAAGAAAGGACACAAAGTAAAATAGACACATCTTTCTATACTTAACACCCTTGAAAGTATTAACGTTTCTAACATTTTGCTTAAAAACAAAGACATTAATTTTAAAAGCAATATATTTTTAAAGAAGATACTTATCTCTTTTGTTTATAGTTTAGTTTCTGTGTTGATACAACTGTAGCCAATCCAAACTAATGATATTTATATGGCATTTGTATTCAGGAGACATAAGAAATATAAACAAGTTTATGCTATATTAGAATAATATATTAGAAGATTTAAAATGAAACTATAGTAATATTCTGCTATCTATTGATACTAAGTAATTTCCTATGAATGTATCTCTGGATCTTATATTTTCCCCTTTTATCAAGGTTGCTAAGCTATCTTATAATGATTGAAAACTGTTTATAGGAGGGACCCTGTGTTACAGGCCTGGTAACATCAACACAGGATTTTGAGAAATATCACTGAGTCACAGCACTCTCTGAGTCAGTATTTTCATTAAGAATAAAATTTAGGAATTATAGATACATGGTTAAAAAGTAGGATTCTGGAAAGACTTGAGAAGTAATAAAGCTTTTTCCTCTTGCTTCCTTCCCAACCACCCCACATTCCCTAACTCCTTAGTTATCCCAGCAACATGCGAGCTACAAAGTCTCAAGCGGATCCTGGCTACTGGTCATCAAGCTCTGGACGTTCTTCTCGCAATAAGACCATTCCTTTGTCCAAAACACTCCAAATATTGCTAAGATGTGGCGGGGACTAATGGAAGGATTAAAAGTCTCAGAAAAAAAACCATCAAAGATACAACTAAGAACCAAATGGGAATATTAGAACTGAAAACACAATAACCAAGACAACAGCAACAAAAAACCTCACTGGCATGGCTCAGTAGCAGAATGGAGATGACAGAAGAATCAATGAACTTGGAGATCAATACAAATTCTCTAGGCTGAACAAGAAAGAAAAAAAATGACTGGGGAAAAAAAGAGAAAGAAATGTCTCAACAAACTAAGAGTAGAGGGGAACCTCCTCAGTATAATAAGAACATTTACACAAACCTACAGCTATCATCAGATTTAACGGTGAGAAACTAAATGCTTTCCCTCTTAGACCAGGAATAATACAAGGATGTATCCTCTCACCAAGCCTATTTAGCATCTACTAGAGGTCCTGCCTAATGCAATAAGAAAAGGACATAAAAGCTATGCAGACAGAGAAGAAATAAACCCTTTTTTTGTTCATAGATGACATGATCATTTATGTAGAAAATTCAAAGAAATGACAAAAAAACCCTCCTGGAATAAGCAATTATAGCAAATTTGTAGAATATGGAAACATTAACATTACTAGCAAAAAAAAGAGAAATACTTAAGAATATCTCTAACAAAATATGCACAAGATCTGTCAGAGCTACAAAACTGTGCTGAAAGATAACACAGAATATCTAAATAAATAGAGATATATCATATTCATAGATAGGAAGGCTGGATTTTGTTAAGATGCCAGTTCTTCCCACCTGGATCTATCAATTCAATGTCGTCTCAATCAAAATCTCATCCAGTTACTTTGTGAACACTGGCAGACTGCTTCTAAAGTACATAAGGTGACGCAAAATACCCAGAATAGCAAATACAATAGTGAAGAAAAACAAAGTTGGAGGACTAACATCATACAACTTCAAAAGTTATTATAAAGCCACAGTAATTGAGACAGTGTGATACTGGCAAAATAATAGAAAAATAGATCAATGGAACAGAATAAGGAGCCCAGAAATAGACCCATGCAACATAGTCAACTGATGTTTGATAAACAAACAACACAACTGAATGGATAAAAGATAGTTTTGTCGGGCTTCCCTGGTGGTGCAGTGGTTGAGATTCTGCCTGCCAATGCAGGGGACACGGGTTCGTGCCCCGGTCCGGGAGGATCCCACAGGCCGCGGAGCGGCTGGGTCCGTGAGCCATGGCCGCTGAGCCTGCGCGTCCGGAGCCTGTGCTCCGCAATGGGAGAGGCCACAGCAGTGAGAGGCCCATGTACTGTTAAAAAAAAAAAAAAAAAAGGTAGTTTTGTCAACAAGTGGTACTGGAAGAAGTAGACATCCATATGAAAGAAAAGTGAGTCAAGCACTAACTCTTAACCTTTCACAAAAATTAACTCAAATAGATCATAGATCTGAATGTAAAATGCAAAACTATAGAACTTCTGAGAGATAACAATAGAATATCTAAGTAACTTTGGGTTTGGCAATGGCTTTTTAGATATAATGTCAAAAGTATAATCCATGAAAGAAAAAAAATTGATGTCAGAGTTTATTAAAATCAAAAAAAAAAAATCTGCCCTGTGAAAGACTCTGTTAACAGAACAAAAAGATAAGCCATAAACTAGGAGGAAATATTTATAAAATATAAATCTGATAAAGGGTTTGTATCCAGTTATACAGAGAACCCTTAAAACTCAACAATAAAGAATTCAAAAATGGGCAATAAGAATTTTAAAATGGGGAAAATATCTGAATGCTTCACCAAAGAAGATATACAGATTGTAAATGGCATATGAAAAGATGCTTAACATCAAATGCACTAGGGAATTGCAAATTGAAACAGCAATGTGATGCCTATACACATCTATTTTTAATGGTAAAGTCTAAAACAGTGACAACACCAAATGCTGGCCAGGAAGTGGAGCAACAGGAACTCTCACTCATTGCTGGTGGGAATGCAAAATGGTACAGCCACTTTGGAAGACAGTTTGGCAGTTTCTCACAAACCTAAATATAATTTTGTCATATGATCAAGCAATCCCATTCCTAGGTACCTACCCAAAGAAGTTGAAAACCAAGTCCACAGAAAAACCTGCACACAGGTGTTTATAGCACCTTTATTCATAATGGCCCCAAATTAGAAGCAACCAATACGTCCTTCAATAGGTGAAAGGATAAAAACGACTGTGGTACATCAATATGATAGAATGTTATTCAGCAATAAAAAGAAACAAACTATCAAGGCAGGAAAAGACATAAAAGAAACTTAAATGCATATTGTGAAGTGAGAGAACCTATCTGAAAAGGCTACATATTGATGAGTTCAAATTATAGGACATCCTGGAAAAAGCAAAAGTATAGAGACAGTAAAAAGATCAATGGCTGCCCAGGATTTTGCAGAGGGATAAGAGATGAATACGTAAAGCAGAAAGGATTTTTAGGGCAGGATTTTTGTCAAAGCACAACTATACCACATAAAGAGTGAAACCTATGGAAACTAAGGACTTTAGTTAATTAAAATGTTCATAAATTGCAAAAAGTGTACTATAAAAAAAGAAAGCAAAGCTACAGAAATGAAAAGTATCTGCATTAACAGGATATTATTCTCATGTACTCTTTAAAATATTTATTATGATTGAAAGCAAAACTTATAACATTACCTGATGTGATTTTATTTGTATGTAGGTTTAATAAATAAGACCGCTAAAACATAAAAGTGGGGGGAGCAAAGGGACCTAGATAGTGGTAAGTTTTCTACATTCCATTTAAAGGGATAAAATATTGATTCTAAATAGATTAAAAGTTTTGTATACTGAAATGCCTATAGCAACCAAAAAAAGGCAAAAAACCAACCAACCAAACAAACAAACAAACCCCAAATAACCAAACCCCTGTACAAGGGGATAAAATAATAACTAAAAAGAAAAATGATAAACTAAAATGTAACACTAAAATGTATTCAAATAATTGAAAAGACAGGAAAGGGGAAAGAGAAGAATGAAAGAAAGTGAACATTCAGAAAACGAAACAATAAAATGATAGACCCAAATCCAAGCATATTGATAAATATCTGAAATATAAATCGTATAAATCATCAATTAAAAGATAGAGATTTTCAAAACATAAAAACTATATGTCAAAACTTTAAGCCATATATAATGATGTAAGCAAATAATAAGTAAAAGAAAGGAAAAAAATATACCCTGCGAATGATAATCAAGTGAAAGCTGGAGTGGTTATAGTAAGAGCATGCAAGGTTGACTTCAGAGCAAAGAAAATTTTGAAGGATAAAAAAGGAACATTACACAATGATAAAAAATGATTTAAAAAAATTCAACTCACCAATGATAAAAAATGATGATAAAAAACAAAACTCAACTCACCAAGAGGACATAAAAATTCCAAATGTGTATGCACCTAACAAAACATCTTCAAAATACAGGTGGATAAAACCAAAGGGAGAAAGATATATCCACAATTATAGTTAGAGACTTAAATACTGCTCTCTTGGTATAAGACTAAATAAACAGAGCACCAGTTAGGATATAAAAGAACTGTTAAATATCGTCACCCAAGTAGATCTAATTGACATTTATAGAACACTCCACCCAACAACAGAATACACATTCTTTTCAAGTACACAGAACATTCACCAAGATCAAAGACCAGCAAACTCTGTCTGTAAAAGGCCTATTAAGAGAAAATAGTTGCAAATCACTGACAAACAACTTGTACCCAGAATATAGAAAAAGTCTCAAAACTCAATAAGATAAGCTCTCAATTATAAAAATGGGCAAAAGATTTCAAGAGACACTTCATAAAGAAGATAATCGAAAGGCAATTAAGCATTTGAAGACATATACATAGCCGTTAGGAAAATAGAAACTAAAACCAAGACACCACTACACATCCATCAGAACGACTGAAAAACATGGAAATCCGTGTTGCTAAGGATATGGAGCAATTAGCATCCTTACACTTTGGGGGTGGGCAGCAAAGTGGGTTAAGCCACTCTAGATACAGTTTGGTGATATCTTATGGAGCTAAACATACACTTACCAAATGACCCAGCAATCTCATTCCCAGCTGTTTACCCTAATGGAATGAAATCACCTAAAACTGGAAACAATGCAAATACCTCTCAACAGATTAATGTATAATCAAATTGTGGTACATCCATACAATGGAACACTATTCAGCAATGAAGGAGAATAAACCACTGATACATGCAACAACTTGGATGAGACTCAAAGGCATCCTGCAGAGAGGGAAAAAAACCAGTCTCAAAACTTACCTACCGTATGGCTCCCTTATGCGACATTCTCAAAAAGGCAAAACTATGGGAATAGAGAGCAGAGCTTGGGTGCCTGGGGCTGGGTGAGGAGGGAGAAAGGACCGCAAAGAAATAGAATGCAACAGTTCTTCTGGGAGATGGAACTGTTCTGTATCCTGATTGAGGTGATGATTTCACAACTGTGTTTAAACACATGTGTATGTGTGTTTAAATCTGTGGAACCACACACCAAAAAAAGAAAAGCACATTTTACTGAGGGTTAATTTAAAAATTTTAATTTTAATCAACGTAAAGTTAAAATTTATTAAATTTAAATTTAAAAAAATTTATAATATACCTAGGAACAAATGAAGATATTTAAGACCTCTTGCATCAGATCATAAAACCATTTTAGGAGACTTTTAAAGACGGCCTAAATAAATAGGAAATAAATACCACGTTTAGTAGCTAAAGATATCAATTCTAACTAAACTGACCTATTCAATTAAATCTCAATCAAATTCCAATATTTTTTAAACTTCAGATTCAAAACGTGTGAAAATGCAGAGGACTTTAGAATAGCCAAAAACTTCTTAAAGAAAACAAAGAAAGTTTTATCTACCAGACATCCAGATTTCTTGTAAAACTAGAGTACATGGCTCACTGGTAGACAAAAAGAACAATGAAATAGAAAAAACTCTAGAAACAGAACCACACATATAAGAATATTTTATGTATGCTAAAGATAGCACAGCAGGGCTTCCCTGGTGGGGCAGTGGTTAAGAATCCGCCTGCCAATGCAGGGGACACAGGTTCGAGTCCTGGTCCGGGAAGATCCCACATGCCGCGGAGCAACTAAGCCTGTGAGCCACAACTACTGAGCCCACGCGCCTAGAGCCTGTGCTCCACAACAAGAGAAGCCAACGCAATGAGAAGCCTGCGCACCACAACAAAGAGTAGCCCCCGATCACTGCAACAAGAGAAAGCTCGCACGCAGCAACGAAGACCCAACACAGCCAAAAATAAAAAAAAAATAAAAAATAATTAAAGATAGCACAGCAATGAGGCAAGTGTGGTCATTTCAGTAAATTGTAACTGAAACAATGGCTATCCATATATACAAAAAGAAAAATGGTCCCTAACACAAATCATATGCAAAAATTAATTTCAAGAGAGATCTAAATGTGAAAGACAACACATTAAAGGATTCAGAATATAATACAGGAGAATATCTTCAAGGCCTTAGGTTGAAAAAACACTCCTTAAATGGTTCAAAAAAAAAAAACAAAACCCACTAACCATAAAAGAAAATTAAGATCTTTCACTGAAGACATAAAACTATAAACCACGGTCTGGGAGAAGACATTTAAAACCCACATATCCAACAAAGGTCTGATAACCAGAATAGATAAAGATCTCTTACAAATCCACAAGAAAGCAAACAATCAAAATAAGAAACGGAAAAAAAGATCCTTGAAGAAACACTTCATGAAAGAAGACTTTCAATATGAAAATGTGTTCAATGTCATTCATTATCAAGGGAATGCAAATTAAACCTATTCTAAGATACCACCACACAACGACCAGAATGGTGACCAGGATGGCTAAAATTAAAGAGATAACTTCCAAGTATTATAAACAGCTGGTGGTGCTATGACCACCTTAGAAAAGTCCTTGGCAGTATGTACTAAAACTGAAATATATATACTCTAAGACAAACAGTTGTACTCGTAGGTATATGCCAAACAGAGTGAATATATTTCACACCAAAAGGCACGTTCATAAAAGCTTTAGTCATAACAACTCAAAACCAGAAAGCCAGATGTCCATCAACAACAGAACAGACAAATAAATTGCAGGATATTATAAAATGAAAGTTAAATCACAGTTACACTCAACAACACTGATAAATCTCCACAAATTTCATGTTCAATAAGAGAATTCACACTGTCTGAACCCCTCTATGTAAAATTCAAAAAACAGGCAAGACAATATTAGAGCATTTAAGAAAGATGTATAGGAAAAAGGCATGATTAGCATACATTAGAATAATGGTTACCTTCGGCTGGGCTGGGGGATTAACTGATTGAGAAATGCCTTCTGAGAGGCTAGCAATATTCTATTTCTTGACCTAGGGTGTGGTTACGTAAGTATTCACTTAGTGAAAAACCATTAGGCTCTACATTTGTGTTTTGTGCAATTTTTTATGTGTAATATTCCACATTAAAAAAAAGGTTCAGAGAAAGAGAATTTATTAAATCAGAATCTCTCACTTTCAGTAGTAGTAGCCAGAAACAAATCTCCAAGTTTATAAAATAGATAAAATTCAATGGCATTTACATAGGGTAAATTTAAATAGTACACCTCTCTTAGGTTATTAAAATAGAATATAATATCAAAGACTAACATTTGGATGTAAGGAATATGTCCATTAAGTAAAGTAGATAAGTTAATTTTTTTTTTTTTTTACTCAGTAGAAAAATTACATAGGCATTCTATAAACTGATGATAAGTAGTATTTCCAGCACTTGCCAACTAAGTGGGTTGGAGAGGAAGATGTACACTGTTATCCCCAAAGAAAAATTTCCAGGACTCATAGTAAAGATGCAAAAGAGAGTGTGGCTGGGTTTATGGATATACAAGGTAGAAGGATACAGTGTGCCAGCATGACCCACAGTGGAAGATTGCAAACTTCTAATGTAAAGCAAAGAAGACAGCACGGGGTACAGAATTAGACTGTTCCCTCCTTCAGAGCAAAGGAGGTGTTTCGATTTGTTTGACCTTTATGCTGAACACAGCCAAGAGTTTTACATGTAGCAGGGAGGTATCAAATATTTGTTAAGCTTAAGTACTACATAAAATATAGAAGCCTAAAATATAATAATTTAAAACTTTATCATATTTTACTTTCTTAAAAATGTCATTAAACCCTTTTAAATTCAAAAATTCAGAATACTATACCTGAATAACAGATGCTGATTTATTTTGAACTTTTTCTAGTTTTTCCTTTTTTAACATTAATAATTTTCTCTTCGCTAAGAGTCTTCGCCAATATTTCTGAATGACCAATGCTGCGTTGACCTCCTTTTTGAATTGTCGTTTAGTTAGAAAATTGATTACAGCTGACTGAATAATTCTTGCAGCTTTGTCTCTCTTCTAGAAAAAAAAAAAAGCACTTACTCACTTAAGACCCTAAACCATTATTTGTAAGAAAATCACCTGTTAAATATTAATCAAATCGATCCTGGAAATAAAATGTCCCCCAGACTTATTGTAAAATATGCTCATCACTTCTGGGCATGTTGAAATAGCTGATATATTGTTGAACATATTGAATAGACGTGCAGATATATTTATATGATAAAACAAAGATTCCTAGGAAATATCATCCTAAAATAATGATCACAGACATGTTTGATTTATCACAGATCATCGGTAGTCAATATAAAGTCAATTTAAATGTGGTATGTGTCTCATTATGGTGCAGTGAATTCATGTTTGATTTGAGAAAGGGATGGACTGTAGGAGAAAAAAAGAGACTCTAAAACAAATGCTTTACAGTATAAGGTGGTACTGTTCTGCTACAATTTGTAGAAAGGAATTCACAAAAAAGGAAAGGCAAAATACCCTCCTTTATCCCCAGAATACATGGTGGCTTTAAGCCATACAGGCTGAAGAGAACAGAGTACTGGGTTGTGATAACTGATGCCAGCATTGCCCTGCAGCATCGGTGGCCAGAGAGGAGCTGGCTGCCCCGGGAGCACTAGAGGCCAGTGCCCTGCACATCTCTACTTCTTACTTCTAATCATGAATTAGTATGAATAATAAAAGATTAAATACCAGGTGTCAGGCACCATTCTAAACACTGCAGGAATGATTCACCCAACCTCACAACAACCATTAAGAACAGATGAACAGGCACTACTCTCATGGCCATGAGGAAACTGGGGCTGAGCGCTCAGGTAGATAGTCAGTCCACCAGGAGGATGGCCAGGATTGGACATAGGTAGTCTGGCTTCAGAGTTCGTGCTCTTAATCATTTTGCTATACTCTTCAAGGCTAGATCTATCACTTCAGTTCACCTGAATTAGAAACTGGAATATAAATTATTCATCTAGTGAAAAGGAACAACTTAGAGATCGTCTGATAACCCTTTGCATTGCTGTCTGGGACCACGCACTACGCAAGAGTGGGCTCTACACAGAGATTAGCAGTTTGCCTCTACACAGAGATTAGCAGTTTCCTAGGGAAGGGATCAAACTGCTATTCTGACAGAGGAAAAAGGGAACTAATGGACTGAAACATATACTAAGGAATGGCGGGGGCCATATATTGGATCACACCCTTGAGTGAGGAAAGACTAGAAAGTTCTAAAATTAGGCTGAGGAATTATGTCCAACAAGTGGATTAAGCCATCTAACGTCATTGTCAGTGCCCTGTGAAGCCTGTGGCCTTTAAGGCTATAAAGATCCAAGTTAAAAGCACACCCCCCTTCACCAACACCCACAATTTCAAAACATATCACAAAGCTACAATAATCAAACAGTGTGGAACCAGCATAAAGACAGATATATAGAACAATGTAATAGAATAGACTGCCCAGAAATAAACCCCCATGTAACTGGGTAATTGATCTTTAACAAGGGTGCCGAGACCACTCAATGGGAAAGGGACAGTCTCTTCAATGAATGGTGTTGTGAAAACTGGTGTTTGGATACCAACATATCAGAGAGTGAAGCTGGACCCTTATCTCACACCCTATGCATTTATTAACACAAACTGGATGAAAGTCCTAAACATTCAACCCAAAGGTATAAAACTCTTAGTAGAAAACATAGGGTAAAATTTCATAACATTGGATTTAGCAATGATTTATAAGATATGACACCAAAAGCACAGGCACAAAAGCAAAAATTAGACAAAATGGGATTACATCAAACAAAAAATTTTGTTCATCAAAGGACACAATCAACAGAGTGAAAAGGAAACCTACATACTGAAAAAAAATTTTGCAAATCATATATCTAATAAGGAACTTGTATCTAGAGTATATAAAGAATTGTTACAACTCAACAATAAAAAATCAAATAACCCAATTAAAATATGGGCAAACGAAGATATTTCACCAAAGATGACATACAAATGGGCAACAAGCATATGAAAAGATGCTCAACAACACTAATCATCAGAGAAATGCATATCAAAATCACAATGAGATATCTCTAAACTACTACAAACAACCAACCAGAAAACAACAACTGCTGGCAGGGATCATGGAGTAGCTGGAATCTTTGTTCACTATTGGTGGGATTGTAAAATGCAACCCACAGTGACTACTATTGGAAAACAGTATAGTGGTTCTTCAAAAAAATTCAAAAATAGAATTACCATATGATCCAGCAATACCACTTGTAGGTAGATCTCCAAAAGAACTGAAAACGGGGTCGAAAAGAGGGATTTGTACACTCCTGTTCATAGCAGCATTATTCACAATAGCCCAGAGGTGGAAGTAACCCAAATGCCCATTGAATGGATAAACAAAATGTGGTATATACACACAATGGAATACTATGCAGCCTTTAAAATGAAGGAAATTCTGCTGCAGGCTACAACATGGGTGAACCTTGAGGGCATATGTTAAGTGAAAGAAGCCAGTCACACAGGGATGAATATACTGTATGATTCCACTTATATTAGGTGTCTAAAGTAGTCAAAATAGGAAGTAGAAAGGTAGTTACCAGGGATAAGTGGGGGAGGAAATGGGGAATGGTTAATGAGTACAAAGTTGCAGTTCTCCAAATTGAAAAACTTCTGGAGATCTGTTTCACAACAATGCAAATATACTTAACACTACAAATGGTAGTGATCTGTAAACTTTAAAACTAGGAATAACCTAAAACACAGTTAAGATGGTATATTTTATGATATGTGTTCTTTACCACAGTTTAAAAGAAAAATATTTCAGGGGAATAAAAAGCACCCAACTGATTAGCTTAATAAAGAATACAATGCAGTTCAAAAGTAGCTTTTGAGTCAAAAGCTCTAAGGACCAGGGGCATTTTTGGATGCAATAAGTTGATGTAAAATGAAACTGAATTCAGCTTGTAGATCATCTCAATCTCAAGCAAACTAATGTGGAACAATTGTATGTGACATTAGAAAAGCTACAGAAGGAAAGTAGATAAGTTCAAAGAGCCAAATATATTACAAAAACTAGCAACTATTTGAAAACTTACATAAACCAATGGCAAAAGTTCCCATACCCACAGTCACTGACCACATGTCATCATTTTTAATTCTACCGTGTGGCTGAGCCAACGTGTTACCAGTTTATTTTTATTTTGCTTTGTATATGTAAAGAATTTACTTTGCTTTGGAACTGGTGCCTATTCACTCAGGAAGAACTAAGAGGTAGAATGTGTCGGGGACCCTTGGATAACCCTGCTTCATTCGTCAGGGAATTTGGGCTGTTTAGCCAATGCTTCTCCATCACAACAAGAGCTTGAACCATTCTATTCTCAATAAATAGTTTATCTAAATTATAATAATGACTAAAGGAAAATATAGAACCTGGAAAATAGCTACCTCAAGGTAATGTTTATGTACTTACTACCTTGTGATATTTCTACAGGAATATGAAGGGAACCTGCTGCTTAATGTTCCCAATAGCAAATGAAGAGGTATACTTGGATCTCAGTGTAATTGTATAAGAAAAGGAGTATTGTCACCTGGAGAAAGGAGAGAAGCAGTGGTTTTCAAAAAAAAAAAGGGAAATTTCCAATACTTGGACAAAGGAAATAAATCAAGAAAAGGAATCTTGTGAGGAAAAAGCTAAGAAATTTCTGCAATTGATATGTGTGATTAATACAAGACTACCTTGAGCAGAAAACTAAGATTTCATTACCAAAAAAAAAAAAAAAAAAACTAAAAACTAATTGATACCTGTTTCTTAAAATCTTAACTGTCTCATTTATTGCCATATAAAAAGAATTAATGAACTAATTTGAGGACTGGCCAGGAGGGTGCCCTCCCTGAAAACTTTGCTAAAACAATTCTCCGATAAGCCTCCAGAAGTGCAAGTTATCCTCCAAGGATATGTGGGCAAGGAGGCGGACCCTGGGAAGATAAGGGGTGAAAGAAGGCACAGAGAATACGTGGCAGCAGAGAACACCCCTTGCGAGTGTAAGCCACTGCCTACTTCCCAAAAGTTACTACCAAGACTTAGTGGGGCCAGAGCAGATTATTTCAATTAGTGTTATTTCCAGGTCTGATATGGTGTGAGAGAAAACATGGTATGTTTATGATTCGCCAAAATTTAGCTACTTTACAGCTACTAAGAACTTTATCGTAAGTGCATTGTAATTCAAAACCGAGGCGCAATCCTGGGTGAAATGTATTTCTGAAACAGATCTGATAAAATTTCTTAAGCATGGCTGCTTCTTTGATTTCTCCAAATAAATACAGCATCATTAGTGGAAAGAGTACTGAGATAAAAGGATTAAAATAGTTTTTTCAATTTGATCAAGGAGACCATTTCTCAGATTGTTAAAAATGATATTTTTCTCAGAACTCAAGAAAACTCTTATTTTATGTTAATGCAAAATTCATACTACTGGGGTTGCAAAGGAAAACAGTAAATAACATCCTTCTCCCTGTGCTCAGGTCCTAAACATTTTGAGAAATAAAACGATGGAAACCAAAATGCTGCTTTTAAACTAACAAAGGATAACCTAGAAGACAGTTCCATGGCAGACAAAATGAGCTGGCTAATTGAACTGCAGAATCAGGCAGGCGACACCCAGGCCCGAATGGCACTGGTTGGGGTCAAGCCTTCCAGAGCACAGCATGAAAAATTAAAGGAAAACTCCTGTTTCCCGGAGGCAAGTCAGAGTCCAGGAGGAAGGAGGGAAGAGCTGAGTCAGACCTCCCCAGTTAACTTTTCACCAATTTACAACGTGGTTAAGGTACTCCATGTCCCTTGGGGCAGAGGCTGGAAGAAATATTGAATGAAGGAAACATGAGGAGTTAGGGGAAAATGTTCATCCCCAACTCGAAACACACACAATTATGAAAATTACCTCAGTAATTTCCTACCTCGGTAAAACGTAAGAACAGTACCAAGAATCAATCAGCTGACATCTTATGAACTACAGTTTAGGTTATAGTGTTTTTTCATTTTTGAGGAGTACCTGATGGCGTTTTAGATCCTTTTTTAGCTTATATTTTCTCCAAGTTGTTTGTATAAGTCGAGCGGCTCTCGTTTCTTTACGAAGATCCAAAAGCCTCGCACAAAGAAATGACAAATAGGTAATAACCACCTAAGAGATAACATAAAAGATGAAAACAGAAGTTTCCATGAGACAGAGAATATAAAACTTCCTGTCGTCTGAGACTCTGATTATTAAGAGGTATCATTGGTTAAGAAACTTTTACTTACCTTCTCGTCGGGAATTGTATTTGACATATCTGAGTGATGGATCATAGCAGGTATTCCACCGAGGTCTCTAGCTGCAGACCTGACCAACTGAAAATTCTTCTTTTCATTTTCTAGGAGTTCTTTGTATAGTTCCGAAGTATTTTCTGCAATGCAAGTAAAAGAGAGAGATCAGATTAGACTGCTCTTGCCAGAAATCAGACAGGCCAATGAAAAAACTGGAAAAGTTAATCAACCAAAAGGGACTAACCCTGATCAAGTGCTTTAAGAGACAAATCCAGGGAACTTTCATCAGATTCAGATGATGAGTTTAACACCACAGAACCAGTTTGCGTACACTCTACTGTTTGGGTGGTACGCTGACATATGGCAGCAAAAGGCACATAGCAAGGATGGTAGTGGTGGATCAGGTAACATAACACCCGGCCATCTGAGAAAGACACTGTAAAATTCTCCACCTGATTGGAAATATCAGAAAAAGAATGAACTGTATTTAGATAGGAATATAGATTCTAATGGTTTTGTAGTCCATATTTCCTTTGAATAGCTGACTATCACGTTAATTTCTAGTAGCGCCTAGTATAATACCACATGCACGGCCAAATCCTCACCTATAAAATATCAGTCATATTGTTGTTCTGGGTTGGACAGTGTTCATCAAAAATTCATGTCCTTCCCAGAATCTCTGGATGTGACCTTATTTGGATACAGGGTCACTGCAGGTTTAACTAGTTAAGGTGAGATCACACTGGAGTAAGACGAGTTCTTAATCAGACGTGACTGGTGTCTTTATAAGAAAAGGAGAGACGCAGAGACAGACACACAGGGAAAATGCCGTGTGAAGATGGGCAGTGATGGGAGTGATGTGTCTACACAGCAAGGAAGGCCAAGTGTTGCCAGCAGGACCGGAAGTTAAGAGAAAGGCATGGGACACATTCTCCCCTAGAGCCTCAGCACTAGGGTCTTCAGGGCTCTCTAGTGCTTAATTAAAACATAGACGATTACCCATATATTTGATGGTTTTTCTGTTTTATATTCCTTACCAGATATTTTATTCATGTGTGTCAGGACCATTTATTTTCATGTATTTATACTTAAACGTACATTTCATACAGAAATACAGGATCGATCTAACAAATGATTATAAAAGACACAGCTTAGACTCATCTCCTCCTCTCTAACGTCCCTCTGTGGTTTATTTGCATTCCCTCTTGTAATGAGGGTGTGATCCTTTGGCCCACAGTTCAATGCAAGCATCTCCTATTAAGACTCCCAACTAGGACATTTTTTTTTCTTGGTGATACATAAAATAATCGTGCATTATACAATTGGTGACAGATTAGATGACACTAGGTATGTGACAGTACGCTTACTCATTAGAGGAAAAGTTTGCTTATACATATCAACTAAATTATTTAAGAAATTAAAGAAAATATTTCACATGCTAAGTTTGACTTTAACCAAAATTTACTTAAAGAAACTGGGCTAAAACAAAGAACTTACTTTTTTATTATAGAAGTCACAGACAGCATTTACCCAATCCATCAGTAGCTTTACGCTTTCACTATATTGTTCAAAGTGACCACTATGCCTTTTGTCTTTTTTCTTACTGATAACAGCATCAGAATGGCATGACAGTGCAGACATTGTTCTCTTCATACTCTGTGTGTGCTTTAAAAAGTCAATTTCTTCCTTTAACTGATCTAAATTAAGGGAAATATCCACCTGAAATACGAAAAGAGGATACATATCTTTATATTTTTCATATATTATTTTTGACCCACAGAAGCTAAAGTCTTCTATTATCATGATTTTTTTTTTAAGGCAAATACAATCTACGTGGAAGTGATGGAATGTGTAAGTGGTTAAGTGCATGGGATCTGCGGCCACGCAAGCCTGGGTTCTAATCTCCTCTCTGCTTCTGTTCAATGCTGAACCCTAACTCCAGTCTCCTCCTTTCCCTATGAAGTAATGACAATTAGCTACCTTATAGGGGCATTGAGAAGATTAGACTGGAATATACTTAAAGCAGTTACCACAGTTCCTGGGACAGAAGAAAGTCTAGTTAGTAATAACTACTACTGTTAGTCTTTATTTGATGAAAAATGCTTTTATAAATCAATATTGAAAATTGATAAAAAGTACAAAATGTACCAAATGTACAATACCTGAAAAGCCAATACTATCTTCCAAAGCAAAGCCAGAGTTTTTTCTTTGTGCCTATCCACAATATCCTTAGAGAGGATTGTATTTCCTGCAAATGGAAAGATAGTCCGTTAGCACAATATGTGTACACATCAATTTTTAGTGAGAAGAAAAGTTTTATAGTTACTCAATTTTTACCATGCTCATCATTCAACTGAATTCCTCGTGATTTAAGAACTTCAAGAACAATGTCAACATTGTGCATCTTTTGAAGACGACTTATTGCAGGAATCCTGAGTTTCTTTGAGAGATTCCAGTTTCGTGTGAGAAGTTCCATGGTTCGCCTAACAATAGAGGAATTTTCAGATGAAATTGTTAGATAAAAACATACAAGAAAAATGAACTTCATTTAAATAAAGTAATCACCCACATCAATCTTCCTGATTTAAAGGGTTTTAGGTTAGAAAGACCCCAAAATACTATCTCAAAACTCTGGTTGCTCCACAGTTAGCAAATAGAGTTATTTCTCATTTAAGTCGGGGGGTTAAGGTCTGTGAACAGAATGTAAGAATGAAAAATAAGATGCACACACACAAATGCACACAGGAACAGAACAACAAGGTTCTATAGGGAAAGGAAAGGAAAATGGACATTTATTGAGGGGCTACTGTATTCTACACATCAAGTAAGTGCTTTCTTTTATTTTAGTCCCCATGGCAAATCCCACAATCAGGCATTATTATCCCATTTTTGGCAGATGAAGAAACCAAAGCCCAGAAAAGTAAAGTAAATTGCCTGTGATCATACAGCTAGTAATGACAGGACTAGCTGTATCAGAGCTAAAACCCAGTTTTACAGTTTCCAAAGCCATGCTCTTATACCTATACCAGATAAGATAAAAATGCTTGAGTGCCTACCTTAAGAAGTCATTTATACCACAGTTTAAATCAAACTCTTAGTATCATGTAGTGTTTTACACTAGACAAAGATCCCTGTTTCCACAGAAAAATCAAGCCCCAACTGATTACCATATATAGTTAAAATTTCGCAGAATTGTTTACAGAACCGTATTTCTAAAGGTTAGGAAGCAATGTACGATCATTGTAGGCCAACCACTCAGTCAACGTCTGAAGCGTTTCTGCAACACTAGACTGACTGCCACCTACAGCATCAGTGGATTAACCGTTCCCAAGTATCCTCAAATGACCTTGAAGACCTATGGCCATTTTGCTGACACTGAAGAAAACAGAAACTTGGTATGCAAGATCGAGTCTCTTAACTAGCAAGAGTTCCTGACCAATGACAAAGCATCAACACCCAACACTGGGAAATCCTCAGTAACTCCTATAAAAGCACAAAAATGTCCTTCATTGTCAAAAATAGCACTGAACATAAAGCCAATCACTGCTCCTCCTGGACAGTGGAAAAAGTCTAAAATCGTGAATTCCTACTGGCCAGAAAACAGATGTGGTGGCTTGGATTTATGAAATGAAAAATTAAATATAAAAATAATATGGAAAACATTATCAGCAAACGCTCTGGCCTATATGGAAATTACTCAAGTGAGAGGAAGCTACAGTAAAGTTCAAAAGACTGTTACCTTGCCATGAGAATATATGATCAGAAAAGAAAAGAAAGTTCATGGAGACTTAATTTAGAAGGCAACAAGGGACATGCATGCTGTTTTTGAAGAACTGGGGATTCACAGAGATATAGGGATCCCTTCCTCACAAATGTCAAACGTAATATAAATTAGAGAGTTTCCTAGAAACAAGACGGATGTCTTCAATCCACCTGTCCTAAAGAAGCCAACCAAGGCACAGTGTAAAGGCCACTCCTTCCAGAGCAGGCCCTGGTAACTGTTGTCACACCAAAGCCAATGTTGAGGATTCCAGTTTGTTACTGAGGAAACAGCGTGGGATCTGAAGCCAGACATCCGGAGCTGATTTCCACCACCACTGTATAAAACCTGGGCAAGCCACTTTATGTCTTCATCTCACATGTCCTCACGTGTAAAACAAGGTTAACACGACTAAAACTGGTCTCAAACGATGCACTCATGAACCCACTGCAGACGTAAAGCATCATTTAAATGTCTGCTAATTTAATTAGTTCCATGCTTTCCCCAACTCCTATTCTGGGGTATCAGTGCTTCCTACTCAGACACTGTCACATGCCAGCAGGGAGAAAAAAATGTGGATAGGAGACAAGGTTTCTGGGCCTAAAATTGACAACATTTTCCCAAACTTATCCCAACTTTTTTAAACCCTAGATTTATCCCATTACGTAAAGGAGCAAGAAAGATTGTGTATGTACAGAAAAAAGTGTTTTCCAGAAAATTTTAGTCTATTCTAGTGAGCAAAATAATTCCATTTCTTATACTTACACAAGACGCACCCCACACTGCAAGTCTACAGCAAGATTTGTAACAGCAAAATCAAATTCATCGAAAGGTGTCTGAACATGGTTCACAGGTAATCCCAGGAAGCTCAGGTGACGGGAAAGGTCACCTTCACCACCTAGGAAGTTTCGTGAAAAAGCCAGAAGAATTTCTTTACTAGCCTATGGAAAAACAAGTGGCAGCTATTATATTCTAGAATTATAATTTTATTTACAATGAAAACAAATTCTTCAAATCATTCTGTGCATATAGAAATAAAATTAATAGTAGTATAAAAAGACGGTCAGTTTCATATCCCGTAGTAACAATGCGAAACTCATATATTTCCAATTTAAGACCTTTAAAGAAAGTGCTCATAATTAATAATACACTCTAAAAATTAGCATTAATTTGATAACATACTAAATTAGGAAAGAAATTTTCTCCCAAATTAATTCCTCAGAAGCATAGTGACATTCATTCTCAAATCAAAGTTAAGAACAGGGTGATATGCTGGTGAAATGTCAACCAATAAAAAGTTAGGCAGGGTTAGAACTACTGGGTAGGCGTTCTTATTCTACTCCAGAGTCCTGTTCTTTGGGAAACTCACTTTTTCTAAGGAGGAAATATATAATAAAAACAGGCAAAAGTCTTAACTGTGAAATATAAACCAAATATAAACTGAAAACTATACCTTGAACTCAGCATCTTTACAGAAGAGACAAGGATCGTGATCAATAAGTCTGGAGATTTTAGCATAATCAAGGAAACAAACCAGCAGCAATAGCTTTTTCAATGTAAACTTAGACAAAGCTTCTTCATGACCTGAAATAAAATACAAAAAAGCCTAGCAAGTTAACCTGTACCCAAGTTGTTTTTTTTTTTTTTTTTTTGGTTCTGAATCTAGTTTTCTATATTTATTTATTCTGTTGTGCTTTTAGTCTATATATCCCTACTAAGGATTCTTGAGATGTGTTTTATATTTTAAAGTCAAATTATCTTGGAATTCTTTATAAGATTATAAAACTTCTTATATTTACCTTTTTTTCTGGCTGGGTTGGTTGCTTTGTTTTGGCAGGGGGAACGTAAATTGGTGCAGCCACTATGGAAAACAGCATGGAGATGCCTCAAAAAACTAAGACTAGAACTACATGTGATCCAGCAACTCCACTGCTGGGTATACATCCAAAGAAAACAAAAATGCTAATTCAAAAAAATACATGCACCCCAATGTTCATAGCAGCATCATTTACAATAGCCAAGAGATGGAAGCAACAACCTAAGAGTCCATCAACAGACGAATGGATAAAGAAGATGTGGTATGTACATAATATATAGACATATAGATATATCTGCAGTTGAGGCAGAACCACTTACCATCTCCATATAGATGAGGAACGGTCGGGTGCCGGTACTCGGCTGCAATATCAGGATTCCAAAGCAAGCGATTCAGAATAAACATTGCCAACCCTGTGACGTCACTGTTGTCTTCCAAAGGGATGAGTTCTCCATATATTGTCTAAAAAGAAATTCATGCTAGAGTTGGGACTGTGTCAGCTCTAAGGGGCAGTGGGATGCAAAAGGGGAAAGACAGACAATGACGGTCTAAGGAACTGGCGCTGTTTTACGTCCTAGATAGCATGGGAATAATAGGAATATTTGCTACAACTCTTTGGACTGAACATATAAGTTTTGTGCAATTTTTAGTGCATATAGTATATTTCACAATGAAAAAGAGACGAAAGCTCATGACTAAGACAAATTCTTAAAAATCATGTGACAAGTAATATTTACATTTTAATTTTTTCCTTTAAGAACTATCAAATGTAGGCCTGTTGCTCAAATTTAATTATAACTGTCCCACAGAGTATATCATGAAGGTACAACAGACACGTAAATAATTCTAAACTTTCGAATAGTTAACAAATGGAAAACCATCTGTAAACCATGGTTCTAAACTATCTGGGACGCTCAGATCTGTATATAATCAATGACTAAAATATGTCATTAATTTAACATCAATATGATTAGTATTAACGATTTTTAAAGCAATTAGAAAAAACTAAAAATATATCAAATTATATTTTATAATCTTACACTGACAAAACTAGACAAAAGCATGGGAAAGTATTAATATCTGCCAAAATACAGAAATTTTATCTTTATTTACTTTTTTTTTTTTTTTTGGCCTGTGATGCTTTTTTAAGATCCTCAAAGGTCACACCCACTAGCAGAACCCTAAGGTGTGGTGTAAAGTAGAATGTTTTGTCCACAATTATTCATCCCTTCCTTCCCTTTAAAAGGTCTTATTCCCGAGCTTCCCTGGTGGCGCAGTGGTTGAGAATCCGCCTGCCAACGCAGGGGACACAGGTTCGAGCCCTGGTTTGGGAAGATCCCACATGCCGTGGAGCAACTAGGCCCGTGAGCCACAACTACTGAGCCTGCGGGTTTGGAGCCTGTGCTCTGCAACAAGAGAGGCCGCGATAGTGAGAGGCCCGCGCACCGTGATGAAGAGTGGCCCCCGCTCGCCGCAACTAGAGAAAGCCCTGGCACGGAAACAAAGACCCAACATAGCCAAAAATAAATAAATAAATTAAAAAAAAAAGGTCTTATTCCCAATAAATGGCATAGACTTGCTGTGTCTCTTGCAAGAGAACAAATATTTCTGCCTCATTTGTGTCTGGACAGATAATGCACTTTGGCCAGAAATACGGTTGGTAGTGATGCACACTACATGTAAGCAGAAGTTTTCAAAGGCATTGCATGTTTCCACCGAACTCTCCTATGTTTTACTTCTGCCACAAAAAAGCTATGCCCCAAATAGACAGGTTCTACTTTAATTGAGGTTCTGGAACTATTTGACATGTGAAAGCACAGCCAGGTGATATATAATTTTCTAATTAATCTTTCACTGAAAGAAATAAGAAATTGAATTGAATTTCAAATCAATTGAAATAAGAATTAAAGTAAGAAGTCTTAGCAAGGACACTATCGAGCTGAGTGACCAGAGTAGGCTTCTTATTCATTGCCTCAATTCCTTGATAAATAGCCAGATTATTGTAAAGATTCCTTTCAGTACCAAAGTTTTTTAATTCAAAAGCCTAGAAGTAATTGAAGCAAGAATGAGATATCCCACATGACAAAAGTAAAAAGCCTGAACAAAATATGAGTACACCAGTAAAAGACTGAAGGAAATGGAAACACTGAGGATTGTAATAAAAGAATATTTTTAAGAGTCAACTCCTAGTGCCTTTCTAATTCAGTTAGTTTTAACATTCTAAATATTATTGAACCATGCCCCACGTAAAAAACTCAAATTCCGATGACGTTTCCATGAGAGGTGTTCCATCAAAATGGTTCCAAAGGCATCAGACTGGTGTAGATTCCAGTCCCGACCAGTCATTGGCATTCAGCGAGTCACTTAACATCTGAGCTTCTGTTTTGTCAGTGAAGTTGAAATAATAATACATACCTCACTGGGTTTTATAGAGATTTAAATATGGAAATGTATTTACAACACCCTGGCATTGTCATTGGTAAATGCTCAGAAAGGAGCTAACTATACTTGTTATTACATCTGGTACCAAATTATATATTGTATATATTTAAGAAACTAACAGGAAAATTGCTGTATAACAAAATGACAATAATATATAATGATGGGGTCTATTAACCTAATGAGCATTTATTAAGGGACCTTAAATTTCATACTGAAAGATCAATTAAGCTAACCAAATGACTTTATAAGTGAAACCATCATTTTATTAAAGAGTCTATTAAAAGTATATAATAAAAAGATGTTCCTTTTTTCAAAAACTGAAAGGTGTACTTACCTCTAGGCCGATTCGTAGCCACAAAGGATTATATGACAACAGCCAATTCAAGACTTTCTGTCGTTCTCCTGGAATACATGTGAAAAGCAAGTAAGCTCAGATCACTAATCAAATAGAGACAGTAAATAAAATTTCATGGAGAGAAATCAGTGGCCAAAATGGCAAATCACATATATGAAATAAGTTAAAGTATACTTCCACTCTTTAATATACGTACATGATCACATTTAAGTTTGTGAAAGTTTAGGCCACAAAGTGAAACCATGTACATATATTTGACTCTGAAATAAAAAATTTCTAGAGTATTTTTAAACAATTAATGTCAAGATTTCTATAATCTTCTTACCCACATCTTTCCAGAGGTGTCTGTCTTTTCGAACAATTAACCGTCTAGCTTCAATTTCAATTTCAAGCTTTTTCATAGCTTTAACCATTTTTTCAGAAGTAAATAAGCGACACGCAGCACGACGTAATCTATTCAAACTGCAGCGAGCGGTATAAGCTCTGAGAGACACTTCATCCTTGGTAGGAGCTCTCGGGACACTTATTTTATGTTGACTCTCCAGTCCCAAAAGAAGAGTGGAAGCATTTACTGGGTAAAAACGAAAGAAAGAATGTTTTTGGTTAAACAATATTTATATACATTTTAAAACCCTGCAATAAATGCAATTGAAGATGGCCAAGACAGAACCTATTCCCCGCCCCTTCCAGCCTGCTTCTTCTCTTTCCCACCTCAAAATAAAGGTGTCGCCATTCACTCAGAACCTTAGGCCATGCTATCATTGCAACATCTTGGCTCTTGCCTTCAAACTGTACCCCAAGTCTAACCATTTCTCACAACCACTATTGTCCAGGTTCCAACATGATCACCTCTAACCCAGACTAATGGGAGAGCCTCCCTGACTGGTTTCGCTGCTTCCACCCTCTTTATAAATTAGAAAGCTAAGCTGCTAAAGAATGTGATTTGTTAAAATCAGTTAAATTTTGAAATGCAATTTGAATTTTTATAAAACACATTTTCTCTCAAAAAGAGAACTAAAAATCATGCTTTGTTTACTTTTGGAAAATAAAGAAAAGTACCTCAGAGATCATCTAATCAAAGGGCCTTTTAATGTAAAATTCCCATACACACTTCTCTGACACTTACAGACCAGTGTCTGCTGGAACACTGCAGCAATGGAGAAAGCATCTCCCTAAAGTCAGCCTGGGTGTTGCTTTGGCAAGTTAAATATTTTAAAGGGTTTTTCCTTAACTTGAGTAGAACTGATCCCTATACCAACTTCCATGGGAGAGCAGCCCAAGTGAAGCTTCCTTCTCTCAGGAGAAAACTCTTTAAATATTTGAAGGATATCATGTTTCCATCCTGTTCTATACTTGAGTTTCTCTCTTTTCCAGAACAAACACTGAAATATTTTTAAAATTCCCCATATCAACTGGTTTTCAGAGCCCTCATAATTATATACTTGTCTACAAACTTCTTAAACTAAGGTACAGTGGAGACAACATCCCTAATCAGGCCACATAAGACTTAAATTGATTCACCAGGACATTACACTTTATTAATGCAGCTAAGACTGAACTGGATTTCTAGGCAGCCATGTCTCACTGTTAGTGCAGATTGAATCTATACTAAAGTAAAACCCATTCACTGCAAAGGCTAGAAATTGAACTGGCTGAGGAGCAGGAAGATAAAGCAAAAAGAAAAAGTAAAGTTCGGAACTTTCAGCACAAAATTCTCACCCGCACGATCTTGAGTATTTGTGTTAATGATCTAGCGAGCCATGCCATTAACTACAATATAATAAACATGTATAACTAAAGAATGAAGAATCACGTTAAAAAACTACCTGTTAAGGGACTTCCCTGGTGGCGCGGTGGTTAAGAATCCACCTGCCAATGCAGGGCACACGGGTTCGAGCCCTGGTCCGGGAAGATCCCACATGCCGCAGAGCAACTAAGCCCGTGGGCCACAACTACTGAGCCTGTACTCTAGAGCCCACGAGCCACAACTACTGAGCCCACGTGCTGCAACTACTGAAGCCTGCGTGCCTAGAGCCAGTGCTCCGCAACAAGAAAAGCCACCACAATGAGAAGCCCACGCACTGCAATGAAGAGTAGCCCCCGCTCGCCACAACTAGAGAAAGCCCACATGTGGCAACAAAGACCCAACACGGCCAAAAATAAATATAAAATAAATAAATAAATTAAAAAATATATATTAAAATAAAAATAAGTATTTTTAAAAACTACCTGTTAAAACAAAAGTATTATTTAATTTAAACATTAACTAAATGTTTACCTTCAGAAATATTTGTTTTTACAGTGAAGTCATCAGGAGTTAATATAAAATTTAGCCACCAAGTAAAGCCCTGTTCCTGCTTTTCCTTCCAGCGTTCATCATAAAACATGTTTTTTGCAGCAAACGGCATTGGGTGTCTAGGAATACCTAAGAATACAATTAGGTTATGGCATAAGAAATTTTCCTTTAAATTATTATACAATCTATAGCAAAAGACCATTTTTACCAGCAAAACCACCTTTAAAACACTGAACAATGTTTGCTTTTTCACTACTTCCTAGAAATAGTTGAAAGCATTTTGAGTATAAAATGTAGTCAAAGTAAAAGAGAAAAGGTATGGCCATACCTCCTGGTTTTTTAAAAATCCCAAGTAAAGTGGGTCAATTTCATTGAACTCTGAGAAAATATCCTGTTATTTGAATACACACTTTAACAATTTTTCAAAGCCTTTATTTGACAAAAAAGTATCAATTCATTTCCATTTGAAATGCAATTAATGCTTCATTCCATGTCAGTTTTTCATAGACTTTAAAGATATTAAACACTTGCCTGTTTTTAGTGGTTTTATGAAGGTCAAATTAGATTGTGCCACAGGAACAATGGGTTTTGTCTTTTTGTTTTTTTTAAAATTAGGAGTTCTGTGTCCTAAAGACTCTAAAATATATGAGAAAACAGAACAATAGCATTAAAAAAATGAAATAAATTCTGTGAATGAACTGCTGACAAGTTAAGGTTTGGGCTCTCCAAAATCATATCCGTTTAGAAAATGCTGAATAAACACTATGTGCCAGGGTATGAACTCGGGTAATAAAACTTATGTCTGAAGTTACAGACCAGAAACTACAGTATATTTTGTGTCTACAGAAGCTAGGGTTCAGATTCAACCAGTTCACTGTGTGTGTGTATACAGCAGACTCCGTGCCAGGTGCTGAGAACGCAGAATGGAAAGATGTGGTCCCGGCCCTCAGGAAGCTCTCGGTCTAGCACAGAAGTGTAGAAAGAATCACAATACATTGCATAAGGAGAAGTACACATGAGGAGTCATGGGACAAGGGGAGGGAGAGCTAAGTCACCTAAACGGCAGGCCAGCCTCCTGGCAGGGGTGACCCTGAGCTGACCCTGCAGTGGACGTGACACACCAGGAACAGGGCCTTCCACTGAACTGCAAAGTGCCCGGAGCCAAGAACACAGATAAGAAAAACAAGACAAAAAAGAGGTTGGAAGAGGTAGAAAAGAATTCAATACTATGAAAAATAACAGTGACAGCTAACAGTCGAATACTTTGTGCCAGGCACTATCAGAGTCTTGTAATTTAGGTTACCTCATGCAGTCATCACCAGAAACCTATGAGAAGTGCGCTTTTATTCTCTACATTTTATGGAATCAGGATACTGGAGCTTAGAGCAACTAAGCCACTTGGTCAAAGTCACGCATGCTAGTAGGTGGCAGAGCTGGACAGTATAGCTCCAGAGCCTGCACTATTATTCAGTTAGAAGTACCTGGTGGGCCAGTGAAGGATTAAAGTCCAGGCAGTAACACCATCATATATATTTCAGAAGACAGAATGGACAATGGAGTGAAAGGAGTCAAGCGTAGAGATGGAAGCCAAAAGGAAGCTATCCCAGGGGCCTAAGTTAGCTATGATGAGAACTTAAAGGAACACGGAAGCAGTGGAGACAGATTAGAGAAGAGTTGTTTTCACAGCAGAACTAACAAGGCTTAATGTCAACTGACTAGGCAAGTGATGGAGAATGAGAGCCCCGATGGGTCCCCGTGCCTCACCCCGGTGATGAGGGAGACAGTGGGTGGTCCCTACAAGTAACCTGTCCGAACGCAGTTCACTCCCTCAAAGGCAGGTTTCACACCAGCTCGCGCTGCTGCTCAATACAAACAAGAAGCCAATAAAGACAGAGGAGGGAAAGCTAAGGCCCAGGGCAGAATCCAGCCCATGGCTGTTTGTGTACAGTCTGCAAGCTAAGAAGAATTTTCACATTTATAAATACTAGTTGGAAAAAAAAGAAAAACCCTCCAAACAATTATATTTCATGACACATGAAGATGATATGAAATAGTCACACCTGTTCATTTACATATTGTCCATGGCTGTTTTCCCTTCCACAATGGCAGAGCTCAGCAGCTGTAACAGAGATCGTATGTCCTGCAAAACCTAAATATTTACTATCTGGACCTTTAGAGAAAAAGTTTGCTCAGCTTTGATTTAGAAGAGTTGCAAATCTACTCCAACTGTCAAAATAAGGAGTATGACCAAATTGTTACATAATAGTTATTAGGTTATAAGGGTCTTTGCACTGTAACATATTTAAAAATAAAAATATGAGGAAAAGTTCCTCATTCTGAAGGCTTGCAAAAGCTGGCCCCTCCACCTAGAACCATTTTATTCTGTGGGAACCTTCTTTGGACAGGTCTCACAGCTTCTTGTCAGTCACGTAAAGCCAAGTAAAGTGCCCCCACTTCTGTGCTTTCATGATTCCCTGTGCATAACTCAAAGGTCTGGGAACAACTTGAGGACAGGAATGATACCTTTTCTCCTTGTAGCCACAGAGCCTAGAACAATGCATAGGACATAGTAGGTACCTTATCAAGGTTGAATAAATGCGTCTTGAAAAACTGACTTCTTTTTCTGCTCTCCTGGGTTTGTCAGAATAGAAAGAAGGCAGACACTCTTAGTGAGTTACCATGCTCATAAATCAGATATCCAGTGTGTGCAATTCTCTTTAAACCTTGCAAAGAGGTTCAGCTCAGCTAGGCAGCCACCTCAAACAAACTGCAGGTTCAAGTGTCAACACATCAGTGGTTTATTTGCTCATTCATTCATTTACTGTCATTCATTCATCATTTAGTGTACACCTTGTAGGAGGTCAAAACAGATATGTTCCTTACATTCAAAGAATTTGTTATCTGGTCAGAATATTTCTATAGGAAATAAAATGATGCGAGCAAAGAAATGGAGTTAACAGGTAGATACGAGATGTCTCGTATGCTGCATTCAAATTTGCTAAGGGAATATACATAGAGGAAAAAGTCATCAGGGAATAAAGTACTAGAAATCAGTGAAAGATTTGAGTTAGTGAGAAAACAACATATATGAAAGTTAATAAGAGGATGCATGGTCAGGAACAAGTTAAGGATGCCCACTCTCATTACTTTTATTCAACATAATCTTGAAAATCTTAGCCACAACAATTAGGCAAGAAAAAGAAAGAAAAGCCATCTAAATTGGAAAGTAAGAAGTAAAAACTGTCACTATTTGCAGATGACATGATGCTATATATATGGAAAACCCTAAAGACACCACCAAAATACTGTTAGAACAATAAACAAATTCAATGAAGTTGCAGGATATAAAATCAATGTACAAAAGTCTGCTGCATTTCTGTACACTAATAACAAACTATCGGAAAGATTCTTACCACATCAAAAAGACTAAAATACCTAGGAATAAATTTAACCAAGGAGGTGAGAGGCTTGTACACTGAAAACTATAAAACATTGTTGAAAGAAATTGAAGAAGACACAAATAAATGGAAAGATATTCCTATGTTCATGGATTTGAAGAATTAACACTGTTCAAATGACTATACTATCTGAAATCTACAGATTCAATGCAATCCCTATCAAAATTCCAATGGCATTTTTCACAGAATGAAAACAAACAATCCTAAAATTTGTATGGAACCATCAAGAAAGACCTCAAATAGCCAGAGCAATCTTGAGAAAGAACAAAGCTGGAGGCATCATGCTCCCTGATTTCAAACTAGACTCAAAAGCTACAGTGATCAAAACAGTATGATATTGGCATAAAAACAGACACACAGATCAGTGGAACAGCATAGAGCCCAGAAAAAAACCCATGCACATATAGCCAATTAATTAATGACAAAGGAGCCAAGAATATACAATGGGGAAAGAAGAGTCTCTTCAATAAATGGTGTTGGGAAAATTGAACAGCCACATGCAAAAATATGAAACTAGACCACTATCTTATACCATACACACAAAAAATAACTCAAAATGGATTAAAGACTTAAATGCAAGACCTGAAGCCATAAAACTCTTAGAAGAAAACATAGGGGGTAAGCTCCTTGACATCAGTCTTGGCAATGATTTTTTTGATCCCACATCCAAAGCAAAGGCAACAACAGTAAAAATAAACAAGTGGGACTACATCAAAATAAAAATCTTCTGCACAGCAAAGGACATCACCAACCAAATGAAATGGCAGCCTACTGAATGGGAGAAAATATTTGTAAATCATATATCTGATAAGGGGTTAATATCCAAACTATATAAAGAACCCATACAATTCAACAGCAAAAAGCAAACCATCTAACTAAAAAATGGACAGAAGAGCTGAATACACATTTTTCCAAAGAAAACATACAGATGGCTAACAGATACATGAAACCATGCTTACATCACTAACCATCAGGGAAAGGCAAATCAAAAGCACATTGAGCAAATCACCTCACACCTGTCAGACGGCTGTTATTAAAAAGACAACAAATAAAAAGTTTGGAAGGGTGTGGAGAAAAGGGAACCCTTGTTGGTGCAGCCACTATGGAAAACATTATGGAGATTTATCAAAAAATTTAAAACAGAACTACCAAATGATCCAGTACTTCCACTCCTGGGTACTTTCTGAAGAAATGAAAACACTACCTTGGAAAGACACATGTTCACAGCAGCATCATTTACAACAGCCAAGGTGAAAACAACCTAAGTGGTCACTGATGTTGTATACATATGCCATGAAATATTAATTAGCCATAAGAAAAAAAGAAATCTTGCCATTTTCAACAACATGGATGGATCCTGAGGGCATTATGCTGACTGAAATAAGTCAGAGAAAGACAAATACCACATGATCTCACTTACATGTGGCATCTGATGGAAACACAAAAACAAAAAACAAACTCACAGTGCTTCCCTGGTGGCGCAATGGTTGAGAATCTGCCTGCCAATGCAGGGGACACGGGTTCGAGCCCTGGTCTGGGAAGGTCCCACATGCCGCGGAGCGACTAGGCCCGTGAGCCACACTACTGAGCCTGCGCGTCTGGAGCCTGTGCTCCGCAACAAGAGAGGCCGCAACAATGAGAGGCCCGTGCACGGCGATGAAGAGTGGCCCCCCGCTCACCGCAACTAGAGAAAGCCCTCGCACAGAAACGAAGACCCAACACAGCCAAAAATAAATAAAATTTAAAAAACAGAAAATAAACTTGTTTTAAAAAAAAACAAATAGATACAGAGAACAGATTGGTGGTTGCCAGAGATGGGGCTGGGGGTGGTGGTGAAATGGGTGAGGGGGTCAAAAGTTACAAACTTCCAGTTATAAAGTAAGTCCTGGGGGTGTGATGTCCAGTGGGGCGGCTGGACAAGACTGCGCTGTGTATTTGAAAGTTGTCGTGAGAGCAAATCTGAAAAGCTCCCACATAATAAGAAACAATTTTTTATTATAATTATGTATGCTGAGAGATGTTAAGAACAACAACAAAAGAGGATACCTGGACAGAATGGCAAGAGTAGCATGGCGAGAATGTTGTTGAATAATAAGACAGCAGGCTGGATAAGGGGAGGTCACATGAAGAGAATCTTAAATGACAGAATAAGGAGCTTGGAAATCATCTGGTGACAGCAGAGGGCCGCTGAAGGTTCTGAGGCAGGAAGCAGGTAAAGCCACGTCCTGGACACCAAGTGCCTCGAGCTAACTGGCACATCACAAGTTTGAGGTTGGTGGATCTCCAAAACTGTCATCCTTGGTCAGTGCCCAAAATAAAAACCTCATGTCTACCCGCTCTCTCTCTTTCTCAAATCACAGTAGGATAGAAAGATGTGGTAGAACATGTATGTTGTAGACAGGGAGACCTGAGTTTAAACCGTGGCTCTATTTTAGGAGATTTTGTGACCTTGGGCAAGTTACTGGACCTTTTGAGGCTGATATAAGGGACTTAGAGAAGGAAGTCATTCTATACAGAGGGGACAATTAACAGCAAATACCCTGAGGGAAGAGAATGTTGAAGGGTCAAGGATAACAAGGAAGCCAGGGTGACAGAAGCAAGAAGGACAGAGAGGAACGACGGAGGTTGGGAGGAGATTGGGGCAACACAGACCTTACAGGGCCTTGTGCATCATCAGTGTAAGAACTTGGTTTCCAGTGAGACGAAAGGTCATCAGGGGCATAGTAACGGACAATGTTAGCATCCACTTAACAAATATTTGAAAAGTATGGCCCTGGTTGCTACGTGGAAAATAGACTCCAGAGAAGGCAAGGGTGAAAGCAAGATCTGTTAGGGGGCTTGCAGAGTCACAGACAGGCTCAGATGGTGCCATCAGAAATGGTGAGAAGTGATCCAATCCTGAATGTATTGATACTTGGAAGGAACAGAAGATAGGATTTGTCAATGGACTGAATTTGGAATCAGGCAGACCGTGTGCATTTATAGAGAAAGGGTAGGAGAGAAACACACTTAGGGACAATCCCAAGCTTTGGGGCCTGAAATGAGAGGAGGTCATAACAGAAGTGCTGTGTCGGGAGTGATACACCAGGTACACGTGTCACGGGAGTGGGGATAGCAAAGGGCTGGTTTTGGACAAATTAAAGATGCTTACTTGGCAGTCAAGTAGAAATATTAGATGTTGGATAAATGAGTCTACAGATTAGCGGTCCATCCCAAAGATATAAAATTGTGAGGCCTCCATGTACAGATAGTATTGAAAGCTGTGAGATGGCCTGAGATCGTTAAGGGAATGAGTGAAAGTATAAACAAGGTTCAGTGACTAAGTCTTCGTGTACTCCAAGGTTGGGAGGCTGGAGAGACACAGTGCTCCAAAGAGAAACCTGAGAAGCAGCCAGTGCCGCGGGAAAAGAACCAGGAGGAAGTGCGGCTGGCAGGATAAAGCATTTCGAGAGGAAGGAGATTCAAAGCATCAGTCTGCCTAAGAGTTCAAGATGAAGACTGAGAAATAACCACTGGACTCAAAGTGTGGATGTGTTCATGACCTTGACAGGAAAAGTTTTAGTAGAGTCGTCAAAATCTGGTTGAAGCGGTTTCAGCCAATAGGTGAGGAATTGGAAACAGCTAACATAAGCAACCTTCAAAGTGATTTTTTTTTTACACTAGAAAGCACCTTTTAATTCAAGCACGATGTTTACCCGGAAAAGTATACAGAACTCAGTGAACTATCACAAAGTGGATACCTAGGTTCTTTCGAAGAGTTTTGCTTAAAAGAAATCAAAAGAAAGGAGCAGGGCCTGAACGGGTAAGTGGTATCAGCAAAAAGTCTTTGTTTCTTTAGGAGCTGGAGGTAAGAACGGCACATCTGTGTGTCAATCAGAAATGACCCAGTAGGGAGTAAAACACTGGAGATGTGGGAGAGAGAAGGCAGCTGCTAAAGCAACGTCCGTGTAGAGGGCGTCGGGCTTTTGGTGCCGGTAGAGCCCGGCCTCACTGGGCGTGCAGACCTTTCAGGCTGTAATAGGAGGGAAGGGAGCCGTGCATGAAAACACAGCGGGGTGGTGGATGCTGCAGAAGTTTCCCTCAGTGAGGCAGGAAGCAGGTTGGGGAAGGAGCAGAGCGCCAGCTCCGGAGCCCTCCTGACCAGGTGGTACCCCAGCCCAACCACTTACCACCCGTGACCTTAGGCAAATTACTCAGCGTCTGGATGCGTACATTCCCTCATCTTCAACATGTATTCATGACAACATCTACTCTGTATGATTGCTGTAGGTAGGTATGAGAGGAGGAAATAGCAAAGCACTTACAACCAGGGCCGCGGAGAATGCAGTCAGTAAATGTTCACTGCTGTTATCCATCCTGAGCGGAGGGAGGGGGTGCTCGAGAAGAAGGGAGGGATGAGATAGGCTGCAGCAAAGTGATAAAGTCAATAAGCCAGGAGGATAGAGCCAAGAGGAGCTACGGGCTTCACTGCGGTTAGTGGTCAGGAATTTGAAGACCAACCAGCAAGGTCCAGGCACAGAGCAGGCAGACTTGGGCTGAGATTGGAATGTGCCAGACAAGCACAATGAACGTAAGAGAGGTGAACAAAGGGATTATGAGGAACTGTGGAATCCAAGCTGAATAACTAAGAAAGTGAGGATATAATGAGGTGAGGGCTGGGGAAATGGGGCTGGATTAGTTGGGTTCTAGAGAAAATGCTGAGATCATAGCGAGGGAGACGCCTTTAGGACAGTGTGGCCTAAGTACGCTGGAGCTAACACGCCAGGATATTGGAAGGCTCTCCTACAAGAATCTTGGGATCATAAAGAATCATCGTAAAGTAGTAGTTTTGGAGAAGGTCTCGTGAGCCAAATGTAAAAATCTCGAGTTATCTCTCACTGTAACAAGGAGAACTCTGGGTGGGATAGTATGAAAAACGAACTTCAAGCTGTTTGCTGCTGTTTGCTTTCTTTTCGTTTGTTTTTAAGGAAGGAAGGAGAAGCAATAGTCTGGAAGCAGATATGAGACGGCGGGCGGTCCATTGTCCCACCGAGATACTCAAGGCCAGAGGAGCGGGAGAGAAGACAGCCAGTGCTGGAGAGGGTTGCATGAGGGCAGTGTTCTCGGGGGAGGGCCAGGCTCAGCATGGGAACAGGAGTATCCAGAAGACAGGTGCTAAGGAAGGGCAGTGAGTCCACAGGGCACAGACCCTGTAAAGAGCTGCGGAGAAGGAGTGGAAGATGGTCCCATTTAGGCGGTGTGCAAAGAAAAATGAGATAAAATACAGAGGGGGATATTTCCTAGGAGTCCTAGAACTCTTTTAAAATTACCTGTTAAATAACCTGTGTGGTTTGTTTCCCTGTGGGGACCTTGATTGGCGTCTGAGGGAACTGGGATTAAAAGGTCATGATGGGATTGGCCCTAACAGTTTTCAAGGCAGACAGCGGTAGTACGGCTGTGAGCGCTAGGGAAGGAATGGTGAAGTTTTCCCCAAAGGAATGAGGCGCTCAGGTGCCCCGTCTTCATTCCTAAATAACGGCCAAGTAAAGGCTGAGCAGAATGATGTCCCCGGAGCACGGGGAGTGTAAAGGCCTCCTCTGCATCCCCCCAGGTGGTGTGATGGGGCCAGGCATTCACTGGGTCCTCCCATCAGGGCCTGGACTAAGGTGAGGCACGTAAAGTACAACACTAGAGGCGGGGGCCAAAAAACTCAGTCATCAAGTATTTTAATGCAAAATTTTTTAAAAATCAAAGTTAATGCAGAAAAATCACGATGAACAAAACGTTAAAAGTTTAAAAAAGAACGAGATCACAGTGACTGCAGAATTCAGCCCTGCGCTACGTTTGCTCCATCTTCCACTAAGCAAATTGGTAAATGAAAAGTACAAGTAAATTCAAGCTTATCGATAGTAATTTACTAAACCAAAAGAAACAGAAAATATGCCCTGCATAGCTATACTTTCATTAAAGATTTTATTAACAAGACTCACCAGTTTTCTTCTTCAGCTTTAACTTCTCTCTGTTGCTAATACGTTTCGAGGTGGAGGTTATCACTTTCTTTGTGTTTTTAACAGTTGATGTTTTGGACTCCACAGGAGAATAATGGATCCTTTTGATTTCTTGTACTTCTGCGTATTCTGTAACTGTAACCTTCAAATTTGCATCTTCTGTGTTTCCCTCACTCTTTCTTTTACGAGCAACTAAAGCTACCTTTGAGGGAGGAGTTATCACATTTTTACAACTCTTAGGTCTACTCAGTATTAAATCTCTAGCTGGAAGAAAAGAATGAAAATCACCTTTCTCTTTGTGATCATCTGTTTCTTTTTCACACTCACCCACTACAATACTGAGACATCTTTTTGCCTTCGGTTTATCAGCCTCCGTTTGGTTTTCTCTGGCACAGGTGGGCTTTCTTTTAGTAACAGTGGCAGAAAGTATTGGGCGTCTCTTAAGAGGTTTATCGTGGCTGTGACTAGAAATATCCTGAACTGCAGAAAATTTAGGCTGGTTCCGTTTCTTAAAAGTATAACAACTTGACTTCATTTCTAAAGCTTTGGATTCTTCAAAAGTAGCTTTTGGAGATTTTGAACCCTGACATTCAGGAATACAAGGTAAAACTTCATTTTTTCTCTCATCCTGAGAAGGTTGTGAGGCCTGAGAATTTACATTTGATAATGGTGACAATTTACATGTTTGCTGAGATACACATATGTATGCCATATTATCTTTTAAAAATTGATTTGGGGATAGAATTGGATTAATTGACTCTGATTCTAGATCCTGATTTAGTCCATAATTATCATTTATGAAAGAATCTGGACTTAAAATTGTCCGATAAATTTCACATACACCTTTTGACTCCAAAATCACAGGCCTTGAATTACCTTTCACACACATACCTGGTGAAAGACACATCACTAATTCTCGTTCATTATTAGCTGCACGGCTGTTATTCACAAAGGACTCCGGACTTAGAAAATTTCCTTGGCTTTGTGTGATGTTCAACGTTGAAGAATAGTTTGGGGTAAGAGTAAGTTTACTGTTCTCTTCAATTTGGCCACTAAGATTATTTATGGAGTCAAAGGAAGTTTCAGTTATGACTGTCTCATTAAAATGAAAATCGTTTACAATGTTGGCACCTTCTACTTTTAATACTTCCCCATTTTCAGATGCAGGAAGGGATGTGTAGGTAGTAGACTGATGGACAGAAACTGGCAAGCAGGTCTCCCCATGGCACTCTTGGAAAGTGGGACTGATAGGTGATATGGGTATTTTATTTTCTTCAAGGATTAAAGAATTGTTTTCTGTTGGGGAACAGCTTTCGTTCGTAGCCAGATTCTCACATGCTTGTAGTGGGCTCCTAACTCTGTCAAATTTTGAGGAAACATTAAATGTTTTATTTACATTTTGAATATTTGAAATCTTCTGGTTATGACCTGAAGAGGCTGATATTTTCTTTTTATTAATGGTATCCCAAAGACTCCTCTGCAAAAATAAGAAAACATACAGATTAAGTTGATAACTATTGAATAGTACCTTTAAGCAAAATTATGTATGCTACCTCAAGACTGTTAACAAAATAATTTTTACATATTATTATTTTCCTAGAGTAAATTACAGAATGATGAAAACTTAGTACCTTTTTCTTTTTCGGCTCTTCTGCATTTCCTAGTAATATAGCTTGGTGTTTCAGAACATCATTTACAAGAAATGTCACGACCTCTCTTACTCGGCCTCCTTTTAACGGTGTCCAGGTAATAGAAATAACAATTTTTTCTTTAGGCTATAATCAAAAGAATACATTTTAAATGACTATAACAGTAGTGATGTATAATAACCAAAATATATTATATGCAACTTAGAATACAGTAGATGATTAATAATTGTTACTCACCAACACTCTATACCCTAACAACATTTAGAAATCAAATATATTTTCCTACCCTATCTCATTTCATTATAAGGAAAAAAGTTACTAGCAATAACAAGCTTCACAACAAAATAAAATTATAATAATCACTCAGTGGTTTTTAAAAATTTAATCACATATTTCCACTTCTTTAGAATATGTACAGAACCTCTGTACATATATAATGTACAATATAATGTACAAATATAATGACCTTACATTAGAAAGAATTTTTCAAAAAGCAATGTAAAGATGATCAGCTAAATTCCTTGCTCTCCACTTCTCTAAAGTCCATATTATCATTATTGATATTTGTTAAATACTTTGTTCCAGGCATAGTTTCAGGTATCTAATATAACTAGTCAAATCCTCACATCCCTAGGAAGCAGATACTGTGATGATGCACGTTTTACAGATGAAGTAATCAAGGTCCAGAATGCTTTAAGTATTTTGCCAAAGTCATACCGCTAGTAATTAGAACCCAGGCAGCCTGAGTCCAGAGTTTAAACCTTAACATCTACACCCTACAGCCTGGCAGGAATTTGCAAAATGCAAAACCCTCACATGACAAAACAAACTCTGTCTTTGTTGTTTTTCAGGGGGAAAAAAAGACAAGTTTTGTTTGTTTGTATGTATGTATGCATGTATTTAGACAAATTAAAATAGAAGTTTTACTGCAGAAGTTGTATTATGGTAATGCTGGAAGGGAGGAGAGATGGTAGACCAACTACCAACATTAGGACCCACGATCACACAACCCGAAAGACAAGAAATAGTGGAGCTGAACTGGTATCAGCCTCACAGAGGAGGTCAGACCTTTACAGCTTTTCCCCTGGATAGAAAAAGCAATTCTCCTGTCCTCTTCATAGTACCTGGGCTTCTCAGAACTCATACTCCTAGAGTTTAGTTATACAGGTGCCTGTTTTTAGTACCAAGCTTGCCTGCCATATAATAAAAGTCCTTACTTTGATATCTGTCTTTTATTCCCTTCTCTATGCTTGGCCATGGGCCCAGTAGAAGCATACTCCAGTTTCATGATACTGAATGAATATCTTTGGATCTTTCTTGTTGAATTATGCTAACTCAGTTAAGTGACCAGCTACAGCAAAAACAACAAGAATAAAATCATAAGAAAAACTCTGGTGAAGGCTAGCCTCCCCCTTGGCTGGCCTTGCAGAATTCCTGAGCTTCTCAACAACTGACTATCCATAATTAGGTGAGTGTCCGAGACTCACTTTCAGAGCTCTGAAGGCCTCAGTAGATGGATAAACTGGAAAAATCTCAGTCCCAGAGACCACACACACCATCTTCAACCCACCTGTTGTTATCCTAGGTCAGATCAGACTCACACAACTCTAATAAAAGGAAAGGGGATTATAAGCAAAGGTTAGGGTTGGAAGATCCCCCGAATTTAGAGCTTAAATGGGCTTTGTCTCATTTCACTAAATATCAACTCATCACTTTGTTAAATTAATGTTTAACAGCACATCTGTGGTAGGCTAGATCATTTTGGTTCCAGGCTAGGATGTTTCTGGTTCTGTGATGTGTGCTCCCCATATAGAAATCATTAGGTCAGTGAATGTTCTTCCTTTTTTTGTCATATACAGACATACCTTGTTTTATTTTTCTTTATTTCGCTTCATAGATACTGCATTTTTTTTTTTTTTAATAAATTGAAGGTTTGTGGCAACCCTTCATTGAGCAAGTCTACTGGTGCCATTTTTCCCACAGCATTTGCTCACTTTGTATCTCTGTGTCACATTTTGGTAATTCTTGCAATATTTCAAACTTTTTCATTATAATATTTGTTCTGGTGCTCTGTGATCTTTGATGTTAGTATTGTAATCGTTTGGGGTCCAGGAACTGAGCCCATAGAAGACAGAAGCCATCACTGAGAAATGCTGTGTGTGTTCTGACTGCTCCACTGACCAGCTGTTCCCCCGCGTCTCTCCCTCTTCCTCGGCCTCCCTGTTCCCTGGTTCCCTGAGACACAACAACATTGAAATTAGGCCAATGAACAACCCTGCGACGGTCTCTAAGTGTTCCAGTGAAAGAAAGAGTCGCATGTTTCTCACTTTGAATCAAAAGCTAGAAATGATTAAGCTGAGAGAGGAAGGCACGTCGGAAGCGTTGACAGGAGGAAAGGTGGGCCTCCTGCGTCCAGCTGTGAAGGAAAAGGAAACGTTCTTAAAGGTGATAACCTATTTAAGATCATTTAAAACTCAAAATGGAGCAACTGTTGTTCAGGCATCCAAAATGGAACCTGGTGGCCATCGTGGATGTGGTTTTAGACACATTCCTGCATCAGTAAGAACCTGAATTTTCTGAACGGTATCAGACTCAAGGATACTGAGGTAGGAGATAGACGGGCCCTTGGGCTGGACAGCTGGTGTTTGTAAGCGGAGGAAAATCTGTTCTCCCTGGACACTCCAAGGACAAAGTTAATGGCAGGAGCTGAGCTCTGCTGGAGTAACAAGATAAGATGACCACTCCTGACTCCTTGGGGGTCAAAAAGGAGGGGGCACCACCCCATAATAGGTGATGCCAAGCCTCTCACAGCCCCTGTGATGGAACCCATCTTGGAAAAAAGATGCACGCACATGTTGGGGAGGGTCCTAGAACAGGTCATTTGTGGGAAAAGAAGTGAGATAATTGGCCAAAGGTGAACAAAGACCCGGAAGGACTGTCCTATATAAAGGGTTTAAATCGCCTCTTCACTGCACTCCTCTTCGTTAGGAAGGACACCCACACCCTTTCTCCCCAGGTGTGTATTGCTTCAGTCTTAAATAAACAAACTGCTTCTCTGTGTGCTCTCCCACTTGTTGTGCTGTGTCTCTAATAATAAACTTTGTACCTGTTTTTACAGTTTTTGCCTCCTTGAAACATTCTCGCTTTCAAACGGGGGTAAGAGCCAGGGCCACTCTGCTTCTAGTCTCTGGCCCCTGGTGGTCTGGCAGCTAGGATTCCTGGTTTTCATCCAGGTGACCCAGGTTCAATTCCTGGGCAGGGAACTAAGATCTTGCTTCAAGCCACGGCTCACTTCTGTCTCTCTGAAATCACTACTACCAGCCGTTCTCAAAACAGTATCTGCTAGAACTGCCAGCTGTAACATTATGGTCTCAAGGCCTCCCCTTGTAACTCTGCAACCCTTTTGGACCCCAAAAAATCCTGGCTTAACAAGCACCCTTACTTCTTGCCAGCTCCAATCCTAATCCTTGATGAACAACTTACGTCACCTTCCTGTTTTTTGCCTTAATAAGCTTTCTTCATTTTGTAGTCTGATGGAACACAATTCAAGTACTTTTTGGATCTGTGTCTCCTGGGCTGGAGTCCTAACAAACCCAAATAAACACCTCTTTATTTCAATCAGTTCTTGGAATTCTTGGTTAACAAAGGAAATTAAAAGTGCTACTCCAGTGAACACAAGAATGATAAGAAAGCAAAACAGCCTTATTGCTGACATGGAGAAAGTATTAACGGTCCGGATAGAAGACCAAACCAGCCACAACATTCGCTTAAGCCAAAGCCTCATCCAGAGTTAAGATCCTAACTCTCTGCAATTCTATGAAGGCTGAGAGAATTAAAGAAACTGTAGACGAGTTTGAAGCTGGCAGAGCTTGGTTCATGAGGTTTAAGGAAAGAAGTCATCTTCACAACATTAAAAGTGCAAGGTGAAGCACTAAGTGCTGATGTAGAAGCTGCAGCAAGTTATCCAGGAGATCTCCTAAGATAATTAATGAAGGTGATTGCACTAAACAAGAGGTTTTCAGTGTAGAGGAAACAACCTTCTACAGGATGAAGATGCAATCTAGGACTTTCATAGCTGGAGAGGAAAAGTCAATGCCTGGCTTCAAAGCTTCAAATGACAGGCTGACTCTCTCCTTAGGGACTAATGCAACTGGTGACTTCAAGTTGAAGTTAATGCTCGCTTACTATTCTGAAAGTCCTACGGCCCTTAAGAATTATGCTGAATCTACTCTGCCTGTGTTCTGTAAATGGAACAACTAAATCTGGATGATGGCACATGTCTTTACAACATGGTTTACCAATATTTCAAGCCCACTGTTGAGACATACTGCTCAGAAAAAAAGACTAAATTCCTTTCAAAATATTATTGCTCACTGACAATGCACCTGGTCACCCAAGAGCTCTGATGTAGCAGTGAGATTAATGTTATTTTCATGCCTGCTAGAACAACATCTATTCTGCAGCCCATAGATCAAGGAGTAATTTCGACTTTCAAATCTTATTAAGAAATACATTTCATAAGGCTATAGTTGCCATAGATAGTGATTCCTCGGATGGATCTGGGAAAAGTAAATTGAAAACCTTCTGAAAGGGATTCAGCATTCTGGATGCCATTAAGAACATTCATGATTCATGGGAAGAGGTCAAAATATCAACATTAACAGGAGTCTGGAAGAAGTTGATTCTAGTCCTCATGAATGACTTTGAGGGTTTCAGTTACTTCCTGGAAGTAACTGAAGATATGGTAGAAATAGCAAGAGAACTAGAATTGTAATAGGGAAGAACAAATCTGACTCCATATTAGATCTGTTTCTTTTACTTTAAACTTTGTACTCTATTGCTTTTGCTACAAGTTAAGAATGTTGCCTATAGCCTGAAATATACAGGATAGCCCATTCTCAAGGCTCTGACCTTTAAAGGCATAACACTTTTCCATTCATATAGAGATTCAAAAGCTGCAGAACAGAGAATAACATTTGTCTTGTTGGAGGTTTATAGGAACATCATGACCTGACCTACAGGGACAGCTGCGAGAGCAAAGGATTCTGACACCAAGAAGTTTGCAACAACTAACAAGAGACCCTCCCCTTTTAATATAAAAGAAGCCTGAATTCTAACTCAGGTAAGATGGTTCTTTGGAACACTAGTCCGCCATCTTCTTGGTCAGCTGGCTTTCCAAATAAAGTCACTATTCCTTGCCCTAACGACTTGTCTCTAGATTTATTGTCCCGTTGTGTGGTGAGTAGTACGAGCTTGGACTCGGACAACAGATTTAAAAGTGGTGCTTGCAGATGTGACTGAATTGCTGCAATTTCATGATAAAACTTGAATGGATGAGAAGTTGCTTCTTATGGATGAACAAAGAGAATGGTTTCTTGAGATGGAATCTACTCCTGGTGAAGATGCTGTGAAGATTACCGAAATGACAACAAAGGATTTAGAATATTACATAAACTTAGTTGATAAAAAAAGGCAGGGTTTGAGAGGATTGACTTTAATTTTGAAAGACGTTCTACTGTGGTTAAAATGCTATCAAACAGCACCGCAGGCTACAGAGAAATTGTTCATGAAAGGAAGAGTCAATCAATGCAGCAAACTTCACTGTTGTCTTGTTTGAAGAAATTGCCACGGCAACTCCACCCTTCAGCAGCCACCACCCTGATCAGTCAGCAGCATCAACATCGAGGCAAACCCTCCAATGAGCAAAAAGATTACAGTTTACTGAAGGCTCAGATTGTTCGCATCTTTTAGTAGTAGTCTTTTTAACTTAAGATATGTATATTGTCTTTTTAGACATGATGCTATTGTACACTTAATAATTACAGTATAGTGTAAACATAACTTTTATATGCACTGGGAAACCAAAACATTCTTGTGACTCGCTTTACTGTGATTTTCACTCTATTGCAGTGGTCTGAAACTGAACCCACAATATCTCCAAGGTCTGCCTGTACAACTGACTTAATGGGCATATCTATCAAATTTTGTTCTTATTGAGATTCAAATGAAATTATCTGTTTAGGATAAATTCAAGAGTGTGAACTCTTACTACTTGCTTCTCAATTTATATATAGAAAATTTTAAAAGGGGGTGTCCCTTCTAAAGAGTTACTGTTATTTAACAAATAGTTATTGAGTGCCTAATGGCATACATAGTGCCTGACACAGGATAGGCATACATTAAATATTTAACTGACAAAATTATTGAATGAATGAAAAGTAGACATGGTCTCTGGCCTCAGGGACACTATATTCTTCTCAATAAAAGAAATTACAAAATCTAAGTGAAAAGATAAATACAAAAATACAAGTCCCCAATACTGTTATCAATAAAACAAAAAAAAGGTTTGAGAGAGCCAGAGTGAAGGGACCTATAATCTCTAACTGGGTGATCAGAGAGTATACTACTAATTTTTAAGCTAAGACAAAGTATATGAGCAATTCAGCAGAACGTGCCAGCATGTACACAGCCCTGAAACAAGAAATTGCTTAGTGTATCCCTAGAAACAAACAGAGGACCAGTGTGGCTTCATGTTAGCGGGAAGGCAAATGACCTGCGATACATGAGGTTGGAGAGAGAAGCAGAGGACTATGGTATATACGTAATCTCTTTAACAGATTTGAACATTATAAACAGCATTACTTAGGTGTACATTTTGTGGCTGCAGAGGCTTTGTTTTGTTTTGTTTGTTTGCCTATTTTCTTTAAGGCATACCAAAATGAAGTGCTAGTCTTTTTATCCTTAACTGAAAGGTTAATCAGCTAACTCAGGAGGAGAGCACATTGGGAAGAAGATGCTCAGAGCGCTCATCCCCTTTTCCTTTTCCATGCCCCCTCCTCCATCCACCTTCCCATGAGGAAGCCCTTCGTTAATCTGTAACAATCCATAGACTGAGACAGTGAGAGCGACTCAGTTCTGAAAAATATGTCAAGGGATTTATAACTGATACATGCTTTTTGGACTGCAGTGATAGTCTAGCTACAAAACTTCACCTTTTATGGAGACAAATACCCTCAGAGGTGTAAAAACAGAAATAAAACATAAATCATTTTACTTTTTCCCTTTTGTAAATCTTTATTTGGTCTCCCCTGCCCCCCAACTCCACCCTTTAAAAAAATTTCTTCAGTAACTCAAACAAATGAAGGAACAGATCTGTTACACTACTTTCTTTTAAATATGCCTCTATTATCTTCAGTAATGGCATTCTTGGATATGCATCACTGTTAATTTTTTGAACAGAAGCATTGCCATGTGTCTGAGATAAGAATCTTACTATTTTATCTAGATTCTGAAAGACAGCAGAAAGTCAGAATTACAATAAAAAAAGTGGACTGCATCTCCCTCCTTTGGGAGAAGATTAAAAAAATGTTGTCAATCAATAAACAAGATGATCTCTCATAATTCCATCTAGTTCTAAGATTCTGTGGTCTTTGTTTACAAACTTTTTATTAGTGACAAATCAGAAAATGGTAGTTGCAGCCAGTGACAACTGAAGCTGCCTTGTTATTAAATGGATCTGGCCCGCCCCCTTGTGGCCATAAGTGCAATGACCATAACTGTCTGAGAAGCCTGGCTGTGAAGGAGGAGGGAAGAGTCAGGTTTGGGGCTGCCCTGCCAGTCAGTTCATCCAAGTCTCCCAGTCACATCAAATTAGCATCAAACTCATTGCACAACAGACGGGTGGCTTATTTTCTTGAAGAAGTGCGAGCTGCCTCATGTTAGCCTCTACTCGTTTGCAGAGCAAAAGCTCCTATTTCCAGAACTGGCACCAATGAGTCTGTTAAACCATCCAGTTGAGTTGTTCATAACCCTGGTTACAGAGATCATTTGAGGGGTTTGTAAAAAGTAAAAATGCCCCGACCCTCCTCTATGTCCTCCCCAGGAGTGATGCTGTAGTGGGGTCCTGGTACCACCGGTGGTTTTTTCAAAGCTCACCACTGAGGTAACGTGCAGTCAGGATGGAAACACCACATAGCTTAATCCCATTCAGTAGGATGGCTGGTGATTTTAACTGAATGTCATTATGAAGACTCAGACCCAAATGACAAATTCCCTACATTAGAGCAGTCCTATGCAGATTCTAACACACCAGTATTATTGAAGTTTTAAAAAGAATGACTAGGAGATTAAAAGAAACCCAAAAGATCATTTAAAAAAGTTTTCCTTGGATTGGCCCCAGTAAATCTGCTCTACAAAAATATCCCAAATGACAGTCTTCTGGTCCTCACTCCTTATTAGGCCTAGATACATTGTACTGTAGACCTATTTTTATACTAATTGTGAATTTCTGTCACTATTTGGCAAGTATAACACTTTACCTAGTGGTTCGTTAGATGCCATCTGCGTACATCGAGTTTTCTGCATTTACCCCCAGAAATTCACATTAGTGAGTGTGGAGTGGTGAGTAGAAATCTCCCTCATTTAACAAGCAATCCAGACAAATCTGACGCACGTGGTTGAGGCATCTCAGAGAAACGCTGCTTAGTCATACCGTGACACGCTAATTCACTGAAGGTGTGGGGTGTGTTGTAGTTAAGGGATGTTCTAATATTTATTTTCTACTACAGTGCTTTCCAAAATGTGGTCCCTGGACCAGTAGCAGAGGCATCACCTGGGAACTTCTTAGAAATGCAAGTTCTAGTCCTATTCTACACATATGGAATCAGAAACTCTGAAGGTGGGGACCCAAAAGTACTTTAACCAGCCCTCCAGGTGATTCTGATGCATTCTTAAATGTGAGAACCACCGGTCTCCTCAAAACAATCTCCTTGACAGTTGTTTGATGTAGCTTCTTCTTGTTCTTAGAATTTTTCCCTCAACCTCCTAACATGTCTTTAGGAAGGAACCATGTCTCACGTCTATAAATCAATATAAGGGAAAGCGCATGGGATTTAAAATTATAAGACCTGGATGGGAATCCCAGCTCTGTCAATTGCTATGAATAAAACCATGCATAAATATTTCCACCCTCTGAGCATATTTCCTCATTAAAAATCAGGAAGAGAACATTTATTCAGGACACAGAGTCCAGACTTTTGCTTGAAGCTTTCTCTCATTTGAGCACCATGCACAGCTGCAGTTGGCATTACTTCCAACCAATGGATGAGAAAATAGACACGGAAGACTCAGAAGAGTGAACTGAGCTGCCTACCCTGATCCACTGGACACAAACCCTTTGACAGTGTTGCCTTATCTACAAATGTGGATAAGGACTCCATGAGTTTGATGTAAGGATTAAATAAGGCAACAGAGTTTAAAAGAATTTGTAAACGGTGAACATTATGTTTGTATGTATTATCTTAGTGGCTTGGTGGGTTAAGTGGAATCAGCACACTCAGACCTGAAGCTGAGGGAAATCAACAGCTAATAAAAGACAAGTTTTGTTTTAAAGCAGAAACCATAAAACATCATAAAACAGATGGTTTAAAATATAAGAACAGTTAACTTTTACAGTATAAAAAGTATAATTCTAAAAAAACAAAACCCAAAAACTTTAGTTCCACAAAACAAAAAAGAACAAGTAGAAGCATTATGTAGATAGAAAAATGTATATATCTTTTCACGAAAAGAAAAGCAAACATTTATAAACTAGAGAGAAGGGGCAGGTTCTTAAGTGTAGCTGAACCACTGCTTAGCACAAGTCAACAGACCTCAGATTAAAGCCTCTTCTCACTGCCTTAGGAAGCGGTTATTTACATAAGGAGTGAGACTCCCTCAGCTAATTTTTGTTTTCTTTTCACCCTTTCAGAGATTCTAATCAATGGAAAGACCACAGAAATCAAAATAAGAAAGTAAATTCTCTAGATTTTGGTGACAGGAATGGGAGCATTACTCTGGCCAATGCAATGAAGAAAAGCTACCCACGAAGTTCTTGAAACAACATAAAATTAAATTTGAATCACCGTTAAAACTACACTACAGCAAACAAACAAAAATAAGATTAAAATAATAAGGTGTTCATACTGGTTGAAAACAACACTGAGGAAGTGTTTTTGGTTTTGTTGCTATAGACGTTTGGCCAAAACAAAGCTCACCGGAATAGTAGTTACCCTGACCCTGTGGAATCAGTTTCCCTATGGAAACTGAAGTGGATATTTAAGATGACTGATGGAAAGCAATTAAAAAACCCTGCTCTAACCAAAGTACTCCTGGCAGTTTTAAATACAGACAGATGGATGGATGGATGGATGGAGAGACAGATGAAAGATAAGAATATTGATTTTAAAAGTGCTATCCATTACTCTGGAACCGCAAGTCTTCTCGAGGCCTGAAGTCTATGAAAAACGCTTCTCTGCAACAGGAAACTAGGAAAGGGCTTCTAAGGATGCTCCGCGCAGGTGCGTGGACGCGATGTCACCGCCCAAGTCCCCGCTGACCAGGCTCCTCTGCCCCGGGGACCAGGGCTCACCCAGCGTTAGAGGGAAGGACCTGGCTTTATCTCCAGCCCTCAGGTCCGCTGCTGCTTGTTCCGAGGCCCCTCCCGGAGCGCGGCGGGGAGACCGCGGAGGGCCCACTCCCCTCCTACCTGCAGCACGAAGGCGCTCGGCCAGACGGTGAAGCCGCACTCGGCGGCCGGGCCACGGGACAGCCTCACGGCGGTCGCCTCCTCGTTGGGGTTGTCCAGGGCCAGGGGCAGCGTCCGCGAGGCTCCCAGGCGCACGTCCCCGAAGCAGAGGAAGGGCGACCTGCAGAAGTGGCTGAGGGACAGGACCGGCGGGGAGGCCGCCTCCTCCTCGGCCCGGGAGCCCCGCGGCCTCGGTTCCGGGGGGCTCCGTTCCCAGCGGTCGCGCCCCCGACGCCTGGTCGCCATGGCGGCCTCTGGGCCCAACGGGCTGCTCCGAGCCGCCGTGCAGGAAAGCCCACCGTGTCCTCTCGGGAAGCTGGGAGAATTGGAGCGAATTCGCCCCCCTTCTCGTGCGATCGCCGGGACCCGGTAAATAAGCCGGACACACAGACTCGCAAACTGGAAACAGGAGCAAACAGCGCAGGTTCTTTGCTCTGTTTAAACTTCCCGCCGCCACCAATGGGGGCGCTCGGACCCGCCCACCTCCCCGCGGGGCCAATCATCGGGCAGCAGTCCCGGCCAATGAGAAGAGGGCGCCTTATTTAAACGTGATGACGGCGGCGCCTGGCTCTGCGCGCGGAGGCGACAGTGGCTTCGAGGTCTCGGTGGCCCCTGAGGCCCGGGGCTCAGACTCGGAATTCGCCTTTCGGTTTTGTGAACAGGCTGCTTGAAAGAAAGAGAGTCACAGCACTTCCACCGTAAATGCAGCAGTCATTGCCTTGCTGGGACAGTGATTTCCCTCCCCCAGTATCCCCGCCCAGGGTCACAACCCTGAGCTCCCCGCAGAGGCTTCCTGGGCCCAAATGGGAGAAAATGAGGAAAATTAAATGTATAGTTAGTGTGAACGTGCTGATGTCAGTGCCTGACCCCAGCAGGGCCTCAGTGATACAGGGAGCAAAACTAGGTAAACAAACAAAACCTGAGATTCCCAGAAATTCATAAGTGATGGTCTTGACTGGCATTGCCCCTGACAAATAACTTCCGGTTTTCATTTTAATTGTAGACATCCGATAATAATGGTTATCGCTTACATGTTACTCTTTGCCAGGCATTGTTTTAAGCCCTGCACATATTTATCTCAACCTTCACTTCAACCCTGTGAGGGAGGTGCCATGATTCGTGCTTCACAGATGAGCGAGGCCGGCGTCCAGCCAGCCAGGAAGTGGCAAAGCCAGGAGACGGACACAGGCAGCTCGGCTGGTCTTGCTCTCACCCCTGCACCTACTGCCTCTAAAGACAGGAGAAGACTTTAAAAAATAACGTGAGGATGTGTGTACGCGTGCATGAAATATATCAAAAGAAATCTCCCTGGGTGGAAAACCAAAATGAGGAAGGTGGGATCTGAAATTATATTCGCTGACACCCATTTTGACCTGATGTTGAACCTGGTTATCTTAACGATACTGAATCAAAAGTGTTCATGGAGGTTTCTTAAAATCCTAATTTAGGATTGATGCACAATGAGACCACTACTCCATAATTTTTTAGCAAAATGTTAATGTGAACAACAATAACCTTCATATACACTTAATTTATATTTATTATTTCATACTGTGAATGTTGTTCATCAAATTAACATTACAAATATAAGCCCTTAAGCTTAAGTCACTGAAATGTTTGTTTCAACCCTTTTTAACATGATAGTAACACATCTTGTTTATCTATGCTCTCCCCTCACAGCTTCTCTTCATAAAGCAAAGCTGTTGACGCACAATTTTAGAAAATCCAGAATGAACTGTATGGATTATTTTTTATTTGCCCTCCACTTCCATCCTCCACCCTTTTCCAGCCTGCTCTTTGCTGTGGGATGCTGGCCTGTGTTCTGTATTTGCTACATCCATAGTTTTTTTTACTCTGTAGCTGCTGTTTTACTCAAAGAGAGAGGTAAGGGTACTTCCCCCATTCCTGCCCCTCTTGGGCTGGCTCCATCTCAACATTAAAATCACAAGTAGCTGGAGAGATGCCCTCTCCTCATGGGTCTCTGGGGATCTGGGTGTGGGGATACCATGGTGTTACTAGTCCCAGGATATGGCACTATTGCTTGTTTCCCTGCATCCCTGTCACATCTTTGCAAATGGTCCCTTTATTAAACTTCCTTGAATTCCACTAAATTGGAGAGGGCCAACTATTTCCTTAGTGTCCCTGGCTGATGCAATAGTGGCCTTAGGAAATTGCCTTTTAAGATCGAATTCTGAATTGAGTTGCTCCTATCTGAGGAGCACAGGGATAAACTCCTGCTAGCGAGAAACATCATGATAATCCACGGGATGCGGTAGCATCCTGAGTCCTCAAATCATCTATCTGTGGCGGCAGCATGAGATGAAGTGCATATGAAGGGCAATTTATTCAAAGATCAGGTGGCCGGGGCACACAGTGGCTATGCCAACACTTTATAAATGATTATAAAGCTTAGAGTGTCACCTGGTTTCACCTGACCACCCTGGAGAGCATACATAGGGAAAAAGAAAATGAAACTCTGTTGAACATCCAAGGGTACCACTAAGAACATATCTTGAGAACAAGAATGTGTGGACGGAAGGCCTGAAGAAGCCCCTCACTTCCTGTGGTCTCAGGGAACACATGGCCGAGGACTAATCCCGAGGCTGCTGGTAAATGTGGCAACACTGATGAAATGCTCGACCCTACCAGCCCTCCTAGCTAAAGGGAGGGAGGGGGACCCTGGGAAGGAGTACGGTATTTGGGCAAAATTTTAAAGGCTGAGAGCTTGTATTTCTCCCTATTCCCACAAACCTCCCTCACCAGCAGAGGCAGCCCCTCCACCGGTCCTTTATATTGATAACATTTGCTAATTAAATCTGATGAGCAAGAAACAGCTGTCAGGAGCTGGGAGGGTCTGAGACTTACCCCGCTGAAGCTGTACTGGAACACAGAGACACCCATTCCTTTACATGTTATCTATGGCCGCTTTCACACTACAAAGGTGGAGTCGAATAGTTCCAGGAGAAATCATATTGCCTGCAAAGCCTGTACTACTTAGTATCTGGCCCTTTACAAAGAAGTTTGCTGACCTGGGATCTAATCCAAGGAACCAAACAACTGGATGTGACAAGCAACATTCCATTATCAAGTCAAAGTGGTGAACACCAGCCCAGGGCTGAGCAGGCCCCAAGTTCACAAGCTGCACAGACGACACGGGTCCTGTAATATCTCCTCCTCCTACACTGTCTCTCTCAGGCTGTACCTCGGGGAAATCGGGGATCTCCTTGACCATTTCATAAAGGAAGACAAAGCCTGGTTTATGGACGGATGTGTATGGTAGGCCAGATGTGAGCAGAGCTGCGCTATAGCCTCCCCTCAGGGTAGATGAGAACACTCAGGGAGCAGAAGTTTGGATGGTACATCTAGTCCACTTCAAAGGGGAGAAGACACATCTCTGCTCTCTGCTGACTCAAGGGCACAGTCAACAGGTTGGGCAGCGGGTCAAGGGTTTGGAAAAAGCAAAATGAAAACTTGGTGACAAGTTAAGTCTGGGGAGGAGAGGTTTGTAAAAGGACATCTCAAAATAGGGACAGGGGGACTTCCCTGGTGGCGCAATGGTTAGAAATCCGCCTGCCATTGCAGGGGACATGGGTTTGAGCCCTAGTCGGGGAAGATCCCACATGCTGCGGAGCAACTAAATCCGTGCGCCACAACTGCTGAGCCTGTGCTCTGGAGCCCGTGAGCCACAAGTACTGAGCCCATGTGCCACAACTACTGAAGCCTGCACGCCTAGAGCCCGTGCTATGCAACAAGAGAAGCCACCGCAGTAAGAAGCCCGTGCACCACAACAAAGACCCAATGCAGCCAAAAATAAATTAATTAATTTAAAAGAAAAATAGGGACAGGAAGTTAAGAAATTTGTGTCCCTAGTAAATGCCATCAGAGAATATCCAAGGCAAAGGAAGAGCTCAAAAATCAGGCAAACAAGACAACGTGTCCTGCTTAGGTGTTAGAACCTCTTTCCTCAGAGACCCCATTCCTCCTTGGTGAACCCATGTATACAATGGCCATAGCCGCAGATATGGGGGCTATGAAAGAGCTTAAACAGTCTCCGTCCTTCCAAGGCTGATTGGATGTGCCACCGCTGAGAGCCTGACCTGTGAACAGAGGCCAAGCAGAACCCCCAGTGTGACTCCACTCCCCAGGGACCAACCAGTTACCTGTGGCATGTCGGTTACATTAAACCCTTTCTACCACAGAAGAGGTGGTATTTTCCTCTCTGGAGTAGATGCATTTTCTGAGTATAGATTGCTGTACCTGCCCCCACTATCCATGCACAGACGTACAGAATGCTTTCTCTAGAACCAATGAATCTGTGGAGGTTTTCAAAATGTGTCTAAAAATTCTTGGTCACTTCTCCCTTCAAGAGGGGAATCTTAATTTGTGTCCCTTGAGTGGTGTGGACTTAGGGACTCACAGTGGCAGATGTGATGTGCTATCACTTCCTAGATTAGGTTATAAAAGACTGCAACTTAAATCCTGCCTGTGTTCTATTTCATTTTTTCAGCTGGGGGCAGCCAGCTGTGTATCTATCACCAGGCAGCCCTGTAGAGAGAGGCTGTGTTGGGAGGAACTATGGCCAGAAGTGGGCTTGGAGGTGAAGTCTGCTCCAGGATGGCCTCTAGAGACTGCAGGTCCCATGAAGTTTGACTTCAACCTCTGGCCCTGAGCCAGAGCCACCTAGCTCAGCCAGTCGATTCCTGACCCACAGGACCTGTGAGATAATGTCTGTTGTTTCAAGCCACTACATTTGGTCTAATGTGTTACACAGCAATAGAGAATTAGGTGTCCCACACAACACCGCCTCCAGTAGGAAGGCTTGGAATTCACTAGTCTTCTACCAGCTGCCTGTGGAGGCTCAGTTATGGTGCCAGATGCAGATGACAGCTGGCCAGGTCGGGTGTGTCCTGTCACTCAGCTCTTGCCTTAGACCAGCAGTGGTCCCTCCTGTGGCCAGAGTGTACAGTTCTGGGAATCTCACTGTCGCAGGCAACAGCCCTTTCATGGGATTTCCTACACTTCAGACTCCTGGGGAAAAACAGCACATGACTACTTCAAGCATAATAGTCCACTATTAATATTTAAACATATTAATTAGCCACTTAAAAACCATTAAATAATGATTTATACATTTAACATATAAAATATTTCATAATGATACCTAGCTTATGAAAAATAAAGAAAATTTTAATAACTGTGCCCCAAGACACTGGTTTTCTATGTGTTCATGATCTTTTTATTCAATTTTTCAGGAGGCAGGCAGAGCACTGCATTGTCATGCTGTGAAAATGTGTTCAATAAAACCTAGATATGCTTTATTAGGACCAAAGAACTTTATTTTAAATATCAAAACAACACAAAGAACTAGTTCAATATACAATACACTTCCTAGTCTTCACAGAGAACTGAATTTTTCTATAAAGACATTGGTACTCAGGATACACGAGACAGTCAAAATATCTATAAAACTCACAAGATACTTTACACACAGTTGACAAAATAATGAATCTTGATATTTTAGATTTTTCTTTGCAATCGTTTTTTAAAAGAGTTCTCATGATTAAAAAGAAAACTTAGGATTGGAGACTGAAAACTAGGTTCATAGGCATTTCCACTTTAGTGTACATCATAAGTCCCGTAATCAGAACACTTCCTACACAACACGGAGCAGCCAAGTGCCCACCTCTGTGCTCATGTTTTGGCAGCCGCACGCATCGGTTGTAAAACAGTTTTGTCCACAGGGATAAGAAAAGTCCGATTGTTACAAGGAATAAAAATTTTGTAATTACAAAGCAGGAATACCAAGCAACGAGGCGAAATAACAATGAGAAGTGTGCATGCTCTTCTTTCAAGAAATGTTTTAAAATCGCCAGCAGTAATGCAAGCACCGAAATTACTTCTTTACCTAAGAATTTGGAAAAAAGCAGAACAAAAGACGTATATCCATCTTTGTATAACCTCTAGTCTCTGAATATAATTCTTATTTTCTCTCTATATAAATGGCTACAGAGGCTAAATTTAAATTGGGGATTTTTCAACACAGACTCAAGATCAATGCACAGCAAGTTGAAAAGTGAAGAGTAAACACAGTACAGACGCTCTCTCTACCAGACCTTTCCCTCATCCTCCACATGACCTAATGCTGTAACTTCTACCTTATTAAGGCCACTTCCAAAGAGGAAGCTCAGAAAACATGCAACTATTGCAGGAAAAAAGTACCTTGAAGTAGAAATAATTTTAGAGGAAATAAGGGAACGATCCCCCCTTCCTAAACCACTACAGACTTTACTGAGAGGAATGTGCAAAAGAAAGGGGGGGACCTAAAAAGAACTGTCTATGGTTCCTAGAAATTATCAAAAAATTATTCTCACATTATCCATTATTCAATCTAATAGTAACATTTACTGTAACACTATTAAAAGTTTTAGAAATGCTACTTTTGTTTCTTATTAAAAAATACATTTCGAGTCATTTTAAATTTGGCAATGAATCTTAGAATAATCCAACATGACTTTAAAAGTCCCAATTTTTCCTCTTAGAATAATCTAACATGACTTTAAAAGTCCCAATTTTTCCTGAGTTCATCAACTCAATTTGTTTGTTGGTTGGGATCTTGCTGCTTTTTATGAGACCCATCTCAAACCATCACCTCTGGCTCAGTTTTAGGCAAACTGAAAAAAGAAGTGGTTCAGTGTAGAGCTGGGTGGTTTGGTAACTGATTATTAACAAGAAAAGGTGGGGGATGGGAGGAGGAGAAGCAGACACACTGCTCTTTTTACTTTATTTGTCAGATTCCTCTAATGAGCATCTAGAGACAGGCCCAGGAGTGGCTTCACAGTAACTAGAAAGGCCACAGTAGTAGAGATTTAAAAAAAAAAAAAAAAAAAAAATCACACTAGTACTTGGTGCCAATTTTCCTACAAAAACATAAAGCAACCTAAAAACAACTGTTGCCTGACCAGCAGGCAACACACACATAAGACCCATAACAACAACAAAACCACAATCATTTTTTAACCAAAACAATCTAGCCAGCAGAGTCAACTCCAAGCAAGTATAGCGCACTGAAAAGGCACAAAGCATTCAATCCAGAGAAGACTGGGCATATATAAAAGGACACTGTCAAAGAGCTGATGCTCCCCGTCTGACTTTCCACCAATGATACAGCAGAGTGATCTGCTAGGAAGAGAACGCAAACAAACTTACACACACACACCAGTTAATGGTGTTTTTAATTCGTTTGCAATTATAGAGTGAAAAGCAATGAATGACATTTAAATACTTGTTAGCCCTTAACTAATAGCTTATAGTCACTCCTCAAAGATGTTTTGACAATTTTAAGGTTGACAGAAAATTATTTATGTACCTACTTCATGATCTACCATCACTTTAAAGAAAGTCACTTAATAAAGCACCAGTTTAAAACCCTATTTTTGCTACTCCTCTTCAACAGATGACTAAGTTACTTACTTAAAAGTATGCAAAGATCACTGCCTTCACAGTCGTTGGTGAAATCTTGCTGGCATGAAGAACAAACCCTAATCTTAAATAGCATTTTAGGCTGCAAAAAATAGGTGGGGTTTCTTACAAAAAAATCTTCAGCTTGTCTTAAAAAAAATTCTAAGGCAAAATTAATTAATAGTGTAGTGTAAAAAGTAAGCTTATTTTTAGCATTTAATAGTGTCCACTTAAAAGATAACATTCAATTAATTAAACTGAGGAAAACTGAGTATTTTTATTTGTAACTGGTTTGTCAGTATGACTATTCCCAGAGTATTTTCTTCTGTTCTCATTTTTATACATATAAACACAAACATTTAATCTTAGTATTCAAACGATTTTTTAAAAAAATCCATAATCCTAGGACTTCAACTGTGCTTCTTTGGACACATATTTATTCAAACAACAAAGAATTTAAATTCTTTTAAACTATTTTAATACCTACTAAAAATCTTTGGTACATTTAAGTAAAAATGGATTAGGTTAACAAATTCCTACATTTGATAAATTATTCAATTTACATAATAAGTGCTAACTGCTATCAACTACAAAATTAATTTAAAACAATAAATTATGCTCATAAAATAAAAAATTCTGCATGAGGCTAAACTTAGTTGCAAGATTCAAAATTTTAAGTATAAAATTTACAGAATTAATGGGTTTTAGAGTTAATGGAGCATTTGTTCAAAATGCTCCAAATCACAATGTGACAAAAGGTTAACTGAAAAGAGCAGGCCTCATTTCATATTTTTTTGTGCCAACTTCAAAAACTTATATACATTCAGTTTGCTCAAATCCATGAGGTTTTCACAATTGTAAAATTTCGTATATTCTAATTTGGAAATTAGAGGCAGATTTGTTTGTCTGTTCACCCGCTGAGGTTATTTCTTCATAAGAATTATACTACCTACCTCCCAGACTGTTTTCAAGATTACATGAGAAAACGCAGTGCCCGGCACCTTGTAAGCATTCATTAATGCTCCATTTCTTTCCCTATTAGTAGCTCTGCCACTTATTAATGATGTAGGCTTCACCTCAGATTCTTTATCTCTAACATGGGAATACAGTATGTCATTTCTATTTCAGAGCTGGTTATGAGGTTTAAATGAGATAACTGTGAAAGCATTGTATAAAACAGTAAACTACTATTCAAGTTTGTTATCTACAATAATAACTAAATATAATTATGTTTCACTTTATATAAGAGATGTATTCCAGAAAAGTTCTATACTGTAAACCAATTCCTACAATCAAATCATATATTTAAAGCATTAGGAGATTATTATTAAAAGAACCCTAAAGTCAATACCTTCAAAAAGCAAGGTATTCTTTTGAATGTTGAAAATGCAACACCGCAACACCCTCTTTTTCTGCTACCAAACATATAATATACCACACACATATACATATATACCATTTGCCTTTCTGTAAGTCCAAACTTTTCTACATTGGTTTATATGCAAGGCAGGGTACACTTTTAGATATGATTTCTTTTCATCATACTAAGTTTTTTAGTTAAGTCTTGCAGGTCTTTATGATAAAAATCATAAAGATATGTATTTTTTAAAGTCATTTTGAAAGACAGAATAATAGTACCTCATATAGTCAAGTTCTATCACGTAAGTACTCCAGACATAACATTTCCACACGAAAGTAAGAATGCTTTATAAAGAATTAATACATAACTAGTATCTATCGGTCCTAGGATAATTATAACCAAACTTTAATAAATGAGGCAAAACTCAGGTTGGTTTTATTACTTATATGAGCTACTTTGGTTAACTGCCCTAATTCTCAACTTTTTTTTCTTTTGTTTTATTTCCATTAGTGTGGTGAGTATTCCTGTAAAGTACCTTCATTTCTTAAGTGCTTCAGGAAACAAGTTTCCACATTATTAAGTGGTTAAATTTTATTCACTAAAACTTCATTATTTTATTTGTGATTTTTTTCACAAGGGCTGGGCCAGACTTTACACAAAAAAAGTGCTTAAAGCAATTAGGAGTGTAAACAAAACTGAAGTAGAAAACTCTTAAAATTGCTATTTTCCAGTAGTTTACATACAAATGACATGCTAATAATAAATCAACCCTGCCTATTCTCTAACCCTTTAAGCAGCTCTACTAGGAAACATCCTAGTTTAAGTTTAAACTGACTTGAAAATATGGAAAGTGCACATCTTTAAAGGTTATTTTACAATTCTGACTGACTTTTTCCTCATTTAATTTTAATCAGTGAGGCTTTGCTCCAACTGCTATTTACTTTTACCAAGTCCTCAACTTTTGTCTCATACAAAAATAAAAATCAAGGATAATTACAGACATTAGGCTTATTGTAAAGCAAAAATAAAGATCTAGATTACATGTAAATCTGTATACAAATAATGGTTCCCTTTAATTAAAAAACATTAAGTTCAATTAGACACAAATTTTATGTTTGTTTGGCACCTTTTCTAACAATCATATATGAAATCTGTAGGTTCTATTTCCCAGAGTTTCAGTTAGCAAAGGTAAATGAGACCAAAAGTAGCTTGTTAAATTTTCACTAATTAGTTATAACTGCCCTTCCCATAGTAAGATGAAGATATATGTTGTGATATATTATTGTTTCTGAAATAAATGGCAAAATATATAAGGTGAACTTACCTTGAAAAATATCTAGTTAAAACTGTCATATTTTGCTTTTAACACATTTTCAACTTGTGTAATTTAATGCCTAGACCTGTATTTGCATTTCTTATTCACAATAATTGAAGCACAGGCAAAAACCAACCATCTGGGTAATTATTTCAATTCTACATTTCCTTTAATGAGCTAATCCTGCATTAGTTAGCTTTCTGGCTTTGAGTTTGTCAAAAGACCAAAGGATAGTCATAAACTGAAATTATGGCCGGATGAAAAAAGAACACCCAACTATCCAAGACTTCCTTATAAATTCAAATTCCTGATTTCAGTTTTTAAAAATCTGGAAGAAATAATCATGACACTTAAGTTAGGATAAGGAACAGTTGCAACTATCAGTTCTATATACTCTTGTATTCTTTCTTAAAAGCTACATCATCCTTAACACTTGTTTGGAAGATGGGGAAGGGAGAAATGAGGAATGAGACTAAAGAAGAATAAAAATTTCCATTGATGACTAAAAACAAATACCCTCATAATGTTAACAGCTAATAGTTTTGAAAAGTTAAAGAAACCATTAAAAATTAGCATTAGCCTTTAAAAAAATCATAAAAATGTCCATTTCAAATATTATACCTCAAAATACGTCCAAATATTCATATGTTCAGTAAACAGAGATACATATTTTTCTTGATTTGAAATGGTTCTGAGGACTTGAGAAACTAGAGAAAATGAAAAAATAGCAGCCCCACTAAGTTAAAAGCTGTCAGCTCTAGGCTACCATTAACACGTAACCACAGAAAAAGTCTGTGGAATGCTTAGATTTACTCATGAATGATGCTCACGACTAGAAATATTTTGTACAGCAGTGGCATTATCAAGGCCCAATAACGTTCCAAGATAAGACTGTTCTCTAGGATCTAGCATTTGTTCAGGTCGGACTGGATGAACTATATTTGCAGGCTGAGGAGTAAGAGTGTATTTCTCCAGGAAAGCTAAGTCAGCTGCTCGTGGGTAATCAGTGGATGGCTGCTGTGGCGACAAGATCTCGTGAGAAGGTGGAGGGAGAGTAGTGGTGTGACGCACCAGGTCACTCTGAGTGTCAGGCATCTGGACTGGAACCAGCGTTACAGGGACACACACTTCAGCAGACACACTCTGCAACATAGTCTTGGCTTCTGACGGGTAAACTTTGGGCTGGTCCATATATTGTTTTGTTTCTGTTTGAAAGATTTTATCATCGGATGAGTACTCTACTGGCAAGGATACAAGCTTCTCCTCAGAAGCACTGAGAGGATCGTCAGGTGACTTTATGCCATGAACGTGGTCAATGTGGTATTTCAGCTTGTCTTTCCGCTTAAATGTTGCATTACAGTGCTGACAGTTGAAAGGCCGGGCATCAGAATGAATGACCAAGTGTTTTGTTAAAGTTTTCTTAATTCTAAAAGATTGATTGCAAATTTGACACTTGTATGGTTTTTCACCTGTATGAACACAAATGAAATTAACTGTAAAACGCAGTCACTTGGTAAGACAATGATTTTAATTAAGTAGCAAATTTTCCATGGGAATTCTTACATAAACTTAATAAAAGCAGTAATGCATGCTATCACAAAGTGGAGACAGTATAGTAACTGGTAAAGAGAATGAGCTCAAACATCCAAAAGATCTTAGTTTGAATTCTAGCTACACCATTTACCAGGCAAACCTGGAGCAAGCTCCCCAACTTCTAAGCACAGTTTCCTCACCTGTTATATGGAATAATAACAGTACCTACCTCACAGACTTGGTGAAAGGACTGAATGAGAAAATGAAATAATAGTGCTTAGCATTACACTGGCACGTGGTAAGTACTTGATAAACCTAGGCTGTTGTCATTATTGCTTGCTTGCTATTATTCCCACTATATCCCCTAAAAGAGTTGTAAACTAGAGCATTTGATTTCCTCCCACCCAAGAAGGATAAAAGCTAAAACAGCAACTCGATTAACCTGGTTCTTTGGATCAGAATGAGAAGTAGTAACACCAATGTTTAGCCTGATGTTAGAATAAGGAGAGTTGATGAGGATCAAGAATAAGGAAGCTTGGGCTTCCCTGGTGGCGCAGTGGTTGAGAGTCCACCTGCTGATGCAGGGGACACGGGTTCGTGCCCCGGTCCGGGAAGATCCCACATGCTGCGGAGCAGCTGGGCCTGTGAGCCATGGCCGCTGAGCCTGCACGTCCGGAGCCTGTGCTCCGCAACAGGAGAGGCCACAACAGTGAGAGGCCCGCGTACCGCAAAAAAAAAAAAAAAAAAAAAAAAAGAATAAGGAAGCTTGGCCAGTTTTCAATTCTTCCTGAGTCAGGTTCTCACACAGCAGTTTTTGGTTTTTGTTTTTTTCCCATGAAACATAAATTCCTACAGTAGCCAGGGTGGTTGGCTAATCCCCGAAAGTTATGATTTTGTTACCTTACATGGTGAAAGGGTCTCTGCAGATATGATTAAGGTTAAAGACCCTGAAGTGGGGAGATTAACCAGGTAGGCCCAATCTAATTACGTGGGTCTTTAAAAGCAGTGATAACTGAAGATGAAAAGGTCAGAGAGCTGTGACAAGAGAACTCAATCCCGAACTGCTGGTTCTGAAAATGGAAGAAGGAGGCTAGGACCCACGGAATGTGGCAGCCTCTAGAAGCTGAGAAAGCTCTCAGCTTACAACCAGTTAAAAAACTAGAACCTGGGCCCTGGTCCTGCAACTCAAAGAATCGATTCTACCAATAATCCAAATGAGCAGGAAACAGATTCTCCTCTAGAGCCTCCAGAAAGAAATGGAGCCCTACCAACACCGAGGTTTTAGCTTGGGTCACACTTCTCACCTACAGATTTGTTACATCATAAACTTGTATTGTAAGCCATTTGCAAGAGAGGGGTACATAAGACAAAGTGATCAGTCTAACATACATATAATTGGAGTCCCAGAAAGAAAATAAGAGTATAGGTCAAAAACAGTATTTGAAAGAAAAATTGACTGAGAATCTTCCTAAATGAAAGACAAGTCATAGATGCAATAAGTTCTACACATCTTACAAAATACAAAAAGAAAGAAAAAAAAAAAACAACCCCCAAAACACATCTGGGCACACTATAATAAAACTACTGAAAATCAAAGACAGAAAAATCTTAAAAAGCAGTGAATTAAAGAGAGATTTCTTTTAAATGAGCAACAATAAGACTGCCAGTATGTTTTTCAACAAACACTAGAGAAGGTCAAAGAGGAAAAAAATGACACATTTAAAATATTGAAAGAAAAAGAACTGCTAATGTAAATTCTATAGTCAGCCAAATAGTCTCCATAAAGTAAAATAACATTTTCAGACAATCAAAACCTAAGAGAATTTGGTGCCAGCAGATATGCACAAAAGGGAATCCTACATGAAGAAGGAAAATGGTCATGAAGGAAGGAGTGGAGAGTAAAGGGTAAATATGGTTAAAAATAAATGAGTTATTTAAAGCAAACAAACAAAATAATAATGTTTTACATGGTTTAAAGTATATGTAAAATTAAAATACATATAACACGTAAAGGCTGAGAGAGATGAGGTGTCGTAAGGTCTTTGAATTGTCTAGAAAAGAGATCAAGAACTAATTTAAGATAGACTCTAATAATTTAAGAAGAACACATGTTGTGATCTTCAAGGTGACCACTAAAAGAATACTGAAAGAACATACAATTAACAAGTAAACTGAGGGAAAATGGGTAATAAAAATACTTCATAATTACAAGGAAATGAAGACAAGAAAAAGAAAGCATCAAGAAACAGACGGGACAAATAGCATGATGACAGATTTGAACCCAAAAAAATGAGAAATCATGTGACATTTAAATGAACTAAACATCCTGATTAAAAGAGGTTACCATAATAAAATAATACTCCAAAGACACACATCTTAAATACAGGCCCATATAAGGACTGAAAGTAAAAAGAAAAAAATACCACATAAATATTATCCAAAAGAGAGCTGGTCCTTTATCCCAGCATAAAAAGGGACATTTTACAATGATATAAAGGACCATCAACAGTAAGATATAACCATCTGTACATAGCTAATAACACAGCCTCAAAATATATAAGGCAAAAAACTGAAGAACTCAAAATGAAAAATAGATAATTTATAATCAACAGTTAGGTTAGAGATTTTAACATATAGCTCTCAGTAACTTATAGAATAAGTAGACAAAAATATCATATTAGAATGCAGAATATTTGAATAAAATACATTCTCTGACAAAAGTGGAACTAAGCTAGACATTAGTAACATAAAAATACTTAGAAATCCCCAAATAATTAGGAATTGGGCAATACAGTACAATTTAAAATAAAGCACAAATGAAAGAATAAATCAGAAGACATTAAAAACTATTTTTAACTGAATTCTAATGAAAACATAAAATATAAAATGAGTTGTGAACTGTAACTAAAGCAGTATTTAAAGTGTTTAGAACTTTAAAATATGTATAATAAAAAATAAGAAATGCCAAATTTAATGAAGTTAGGCATCTAAATAAAGAAGATAGGGAAAGACAGAAATTAAATCCAAATAAAATAGAAAGAATAAAAAAGAGAAAAGCAGAAAAGAAATATACAACAAATATAAAAGAGAAAAAAAAATCAACAAAATCTAGTAGTTTTTTGAAAGATTAATAAAATCAACAAATTTCTAGAAAGAAAAAACAAATTACCAATAGGAATAAAATAAGGTTATCACTAAAGATCCTATAATCATTAAAAGATAAATAATACTCTGAATTTTGCCAATAGATTTTATATTTTAGATTAAATAAAATTCCTTAAAAATGAAACAAGAATTGAAAATCTGACAGCTCTGAAACTATTAAGGAATCTTTAATTGAAACCTTTCTCCAAAGAAAACAAGTTCAGTGGAATTTATCAGTGAATTCTTCCAAATAGTAATGAGGAAATAATGCCAATATTATATAAACTCCTCCAGTTAACTGAAAAAAGATGTATTATTTCCCAAATTATTTTTTGATGCCAGCATAGTCATAATAAAACCTGTTAGGGACATAACAAGGAAAAAAAATAGACAGTATGTCTCATGACCATAGACCAAAAAAAAAAAAAAAAAAAACCCCAAACAAAAATCAGTGTATTTTATCACAATAATAAAGAACAGATATATAATCACCTCAATAAAAGCAGGGAAAAATCTGATAAAATTCAACACCTATTCATGACAAATACTCTAACTAAACTAGGAACAGATGATAATTTCTTTATCTGAAAACAGTATCTACAAAAATCTATAAAAACCATACTCAGTAATGAAATATTGAAAGCTTTTCCCTGGAGACAAGTATTTCCACTATCAATATACCACTGATGATATGAACCAAAGCAATAAGGTAGAGAGAGAGAGAGAGAGAGAGAGAGAGATGCAAGGACTTAAAAAGGGAGAAATAAACTGTGATTATTCACAGATGGCCAGTTTGTATGCTTTAGAAAATCCAAAAGTAGCTAGAAGGTATTTGTGTTTGGAAATTTATAAGCTGTTTCTAAATTCAGATGAAAACATAGAGGAAAAAGAATAAGAAAGACAATGAAAAAGAACAAAGTTGGAGTATTTACACTACAAGATATCGAAAGCCACAGTACTTTATATGGTATAGTAATGGTGAAAGAATATACAAATAGTCCAATGAACAGAAGAGAGTCCAGAAACAAACCACACATATATGATCACTTAACTTAAAACAAATAGGCCATTGAAATGCTCTGAGGCAAGGATGGTCTTTCCAATAAACGGTGCTAGGGCCACTAGATAACCACATGTCAAAAAAACAAAGAACTTTGACCTTACCTAATAATAAACACAAAAATAAGATAAAGTTCATAATCTAAATATGTAAGTCAAAATAAATCGTCAGAAGGCAAAAGAAAAAATATTAATGACCCTGGGGTAGGCAAAAGTTTCTTAAAGGGGATACAATAAACCTAACTAGAAAGAAGAAACCTGATACAAGACTTCTTTAAAATTTGGGACCTTCAGTCATTGAAAGATATCATTACTAGAGTGGAAAAGCCAGCCACAGACTAGAAGACACCTGTAATTTAGATATCCAACAATGAACTCATACCCAGAATATAGAAGGAATTCCCATAAATCAATTTGAAAAAGATGGACAATCCAATTTAAGAAAATCAGCAGAAGAATGAATCATGTGTTCCATAAAAGTGAATATCCAATGACCAATAAGTGTATGGAAAGGTGCTCAATATCATTACTCATCACAGATATGCAAATTAAATCCACTTTGAGACAGTGCAACATATCCAACAGAATGGCTAAAAAAAGAGACACTATCAAGTATTGGTGAAAATGTGGAGCAACTGGAATTCTCATACACCATACACTACTGGTAGGAGGTAAATTGTCACAATTACCTTGGAAAACTGGTTAGTGTCTACCAAAGTAAAACATATGCATATCCTATAAGCCAGCAATCCCAGGGCTAGGCATGTACACAAGAGAAATGAATGCAGTGTGTATGAAAAATCATAGACAAGAATATTTAGAGCAGCTTTATTTATAATAGACCCAAGTAAACACAAACCAAGTGTCTATCAAAGTAAAACAGATAAATAAATTTTGATATATTCATATGAAAATGAAACAAACTACTTTCATGGATGAATCTCATAGACATATGACTGAAAGAAACTGGACAAAAGAGCGCATACTGTATGATTCCATTTATATGAAGTTCAAACAGACAGACTAATTAATGGTGATATAAGTCAAAATAATGATTATTTTGCAAGGAGGTTACTGATTGGGAGGGGCCAGGGAGGGTGCTTCTGGAGTTCTGAATGTCCTACATCCTGATCTGAATGGTGGTTACATAGAAGCACTCATTTATAAAAATTCATTTGTGTACTTTATGTGTTATACTTCAATAAAAAACAGCTTAAAAATTCTGCCAAGTCTAAAATCAAGCCCTAAATTTATCAGCTTTATACCCATTTTAACTGAATGTATTACATTTCAACAAGACTACTGCTGAATAGACATAATTACTACTCTGAGGATTACACAAGCAAAGCACATAGGAGATGAGAATAAGACATTTGTAGAAAAAAATCTTATATCCATTTTCCAATGAATTTCTCTAATTGTGTGGTTTGAAAACATACATGAGTTTAGAGGGTAGTTGTAGGAAAACATGATAAATTCATTCCTTGAATAAATATTTATTAAGCACCTACTATTTACAAGTCCTGGGCTAGGCGCTGATCATATCTATTCATTTGAAGCACTTAAGGGTACTGACCTGGCCAAAACTAAAACCAATCACTTATTTGTACCTCTTCTAAAGAAGGAACAATGGAAGAGAAGAAGTCTGTAGGGACTCCGGCAAGGGTATTCCAAAAAACAAGAATCTAACAGTACAGACAATGCAGTAAGGGTACCTGCACTAGAGAAAAGGAATCTGGGGAACACAATTATTCTCATCACCAGAGAGGTGCACTGTTACAACAGGAAAGATGGCTCAGCATCCTTCACCATTTCCTCAGTAAATGATTCCATACAATTATTACCTAATTTTATTCTATAACTACATTTAGCAATTCTCCTTCTGATGAATAAATTTAGCAACTCTACTTCCTTGATAAGAGAAAAGGACACCTTGGCCAGCACACATTAATATCTCATTCTCTAGAAGGTTAATAGTAAGCTGACACTCTGGTGATTCTACTTCCAGTGGTTATTGAAGAACTCCTCAGAATACTTATAACTATTAGTGCACAGATATAAAATTGAGTTTCTGGACCTGTAAATCTCAGGAGTGGACTTGGGAGCATAGCACCCAGTTCTTGGAACAGCTGCTCTGTGAAGTCCTGTCTGGGTAGCCTGCTGATCACTTTAGATCAAGAGGTGGCAAACTGTAGCCTGAAAGCCAAATACAGTCTCTTGCCAGTTTTGGTACATAACATTTTCTTGGAATGTGGTCACATTCATTTATTTATACCCTTCTATGGCTGCTTTCATGTTACCACAGAAAGTTGAGTGGTTGAGACGGAGACTGTCTGGCCCACAAAAACTTAAATATTTACTATCCAGCCCTTTACCAAAAAAGTGGGCTGACCCCTGCTTCAAATGATTTCTCCCTCTCATTTCATAACAGCCATAAACTTTATCTTATTCTGCAACAGAGCTCATTTCCTTAATTTTCAATGGACAGAGGGACTTGCCCCTAATTTCAACTAACTTTGAGATATCCAGAATTGAGAATTCCACGGTCATTGGTCATCAACTAATTACTACAAATCAGTGTTTTCAAAAAACTTAATGCAGTTAGAAAGCCAGCTCTTATTAACTTTCTCCTCTAGATAATTCCTGTAGTTTTACAATTCTTAAATCATCAGTGGTTTCAAATTAACTTTTCGTAAGTTCACCAACTTTTTCAAATCATGAGTTTATTAGGCATATTACTTACAACTAGTGTGGAGACTAGCATTAATATAGTTTCCTCATTTTTTACATTTTTATATATTTATATACCCCCCAAATTATGACTTTCTCATTTTGAGAGAGGTGTAATTTTATTTTTAACAGCAGTACTATATCAGTAATAAATTCTTTACTGAAATTCTTTGCTATTGAAATTGCCCAAATCCAGTTATTTCCAATTTTGATATTTATGAAATCAATTATTTTTCCCTACCAGAACAGCAGCTTGACAAAATCCAAAGTAAATATAAAGCAAGGCAGCCATAAATGCATTAATGGGTTTCTTTCTTAAAAAGAAGGAAAGAAAGCTTTAAAAATTGTTAATTTACATGAGAAGTCAAACAAGAACTATGACAACATATATGAAAAAATCCAAAAATCTATGTTTCAATATATGGTAGCACTGCCAAGGGAAAAAAGGAAAGATTAAAAAAAATAACTTCCGGAAACCAGCTGAAGCAAATCATTCTACTAAAACTACCTATAAATCACAACAAATCATTCTACTATAAATCACAACTGACTATGTAAAAAGGAAAGCTACCCAACAGTAACTTGGGGGCTTTCCTGGTGGCACAGTGGTTAAGAATCCACCTGCCAGTGCAGGGGACACAGGTTCAAGCCCTGGTCTGGGAGGATCCCACATGCCACGGAGCAACTAAGACCGTGTACCACACCTACTGAGCCTGTACTCTAGAGCCTGCGAGCCACAACTGCTGAGCCCATGTGCCACAACTACTGAAGCATGCGCACCTAGAGCCCGTGCTCTGCAACAAGAAAAGCCACGACGAGAAGCCTGTGCACTGCAACGAAGAGTAGCCCCTGCTTGCCGCAACTAGAGAAAGCCTTCACACAGCAACGAAGACCCAATGCAGCCAAAAATAAATAAATAAATAAATATAAAACAGTAATTGGTAAACAGGACAATGAGGTCATATTTTAATTACTCTTTTAAAAGAGAAGAAAATAAAAGAAATGTCTTCAGACCATCTCATAGATATAGAGGAACCAAAAACAACCAGAAAAGGGGACGATGAGAACTAAAAGTTGAATAAATTCCCTAAGGAAAAAAATTTTCCCAAATTCTACAAAATGATATTCAAAAGTATTGAAGCTTACATAATAATGGAATAGTAGATCAGAATATTGTCTGTTCATGACATCAATTCTAATAAGTAAAAATCTTACTGGGGGAAAAAACAAAACAATTTCACCAAGAACAACAAAGTATAAATGTCCATATTTCACTTCTGAATAATTACACAAAAATATATACAAAATACCCATTAGGTTTTACCTGAATGTGTCCGAAAATGCATTTCCAGACTTGATTTGCCTTTAAAAATTTTCTTACAAACATCACACTGATGAAAGGTTGCTTTATATCTAAGAAAATAAAATGGTTTGAGCTTTTCAATATAATTTTAATAAATAACATAATGAAAATACGTTACAACTCATTTACAACTTCATATATAATTCTCACATTAGTAAAGCATAGAACTCCAAATGAACATGGAAATACTTTTTAAGTATCAACCTTATCTCTGATTCTTCCTTCTCCAGTTATATTCAACAAATAAATCTATAAAAGATGTCCTTAGATTTTCAACTTTAAACTGCTTAATTTTAAGCTTTAAATCAGCAAACTTTTGTATTATTATTTTCTGTTAAAAAATACCAAAGGAAAAATTGTAGGGACAGAAAAAAAAAAATCAATGAGAGGGGTAAAAGGGGGTTGACTACAAAGGTACAAAGGTGGACATTTCAGGGGTGATATAGATCTATTCTGTGTCTCAACTTACGGTAATGATTACATGACTGCATGCATTTGTCAAAACCTGCAGAACTACACACTAAAAAGAGTGAATTTCTCCGTATATAAATTGTACCTTAGTTAAAATAGATGCAAAAATGAAACTGCAGCAGTCTCAAAATCTGCATTCATCAAAAGGGGACACTTTTCCTCGGTAGGTACGCTTTATAACAAATAAATATTATAAACTTAAAATAAATTTTACACCTAAGTAAAAAAGAATGAGATACCAGTCTTTTATTTTTATTGTAGATTAATAGACATAAAAAGCTATAAATTACTCAGAAGTTAACTTAGAAGCAAAGTGTAGTGCCTAAGAGTATGTACTTGTGAGTTAAACAATCCTAAACTCAAAATTTAGTTGTTAGGATTAATATATTTGTAAAATGATTAGCATTTAAGTGATAGTTACTAGGAAAGCCATATCATCTCACCTTGGAAGCAATTCACTTCTAATGAGTACATGGAAAAACAAATCAAACACAGGCTACCATAATGTTCTAGAAGACAGCTGGCCTTAACATATCCACTGAGTGTTACTGGAATGTTTAGCATGTTGTTACTAATATTAAATAGCAATAGTATGCCTAGGGTTTCAAATGCCATTCTCACTTTTCAGTTCATCCAACTCTACATTTACAAAGTAGCTACAGAGACACCAGGCAAGACCCTGTCTTCTAGGAACTTACTTCTACGTGATGAAATGGACATTTAAAAAGATAATGTGGATTTAGTGAACTGGGAGTGTCATTGATAAACTTAGCAAAAGACTTGCAACCTGTATGCCTGGCTTATCTTATTCCATGTATATCCATGTTAAATACAGAGATACAAACAGGGTTCCCACGGGCACATAGAGAAAGCAGCAGTGGTAACTCAACTAGGGGCAGTTTTGACCCCCCTGGGACATGTGGCAATGCCTGAAGACATTTTTGGTTCTCACAACTAGGGGTAGGTAGGTGCTACTGGCCACTGCCATCTAGTGGGTGGAGGCCAGGGATGCTGATAAACATCCCACAATGCACAGGACGACCCCACAACAAAGAATGACCAGGCCCCAATGTCAGTAGTATTGTGGCTAAGAAATCTTGGTCTGTACTATGGACAGAGTGACATTTTAAACACAGATATGCTCAAAACACAAACTGTCTCACAGTGTATGTAGGAAAAAGATAAAATCTACAAGGACCTGCATGGGTCAGGCTCTATGTATATATCTCTCCATTCTCACACAGATGCTGAAGAGCAGAGATTTTCAGGGCAGGAGTGATACACAGTTCCACATGGAGCAGAGATGCCTAGTATGAAAGGGATTTAAACAGGTCTACTGGATTTGGCAATAAGAGACTCCTACTGATAGCAACTGGAGAGGGATAGTAAGGTCAGAGGTCACATCCCAACAGCTTACAACAGTGAACAGAAAGTGAAGGAGAGGATACTGAAGGAGTTACCATTTAAAAACATTCAGAAGAAGAGACATTTGAAAATGACAGGTTGGGGGGCGGGTGCTAGTCTTCATCACTCTCCACGTTCTCTCCTTGAATAATCTGCACATAAAGTGCTCACATGTAATTCTTTATACACAGCCCAGACTTCACTTCTGAGAGGTAGACTACTATCCACCTATCGGATTTTATGTTTCAGTGTGCACTGAGCATCTCAAAGTCAATATACACCAAACTCATCATCTCCCTATGTTATATTCTCTAACTCAGTGGCTGGTATCAATCAACCACTCACTTGGAAACAGGAACTCCTCGGAAAGAGGAATCACCTGTGACTGCTCCCATTCCCTCAATAAAGGCCTAAATATTGGTCAAATAAGTACCTTCCACTGTTCATTATTAACGCTACTGCCTAGTTTAGGTCCTCACCATCTTTTTCCTAGATTATAACAGCCTTCTAACTGGTTGATCTACTTGCCTCCAGATTTATCCACCACTAATCCAGCTTCCATACATCAATAAGAGTGATGTACCTAAAATACAAATCCAATTATGTCATCCTCTTGTTTAAAATCTTCAATGGCTTTTTATCTCTTAGAAGTAAGTGTTGGTTCCACGAAATGATCGTAAGGCTCCATATTCTAGATCCACCCTTAGCAGCCCTTGCAGAGCATGGAGAATACAGATTCTGGTTCCACAAGTATCTAGGCCAGCAGATAGGTCACAGGCCCTGCTGGCGGGGAGAGGATCCCAAAGGTCTTTCATGGGGTCTACGAGATCAAAATTATTTTCAAAATCATACTTTAAACATGACTTGCTTTTCTCACGATGTTGACATTTACACTAAAGAGCAAAAGGAACAGTGGGTAAAAGTGGTGGTGCCTCAGCTCTAAACAAGGTAGTGATACCAAAATGTACTAATGGTCACTGTACATTTTCACCACGATGTACTCACAGAAAGAAAAACAACTGTGATAAAGCAGTAAAATTACTAACTTTATTAAAGTTCACCCTTTGCACTGTGGCCTTTCCGCTAACCTCGTGATGAGGTGGGAAGCATGAAGCTCTACTGCACGCTGGGTACTCTGTGTGCTCGAGGCGCCTGCGAGACCCGCTGTGAGCCCAGGGATCCCTCCCCTCACGGAGCACCATTCCACTTGAGGAAACGGAAGTCAGAGTACAGCTGGACTTGAGTAGGTGGCAGACATTTTCTTGAAAATTCAATGAAGTAAGCCTGTCACTTCAAGGTAAAAAACTGACAGTATTTGTTATCAGTGATAAAATTTGAGCTTTCAAGCTAATTAAGAATTTTGGAAAACTTGCATCTGCCCCTGTGATCTTGACAGCTTCCCAGTTCTCCTTCTGAGAGACTGGAAGCAATGTTAACAAGTGTGATTTGTTGTTCCTGTACTGTGAAATGTGGTAACATTGGGAAAATCTGCATAACTCAGTGAACCCTTATTTTCCAAATGACAAATGCATATTACAGTAGGTTAAAAATCCACTTCAGAGCACAAGATAGACCAATGGACTGAATGGAAGAGTATGAAAGCTTCATGAATCTTGTTTCAGATTCCTCTTTGCAACTACCTTGAAGAAACTACCACTGGTTTAGTTTTGGTGTGGCAGCAAAGGGTAACAACCACAATTTTCTAAGAAGGCTTAATATTCCTCTACTCCTAGTTTTACCAACTATGTATCTGAGTGAGCTAGATTTTCTTCATTTACTTCAAACAAAATAACACATAAGAGCACATGTGACAATCCAACTGTCTTCTATGAAGCCATTAAAGAGACTTACAAAAATGTGAAACAATGCCACTCTTGGGACTTCCCTGGTGGTCCAGCGGGTAAGAGTCCGCACTCCCAGTGCAGGGAGCCGGGTTTGATCCCTGCTCAGGGAACAAGATCCGCATGCATGTCGCAACTAAGAAGTCCACATGCCACAACTAAGACTCGGCACGGCCAAAAATAAATAAATATTTTAAAAATGCCACTCTTTAGTATTTGTTTTTGTTCTGTAAAGTAGTTATTTTCCATAAAATGGCTATTCATGTTAGCATGATGGGTATATTATTACTTTAAATGAATTAATAAGTACTTAATTTTTAATCATTTTAATTTCTAATATGATTATATAATTTATTTAGACAATAATGTTATTTTTATATTATATAATTTCTATAAACAAAAGCCCCCGAAGTACTAAATAATTTTTAAGTGTATAAAGGAGTTGAGAAAAACAGTTATAGAATCTGTGGAGCAAGTGAGTTTCCAGTTCTATTTTCCACCCACTCATACGATATGTTGAAGTTTTTATTTTCTACTCCAGACAGCATCATGTATATCTTTATATCCCAACACTTAGCAGCATTCCTTGTATCTAGTGAATACAAGAGTTCAATGACTACAATGAATACATTGATTCAATGAGTGTATCACTGAACAAAATCAATGAAAGAAACAATAAACCAATACATGAAAATGGAAAAAAGAAATACAAATCAACACTCCTTACTCTTCTTCAAATTGGCCTATCATTTACTACATTTACATATACTATGTGTATTTTGTTGATCATATCATTACACTAAGTTTCTTGACACCCTAGACCAAGTCTATTACTTACCATTTGCTCCAAGTACCTAGTCCAAGAACAGAACTTCTTTGAACATTTTAAACTCAACAACTAATCTCAGTTAAGCCTGGATATCTAAACTGTGCTAAAAAGTTGATGTTCAAAGACAGTACATACCTCCTTCAAATAAAATACCATTTTAAATGTTTAGTGTGAATAAAAAGAGGTTTAAATTCTGACAACAAATATTTTCCAGTAACTGCTGTCACATTAATGACAATATATGTAGGCAGTATGTTTATTTATATTTAGCTCTCCAAGAGCCCCTGAAACCAAACATAAATGAAATCCCCAAAGAAAGCCAAGATTTTATACTAGTCATTCACTTCAATGTCTACCTCCTCCTAGCCATTGAATCAACCGAAAACAAGTATGAAAAATATGCTACATTCAATTCCTTTAGGTCTGCAGAAAAGCTATAGAAGCTAGAGAAAAATCACTGATTAACCCAACATCAATTACATAAAATGAACTATGAGACAACTTTCCTCCAACCCAGACTTATCAAGGTAATGATGATGAGAAACTCTGCCTTTTCACTTACTTTTGCCACACTTTCTCTCCAAGGTGTACACTTTTGTAATGGACAGTGAGATGATCCCTACGACCAAAGCATTTTCCACATTCTTCACACTGATGAGCCTTCTCACCTTAAAGACCCAAATATTTTCGTTATAAGGTGCATTTCAATTTTTTTTTTATCCCCAGAAACAAATTATCCAACAGTAAGATAACACGGTAGAAAACATATACCAGGAAGGTAAAGCCACCCTTTATCTGGGCTGTTTGCCTTATATTCTTACTCAAATATCTTCCTTCAATGACTCTGTACTTATTTTTATGGGTGTGAAGCCTCCTCCCCACTTGGAGAAGGAATCAGTAGCCTTTTGCTGTACACTTCAAACCCTGACGTTCAGTGTAACAGAGTAAGATAAATGAAAGGACCTCAAAACTCAGGATGTGTTTTAGGAATATGTAAGTCTGGATATCAAAAACCTCAAATGAATGTACACTTAAGATGAGGCTGTCTTATGTTTATAAAAAGGACCTGAACATTTTCAGATCTTTGTGCTTTACTTTTAAAAGATTTTTCATCTGTGGGGATTTCTTACATTTGCAATGAGCCAAAATACAAATATAAAGGAAAATTCTAGATGAGTCCAATTTGTCATCTCTATTCTTTTTTTTTTTGCGGTATGCGGGCCTCTCACTGTTGTGGCCTCTCCCACCGCGGAGCACAGGCTCCGGAGGCGCAGGCCCAGCGGCCATGGCTCACCGGCCCAGCCGCTCTGCGGCACGTGGGATCCTCCCGGACCAGGGCACGAACCCATGTCCCCTGCATTGGCAGGAGGACTCTCAACCACTGCACCACCAGGGAAGCCCCATGTCATCTCTATTCTTATATCCAGTTACAAAGGCTTGGCCTTTAAAAACCAGCCTCAACTTAACACCCGTGTGCAATTAAACCATGTGACCTCTAGGATTAGGAATTTAGAATTCTCCTGAAAATGGAAATGCGCAATTCCAGTGAGAAAGTCATCAGACCTTCAACATCTCTTAAAAGTGGCTATAACAACCGCAACCTGCTTCATTGGGGTCATTTAAGAAAATGTTATATCTGTTGCATACTTTATATTTTAATTATGTTTAAAATAATAATAATAATCACCTGTTCTACTGGGCTCATAGAGGTGGCTCTTTCCCATTATTGTGCTCATATAGGTGGCTCTTTTAGCACTTCCTGAACATCAATCTGAGAGGAAAATACGAAATGAATCCCCAGAGTATAAAAATTATAAATACAGAATAAAGATCTGAAATTGATCAGGATTATTAAGGTACTCTTCCAAAGATAGGGCTTCAAAAATTCACTAGTACTCAACTTTAACACCCCAATTATAATAACTCTCTTCAAGCATCCAAGTTTTGCTAACTTCTTTCAAATCCAATCAAAATGAGAAATATTATCTTGGCTTCTTCCTTCAAAGAAGTGCCAATAGTAATTACTGCACATATCTACATAATATGCAAAATGCAAACCTTGAGAATTTGATTAAAACAAATTTTAAAATACGGTTTGTGGTCATAAAGGATAACCAAATGATTAAAATTACAGTGACCAAAAAACATGTCACAAAATTATGTCTCTTTCAGATGCTTTTTAAAAAAGGTTTTTACAATCAGCATTACAAAGAGGTGACCAAATATACCAAATCATTTAAATTACAGCCAAAATAAACATGATGTGGTTTTCAGGTGTTTTTGAAAAGGATCTTGGAAACATCATTACAAAACGCGCCTCACCTGAATGTATTTTCTTGTGCTTTGTAAGGTGATCGTGACGGATGAACGTTTTCCCACATTCATCGCACTCATATCTTTTATCGTCATGATGTACTCGTAAGTGAAGTCTATAAAGAAAAAAAATTGAAGCCCATTGACACTAGTGACACAGAAGGAAAAAAAAAATTGAAGCCCATTGACACTAGTGACACAGAAGGAAAAAACTTGGTTAACTCTAAATAACAAGAGCTGGCTGCTTACTCAACCACGCTCACCCATTATTTGCTCCATTTCTGACTTTCAGGGTCCTTCCCACTTACACCACCTGACTCCAGGGCTCCCACTCACCAGTTTCAAAGCAGCACTTCAACATCTGCACAGGCTCCCACGACCTCTGGATGATACTCCTTCCTGACTTTAAGATCCTAAATCTGCTTCTGGGAACCTACCAAATGTCTAGGGGCGTCAGCCGATGTTGCAGAGGGAGCAAAAGGAGGACTGAATCAGATGGAATTAGAATCGGACACAGGGGGTAAGTGCACAAGTGACTTAAACATATGATGATAGCAAATTACTAAGGATTAATCCTATTCTGGACAACTGACACCACTTATACACTGACAGTTGAGAACTTAGCAAATTTAATAAGTAATCAACTTTCTGACAATCACATTTTACTACTTTTCTTCACACTAAACAAATAAAGTGTGGCTCATTTCATAGTCACCCAAAAACAGATTATAAAAGGTTATTATAATAGGTTATTAAAATTCATTTAATTTCAATTACTTTTATCCCCACAATCCTCCAACTATATATCAATACATCCTAGTGAAATGAACAGCCTTCCCATTCAAGTTGTCCAAAGGTATTGATTCCCCTATGACTAAAACCAGTAAATGGACTGGACTACATCTAAAGGGGAAACATTCTGTTTAAACTTAAAAAGAGGTAAGTAAGAAATGATAGTGTAAAAACTAGATTCTTAAGAATATTAACAAAATTTGAAATTGTATACATATCTCACAGTAAGTAATCTATTATTTATTCATTAAAAAACTTTTCATAAATTGCAACTGTAGTCAGCACTCAGCTATACAAATATTACGTAAGTTACAACTATTACTCAGAAGACATTCTAAAACTGAGAATCCTGGAGTTTTCAATTTTGTCATATTTTCACATCAAAATATTCTTTGATAATTAGTACTGAAAAAACACACCAACTTTAGAACACCAGAGTTTTCATGAATTTTGATTCAAAGAAAAATAATGAAATATTTAAATGACAATGACTTAGTAAAGCATTCACCAAACTTAGTGATGAGGAAATATTTTAAAATATTTTATACTACAAAATGAATATTAAAAGGTAGGGGCAAAAGTCTACAGTTTTCTGCACAACTTTGCTTATCACAAGTTCTAAAACATGTTTTAATTCATCAAACGACTAACGCAATGATAAGAAAAGAGAGTTAAAGTGGAGATATAATTTTATCGTACCTAATATTGGGGAAAAAAATGGCTTGACCTACCTGTACGAGCTTCCATGACGAAAACTTTGCCCACAAATACTACAAAGATGAGGCTTTTCTCCACTATGGATTCTCAAATGTTCTTTCAAAGTAGTTCTGCATTAAAAAAAAATATATATATATATATTTAGCTATGGATTTTTTAATGCCAATGTATGTATTAAACACAGATTTCTAGAAAGCTTACTAGAACAGTGTTCAAGCTAACAGATAACGATGTCAATTATTCCCTTTTTCCTACAATATGTTTGCTCTTTATTGGATTAGTAGCACCAGCACAATAAACATGTTTATTATGTCTCTCTCCTTAAAAAAAGCAAATAATTTAACTTTGGCCTCCTTTGCCATTGGTTTGCTCTAAGATTTAATATATAGCTTATGTAAACTTCCAAGAAATACAAATGAAAAATGCTCAATTGTCACTACTGATTAGGTGAAACTGATGTTAATTTTAGTGGACAGTGTTTAATAATATATAAGAAATCCAGTTTATCAGTACTATTCCTTTCCAATATGTGCTCAAAACTTGTTAAAAGAATGTTTTAAGGCAAAGAAAACTTTACAGGCACTTGTAATTTCCAGATGCCAACGTTATAAAGGGAAACCAAATAAAGGACACAACTCTTGCTAGCCCTACCGACCCTGGATGGGCCACTGTGTAACCACTGCTGCATTTCCGACAGTTCTAACATTCGGAGATTTCCCACGTACATACACTGCTGAGTAAGGATGGACAAAGTTATTCTGGGGGTGAAGAAAGGAAAACACATGGAAAGGTTGTTTTCTTTTTTGGTTTGTTTGCTTTTTGTTTTTATAGGAAGACCTTTAAGGGAAAAAATTTTATAATGCATAAGATAAACTATAATTTACCAATCTGTAAATACAAGTTTTCATATAAATATAGCACATTGATTTTCCTGCCATCATACCCATTTGTTTTTTTTTTTAGGAAAGTGGCATTTCTAATCTTTTTAAAATAATGAACTTCTATATACTGAAGAATATAAATATACACATATTGTTTAAAGAACACTACCAAATGCTGATATGCAGGATAAGACAGAGAACACTCCCATCCCTTACAACTCCCCACATGCTCCTCCCTGGTCCTATCCCCCACCACGTCCCTCTCTCAGAAATAACCATTTATGTAAGTATGCCCTTTCTTTGCTTTACTACCTATATAGTACAAATCACTAAACTATGTATCGTATGTTTTTGAAAAACTGAGTAGCAAGCACAAACCTAACAATATGGCCACAACTGGATAAAGGGCCCACAAGGTAATAGCAGCAGGGTCTCCGTGTCGGCCTGGCTGCTCAGCTTCCCTGAGCGTTGGCACCAGCCCTTTCCAGCCTGTCAGCAGTAAAGTCACGACCAAATACTGCAAAGCACAGGGTTCATCCCAAACAGAGCATCTGGCTGGCTGGAGGGGACCTGGTACTGGAATCTGGCAGAGACACGGTCAAAGTGAGTAGGCTGCTGTGTATATCTGGCTCCTAGGTGTACCATGACCTACGTCTAGTTCTCATGGACAGGTCACAAAAGAACATTTCTGTGAAATGAAATGAGTATCCTCAGTTAAATCAAGCAGCCAGGCATACAGACAACAGCAGGAGCCTCTTAAGCATACAGGTACTATACAGCCAGCAGAATACAGATGAAAATTTGGGTCAGCGAGGGGGACATGGGGAGTTGCTGTTCATGGGTATGAGGTTTCAGTTACACAAGATGAGTAAGTTCTAGAGACCCAGTGTACAGCATTGTGCCTGTGGTTATCAACACCACATTGTACACCTAAACATGTGCTAAGAGGGTAGATCTCGTGTTAAATGTTCTTACCACAGTAAAACAATAAAGCCTTGGGGTCAGACCTACTCCAGCGTTCTGTCCACTAGTTAACAGAGGAAACATGTCAGCAGGGATCTTAGCACTGACTACCCTCAACATGTCATGGGTCACGGCCACTAAGAGTGTGGACTCAGTACCCATCACATAATCACATGTGACACCCTGGGATCTTCATTCACCATCCTGCACATGTGACACCCTGGGATCTTCATTCACCATCCTGCACATGGGACATCCTGGGATCTTCATTCACCATCCTGCACATGTGACACCCTGGGATCTTCATTCACCATCCTCCCGTGAACTCCCTTTGCCTCTTTACTGTATTAAAAGTCCGGTTTCCTGGTCTTCCTCTTCATCAGTTTACTTTCTCATTCTGGTGAAGCACACCTTCTAGGGGCTTCATGAGAAAGATTACAGTGAAAGCTAATTTTTTGACATCATGAAGAGTACCCTTATTATCCTCAGACTTGTTGACAGTTTGATTAAGAACAGAATTCTAGGTTGGAATTTCTTTTTTTTCCAAATTTTGAAGGTACAACTGGACCACCTTACTTCCAGGGCTGCTGCTCAGAGGGAAGTCCGAGTAACTCTCATTCTTAATTCCATGTGTGTGACTTTCTCCCTAGAAAAAACAGAAGCACAGACAGGCTTCTCCTTGTCCCCAGTGTTCTGAAACATCATAGTGCTGCACCTTGGAGTAGGTTTATTTTCACCTAATGTCCTAAGCATTTAATGTGTCATTTCTGTCTGGCAACTCATATCTTTCAGTTCTGGGAAATCATCTTGAACTATTTCAGTGATGATTTTATTCCCTTCCATCTTCTCTGTTCTTTCCTTCTGGACCTCTTGCCTGGTTTCCAAATGTTCTAATCTTTACTTTTCAGTTCTGTATTTTTTTGCTCTACTTTTTTGGAGATCCCTTAACTTTGTCCTGCAATCCATCTGTTAAGGTCTTTACTTTGTGGATCATGCTTTGAATTTCTGGGAGTTCTGATTTGTCATGTCAGTGACTCATTTGTATAACATCCTGTTCTTGTTTAATGGATTCTATATCTTCAACTGAGGATATTAGTAATTGTTTACTTCTTTTTTTGCAAGTTTTCTTCTTCCTGCATAATGTTTCCTTCAAGTTTTTGTTTCGTTTTCTGTTGGAATAAATCTCCCATGTTAAAGGTTCTCCTTCTGCGTCTTGTAATTCTTCACTGTTTGCTCATGATTAAGTGTGATAGGCTAAACACAGATGGGAGGATCAGGGAGCATGGGTAGGCCTTGATGACTCTGTGTTTCACTGTAGGTGGTCTGGGTGTATTATTTACCAGGGAATATATTTGTCCTTTGGTTGCTCATGTTTTCAGGGAATTGTTTTCTAATCTACTGTCTGAAGGGTAAAATCTAAAAGCCAAGATGTCCAGCAGCAACGGCCTGTGTGGGTGACGGAAGAGAAGCCAATGATCTAACTTAACTTCTAGAGCAGTTCTGACTCTAGTGCTCCTTACTCCGCCTGTCCTTCACCCTAGTTCCAGAGGCATCTGAGACTGCCAGTTCCCATACCTTTCGTGGCTTCTGGGATGTAAGCTAGGTTCTCAATTTCTCCATTGCCACCTTGGGATCTGTCTTCCTCAGATCTGCTAAGTCAGTTACCACTGATACATCTGCTTTCTAGCTTCCAAACCTGTGTTGCTCTTGTCATTTTTCTGTCTCACTGTCTTTGTAGCTTATGTCTTTAAAATAAATAAATGAATGAATAAACAACCTTCTACAACATATTACATAATTTCTTTTATCCTTAAATTTCAAATTAAAGCATAATTCAGGTATCTTGTGTCTTGTGTTACCCTAATCCTTATAAAATACATTCATTAATTATTTCTACATAACAGTACCAGGATGTTTCTGGGTATTTAGATAATTCCTCACCTTTCTCGTACTGATTTCCCACAGATAAAGCAAGTCCATTTTCTCTTTCCACCATGGGTACACTCTATATGGCGTTTCAAATTTCCAGTGTCGTTAAACTGGCGACCGCATATATCACATGGAAAAGGACCTAAAAAGGAAAAAATAGTGTGCATCTAAACTTTAAGAATAGATACTATGTTAAATTTAATACGTATGTTATAAATTCATGCCTACCACTACTAACGTATATATCATAACACAATCTATTATTATTTTTTACACAATTATTATTATTTTACACAATCACTTATTTATTTATAGTTTTCTCTTCCCTTCTAGAGTGTTTATTTTATTCCCAGCAGACAGGATACAATCATCTCTATATTCCCAAAACTGAGTATGGCACCAGGCATCTAATATAACAAAAGCTGAATAAACTAATGAGTTTATTATAAACTGAAACAGCCAGTTCCTAGTTTGAAATCAGACCGGGTCAAACTAAAAAATGTTACATACCGAATTTCTGGGGAAAGGAGGTAATGAGAAGCCTTAAAGAACCAACAGAACACTAAGAGAGCTCATGGTTTGGAAAGGCACTGCTGCTCCTTAGAGCCAAAAGATCTTAGTGACACTGCCTCTACCGAAAAGACTGTGGCACATTTCTGTTTAGTCGTACAAAATTAAATACACATTTCTTACAGTAATATTGACCTTAGCTGGATTCAAAATTTCACCATGATTTTACCAAATCACTGGAGAGAAGACAGACTTCTACTGAAGGGCAAACTGAAAAGATGACAAAGGATGTGTGAAAAAGAAGTATAACTCAGCTTGCTTCACCCCCCCACCCCGATATCTGTGGATTCAACCAACTCCAGATAGAAAATATTTGAAAAAAATTCCAGAAAGTTCCAAAAAGCAAAACTTGAATTTGCCAGGCACTGGCAACCATTTACATAGCATTTATATTGTATTTACAACTATTGAAATAGTATTTACATTGTATTAGGTATTATAAGTAATCTAAAGATGATTTAAAGTATACAGGAGGATGTGCACAGGTCATATGCAAATGCTACACCATTTTATACAAGGGACTGGGGCATCCTTGGATTTGGGTATCTGGAGAGGTCCTGGAACCAACCTCCATGGATACTGAGGGGCAACTGTATTCCTCATTGTGCAATACAGCCTTGAAAATATCTGAAGATGGCTGTCCTGTCTCCCTTTCCCAAACAAAATATTTCAAGGTCCTTCAAAAGTTTTTCAGATGACATGATTTTAAAGCCCTATGTTGCCATAATTACCCACCTCTAGAATATATGTCAGTATCCATTTTGAATGTGTTATCCATAAATGAATGCAATATTCCAGATCAATTTAAAATCAGCCAGATGATTACCTTCCTAATTCTGAACATTTTTATTAATGTAGTTTAAAACTACAGTTGTTTTTGTCAGTCATATGACGTTACTGGTTCAGACTGTGCCTCTGCTATTAATAACCCCATCTGAAAAGTGAGGCATTTGGATTCTGTACTATTTTAAAGCTCTGCAACTCCTAATGATTAAAAAAAGTCAGATCATTCCCATGTGTACAACTTTGTATTTATTCTTAATTAATTTTAACTTTTTTTTTAAAGCAGAGAGTTTTTTTTTTACTTCTTTATTTTCTGCTGTATCAACTACCCTTGCCAGCTTTATGTCATGTAGCATATTGATAAAGCATGAAATATATTATTTTTATCCAAGTTGTCAATAAAAACATTGAATAGGATAGGGAAAAGGCTACTTGAAAGATAATAATTCATTATTGGGAGTAACTGTCATAAATGTACCTAACTGTACTACCATCTGGAACACAAGTCTCCACCTTGGCCATAAGCACGAGGGAGAGAATTCATCAAATACAATATTGAATTTCAAATATACTAAGTTTACTACACTCTCTGAAAAATGAGTTTTTTCCAAGACAAAAATGCCTACCCCCAGGCACTCACAAACCTATCCAACAATCAACAATAAATAAATGCAGTTATGACCATGAACACATCTGCCACCAGAAAACAAAACAAAACAAACCCCATATTTACTCATCTCCAAGAACAGCAGCAAATCCAGTACCCCTCCCCACATACATGACCTCCTTCTCCTAGTGATTCAACAGCAGCGGCCTCCTCCAGCACGACGTGACCACCAACAGTTGCTATGCTGCTCCTAGGAAAATTAATCTACTTACCCAGATGGAACTTCTCTTGATGCTTTAACCGTGCAAATCGTGATTTAAAATGTTCTTCACAATAGGTACACTTAAAAGGTTTATCTTGAGAATGGAGAATCATATGTTCCTCCAAGTGTGGTCTTCGAGTAAAAGATTTCTTACAAATCTAAAAGAAAATGCACATAAAATGTAAGGGAACCTGAATTTAAAATAAAAATACAAAGCTCATGATGAGAAATAAACACATATATTCAAGTAGCTAAAGAGAAATTTCTCCTAAAAGAAAAAACTTACCAGAAGTATAATCAACTATTGTGCAGAAAAAATACCTTGGAGGAATTACAGTAAGAATTTATTTTAAATTAGTACTAAAGTTAGCTAAATTTCAACACCTTACATTTCTAATAGGCTAATTCCTAAGATCATACAGTAATCACACTATCTTAATCCTGGTCAACATTTCTAAATCCATTAAATTTATATTTTAAATCGAGGGCTTCCGGGAAGATGGCGGAGGAGTACGATGCGGAGATTGCCTTCCTCCCCATAGATACACCAGAAATACATCTACACGTGGAGCAACTCCGGCAGAGCACCTACTGAACGCTGGCAGAACACCTCAGACCTCTCTAAAGGCAAGAAACCCCTCACGTACCTGGGTAGTGCAAAAGAAAAAAGAATAAACAGAGACAAAAGGATAGAGACAGGACCTGCACCAGTGGGAGGGAGCTGTGAAGGAGGAAAGGTTTCCACACACTAGAAGCCCCATCGCGGGCGGAGACTGCAGGTGGCGGAGGGTGCAGCTTCGAAGCCGCGGAGGAGAGCACAGCAACAGGGGTGCGGGGGGCAAAGCGGGGAGATTCCCGCACAGTGGATCAGGGCCGACTGGCACTCACCAGCCCTAGAGGCTTGCCTGCTCGCCCGCTGGGGCGGGCGGGGCTGCAAGCTGAGGCTCGGGCTTTGGTCGGAGCGCCGGGAGAGGACTGGGGTTGGCGGTATGAGCACAGTCTGCAGGGGGTTGGTGCACCACGGCTGGCCGGGAGGGAGTCCGGGGAAGAGTCTGGACCTGCCGAAGAGGCAAGAGACTTCTTCTTGCCTCTTTGTTTCCTGGTGTGCGAGGAGAGGGGATTAAGAACACTGATTAAATGAGCTCCAGAGACGGGCGCGAGCCGCGGCTGACAGCGCGGACCCCAGAGACGGGCATGAGACGCTAAGGCTGCTGCTGCCGCCACCAAGAAGCCTGTGTGCGAGCACAGGTCACTCTCCACACCCCCCTTCCGGGGAGTCTGTGCAGCCCACCACTGCCAGGGTCCCGTGATCCAGGGACAACTTCCCCGGGAAAACGCACGGAGCGCCTCAGGCTGGTGCATCGTCATGCCGGCCTCTGCCGCCACAGGCCCGCCCCGCACTCCGTACCCCTCCCTCCCCCCCGCCTGAGTGAGCCAAAGCCCCCGAATCAGCGGCTCCTTTAAGCCCGTCCTGTCTGAGCGGAAAAACAGACGCCCTCCAGCGACCTACACGCAGAGGCGGGGCCAAATCCAAAGCTGAGCCCCGGGAGCTGTGCGAACAAAGAAGAGAAAGGGAAATCTCTCCCAGCAGCCTCAGAAGCAGCGGATTAAAGCTCCACAATCAACTTGATGTACCCTGCATGTGTGGAATACATGAATAGACAGCAAATCATCCCAAATTGAGGAGATGGACTTTGAGAGCAAGATTTATGGTTTTTTCTCCTCTTCCTCTTTTTGTGTGTATGTATATGCTTCTGTGTGCGATTTTGTCTGTATAGCTTTGCTTCCACCATTTGTCCGAGGGTTCTATCCGTCCGTTTTTTAAAAAAATTTTTTTCTTAATAATTACTTTTCATTTTAATAACTTTATTTAATTTTACTTTATCTTCGTTCTTTCCTTCCTTCCTTCCCTCCTTTAGACAATGAATCATCCCAAATTGAGGAGGTGGACTTTGAGAGCAAGATTTATGATTTTTTCCCCTTTTCCTCTTTTTGTGAGTGTGTATGTGTATGCTTCTGTGTGAGATTTTGTCTGTGTAGCTTTGCTTCCACCATTTGTCCGAGGGTTCTATCTGTCCATTTTTTTTTCTTTTTTTCCTTAATAATTACTTTTCATTTTAATAACTTTATTTTATTTTACTTTATCTTCGTTCTTTGCTTTGCTTCCACCATTTGTCTGAGGGTTCTATCCATCCGTTTGTTTCTCTTAATAATTATTTTTTTATTTTAATAACTTTATTATATTTTATCTTATTTTATTTTACTTTATCTTCTTTCTTTTTTCCTTCCTTCCTTCCTCTCTCCCTCCCTCCCTCCATCCCTTCTTTCTTTCTTTCTACTTCTACTAATTCTTTCTTTCTACTTTTTCTCCCTTTTATTCTGAGCCGTGTGGATGAAAGGCTCTTGGTGCTGCAGCCAGGAGTCAGTGCTGTGCCTCTGAGGTGGGAGAGCCAACTTCAGGACACTGGTCCACTAGAGACCTCCCAGCTCCACATGATATCAAACGGCGAAAATCTCCCAGAGATCTCCATCTCAACACCAGTACCCAGCTTCACTCAACGACCAGAAAGTTACAGTGCTGGACATCCTGTGCCAAACAACTAGCAAGACAGGAACACAACCCCACCCAGGAGCAGAGAGGCTGCCTAAAATCATAATAAGTCCACAGACACCCCAAAACACACCACCATATGTGGACCTGCCCACCAGAAAGACAAGATCCAGCCTCATCCACCTGAACACAGGCACTAGTCCCCTGCACCAGGAAGCCTACAGAACCCACTGAACCAATCTTAGCCACTGGGGACAGATACCAAAAACAACGGGAACTACGAACCTGCAGCCTGCAAAAAGGAGACCCCAAACACAGTAAGATAAGCAAAATGAGAAGATAGAAACACAGCAGATGAAGGAGCAAGATAAAAACCCACCAGACCTAATGAATGAAGAGAAAATAGGCAGTCTACCTGAAATAGAATCCAGAATAATGATAGTAAAGATGATCCAAAATCTTGGAAATAGAATAGACAAAATGCAAGAAACATTTAACAAAGACCTAGAAGAACTAAAGATGAAAGAAACAATGATTATCAACACAATAAATAAAATGAAAAATACTCTAGATGGGCTCAATAGCAGAATAACTGAGGCAGAGGAACGGATAAGTGACCTGGAAGATAAAACAGTGGAAATAACTACTGCAGAGCAGAATAAAGAAAAAAGAATGAAAAGAACTGAGGACAGTCTCAGAGACCTCTGGGACAACATTAAACGCACCAACATTCAAATTATAGGGGTTCCAGAAGAAGAAGAGAAAAAGAAAGGGACTGAGAAAATATTTGAAGAGATTATAGTTGAAAACTTCCCTAATATGGGAAAGGAAATAGTTAATCAAGTTCAGGAAGCACAGAGAGTCCCATACAGGATAAATCCAAGGAGAAATACGCCAAGACACATATTAGTCAAACTGTCAAAAATTAAATACAAGAAAACATATTAAAAGCAGCAAGGGAAAAACAACAAATAACACAGAAGGGAATCCCCATAAGGTTAACAGCTGATCTTTCAGCAGAAACTCTGCAAGCCAGAAGGGACTGGCAGGACATATTTAAAGTGATGAATGAGAAAAACCTGCAACCAAGATTACTCTACCCAGCAAGGATCTCATTCAGATTTGACGGAGAAATTAAAACCTTCACAGACAAGCAAAAGCTGAGAGAGTTCAGCACCACCAAACCAGCTCTAAAACAACTGCTAAAGGAACTTCTCTAGGCAAGAAAGACAAGAGAAGGAAAAGACCTACAATAACGAACCAAAACAATTAAGAAAATGGGAATAGGAACATACATATCGATAATTACCTTAAATGTAAATGGACTAAATGCTCCCACCAAAAGACACAGATTGGCTGAATGGATACAAAAACAAGACCCATGTATTTGCTGTCTACAAGAGACCCACTTCAGACCTAGAGACACATACAGACTGAAAGTAAGGGGATAGAAAAAGATATTTCATGCAAATGGAAACCAAAAGAAAGCTGAAGTAGCAATTCTCATATCAGACAAAATAGACTTTAAAATAAAGACTATTAGAAGAGACAAAGAAGGACACTACATAATGACCAAGGGGTTGATCCAAGAAGAAGATATAACAATTGTAAATATTTATGCACCCAACATAGAAGCACCTCAATACATAAGGCAAATACTAAGAGCCATAAAAGGGGAAATCGACAGTAACACATTAATAGTAGGGGACTTTAAAACCCCACTTTCACCAATGGACAGATCATCCAAAATGAAAATAAATAAGGAAACACAAGCTTTAAATGATACATTAAACAAGATGGACTTAATTGATATTTATAGGACATTCCATCCAAAAACAACAGAATACACATTTTTCTCAAGTGCTCATGGAACATTCTCCAGGATAGATCACATCTTGGGTCACAAATCAAGCCTTGGTAAATTTAAGAATATTGAAATTGTACCAAGTATCTTTTCCGACCACAACGCTATGGGACTAGATATCAATTACAGGAAAAGATCTGTAAAAAATACAAACACACAGAGGCTAAACAATACACTACTTAATAACGAAGTGATCACTGAAGAAATCAAAGAGGAAATAAAAAAATACCTAGAAACAGATGACAATGGAGACACAACGACCCAAAATCTATGGGATGCAGCAAAAGCAGTTCTATGACGGAAGTTTATAGCAATACAATCCTACCTTAAGAAACAGTAAACATCTCGAATAAACAACCTAACCTTGCACCTAAAGCAATTAGAGAAAGAAGAACAAAAAAAACCCAAAGTTAGCAGAAGGAAAGAAATCATAAAGATCAGATCAGAAATAAATGAAAAAGAAATGAAGGAAACGATAGCAAAGATCAATAAAACGAAAAGCTGGTTCTTTGAGAAGATAAACAAAATTGATAAACCATTAGCCAGACTCATCAAGAAAAAAAGGGAGAAGAGTCAAATCAATAGAATTAAATGAAAAAGGAGAAGTAACAACTGATACTGCAGAAATGCAAGAGATCATGAGAGATTACTACAAGCAACTCTATGTGAATAAAATGGACAACCTGGAAGAAATGGACAAATTCTTAGAAATGCACAACCTGCCAAGACTGAATCAGGAAGAAATAGAAAATATGAACAGATCAATCACAAGCACTGAAATTGAAACTGTGATTAAAAATCTTCCAACAAACAAAAGCCCAGGACCAGATGGCTTCACAGGCGAATTCTGTCAAACATTTAGAGAAGAGCTAACACCTATCCTTCTCAAACTCTTCCAAAATATAGTAGAGGGAGGAACACTCCAAAACTCATTCTACGAGGCCACCATCACCCTGATACGAAAACCAGACAAGGATGTCACAAAGAAAGAAAACTACAGGCCAATATCACTGATGAACATAGATGCAAAAATCCTCAACAAAATACTAGCAAACAGAATCCAACAGCACATTAAAAGAATCATACACCATGATCAAGTGGGGTTTATTCCAGGAATGCAAGGATCCTTCAATATATGCAAATCAATCAACATGATACACCATATTAACAAATTGAAGGAGAAAAACCATATGGTCATCTCAATAGATGCAGAGAAAGCTTTCGACAAAATTCAACACCCATTTATGATAAAAACCCTGCAGAAAGTAGGCATAGAGGGAACTTTCCTCAACATAATAAAGGCCATATATGACAAACTCACAGCCAACATTGTCCTCAATGGTGAAAAAATGAAAGCATTTCCACTAAGATCAGGAACAAGACAAGGTTGCCCTCTCACCACTCTTATTCAACATAGTTTTGGAAATTTTAGCCACAGCAATCAGAGAAGAAAAGGAAATAAAAGGAATCCAAATCGGAAAAGAAGAAGTAAAGCTGTCACTGTTTGCAGATGACATGATAGTATACATAGAGAATCAAAAAGATGCTACCAGAAAACTACTAGAGCTAATCAATGAATTTGGTAAAGTAGCAGGATAAAAAATTAATGCACAGAAATCTCTGACATTCCTATACACTAATGATGAAAAAATCTGAAAGTGAAATCAAGAAAACACTCCCGTTTACCACTGCAACAAAAAGAATAAAATATCTAGGAATAAACCTACCTAAGGAGACAAAAGACCTGTATGCAGAAAATTATAAGACACTGATGAAAGAAATTAAAGATGATAAAAATAGATGGGGAGACATACCATGTTCTTGGATTGAAAGAATCAACATTGTCAAAATGACTATACTACCCAAAGCAATCTACAGATTCAATGCAATCCCTATCAAACTACCACTGGTATTTTTCACAGAATTAGAACAAAAAATTTCCCAATTTGTATGGAAACACAAAAGACCCTGAATAGCCAAAGCAATCTTGAGAACGAAAAACGGAGCTGGAGGAATCAGGCTTCCTGACTTCAGACTATACTACAAAGCTACAATAATCAAGACAGTATGGTACTGGCACAAAAACAGAAAGATAGATCAATGGAACAGGATAGAAAGCCCGGAGATAAACTCACGCACATATGGTCACCTTATCTTTGATAAAGGAGGCAGGAATGTACAGTGGAGAAAGGACAGCCTCTTCAATAAGTGGTGCTGGGAAAACTGGGCAGGTACATGTAAAAGTATGAGATTAGATCACTCCCTAACACCATACACAAAAATAAACTCAAAATGGATTAAAGACCTAAATGTAAGGCCAGAAACTATCAAACTCTTAGAGGAAAACATAGGCAGGACACTCTATGACATAAATCACAGCAAGATCCTTTTTGACCCACCTCCTAGAGAAATGGAAATAAAAACAAAAATAAACAAATGGGACCTAATGAAACTTAAAAGCTTTTGCACAGCAAAGGAGACCATAAAGAAGACAAAAAGACAACTCTCAGAATGGGAGAAAATATTTGCAAATGAAGCAACTGACAAAGGATTAATCTCCAAAATTTACATGCAGCTCATGCAGCTTAATAACAAAAAAAAACAAACAACCCAATCCAGAAGTGGGCAGAAGACCTAAATAGACATTTCTCCAAAGAAGATATACAGACTGCCAACAAACACATGAAAGAATGCTCAACATCACTAATCATTAGAGAAATGCAAATCAAAACTACAATGAGATATCATCTCACACCAGTCAGAATGGCCATCATCAAGAAATCCAGAAACAATAAATGCTGGAAAGGGTGTGGAAAAAAGGGAACCCTCTTGCACTGTTGGTGGGAATGTAAACTGATACAGCCACTGTGGAGAACAGTATGGAGGTTCCTTAAAAAGCTACAAATAGAACTACTATATGACCCAGCAATCCCACTACTGGGCATATACACTGAGAAAACCATAATTCAAAAAGTGTCATGTACCAAAATGTTCATTGCAGCTCTATTTACAACAGCCCGGAGATGGAAACAACCTAAGTGTCCATCATTGGATGAATGGATAAAGAAGATGTGGCGCATATATACAATGGACTATTACTCAGCCATAAAAAGAAACGAAATTGAGCTATTTGTAATGAGGTGGATAGACCTAGAGTCTGTCATACAGAGTGAAGTAAGTCAGAAAGAGAGAGACAAATACCGTATGCTAACACATATATATGGAATTTAAGAAAAAAAAAACTGTCATGAAGAACCTAGGGGTAAGACAGGAATAAAGACTGTGTCCTACTAGACCTACTAGAGAATGGACTTCAGGATATGGGGAGGGGGAAGGGTAAGGTGTGACAAAGTGAGAGAGTGGCATGGACACATATACACTACCAAACGTAAGGTAGATAGCTAGTGGGAAGCAGCCGCATAGCACAGGGAGATCAGCTCGGTGCTTTGTGGCCGCCTGGAGGGGTGGGAGGGAGGGAGACACAAGAGGGAAGAGATATGGGAACATATGTATATGTATAACTGATTCACTTTGTTATAAAGCAGAAACTAACACACCATTGTAAAGCAATTATACTCCAATAAAGATGTTAAAAAAATTTATATTTTAAATCAATGATATGAATAAAGGTTTTATCATGCTTGCCATATATTTGATTAGGAATAGGAGTAAGAAACTTCAGAAAAATTACTTTAAAAAGTTTATCTCTTGAGGTGGTCAGAAAGAATAGACACAACATTTTAAATAAATTTGGCAGACATCAGATTTAGAAAAGGGGAAGAGGAACTGCTGTACCAATATAGCATGTTCTAAACACCAAGCATAACAACCACCACAATACAGCATGTACTATACACCAGGTATAACAACACAGCATCTACTGTACGCCACGTATGTAACAACATAGCATGTACTATACACCAGGTATAACAACACAGCATGTACTATACACCATGTATAACACAGCGTGTACTATACACCAGGTATAACATAGCATGTACTATAAACCAGGTATAACACAGCATGTACTATACACCAGGTATAACACAGTGTGTACTATATACCAGGTATAACACAGCGTGTACTATACACCAGGTATAACAACATAGCATGTATTATACTCCAGGTACAACAACAGCACAGCATGTACTATATAACAGGCACAATGCTAAGTAATTCATGGATTATTTTACTTAATTCTCACAATAAACCTAAGAGGTAGATATAATTGTTATCATTTTGCAGCTGAGGATGATGAAACTTAGTAAGGAGAAGAAACCATCTTATAAAGATCCAAATAATTAATAATTAACTTCAATTCCTAGAAGCTGAAATCAGAGAAATGGTGAGAATCTTGTCATGTATTGGGTTGGCCAAAAGGTTCGTTTGGTTTTTTGCGTCAGATGGCTCTAGTAGCACTTAGTTGTCTTTAACTTCATTCTAAATAATTTTGTTAACCGCAAAAAACAAAACAAAACAAAAAATTTTGTTAGATTGTATTGTGACAGCTGTCATATCAGTGTGCATTTTTTTTAAAAAGTATCAAACTTGGTGAATTTTTGTGTGGCCATTTTAATATTGAAGATGGAAGAAAAAAGCAACATTTTCGGCATATTACCCTTTATTATTTCAAGAAAGGTAAAAACACAGCTGAAACGCAAAGATTTGTGCCGTGTATGGAGAAGGTGTTGTGACTGATCAAACGTGTCAAAAGTAGTTTGTGAAGTTTCGTGCTGGAGATTTCTCGCTGGACGATGCTGCACGTTGGGGTAGACCAGTTGAAGTTGATAGCGATCAAATCGAGACATTCACTAGAACAATCAACGTTATACCACGTGGGAGATAGCCGACATACTCAAAATATCCAAATCAAAGGCTGAAAATCATTTGCACCAGCTTGGTTACGCTAATTGCTTTGATGTTTGGGTTCCACATAAGTTAAGCAAAAAAAACCTTCGACCCTATTTCCGCATGCGATTCTCTACTTAAACATAACAAAAACGTTCTGTTTTTAAAACAAGTTGTGGTGGGTGATGAATAGTGGATACTGTACAATAATGCGGAACAGAAGAGATCATGGGGCAAGTGAAATGAACCACCACCAACCACACCAAAGGCCAGTCTTCATACAAAGAAGGTGATGTTGTGTATATGGTGGGTTTAGAAAGGAGTCCTCTATTATGAGCTCCTTCTGGAAAACCAAACAATTCCAAGTAGTGCTCCCAATTAGACCAACTAAAAGCAGCACTTGATGAAAAGTGTCCAGAATTAGTCAACAGAAAACACATAATCTTCCATCAGGATACCACAAGACCGCATGTTTCTTTGGTGACCAGGCAAAAAACTGTTAGAGCTTGGCTGCGAAGTTCTGATTCATCTGCCGTATTCACCAGACATTGCACCTTCGGATTTCCATTTATTTTGGTCTTTACAAAACTCTTCTAATTGAAAAAATTTCAATTCCCTGGAAGACTGTAAAAGGCACCTGGTACAGTTCTTTGCTTAAAAAGATAAAAAGTTTTGGGAAGATGGAATTATGAAGTTGCCAGAAAAATGGCTGAAGGTAGTGGAACAAAACAATGGATACATTGTTCAATAAAGTTCTTGGTGAAAATGAAAAATGCGTCTTTTATTTTTATTTAAAAACTGAAGGAACTTTTTGGCCAACCCAATATATAAGTTGAAGCCTAGGAGTAAACAAAATGATATCTGATTACTCCTTTAAACAATATTTACCTAAATAATGAAAAAGTACTTTAGGAGTTGCGGTAGAATAAAAATACGTACAAATTCTTTGCTACTCCTATCATTGTAAAATGGAGATTAATTCCACTCCCCTTATATCTTCCTAGGCTGTAGTGCCTTGTGTGACCAACAGAACATGTTAGAAGTGGTGCTCTGAGACTTCCGAGGTGAGGCCATAAGAAGCCTGAGAGCATTTACCTCGGCTTCCTGGAACAAACACACACTCACTCCTGGAGCCCAGCTGCCATGCCAGAAGGCAGTTCAAGTAGCCCCAGGAAAAGCCAGCTGTCCTTGCTGAGCTTCTAGCTGTTGACCAACACCAGGTTTCCAGCCATGTGAGTGAGGCACTTTGGAAGCAGCCCCAAACCAGACCAGATCATACAGACCATCCATCAGCTGAAAACAACTGAGTGACTTCAGCTGCCACCATGTAGAACAGAAGAATTGCCTAGCAAAATCCTGCCCCCATTTACATTACTGACCCCCAAAATGATGAGATACAATGAAATGGTAATTCAAGGCCACTAAGTTTTGAGGTGGTTTGATATATAGCAACAGACAACCAGAAATGGAAGGAAAATTCTAACATTTTATATTCTGTGCAACAGTAACATCACAGTTTCAGACAACTGTAAAAACATGGTATAGTGATTACAATAAAAATAAAAACTAGGATTTCTATTTTTCAGGTCCATCATTCAAAAACTAACTCATACCAGGCTTAATTTACAAAAATATTAGGATAACACTGTATAAAAGAGAGATTCTAAAAGTGATATAAGCTAAGTTTATATTACTTTAAAATTTAATTACTTTCCCAAAAGGTCACAATACATTTAATTTGGTTTTCTACAACAAATTAAAATCTCTTACATCACATTTCCAACTTTCACTCTTAGTCTTCTTAATGGAAGTAAATTCTTGTGCATTTTCAGGATGAAATCTATAAGAAAAAAATTAAAAGGCTGTCAGGAAAAGATTATATTAGTTAAGTCAATATTCTATCTAATATGTTGACAGTGATTACAAGAATCAGGCACTGATTCCTTTCTTAAAGAGACAGGCACATTTGAGTACTTCAAGAATACAGGTATCGCTATTATTTTAATATATGAATATGTGTGCTTAAAGTTATGCAGAAATAGTCAAAGTGAAGCATAATCATACTTTACATATATTCAGGAACCTATCTATTCACAGATAATCTTCAATGCCATTCACTTGACTTGTTTTAGTCTGTATTTCAGTAAATTTAATTTCTCAAAGTTAAATATGCAATACTATACTAAATATTCTTTCTCCCACAAATTTGCATACACTAAAGACAAAGTTGAGCATGCAGAATAAGTTTCCTACAGTTCTAAAATCATATAGGTTGAAAACATACTTGCCAAAACCCAAGACAGAAAACCCAGGATAACAAAAATTCTGTATCTTAAACTTCTATAGCATAGACTGTAGTTTTTGTTTCAGTATCAAAAAACTTCATCTCAATAGCAATAGTAAAAAATATGAACTAACATTTGCTGTTCTTTTCTTAATAAATTTGTAGTCTAGAAAATGTAAGCAATGAAAAAATTGGAGACAAGCACCCCATAGATGTTTTTAGCTCACTACGTATTTAAATTAGAAGGCACACTAAAGTATATTACGGAAGCAAGATAATACTTGCCTCTTAACATGCTTGGCTAAAGTCTTCTTGCTTGCATGAAGTTTATTACAATAAGGGCACTTGTGCTCCTTCTTATGAAATTCTGTTTCATTACTGTGCTTCTTTCTGTGAACAGTTAGGTTAGACTTTGTCGAATAGCGCTGGTGACAAATATCACACTCAAAGGGCTTCTCACCTGTGTGAACACGTGTGTGGCTCTCATATTTTCCTATAAAAAGACAGAAATTAAAATTAAATTCAGTACATTTACTACATAGTGACTGAAATTTGACAGTGGAATAAAATCTCCTGATTAACAGTTTATTTAGAAGCCATGAATTGAAAGGAATTTTCAGATTTGGCAGACCTTTTAAAAATATTGTAAAAGGAAATATAATATGTTATGTATCTTATATATTTTCATCTCTCTTCACAAAGAAGGTAATCTGGAAAGGGCACTACAAATCTAGTACACTCAGAAAAATTTATACTTCACTACAGTTCATTCCTACAAGACCTCTCCAACTTATAAGACATTAAGACACAAGTAAATCACCTGTACTTGACTGCATGCTTAACACTAAGCTACTAAGGCCAATATATATGGGCAGTATCAAGGGAAGTAAGAAAAGGAAAAAATGAACAGGTATGATGTACAGACATATTAATGTGAGATTTGTATTATATTCTGAATGCATATCTGAGTTCCAAACAAATGTTACAGGTATTTGCAATAGAAAGAATCAAAAAATTTTAACCCTCCTACACTGTTGGGAATGTAAATTGGTGCAGCCACTATGGAAAACAGTATGGAGGTTCCTTAAAAAAAGTAAAAATAGAGTTACCATATGATCCAGAAATCTCACTCCTGGGCATATATCCAGAAAAGACAAAAACTAATTCAAAAAGTTTCATGCACACCAATGTTCACAGCAGCACTATTTACAATAGCCAAGACCTGGAAGCAACCTAAATGTCCACTGACAGATGAATGGATAAAGAAGATGTGGTATATATATATATATATACACACACAATGAAATATTACCCACTCATAAAAATAATGAAATATTGACATTTGCAGCAACATGGATGGACCTAGAGATTATCATAACAAGTGAAGTAAGCCAAAGACTAATATTATTCTCATTTATATGTGGAATCTAAAAAAAATACAAATGAACTTATTTTCAAACACAAACAGACTCACAGATATAACAAATCTATCATGGAAAAGAATCTAAAAAAAAAAAAATATATATATATATATATATCTGAATAACTTTGCTGCACACTTGAAACTAATGCAATATTATATATCAACTATAGTTCAATAAAAAGATAAAATAAAAAAAAGAGAAATTTTAACACAACCTGTCCAAAGAGAAAAGTGACAATAAAAAATGAAATACAAGGATACATTTTGGCTTAAATCTTACCTATATTCCTACTTATACTAAAATTCTTTTACATCATTATTTAGAATATAAATTTCCACATTACAGAGGCAGAACAGCATCATAGGTAGGGGCACAGACCCTGGACCCAGCCACCTGGAAATGAATCCCAATTCTTTAAATTGCAGGCTATGTGACCTTGGACAAGTAACCTTTCTAAGCCTCAAATCTTTCTCATCTGAAAAAATAATAATGGAATAATAGATTTACCTCAGAGGACTGTTGTAATAATACATAAATACACATAAAACATTTATAACTGTGTCAACCCATTATAAGCTATCAATTAATGTTGGCCATTATTATTAACCTGTAATCAAGTTGTGAATGTGCACATCTACTAGCTTAAAATAGAAATCTCAATTAAGGATACCTCTGAGTGAAAGGCAACAAAAATAAGAAAAAAATACTATCAATATGAAGAGTAATTTTCAATGAAAAGCTTAGCTTTGCTTTGTCCTAAAAAAAAAAAAGTATAAATTTTTCTTCAGGCTAAAGCTAACATGAAAGTACAGCATTTCATCCATATACTTTTAAAAAATATATAAATCATAAATATATCATGGAGATTAGATAAAACCCAAAATATTCAAAGGCCACTAAGGACAAAAGATAATCATAATTATTCATCTACTTAGTAAATACATTCATCAATTTATTACATGTATCTAAATATGATTATATTTAATAAACACAGTATATTATCTAAAAGTTAACTGCACTGCACTTACATAAGCATATTGAGGAAAGGGAACCAAGGTATTTTTTTTAAGGTGGGGGGAAGGATGACAATCATAAGCAAAGTAAAACAAAAGTATGATAAAAATCCAGTAGGTATTTAGGTACTGACCATATGATGATGATCTATGCATCTTTTACATGCATGTAGTCAGGAAACTCAGCCAATGTTTGGGCACCTACTAAATTAGCTGTGTGATCTTAATCAAGCCAGTAATTTAACCTCTGTCTACTTGCGTTATTAACACTTCATGGGGCTGTGGGAAGTAAACAAATTAATATATACGCGACACTTAAAACATCCTAGCACATAGTAAGCATTAGTAACTATTAGTCGTCATCATCATTATTATTATTATTATTAGGATTACTGGCCACAGGACGGGCACATAGATCTATCTCAAGTATAAATATGCATACACCTGGTTTATGAATATGTTATAACAGATCAAACTGTAGTTTCAGCTCTCTGAAAATACTGTAAGAACTTGACTTTGTCCCCTGGCCATTGCTAAAAACGCCTAGTATCTCCTCAGTTCTCCCTCTGCCACTGCCGGGGCATGACCGCATTGATACATGTATACACACCGGAGCACCACCAGTTCCCCTGCTGTGGTCAAGGGATCAGAGCTAATATGGGGCTTGCCTGGGGGAGAGGCGTGCTTGTGTGTCCCAAGGCGAAATCTTTCCACAGACATCACAAATAACAGGTAGGTTCTCAAAAACAAGAGTTGAGCTACATTATGGCTTAGATCAGTGTTTCACAAACTAAAAATCATGTGTCAATAAAATCAATTCTGTGGGTTATGATGATTAGCACTGGGGGGAAAAAAGGAACAGAACAAAGCAGAAAATATCAGAGTGCATTCACTCTAGATTCAAGCAATTATTTTGCTTCAGTGCATGTATGAGCACATATATATATATACATATATATGTATGTAGCATAATAATATATGTATTTCTGATCTTGAACCATCCCCCCCAAAAAAGTTGGAAAAGCACTGATTTTTATTACTTTTTGCAGGGCATAACCAGACCAATACTGCTATAACATAATTTCTTTGGGGAAATGTTTTCTGAGTTGATTTTAATCTTTCTCTATTATAATATGGCATGCTTGTATTGGATTCCTTAATATTTGTTACACATCTACTGGATATGAGAAAAGGTACAGAATCCAAACATCAGTATGTACTAATAACCCACAATTCTAATTTGGCAAACGTAGGGGTCATTTTATGGAATTAAAAAAAAATGTTTTCCTTGATTGTGAAAGTGTTCACATTTTTCATAAACTTGCTTTTTAAATTATGGAAATGAATCAAGAGTACACAGTATGAGTTTAAGTGACTAAGTTACAAGTGATTTTTGGAACAGGACCATTCTTACCTGGGGATTGACTGCTTGCTTAGCACTGACTCTCAGGACTGAAGGCTAACTTATCAACCCCCTACCACTCAAGTCTCCTGATTTTTTACACCCAAGTGAACAGGAAGAGCAACTTAATAAAAATCTTAAATTATAAGAAAAGTCTTAACCAAAACTTTTATTTTCTATGAAAATGCCTTTGCTGGAAAGATCAATTAGTAGAATTTTCCGTTTATTTGTAGTCAAGAAATTCTTGCTTGCAAATAAAAATTAAGTTATATGTAGTTGAATATTAAAGCCATCAAGTGGCAGTTAAATTAAAAATCAAAACCACTTTTGATTGTTAAACTTCCATTTGCCTACAGACCAGTAGACTTAACAGGATTTAACCAAAACACAAAAAGAAACAAATAAAATCATTTAAAAATAAATTCAGCAAAGTCCAAAGAGACCAACGAAAATACATAAATTTGAATAATTCATTATAACATTTAGAACCTCTAAAGTAAAAACACATTTTTGTTATGTTATTAATTCAAATTTAATGCACAGAGGCATTGCAGGACCTGTTATCTGCATGGATTTGAATTTCTGACCAACAGAAGAGACAGAACTTCTGAGGGAACGCTGAACTCCAAAGTCAGATAAATGTTCAAAGAAATCCCATGCTTAAATCAATTGGTAGGGATGTGTGGGGGTTCTCCTCAGCATAAACACAATCTACACATATATCTGTTTCTTTTCTTATGGGGTGGGGGGAATTCAATAATAATGTATAAATCAAATGTTCACTTCAAAGTTATCAAATAAAAAAAAAACAGTATTCTTTCACAGAACACTAAACTATGCCCCACCATTCTTAATCACCAACAGAAAACAAATAATATTAAGAAATTTCATCCACAGCATTTTTCTGACTGATCCCAGTATGAATTGTGTCCCAAATCAGGACACACAAAATAAAGATATTTTCACATAACAAAACCTGACCCTGTGCTTCACTCCATATGGGTCATGCAAAATTATTATCAGATTTCGTATGTAGGTTTTACAAAGAGAAACATCACCAAATTAGCTCATTATATCTCATATGCCAAATCTTAAATTAACCTTGAATTTAGTCATTTGGCATACCCTAAAGAATATTTAACTAAAATATTTAACATTAAAGTAGAGAATTATGCTACTGTCATTACTCTTTTCTATTCAGAACCAAGCAGAATCTGTCAGGATGGTCTACACAGTCACATTTTTTTTTTTTTAAGTTTTTAAACATTTTCTACCTCTAGAAAAGATTAAATTTAATCTAAGGAAAGATTTTAGTTCCCAGTAGGAACGACAAAAAAGATAAATTATCATTTTTTCTCTCACCCCCATCTGTCATCTTCTCACCATTTTTGCCTTTTCACCAGCTAGGTTTTCGGTACAAGGGGAAAGGTCAAAGGACTCTTATTTTGCATGAGAATAGGCTGAGAGGAGGACAGCTGGGAGCCTAAGGAAAAAATACAACTGGATCAGTCTGAGCAACTATTAAGCACGTCAAAAAAGATAAAAGATCCAAAGTGCTGGAATCAAATTACTAAACTACATACTGTGGAGCTAATGGTTCCAGCAGAAGGTCTCAGAGCTTATTAATTCTCTCTCCTAAACCCACTCTGAGACAGCAAGTTAAAGACTTCTTACAAGTCCAAAGTCAGAGTCAACCTTTCACCTTAGTTCAATTAAACAAGAGCTTACTGAAAACTTATTATCTGAAATAACCTGGGGTATCATGAAGGATACTAACCAAAAGTAACATACAAAACCTTCACGCTCACAATCTAATGATATAGGGAAATAACAATCAAAATTCTAGGTGGAATCCTATGAAAGGATTAAAATCCTATGAAAGAAATGTGGGTGATATGAGGATTACTGGAAAGTAGCCCTTGAACTGTTTTATTTTAAGAATAAAGAGGACTTCTGATAGGGATGATAAAGGAGGACATTTAAGAAACACAGGTCTTCTCCATCTGCATATTCTTTTCACTCTATCCATCACCAGTCCACTGAAGCCTATATTTAGGGCACCTCTGATCTACTCCTGTCCCACATCCCGTTCCCAATGCTCCTCATCTGCCTGGTCCAAGCCTGCAACACCTCCAACTTCCTTCTCATCACTGAAGCCAGAGTATCTTTCTAAAACTCCTATGGCCGTCATTTCCTTTGTCAAAGTTTTCTCAACTTTCTATCACTTATTGGATAAAAACTCCTCTGTACTGCATACAAATCATTCAAAACTTGACCTCTGCTTACTTGCCAATCCTCACCTCTTGTCATTTTCATTATGCCTCCTTGCCCACCCCGAAATCACCCTGCCCTTAGCAATTTCCAGAAACAGCTACCTCCATGTCTTTGCAGCTGTGGTCCTTCTGCCTTGTAAGTTCCTCCCTATTCTTTAGGTCTGAGCTCAAATGCTACCTGCTCCGTGAAATCTTTCCTAATTCCTATAAGCCTCTGTATTTGTCCTGATAAGATGATCTTATTGTAATATAATTGTATTTGTGCATGTACTCATTAACCTCTAAGATTCTTGAGGACAGAGAATATATCATTTCATATTTATTTGGCATAGTAGAGACACTCAAAACCTGCATTAATGATCAATAAGAGAAGCTAGCATTCCCTACACACCTAAATTTCACACGATATTTTAAGTGATTCACAAGGACTATCCCATTTAATCCTCATAGTAACCCCCATGAGAAGGTACCATTAGCATCATCCCACTCTATCTGTGAGGAAACAAAAGTACACACACAGGTTAAGCAACTCACATAAGACCTGGATTCAAAAATGCAGGCAGTCTGACATCACCACAGCTCATACTTTGTAACCAATATGATAAAATCACAATCTCAATCTCTTGCTTGCTCTCTTTCTCTGTACTGGGGAAAAGCCAGCAAGCCCCAATGAAGCTAAGCAAGAGAGGGGCTCAATAAGAGGGGTACAATGTAAAATACATCCAGGAAGGAGGCTGGAAATAAGCTCACAATGTGCCTTACTGATTGATTCCCACAATTATCTGATTATCTGAACTGAATTTGGTTAAAAAAGCTGCAAAACGCCTTCCTCTTAGTACATTAGGACCTTGACCTTGAGCACTCTTTCCCCAAATAGTGTGCACAGAACTCTACTTTCCTGGGAGTTTCCAAGGAAAACTCCAAAAGTGTCTAGTGGTAAAATTATTTGAGGAAATGCCAGGTTAAGTAAAATGAACGGGTTTCTTTACTAAAGAATTTGAGAGCATTAATACAGATAGATGAGTATAGTTATCCCCGTCTTACCTGAACACAGAACCCCTTGCTCATAACATATCTCACGGGCCTAGTTAGTGTTCGATAGGACAGTTTGAGGTCTACAATGCCATTTGCAAACTGACCCCTGCCCACACACCTCAAGTCAAATTAGGTCAAATTAAGGTGTAATACAGGAAGCATGTGCTAAGAATACAAAGTCTAAAAAAGAGACTCAACTGGAAAGATGAAATGTTGCCAGGTATCTCAATCCAAAAATGTTGTTCTCGTCTCTATACCCCTCACAGCATCTGTTCACAGCTCTTCAAGAGCATTTACCAACCTGAGTTTAACACGCTACTTGTATCCGCACACTTTTCCAACTGACCTACTCAAAAAAAGTTGTTTTATTCATTTGTATAGAAACTTAAACACAGTAAAAATAACAATAAATAATTATTAAATTGGATTGTCAAAAGCATTCTGATTCAGAAAAAAATATTCAAAGGCATAAGAAAAAGCAAAAAGAGGTTACCACTGCTATGCCATAGTTTATACTATCGAATATTTTGAGAGCAAATAATTACCAATGCCTATGTAAATGCAAATGTAACCAATTTCCACCTATGCCAATAACAAGTAACTCAACACTCCAAGACACATTGGGATATATTAAACTGTATAAGTAATTTTACAAGGTCAAATTACACTTATCTCTTCTTTTTATCATTCTATGCAGTCGAATGTAGTTCCCAATTTCATAACTTTGATTTATATGTAAATAGCTGAACTGCTGCAATTTAAAATTTCACATTAGAAAGTCCATATAAGACACCTCCAAAAATTATTTTACTAGCAAATATTAGATCTCTTGAAAGTAAATATTCACTGATAAAATTTTAACTTAAGGTTAGAGACATTTCCTATATAGGCTTTTTTAATAAAGAAAAAGTTGATATATTCATTATTATAATAACCCAAGAATACTATTAGGATACTTCCTTAAGTCTCTGTCTACAGAATGAAATTACATTTAGCACAGTTTTATTCCTAACTATGTATTAGAATAATCTGAAACATCCCAATTCTAAACAGTACTGGATACTGGAAAAGTGACTGTATTTATGACTCACATTATTACCATGCTCAAGGGGAAATAGTATACAAATTATTAAACTACATCTAACATAACCTAATTCAATTTTCTATAATGACTCAAAAATATCAGTTGCCTATGAAATTAAATTAGCATATAAATCAAAGCTCTACATTCGTAATTATTGATACTCTGGAATTTTTCACACTAAATACAGGAACTAATGATCTGTCACCTACTGCCACGACATGAGGAAGAGAAAATAAAGGGTAATATAAATACTTAATTCCTGAATCACAACAAACCCATAATAACAGGATAAAATACGTAAAGATCAAATATCCTCCCTACTTAAGTTTTCTTTTTAAAAGTTACTTTCAAAGTTTCGTTTCCAACTATCACCTTTAAAATACCCATGAAAAGTAAGTTATGAGAGACAGGAAACAAGCTTTCTTTTCTTACCTATGCGGTCAAATGTCTTATCGCATTTGGGACACTGCAATATTTTTTTGTTACTGTTCTGAATGACTACAGGGGTTAATCCCTCATGAATGCTTCCAACAGAATCACCAGCCTCAGCCTCCTCTTCTGCATCATTGGGATCCTTTTCACTGTGCTCTTCAATGTCAGAGTATTCATCTGACATTTCCTCCTCTAGCTCATCCTCTTCAGCATTACATTCACTGCCGGGATCCTCAGAATCATTTCTATCTGACTTTTCCTTATCAAAACTGTCTTGATTCAAATTGTCTGACCCATCACCACTTTCTTGTTCATCATCACTAGTGTCATCAAACTTAACAGGGCATTTCCGATTCCGTTTTGATCTCCTTGTGGAAAAACTTCTCTCCAGCATTTTTAACCCATGCTTTTTCCCTAATAAAAGGGATCTATGGGTTTTCGCCAAATGATTCTCTAAAGACTTCTTATAACAAAAATGTCTACTACAGAATTTACACTGATGATTACTCGACAGTCTTCCAGTTAACTCACTTAGTGTTTCTTCTGGTGATGATTTTTCAGTTAGCTCAGACTGAAAAGTGGCAACATTTTCGTTATTTAGCAGCTTAACTGCATCTATAATATCCAGGAATTTTGCAGCCTCTAAAACAAGTGGGATTTCATATTTGTACACAAAAAATTCTGATGTGTAAAGAAATTCAAGCAAATGCTGAAAAACGGAGTGAGTTACGTGATCCAGGGTGACAACATCCGTGCTTGGATTTTTGCTCAAACACGCATGAAAATAACTACTGCCAACAGCAACGACGACTTTGTGCGCGCTAAATTCTTTTCCTTCTACTATGATAAGTAAGTCACAGAAAGATGGCTGCTTCTGCCTATCATCATTTAAATACTTCAGCAAGTTCTTATTGTACTGCAAAGAACTCAGAAGTTTTCTCTGATCCGGAGAGGGAGGAAGTTCCTGGTAACAGCGAAGAGCTTCGGGAGCTGGTCTTTCCGTGGAATGAGTGTAGGTTACTTGCTCACACTCCACTGCAACATTTCCTTCCGAAGAATCTTTACGGTAGCCTAGATGGATCTTCTCGTCAAGATGTGAAGTAACCTTTCTCCTTTTCTTCATTGCAGTACAACGGTATCAGAACAAGAAACTTCATAAGTGTCTTGAGGGATTTATAAAGGAAAACTAGATTGTCTTGGATCACAGCTTCTGGAGGGGCGTGCCCGAGGGTTGCATGGTCTGCGAAAAGAGTTATGAACCATGAAAAATAACTGCACGGCCAAGCGATCCTAAATCATTCGCGGCATTGTAAACAAATCCTTCCTAAACGAAAACTAAATTATGATAAAGTCACCGCTTCCACTCATTTGTGGCTGAGATTTTAGGGCGGAGAACAAGGAGGGCCGGGTTAGAAAACACAGCCAACAAAAGAATTTTAAAGGAGGCAGAGCACACCTTGCAGGCCCGATTCCCGAACCGGGTAGGGGAAAGTGGGGCAGAAGGGGAGGCTCCGCGGAGCGCGCCGTGGGTGCAGGTCGAGGCGGCCACCTTCGCGGTGCAGGGGCGCCGGGACAGTGACAACCAGGCCGTCGCGGCCGCGGAACCCACGTCCCCCATTAATACGCTTCCCAGGGGCGGCTAGGCGCACCTCCTCGGGGCCGGCGAGCGTCCAAATGCTGGAGGCGCCCGGCGGGACGGCCCCGGGAGGCGCGGAGAGGAGAGCGGGTCACCCGGGGGACGGCCGCCGGAGCAGAGCCTCCTCAGGCCCCGCCGGGTGGAGATCGCGCCGCCGAAGGCGCCCCCGCCGCCCGCCAACCCGCTCCCCGCGCAGATGCCCCGCGCGTCCATTACCGGGAACCCAGGGCTACCCGTTGGCTCCCGGCCGCTGAGCTCCACTCCGGGCGCGCTCGCTCTGGCGCCGACCCACTTCCGGGTTCAGCCCCCGGCCCCGCCCGCCCTTCCCCTCTTGACGCCCTGCAGCCGCCGCCGCAGCCACCGAGCACGTCAACCGCGCGCGCAGCCTCTCGGCCGCCAGACACCCCAGCGCGCGACCCTGCGCCGGCAATGCGCATGTGCGCGCGCCCTCCCTACGCATGCTCCGTGAGGCTCCCCGCCACCCTCGCGGCGACCCCAGCGACTTCAGGAGTCCGTTAGTCCGGGTTTTCGCGGCAGTCCGGTGGCCGCTGTGACTGAGCCAGTCGGGGCCTCGCGGGCAGCCAGGCGGGGACCGGCGGAGGGGAAGATGAGGCGGAGTTTCGTAGGGGTGGGCGGAGGCAGCATGCCGCGAGCGGACCGCGTCCTCATGGCTTGTGGCCGGTTGCGGCAGCCCCTCAGCGGAGGGCGAAGCCGTCTCCACAAACGCTGCCCTGCGTCTGAAGAACCCAGCCGGACGCAGCTAACGCAGTTGCACCTAGAATTCATTTTTAACTTTTTATTGTCCACAGAAAACACTGAAAAATGTACATACAAGTATACAGCTGGCAGGACAGGAAAGAAAGCCGAAACAAAAAGAAAAGAAAAAGGTCCACAAGGATAACTTTTGGAGCCAAGATTGTGCGTTTCTAACACAGTCGCAGGTGGTGCTGGTATTGCTGCTCTGAGGACCACATGTTTAGTAGCGAGGTCCTAGGCCTGTGACTTTACAGACACGAGGAAAATAAGGCAGAGGCTGAAGCCAAATAGGATGAGTGACCAGGTTGGTGAACCCATGTCCGAGTCCCCTGTGGATGGAAGAGTTACAGAAAAGTTATCGCTGACACTTGTTAACGGTAAGGCAAACTTTATTCAGGGCGTCTACTACAGTGGGGTTTTGTACTAGGTCAGAGAGATTGGGCGCAATTCCAGACAAGGGAAGGTGGGAATTTGTAGCCCAGGAGCCGGCTGGGCGTGGCTGGCATGTCCGTGAACGGAAAACGGCTAAGAGAAAACAAGAGGGGCAAGGGGGGCAGAGTGGGGGCCGGATTCTGGCTAAACTGACCTGACAAGGGTTCTTGCGGGAGGCAGGTGGGATGATCAGACAGGGCTCGAGGAGGAGGAGGAACCAGATGTCAGATATTGAGGGTGGGAGATTCTGGCTAAACTGACTTAGCAGGAACCTTGCTAAAACTGAGGAATGCATAGACAAATAACATAAGTTCAAAAGTCAGAGGAGCCTAATTGAGAAGGGAGTTTAGGGGCACCTGATTAAAGTTTGGTGAAGGAGAGAATCTTTGTTAGACCTAATCCAATCAGTTGAACGTCTTTACCGAGGAAGCTATTCGCCTCGAGAGCATAGAAACTCAGCCTGATTCCCTGAAGTATTTGGACTCAAGGCTGGAACAGCAATTCTTACCCGAGTTTCCAGCCTGCAGTCCTGCCCTATGGATTTTAGACTTATAAGCCCTCAGAATCAATCATGCAAGCCAGTTCCTTAGAATATCTGTCTGTCCTCTATCTATCTATCCAGATAGATAGAACCAAACAAATGTTGGTTCTGTTTCTCTGGAGAACCCTCGCTAATACACCAGCAATGAACAGGAAGAAAATAAAATTGAAAAAATCATGCCTTTATGTTTTCCTCGATTCGTATAGCACCAACATCCATGTCCCTAAGGTGTCAGAGGTCTTTGTCAGAGGGAGTAGCAGTGGGGCGGGGGGGGGGGGGTGGGCGAAAAAGAAACCGCAGGGACAGAAAGCCAAGACAGAAAGGAAATCTACACTCTTCAGAATCTCTTTGCGGTGTCTTCCTTTTGCTGATCTGTCATGGTCTTAATTCAGCATCCTTTAGCAGGCTGTTTCACAAATTTATTTCTGAAAATGAAAATGTTTTTCTTCATTTATTTGTTGAATATCCATTAAACAACCACTCTGTAACAGGCATGTAACATTTTAAATAAACTTAGTCATAAAAGATGTTACTTGATGGCATCAGAGGTATAAAATACCTGGGAATGAATCTAATGAGTTATGTTCAAGACCTCTACACACAATTCTGTACAACAGGGCTGACAAAATTTCCTGTAAAGGACCAGATATGAAATATTTTAGGTTTGTGAGCTACGGGTAGTATCTTTTCCATTTTATTCTTCATTTTTATGACAACCCTTTAAAATGTAAAAATTATTCTTATCTCATGGACCATACAAAAAACAAGCCATGAGCTGATTTTGGCCTGTGGGCCATTGTTTTCTGAGAACTCCCCCTAAAACCCAACTCAAAGAAATTAAAGAAAACATTGAAGAAATATGTCATATTCATAGATTGGAAGAATCAATATTGTAAAGATGTCAGTTGTCCTCAAATTGATCTGTAGATTTAAAGACATCAATGTATTGGACTTAATCAGTATTAAAAACTTCTGTTTTTCAAAACCAATTAGGAAAATCAAAAGGCAAGCCAAAGATTAGGAGAAGATATTTGAGAAACATATGCCCCCAAAATAAAACGGACTCTTGCAACTAATGAGAAGGAAAAAAATATGTAAAATGAGCAAAATATTAGAACAGACATTTCATGAAAGAAGTACATGAAAGATCTTATCTTTAAATTGCATCTTAAAGGAGATGCTAATTAAAACCACACTGAGATACATCCCTAAGCATAACTAAACTTATAAAGACTGACAGTGTCAAGTGTTGATAAAGATGCAGATCAACTGGAAATCTCATTCACTTCTTCTTTTTTTTTTTAATTTTTATTTATTTATTTATTATTGGCTGCTTTGGGTCTTCGTTGCTGCACGCAGGCTTTCTCTAGTTGCGGCGAGCGGGGGCTACTCTTCATTGCGGTGTGCCAGCTTCTCATTGCGGTGGCTTCTCTTGTTGTGGAGCATGGACTCTAGGTGCTCAAGCTCCAGTAATTGTGGCACACGGGCTTCAGGAGTTGTGGCATGCAGGCTCAGTAGTTGTGGCTCGCAGGCTCTAGAGCGCAGGCTCAGTAGGTGTGGTGCACGGGCTTAGTTGCTCCGTGGCATGTGAGATCTTCCCGGACCAGGGATCAAACCTGTGTCCCCTGCATTGGCAGGCGGATTCTTAACCATCACGCCACCAGGGAAGTCCCTCATTCACTTCTTATTGGAATACAAGCACTTTAGAAAATAGTTGAGCAATTTCATAAAATTACACATATACAAGCTAGCCATTCCATTTTTTTTAAAATAAATTATTTATTTATTTTTGGCTGCGTTGGGTCTTCGTTGCTGTGCGCAGCTTTCGCTAGTTGTGGCGAGCGGGGGCTACTCTTTGTTGTGGTGCGTGGGCTTCTTATTGCATTGGCTTGTTGCAGAGCACGGGCTCTAGGCATGTGGGCTTCAGTAGTTGTGGCATGCGGGCTCGGTAGCTGTGGCTCGCGGGCTCTAGAGCGCAGGCTCAGTAGCTGTGGCGCTCAGGCTTAGTTGCTCCGTGGCATGTGGGATCTTCCCGGACAAGAGCACAAACCCGTGTCCCCTGCATTGGCAGGCAGATTCTTAACCACTGCACCACCAGGGAAGCCGTAGCCATTCCGTCATTATTCAAGAGAAACCAAAGCATTATATCCACACTGTCTTATATACAAAATTTTATAGCAGCTTTCCTTGTGATAGCCCAAAATTGGGATCAACCTAAATGTCCAACAACAGGTGAATGGAAAAACAAATATATAGAATACTATTACTTAACAATAAGAAGGAACAAACTAATGCCAAAGGCAACAACATAGATGAGTCTCAAAATAACTTGAATAAAAAACAAAACGAGTGTATTCTACATGATTCCATTTATCAAATGTCTAGAAACTGCAGATTAAAATGACAGTTTGTTGCTTAGTCACAATGGGTGGCATCAGAGTTTGTGATAAATTAAAAAAGGGCACAAGAAAATTTTAATTATTTTGATTGTAGTGATGGTTTCACTAGTGTATACATATATCATAACTGATCAAATTATTTACTTGAAATGCATGCAGAATATTGCATGACAGTCAATCTTAAAGTCATAAAAAAAAGAATGTCACACAGACACTTGAACAGGGACATACAATGAAACAATAGAAAAATCGAAATTCCAGAGCTTCAAATTCACAGGTTAATTTACTATATAAAAAGGTAAAATTTCAAGTCTGTGACATAAAGATAGAATATCCAATAAATGAAGATAGATAAAGAGGTGGCATCAGAAATAAAAGTAAGTTGTATATAACCTCAGTGAATCAAGATAAATCCCAAATGGATCAAAAATTTAAATGTAAAAACTGAAACCATAAAAGAACTATAACAAAACACAAACTTCTAAATAACAGTAAAATGGTGAAGGTCTCTCTCACCACGAATCAAAATTCAGAAGCAATTAGGGAAACAAATTGTTAAATCAACCATATAAACTTAAAAATTTTTTTGCATGGAGGAATTCCAGTATCAGCAATGGTGAATTAAGTAGCTGGAACCAATTCTGCTGTGAGCAGCTAGGACAAAATGTTTTTTTAACAAAAGCTACTGTTTTGGATGCATGGTATAGCTACCAGGGTTATGTGTGAGGAATTGTGAGGGCCTGGTCTGCAAGAAAAAGAGGCTCAAAGAGGTGATCTGGCTTTGGGAGGCGGGGGCTTCTCCCTAAAGGCAGTTACTGACTGGAAAGAAGCAACTGAGAGGCTGATAAAATGATTAGATCCTTGACAGACTCATGAGGCAGGGAGACAAACATTGAAATTTAAGGACCCGGAGAAAGGAAGGGCCCTAATAAACACCCTGTGTTTTCAGCTGGGACTCTGAAAGGCCTTACCTATGAGTAAGAACGTACTAGAAATAGACCACCCATCACAACGCTGAAGCCCTTACATTTTTACTCCTTTGAGAAAGACAATCAGGAATTGCTTCTTCTCTTAGTCTCTCTGCCTGCCAGGAGCAAAACCAAATGCTGTCTTGATTAAGGTGATGTCATCCAGACTCTTAACTTGTTAATTTTTAATATAAAATAGCCAGCATTGAATCAAACACCCACACACACACAGGATATTTCCAAAAAAGTAAAAGACAGACAAAACAGATCCAGAGGAGATCAAGAAAATGAAGTTATTGGACCAATACAACAACAACAAACAAACTATGAGTAATATGTTCAAGGAATTGACAGAATATTGAAAATGGAAATGAAATAGAAATTCTAGAACAGGAAAATATGATAGGTGAAATTAAAAAGAATGGATGTGTGTAAACTAAGATTAGAAAGAGCTGAAGAGAAACTATTGAACTAAAAGGTAAATCAGAAGAAATATCCAAAATAAAACACAGAAAGCAGGTATGGGTAATACAGAAAAGAGGAAAAAGAAATATGTAGAACACATAAAACACCAAGCACAAATCTTAATAGAACCGCAGCAGCAGGAGAGGAGAATGACAATGAGGAAGAGGCAGTATTTTAAAAGATAATAGCTGAGAATTTCCCATCGATGAGAGACATCAAGCCAGAGATTCAAGAAATACTAGGAACTCCAAAAGCAGGATGAGTTCAAAGAAAAGTAAAATTGGGCATGTCATAGTAAAACTGCTGAAAATTGGAGATAGGAAAAAATTTTTAAAAGCATGCATAGGGAAAAAAAGTATTGGCATTAGAGGAGCAAAATTAGACCAAGAGCTGACTACCCAATGGAAGCCTAGGAGGCCAAAAGACATCTTAATGATATCTTAATGATGCTCAAAAAAGGTAACTGCTGAGCTAGAACAAATCCTTCAAATGAGAGCAAGATAAAAAATAGTTGAAATAAGCCAATCTTGAGAGAATTCACTAACTACAGACTCAGAGTTCCAGAAATACCAAATGGAGACTTTTAGGCAAAGGGAAAAATCACAGATGGAAGCAGTGTAGTGAAGGAAAGAGTAAAGAATAACATGAATAAATGCAAATTGACTGTGAAAATAATAATAAAATGACTGTGGGATTAACAAAATAATAACATAAAACACAAGATATATTGAATTAAGAATTTCTAAGGTCCTGTGCTGTCCAGCATGTGTTAAAAGTTCTAATTTATATATAACTTTATTAACTCAAGGATGTTTGTTACGACCTCTGGAGTAACTACTAAAATCAAAATTAAACAAATGTTTAATAAATAGGCTCATAGAGGTGGGGAAATTGAACACTGAAGAATCAAGATGAAGAAAAGAAAGTAGAGAAAAAGAAACAGCATTTGAAACAAATAGAAAAATATAATAAGATGGTAGATTTAAAACCAAATGTAATAATTAATTACTTAACTGTAAATTGACCAAACTATTCCATTAAAAGGACAGTCATTGATAGACTGAATGAAAAAAAAGACAAAAACTTGCTACTACAGACTTGATTACTACAAAAACTTGATTATTACAGACAAAACAAAGTTAAAAGGACATGTTTGGAAAATGATACACTATGCAAATACTAACCAAAGGTAGGTTGATGTATGTATATTAATATCAGACAAAGTAGACTTTAACATAAATGAGTTATTTGAGATAGGACATATCATAATAATATAATTTGCAATCCATGCAGAAGATATAACAATTTCAAACATGTATGCCTGTACTAAATTATCTGCATATTTTATAATATATACTTATGAATTTCTATCTATCCATTTGTATACATATTATGTACTATTTTATTTACTTATATAAAAAGATAAGTATACTATTGCATAATATTTTATATACTAATTATATATATAACATTATTATATATACATATTAGTACAAAAAAAGATAACTTGAAAACCCCAAATGTTTGGAAATTCATTAATACATGGGTAGCCCATAGGTAAATAGCCCAAAGAAAAAATAATCTCAATAAAATTTAGAAAATATTTTGAACTGAATAATAATAAAAATATATCAAAACAAATGTGACAGCTAAAATCATGTTTAGAGGGCAATTTTAACTTTAAATGCTCACACTAGAAGAAAAACTGAAAATCCTTGACCTATGCATTCATTTTAAGAAATCAGCACACACACACACACACACACACACACACACACACACACACACACACACACACACACACACCCCAAATTCCAAAGAGGTTATAAGGCTGGAAACAACAAAGAACAGATATCAATGAAATGGAAACAGTCACTTAAAAGAGAGGGTCAACAGTATCAAAGTTTTCTTTTGTTGTAAAAAAAAAAAAACAATTTATAATTGATAAGGAACTCTTACCTTCCTGTGTGCCATTTATTAAGTTATTGTCTTAACTTCAAGTCCACCCTTCAAAATTCTGCATTGTGATGCTGGGCTGGAATTCAGTTTTGCAGGCTGGCTACTTGTTAGTTTCTGCAAGGAACAATAGAGATTTTTAAAAAGTAAGAAAAACATGGTTGCAAAGTGACATTCAAGCTCTCCACCTTGTAACAGTACCAAAAGGAAAGGACACTATCAGGAAAGTGAAAAGACAACCTGAAAATGGGAGAAAGTATTTGCATATAATAAATTTGATGAGATTCTAGTATCCAGAATATATTTTAAAATCTTATGAGTAAAAAAAAATAAAACAAAATAACCCAGTTTTTAAAATGGACATTGGATTTGAATAGACATTTCTCCCGAGAAGATATATAAAGGCCAATAAACACATGAAAAGTTGCTCAACATCATAGTCAGTATAGAAATGCAAATCAAAACCACAAGTACATACCTACCACTTCACACCAACTAGGATGGTCATAATTAAAAAGATAACAAGCATTGGCAAGGCTGTGGAAGTTGGAATCCTCATACACTGCTGGTGGAAACATAAAATGGGGCACCCACTTTGGAAAATATTTTGTCAGTTTCTCAAAAAGTTAAGCACATGGGTTACCATATGACCCAGCAGTTCCACTTCTAGGTATATACCCAAGAGAACTGAAAACATATGTTCACACAAAAACTTGTAAACAGATGTTTATGGCAGTATTATTCATTTTAACCAAAAGGTGGAAAAAACCCAAATGTCCATCAGCTGATGAACAAATAAACAAAATCTGGTATATTCATACAATTTAATATTATTCTGCCATGAAAGGGATTAAAGTACTGATACATACTACAACATGGATGAATCTTGAAAAACTGTGCTAAGTGAAAGATGTGAAACATAAATGACCACATATTGTGTGATTCCAGTTATATAAAATGGATAGCGAAATTCACAAAGACAGAAAGTAGATTAGTAGTTGTAAGGGTCTATAGAAAAAGGGAGTAGGGGAATGAGTGCTGACGGGTACAGGTTTCTTTTGGGGTAATGAAACTGTTCTAAAATTAAATTGTGGTAATAGTTGTACAACTTTGTGGATACACTAAAAACCACTGAATTGTATGCTTTAAAAGGGTAAACTTTGGGACTTCCCTGGTGGTGCAGTGGTTAAGAATCTGCCTGCTGATGCAGGGGACACGGGTTCGAGCCCTAGTCTGGGAAGATCCCACATGCCGCGGAGCAACTAAGCCTGTGCACCACAACTACTGAGCCTGCGCTCTAGAGTCCGCGAGCCACAACTACTGAGCCCGCGTGCCACAGCTACTGAGCCAGCATGCCCTAGAGCCCGTGCTCCACAACAAGAGAAGCCACAACTAGAGAAAGCCCGCACTCAGCAACAGAGACCAAAGCAGCCAAAAGTAAAATTAAATTAAAAAAAAAAACCTAAAAAACAAAATTAAAAAAAGGGTAGACTTTATATTATATGAATTATATATATATATATATGTAGTGACTGCCCCATTGTGTGTACCCAACAGCAATGTATGAGGATTGTGAATTCCAGTTTCTCCACATCCTTGCCTTATTGTCTTGTCTTTTTTTTAATCACAGCCATCTTAATGGAAGTGAAGTGGTGGCTCAATGTAGTTTTTTTTTTTTTAACATCTTTATTGGAGTATAATTGCTTTACAATGGTGTGTTAGTTTCTGCTTTATAACAAAGTGAATCAGCTATACATATACATATATCCCCATATTGCTTCCTTCTTGAGTCTCCCTCCCTCCCACCCTCCCTATCCCATTCCTCTAGGTGGTCACAAAGCACTGAGCTGATCACTCAATAAAAATGATATATTCATTTTTGTAACTGTAATAGCATAGAAGATGCTTACATAATAATTTTTATGTGTAAAAGAGTACTTTTTGTTCATATGGTATGGTCACATGTATAAAAAAGTTATACTGAGTAAAGATTGGAAAACGTTGCACCAAAATATTAATAGGAAGTCTCTCTAGGTTGTGGGGTGACATAAGATTTTCTTTTCTTCAATTTTTTAAAAAAAATTTCAACTTTTCTATTATAAACATGTATTTTTATAATGAGGAAAAAAATATATTTTTTTAAAGTACCATGAAGAAAAGATGTCAGGGGCTTCCCTGGTGGCGCAGTGGTTGAGAGTGTGCCTGCCGATTCAGGGGACACGGGTTTGTGCCGCGGTCCGGGAAGATCCCACGTGCCGCGGAGTGGCTAGGCCCGTGAGCCGTGGCCGCTGAGCCTGCGCGTCCGGAGCGGAGCCTGTGCTCCGCAACGGGAGAGACTACAACAGTGAGAGGCCCACGTACCGCAAAAAAAAAAAAAAAAAGTGGAGTAAATAAAGAACTTTGAAGAAGTAGAAATTAAACCTAAAACCAGCAACATTAAAACATTGAATTAGGTTGAGGAAGGTATTCAAGAAGGGTGAGAACAAATCTTAACTTGACAGCTCAATGCCTAGGCTGGTTCCAGAAGGGTTTCTGATAAGAGACAAGACCAAAGGAGCAGAGGGGAAACAGGGGGTGTCAGAATTTGACCCTGGGCTGTCAGAGCTTCAGGTAACAAAGATAAAAATTGTGTTTGCTTTCTTTTGTGAGAAAGCTTTAAGTTGATTTGTCAAGTACAGCAGATGTTTGTTTGGTAAAGTGGCAGCATGGAGAGAAAATTGTATTTCTTAGTATGACCATCTGCAAGGAAGAGGTTTGGAAATCCTCTAATGAGCGTGCTAGGATAGAAGGCACTCAAGTTGGATTATAAGGCTTTCATTTTGCCTGGTGTGTATGGTGTGTAAGGCAAGGCTAGAGAAGAATTGGGAAAATAGAGGGGATTTTTGAGGTCAGATTGAGCAGAGAGAGGAAAGCAAAGAAGGGAGGAATTTCAAGGAGAGATGACAGCTAAGAAAAGAACCCCAGTTTTAGGTGGTACCTGCTCCTGATTTTGATAGTGTGCTGTTGATTCATGAGAAGCAGAAGAAGATTGAGCAAGGGTTCAGTAACCATAGGATTAGCATAGAATATTGTGGAATGAGTTCAGTTTTGGAGTCAAACTGATCTGTGTTCAAAACATACCTCTTACATCCTGTTGGTGGAAGCTTGTATGCTTCTCAGACTATAGTGAAAAACATAGAGACGTGCTTAGCCTTTCAGTTCTTTCTGAAAAATAATAATTTGACAGGCAGTAATTCATATTTTTCCAATTGAAAAAATCATATACATTTTGAAGAAGAATGAAACACTTGCCTGATGATGTGGTATAATATATCTAAACTATTTCTACATGAAATACAGAGTAAAGGATATTCTTTTAGAAAATATTCAATTTATGCCTGTGCATGTCCAATTTTATCTTTTACTTTTTCTTTTTAATTTTTTCATTTAAAGCTCTTTTACTTTCCCAGCATTTAATGGCCTGTTTACACAGTAGATTCTGAAACTCAGAGCAACTCTCTGGAGACCCAGAGGAAATGAATACATTAGTGATATACATTAGTGTATACATATACTAATGATATACATTAGTGCAGGTTATAAAACATAATTACATTAAAATTTTTAGGTGAAAGCACATTTTAATGCATTAAACCTGCATTGCAGAAGCATACTAAGTTTTTATGGATAAATTTTTTTCCCACTGGAGGGTGCAATTCATCAGTGTATCAAGATTTCTACAGTTCCTTTAATGCATATACTTTATAAATAATATCAAAGAGCTGATTATTTCCAAGACACTAATGTAGAATGCTGAGTAGATTTTATAAAACTTTAAATAGATAGAATTTCACTGATAGGAATCTGGGCATTATTCTACAATATACTTGTGATTTAATTAGGATCAAATGATTTTTAAGCCAAGTGTATTCTTTTATTCTCTCTTTTGGATACTATGTATGACTTTCTTGGTTATTAATACTGCAAAAATGTATGCTAAAAATTCATAATAAAGAGAAATACAGTCCTAGTTATTATGAAGTTTTTGCAGTTGTTTTCTTTAGCAGTCTATGTATTTAATTAAAATTCTCTGTGAAATATAGATTATTAGACTCTACACACAGTAATAATGTGTGGTCTAAAATTAAATGTAAATTTATTAAGCATAAAACTAATATATACATTTAATTGAATTTTTTGTTTTCATTATATATCTTTATGTAGTATGAAGGCTTTTAGATAATGTGTGCCTTCAGTATAACACTAATAAAATATAAATTTTAATAACAGCCAATATTTATTGAACACCAACCAACTGGGTCTCAGCAGAGTTCTGTACTGATTAACTTTACATTTTTAACTTATTTAATTCTCACAACAACCTCAACAAATAAGTAACATTTTCCTCACTTCACAGATGAGGAATCTCAGGTGTCACGTGACTTACCCAAGTGCATACAGTTGGTATGAACTGCCGCTCAACCTGGATGACCTGACTTCATGGCCCAGACTTAATCACTGTTTAATAGCTATGTTAGACGTGTTGGTGCCAACCCCTGCTACCCAAACAGTAATGTGTTGATTTTTATTTTAGACACCTGAAGACAGGCACTTTGCATTGTGGTTAATGTCTCAAAGATCTCCATCAAATATTGTGGCTTTTGCTTGCCTGGAACTGATAGAACTGCTTTAATTATGACTTAGATGAATGGTGGCTCAGACTCTTTTTTTAAATCGTCTGCCCCAGCAGCTCTCCTCTCCTTCCCTACCCATAGCAGAACACCAAGACTGCCACTCAGAGGAAAAGACTGCATTGTCCCATCTCATGCCGTCTCAGAGATGCACAGTTACATAACCAAGTGGGCAGTGAAATGTTAAGTGTAAGTGTTGGGCGGGACTTCCAGGAAGTCTCCTTAAGAAATAAGGTCTGTGGCCTGTGACATTACTCCAACTTACCCTCTCCCACTGCCCACAGTGCCGGCATGAAGAGCAGCTGGGGCTCAAGCAGCCAGGATGACAGAACACGAGAGGGAAGGAACATCTGTCTCCTGTAAGCCTCTATTTTGAGTTTTTCTGATATAGGCAGCTCTTTAATCATATTAACAGTTAAGGAGTTTTCTAAGGTTTAAAAACCCATGTTGTCTATCTTTTGATCCTCAGTCAACACCAGACTACAGCCTTTCTCAACAGATGTGACCCTACCATGAGGCCACCAAATATCCTTTCTATATTAATTTTGAATATGTTATTGGACTAGTGATATGTATTTGCTTAATTCTACAACATCATTTCTTTAAAGATCATTTCTATCCATAGTTTAAAATTAATTGCAAAACTTGTTCTACTCAGGGTAAAAATTTGCAGCTTGCTTTTACTGTTGTCAGTGATTTAAAATATTTTAATTCATGCCAGGTGTTATTTCCCTTTTTGTAACCAGGAGGAGTACTATGATGTATTCTTCTTGAGGTCAAATAAGTTATAAAGTATTTTTATGAGATTAGTAACATGATTTGGCAGTAAAGAATATGCATGACACATTTTGTATAAAAAAATTGACAAACTTCCTGGATTCCCAGCATTTCCTCTTTGCTCAGACATAAACCTAGATTATGCTGACCTCTCTTTAAACTTGCCACCTACGTCTAAGGAAAAGAATAAAGAAGTTTGCTTTAAAGCCCTTTCCTTGAAGTTTAATCAATATTTGAGAAAAAAAAATTCATGAAATGTCTTAGATTAGAAGATGACCAAAGGTGTATGAGAGGTAGAATATCATAGAGGTTTTAAGGTTTTTGCCAGATGTAATAGTAATAGTAGCAACATAACATGGTTATTAATAGTACTGTCTTTCACTTATGCAGCACTCATGGTGTACTTGGCACAGTACTTAATGATTTGTATGTATTAAGCCATTTAAGTCATTCAGTTCTCTCCATTCTAACAGAGGTACTGTTTTACAGCTCAGGGAACTGAACCATAACAACGTTAAACAATTTGCTCAAGGTCACTCAGCTAAAATGGAGAAATCAGGACTTGAACCCATGCTTTTTGACCTTGCAATAGTACAATATTACACAATGGTCCTCCATTCAGAGAATTGTTATAATTATTGTATTAAATTAGCTGAATGAAAGATATAATTAGAGAACTATTTAGAAAGCTATACTGAATATAGCTTCTTTCTTTTTTTTTTTTTTTTTTTTTTTTGTGCCGTGGATCATGCGGGATCGTAGTTCCTCAACCAGGGATCGAACCCATGCCCCCTGCATTGGGAGCACGGAGTCTTAACCACTGGACTGTGAGGGAAGTCCTGAATGTAGTTTCTTGCTCTATGCTTCTCAGACCCTCTTTCTTGGGATTGAAATGTAAATTTGTACAAACCACTGTCTGAATACTTAATAGTTGAATATTTAGTAATTTTTTTTTATCTCTTACCCCTATCTTGCCCCTTCCCCCTTCCCTCTTCCCACTGGTAACCACTAGAATCTCTATATCTGTGAGTCTGCTACTCTTTTGTTATATTTACTAGTTTGTTGTAATTTTTAGATTCCGCATATAAGTGATATCATATGATATTTGTCTTTCTCTTTCTGACTTACTTCACTTAGTATGATCATCTCTAGGTCCGTGCATGTTGCTGCAAATGGCAAAATTTCATTCTTTTTTGTGGCTGAGTAGTATTCCATTGTGTATATACATATATCACATCTTCTTTATCCATTCATCTGTTGATGGACACAGGTTACTTCCATATCTTGGCAATTGTGAATAGTGCTGCTATGAACATAGGGGTGCATTCTGAATTAGTGTTAGAATAATTTAATATTGAATAAGATTTTTAATTCATTTTTCACCAAGTTAATTTCCAAAGGAAACATTCATGATAGTTATCCAAATTTTTCTTTTTATTTCTATTTTTCTATGGCCTCACCAGATATAGGTATTAGGATAGACATTGTAATCAGGTTTAGATTAAGTCTTGGGAAAGAATCACCATGTGGCAAATTAACTCTATCTGATAAGGGGTTGATTATATCTAGTTCCCTTATGGTTGGTCCTGTAGGTAGAAAAATAAAATAAATTATCCACTTTCATGTCTGCCAAGAGTATGCAAAAGAAAATGATATATAGGGCTGAAAATATCCTTTATAATCTATTAAATACTGCCTGTATTTTGCAGAGAAAGATAAAGTCCATATTGATCAAAAAACTTGACCAAGATAATTTACGCAAGCAAAAGGTAGCAGTAAAATATACAGAGCATGTACTCTAGTGTCAGAAGATGTAGGTCAAATCGTGGTTCTGTAATTGATTAATCAAGAAAACTTGGAGTGTTACTTAACCTCTGGGAGGATAAAGATTTTGACTAGTAAAATTAGCTAATGATACAATAATATTGCCTATAAAATTGTCTTGAGGATCAAATGAGAAGATATATGTGGCAGTGTTTTGCAAACTATTAAGTGTTATATAAATGTTAGCTACTATTAATCAGATTTTGTTTTCCATTATAGAGAGGAGGTACTATAAAATCTACATATCATCAACAACTTAGAAATTGTTCCCATACCAAGGCAAAGGCAGGAGATACCATAGCTTCTTTATAAAATATTTTTATAAAAAGTTTCAGATGTTATTGAAAGTACTGAATAATTAGATTACAATTCCTAGCTTATCATTTTAAAATCATACATTTATAAACTCATAAAATAGCCTTCAGTTTTGTTTTAGTCTGTTACAAAAAATTACAAAGGATTTTGCAAGATCTGCAAGAGAATAAATCTGTGTAGTTTTAAGCCACTGCTTTTGGTAATGTGTTACAACAGCTATAGGGAAAGACTTCACTTTTAAAGAACTGGACTAACTAATGGGGATGACCCCCTAAAACAGTGGAGACCAAATGGCCATGCTTCACAGTTAGGAGTCAGGTGGGTGCACTTATGGTAAAGAGGAGAAAGGTCTGAGTGGCATTCAGCAGAGCTGACTAATGGAGAGGCTGTGGCTCCCAGAACATAGTGCCCCAAAGAGGCAAGACAGATGGGCAGCCCACACAGACACTACTCAGTCTACACAGTGAGAAGAGATCAAGGATGGATGACCAGGAGGCTGTAGCCAGTTGCTTCAAAAAAACTCATGATTCCTTTTCCAATTTTAGGATTTGAATCACTTTTCAAACCCACTGAGTGAAGAAGAGGTCAGGTATCCAATGGCAAGCACTCTTGAAAAGTGTATATGGCAATAATTTACCTAATGCTACCACAATAGAACCTGTGACCAATTCTTTGGGTAACAGGACAAAGGTGAATACCCAGACACTTTAAGGACTGCTTAAAGTCAGAATCTGAGTTGACTTTGTTACTCAGAAACCCCAAATCTCATCACAGCCCTCCTATTAGACTGAAGTCATATGAGGCCAAGTAATAGAATCCTGGCCCAGATCCAGTTCACAGGGGGTCCACTGGTTCCACAAGTATACCCATTGTTTATTTCCCTTCCTTGAAAGTATAATTGAAGAGGACATACTTGACAGTTGACACAACCCTCACTTTGATTCTTTGGCCTGAGGGTGGGTGGGTGAGGAAGGTCAAGTGGAAGTTTTTGAAATTACTTGCCATTGTGGCCAAGACAGTGAATACAAAACACTATTCAATGTCAAGGAGGAATGGCAGAAATTACTACCACTCTTAAAGGATGCAGAGATGGTGGTCCCCCCTGTATTTCTATTTGATCCACCAGTTTGTTTTCTACAAAAGACGATGGTCCTTGGAAAATTACAGTAGATACCATAAATTCTGTCAAGTACTAGCCCCAATTGCAGTTGCCATGACATAAAAGAATACCTTTTCTAGAGCCAATTTAAAAAAGAATGCTAATCATACTGGATGAGCAAGAAATGATAAGTATCAAGGATGCATTGATAAGATACATTTACTTTAGAGGGAAGGAGATTAATGCTATGAGATTTCAGGGACCTGCTACATCAGTAATATTTTAGAGGTCCAGTCGTCTGAAGCATGTTAGGCTATCCTCTTGACAGTGAAGGAGAAATTCTTGCATCTTGTAACTTCCATCATGAAGAATGAAGGAAAAGGCTTGGGAGGCCTCCTTGGGCTCTGGAGACAGACTATTCCACACTTGGAAATACTGCTCCAGCCCAAATATTAAGTGATATGAAAGGCTGACAGTTTTGAGTGAGGCCTGGGGCAGAAAGGGGTTCTGATGCAAGACCAGCAGATGATGCAACCTCCGCTTGGACAATACAACTCAACAGACCGTATTATTTTAGATGTATCTGTGAGATAAGATGCAGTGTGGAATCTATGGTCAAATTCCAGAATCTCATTGCAAGGCTTTGGAGTTGTGAAGCAAGGCCATGCCATCTGCAGTGGAGAACTATCTAGCTTTTGGAAAACAAATCCAGATGGGCTACTGGGCCCTGGTAGAGATGGAATGCCTGGCTATGAATCATGAGATGGCCCTGCTGCCAGGGCTGCTCAGCATGAGAAAGATTCCATCAAACACACCAAGTCATAACGTCAGGGCCCCAGCAGCAACCCAGTTTGAAATGGAAATGTTACACTGTGGATTAGATGTAAGTGGGGACAGAGGGCACAGATACTTCAAAAGCCCCATGGCATCTACGTTCCACCCTTCATGGGACCTGGATCCACTTCTTCATATTCATTCCAGGAGCCGTTCCTTCAGGATTCTAGAGGGCCTCTTTTCCTGGGAGAATCTTTAAGGAGAACATAAATGGCACTAACCACAGCACCCTCCATTGCAGCTAATCAAAGGGGTATAACTGGTCTTCTGAATCTTTCTTCTCTACTAAGAATTCTAGATGACGCTCACCCTCAGCTGTTCTAGGTGGATTAATGGTGGTTTGACCTAGACCCCGATATGTGATGGGTCTGAGCCCTTGGCTCTCCAGGCCTTTCTTAGGGCATAGCTGTTACACTTGCCCATTAGCCATCAAGATTGGTCAACGGTGTATCAAGGGCCACCTAGTTGGGAGCCAAACATATTTCTCCTGATGCAACTAGGGTATGGTTGGCTAACAATCTGTAGCTGTTTTCTTATTCGATATCTACCTAACGTTTGAGCCAAGGTCATGGTCTTCTCAGGGAAGCCAGTGAATAAGATGGCAGTACATGGGCCTAGCCATTTCTGCCCAGTGTGAGATCCCTCTTATGGACTCTTCTAATGAGTTCTTTGCTCCAGAACTCCCCACTGAGCTGGCAGACAACTTGTCCATCCTGCATCATGATTTGATTGATCCCCTGCCAAATTGTTTCCTCCTTTTGTCTTTCATGGGTGTTACCTCCCCTCCTCCAACAGATTAATTTCTTCTCCTAACTCCATCTCTGTGTCTGCTTCTCAGAGAACCTGAATGACCTTCACAAAGAAGTAGGGTAGGGTAGAGACATGTGGATGACCTTTGGGAGTGGGCACACAGTCTGAAGATCTTTGTACCACTTGTGGTAGTGGTTTTAAGTGTCCCCACATTCTTTGATACTCCTCTCTTCAAGAGGTGGAGCGTAGTTTCCCTCCCCTCAACTTTGGGCTAGACTTTCTTCTAATGAAGAAAGTTTACAAAGTTTACACTAGTTTACAAAGTTTACACTAGTTTACAAAGGGCACTGTAGCTTCCTGCTCCTTCTCTCATATCACTTCCTCTGGAGGAAGCCAGCTGCCATATCATGAGGAACCCAGGGGACACAGGAGAGCCCCATGTGATGAGCAACAGAGGCTTTCTGCCAACAGCCATGTGAGTGGCCTTGGAAATGGACCCTTTAGTTCCCAGACTGCAACCCTAGGCAGCAGCTTGACTGCAACCTCCTGAGGGACCCTGAACCAGAACCAGCTGCTTCTGGATTCCTGAGTGGAAGTCGATGCAGATAAATGTTTGTTGTTTCAAACTGCCAAGTGTCAGAGGATTTTGTCACACAGCAGTGGATGACCATATACTTGTAAATGACCATCTGAAAGTATCCACTATTGAAGAAGCACTAAACAGACAAAGTGACTCACCCAGTTGTCATCAGCCAGCCTCTGTCATCAGCCCCTCCTGTGCTGGTAAAATGGTTGCAAGAATAGAGAAACCATGGGGACAGAGATGAAAGCTATTCGTGGTCCCAACAACTTGGGCTCCCATTCACCAAGGCTTATCTGTCTAGTTCTGCAGCTCCTGGAAGCCTGAACTGGCGGCAATGGAGGCCAGCACTGAAACATTCTACGAGGAAACTCACCTGCCAGTTGGTGGCAACATAGCTGCATTGGACCCTTCTGTGAGGCAGGAGTGGGCGTGTGCCCTTGGAATCCACAGGTTGTGTCAGTTATATCCCATGTCACTGAACAGCTGCTGGCCTGACAGAATGATGGAAAAGTCTGTCAAAAGCACAATTAAGAAGTCAGCTCACATCATCCTCCAGGACGTAATGTATGTTCCAAATCAGTGACAATGTGTGGCTCTGTGTCCTGTGGGCAAATATGTGGGAACCAAGGGTGGAAGCAGGAGTGGCCCAACCTGTCCTCCTTTTGGGGGCCCAGTTGGGGAGCTTGTACTTTCTGTCCCTGCAACTCTGAGACACTGAAGTGTGTTTTGAGGACCTGATTTCATAGGGGAAATAATTTCATTTGGGTCCCACTAACTCTAAGCTACAGTTGCTAGCTGGGCACTTTGGGTTCCTCATGCTAACGGGCAAGCAGGCAGGGAGAGTCGTCAGCATCCTGATGGGGATAATTCGACCTGATCATCAAGCAAAGGCAGGACTTCAGAGATTTGACATATGCAGAGCTCTGTGGCTGGCTCCCCTGCTGCTCCTGGAATCCTGTGAGCACCATGTGGTACAGCCTGTGTTAAACTGCTGTGATGACAGACATGTGGCCCAGGTACCCATGCTGCCAAATATCCATCATGTGAGTGAGACCATCTTAGTCACCTACACACCAGCCAAACCACCAGCCGAGTGTGCTGGAGGCATGAGCAAGCCAGAAGAGACAGCTGGGTGGTTCAGACCACAGACTCACAATTAAATAAATGATCAGATTTCTAAGTACCTAAATGCTAGAGTAGTTTGTTATAGAGCCAGAGTATAGACAAATAACTCACAAGGAGAAGGGTTGTAGGAACCAGGTTACTGGGCCATCTTTCTTCTCAAACACTGTGTGATCCAAAGGTCTTTCCAAGAAAAATGGACATTTACTAATGACTAGAGTTTCTGAATTAAATCCTTTTCTCATCTATCCTTCTGGTGACTTGATTGAAGCCATGCGTGAATCTTGGGGCTGTTCTTTCCTATTTTGTGTTAGGCTTATCCTGAAGCCATGCTCTTGTGGCCTATCCCCTGGTTCTAGCTTTGGTTCAGGTTGGAATTCTCAACCTTATCACATAGTTGTGCTCTTATGAGCTCTAGTACAAACACATTATGGACAGAAGTAAGGCTGTGTGATTATAGCCTTATGTATTATAGAGTGAACTTGAGAAGTAGCCCCGTACACACTGTGTAAGTATGACCTGTAAGGCTTTTATTTTCTTTTTTTGCCTTATTGCACTGGCTAGAACTTTCAGCACTATGTTGAATAAGAGAAGCTAAGAATGGACATCCTCGACTTGTTCCTGATCTTAGGGTGAAAGCATTCCATCCTTCACTATTTAGCTGTGGAGTTTTTGGTAGAAGCTCTTTATCAAGTCGAAGAAGTTTCCCTCCATTCCTATTTTTCTAAGCGTTTCTGTCATGCATGGGAGTTAAATTTTGTCAAAGGCTTTTTCTGCTTCTAATTATATGCTCATATGATTTTTTTTCTTTAAAGCTTTTAATGTGGTTGATTACATTGATTTTCAAACGTTGAACCAGCCTTGCCTATGAGGAATCAATCCCTTTTGGGCATAGTGTATAATTCTTTTCGTATATTTTTTGGATTCAATTCACTAGTATTTTACTGAGGTTTTTTTGCATCTATGTTCATGAGATATACAGACCTGAAGTTTTCCTTTCTTCTAATGTCTTTACCTGTTTTAGGCATTAGTGTAATGTTGGCCTCGTAGAATGAATTAGGAAGTAGTTTCTCTTCTACTTTCTGGCAGAGACTGTAGAGAGTTGGTCTCATTTCTTCATTGAATGTTTGGTAGAATTTACCAGTAAAACAGTCTGGGCATAGTGCTTTTATTTTTTGAAGATTATTATTTGAAGATTATTGACTCAATTTCTTCAATAGATATAGGCCTCTTCAGATTATTTATTATTTCTTGTATGGATTTTGTATTTTCTGTCTCCAAAGAAAATGGTCCATTTTATCTAAGTTACCAGATTGGTGGGCACAGAGTTGTTCATAGTACTTCCTTTTATTGTCCATCTGATCAGTAGTGACATGTCTGTCTTGCTAGGTTCCCTATTTTCTGGTCCTTTGGCTAAAGAGTGCAGGCTTTTGCTCGACGTTTATTTGTCTACATCTGTTGGCATTTTTGAATTTCTAGCTTCTTCAGATCCAAGTGTGGGATACACAAGGCCAAAAAACCCCAAAAAAGAGCTTATCATCATATCATTTCTTGAGCCTCGAGTCCACTAGCCAGTCTGCTTTGCTCTATCTTTTAGAGTCTCTCATGTTTGCTTTACATGTATAATGTATAGGGTTTTTAGTTGTAATTAGCAGAAGGAATAGGAAAAAAATATGTATATTGCATTTTCCTGGAAGAGGTCCCAAGAATATTTTTAGATTGTTAAGTGCTTGAAAAAAGAGCAAAAGAAGAATAAAATTTCATGACACATGAGAACTATATGAAATTCAAAATTCAGTGTCTATAAGTAAAGTTTTAATTGTCCATGGCTGCTTTTGTGCTACAATGGCTGAGGATGAGTAGTTGCATCAGAGACTGTATGGTTCAAAACACTAAAATACTTACTATCTGATCCTTTATAAAAATTTGCTGACCCCTGGATCACATGACAGAATGAATTACTAGAACTTTATTAGCAGAGCTGAGTAGAGTACCTCCTCAATCAAAATTAAAAGAATAAAGAATGTGTAAATTCAGATAGACTCTATTTAGGTTTAGGCCCTGGTGAATACAGATTTGGTTGAAATGTTGGTTAGGAAAGGTGATACTTCTGCAGAAGGTTTCCTGCACTCCTACCCCTAGTATCCATATTTTTTACATATTAGTTTACAATACTTATTTCATCAATTCTAAGAAGTATCTTTCCCTATATTTTAACATCTCTGATGTGACTTGCAATCAATACCTTGTCATAGTTTAATTGGCAGCATTTTTTCCTTCTTAGTAATATAAAAAATAATGATGCATCTTATAGTTGATGACATCCTCGATTAGATGAGATATGCAATTGATCTGAAGCCGTCACAAATACATCCTTGAGCAGTTAAGAATGTATACATTTTTGAGTTTAGGCCAGAAGCTACTCAGGTTATATTAACTTTTCCTTAAACATTGACCTCAAGGTCACCCTTTTAAAAAATAAATTCTTTTTAGTGCAAAACCTTTTTCACTTACAATTTTTTCAATTAAATGTTTTTCTAGCAAAGTCCGGTACGGATACTCTTAAATATTTTTTCTACTCTCAAAATGTTCCCCTCAAAACGTGAATGTTTCCAAAAAATTTTCTCATTTTGATTATACATAATTGTTGTGTGTTTGTAACTTTCATTTGCATATTGGAATTGTATAACCAAGGTTGTCACTGTCATAATGTCGACCAATTCTAATTATGAGTCCTAAAAGCAAAGCACCAAACTAACTTTGAAAGGCATATTGCAAGAAAAAAAAAAACCAAACCAAACCAATGGTACTATTTTCCACTTATCTAACCTTTCAAGGGCACTTAGCAGTTAGAAGATTATGATAAGTACAGACAGGTTTCATGATTAGAAGGTTCATTAGTAAGAAGGTACAGAATACTAATCACAAGACTTTCATTTGCACTGACAAGGTCTGACCTAGCTAGCATTCATCAGTGACAATGGAATTGCTCCCTGGTGGTATCAACCCCAGGCAAGGCGGAGAAAACATGTTCTTCATGGAGGAATTCATCAAAAGTAAGCAGCGCTGTACCACACACCACTGCTTTCAGGTGCTCCCCAGAGGGTAGCCAGCATCTTCTCCGAACTGGTTTGTTTGGTCTGTAAAATGCAAAATGCTTAGGGGAAGTTTGCATGTTAAAGAAACAGAGCTTAAACTTTGGAACTTGGGAAAAACAATCATCACACAAATTTGCACCTTAAATAATCTAGGTGACCATGAGTAGGTGCTTTGGTAAATGTTAAACCTATAAGCCCAAGAGAATATTATTAACTATGAATATTATTAACTATTAACTATGTAGTAGTTATACATGTTATAAATTCTTGTAAATATTGCCATTTTAAAATATTGTGACACCGAAAGATTACTACATTAATATCACTCAAAATTGCATATTTGAAGCCTGGAAAGATATTTGTACATTTTAATTATTCATGTATATTAAATGGCTCTTTTTACAAACATCACAATTTTCAACAAAATATACCCTCATCATGTAAAAGCATTTTAGGAAGAATAATTAAGTTCCCAGAGTTTGGTCTGTGAAGGACAAAACCGAGCACTGCCAATCTGCAGAAATTTTCCCACCTGCAGAAATCTTACTGCTAATTTGTTACAGAATTAGCAAATGAAATAATTAGAAATTATACAAAACAAAATATGCCTGAGTGGGAAGCATCCAGTCTCTGGCGTCAAACAAACCTGATTTTGAATTATTTTGATTACTTAAGGACTCTGGGCCTCAGTTTTCTTATCTGTAAAGTAGGACAATACTACCTAAAATACAGGGTGGGGGATAAGTGTTAGATAAATGGTGATTATTGTAGCCAACTCTAAATTGTGTAGTAAATATTTTAAATACAAAAAAACTCCAAAAGAGAAAAAGGAGCTCAGTGAAACAGGTGAGAGTCTCCTGGAGGTGAGACTTGGGCTAAGCCTTAAAAATTCTCTATTTCTTACAATAATAACATTATTATTATCTTACATTTTAATGTTTCTGAAATTGATGTTAAGTGGTAAAAAAAAAGCAGGTAAGGATTAAATTATGATACAGTTAGCATTGCCTACATATTTGCCAATTCATGAGATCCCCACAGATGGGTAAATTTTAGTTTTAATTTGGATCTTTATTATTGATTGCAGTGTCTTCACAATAATTAAACTCTGGTACAGCATTAAAACAAAATGTTACTTTTTTTTTTTTTGCGGTTCGCGGGCCTCTCACTGTTGTGGCCTCTCCCGTTGCGGAGCACAGGCTCCGGACGCACAGGCTCAGCGGCCATGGCTCACGGGCCCAGCCAATCCGCGGCATGTGGGGTCTTCTCGGACCGGGGCACGAACCCGTGTCCCCTGCATTGGCAGGCAGACTCTCAACCACTGGGCCACCAGGGAAGCCCCAAAATGTTATTTTTTTAAACAAGGTGTGATTAAAGGCCACAGACAAAACTGGTTTCTCAGAATGAATCATGAAAGTTTTTGTTAATGTAATTTTTAAATAAGTACTATAATTATAAATTTCAAAATTAAGAAAGATAAGTATAAGCAGGCATGCTATGAAAAATCTCCAACTCACTTGTGTCTCCGACCATCCAGGTGTCTTATCCAAAGTGAAATAAAGTTACTGGTTTTTCTTTTTAATTCTTCTACTGATATTTTATGCATATATAAGCGGACACAGGTAATTATAATCCCTTCTTTTTGTAACACAAATGTTACATACTTACTATACACACCATTTTTCACATTGCTTTTTTACAATGTCTTTTGGAATATTTTATTATCATGTTCATAAATAACTTTTATTTTTTTAAAACAGCTGTTTAGTATTTCATTAAATACTCAGATCATACATTTTAACCAGTCCCCTCCCTATATGTCCCTTTTGGTAAGAGGGAAATTTCTCAATATTTTATAATTACAATGAAGCCATGAATAATCTTGTACATAGAACATGAAATTTTCAAATTAGGAAAGGCTGATACAAAGCTATTTATTTTGTGAATGGTGTGTGTACAGATTTCTGAACATTTCTGAATGGAGAGCAGGAAATATGATTAGATAGCAGAGGGCTGTAAACTACAGATTCTCTGAATGCAGTGGATGATAATTAATGATGTGATAGAAAGTAGTATGGAACTATTGAAAGTAATGAGTAGTGTTTAAGGAAGATGAATGTTCTGAGTGTGAGGTCTTATTTCCTGCGCTCTGGAGTGTTGGGAGCTTTCAGAAAGGGCGTTAGGAGATTTTCCAGATAGAATAAAACTAGCGGTCTGATAGGTGTAGGCAGTCAAAATGGCGAGGTCAGAGAAGACAAATGTTGCAGGAGGGAACAGGAAGGAAGCCAGAATCTAAATTCTGGGAGGTCAACTCAGGTGTGAGAAGCAAGTTAACACTGACATTCTAAATAGCAGGCAAAGTCCAGAGTGGAAAAATCCATCAAGAGTGGAGTTAGTAAAAAAAGTATTGACACTTAGATTGCTTCCATGTCCTGGCTATTGTAAATAGAGCTGCAATGAACATTGTGGTACATGACTCTTTTTGAATTATGGTTTTCTCAGGGTATATGCCCAGTAGTGGGAGTGCTGGGTCATATGGTAGTTCTATTTTTAGTTTTTTAAGGAACCTCCATACTGTTCTCCATAGTGGCTGTATCAATTTACATTCCCACCAACAGTATATGAGGGTTCCCTTTTCTCCACACCCTCTACAGCATTTATTGTTTGTAGATTTTTTGATGATGGCCATTCTGACTGGTGTGAGATGATATCTCATTGTAGTTTTGATTTCATTTCTCTAATGATTAATGATGTTGAGCATTCTTTCATGTGTTTGTTGGCAATCTGTATATCTTTGGAGAAATGTCTGTTTAGGTCTTCTGCCCATTTTTGGATTGAGTTGTTTGTTTTATTGATATTGAGCTGCATGAGCTGCTTGTAAATTTTGGAGATTAATCCTTTGTCAGTTGCTTCCTTTGCAAATATTTTCTCCCATTCTGAGGGTTGTCTTTTGGTCTTGTTTATGGTTTCCTTTGCTGTGCAAAAGCTTTTAAGTTTCATTAGGTCCCATTTGTTTATTTTTGTTTTTATTTCCATTTCTCTAGGAGGTGGGTCAAAAAGGATCTTGCTGTGATTTATGTTATAGAGTGTTCTGCCTGTGTTTTCCTCTAAGGGTTTGATAGTGTCTGGCCTTACATTTAGGTCTTTAATCCATTTTGAGTTTATTTTTGTGTATGGTGTTAGGGAGTGTTCTAATTTCATTCTTTTACATGTAGCTGTCCAGTTTTCCCAGCACCACTTATTGAAGAGGCTGTCTTTTCTCCATTGTATATTGTATAAAGAAGATGTGGCACATATATACAATGCAATATTACTCAGCCATAAAAAGAAACGAAATTGAGTTATTTGTAATGAGGTGGATGGACCTAGAGTCTGTCATACAGAGTGAAGTAAGTCAGAAAGAGAAAAACAAATAACGTATGCTAACACATATATATGGAATCTAAAAAAAACGGTCATGAAGAACCTAGGGGCAAGACGGGAATAAAGACACAGACCTACTAGAGAATGGACTTGTGGACACGGGGAGGGGGAAGGGCAAGCTGGGACAAAGTGAGAGAATGGTAGTGTATATATAGACATATATAGACTACCAAATGTAAAATAGCTAGCTAGTGGGAAGCAGCTGCATAGCACAGGGAGATCAGCTCGGTGCTTTGTGACCAGCTAGAAGGGTGGGATAGGGAGGGTGGGAGGGAGGGAGACGCAAGAGGGAGGAGATATGGGGATATATGTGTATGTATAACTGATTCTCTTTGTTATAAAGCAGAAACTAACAACACACCACTGTAAAGCAATTATACTCCAATAAAAACGTTAAAAAAAAAAAAAGTATTGACAGTTGGTGAATTTTGATCCCAGGGAATGAGCTATGAGATCTCTTCCCTGTGTATACCCTGTTCTGAGTTTGGGAGGCGCTGGGAATATTTATGGCTAAGATGTCAAGTTGTGATCAATATCTACAAGTACCTTGCACTTCCGTCTCTTGAGACAAATACCCACCTCTGGCTTCCTTCTCAGCCTGGTTCAGTTCATGCTGGGTTTCCACAGTCCTTGGGGCAAGGATTTTTAGGTAGAGGTGTCTGTGTTCTAAACCACAGTGAACAGGAAATTTCAATAGGAAAAAGAAGAAAATTAGGAATCTGGTGGAAAAGCAGCCAAGAGAATTGGCCCTAATATTATTAGTTAACGTTTCATGATTCCTTATTATGGGCCATATAAATACATTAAGCATTTTACATAATTAATATTTAATAATTACAATAATCATAAATGGGAACTATGATTTTCCTCCTTTAAAGATGAGGAAACATAGATTTAGCAACTTGCTCTAAGTTATGCAAAAAGACAGAGCAGAGCTGTCTGCATACCTATGTACATGCTTTTAAACACTAAGCAAAACTACCACACGTGCATCCGAGTATAGGCGGGAGGCTGGGACTCCAGGCTTCAGCATCAATCCCTGCACTGGAGACTGAATTTAGCAGCAGTAAATTAGTTCTGGATCTCACTACACAGTTGGTTGCGGGGAGGGAGAAAGAGACAGAAAGAGACAGAGACAAGACAGAGACAGAGACAGTGAGATTCCAATGTACTGATAACCTTGGCTTCCATTGCTTACTGTTAGAGACTAAACCTGCAGTGAAGGAGGGCGGGAGGAGCCAGGAATGAAACTTTTTCAGGGTAAAAGGGAAAACTTGGGCAGGAGGTAAAATGTACTTGCTAGCATTGTTCAGCAGTGCATGTCTTGTCCCTGTACTCATCATCCATGGTGTCTCTCTCTCTCACTCTCTCATCTATTATCAGTTTAGGTACCTATGTGTCTGTGTATCTATCTATATATCTACGTATCTATTTATCATCTGCTTCTCTATTAAATCTTGTGGTCCATGAGGGTAAGGATTATCCTGACTTGCATGCTGCTGTATACTTGACACCTTGCCCAGGGCATTGATTGCACAGAGAAACTATCCGTTGAGTGGACAAATGAATGATGTTCCATTTGTCATTGAAGTAATTTCAGCTTTGATTGTGCTTACAGTTTTGTGGAGAATATTGATATTAATAAAATAATAACACAAACAATTGTAAAAGTATATCTCTAATTCATGGGACAAAGGAAAGGAATATTTTCCTGGTATTTGAAGAATGAATATAAAAAGGAGGCTTGGATTTAGGTAGGTGTTCTGGGTTGAACTGTGTTCTCCCAAATTCATATGTTGATGTTCTAACCCCCAGTACCTCAGAACTTGACCTTACTTGGAAATAGGGTCATTGTGGATGTAATTATTTAAAATGAGGACATACTGGAGTAGATCGGGCCCCTAATCGAATACAACTTGGTATCCTGATAAAGAGGGGAAATTTGGAGCCAGACATGCACCCAGGGAGAAAGCTGTGTAGAGATGAAGGTGGAAATTTGGGGTAGAGCAGCAGGGCCCAAGGAGTGTCAACTATTGCCAGCAAAACACCAGAGGCTGGAGAGAGGCCTGGAACAGATCCCTCCCTCACAGCCCTCAGAAGGAACTAACCCTGCCAGCACCATCATCCCATACTTGTAGCCTCCAGAGCTGTGAGGAAACACAGCCCTGTTGTTTAGCCCCCCAGTTATAATACCTTGTTATGTCAGCCCCAGGAAACGAGCACACTAGGCCATGAATGCCTGCCTGAGGAAATGACAGTTAGTGATGACACCAGGCACTGAAGGATGAATTCGGGGAGCATTTACACAAAGAGAGAATAGCATGTGCAGAGGCCCTGTGATGGGAGGAAGCCCACCTGGAATTATCTTGCCATTGTTTTTCTCAGTTTTTCATCTGCTTTGCAACCAGATCAAATATATTAATATTTTTTCCTTAAAGGGCTTGTTTTGGTATTAAAAACAGTTTTCCCCATCCCAAAATTACATAGTTGCATCTATATTATGCATTATTTATTGTCTTATATTTTTCATTTAAATCATTCATCCATCAGAAATTTATCTTGATGAATAGCATTAGGCAAAGAAAAATCTTTTGAAAATGATTTTCAATTCTTCTTCCCATCCTTCGTGGGACCACAGCTTTTCGCATCAGGGAAGAGCCCCACCTCAGTTACAAGTGCCTCCTCGCCATGTTGTTTTCTGTGTGATAGGTTTTTCTTTCCCTTGATTTTCCTGGTGAGCTTCTCTCAATGCCCTTGATATAAAGGTTTTCAAGCAAAGTGATTTCCATCTATCCTCCATTCTGTCCACTTGGTAGCCTTCACCTCTGTATCAGTGATTAAAGCAATTCCATAAAATATGGAAATAACCACCATTTACTAAACAATCAAAACATAGACATTGTGCAGCTTTTCATATTTTATTTGATTTGAAGAAATAGTGCAGCGCAGTGGTTGAGAACATGGGCCCTGTACGCAGACCATCTGATTTCCAATCACGGTTCTGCTTGCATAGCTGTGAAACCTCGTGTAATTTACATAACTTCGTTTACTACCGTTTCCTTATCTATAAAATGGTGTCGTAAGGATTTAAATAAATGAACACATAAGGTGCTTAGAATAATGCTGAGCACATAGGAAGCTCTATAGAAGTGTTTGTAGTTGTCCTTGTTGTAGAATGTTGGAGGTGGCTGTTATTTGATTTTCAGAGCAGACCTATAAGGTGCCTTTTAAGAAACAGGTTCAGCGATGTTAAGCTTGTGCAATATCATGTAATTGCCTGGTATGCAGTCAATACTCATTAAATACATATTTAGTGAATGAAGTTATAGACAGGACTGGCTGACATTGAGTCTTGTGCTTTTAATCACTGTTCCTCAAAATATCTCTTTTACTTATTTCCTGCCAAATAAGATCACTTTCTCCAGAATGGAAGCTGTGTGCTTGACTCTCCCTGGCTTCTTTAGTCTTGTCTTAAAAACATTCTGTTAGAAATTCCTTGAAATTTGTCCCATAGAGCTAGCTTCCTCCCCAAGTCTTCAGTGCAATATGGGGTTTTCCAATATTTTAATGTTTTTAAAAAATCATTTCAGTTGGTATTGTGGTGTTAGGAAGAAGGAGAGTTAGATTATCTGCTTAGTGCCAGCTTACCCAATATTCTCTTGTAGTGATATTTTTCTGTATTCAGGATTTTTATCAGTTACCAGAACTTGAACTAGGTTAATATCTAGAACGATGAATAGTTTTCGGTGATGCTGTTACTTTACTACTGGTGGTAGAATCTTTCTGAATATAACTCATTTTGGACCTAGCTATCCAGTTTGTTTATACCCTAGATCAGACATTAGCAAACTTTTTCGGTAAAAAGCTAGGTCATAAATAGTTTCGGTTTTGTGGACCACGTGGTCTTTGTTGTAATGCTTAGCTCTGCTGCTGTATTGTGAGTGCAGCCAGCTGTAGACAACATGGATGTGAATACATGGCTGTGCTCAAATACAACTTTATTTATGGACACAGAAATTTGAATGTTATATAATTTTTACATTTTATGTGTTAGATATTATTCTATTAAAAACCTGAAACTATTTAAAAATGTAAAATCCCATTCTTAGCTTGCAGGTAATATAAAAATAGGCAGCTGTTTAGAGTTGTTCCACAGACCGTAGCTTGTACCCCCCCCCCTTTTCCTGCATCAAATGGCCACAGTCCCTATCATCCAGATGATTCCACTTTATTCATCACACTGCAGCTGGGATTATCATCCTTAACTTTAAACCACTCATCTAATTATATTACTCCCTTCCTTATGACCCTTTGTTGACCCTCCAGACTCCTTGGCATGACATTCCAGGTCACAAAACCTGCTGAGTCCACCTCGTCCAGACATCTTTCAATACTTCCCTCTGAGCATCCGCTGGTCAAGCTAATCCCAGTTATTTGCTGATTCCATAAATACATTCATATATTCTGCTGTCTCCTGGGTCTTGAATACTTTTATCACACATTATTTCTTGGCATAGTTTTACTTATTCTTAAAAAGTCCATTTAAAATGACATCTCTTCCAGGAAATTGTCTCTGAATTTTCAGGCAGAATTAATCACTTTTGCATTCATGCTTTCATAGCACTTTGAACATGTTTTAAAACATTTATCTTATTATGTTACAATTCATTGTATTCGTGGTTGTCTACACCGATTTTTTTTTTTTTTTTGGCGGTACGCGGGCCTCCCGCTGCTGTGGCCTCTCCCGTTGCAGAGCACAGGCTCCGGACGCGCAGACTCAGCAGCCATGGCTCACGTTCCCAGCCGCTCCGCGGCATGTGGGATCTTCCCGGACCGGGGCGAACCGGTGTCCCCTGCATCGGCAGGTGGACTCCCAAACACTGCGCCACCAGGGAAGCCCCTACACCGATTTTAATATGAGCTCTTAATGTAAATAACTGGGTTAATTTATCTGTGTTTTCTCCAAACCTGTATATATTTGGGACTTAACAAATGATTTTGAATGTTGCAACAATAGAATTAGATTTGAGTGCTCATATCTGCCATACTGCACACAAAATGTGTTTTATAAAGAAGGAAAAAACCCCAGCACTTTTGGAAGGAAAATAGTGTATGGGTTTATCCTTTACAAAGCAAAGATTCACTTGGTAAACTAACAAAACTCTTAAATTTGTTTGTTTTGAATTTTTTCTTAGTGGGTTTGAATTTTTAAGGCTATAGTTTCATTTGCTAAAACTATCAAGGTTTTAAAGAATTAACAGCTCTTTGTGCTGATACCTTCCTCTGCCACTGCCAGTGAGGTCGAAATTATAAATCTGAGATTTGGGGAGTTTTTTCAGTACTGAGCACTTGGGTGCTGAAATAGTCTCAGAGTTCATCCCAAATGTCCTGGGGACGGAAATGGTGATAAAGCTTTGGGTAGCTATGCATCCAGACTCTGAGCTTCCACTCTGTTCTCTTCAGCCTCCCAATTCATACATCTTTTCTCCTCCTCCACAGAGAGGTAGATACATTTATTTACAGATAGAATAATTATTGGGAAGAAATCCACAGCCCTAGTATTTGATAAAAAGCTTCCTGGAGATTCCGCAGGCTCGTGGACCTTACAGTTATTCACCTGGTGTAGTACCCGGGCCCCCTGAAGACCAGGGTCAGCACATGAATCCCTCTGTACTCCTTTGCCCTCCCTTGTCCTGAGTGATGCACAAAAAATTCTATGTAATCATTATGTATAGCAAAATAGAAGAAAAAAGTACTATAGGGTGCTGAAAGTTTTAGTCCACTAAGGATTTTAGAAATTAATATTGATGTCAGTGGTGACAACTTGTCAGAATTGTTCATGTTTTTTTCTTAGTAGTGTCACAATGATTTATGATATGAATAGAATGCATTGTTTTATATTGTCTCTCCTACTCAAATCCCAGCTCTGTTGCTATTTCTGCTTTTCTGTGGTGGTGATAATTGAATGAGGAGAAGGAGCAAAAGAGCCTCATCTGTTTTAATTTCTGAGTAGGGACATAGATTAACTAGAATCAGGACTGCCCCTTGAACTCAGGAAGTCAGTTTTTACAAAGACACTTGTGTGTGTGTGTGTGTGTGTATATATATATATATATATATATATGTATGTATGTATGTATATGTATGTATATATTAAGATATATTCATATATATATATCTGAATCACTTTGCTGTACACCAGAAACTAACACAACATTGTAAATCAACTATACTTCAATAAAAAAGGTGTCTATATATATCTTTATGAAAGATAATAATTTCAAAGGCAATTGTAGGGTTTGAATAAAGTAAGTTCATATATGCCAATAAATTAATTGAATCATTGCCTTTATCTTATTATGTGACTTCACAAATTTATATTTGTGTTCTCTCTACAATTCTAGAAAATATCTCTCAGTTAAACTTTTGCAGGACTCTGTAACACAAATAAGTACATTTTAATATATCTAGTAATTTTGTGGTGGGCATTCTCTTCAATGGGGAGTAATTTTTATGTGACAATGTACAGTGATTTATTCATTGGATTTTGTCGTTGTTTAAATTTAAAAACCTCTTAAGGATACTCAGCCTTGTCATGGATTCTTCATTAATTTTTTTTTTTTGCGGTACGGGGACCTCTCACTGTTGTGGCCTCTCCCGTTGCGGAGCACAGGCTCCGGACGCGTAGGCTCAGCGGCCATGGCTCACGGGCCTCGCATCTCCGCGGCATGTAGGATCTTCCCGGACCAGGGTACGAACCTGTGTCCTCTGCATGGCAGGCGTACTCTCAACCACTGCGCCACCAGGGAAGCCCCTCTCTTTAGGTTTATAATGGGCATTCGCTCCTTTCGGTTGCCAGCATGCATTTCCCCGTCATTTGACAGCAGCATCCTAAATTCCTTTGGGGGAATTCTTGCTTTTTCATTTGGTGTAGCTTGGTAGCACTGCATGGCAAATCAAGGTGCACAGCCCTGCCTTACTTAGGTAGGCCACTCTGGTTCCCTCTTCCTCGACTTTGACAGAATGGGGGAGATTATTCAAATTCATTCATGTGAGTGGTATTATCCTCACGGAATTATGCGATTCTTATTGTCCTGACTCAGCACCACCATGGTTTCGCTCTATTCAAACTTGTTCTCCTAAATTCTCATCTTCCTGTGAGGCATTGAGTATTCTGCCAATAAATTCTTTCTTTTCTTTTTTTTGGGGTTTTTTTTTTTTTTGCGGTACGTGGGCCTCTCACTGTTGTGGCCTCTCCCACTGCGGAGCACAGGCTCCGGACGCGCAGGCCCAGCGGCCATGGCTCACGGGCCCAGCCGCTCCACGGCATGTGGGATCCTCCCGACCGGGGCACGAACCCGCGTCCCCTGCGTCAGCAGGCAGACTCTCAACCACTGCGCCACCAGGGAAGCCCTGAATTCTTTATTTTCTTAAGGTTACCTGTTACTTATAATCTAAGTATTCTAAGCTCTTAGATGTGGCTCTAGCCAAGAAAAATATTTATCAAGAATCAATACCTGTTGGGACTTCACCTTCCAATGCAAGGGGGTGTGGGTTCGATCCCTGGTCAGGGAGCTAAGATCCTACATGCCTTGTGGCCAAAAAACCAAAACATAAAGCAGAAGCAATATTGTAACAAATTCAATAAAGACTAAAAATGGTCCACATCCAAAAAAAAAAAGTCTTAAAAAGAATCAATACCTGTCATGGTTCAGATCCTGGTTGGAAATGAGCATTAATAATTGTAAGAAGGCACCCACATCCAGTGCATCTGGATTACTGGCACCTATGCCGATTTTGGAGAAACAAGGACTCTTCCACCTGTCAGTCGATTGCTTTGGTCTGGCTGTCTCATCTATTCGCTAGGGAACTTCAAAGTGCAGACTCAGCCCCTTAGAGCCACAGACATTTTTGCCAAAGCAGTACAAGTTGGGAACCAGAGTTAGTCCTATTGCCCTTAGCATGTTTTCTCACATGACTATCAGGCTTATTCTTTCACCTTAATTCCTCTCACACTTTTTCAGCACATTGAGCTTCTGCCTGGACTTGCTGATTTGTCTCCCTTTCCCACTCTGGGCCTAAGTCCCTGTTTTGAACCCAGTCCATGGTCTTGGAACCCTGAATATCCTAAGTATATCATGTCAGAACTCTCCCCGTTGTGGTCTAGCCCAGTGCCCCATGGCATGACCACTGGCTCAATTTCTGTTCTGAATGGACCGACTTGGAACCTCCTGAGGTTCTGAATCTGCTCTGAGTCCTTTTGTGGTTGCCAAAACTATAAACTTGAAAACACACACACAATGTAAGAGCTGTGAGCTTAGTTTATTCAGTGTCATATGAGGACTATAGCCTGGGAGAAGCCTCTCATACAGCTCTGAGAAACTGCTTCAAAGAGGTAGGGGAAGAGGCTGGTATATATGTGATTTTAGAAAAGGGGTACATGTAATCCAGCGTATATCTTGGTAGAAGGTTACTGCTAATCACAAGGAACAGATATCTCAGTTAATGATCTTAGTACTTTTCTTAATATGAGGAGATACAAGAGTCCAGTTTCATTAAAAAAATTTTCCTGAAGTATTTCTAACTATCTGAGGGCCTATTCGGCCTATTTCCCCAGAGCACAGAGTGCCTCATTCCTGATCTTCACCCTGAATTTCTTTCAGGGTGTTCCGTAGGTCAGTAAATGCAGTGGCTAATGAGTCAATCCTTGTAGACCAGATGGTGAGTGACAATTTGCACTATCTATCATCTATCTATCATGTTTCTATTTATTGTCTACCTAACTATAACTACTATATAACTACATAGTTATATATTCTACAGAAAATATATCCTTCACAAACTTTCTACACAGAACTTTGAGATTTCAACTTCATCCACTGTTTTGGATGTTACTGAGTGTCTGAACTCACCACACCTTTTCATTTTCTGTATTTCCAATGCTTTGACATCTTTTTCTGACCTTGGAGAGACTGAGAAAGTGCCCCTCCCAGGACTAGCCAATTCCTAGAAATAGGAAGACTCCTCTGCAAGCATGCCTTTCAGATGCAAACTAACCAATTCAGAGCCCACACCCCACCACTTCCTTTATCAGACTCATACTCCAGACCACTATTCTCCTGCCCAGATCACTCCAGAATCAGGGACCAGACCACTAAAGACGACCTCTACACCCCAGAGCCTGCTGCAATTATTCCAGCTAGCCTGCTTACCCTGCCTCACCCATTCCTTTTATATCTTCTAAACGAAACCTGCTTACCCTGCCTCACCTGTTCCTTCCTGCAGAAACAGGAAGGAACACATTTTCCTACTGTTCCTTCTGCCTCCTGGATGACCATGGTGCTTCCTGTGTGGCCCTGCCTAGCATGAGGTGTCCCCTCCTCTTGGGAACTGTGAATAACAAACAAACCATCTTTTCAGTGGCAATCATCTTCTGATCTGCTGGCCTCACTATACCTGAATAATAATAAAACCTACATTTTAAAACAGAGTCTCTTTAACAGGTTATCAGGTTGTGTGCCTTTGCTTGGATTTCCTGGAATGAAGCAAGGCTTAAGTGCTAATGTTTTATTGAGAGGTTTAATTCCAGAGCAGGAGTGTGGGAATTGGTGAATGAGAGAGAGAGGAGTATGGGAGAAAATATAAAGTGGTACTTTCCTTAACTGGTCCTTGCTTGATAAATCACACACACACAAAAACATTATTTAGTTCTGTCTCTAAGGGATTCAGTTTTGGTAATATGTATTTTTCTAAGAAATTATGCACTGAATCTAGATTTCCGTATTTATTTACATAGAATTGTAAAAAGTGATCTCTTAGAGTTTAAAAAACGTCCTCTGAGTTAAATCACTGTATCTCCCTTGTCATGTATAATTTTGTCATTTTTCATTTTTTTCTTAATTTTTATATATATATATATATATATATATTTATATCTGTAGTATGTTGGACTCTCTAAAATATGGGACTCAGCATCCACCCCAGAGGAGATTAGATGAAGGTCATCTGATCTGGAGGCATAGAGAGAGGGTAATAGGGCTTGGAACTGGAGAGGCAGTGACAGGAGACAAAAGGGCAAGTTAGACCTGGTTGAGGGTGGGAGGCATGGGAATCGATTAGAAAGAGATGAGAGAGTCAGCTTAACTATGAGAGAGCCATGGGGATGTTAAACCAACGTCTAAAACCATGCCTGTCCATCCCTGTGTGCATATATTATCCATTACTTATGTGAAAGAGTTGGTCAGCTATTCTCCAGGCTATTCTAGAAGACTTTCCTTTGAAAACTGTCTGTGGCCTGTTGATTATGTAACAGAAAATTCTGTTTCATGCCCAATGACTCTGGTCTATACTTGGCCCCAACTGTCCCATGTGTCCTTAACTCCTTGTTGTTAAAAAACCAGGACACTTGGAAGGTTCCCTGAAACAGAGGGTGGAGTCCTTGACTCCTTGTGGGGCTATGGTGTTGTGAAAGAGAAAGCCTTAGTGTTGGTATTGGGTACACTCTGGCGTAGTAATCAATAGAGTGTTTTCTCTCCTTTTATATCATTTCTCTTGTACTTGTAAGGAAGCCGAGACCTACTTATCTATAAATCTGTAGAGTCTGTATTATCTATACAGACTATAGATAATGCTCATATTAAATTAATGTTTATTTTATTTAGTTGAATAAGAGATTGTACCAGCAACTAAAATCCATTCATGAAATCTAGCTTTCTTTTTTGTTTTTATAGTCTATAATTTTTCAAAATCTAAAACAAAGCAATCACAAATGAAAAGCTCTCTAACTCAGTAAATGCTACTGGAAAATGGATAACATTATAAACATCAGTGATATATAATCAGAAAACAATAAGATGAATAAAAAAGAATAAAGGTTAAAAGACTTTTCAGGATTCAAAAATAGCTCTTACTCTTTGAATAAATAGATTTTAAACTTGATATGAAATTTATTTTTGGATATAATTTACAGATAACCTTTACTTATGAAAATAGTCAGCGTTTGGGAGGAAGATTACTGAAATCATTAATAATAGAGATCATTTGCATAAACAAAAATAATGCAAAATGGAAATATTAGATTGTAGGAATCCAAAATAGAATAATAACCACAGGGTTAAAATGAATTAAATACAAGAATCTCCTGACAGTATTTTATCAAAACCCAGTGTTAAGATGATCCTTAAGCTCTATTTATATCTTGTTACAATTTATGATATTGAAATTATTTAGAGGATTACATCTAAAATTGCCCTATGAAATTTGCCATATTTATCAGCCCTCTGTAAGAAATATTGACCACTTAAATTTATATTAGTAAAGATAATTTTTGACATTCTTTTCTTTTTTTTTTTTGCTGTGAACCATTCTTAAAGTCTTTATTGAATTTTTTACAATATTGCTTCTGTTCTGTGCCTTGGCCTTTTGGCCACGAGGCATGTGGGACCCTAGTTCCCCGACCAGGGATCAAATCCCCACCCCCTGCACTGGAAGGCGATGTCCCAACCACTGTACTGCGAGGGAAGTCCCTGACATTATTTTCAAAAGACAAGATCTTATCAGATCCAGCAAAAGGGAATTCATATAAAGTAGAAATTTGTGTGTTAGGAAATACCTAAACATACTCTAAAACCTAAAATTACTGCTTTTATGCATTTGCCCTCGAGAAACTCTTGTGCATTTGCACAAGAGAGGTGTGTAAAATGATTATTGTTAAATTATTGTTTGCATAGAGAAAATTGGAAACAACACTGACACCCAGAAAAAGAAATAGTTAAACTATGGTACATCCATCCTGTGGAATGCCATGTGGCGTTAAAAAGTGTGAGCCGGAGGGCTGCCTTGGTGGCGCAGTGGTTGAGAGTCCATCTGCCGATGCAGGGGACACGGGTACGTGCCCCGGTCCAGGAAGATCCCACATGCCGCGGAGCAGCTAGGCCCGTGAGCCATGGCCGCTGGGCCTTACGTCCGGAGCCTGTGCTCCGCAACGGGAGAGGCCACAGCGGTGAGAGGTCCGCGTACTGCAAAAAAAAAAAAAAAAAAAAAAAGTGTGAGCTGGAGAGCTGGACACCACCTGCTTCTCGGCCCCTGCCCTCCCTGGCCAGGTCCTGGTCCTTTGTGACCCTTGGCCGCTGTGGTCTGGAGATGGAGCCACTGCTCCTGGCCTGGAGCTACTCTAGGTGCAGGAGTTTCCAGCTCTGCGCAGATCTGTGCAGACAGATGCTGGAGAAGTCCCTTATGACCAGGTACCGGCTGGACCCTGTCAGCCCTGTGGATCCTGGAGATAAGGCTGAGGGCCCTGCGGGGGGGCCGGTCTCTAGGTCCCTGGGAAGTGGGTCCAGGGAGGAGGGCCCGGGGTGGGGCGGAGGTTGACTGTGTGGTCAGCATAGACACCTGGAGCGAGACCCCCTGGAGACACACACACAAAAAAGTGTGAGCTAAATAGATTTAATAATGTGTAGAAATACCCAAGACATATTGTTGAGTGAGAAAAGAAAGTTGCATAATAATACACATACTATAATATTATTTAAAAAGAAAAAAATGAAAAGAAGCCAAATAATTTGTCTATCAGTCTATCAATCAGTCATCTATATATCTGTCAACCTGTAGTCTAGAATGGTATAAAACAATCTTCACAAACAATAACAATGGTTATTTCTGGGGAGGAGTGTGAGATTGGTATTCATAAAAGATTCTTTAGAGTACTTTTACAAGAATACATTTATAATTTACTTATATAATTAAAAATAAGTACCATCATGCCAAGAATTAAGAACAATAGATTAGTAGAACTGAGTTTGAATCTGAACTCTATCACTTATTATATGTTTGACCTGGCTGGCTCAGCCTCTCTTTTGTCGAATCGAGATAACTTCATATACTTTATGGAGATTCGATTCTGTGGGTATTAAACGAGAGAGCGTCCAGGAAAGAATCTGCAGTCCAGAGCAGGTAATCAGCTGAAGATAACCAGCGCTCTTTGCACTCTATTAAGTCAATTTTAAACCTCAAGTAACTGAATGATGAAGTATTTTTTCTCACTAGGTTGCATCTGCTCACTAGAGTGTAGATCCATAAGGGCAATGAGCCTGTCTTAACATATATATATGAATTACTGATGTTTACTCTGGTGTCTGGTATACAACAGGCACTCAGCAAATGTTTGTACATTAATATGATACCTATCTATTCCACCAAGAAGAACTGCTCTCCTGAATTCTGGAGTTGTATTTCCAGATCCTATCACATATCCTCATCTTGCTTTTGAATAGGCACCTCAAACTGAACATATTTTATAACCGTACTTATCATTTATATCTACACACCTTCATCTCCTCCTATATTCTTTGTTTTATGACATCTAGCTTATTGATGAAAAGTCTTCAGTACTTTTTACTGTCATTCCACTGTAGACGTTTTAACTTTAAAGACAAATATTGACCTTTAAGATTTTATTTTGTTCACTTTGTCTTATTTCACTTATTTTTGATGCACTTTAAATATGGTATCTTCTAGGGACTCAGTGGGCTTTTCTAAATTCAAGAAGTCATATTTAAAAAATATATACCATTAGGAATTACATCCTCCCCATTTTCTTCCTTCATTCTTCTGGAATAGAGCTTTCTACCTCTCTTCGTTGTTCATTCTTTTGGACCATCTCCTTATCTCATACTGCTCTATTCTGGATGAATTCTTCGGAACCATCTGCTAGTTAGCTGAGTGTAGTGTTGTCTACCATTTAAGCCATCAGTTGAATTTTTTTATTTCACTGACTACTTCTCATTTTTAGAATTTATATTTGGTTCACTTTCTAATAGGCCTAATTGTTTTTCATGCATTCTTTTATCTCTTTAAAAATTTTAAACAGACATTTTATAGTGTTATTTTAAAGTCTCTTCTGATAGCTCCATTTTCTTTGAGTCTTTTGAGTGTGAATGTTTCCGTTTGTCATGTCTTCTGTCTCTTATGGCAGCGGGTTTCTAGTTTGATCCATAGTTTTAGACTGTGAGCTTATCTTCAGTAGAGGCTGCCTTCCACAGGAACCCTGTGTGAACAGTGAGTTACAGCATTCCCACACAATGGTTCCTATCAGGCTCCTCTCACTGGACCATTGATTTTCCTATTTCCAAACAAGTACTTCTTTCTTTCCTTTTTATATTTAATAAGATTTTTGGCTTAGAATTTTGCACCCCATGTTCAGTGCAAGTTGAGACCTCCACATGGTGTAGGCTCACACATGGGGCAGGTCTGTGTTCCTGTTTCTCACAGGGAGCCATCTATCCACATTCAAGAGTAGGAGTCCTGCTTCCAATCTGCATTCCAAAGCCAATGGGAGGAATTGGAATTCGTCCCCTGCATGAAGCCAAAAGGCAAGAGATTTCTGTCCCAATTGGATATTCCCCTCCCCCCCTTTTTAGAGCTAACCTATGTATTTTTACAAAAGTTATAGTTTGTCCAAATGCATGTATTTCAATGTGTTTGACTTGGAGGAGAGTGCTTGCTCCTTCTTGTTTGGAAGCCCTTGTCTATATTATTTATTTCTGTGAGCACATTACTATTATCCCAAGTGCCCAAGCTGGAAAAATTATAGCTTTTCTGCAGCCTTATTCTCTACCTCAGTCCTTTCGATCTATCTAGTTTACTTTTACTCTTTTTTTTTTCATTTGCTCTCCCCACTGTCTGATTTAGTTTGGGCCCCATCGCTCTCTTGTGGGCTATGACAACATCCTTTTCACTGGTTTCCATGCTTCTCATCTGCCCTCTGCCAGTCATTGCCACGTGACCATGGGAGTTATCTTTCCAAATGCAAATCTAATTAAATTATGCCAATCCACTGTTTAAAACCTGTTGATTGTTTCCTTTCTTCATATTAGAAGTTAAACTACCTTGATTTTGTGGTTTACTGAGTTTTATGTGCTGACATTGCCCTGTTCATACTTGTATTTCTGCAATATCAGAATATGTTCAGTTCCTTGATCTGCACATACACTGTATGCCTCTATTCCTATACGCATGCCCTTTTCCTGAAAAGCCATTAAACACCACTTTCCCTCTATTTATTTGTTTCACCCACACTTGAAAATTCAGCTTAAATATTACTTCTTTTGTAAAGATTTCCTAACTTGCCCCAAATCTGACGCATAGTAGCCATTCACTCTTTTGTTTAATAGCTATATCTGATTATTTTCCTATATTCAAGCTCAACGTATACAATTTCTTCACACATTCTTTGTGTAATATGTTTTCCCAACCACTTATTATCTTTGATAATTTTGTCTTTTGAAAAACCCAAATTTTCTTTGCCTCTTTAATTGTGACACTCATAACACAACTTTACAGAAGGTTTTCTAGTACCGTCAGATTCTATGCCTGGAGCCCTTCATTTCGTCTCCAGTCTATCAAGTGGTCTTGTACATTGTCACTCACTTAGCCTTGAGGTCCATGAGGTCCATGGTGGAACCCAGTTTTATTTTTTTATTTATTTTAAAAAATTTTTATTTATTTACTTATTTTTGGCTGCATTGGGTCTTCGTTGCTGTGCGCGGGCTTTCTCTAGTTGTGGTGAGCGGGGGCTGCTCTTTGCTGCGGTGCGCGGGCTTCTCATTGCTGTGCCTTCTCTTGTTGCGCAGCACGGGCTCTAGGTGCGCGGGCTTCAGTAGTTGCAGCACTTGGGCTCAGTAGTTGTGGCTCATGGGCTTAGTTGCTCCACGGCATGTGAGATCTTCCCGGACCAGGGCTCGAACCCGTGTCCCCTGCATTGGCAGGCAGATTCTTAACCACTGTGCCAGCAGGGTTTCCAATAAAATTGAGAGTTAGGTATAGAGATTTCCCATATACGCCCTGCCCCGACACATGGAGAGTCTTCCCCATTGTCAGCATCACCTACCAGATGGTACATTTTTTATTAAATAAACTTACATTGACAAATCATAATCACCCAAAGTCCATTACCTTAGGGCTTGCTCTTGGTGTTATACAGTCTGTGGGTTTGGACAAAAGTATAATGACATGTATCCATCATTATAATATAATACAGAGCATTTTTCACTGCCCTAAAAATGCTCTGTGCTCTGCCTATTCATCTCTCCCTGGAGGCCTTTTTAGGACAGATGGAAGATTTGATCGTTCTAGTATGTGGATTTCGCAGAGTCCACATTGCAAAAAGCATAAAGGGATATGTAAGAATAAAGATGAAAATGGAAACCATAGGGTTTATTGAAGGCATAATGTTCTAGAAATCAATGGGGAGACTCTAGTCCTAACTCTGCCATATCTTTCTAGATGACTCTGGGAAGACAGTATAATTGCTCTGCATTTTCATTCTCTAACTGATAAAATACAGGGATTAGAATAGAGGATTAATACTGCCTCTATAATCTGTAATTATTTTACTCTAATTGTTAAATTGCTCAAGCTAAATTATTTGTATTATAGGGGAAGATCTTTAAAAACAATAACTATCATGAACTCTGTAAGAAATAAAAAACTAAAATGGATAAGCCCCACTATAGCAAGTAAAATCCTCTGGGAGTGGGTCAGCATATAACATTAGTAGGAAACATTAAGCCATCAAAATATTATTCCCTATTTAGATACACAAGCAGGAAATATAGAGACTTTAAAATACATAAACTTCTGACAGCTCTCAAGTTTTACACAAAATCTGAAATGTAAATTGCGTTTTGAGTGTAACAAGTAGCCAGTTTTAACAACGGAGCAAGGCCATGTACTAGCACTAACCTTAGAGAATAAGATATCTGACTTTAACTATAGATGTTTCTGTGAAGCGTCCAAGGAAAATACAGTCTTAAGGACTTGAACAATTTAATCTGAAGAAAAATACCACAGTACTTAGCATAAGTATATATAAAAAATAAGCAAATATATTTGCATTCAACAATTATGGTAAGGCAAAAATTCAAGAAACCCCAGAGGTTATAAATATCATGAACAGGATTAGGAATGGGCTCTAGGTTTATGGAAGAAAAACTGCTTCTAAATAGTCTCCAGAACTCTGTCCATTTTATCAACAACCGTAATCTGACTGAGTTATGAGAGTATGTTTATGAAAAGGTGACGTGTCTGTGAATTGGGTTCTGAAGATGAAGGTAAATATACAGAAATACAGGGTGTTCCTTTAATAGTTGTCAGATCATAATGATTGTGTGCCAAGACGGTCATCAGAAATTAATTCCTCTTTTAAGAATGATTCAGGACACTCACCTAAAGCAGGCCCTTTTCAGGCAGCATTGTTAAAGGAAGGAAAGTAGTACACAAGGTCTGAGGGGGGATGACTCCAGTCCAGCATGAAGAAAGTCTGCACCAGGTTTGAAAAATCACCCCATCCTCCTGTGTAAGTAAGATGCTAAGAATCACAACTGCTTTCCGAATCTAAGTCCCCAGTCTTCTGTGAGGGAGCTGTAGGAGGGGAAGGGGCAGAGGTGGCACCCAGGGGCTCTGAGACTCTGGCTTCTTTCTGAGTCAGGCAGAGCTCGGGAGCTGGACAGGGACCAGACCACCACCAGCACGTCGGAGCATGTCCTCCACGAGACCATGGCGCTTCAGACAGTTACCCACCTTCTCATCTTCTGCCTCAGTCTCTCACTGCTCATCTCCATAAAAAGTAAGCCTCTTCCATTTATTGAACTTCTGACATTTCCTGACTTTTAAGTATTTCATGGGAAAAGCGTGTAGTGTTGCATGTTCTACAAAATGAAAGGCTTTAAAAAAAAGTAAAAAGAATTTGGTGTGAGCAAGCATCCTGTGTTAAACAAATCAGTGGGACCAGTCAGTGTGAACAATTTTCTGATTCTATGATTTCCAGTAAGTATTCTAATAGAAAATGTTCTTTTTCAGTCTTTTGAGTGGTGAGCAGGAGGTTGAAATGGCCACATAGAGAAGGTTTTTTGATGTATTTATACTTTTATGGAATAGATCTGGCACTTTGTAATTGATATCCTTTAAAAGGAAATTAATCATAAGCTATATAGCATTTTATTCCCAATACTGTGTATGTATCTTCACTTTTAAAGAACTTGGTGTCCCAACATTTGCTCTCACAATCAAGGAGATAGAGTCTCAATTTTCCCCAAAGGATAATGGTTCAAAGCATTTCTTTTGCCAGAGAGAAATGGGCTTCCTTTCTATTGTATGTGCTTCTGTTTTATAAATGGAGTTGTCATATTCCACAAACTTCCCCAAATTGAAACAAGAGTAATGTTTCTGAGATAATCTTGTCGGATGTTCGGCAGTGTGGAAAATCAGAGGAGACCAACAGCCTCAGCTGTGTGTTTATGAAGGACAGTAGCTATTGAACATGCTTAAAACAAAGACAGGCAGAGTGTGTGCTTGTCAAAGGGGCCATGTGATTTGTGTCTGTCGAATCTGAATATCAATAAGGCAAGGCATAGATCAGCTGCTGTTGAACAAGACTCCTTGGTGTTAGAACACAGTGTTGTGTAATCTGGGTCACCTGCTGTGGCTGCACCAGCGAGACTGTTACTTGTATGGTTTACAGCTGAGCGTATATCAGAGGTTTGGTGAAAACAGGAATAGATGCTATAGCTAAGGCAGCTGAAGGCAAGTGGAGAAAGACCAAGTCAAACTAAAAGAAGGAACAGTAAATTCGCAACACATACCACACACTCAGGACTTTTTTTCAGAGTGGTACTTATTGAAAAGAGTTGTCATTTAAATAGTATTCATCCTCCTTGAAACTTAAAGTGGACCCCATGCAATCGGAAGTGAGGCATAGAAGTGATATGTTGAGACGTGGGGGGAGAAATGGAGCAAAAGAAATGACAAGACACGTAAAACGCAAGATGAAGTCAGGTTACGGTACATTTTATGGCAAAGACCTTTGTAATTCCAATGCAGGGTATACTCTAATTCCTAGTGTTTGCTGCACTTAGCTTTTAAGGAGATGAATATGTAACCTCTAGAGTACCATCTCTTTTTTTAGGGGCTCAACTTTGCAACTGAAATTACATACAAATAATTTGTCTTCTTTCTCTTTGAGTGGGGGATTATTTATTGATAGTCTTTAAATAAATACTTTGTAATTACTTGATATATTCTCTAGCACAATATTTTTATTAGTTAAAAAAAATTGAAGCTTCATTTTGTTTAATTTTTAGGCAGGCAGACTCTTATCTGTGTTAATATATTTGCCGGCAAGTTGTGATGATATTGCCTTCCTCGTCAAAACACTTAGTTTAGACTTTTATTTTTAACTGACTTGAAAACTTTCACAACCTCAGCCTTCTTTTCCACCCTTGCCTCTTAGTACTCATGACACAGATCCTATATTCCAGCCATATTAATAAAATAATAGCTAACAGTAAAAGTTGCTGACATTGCTAAGCATTTTATATATGTTATATTTCATTTAATCCTTACAACTCCACCATAAGATAGATATGATAATGATCATCCGTATTGTATAGAATCAGGTGGCTATCCCAGGTATCTCAGCCTTTGGTACATAGCAGAGAGCTGGTATGTTTAAGATGCAGCCTCTCAAGTCCAGCCCCAGATATTTCATATGTCTGGGTAGGTCCCATGAGTATGTAGTTCAACAAGCTCTCTGTTTCAAATGCAGGTGATCACAAGTTCTACACTACCCAATATATCTTTCTTGAGAACTTTAGTCATCAGAGTTGTAAGATATAACCATCTCTCTCTCTCCTCGGAAGGATTATTTAGGAGAGAAAATAAGCAGTATGAGCTTTACAAGCATTATTTCCATTTAACTTGCCTGACAAGTAGAACTTGTCATTAATTCCATTTTATAGCTGAAGAAACAGTGGCACAGCGAGGTTATTTACTTTCCCGAGGCCACGCTGCAGGGAACGGTGGACCTGGGACTAGGACCCAGAGGTCCGACTCTGGATTCTGTGCTCTTAGCTTACATGTACAGACTCTGTTGAAGGGATAGTGTGGAGGGATTAGCGTGCTGCTCAGAACACAATAAAAGCACACAGAAAATTTTAGTTCTTTGGATCATATGCGTTCAGTGAATCAATGATTTTTCTTCTTGAACTTTGAAATACATTCTTTTAAAATTAAGAGAAAAGAGTCACCCTTGACTCCATACTATACTTTTTCATGAAAGTGGTGCCTTGCTGTCCTTCAAGGGGCATGCTGTGACCTTGATGCATGAATCTGTGGTGAAAGCCTTTAAAGAAACTACCTTATTAGAGCTACCATGCGTTAGGAAAGTGATTGACAGCGGTATTTCATGAGTCCTTTATGCATCTGGAGGTAAATTGAATATTTGTCAATGTAAATTCCACATCTAGTTTAATTTAAAATTAATTGTTTTAACCCATATTCAAAGTGTGGTCATAGTATACAAGTGAAATGTGGTTTGATAAAATTATTATTTAAGTTATTTGAATAATTTCAAAGACTTTGGGATAGCTGAATTTGAATAGCTGAATTTGAATAGAGTTATTTTAAAGAATACTTTCTTTTCAATCTACCTAAAGTATAAAGAAATAGAATCTATAAAGACAAAATATGGTCGTATTTATTCAGTCTTAATGCGGCTATCAAGAAATAATTGAGTTTGCTCAATAGGTCAGAGAAGGTTGATGTTATTCATTAGGGAGTAATCGTCTAATTTTCTTTAAAATGTTACTTATGTAGAAACATTTGAAACCTTTATATTCACCATTCCATTTAACATCTTTGCATGTTGTAAAGCGCTTACAGAATTATCAGAGTGAGAAAAAGGTATCTTTGCTTCTTCATAAATTAAACAATTATCTCATCAGTTTACAGTAGAATTCTCTACTTCATGAAGGTTACTCACTGTTCCCTGAATCATGTAGCAGAATTAATTTTAACTTGTAATTTTTGATGCTTATTTTAGGCGAATCAGATTTTTCAGGAGAACTGCATTATTTTTCACCTTTGGTGATTTTCAAAAATTACCATTAATGGTATTACAATATAAAATTTTGAAATTCGAGAGGACAACAACAATCAGGGTTTTTAGTTCTCTTTTATATTTTACTGCTGATTTATTGGAAATCCCTGAGAAGCCCAAATTTCTCCTTTTAGAAAATGAAAATGAGAGTATCTATCTTCCCCATTCACACCATCCCTGTTCACATTAGATTAAACTTCACTATACATACTTTCATTACAATTTGCATTTCTTTTCATAGTATGTGCCAAAATTTGAAAATATTACTTTTGCGTTGACTTATGTTTTACCTATGAGGTTGTAAGACATGGTTGTAGAAACCATGGGTGTTTTGCTAACTGATATATCCTTAGTCAGTGGGTAGCTACTGTCCAGCTCAGGGTAGTCACTCAAGGAATAGTTATTAAATGAGTAAATGAATGATGGAACTTTTATAGCATTTGCTATAAGAATTGAATATCTTCCTTACTCATGACATTTTGGCATTATTTTTTAACTCTTACATTGTTTTATTTTTTATAAAAGACTTTATTATTTTAGAATAATTTTACGTTTACAGAAAAATTGAGAGGATGGTACAGGAGGGCCACCTATATCTCATACTCAGTTTCCCCTATTATTAACATCTTACCTCAGTATAGTAGATTTGTTACAATTAATGAACCAATATTGATACATTATTATTAACTAAAGTCAATAGTTTATTCAGATTTCCTTAGATTTTTTTTACCTGATATTTTTTTTCCTATTCCGGAATTCCGTTCAGAATACTATGTTATATTTGGTTCTCAAGTATCCTTAGGTTCTTTTTGGCTGTGGCAGTTCCTCTGGCATTGTTTTTGATGACTTTGACAATTCTGAGGAGTACTGTTTAAGTATTTTATAGGATCCTCTAGTGGAATTTGTGGGATGCTTTTCTCATGGTAAGACTGGAGTTATGGGTTATTGGGAGGAAGACCACAGAGGTAAAATGTCATTCTCAAGATATCACATCAAGGATCTGTGCAATCAACATGATTTATGACTTCTCTCTCCTTTTTTCTTTTTTTTTTGATTTATGACTTCTGATGTTGACCTTAATCACTTGGGACGTGGTATTTGTCAGGATTCTCCACTGTAAACTTCTTTTTGTTCCCTTTCTGTACTTTCTTCTTAGGAAGGAAGTCACTATGCACTGCCCACACCTAAGGAGAGGAGAATTATGCCCGCCTCTGGGAGAGCAGAGCATCTACATAAATTACCTGGGATTCTTCCTCATGGGAGATTTGGCTTTTCTCCACTGTTTATTAATTTATTCGAGTATTTATGTCACTATGGAGTCATGGATATTTATTTTGTACTCTGGGTTATACTACTAATACTGCTACTACTTTACTGTTTAATACTTACTGTCTAATACTACTTTACTGTTTTGTTTCTCAAGTTGTTCTAGCTTTGGCCACTGGGAGTTCCTTCACTCTGTCCTGTTCTCTTTTATCCTACTCCCTATCAACGTGAGGTGCTTTACTTCCTGACTTTCTGGCTCTGCAAGATGTTCCAGACTTGTCTTGTGTATTTCCTGCCCCAGTCCTACCATAAGCCATTGCTCCCGTGAGCCCTGGTTCCTTTTCACTAGAGAATGGCAATAGAAACCAATTATCTGAATGTAAGGTGTGCTTGGTGCCACTGGGGTATCATTTCTTTCAGGCCATCTCAGCTGATAGAGCACAGAAATATATGTGTGTATATACACATTTCCTTACATATAACTGTAGGTACCTTGGTACGTATATTAAGCTAAACATGAGTTTATGTTGATGCCTCTAACTTCATTACCACATGGATCATTCTAGCTTCCTCCCCTTCCTTGTCTGTAAATTCCCACTCTAACAGTGAGAAACCTGCCATCTGCCATTCATTTACTTAATTGTTTAAATTCAGTAAATACAATTTAAAAAGTATGTAAAGTATATAGGAGTGTCGAATTCTTAACCCATAATCCTGTAGAAATACCTTTATCAATTTGAGTACACTACTTATGTGCATTTCCTTTTGTCTTTAGTCTTAACACTTTGCTTGTTTCCTTAGGACAGCACCTTTTTCCCCACCCCCTTCTGTGTGATTGTATTATACATTTTTTTTGTGTCACAATCAACATTCTTTCCTGGGATCTTTGCATACAATAAAATTCACTCTTTGTGCTCTAAGGTTCTATAGGTTTTGACAAATGCTGCACTACAATAGTATACAAAATAGTTTTATTACCCTAAAAGTCCCCTGTGATATACCTTTTTCACCCTCCTTTCCTGCCCCCAACCCCTGGGCAATCACCGATCATTTTATTGTCTCTATGGTTTTGTCTTTTACAGGATGGCATATAATTGGAATGATAAAATATGTAGCCTTTTCAGACTAGCTTCTTTCAAGTAGCAATATTCATTTAAGTGTTCTTCATGACATTTTGTGACTTGACAGCTCATTTCTTTTTATCACTGGATAATATTCCATTGTATAGATGTACCACAGTTTGTTTATTCAACTATTGGACGTCATCTTGGTTGCTTCCAATTTGGGGCTATGGTATTAGTTTCCTAAGGCAGCTGTAACCAAGTGCCATAAACTGTGTAGCTTAAACAGAAATTCATTCTCTCATAGTTCTGGAGGCTAGAAGTCTGAAATCAAGGTGTCAGCAGGGCCCTGCTCCCTCTAAAATCCTTCCTTGCCTCTTCCCAGCATCTGGTGGTGGTCTTCTGTGGCATTCCTTGCCTTGCAGCTGCATCACTCCAAGCTCTGCCTATATAATTACATGGTGTTCTCCCTTCATCTGTCTATAGCTCTTCTCTTCTTTTTATAAAGACATCAGTCATATTGGGTTAGGACCCATCCTAATAACCACATCTGAACTTGATTACATTTACAAAGACCCTGTTTACAAATAAAGTAAACAGGGCACAGGTACCAGGGTTTAGGACTTCAACATATCTTCTTGGGAGACACAGTTCAACCCATGATATCTATTATAAATAAACCTCTGATTTATGATGAAACTGCTTAATTAATACCACTTTTATTGGGCAAAATTAACTTTACATGCAAATGAATTATAAAAGGATTTTTTAAAACTTGATAAGTGCTCAGTGTAATATGTCCATATTTTTCTCTTATTTTTCCTCATTCTTTACACTATCCCCACCTTCCACACATTAAACCTTTGGTTTTGAATTGAGGGCTCAGAAATTTCCTCCCACATAGATTTTCCTCATGACATTAGAGTCTGGTTAATATAGAGAGTGGCACCAGAATTGGGCATAAATGTGTTTTCACATTTTCTTGGGACAAATAGCTTAGCATGCTTCCCCTACATGAATGTTCAATACTTTAACCTACTTTTCTTTCACAAACTGTGTTTGTTACTTGGGGCACCAAAAGATTACTATCTTTCATTATCAATTCAAAACAATGGTTATAAATTACTTTGTTGTAAATGTATTATTTGTTGTGTTTATTAATATAATATCATTCTTTATTTTCTTCTTATGATTTTGCCATAACAGTGAAATTGGAGGAAGGAATGTACTTAGTCATCTAGAACTAGGTTGTTGATATTAACACCCTTTATCAGTCTTCTAGGGTTTCCTTCCCAATTTAATAAAAAGCAGTGACTCCTCCGAAGTTTTCCAGCAATGTGTTAGGTAAGTTGTCATATATTCCCATGCCTTCTTTTTGTTCTCAGAAAAGTTCTATTACAAGGGAAACTGAAGCCAGTGTACTTAGAATAATAACAGTATGGGACCAAAAAATAAGAAAAGGCATGGCAGTAGGTATGGGCATGACTATTCAGAGCCAAAATGTTTTGGCTGGAGCAGAAAGTTTATTGGTTCTAGAGGGAAATCAAGTAAGATTAGTTGTCCCTAACCTCAAGATAGGATAATTAATACATATTTAAAAGTTTACTGTTTACTCACTCATTTCTTCATTGACTCCTTTATTCAACTATTAAATCTACATGCTTGCTACTGCTCAGAGGATACAGTAGTAAACAAAGAGACCACAATCCTTGCTATTGTGAAGTTTATATTTTAATGGGGTGAGACCAGATAAGTCTCAAAAACCAAATAAGTACAATATGTAATTATAAGCTGGCAGTAAGTGCTTTGGAGAAAAGCAAAGGATGAGAGACAGAGAGCAGTTGAGCCATGAGGATATCTGGGTGAATACCATTTTGGCAAAGAAAATAGGGGCAACTAGTCCTGAGGGAGGAGTGTGCCCAGAGTGTCTGAGGTATTGCAAGGTGTCCAACGTTGCTGGACTGGATTAAACAAAAAAAAGAGCAAAGTAGGAGAGGTCTCAGGGGTTTTGTTATCCATATCTCGAGTCCTACAAAGTAGCTATTATTAAGCCAATTAAGACACCTGAGACCATGGTAGCTTACGTGATATACCTAAAACACAGCTACAAGGTGATACAACTGAGATTTAATCCCAGACCTGTCAGGTTCTAAGCCTCATACCAGCTCACAAAAGCCAAGACATGTTAAAACATTCAGGAATTTTGCAAGCCAGTTATTAAACTGCTGGTGGCTTCAATGCGCAACAGTGGAAGTAATTGCATCACAGAAATAGGCAAACACTACAAATCAGGGTGGTAGTTTTTTCTTTTTGAAAAAAATTAGTGCTAGATAACTGAGTGTCCATTTCATCTTTAAAACTTTTCCAAATTAAAAATGTTTACAGTTTCAACTGCTATTCCACTCCTGTGACTAATATCTGCAGAGGCAAAACTTGCTCCTATGTAACCTAGATTAAACTTTCTGTGGTCTTTTTGGTTCTTCACATAATTGTGCTGATAATTCCCAAATGAATGATTCTTTTCTCTGAATCCAAAATTCTTTGATCCTTAAAATAAGTCCACTGTAGGCAAATTAGTGAGAGCAGAGTGCTAATGAGGCTGGGTTTATTGTTCAATCTCAGTATGGTTCTGTTTGCTTCGCACAGAGACCAAGTGTATACAACGAGTACTGGTCAGTCTGATCTGCTGGTCTCAAATTTGTCACGTTGAACAGAAGGAGAGAGAATGGAAATAGCTCTTAGCAAATCAAGCATCACTACTGGAAAAATCAGTTGTGAGTTGGCAGCAATAACTTTTTCATACAGGGAATTCATTATTTTGATTTCATATCTGTCTATAATTTTAGTGATCCTTCCTTTTAATATAAAGAACAAATATTTATGTTCAGCATTAATTTTTAAATAAGTAGAGTCAGGACATTCAGATTTGGGCCCTGGCCCATCATTAGTTAATTGCATATCCATGAATGCATCTTTTACGCTAATTTCTCACTTGTAGAATGAGGGGGGTAGATTATATAATTTCCAGGTTCCTGTGAGATCCACGTTTTTTGATTCCATGATTATTCTAAGTAATGGAATCATAGGCTTGGATAAGTAAAGAGTGTTTCTTTTTAAATTAATTTTTTTATTGGAGTATAGTTGATTTACAATGTTGTGTTAGTTTCTCCTATACAGCAAAGTGAGTAAGTTATACCATATACATATATACATCCACTCTTTTTCAGATTCTATTTCCATATAGGTCATTACAGAGTACTGAATAAGAGTTCCTTATGCTATACAGTAGGTTCTTATTAGTTATCTATTTTATATATAGTAGTGTATATATGTCAATCCCAATCTCCCAGTTTATCACCCCCTCCTTTTCCCCTTTGGTAACCATAAGTTTGTTTTCTATATCTGTGATTCAATTTCTGTTTTATAAATAGGTTTATTGGTACCATTTTTTAGATTCCACATAAAAGTGATATCGTATGATATTTGTCTTTCTCTGTTTGACTTACTTCACTCAGTATGACAATCTCGAAGGTCAATTCCTGTAGCTGCAAATGGCATCATTTTGTTCTTTTTTATGGCTGAGTAATATTCCACTGTATATATGCACCACATCTCCTTTATCCATTCCTCCATCAATGGACATTTAGGTTGCTTCCTTGACCTGGCTATTGTAAATAGTGCTGCAATGAACATTGGGGTGCATGTATCCTTTCGAATTATGGTTGCCTCCAGATATTTGCCCAGGAATGGGATTGCTGGATCATATGGTAGTTCTATTTTTATTAGTTTTTAAAGAAATCTCCATACTGTTCTCCACAGTGGCTGTACCAATTTACATTCCCACCAACAGTGTAGGAGGGTTCCCTTTTCTCCACACTCTCTCCAGCATTTATTGTTGTAGATCTTTTTAAAAATTATTTATTTATTTATTATTTTTGGCTGTGTTGGGTCTTCATTTCTGTGCGAGGGCTTTCTCTAGTTGTGGCAAGCGGGGGCCACTCTTCATCACGGTGCATGGGCCTCTCACTATCGCGGCCTCTCTTGTTGTGGAGCACAGGCTCCAGACGTGCAGGCTCAGTAGTAGTGGCTCATGGGCCTAGTTGCTCCATGGCATGTGGGATCTTCCCAGACCAGGGCTCGAACCCATGTCCCCTGCATTGGCAGGCAGATTCTCAACCACTGCGCCACCAGGGAAGGCCCTGTTGTAGATTTTTTGATAATGGCCATTCTGACCGGTGTGAAGTGATACCTCATTGTAGTTTTGATTTGCATTTCTCTAATAATTAGTGTTGTTGAGCATCTTTTAATGTACCTCTTGGCCATCTGTATGTCTTCTTTGAGAAATGTCTATTTAGATCTTCCACGCATGTTTTGATTGGGTTGTTTGGTTTTGTTTTTTTTTTTATATTGAGCTGCATGAACTGTTTGTATATTTTGGAGATTAATCCCTTATAAGTTGCTTTGTTTGCAAATATTTACTCCCATTCTGTGGGTTTTCTTTTCATTTTGTTGATGGTTTCCTTTGCTGTGCAAAAGCATTTAAGTTTAATGAGGCTCCATTTGTTTATTTTAGTTTTTATTTTCATTACTCTCAGAGATGGATGAAAAAAGATATTGCTGCAATTTATGTCAGAAATTGTTCTGCTGATGTTTTCCTCTAAGAGTTTTATAGTATCCCATCTTATATTTAGGTCTTTAATCCATTTTGAGTTTGTTTTTGTGTATGGTGTTAGAGAATGTTCTAATTTCATTCTTTTACATGTAGCTGTCCAGTTTTCCCAGCACCACTTATTGAAGAGACTGTCTTTTCCCCATTGTATATTCTTGCCTCCTTTGTCATAGATTAGTTGACTATTGGTGTGTGGGTTTATCTCTGGACTTTCTATCCTGTTCCATATCATTTTTCACAGAATTAGAACAAAAAATTTTATAATTTGTATGGAAACACAAAAGACCCTGAATAGCCAAGGCAATCTTGAGAAAGAAAAATAGCTGGAGGAATGAGGCTCCCTGACTTCAGACTATAGTACAAAGCTACAGTAATCCAAACAGTATGGTACTGGCACAAAAACAGGAATAAAGATGAAGAGTGTTTTTGTAATTCACCCTGTATGACGCAGCTTTCATTAGATTATGCTGCAACAATCAAACTCAACATCTTAGCAGTTTACAACAACAAAGGTTTATATTTTGTTCCCACCGCATATTGCGGGCAGGTTGACTGTAACTCTACTTCATGTATCTTCATCCGGAGACACAGGTTGAAGAGGTAATCCCTTTTTAGAACTGGTGTTTTCACAGCAGAGGGAAAGCGCATTGGTAGAACCATGTCATGGCTTCAGTGCGTATGTGACCTATGTCAGTCTGGCTCATATTTAATTCATCAAAGCAGGTTATGTGGCTAAGCCTGATGTCTTTGAACCAGGTATATATTAAGGCAGAAAATATTTGAAACAAATAGTATGGTCTGCTTTACTTTTCCCTTGTTTCCAACTTCCAGAGGGCAATTTCTATACAAATTTATTTAAATAAACATTAAGGATGAATATTAAAAATGTACTGGCATTGACAAACATTTCAACAAATATTTATTAAGTAGTTAATATGAGCAAGGTAATGACTATAGAAAATACCATTGTTCTCCAGGCAAATTTACATTGTAGTGGGCTGGACAGATGTATAAAGGCTATTCACACATTGTTGTCAAAGAGAATAATCACGCTTTAAAGTATTGTCAGAGATCTGTGCATGTATCTAGGCATTCTTTTCCGATGTAGATAGAGAAAATTTAGTCCAAAAAATCAAACTAGTCTTGTGATATGAAGAAATGTTTTCTGAAAATAAATATAATCAAGCTTGCTTTGAAATCATTAACCCTACTAAAATTAATTATATTTTGAGGTTAAGTTCAACTCAGAATTTAGGCAATAGCATATCCGGTTTGTATATTATAAATTCCTAGTTACCTCCATCCTCATTTCATTTACTGATATCATTAGAAACTTGAAAGGAAAAACTGTTTCTCCCTCTATTCACCAGTCTTCTCACACCCAACACAGTCAACACTCTGGTCACCAACTGTGGGGTAGTTTTGCCCTCACCAAGCAATTCTCCAATTCTCTGTGCACACCAACTGGGTGTCCTACATTTCAGCTAAATTCTGACGCTGTCTACCTGGGGCTAGCTCAGACCCCACAGGTTAAGGGCTCAGTCCCACTCCCATCTCCCCCACTTCAGACACCAATTGCAAGTCTAGGTTGTCACCTGTGCTTCTGACTCGCTGGCTATAAATCAGAGGTTCCCACAACCACTTCCTGAGGTTTGATAATTTGCTAGAGTGGCTAACAGAACTCAGTGCGAAAACAAGTTTACTTACTAGTTTACTGGTTTATTATAAAAGGATACAACTCTGGAACAGCCAGATGGAAGAGATGCCCAGGGTAAGGTGTGGAGGCAAGAGGGACGGACTCGGAGCTTCCACGCCCTCTCCAGGCGAGCCACCCTCCCAGCCCCTCCATGGGTTCATCAACCCAGAAGGTCTCCAAGTCCCCACAGTTGGGTGTTTTTATGGATGCTTCATTACATAGGCATGGTGATCAAATCATTGATCACAGGTGATTACCTCAACTTCCTGTCCCTGTCTCCTCCCCAGAGGTCAGAGGATGGGGACGAAAGTTCCAACCCTCTAATCCCTTGGTTGGTTGCCCTGGCAACTAGGTCCCATCAGGTGTTTATCTAGGGGTTTTCCAAAATCACCTCATTAACATAAACACTGGTGTGCTTGAAAGGGCTGTTGTGAGTGACAAGGCACTGCTTTCACCTTTATCACAGGAACTATCGATATTTCAGGAACCAAGGACAAAGACCAAATAATATAAAAATGATGCTCCCAGGGCTCTTAAGAAATTACAAGAATTTGAAGAGCTATGTGCCAGGAACCATGGATGAAAACTTAAAAAAAATATTTCTTATTATATCACAATGTCACACACCTCTGTGAGAGGCTGAGTAAGGAAAGAGAAGAGAAATAAAATACAAAGCTTTACATTTTAAGTATCAATGCCTGAGAATTGCATCAAACTCACTATTATAAGAAGCTATTATTAAAAGATAAACTGAGCCATATTAAAATTTTAAGAGTTTATCTGAGTAAAAATAGATTTGAATGCCAAATTGCACAGTCAGAATTTGGAAATACTGATTGCACTATTTATGAGACCTTCTAAATTTTGGTACACTGGACAGCTTAAAACTTTTGGTGCCCTGAATTATATAGCCTTTGGGTAGAAACAGCATCAGAGTCTGCCTCCAGACTTTGGGCTTGATGAAGAAAAACATTAATGCAAATATAATGGGCAATGAGAAATCAAAAAATATAATCAAAGGAGAGAGATGCAGTGGGAACCTCATCAATCCAGCCTGTGAATAGGTTCCACCTGTGAATAATGACCTATTGCTTAAACCATAAGAAATAAAGGTATTAAAGACTATGTATCACCAGTGCATGTGCTACAAGTATAATTTCAAATATCAACATACTGTATATTCTCAAAGGGAATTTTTTGTGAGACTGGTGAATTTCAAAGAGCCATGAACTTTGGGAATAAACTGACTTCCAAAAAATCTAAATATCATACTGACCATGTATGCTATTAAGCACATTTCTCTAAGGCTTTTTTTTCCCTCAATAGGTAATCATGAACACTGGAATTGTTTAGAGTGAAGATTGTCACAAAGATATATCTCATTAATTCTTAGGGTCAGTTGTGTGCCTACCATCAATATAATTGTTTATTTTTTAGGTGAAGGGTAGTTTTTATTATGTCCTTTTCCTGGGAAATATTTCACTGTTTATTGATCAAAGCTGATGAATTCATATTTATGAAGGCAACATTTTCTTATGTAACTCTATTTTCTTTTGCTATTTTATGGAGTATATGTAACCATATTTTGCAAACTAAATTGGTCAGTGAGATTGTGTGTACAGCAATGGTTTACACAATTTAAAGTGTAAAATAAACACATGGGGGGTCATTTAAATAATGGATTTTTTGTATGGGTTCTAAATCCAGATGTTGTGATTCAGTTATTCCTGGTGGGACACAGGAATCAGGTTTTTTCTTTTCCTTAAAAACAAACCCCACATGACTGTGATGCATGTCTTTTACAGATTAGACTTTGAGACACTAATCCATAGTTTAACAAAGTAGGAGTTGGTAAATGATTGATTCTTAAAGTGTGGTGAAAACTGGCATGAGGGAAGAAGCGGGGAGAGTAGGGGAGTAACAGGGGTAAGAAAAAGACGAGAAGCAGCCAAGGGCACAGTGCATTTGGGACCTATTAATAGAAAAAGGGAACGGGGGAGTGACGTGACATGAGGGGCTGTGGGCAGGGTGCACATGAGAAAAGGCTTTAAGTGCTGCAATGGACAGTGATTAGATAGTCACAGGTGCCCAAATGTCTTCACACCGTGGTCCAAAGAGAAAGGATAATATATGCACACCACACTTACCACGTAGTCAGGACTGTTGGCAGCAAGGGTGACCACCTGGTGGCCTGCGGCTCTGGCACCCCTGTAACCTACTCTGGGCACACGTTTGGGAAGTGCCAGGAAGGACATGGGAAGCCACTGAGGGACTTGAAACAGGAACACTGACATGGCCACAATGAGGAGGTTCTGGAGGGCAAGGCTGTTAGGTAGGAGACCTCGAATGAAATGATGGGGACCTGAACGGTGTGGTTATAGTAAGGAGGAAGAAACAAGGGTGGCTTAAAATATTTCGGGGGGAAATCAGCTTCATGTTTGATGAGAAATGAGAGAGAGAAAGGGAGTATTGTGAAGGATGACTTCCAGGCCTCCAGCATGCCCACCTTAAATAATGCTGTGATGTCATCGACTGAAATCATAAAGGCAAAGAAGAAAGTAGGGTGCATACTTACACTTTTTTTTTTTTAATGCCTACAGCACCAGGTATTCCCAGACGGTCTCCCACCCAAGTACTAACCAGGCCCGACCCTGCTTAGCTTCCAATATCAGACGAGATCCCGCGCGTTCAGAGTAGTATGGCCATAGTTGCATACTTACACTTGAAACCTGTCTATTTTGAAACGTAATTGGGACATTCAGGTGAAGATGTCCATCAGGCAGTTAGAGACGCCCCTCCAAAGTTTAAGGGAGAAACTCAATTACGGATAAAGAGTCGAATCCTCACTTGCTAATTCAGTAACTACCATTGAGCCCACACTATGGACTATTTTCCATGACAGGAACAGGGCACACAAATATCTGAGATATTGAGATATTCACATTGTGTATCAAAAGCCTTAAATAAGAATGTTCATACCTAACAACCTAGAAACTCTTTGAGAAAAATAATTGAAAATTAGGGCAAAGATTAACATGCCAAGGTAGCCATAACATTTGCATATAGTGGGAAATTAGAAATAACTTTAATGAAATCAATCAAGCACATTTGTACTAAGAAAATGTTTGAAATATAAATTGTGTTGCTTTATGCTCTGGTATCTAGAGATGCTTTCAAAGACAAACAAAATCCAGTAACCAAAATGAAATTAAAATAATTCAAATGTTTCCTGGGCTCTCTTAAGAAAAAAAAAAATACAGAATATAATACACAGAAAAACTGCAAAAAATACTTTCTCCATTTTTATGTTCTCAATATCTCTGACTACTTCCCAAAGTCCAGTCTCTCAGCCTCCCCAAAGCTCCTTTCTTTTGAAGTCCTCATAGGCCCCCCTTTCTTGCCTCTTGGAAATAAATCTCTACTCTCATAAAAATTCCCTGTCCTAGATTTTCAAGTTCCATTTCTCTCTTTTTCCATTATATTAATTTTGCATCACAAAAACCCAGGAACAAAGCTGGCGAGGATCAAATGTTTCATAGTGGTTAGGGGAGGGGTAGGGAGGATGAGCAAACAAAGCCAAATTTCCTCTAGTGAATAAGGAAAGAGGGAAAGAATGTCAACACTTATTCAGAAGTTAACTTTTGCCTCTCAAAAAATTGTAAGTGATAAAAAACCCATGCGGGATGTCAAATTGTATAGCATGTACAACACACAGTATGTGATGTAAAAAATGGGCAAAATTTTTAATCACCATAGAATAGTATTTGTACTAAAATAAATCTTATTTCAAAATAGTATAGGTATTCCAACAATTGTGGGCTTAAATTTTAAGTCACAGAGCTTCTGCTAACAGAAGGAGCTATATAGGGAAAAAAATATTAAGTAAATATTTGCTGTTTTTAAGATGCTAAAAATATATACTTATTAGAGAGAAATCAGTTTCAAAAATATGTAAGAAATGAGAAATAGTTTATTTCAATTGTAAGGTGAGTGACCTTGAACCATTTTACTTAAACTCTGCATTTTCCATCCTTGCAAAATGGAAATGGTGATTATGTCCAACTGCATTGTAGTATTGTGAGGACTGAATAAATTCATGGATGCGTGACATCCACTCTGCTCTACCAGTAGCTGAGGTCTTAACTTCAGATTGACAGTCAAACTCAAAATTCACCATAGGCTTCAGCAAGCACCAGTTTTGGTTATCTTTAAGAAGGTTTGCAGAACAAGCATCATGGCACACAAAACAACTTGGCAGTAGTCCCATATTTCCTAGGTACAGCTCTCAATGTCCTGGCCATCCTGCACACTGGGTGTGTGGCATCACCAGGGGCAAAGTTGACTAGACACAGCTTCAGCCCAGGGTAGCCATCGGCTCTGAGGTCCTTTCAGCTTTTATAATGAGTCCTGTGCCTATACCTTCTGTGGGTCACATCTCCCCGGGTTGATGTGAATAGCCCCCGTGCTCCAGGACAGCTCCATTCCATTAGTTCCCAGTTACTCATAGACAGCCTTAACGATGATTACAAGTGCTTAGTCTGGGACATGGGATTCTCACTTATCTTGCATCTGATTTAGATGCAACTATTCCTCATTTGCTGCTGCAAGACTAAAGGTCGAATCTTCAGGCCTGCTTTACACAGACACATAGTAAGCACATAAAAATCTTACAATCATTGCATTTGTCTTTCAAAAATGGATAAATCAAGTGTTCATTATAATACTATAATTATTTTAAAAAGAGAACAAGGAAATCCACTGCTTGGTTGACATATCTTTTCTTCTTTGATGTTTTTTTTTAAATGATCATTGCTGAAATTAGATGTTCACCCTATGCTCTGTCACAATCCTTTCATTTCTAGTAAAATTTAAACCTACTCTGTCCTTGAAAGCAGTTTGTGTTGCAGGTCAATAATTATCATGTCATGTAACGATTCAGTGTAGCGGGAGTGAGGGATTTTGACAAGTTGTGGTCTTGAGTGTAAGTGGCTGAAATAGGTCGGGAGTGAAGGCTACTGTAGTGTGAGATTGGTCGTTAACCTGTGAAGGATGATTCTGATCAACACTGAAGTCCCTCTGGCTGGGAAGTGACCTGGATGGTAGTTGGGATAATTGGTTGGAGGGAGTGGAAAGGCGAGGCTCCATGTGCTCCAAGGGCATGGCTTCTAAGAAGATTGTGCAAGGAAATGATGGCTAAACTACTTTGAATGATAAGTGACCATGGATTTGGGGGTCAGAGAGTAAAAAGAGAGAATTTGGAAAGAAATGGAGGAGTGGGGAGAGCTTGGTCAACTTGGCAGAGGCCACAGCTTCCGGAGAAAAATAGCCAGTGAAACGTTCCTCTCTGTGGGGTGTACAAAGGGTGAGGAATGAGAATGTCAGAATCTCAATTTTAACTCCTCTGTATTACCGCATTTTAAAGCCCCTCTGTCCCTCCAAACTTTCGGTAAGATTTTATTACCTTTCTAGCCTTGGGGAGTGGAATTGTGAATAATGGTAATAATGGTGGAACTGAGCTATGAACAGTATATTGTGACTCCCATTTGCCTCCCTGCTGAGGCCAAAGTGATGGGAACAAGGGTTTTTGAGAGATCACAGTCCAGAAGTTTTGAGAGGTGATGCTGACTCAGGAGGCAACCTCTTCCCATTTTCACCAGAGGACGAGCCTGCCAGGGAAACACACATGCTGATTAAATAGTGAAGAGAATTATCTACATAGAATTAAAGCTGTCTCAATAAATCTTACTTTTAAGGAATTACTAATTTATTTATTCTCTGAATTAGAAAAGAATCTATTTTTTATAAAGTTTTCCTGGCCTGTGTGAGTGTCTAGGACTTCTTAGCCAGCACAGTAAAGTCACAGTGTTTTTCTAGAATTAATCTTCAGTGTGATCACAGGTTCTCAGTACTGAAGGACCCCTGGGTGCCGTGGATGCCCTCTTAATGCACCACCCAGCCCTGTGATTTTATAAAGAAATCACTAACACAGGTATCATTTTTTGCATTATAATTTTATAAAAATTTTGTTTATATCTGTAATTTAAAGGAAAACCTTATGGTCATCAGACATAATGAATATTTGATTTGATTATTTAACTGAGTCATTTTGTCTCTGGTTCACGGGTAAAAGGAAAACTGTTTTGAATTCTATTAATTTTTTACTTCATTGAGTATTGGACATTTATGAATAAAAGTTCATAAAGATCAGAGAATTCTCAAATTAAACTTAGGTTGATAGATTCATTTATTGTGTAATATTTATATGCTTTTGAAATTCCAAAAATTCACATTGTATCATATATTCAGAGGTCACAGGACAGGTAAAAAGAATTTCTGGAATATAGACTGAATAAATAGGAGTCAATTAAGAAAGAAATGTCCATCGACAGATGAATGGATAAAGAAGATGTGGCACATATATACAATGGAATATTACTCAGCCATAAAAAGAAATGAAATTGAGTTATTTGTAGTGAGGTGGATGGACCTAGAGACTGTCATGCAGAGTGAAGTAAGTCAGAAAGAGAAAAACAAATACCATATGCTAACACATATATATGGAATCTAAAAAAATAAATAAATGGTACTGATGAACCTAGTTGCGGGGCAGGAATAAAGAGGTAGACATAGAAAATGGACTTGATGACATGGGGTGGGAGGGCGAAGCTGGGGCAAACTGAGAGTAGTAGCATCGACATATATACACTATGGAATGTAAAATAGTTGTCTGGTGGGAAGCAGCAGTGTAGCACAGGGAAATTGGCTTGGTGCTTTGCGATGACCTAGAGGGGTGGGATAGGGAGGGTGGGAGGGAGGCTCAAGAGGGAGGGGATATGGGGGCAGGTGTATGCATATGGCTGATTCGCTTTGTTGTGCAACAGAAACTAACACAGTATTGTGAAGCAATTATACTCCAATAAAGACCTATTAAAAAAAAAAAAAGAAAGAAAGGTAGAACTTGATGATAAAGAGACTGACTTTGGTAAACCCTAAGTTGGGAAGATATAATAAAGTTGGTCCTAGCCCTTTGAACAGTAGAGTAACTTTAACCTACTGTAACCAACCTGGTATCTTCTCCAAATCTCCTGATGCAATACCTGACGTTTCTCCTCATTGTTTGTTGCTTTTGCTAGTTCAAACTCTCCAGAAGGTTCATTTATGAAAAGACAATTCCACGTTAATTCATCAATCCATCAACATAGATTTACTTTCAGTTTCTTAACTTAGAGACTTGAAACAACAAGACCTAAAGTAGATCACCTGTGGAGAGCTTGGAAAAGATTGTAAGCATAAGAAACTGGTTATCGTGACCCCTATAGTGGGGACCCTGACTGACCCCAGTGCAGCATGGGGATACTGACTTCTCATTGTGAGAAAGACAGATGCTAAAGAAAGATGCTGGAGGCAGTAATAAGGCAAAATTCACTTATGCTTAATTTATCTAAGTCTTGTCTGAAAATTCTAATTTTCACTCTACTCGTGAAGGAAAAAAAATACAACTAATCAAATGATCCACCAGGAATTGCCTTCCTTCTTAGTTATACAAACTTGGGTAAAAACAAAAGAAGGGGATTAAGAGGTACAAACTTCCAGTTATAAAATAAATAAGCCATGGGGATGTAATGTACAGCAGAGGGAATATAGTCAATAATATTGTAATAACATTGTATGGTGATGGATGGTAACTAGGTTTATTATGGTAATCATTTCATAACGTATGAAAATATTGAATCGCTATGTTGTACAACTGAAACTAATATAAAATTCTAAATCAGTTAAACTTCAGTAAGAAAACCAAGTGCAAAAAAATAGAAATTTGTTACATTTAAAGATTATGTTGCATTTAAAGGTTATATTCTATTCTTAATTTTTTGAGGAATCTCCAAACTGTTCTTCATAGTGGCTGCACCAGTTTACATTCTCATCAACAGTGCAGTAGGGGTCCCTTTTCTCCACATGCTCTCCAGCACTTGTTATTTCTTACCCTTTTGACAATAGCCATTGTAATGGGCGTGAGGTGGTATCTCATTATGGTTTCAATTTGCATTTCCCTGATGATTAGTGATATTGAGCATCTTTTCACGTGTCTGTTGGCCACTGTATGTCTTCTTTGGAAAAGTGTCTATTTAGGTCCTCTGCTCATTTTTTAATTGGGTGGTTTGTTTTTCTGATGTTGAAATGGATGAGTTCTTTGTATATTTTTAGATATTAACCCCTTATCAGATATATTACCATATGAGCTAGCTATTCCACTTCTGGGTATTTACTTGAAGAATACAAAAGCACTAATTCAAAAAGGTATATGCACCCCTATGTTCACCACAGTATTATTTTCAATAACCAAGATATGGAAACAACCCAAGTGCCTGGTGATGGATGAATGGATAGAGAAGATGTGGTATATATACATATGATGGCATATTACTCAACTATAAAAAGAAATACAGTCTTGCCATTTGTGACAATGTGGATGGACCTTGATGGTATTATACTAAGTGAAATAAGTTAGATGGAGAAAGACAAATACCATATGATTTCATGCATTTGAGGAATAAATAAATAAATAAAACACATAGATACAGAGAAAAGAATAGTGGTTACCAGAGAGGAAGGGGACAGAGGGAGAGCAAAATGGGTAAAGGGGGTCAACTGTATGGCGATGGATGGAAACTAGACTTTTGTTGATGGGCACACTGTGGTGTATACAGAAGTCAAAATATTGTTGTTCACGTGAAACTTATATACTGTTATAAACCAACGTTATGTCAGTATAAATAAATAAATAAATAAACATTTTTAAAAATTAAAAAAATAAATAACGGTCATATTCTGAAGGGCACTTCCACTTCTGAGCAAGATGGAATAACAGGGACTGGAATTACCCTCTTGTCTGAAGCAATTAAAAACTTGACAATATATATAAAATAATGGTTTTTAAGACATGGCTATCAGGTAATAAGGGACAGTCATCTCCAAGTAATGAGAAACAAACAAGAGAGCCCTAATTTCTTGAGCTTACGACCTTGAGAGAGTTTCCAGGAAACAGCATTGGGTGAGGGGACCCAAGCTGAGCCCAGCAAATCACTGAACTGAGGGGGCAAAGCTGAATGTTTGAGGAGACTCTGCCAGAAAGTATTCTCAGTATAAAGTTCTTGAGAGGAGATTGCTGCCCAGAGACAGAGGACCAGAGACATATGCAGAGGCTTCCTATTGCATATTCAGCTGAGTTCGGATCAGCTCATGCATGTGAGGAAACTACCCAAGACCCAGAAAAGAATATGACCTGAAATGATGGAAGATAATAGCACCCAGCACTCACAGAGGACGGAGAAGAGTACCTGTCCCCACCTGCCGGACTAGATAACCTCATGATTGATGGGACATTGGGTAAACAGAGGAACCTGCCTCAGTAGTGGTATAATTAGCTCTGGACTCCGCCTACTCTTGTCCTACTCAACAAATCTTAAAAGCAAACCTGAAAGGATTAAACTACTTCCAAATAACTGTATCACAGAACGAAGTTCAAGAATATATATAGGAGGAGAAAAATAACCAGTACCTAACAGGGGTAAAGTTCACAAATAAAAGAGGCATGCAAAGAAACAAGAAAGTAAGACCCAAATGAAGAGAAAAATCAATTGAAACTGATCATAAACTGACACAGATGTTAGAATTAGCAGATAAGGACATTAAAACAGTTACCACTGTATTCCAGATGTTCAAAAAGTTAAGTAGAAATGTGGACAGTATGAGAAAAGATTTAAGTCAAACTTAAAAGAGATTGAAACAACAATGTATGAGATGAACAGTACCCTGGATGGGGTTAGTGGCAAATTAGACATTGAAGGAAAGATTAGTGACACAGAAATAGAAACTGTCCAAAATTAAACAGAGAGAAAGAGCATTTAAAAAGAAAGCAAAGCAAAACAAACAGAAAAACAGAGCATCAGTGAGCTGTTCTACAACTTCAAGAGGTCTAATATATGTATAATTTGAGTCCCTGCAGAAGGGGATGAGGAAAAAAAATACTCGAAGAAATAATGGCCAAAGTTCTCCATGGGCCAAACTTTTCTAGTGGATGAAAACTGTAAACCTACAGATCAAACAACAACCATCCCGCCCCAAAAAACAAAAAAAAAAACACCCAACAAACTCAAAATTCCCAAGCACAAGAAACATAAAGAAAGCTATACAAAGGCACATCATAATCTCTTTGCTCAAATAAGTGATAAAGAGAAAAATCTTAAAAGTAGCCAGAGGAAAAAAAGACACGTCATACAGAGGAACAAAGACGAGACTGTCAGCAGATTCCCCCTGGGTGAATAGGTAACTAGTGAGGTACTGATGGCAGGTTGATTATATTTTACCACTTCTGAGGTGGAGGGGGCGGTGATTTACTCCCACTGACATGGACAATTATTCTGTTCTTGGGGTTTGTTCCTCCTACCCACCATATCTATCAAAGCAACACAGTCTCCATAGTCACCATCATGCTGTTCTATCCAAAATTGTATCCTTCTTTCCTCATTTCTATTCTATTTTGTATCGGGAATGTTGTTTAGGGTTAATATAGTTTAGATCATGGGTTACAAAAGGTCAGGATATAATTTTCACTGGATGAGGAGAGAAATGGCCATCAACCAGTATGGTAGGCAACCCTAAGATGGCCCACAGTGACCCCCCGGCAGTATTCATCGTTGTGAAATCCTTTCTTCTTGAAGGGACTGAACCTGTCTCCTAAGGAATAAAACAACACAAAAACAATGGATGTCACTTTTGAGATTAGATTACAAAGAACTGTGGCTTCTACCTTGGGTGCTTTCTCCCTTTCTCTTGCCTGCTTGCTCTCAGGGAAGCCAGCTGTCATACTGTGAGCTCTTCTGTGGAGGGGATCACATGGCAGAGAATTGAGGCCCCAGGATAAAAGCCAGTGAGGAACTGAGGCCCCAGGATAAAAGCCAGTGAGGAACTGAGGCCCTCAATCCAATAGCATGCAAGGGACTAAACTCTGACAAAACCACACAAGTGAGTTTGGAAATGGATCCTCCCCTCATTAAGCGTTCAGATGAGACTGCAGCCCCAACCTAATGAAGGACCTTGGGTCAGAGGTTTCCAGCTAAGCTTTGCCTAGAGTCCTGACACAAAGAAACTGTAAATTAAAAGATGTTTGTTGTTTTGGAGGTGATTTGTTATGCAAAAAAGGATAACCACTATACTCATAGATCCTGGAATTGGAGGATGCTGTGAATGACGAGAATATGAGGAGAGAGCATTCTGGTGTTTTCTTTTATAGAAGGAATAACTTCATTCTGTTAGGTGGGAGTATATTGTTTTTTATTTTATTTTTTGAAGTTTAGGCATGGAACAGTGATGCGTGTTGATGGCCAATAGGCATGCATATTATTACACGAGTTTTGCTGAACAACAGTATTTGAAAACCCTTTTTCTATGTAGGCAATTTCCCACTTTATAAGTTATCTCTTCCCAAGATAAGAGTCAGACTGCTTGGTGGCTAGAACACAAGGCAGGAAATCTAGACTCTGCCAATCAGACATAATATATGCATGAAACTTGGATTTGGAAGTGAACAGATGAAATGGCAGCTCTGTCCAATGGAATTGGTGTAACATATTCAGGCAAGCATGATGTGATGATGATGGAGCTGTTTGTTTTTTCTTCAAACGTAAGTGGGCGGAATTCTGGCATCCAATACTGAAAGTTACCAAGACGCAGAGAAAATGGAGTTTCCCTTAAAGCATTCCTTGTGGGATGGCTGCACACTTCAGAGCCAAGACCTCTGACTTTCAAGAGAGGCCCCAGGCTACCCAATATTCTTTAATAAAATTCTTTTCTGCTTAAAGTAGTCAGAGAAGACTCTGTGGTAGGCAGCTAAAATCCTTTTCCTGGTACATTATAACTTATGGAATGGTCCATTATTTTCCCACTGACTTGTCATTATACCTCTGTATATACGCATGGTTCTAAATGAAGGCTGTCTCTTAAGTTCCACTCTTCTGTTATCTACCCCTGTACTACTACCATATCATATTAATTCTTAGAAAGTTTGGTATGCTTTACCTATCTGTTTCTGAAATTACTGAGCTAAAAATCTTTCACATGGTTGGCAAAAGGACGTGGAAAATTATCTTTGTCATTTCATCTATTTTTGATCTTTTTAAGCTTTGTTTTGTGTGCCTACTAGTTCATAATTTTATCTTTCTGGTGAATTATTTTATTTATAATTATTCTCTTTTATTCCTAATAATGCTTTTTTTAAAATTTATTTATTTGATTTATTTTTATTTTTGGCTGTGTTGGGTCTTCATTGCTGTGTGCAGTCTTTCTCTAGTTGCAGTGAGCGGGGGCTACTCTTCGTTGTGGTGCGTGGGCTTCTCATTGCGGTGGCTTCGCTTGTTGTGGAGCACGGGCTCTAGGCGTGCGGGCTTCAGTGGTTGCAGCACTTGGGCTCAGTAGTTGTGACTCGCAAACTCTAGAGCTCAGGCTCAGTAGTTGTGGCACACAGGCTTAGTTGCTCCGTGGCATATGGGATCTTCCTGGACCAGGGCTCAAACCCCTGTCCCCTGCATTGACAGGCGGCTTCTTAACCACTGCGCCACGAGGGAAGCCCCCTAATAATGCTTTTTATACAAAATCTGTTTGGTATTAATTTAGGTACACCAATTTTATTTTGGTTCATAATTTTCTAACTTTTTTGTTCTTTCATTTCAACCTTTCTGTATCACCATGTTTTTAGGTTAATTTCTTGCACAGAAACTACAGTTAAATTTTGATTTCATATTTAATTTGAAACTTCCTATCATCTAACTGATGATCTGAGCTCATTTATATGTACTGTGATTATTAAGATATTTGGGTTTGTTTATGTCATCCTATTTTGTGCTTTCTGTTTACCATGTTTTTTCAGTCTCATTTTCCTTCCCCTCCTTTTATGCACTATTTTGGGTTGATGCAGTTTCTTTTATTCCTTCCCCACCCCCACCTTCTGATTTGACAGTATTATTTTGTTTCTATTCTTTTAGTGTTGTCCTTACAATTTAAAAGGCACGGTCTGATTTTTTTAAGTCTAAAGTTAATAAATATCCCTGCACTCCTATTGAATAATATGAGCATCTTATTTTCTTTACCTCTGACCACAATGCTAATATATTGTATGTTACTGTGTTTTCCTTGCATCTCCTTCATCTACACCCATCAATTTACTATTTTGTTATTATTTTTAATCCAGTTAGTATTTATGTATTAACAATTTCTTTGCTTATCGAAGCTTTTGACATATTACCTCTTCCATCTGATTTCAGTTTTCTTCTTCCTTCTGTAGTTGGGCCAATAAATGGGAAACATCCTTCTGAAATGTCATTATTTTCTCCTTAACTCTTGAATGGTATTTTATCTTTGACGCTATCATGTCTCTGTCTTCAGGTCACAGTTTTTTCTGTGGAGAGTTTTGCTCTCACCCTGATTTTGGTTCCTTTGGAGGTTCTTTTTTCTTTTTCTGGTTGCTTAACACATTCTGTTCATCTTTGGTATATTATGATGTTCCTTGGTTGGGCATTTTCTTTAAATATTTATTTTATTTGTCATGCTCAAGACTTTTTGGGCTTCTTGAATCTGAATTTTTACACCTCTTATGGGTTTTGAGGAAATCTGAGCCTTTTATCACTTTAAATACTGTCTCGCATTCTCTCTTCTCTCTCTGTACCCCTTTTAAATGAATACTGGAGCTTTTTCTTCTATCTTTGGAACCTGCTAACCTCACTAATATATTTTTTCTTTTTCTTTTCAGCTCTGTTTAATTTATTGATTTAAATGTTAGTGGCTACATTTTCCTGCCCAAGAGATCTATTTGCCTTTTAGAAATGTACCTATTTTTTAACACAATATATGATTTTTTTTGTATTGCAATTTCAATTTCTTTTAAGATATATAATATATATTATATACAACTGTATATGTGTATGTATAAAATACATGTACAAATGAAAAGACAAATAAAATACAAATATGTATGTATATATACATACATGTATAGTTATTTTTATCGAGTTATGTAAAAGTTATATATGTTGGTCTGTTATCTCAAGAGTTGGGAATTTAGTCTCCTGTTTATTGCTTCTGTAAACTCATTGCTTTTTTTTTTAATAACTCATGATTTTTTTTGTGTGTGAGACTCTTTGAGAGGTTTTTAAACTTTTTTTTATTCAGTTTTATGTATTTTATGAGAACATTTTGTGACCTGAGTTAGGGGAACTTCGCTCTGAATACTCTTTTATTTGCTTTTGCCAAGTGGCCAAGTGTACCACTGGCTTAGAACCAGTTTTTTTTTGCTCTCTTTCTTGTCTGTGTGTGTGTGTGTGTGTGTGTGTGTGTGTGTGTGTGTATTTGGGGGAAGGGGATTGAAGATCATATGGCTACTGTAACTGGGCCAGGTGCACAGTCCTGGGGTTTGATTTCTTGGAGAGCAAGTGTGCAAGGACCCTGACATCCTTAGCTTCAGTGTTGCCCCCCAACACCCACAAACCAACAGTGGGGAAGATTATTTGCTAGGCCTTCTTTTCACAGAACACCTTGGTTACAAATCCCCAGCTGCTTTCCTTGGACATTAAAAACCAAGCACCTGATGTGCAGGATCTACTTTCCCTCTTCCTCGCTCCCTCCTGTCATCCACCAGGACAGACACAGTGTCAATGTACATAATACTCCTGCTGGTTTGCAGCTCCTCCTGCCTTTGTGTCACCTGGTGATCCCACTTTCCTTCACTTACACATTTAAATAACTTTTGTTTGATTGGATTCAGTATTTCTGAGTATGATTTTAAGTTTATGTACATTTGACACTTACAGAAAGTAGGAGTTAATTATCCATTTATCGAAGTAAAATTATCTGTTAAAATGACATGCTATCACAGGAAACTGTGTTTCTTGTGCCTGGCTCCCTGGCAGTAAATGTAAGTACATTTTTAATTGTAATGGACTCTAATGAAGAAAGAATCCTTCTTTAAAATAAATACTTTTCAAAATAAGGGATGAAACTAAAATACACTGTAAACATTAATCATCTTTTTTTATATATATGCCAGTCTCACAGGAAATTCAAAATTGGCAACTTCTGTAAGTTCGCATTTAATAGGTCCTAAGTAAAAGCAATAATTTCAAGAACCAGAATGACAATATCTTAAACCTTAATCAGTAATATTTAAATACCCATGTAAGAAAATACATTTCTTGAACAATATACTCTAAAAACTCCATTTGAATGCAGATATTAATAATGAAAAAGTTGAAATATGTACAAGAGTAGACATATATGTCTTTTTCTTCCATTCTAATGATTGAGTTTTACTTTCCTTATCACTGTGGGCTAACAAACAGAAGACATGTCTTTTTCTTTTTTAACATCTTTATTGGGGTATAATTGCTTTACAATGGTGTGTTAGTTTCTGCTTTATAACAAAGTGAATCAGTTATACATATACATATGTTCCCATATCTCTTCCCTCTTGCGTCTCCCTCCCTCCCACCCTCCCTATCCCACCCCTCCAAGCGGTCACAAAGCACAGAGCTGATATCCCTGTGCTATGCGGCTGCTTCCCACTAGCTATCTACCTTACGTTTGGTAGCGTATATATGTCTATGCCTCTCTCTCGCTTTGTCACAGCTCACCCTTCCCCCTCCCCATAGCCTCAAGTCCATTCTCTAGTAGGTCTGTGCCTTTATTCCTGTCTTACCCCTAGGTTCTTCATGACATTTTTTTCCCCTAAATTCCATATATATGTGTTAGCATACAGTATTTGTCTTTCTCTTTCTGACTTACTTCACTCTGTATGACAGACTCTAGGTCTATCCACCTCATTACAAATAGCTCAATTTCGTTTCTTTTTATGGCTGACTAATATTCCATTGTATATATGTGCCACATCTTCTTTATCCATTCGTCTGATGATGGGCACTTAGGTTGTTTCCATCTCCGGGCTATTGTAAATAGAGCTGCAATGAACATTTTGGTACATGACTCTTTTTGAATTATGGTTTTCTCAGGGTATATGCCCAGTAGTGGGATTGCTGGGTCATATGGTAGTTCTGTTTGTAGTTTTTTAAGGAACCTCCATACTGTTCTCCACAGTGGCTGTACCAATTCACATTCCCAACAGCAGTGCAGGAGTGTTCCCTTTTCTCCATACCCTCTCCAGCATTTATTGTTTCTAGATTTTTTGATGATGGCCATTCTGACTGGTGTGAGATGATATCTCATTGTAGTTCTGATTTGCATTTCTCTAATGATTAATGATGTTGAGCATTCTTTCATGTGTTTGTTGGCAGTCTGTAGATCTTCTTTGGAGAAATGTCTGTTTAGGTCCAGAAGACATTTCTGAGTAGTTTATTCTAGCTTGTAATTACATTAGGGAATTTAATATCTCAATATTTCCTTAATTTTCCAATATTATTTGGTTATCTATCTTTTCAAATTAATGTTCTTGATTATTGAAAATATCTCACATTCAAAATAGCCTCAAATTACATGATAAAATTCCATTCAATTGACTTTTGTATCAATTCAGTCATCAAAAATTTATGACATTGTTGGATATTAGTTCATGCTATTATCTTTCTATAGTAAGAGCAGAATTAGTCAGAGAGTTCATATCTATTTATATTGGTCTTTTCTGTTCCCAGAGTTTTTGGTTAACATGGCTAGTGCTAACTAGAGCACATTCCCAGACAACTTGTCTATATTTATTTAACTTTTAGATTACATATATATGTATAATGCATAATATTATATATGCAACCATGTTTTATTACATACCAGTCTTTCCTATCCTATCTTCTCCTGGGAAGTCTGTGTGAGATCAAGACCTAAGACTGTTTTACTTGACTGTTTGGGTGGGGAGAGTAACTTTTCCCTAAATGGTATGAGTGATATACTCCAAATTCTTACAAAACCACAAACTTCTTTCAACCTATTGACAGGATGTAGGAGTCTTGATTCCAGTCCTTTTTTCAGTGTCTGTAGATGCTGTTCAGCTGCCCCCTGGCCTCCAGCCAGTCCAAGACCTGAGTGAGGGTGGCACTGGGTGGTGTCATCCGGGTTCTGAATGTCTGACTCCCACAGGACTGAAGTTGGAAGCCAAGGAAATGTGTTAAGTCCCATTAGGCAGACAAGAGCAAGGGTCAGGCAGAGAGTAGGGAAGACTGAGAGCAACTTGGGATAGCCAGAAGGTGAGAGCAGCTGAACCTGGGGTCATAGAGGGCAGGGGGGAGGATCTTGCCATAGGATAGAATGTCGTAGGATGCAGAATCTTTGAGCCGAATCATGGGACCAGACACTCAAGGACTTTACAGTCTCACTGAGTTTGTGCCTCATCATGTTAAGTGCTGTCGGTTGTATTTTACTGCTAATGGCCCAATTCCAAGCCTCCATATCTGTGGCAGTGCGCCATGTAATAACTGTTATGTATTTCAGCAACTTTGTTTTAGTCACCCTCCCTTCTTCCACCTCCATGATTAAGACTTGTTAATGGAAATATCTGTTGGATAGAACAAGATTGTGAATTAGATTTTCTTTTTTTTTTTTTTTTTGCTGCACACGGGCCTCTCACTGTTGTGGCCTCTCCCGTTGCAGAGCACAGGCTCCGGACGCACAGGCTCAGCGGCCATGGCTCACAGGCCTAGCCTCTCCGCCGCATGTGGAATCTTCCCGGACCGGGGCACGAACCCGTGTCCCCTGCATCGGCAGGCAGACTCTCAACCACTGTGCCACCAGGGAAGCCCTAGATTTTCTTTTAAGTGCAACATATGTCTGAGATCTAATCTTAGTTCTGCTTGAGACCAGATGTACCTAGGATGCTCCTAGTAAATACTGTGTCTTCATAAAGCAAAGCCAGCCTTACTGTGAAGCAAGGCATTGCATAGCTGGAAAGGGGTTTCTTTTGTCTCTGCCGCTGGCTCTAAGAAAGATGGCATCTGAACTCTTTTGAGATTTTTGGTTTTCTCCTCAGACAAGATAAGATATAGACCTTCATTAATGCATGGAAGAATGGGGCTTTAAGAGTATGAACACCCGACTGGGGAATCTGAGTCCCAGAACTGCTTAAGTTATAAAACGGGTCCCCAACCCCCGAGCCACAGACCAGTTCCCGGGCCACACAGCAGGAGGTGATCAGTGGGCCAGCAAGTGAAGCTTCATCTGCCGCTCCCCACCGCTCCCCATCACTCGCATTACCGCCTGAACCATCCCCCACGACCCCGGTCCGTGGAAAAATTGTCTTCCATGAAACCGGTCCCTGGTGCCAAAAAGGTTGGGGACCGCTGCTATAAAATACAAATTGCTTCATGTTCTGGGATTGTTTTTTCACATGCAAAATGGAGGCATGAATAACGTTCTTAGGAGTAGTAACAAGAAACACTTTTCATAGAAGGTAAGAGCAGAGGGTTTTCAGCCAGGCTGCTGGGGCTGAAGCTTGTCTCCACCACTTACCAGATGTTTAGCTTGAGAAAATTACCTTTCCAAGCCTCAGTTTCCTCATCTGTAAAATGAGACTAATAATGATACTTACATTAAATTGTTTATTGTTTTTATGAAGTTTAACTGACATAAGAGTAAATGATTTAGGACAGTGCCAAACAATGCCTGGCACATATTAACCAGTAAATTTTAATTTCTGCTTTTATTATCCAATGAGATCACTGAATTTCTTTTATATTTTATTCTGTCGAAACTGCCTTGCCACAGATTCTGAAGTCTCCAGGTAAGAGGAGAGTGATAGACCTCGGGAACACAGCAAAGTGGTTTAATTTTGAGACCCCACTTATCTGAGCTTGAAACGCAGGGTTCAAGGACCGATTTCTCCCAGTAAACAAGTCTCTTCCTTAATTGAGTTCCCTTCTTTGGTCTCCATTCCTAATAGGTGAATTTGGTTCTGTCTGACCTGGTAGCATCAGTATTTGGATTTTCTAATCCTGTAACATCGAGTTTCTCCATGATTGGGTCACTGAATCCTGTGGCTTGATTCTCTACTGTGAACACTTGGGCACATGAAACCTCACTGATTACTTTCCATGATCTCAGCTCTGTCCTCTGTCCTCTCTTTGGACCTTGTCTAACAGTCCTGATATTCAAGCGGTATGATTTCCTTAAAGTTGATAACCTGGTCCTAACTATCCCTTTCCAGACCACGAGAATACCAGGTGTGCTTTTACATAGGTATGAATTAGAGTCTACGAGATCTGATGAATCACTGAGTGTGTTGAATAACAGAGAGGAAAGAGCCAGGGATGACAGTCAGGATTCTGTTTTGGTCAGTTGTATGGCCAGCGCTTCCATCAACTTTCTAGCTGAGCTATGGAATATGGCAGGAGGAGAAGTGTTGGGTGGGGAGTGCAGGGGTAGGTAGGTGATGACTAGAGGAGTCTCATGCTTGTAAGTTGAGTTAGAATGGAGCTGTCAAATAGGGAGTTAGACTCATAAGCCTCAAGCGGAGGAAAGAGAGGTGCCCTGGAAATTCAGATTTGAGAGACATCAGCCTATAGGTGGCAAGTGAAGATGTGATGGTTAAAGATTGCCTAGGGCGACAGTTTACAGGGACAAGAGAAAGGGGCCCCTGAGGAATACTCATTTAAGTGACAGGTTGAGAAAAAAAGAATCCACAAAAGAGCCTGAAGAGCTTAAAGGGGATAAGAGAGAAGTCAGAAAAGCGTGGAATTATGAAATACTTGAGAGGGTAACTTGCAAGAGGGAGAGACCAGAGAATTTGAGTAAAAAGATTTCAAGTCAGAAAATGACTCCACGAGTTTTACCAGTGTCCTTGGCTTGGGTAGGTTCTTGGGGTGGTGAAGCAGTAATCAGATGACAGCTGACTGGGTACTAAGTAGAAGCTGAGTAAGAGTCAATGGTCAGCATGGACAAGTGTTTCGAGAGGCTTGGTTGTTAGGAGGGGAAGACAGATGCTGCAGTGGCAACAGGGAAATGGGTAGAAAAGAGGGCTATCCTATGGATTTTACTTCTTTGCTTGTGTTTTATTTTTAACAAAGATTTGAACATGCTTCATGCTTATAGAGAGAAGTTGTAGACAGAGAGGCAAAACTCAGGTTCTTTAACCTGATTCTGAGCACTGTAGTGTTTTCTCCTTGGACAAGGAGAGGAGAGCTGATAAACTGGTAACAGGAAGGAAAGGGGAGTACACGGACATGGATGTAGATTACTTCGTGCAGTTGGTGCTGAGAAGTTGAAGAAGGTCTCTCACAGGTTCTTTTCTCTGCAAAGAAGGATACTAGGCAATTCCTGAGGGTGAAAAAAGAGGGATGAGGAGATTAAATGCTTCGGGAGACAGGAAGCTTAAAATATTAGTTGGGTTTCTCCACAAAATGATCTATAAATGCAACGTGAGTCTAATAATTTTCCTGATTGAGTGTTTTGGATGAACTTAATGAGTCGATTCTAAAATGTAGTGGAATAACAAAGGCCTAAGACTAGCTAAAACACCCCCAAGGAAGAATAATGAGGTGGTAGGAATATGTCCTACCAGATAATATAGCAAATCTTATAATACTACAACTGAGAAAGTGTGAAATTGGCTCAGGGGTGAATAAATAAAGCAGAGGCTCAGAAAGATCCATATGGAGATGGAAAATGGTACATGACAGAAGTGGTCTTGCCAATTACTGGGAATAGAATAAACTGTATTTAAATGATGTTGCCCAATTATTTGTTCATATAGAAAATTTAGATTTGGTTTCTGTCTTATTCATACACAAAAGACAGTTTCAAATAAATTAAATAATTAAACATGAAAGCAAAATTTTTAAGCTTTTTTAAAAAAGCAAAAGAACATTTTCTTACCTCAGTGTAGGAATACATTTGTTAAAGACACAAAAGTTCTAATTATGAAGCAAATTAGGGATTAGATTCAACTATGTTAAATTAAAAACTGTAATTATCAAAAATACCACAATGGATGTGAGAAAAACAATCAACAAACTAGAAGAAATTTGCAGCGTATATAGTCAACAAAAAATTACTATGTAAAAGCACTTCTATAAATTAATAAGAAAATGACAATCAACCCAATAACAAAATGGGTCAAAGACGTGAAGAGTTGTTTCACAGAAGAGGAACCATGGGTGGCTAAAAATATAAGAAAATACGGTCTATCTCACTAGTACTCAGGGAAATGCAAGTTAACGTCACAAAAATACCATTTTGCTTCCAGATGGGTAAAAATTAGTAAGTTTTACAAAGCCAACTAGATGGGACTGTGGGACCACATGAGGGCAACTCTTGCATATTATTAAAGGAAGTATCAATTGGCACAAGCATTCTGGAAAGCAGTTTGACATTATTTTACAAATTGACCATAAATATGCTCTAAGACCTAGTAATTCCACCAGTACATGCTAGAGGAGAAATCTTCAGTGTGTATGTGCAATAGGAAATGTGTACAAAAATGTTCATACTGTGTTCCTAATAGCAAAAATCTAGGAAAAAAAAATCTGCCTTGACCAGAAAATGAATAAATAAACTATGATATATTTATACAACAGATTATTAGAGAATGTTGAAAATGAATGAACTACTGTTAATGCAACTACATGCATGAATCCTGAAAACCTATATTGAATAAAAGAAGTGGGACTCCATAGACTGCAACCATGATCTAGTTATAAAGCTCATAATTAACCAAAAACTAAGAAATATAAAAGCCTAAAAAGGGTCTAAAACATACAAGATGAGGGTAAAATGTGGCCAAGTGTGAGCTAAGTGTCAGGAGTGAAGGTGGAGTCTGCTGGTCTGCCTCAGACTGACGAATGGACAGTAGTAGGAAGTAGAAAATCCAAGGTGGGGTCGGAGGCCAGGGTAAAAGAACACCAGACAAGATCTCAGGACAGATGTAGGGCACTATCAACACAGGGCACAAGAGCCTCTTTAGGCCAGCTTGAGCTAAAATCTGTCAGTGTTAGAAATCACATCAAATTAAAATCAGAAGAACCGTACACACTCTTGAAATTAAACACCCCTTTAGGCTACAGGAGCCAAGTGGGAAGGGATGTCAAGTTCTTCCTGATAATTAAAGATCCATCCTCAAGGCTTACCTAAAACACACACATTTCCAAATTTCTCACCTCTCATGAAGCTACACTAAATACAAGCATTCTGTGTGTCTTGGTCTCTAGCATCCTACTTTCTCATTATCAGTTTTTTTGTTAAAATGAAGCCTAAATCCAAATGAGTTATTCCTAATGAAGAGGAGATCTTGGTCATTTTTTTCTGTTTATTTTTACTCTGAAGCAAAAGACTTATTACTCCTAACAGGGAAAAGTAAAATAACACATAATAGTACCATGTTGTATTTACATATAGCTTTGGACATTGTTTATAAGTATTTATTATCTAGCTTTACTCTCTCCAACACCTCTGTTGTGGCCAGTCGGATAGGTGTTATCATCTCGAGGTTAAATATGATGAAATTCAGACCTTGAGAAAATAAGTCACTTGCCCTAGCTAGGTTAATGATAGAACCCAAACTAAAATTCAGCTATTTTGATTCATGCTATCCATGGATAAATTCTAAATAAGTCTCTTTAGATTTCCCATGTCTATTTACCTTTTTCTAATAGCTAAACTTATTGTAACATTAAAAGAGATTATCATATACTTGGGAAAAACACTGTTCAAAAAATATTATTTAAACTTAGATGTGTTTCAGAAGAATAAAAAGGCAATACTCTAAAGATCTTTCAACAAATCTTCAGCGTGCCTTTACTAAGTAGAAGAAAATATGTGTTGACGTGTGATAGTCCTGTTGGTGGATAAGGACACATCAGGTAATTCTAGGTCATTATGATACTAAGACCATCCTTTCCTAAAACCTTCCCAGTACAGATCTCAAAAATTGAATTTAATATACCCTTTTGAATTGAATTATATTGAATATAATATACCCTTTAATAATTTTATCTAATTTTTAAAAAGTAATTCAAATGCAATTTGATACCTGCTTTTCTAATGACCACATTTAAAAATATATCGATGTTAATTTTAAATGACATTAAATGTTTAACCGCGTTTGGGAGAGATTGATCTGTGAATGGCAGTGGGGTGTAGTAAAAAAGAACGTTGGATTTAGTCAATAAAGGCGATTTATGTTTCGGCCCCACCATGTTCTGGCTTAACCTCTATGATCCTCATATTCACTTTCTGTGAGTTAGAGGCGTTCATCCAGGTGACCTCTGTGTAGGTACTGTGGCCTGACTTGCTCATCCTTCATCCCACCCTCCTCCTCTGTGCTTTTCTGCATTGTGGAAGCTGGAAAGTTAAAATCTGCCTTTTCTGTTTCCTTGCAGGTAGGCTTCTATATGTAAATTAGGTTCCACCAATTAAAAGCACTTGGAAGGCAGAAGTGAACCCTCTTCCTCTTTTGGGCTGTGTGTACAGGCTTGCCCAGCTGTGATGATAGAAGGATTTGGGCAACAGCATTCTGTTGCCTACTACCTAGGTGTCAAGAGGCATTTGTGGCACAGACTGTGATGATGGTGGCAGTGACAGCCAGGCAGTCCTAATCCCTGGATCATTGCTCTGGCTCTGTGTTTGGCACTTAGCAATTCCAGTGGCAGAGTCAAGGATAGTTCTGTAGAGTTCTGGAAGTCATTTGAAGCCCAGTTGGAGCCCACTCTTGATCCCCTCCAGTGGTGTTGCTTGCATCTCATTCCCTGTTACTAAGTCTGTTTGTACTGAAAATATTTAGTGTTTTTTAATGTTCTATACTGAACCCTAATGCGGTATCTACATTTGCTTTGGGCTCTAATGTTCTTTAAGTCTATTATCTTCACAGGGGCACTTTCCTCATGTGGTTTCTAATACACAGTATCTAATTTTTACGGTTATTTTCTTAAATAATTTTAGTTTCTCTCTATGTGGAGTTTGTATATGGTGTAATTTTAATACCATCCAATAATTATCTTCATTTGTTTTGAGTATATGGGAGTCAAGTGTATAAACATGTTTGTTAATGAATCAGTAGCTTTGGGGTGTTAATAAAAATGAAGAGTGTGTATATGTGTTTAAAATTTTTTGTGTAATAATACAGCAAATTAAAATGTCTGAAGTGATTTAAAAATATGTAATTGTGTTTTCTAAAAGGATTTTTGGAGGTTAGGATGATGACGATATTTTATATATGTATATAATATGTATATAAAATATATATAATGTGAGAGGGAGAGAGGAATAGTAATTACATGGATGACTGCTAATAATCTACACGTTTTCACCAGGGTCCTTTTATAAGTTTTATTTTGGATAAACTATTATAGCACCTGAAGAATTATCTGACTTTTATAATCAGCTTCTTGGTGTCTTTGATAATCAGTATTAACTGCACCTGAACACTTTAGTCTTGAACTTAAAAACATTCAAACACCTTCAATCATTGTAAATATTTCCCCCAAATTGCAATTTTTTTGTATTTTAAAGAATATGATATAGAAAAATCTATCTAATGCAGGTGATGAATTATTCATTTTATAAACTGATATTTGGGATCTAATTAAAAAACTAAAATAAGAACTGATCAAGCCTCCACATTTTCAGGCTCAATTCTGGGAAGAGCTCTGTTACTGAACTATAGGGAGTGAAACCAAAGAGGATTAGAGGCAAAAAAAAGCAGTACAGGATTCAGCCTCAGCATCAGTAAAGAGTGTCTGATAACGCGCAGCCTCAGGGAGCTGAGCAGAGGAACCGCTCTGACCCAGGAAAGTGACCGAGACGGGCACACACAAGGTCATCAGGCTTCAGAGGAGGCACCTGGCCCCGAGCCTCTGTACAGTGCTAGACACAGAGATTCAAACTGGTGTAAAGTCCAAGATATAGGAGAATAATAGGTCCCAGGGGGTCGGAGGGAAATTAAATGGTCAAAGAAGGAAAGCTGTGAAAAAATTCCAACCTATAATCAGGAGAAACTAGGAGAAAACACAGCATATTTGAACTATCAAGAATGGGAATCATCGCGATAACTGTGGCAGAGATTTCTTGTCTGAGATGTAGGGTTTTTCTAAACCCTAGGGGAGAACTTATCGCATGGTGGACGGTCCAGGCTGGCCAGGAAATCGAAAATACTGCCCTGAGAGACAGAGGCAAAGAGGCTGGCACATGCGGTGAGTGGCAGGGTAGGTTTGGGTGGGTGTTGGGTGGAACAGTGAGACAGTGGGAAGAGAATTCTTTGCTGAGGGCGGGACTTGGGCACAGATGTCTCAAGAGCCAAGGATCAAAGAAGAAAGAGAAATCGGTCCATTGCTGACAATTTAGTTGCAGCAAAAGGAAAATGGCACAGAAAATAATGACGTAAACACCCAAAGTCAAGTACACGGAGGGCTCACTGTGTGCTTCCTTGTCATCCAGTCATTTTCACTGCTAATGAAAGCTCACAGGTGCTCTTTTCTAAAGCAGGGCGAACGGAAATAGCCATTACAACAGAACATTCCCTATTCTACTCATATCATGTTGTCAGTTGTGCTCTTAGCAACACACTGAAAAAGAAACTTGATTTGTGTAGCCTGACAATTTTCCCCCCATAACTGTGAAAATAACCCTTAGGTGTAAAATGGAGGCCCATTTACTTTTATTTGTTCCGTTTGAATTTCTTTTGAATACATGTGCTACCTGGAGACCAGTACAACAATAACTAACATTTATTAACCACGTTTTATTTGCCTTGCACTTTACCTACAATATTTTACACAAGTCTTCAGAGAACTTAGTAAGTGCTTGTGGAGCTGAGAAGTAGTGAAAGCTTTAGACCCACTGTCAGGATTGCCCGGTTCAAGTTTCAGACCTATTTCTAAGTGGCAGAAACCTTCAGCAGATTATTTCCCCAGTCATCAGTTTTCACAACTGTGAATGAGAATGATAAAAACTGTTTTACAAATGGAAAGGATTAAAGGGCTTTACATGTGCAACTCAGTCCGTTTAATGGATGTTTATTAACAAAATAATGTGTGCCAAACAGCTGGCAAGGCCCTGGGGATGCAAAGGAAAGAAGCTATGGTTTCTGCCATTTAGGTCTTGAGTCTAAAAGAGGAGAGAGAAATACACACAAAAGGAAAAAAATGGCAGGAACTAGGAAGGCAGAGAGAAGCCTGGCAGGAGGGTGACTAAATCATAGTCACACACAGACCACAGTTGGTGGTGCTCAATAAATGCTGATTTTTTGTTTAATTATTTTAAAATTTAAAAACAATGAGCAGAAAAAATAAAAAATAAAAAATAAAAACAAAAAACAAACAAAAAAAAAAAACAATGAGCAGAAATGTCCAAAAACTGTCACTGATGTGTAGATGACCTACACTAGTGGATGGCGGGTTGCTCATTAATCTAATGGTACTAGAGCTTGAAGGTGCAGTGGGCAAGAGCCCCAAGGCTGTGTCAGGCTCTGGCCAGTCCTAGCTTAACCTGATGACCCTGGTAATATTCCTGACTCTCCCTCTACCTGGCCCTTCTGCTTACTAGCTACGTAATCTTTTGCAAATTACTTAAATGCTGTCCTATTATGGGAATAACAATCACTTCTACATCATAAAATTACTGTGAAGCTAATCTAATTAGCTAACGAGCTAATCTATATAAAGTGCTTAGAAAACTAGCAAACAGTTTGGACTCAATCAAAGTTATCTATTGTTGCTCATGTTATTTTTAGTATGATGCCAGTGATAGCGCTTGATGTATTTCTTTGTAAAATAGGGAGAAGAATGAGATTTATCTCTTAACTGTGTTATGAGGGTTAAATTTTAAAATGCCTTATTTAACAAATTCTCAATAAATGTTAACTATTGTGATGATAGAGATTTTTAAGAGAAATAATTCCTTACATATGTTTAACATTTCACAATATATCAGATGCTTTTTATAAATATATAAAATATAAAAATAAAAAATGTAAACATATAAATCCAAAAACGTATGAATATATAAATGTATAAAAAATATATGTATGTATATGTGTGTGTGTGCAGTGTGCAAATGTATATCCACTGATGCTCAAAGAGAGAAATAGGACGGATTTTTCTGTTCCCAGTATTACTCACATTTTGTAGTTCACTATTAGGGTAGTTTGGACTTCTGTGAAGATCTTTGAACGTCCTGTTGTGTCTTTCTGACACACACACAAGATTTCCTAGTTGGTACCTAGGCTGGCATAGGTTTTCTGTTTAGTGGATTTTTCCTTCTGCTACTTCTATTGCTTCCCTACCTCCAAAAGAATATTTGGAGTCAAGTATTTAGAGAAATTTACTTCTTGACTGTAGGGGTTCAAAGTGAGGGTTCAGGAAGCTTAGAACACAGAGCACGATAGTATAAGCATACTTGCATTAATATAGGCTCTTGAATGTAGTATACAGCACTTCTAGAAAGTGGACATCTGCTGGTCTAACAACATATTTAAAAAGGGAAACTGAAAAAAACCCACACTTGCCCACTGGCTGATAAAATTAAAATAGGTTCAATGAGTGATGTTCGGTGCATAGCTTTCTTCTTTTAACTTTTTCATTTGGGATGAGCAGCGTCAGTGAGATGACATGGTGTTTATATGTATGTGATTGATACAGTTCCCTGTCCACAGAGGTTACCCTGCAGGGTGGGATTACAAGAAGTCACCATACTGTTGAAAACAAAATAATTAAAATTTCTAGGTCAAACTTCAAGGAAGGTCCTTCTCTTGAGACTCTCCTTGTTGCCTCAAGGAATGACCGAAGCCCAGCTGGTTTGGCAATTTTCAGAATAGAAAAATATAAAAGAAAATCTGAGCATTTGGGGACAAAGAAGAAAACATTCTCTTCCCTTTGCCTTCCCCATTATCAGGCCTTAGTAGGAGGTTGTGGTATCTAAATCCTTCTTCCTTTACTAAGTTGGAAACTGGGGGCATCTTCTCCTGGAAGTTGTTGGGCCCCTGGATGTGCAGACTGCTGCTTTGGTGCAAGACTACAGGCTATAGGGAAAAGCAATTCCCAAGATGACGTGAAGGGAAATCTCAGAGTAACAGCCATGTAATTAGCTTGTTGAGCAGATAGTCTAAAAGGGAATGGATTTATAAATTTTTTAAATGTGTTTTTACCATATTGAGAGTAACTTTAGAATTTTGTCACAAACCTCCTAGATCAATGAGAGCTAGTTATACAGAAAACTCAGTAAATAAAAATGAAAGAATATACTAATGGATATATAATTAGAGTGTTCTCTGTGAACCATAGAATTACTAGAGTATTCACCTGAAAACCATGTTTGCATAATTATACTAATTATGTAATGACTTTTATTTTAACAAAAAATCAATACATAAGGCAATGTGGGGTGGTAGGAAACACTATGTGCTTTTGTTTGCATTATATCTATTGATGCCCCTTTGGTCAAAGCAAGTCACACAGCCAAACCCAACATCCAAGTAGTGGGGAAGTGTATTCTACTATGGAGGTGAGGAAAGGAACGAATACTTTGCTGAACAATAATTTCATCCACAGCGCCTGTCTTCCATCGAGCCTAGAAATAAATTTCAATTTCAGAAGATTAAAGATCTAAACCTGAAAAGCTAAGCTACAAAATAATTTTTTCACCTTAATATTTTTATTTTGACATAATTTCAGATTTCTAAGGTAGTAGCAAGAATGGTAAAAACTATAAAATATTTGAATGACATATAACAGAACTTTTTTTATAATCTTGGAAAGAAAAAGATTTTCTTAAGCAAGACAAAAACCTCTGAACGAAACGGGTTACATGCTCATTTGATTTCTGTGGTGTTTTGTGGTGTGTTTTGTTTAACAGCAACTAATGAATAGTTAGTATGTAGTTATCCTTCCATCCTACAGTTTATTTTCATATTTTTATTTTCTAGTTTCAAGGATGTTAAAATTTTTTTTCATCTTATCCAATGTGGAGCAGCATGCCTAAGTTATATAATTTATGGGAAATCGAGGACATGATAATTGAGCTGTCATTTACAGAAAAGAAAGCAGAAAATATGAGAAAACCCTTATCTTTTACTCAGACATGCACAGAACACAGCTACAGAAATGATCTTTAACTGAAGAAGATTTCATTGGGAAAGAACCTTCTATCTCTGGCAGAATTAACAACAAAATCTCTTTAAAGTTTCCAGTAATGAAAGCAAATTGAAAACAACCCCAAGTATTTAAAGATTTATTCTTTTTCTAAACAACTATTTGTACTTATTTTTATATGATATCGTAATCTGTCAGCGAAACTGGTGTGAGAGATTAAAGATACTTTGGTAATCCAGTTAAAGTGTTGAAAAACAAAGGTTGACATCTTACTTACAACTAACTGTACATCCTAAACAATACAACTAAGGCTTCCTACTTAAGGAGAACCAAAAACTACCTGAATAATATTTGTTTCATAACGGTTTGAAAAGAAGGAAATTTGCTCCTTGCCTGAAATTTGTTCCTTGTCTGAAATTAGTCAAGGCGCGCCACTGGGTATCATTTGAGTCATTTCATAGGTGTTTACTAAGTTGAATAGCCAATACTGTAATCAAATGCTGGATAGTGTAGGGATTTTAAGACAAATCTGCATTTGAACCCTTGCCTCTGTAAATGACAGTTAAATTACCATTCATAAAACCACATTAGGGCAGGAAAAACAGCGTATGGCTACAAAATAGGGGCCATTATCCATTCAAATAAAAGAGAGTGCTTTTATACTGTTTCTCCAGAAATTACACATAACAACATTTAATATTATCCTTGTATTTTTCACTTTCTTTAATATATTAAGTACATGAATGCTTTTCCACAATATTTTGTCTGGTTCCATTTCAAGAAAGTAATAGATTCATTAAATAGCACAGCCAAAATTAGTGAAAGAACGGAAAATGTAATTTGAAGAAACATTATACATATATATACCAATGTAAAATCAGGATCCAGTATGTTTATAAATTCAGATCAAATTTCAAAAACTATTAAAAATCTCAGAAAAGAGGCTCTTTGTAAAACAGATGAATTATGTCTATAAGAACAACTATTTTTTGTGCTTTTATCTTGTAGTATGAAGCCAAATAAATTGTTTACTGACAAAATATTGACGTAAATTGATGCAGATTCTGGAAGGCTTCTCCTGAAGGAATTATTATATTATGCTATCCATACAGTAGTCTTCTGAATAATCATAATTTCAGAATAATAAGCAATGTAAATGTTCCAGGGTTAGAGCAGAAACAACTCTGGGGAGGTAGCTGTAATACATTATGTAACTCCAATAACAGACCTAGACTTGTCTTCCCTCATCAAACATATTTAAGCCCCTTTATACGCCAGGTTCTACGACAGGTAGAGCAACCACACAAAAGACTAAGGCACTTTCTCTACTCTGTTGGGGCACATATCCTAGTAGAGAAAGTAGGGTAAGGGGAGGAAAGAAGCTATACTATTAATTGAATTTCTAGGAAGTGTCACGTTTTACGACAAGAGTGTTTTACCAATTTTTCATTTAATTTAGAGGACAACTCTGCAAGGTTTTTATTACTCTCACTTGATATATGAAGAGATTAAAATAAAAGGGGATTAAGCAACTTGTCCTATAGGTATACAGCTAGTAATAGAAAGTGAGCCTGATATTGAGGAAAGAGGATGGAATTTGGAGTCAGAAAGACCAGGGGAATAATAGAAAAGATTCATGATGGTGTTAAATTTAGAATTTTTCTGTAACAATTACCTAAGAAAATAAAGATACACCACCTGTAATTATCACAATAAATATAGATACCACAATAAATGGTGGTTGGAAAACCCACAGTGCTTAGTACATTCCTAACTCAGAGTAAATAAACAAACAAACAAAAATCTTTCTGGCAAGTGTATTAATTTTTTTGGCTATTCTTCTACCTACTACGGAAATAGTGAAAGAAAGAATGAATGAATTCAAATCACATTAGATTCCTGGAAAACTACTGTTTTATTTCTTTCTTTCCAGCTTTATTAAGATATAATCGATATATAATACTGTGTAAGTTTAAGGTGTCCAATGTGCTGATTTGACACGCAAATGTATTGCAAAATGATTACAGCCATAGTGTTAGCTAACACCTGCATCACATCAAATAATTACCATTTATTTTTGTGGTAAGGACATTTAAGATCTACACTCTTAGCAACATTCAGGTATATAGTATAGTATTATTAACTATAATCACCATGCAGTACATTAGATCCCCACACCTTATTCACCTTACAACTGGAAATTTGTACTCTTTGACCGACATCTCCTGTCCTCCCTCACCCCCCAGTCCCTGGTAACAATTCTTTTCTCTGTTTCTACACGTTTGACTTTTCTAGATTACACATATGAGTGACATCATACAATATTTGTCTTTCTCTGACTTATTTCACATAGCATATGCCCTCAAGTTCCATTCATAGAGTCACACATCGCAAGATTTCCTTCTTTCTTATGGCGAAATTTACTATTCCATTGTATATATTTACCACATTTTCTATATCCATTCATCCATTAACAAACTCTTAGATTGTTTCCATATCTTGGCTATTGTGAATAATGCTGCAGTGATCATGGAAGTACAGATATGTCTTAGAGATACTATTTTCATTTCCGTTAGAAATATACCCAGAAGTGGGATTGCTGGATTGTACGATAGCTCTATTTTTAAATTTTTGAGGAACCTCCGTACTGTTTTCCATAGAGGCTGCACCAGTTTACATTCCCAGAAACAGTGCACTAGGATTCCCTTTCCTCCACATTCCCCTCCCCCACCAAACTTGCTCTGTTTCATCTTTTACATGATAGCCATTCTGCCTGGTATGGGGTAATCTTATTGTGGTTTTGATTCCCCTGTTTAGTGGTGTTCAGTACCTTTTAATAGACTTGCTGACCATTTGTATGACTTATTTGGAAAGATGTCTGTTCAGTTCCTCTGCCCATTTGTAAATCAAATTGTTTGCTTGTTTTCATTATTGAGTTGTACGAGTTCTTTTTTTTTAATAGGCAGGTTTTTTAAATTTTTATTTATTTATTTTTGGCTGTGTTGGGTCTTCCTTGCTGTGCGCAGGCTTTCTCTAGTTGCAGCAAGCGGGGTCTACTCTTCCTTGCGGTGCACATGCTTCTCATTGTGGTGGCTTCTCTTGTTGCAGAGCATGGGCTGTAGGCACACGAGCTTCAGTAGTTGCAGCATGTGGGCTCAGTATTTGTGGCTCACAGGCTCTAGAGCACAGTCTCAGTAGTTGTGGTGCACGGGCTTAGTTGCTCTGCGGCATGTGGAATCTTCCTGGACCAGGACTCGACCTGTGTCCCCTGCATTGGCCGGCAGATTCTTAACCACTGCGCCATCAGGGAAGCCCACCAGTTCTTTATATAATATATATTTTGGATATTAGCCCTCTATCAGATACATGATTTGCAAATATTTTCTGCCATTCTGTAGGTTCATTTTTCATTTTGCTAATGGTTTCCTTTGCTCTGAAGAAGCATTTTAGTTTGATGTAGTCCCACTTGTTTGATTTTGTTTTTGTTGCCTTTGCTTTTGGTGTCAAATCCAAGAAATCATTGCCAAGACCACTGTCAAGGAGCTTACTCTCTATGGAGTTTTATGGTTTCAGGTCTTACATTTAAGACTTTAATCCATTTTGTGTTAATTTTTGTACATGGTATAAGATAGTGGTCCAATTCATTGTTTTGCACATGACTACCCAGTTTTCCCACCACAATGTATTGAAGAGACTGTCCTCTATTCATTGTATATTCTTGGCCCCTTTGTCATAAATTAATTGACCATACATGCATGTGTTTCCATGTGTCTTTTCTGTTACATTCATTTATGTATCTGTTTTTATTCTAATATCATACTTCTTTGATTACTATAGCTTTGGAATATAGTTTGAAATCAAGAAGTGAAATGCCTTCTGCTTTGTTCTTTTCTCTTAAGATTGCTTTGACTATTCAGGGTCTTTCATGATTCCATACAAATTTTAAGGTTGTTTTTCCTATTCTGGTGAAAAATGCCCTTGGAAATTTGATAGAGATTGCATTGAATCTATAGATCACTTTGGGTAGCGTGGACATTTAAAAAATATTAATTTTTCTAATCATAGACACAGAATTTCTTTCCATTTATTTCTGTCTTCTTCAATTTATTTTATCAATAATCTTTTTGTTACTGGTATACAGATCTACTTGGTTAAATTTACTCCTAAGTGTTCTATCCTTTTTGATGCAATTGTAAATGAGATTGTTTTCGTATTTTATCTTTTTGATACTTCATTGTTAATATATAGAAATGCAAGACTTTTGTATATTGATTTTGTATCCTGAAACTGTACTGATTTTTTTATTAGCTCTAACACATTTTTTTGGTGGAGTTTTGTGGGTTTCCTATATATAATGTCATGTCATCTACAAATAGAGATAATTTTAATTCTTCTTTTTAATTTTGGATGCTTTTATTTCTTCTTTTTTCCCCCCTAAATTCTGTGGCTAAGACCTCAGTACCACATTGAATTAAAGTGGTTAAAATGGGCATCCTTGTCTTGTTCCTAATCTTAAAGGAAAAGATTTCAGCTTTTCACCACTGAGTATGATGTTAGCTATGGGCTTGTCACATATAGCCTGTATCATGTTGAAGTATCTTCCCTGTAAACCCAACTTGTTGAGAGTTATCATGAATGGATATTGAATTTCATTAAATGCTTTTTTTGCATCTATTGAGATGATCATATGGTTTTTTATCCTTCATTTTGTTAATCACATTTATTTGTTGACAGCTGTTGAACCATCCTTGCATCCCTACATAAATCAGCTTGATCATGGTGTGTGATCATTTAATGTACTCTTGAATTGTTAATATTTTGTTGAGGATTTTTGCATCTACGTTCATCAGGGTTATTGGCCTGTCGTTTTCTTTTCTTGTAGTATCTTTGTATGGCTCTAGTGTCAGGGTAATCCTGGCCTTGTGAAATAAGTTTGGAAGTGTTTCCTCCACTTCTAGTTTTTGGAAGCATTTGAGAAGGGTTGGTTATTATTCAATATTTAAATGTTTGATAGAATTCATCAGTGAAGTCATCCAGTCCTGTACTTTTCTTTATTGGGAGATTTTTGATTACTGAATTAATCACCTTACTAGTAATTGATCTGCTCAGATTTTCTATTTCTTCATAATTCATTCTTGGTAGGTTGTATGTTTCTAGAAATTCATTCATTTCTTCTAAGTAGTTCAATTTGTTGATGTATAATTGTTCATAGTAGTCTCATGACCTTTTGTATTTGTGTGGTATCAGTTGTAATATATTTTTTTTCATATATATTTTTATTTCTTTGAGTCCTTTTTCTTTTTTTTCCTGGTTAGTCTAGCTAAAGATTTCTCTATTTTGTTTATCATTTTGCAAAAAATAGCTTCTAGTTTCACTGGTCTTTTCTGTTGTCTTTTTGTTCTCTATTTCATTTATTTCCATTCTGATCTTTTAAACTTCCATCCTTCCACTAACTTTGGGCTTACTTTGTTCTCCTTTTTCTAGTTCCTTGAGATGTAAAGTTAGGTTGTTTATTTGAGATCTTTCTTTTTTCTTAATGTAGATGTTTATCACTATAAACTTCTGCCTTAGAACTGCTATTGCTGCATCCCATAAATTTTAGTATGTTCTGTTTCCATTTTAATTTGTCTCAAGATATTTTTTTTATTTCTTTTTTGATTTCTTCTTTGACTCATTGGTTGTTCAAGAGCTTGTTGTTTAACCTACATGCACAATATTTATGGATTTTTTTTAGTTTTCTGCTTATAATTCATTTCTAGTTTTATATCATTGTGGTCAGAAAAGATGCTGGATATGATTTCAGTCATCTTAAATTAAGACTTGTTTTGTGGTCTAACATATGATCTATCCTGGAGAACGTCCCATGTGCACTTGAGAAGAATGTGAATTCTACTGCTGTTGGATGGAATGTTCTGTAAATGGCTGGTTTGTGTGGTCTAAAGTATAGGTCAAGTCCAACATTTCCTTCTTGATTTTGGCTGGATGATCTATCCATTGATGAAAGTAGGGTATTGAAGTCCTCTAGTTTTATTTTATTGCTGTTTATTTCTCCTTTCATTTCCATTCATATTTCCTTTATGAATTTAGGTGCTCCTTGTGGGATGCATAAATATTTACAAATGTTATATCCTCTTGATGAATTGTCCCCTTTATCATTATATACTGACCTTCTTTGACTCTTGTTTATAGTCTTTGGCTCAAAGTGTATTTCTCTGATATGAGTATAGCTGCCCTTGCTTTCTTTTGGCTTCCGTTTACATGGAATATTTTTCTTCCATCCCTTCACTTTCAGTGTGTGTGTCCTTAAAGCTGAAGTGAGTCTCTTATAGGTAGCATATAGTTGGGTCTTGTTTTTGTTTGTTTGTTTTTAATCCATTCAGCCTCTCTGTCTTTTGATTGGAGAATTTAGTACACTTATATTTAATGAGTAATGATTGATAGGTATGGACTAATTTTTGCCATTTTGTTAATTGTTTTCTGGTTCTTTTAGATTCCTTTGTCCCTCTTTCTCGCTTGTTCTCATCCTTTATGATTTGACCTGCATCTGTATCCACAGGGCGTGGGGAGTTCTCCTTCGACCGTTAAGAGCTGCTTGTTTGTTTGCTCCAATCTGTGGAACTGATTAATGCAAGCCTCATTGGCTATCAGAGCCAGGCAGTCCAGAGCCCCATGCCTTGGGCAGTGGCCACAAAAGCTGGAGTGCCAGATATTTGTATAAGCTCCCCCCAGAGAGATACTGACAACTTGGAGCAAGCTAGAGAGAGAGGGGAGGGAAGAGGTCCATAGGCTTGCTTCCTTGGTTTCCAGGGAAGAGCTCAGTCATCCCATAGATGCTTGCTAAATTAGAAGCCTGACTTGCAGGCAGCAGCCTTTAGTGTATAAAAATAGATGCTTCTCAGGGAAAGAAAGGGAGGTGGGTATTTTTTTGTCTGTTCCCTTCATACTGAATCCTGGGGGGATATCCATGGTGAGTTTTTTGGAGCTCATTAAGAACTGTTTCTTTGTTTCCTATAGTCTTGTGAGTCTCATGAATTCAAGTCCCATTGGTTTTCAGGGCTAGGTGTCTGGAGGCAGCCTATCCCTCAGATGGGGGTCTTAAATGTTGGGTGCTAGATGTAGGGTCCAAACACTTTGCTCCTCAGAAAGAAACCGAGAATTTAGAGCTCCCTCCTGATTGTATGGTGCCGTGCTGGCAGTGAGGTTTATGGTGAGAGTGTGTCTCAGTCTTTCCTATCTGTTTCAATGTGGATATTTTCTCATTCACCCAATTTGTAGGAATCACTCAACTATTTTCTGGATTTCTCTCAGAGGGAATTGCTCCATGTGTATCTATACACTCAGTATGTCCATGGGAGAAGGGGGAGTTCAAGAGCCTCCTATGTCATCATCTTGGACCAGAACTCTTACCTGTCAAATTGAATGTAGAAACACGAAAATTTTTGAGTACTATATTTACATATTCTGAACATGTATTATTACTTTCATATATCAAATATTATATAAAAATTAAATACTAAATTTTATATTAATTTTATCTTAAATACTGTAAAATGTTTGTTTAAAAAGTAAAAAAATCAATATTGTATGAAAAAGGCCTTGAAGAGAGATCTAATTTGACTCTAAAACACTAAGCAGTTTTAAGAAAATGCTCATTAATATTAATACCACTTCTTTTATAAACTCTAGAAGCCATTTGTCATCTATGGCTTAAACTGAGAAAATTAAATTATTTAGAGAAGAAAATATTGTATTTCAACTTAATATTGACTATCAAATAGAAATATAGTAAATTAATAGCATTTCTTCAAATGACTCATGTCTTCCTTGGTCTATTTTTAGATGTATTATATTTTTCATTTTTTTTTAATGAGTTAAATGCACTTTCAGTGAAGTACACAGATATTAACTGTATCATTAGATAAATTTTTATAAACATATACCTTCGTATAAGCAGCACCACAATAGCGATAATAAATCTTCTATCACTCCAAAAATATACCACATACCACGTTCCAGTCATTTCCTACATCCCATAGGTAATCATTGTTATGATTAGTTTTGTCTGCATGTAAATTTTTAGGACAAATAACACTGCAGGGTGAAAAGGAAAATAATGTGTTAATTATACTATGAAAATAACTTTTACCTCACGAATTCCACATAAAAGGTCTCCCTACCCCAGAGGTCCATGTACCACACTTTGAGAATTTCTGCTCTTACCGTAACAGTATGTATCCTTAACTTACCATTGTCAACTTAGAGTTAATATTTTTCCACTTCACATAAAGTGTGATAACCTTACAACAGTAAAAAAAACTCTTTACCGTCTCTGTCCTTTGTGCTATTCTTGACATATATTTTACCTTTATGTATGAATAAACCCCACAATGTAATGATTATTTTTAGTTCAAACCATAAGTTTTCTTTCAAGAAATTAGGAAAAAAGCATCTGAAGCCTTTTGTATATGCTGAGATGTGTACTAATTCCAGTGCTCTTCATTCCTTCCTATAGATACAAGTTTCTTCTGATGTCATTCAGTCCCTTCAGCCTGAAGAATCAGATATGCTTGTGACTTTCAGCTTTTGTTATCTGAATATACTTTTATTTAACCTGAAAATTTTAAAGGACGTTTTCACCAGTATACAACTCTAGCTTGACAGTTGTTTTTCTTTAAACACTTTAAAGATTCCATTCCATTGTTTACTTTTGACCTCCATATTTTTCTAATGAGAGATGAGTCGTCAATCCCTTCATCTGTAGGCAGTGTGTTTCTGATTCTTTTCCTATACTCAATCCTTAGGCATCTTATAAATTTTTCACTTTATATTTGTTCTAAGTAGTTTTATTATAATGTGCGTAGGTATGATTTTCCTTGTATTAAGCTTGATTATGGTTTGCTAAGATTCTTGGATTCTTGGCTTTCTTTTTTTGTTGTTGTTTAACATCTTTATTGGAGTATAATTGCTTTACAATGTTGTGTTAGTTTCTGCTATATAACAAAGTGAATCAGCTATATGCATACATATATCCCCATATCCCCTTCCTCTTGTGTCTCCCTCCCACCCTCCTTATCTCACCCCTCTAGGTGGTCGCAAAGCACCCAGGTGATCTCCTTGTGCTATGCAGCTGCTTCCCACTAGCTATCTATTTTACATTTGGTAGTGTATATCCGTCAGTGTTACTCTCTCACTTCGTCCCACCTTACCCTTCCCCCTCCCAGTGTCCTCAAATCCATTCTCTGCATCTGTGTCTTTATTCCTGTCCTGCCCCTAGGTTCATCAGAACGATTTTTTCTTTTTTAGATTCCGTATATATGTGTTACCATACGGTATTTGTTTTTCTCTTTCTGACTTACTTCACTCTGTATGAGAGACTCTAGGTCCATCACCTCACTACAAATAACTCAATTTCATTTCTTTTTATGTCTGAGTAATATTCCATTGTATATATGTGCCACATCTTCTTTATCCATTCATCTGTCGTTGGACACTTAGGTTGCTTCCATGTCCTGGCTATTGTAAATAGTGCTGCCATGAACAATGTGGTACATGACTCTTTTTGAATTATGGTTTTCTCAGGGTATATGGCCAGTAGTGGGATTGCTGGGTCATATGGTAGTTCTATTTTTGGTTTTTTAAAGAACCTCCATACTGTTCTCCATAGTGGCTGTATCAATTTACATTTCCACCAACAGTGCACTAACCTTACACCTAAAGCAATTAGAGAAAGAAGAACAAAAAACCCCAAAAGTTAGCAGAAGGAAAGAAGTCATAAAGATCAGATCAGAAATAAATGAAAAAGAAATGAAGGAAACAATAGCAAAGATCAATAAAACTAAAAGATGGTTCTTTGAGAAGATAAAGTTGATAAACCATTAGCCAGACTCATCAAGAAAAAAAGGGAGAAGACTCAAATCAACAGAATTAGAAATGAAAAGGGAGAAGTAACAACTGACACTGCAGAAATACAAAGGATTATGAGAGATGACTACAAGCAACTCTATGCCAATAAAATGGACAACCTGGAAGAAATGGGCAAATTCTTAGAAAAGCACAATCTTCCGAGACTGAATCAGGAAGAAATAGAAAATATGAACAAACTAATCACAAGCACTGAAATTGAAACTGTGATAAAAAATCTTCCAACAAACAAAAGCCCAGGACCAGATGCCTTCACAGGAGAATGCTATCAAACGTTTAGAGAAGAGCTAACACCTGTCCTTCTCAAATTCTTCCAAAATATAGCAGAGGGAGGAACACTCCCAAACTCATTCTACGAAGCCACCACTACCCTGATACCAAAACCAGACAAAGGTGTCGCAAAAAAAGGATTCTTGGCCTTCTAAATTGCTGTTTTCCACCAATTTGGGGGAAATTTTGGTCATTATTTAATCAAATACTTTTTCCCTCTGCCTCTGGAACTGCAGTTACACATATGAGAGCCTGTGTGGAATCATCCCACGGTTCATTGCAGCTCTGTTCATTTTAAAAAATACTTTTTTCTCTCCATTTTTCAGATTGTATAATTTCTGTTAATTGTCTTCAGATTCAGGGATCCTTCCTTCTCTGGCTCCAGTATGCTGTCAAGTCCATTAAGAATATTCTTCATTTCAGATATTTGACTTTTCACTTCTAGAACTTCCACTTGGCTCTTTTTATAGTTTTCATATCTTTACTGAGATTTCTCATTTGTTTACTCATGTTCATCCTTTTCTCTGTTTTTTGGTAAAATGTATTTTTAATGGATTTTGTTTCAGTTTACACATTTCTGTATACTTTTTTGTGTATTCATTAACTTGTTTTTTAAATACACTTTAATTGTGAGGTAATTGTAGTCTCACATGAAATTGTAAGAAATGATACAGGGAGATCCCTTGTACCCCTTACTCAGTTTCCCCAGTGATAACATCTTACAGACTATAGTACAATATCACAATAAAGATACTGACATTGATACAATCCACCAATCTTATTCCTTTTTCCTCCTTTTTACTTGTACTTACTTGGATGTGAAATGTGTGTGTGTTTAGTTCTATCATATGCAATTTTATCATATGTGTAGTTTTTTGTACCCACCACTACAGTTCAGATATAGAACAGTTCTATCACCACACATATCCCTCATGCTGCTCTTTTATATCCATACCCACCTCCCTCCCACAGCCTTCTTTCCCCGCCATCCCCAACTCCTGTCAACCACTGATCTGTTCTCCGGTTATAAAATATTTTGAGAATGTCACATAAATGGAATCCTATAATATGTAATCTTTGGGAACTGGATTTTATAAGTAAACATTATTCACTTGAGATTCATCCAGGTGGTTGCATGTGTCAATAGTTTGTTCCTTTTTTTTCCTGAGTAGTGTTACATGATATGGATGTACCACAGTTTGTCTAGGCATTCACTCATTAAAGGACATTTGTGTTATTTCCAGTCTGGGGCTATTATGAATAGAGATGATATGAACGATTGTGTACAACTTTCCATGTGGATATGCATTTTTATTTCTCTGGGATAAATGAACAAGAGCACAGTTGCTGGGTGTATGATACTTGCATGCTTAGTTTTTATAAAAAACTGCCTAACTATTTTCTAGCGTGGCTGTACCATTTTATATTCCTACCAGCAATACATATATATATATGTATATATAAGTGATTCAGGTTCTCCACACTTTCACCAGCATTTGCTGTTGTCACTATTTTAATTTTAGCTATTCTGATAGGCATGTAGTGATAACTCACTGAGATTTTAATTTGCATTTTTATAATGATGAAAGATGTTGAAGGTACTTGCATGATCTTATTTACTATCTATATATCCCTTCTTTAAGTCCTTAAAAATATTAAGTTCTTGTCTACTAATTTCAACAATTGTGTCATCTCAATATCTATTTCTGTTGACTAGTTTTTCATTGGTTATAAGTCACACTTTTCTACTTCTCACATGTCTACTAATTTTTTATTATATGCTGGATGGTCAGATGATAATTCTAGGGGTTCCTGATTGTGTGAGCTTCCTTTAAAGGATCTGGAATTTTGTTCTGTCAGGCAGTTAAAGTTTTTTCCTTTTAAATCTTGGTTTTATTTTTTCTTTGAGTTGTTATGTTTTGGCTTTGAACTTATAGCATCTTCCTTTTTCAATGGTGTGGTCTTTACTCCCAAACCGAGGCTTTTCTGGCTTCTCAATGCTTGAGATGTCCAGTGAAGTCTCTCTACTCTGGCTGGGCTAGAACTCCAACTGTCTATTTTTTTGGTATTTTAATTTATCTCAGTCTCTCAGCAGATGATATCTGGTAAACTTCCCAACAACCCGTGATGAATAATGAATCTTTTGGGCCCTCGTAAGTGTGTCTCTTTGTTCTCTGGTGCTCTGACCTGCAAACTGTAATTGCTTCTGCAGCCCTATGACTTGGTCTTATCCTCCTGAGCTCAGAAACACTGCTGATTCTCTGATTGTACTCCTCTCAGCATTAAAGTCATTCCATGCCCAGAAAGCCCTAGGTGTCTTTATTTGATTTCTAACACAAATCATAGGTCTGCACTATGTTCAATGCCTGAAAATAGTTACCTCATATATTCTTACTTTTTTTAGTTGTTTACATTGGCAGGACAAGTGTGCCAAGATTGTGCCAGCTCTTCTGTCGTGGGCAGAAGTGAACATTGAGAAAAGACAGCTGTCCCTTAAAATTGTTAGACACTCAGTGGGAGCTTAATAATCAGAAAAAACAAGTTGATTTAATTATGTGTTCAGCTGTAAGAAGAATGTGATTCAAGACTAGATAAGAAAGATAAATGCACTGTCTATGATCACAGTGAGTATGGTCTTTCCAGCTGGTTTGAGTAATCACAGAAAAGCATTTTTTACCTAATTGGCTCAATCAAAATAACCAAACTAGTCACACATACAAAGTGGTATTAAGTATTTCCTGTGTGTCTGTGTGTCATGCACTATTTGACACATTAGAGAAGTTCATTCTCTAAGTCTGTAAGTCTGTTTCCATTTTGTAAGTAAGTTCATTCATATTATTTTTTTTTAGATTTTGCATATAAGCATATGAGCAATATCATATGATATTTGTCTTTCTCTGTCTGACTTACTTCACTTAGTATGATAATCTTCAGGTCCATTCATGTTGCTGCAACTGGCATTATTTCATTCTTTTTAATGGCTGAGTAATATTCCATTGTTTATGTGTACCACATCTTCTTTATCCATCCATCTGTAGGTGGACATTTAGGTTGATTCCATGTCTTTGGCTATTGTAAACAGTGCTGAAGTGAACATTGGGGTGCATGTATCCTTTTGAACCATGTTTTTCTCCAGATATCACCCAGGAGTGGGATTGCTGGACATATGAAAGTTCTATTTTTATTTTTTTAAGGAACCTCCATACTGTTCTCCACAGTGGCTGCACCAATTTACATTCCCACCAACAATGTAGGACGGTTCCCTTTTCTCAACACCTTATCCAGCATTTATTGTTCATAGATTTTTTTTGGTGATGGCCATTCTGACCAGTGTGAGGTGATATCTCATTGTAGTTTTGATTTGCATTTCTCTAATAATTAATGATGTTGAGCATCTTTTCATGTTCATCTCGGCCATCTGTATATCTTCTTGGGAGAAATGTCTGCTTAGATCTTCTGCCCATTTGTTGATTGGGTTATTTGTTTTCTTGATACTGAGCTGCATGAGCAGTTTGTAAATTTTGGAGACTGATCCCTTGTGGGTCGCATCGTTTGCAAATATTTTCTCCAATTCTTTGGGTTGTCTTTATGTTTTCTTTATGGTTTCCTTGGTTGTTGCCAAAGTTTTTGAGTTTAATTAGGTCTGATTTGTTTATTTTTGTTTTTATTTCCATTACTCTAGGAAACAGCTCAAAAAAGACCTTGCTGTGATTTATGTCAGAGAGTGTTCTGCCTACATTTTCTTCTATGAGTTTTATAGTATCCAGTCATACATTTAGGTCTTTAATCCATTTTGATCTTTTTTTTATGTGTGTGTATATGGTGTTAAAGAATGTTCTAATTTCATTTTTTTCACATGTAGCTGTCCAGCTTTCCCAGCTCCATTTATTGAAGAGACTGTCTTTCCTCCATTGTATAGTTTTGCCTCTTGTCATAGGTTACTTGACCATAGGTGTGTGGGTTTATTTCTGGGCTTTCTATGCTGTTCCATTGATCTATATTTCTGTCTTTGGGCCAGTACCATACTGTTTTGATGACTGTAGCTTTGTCGTATAGTCTGAAGTCAGGGAGCCTGATTCCTCCAGCTCAGTTTTTCTTTCTCAAGATTGCTTTGGCTATTTGGGATCTTTTGTGTTTCCATACAAATTTTAAGATTTTTTTGTTCTACTTTTGTGAAAAATGCCATTGGTAATTTGATAGGGATTGCACTGAATCTGTAGATTGCCTTGGGTAGTGTAGTCATTTTGACGGTATTGATTCTTCCAATCCACGAACATGCTATACCTTTTCATCTGTCTGTGTCGTCTTTGGTTTCTTTCATCAGTATCTTATGGTTTTCAGAGTACGGGTCTTTTGTCTCCCTAGGTAGGTTTATTCCTAGGTAATTTATTATTTTTGATGTGATGGTAGATAGGTTTGTTTCTTTAATTTCTCTTTCTTGTATTTCATTGTTAGTGTATAGAAGTGCAACTGATCTGTGTATTAATTTTGTAACCTGCAACTTTACTGAATTCATTGATGAGCTCTAGTAGTTTTCTGGTAGCATCTTTAGGATTTTCTATGTATAGTATCATGTCTTCTGCAGTGACTATTTTACTTCTTTTCCAATTTGGATTCCTTTTATTTCTTTTTCTTCTCTCGTTGCCGTGGCTAGGACTTCCAAAGCTATGTTGTATAAAAGTGGTGAGAGTGGACATCCTTGTCTTGTTCCTGCTCTGAGAGGAAATGCTCTCAGCTTTTCACCATTGAGTATGATGTTATCTGTAGATTTGTCATATATGGCCTTTATTATGTTGAGGTAGATTCCCTCTATGCTCAAGTTCTGGAGAGTTTTTTTTTTTTTATTATCATAAATGGGTGTTGAATTTTGTGAAAAGCTTTTTCTGCATCTATTGAAATGATCATGTTTTTTTTATTATTCAGTTTGTTGATGTGGTGTATCACACTGAATGATTTGCAGATATTGAAAAATGCTTGCATCTCTGGGATAAATCCCACTTGATCATGGTGCATGATCCTTTTAATGTATTGTTGGATTCAGATTGCTAGTATTTTGTTGAGGATTTTTGCATCCATGTTCATCAGTGATATTGGCCTGTTATTTTCTTTTATTGTGATATCTTTGTCTGATTCTGGTATCAGGGTGATGGTGGCCTCATAGAATGAGTTTGGGAATATTCCTTCCTCTGCAATTTTTTGGAATAGTTTCAGAAGGATAGGTGTTAATTCTTCTTTAAATGATTGATAGAATTCACCTCTGAAGCCATCTAGTCCTAGCTTTTTGTTTGTTGGGAATTTTTTTATCACAGTTTCAATTTCAGTACTTGTGATTGGTCTGTTCATATTTCCTATTTCTTCCTGGTTCAGTGTTGGGAGATTGTACCTTTCTAAGAATTTGTCCATTTCTTCTAGGTTGTCCATTTCATTGGCATATAGTTGCTTGTAGTAATCTCATGATCCTTTGTATTTCTGTGGTGTCAGCTGTAACTTCTTTTTCATTTGTAATTTTATTGATCTGAGTCCTCTCTCTTTTTTTTCTTGATGAGTCTGGCTAAAGGTTTTATCAATTTTGTTTGTCCTTTCAAAGAACCAGCTTTTAGTTTCACTGATGTTTGTATTGTTTTCTTCATTTCTATTTCATTTATTTCTGCTCTGATCTTTAAGATTTTTCTCCTTCTACTAACTTTGGGTTTTGTTTGTTCTTCTTTCTTTAGTTGCTTTAGATGTAAGGTTAGGTTGTTTATTTGTGGTTTTTCTTGTTTCCTGATGTAAGATTGTATTGCTATAAAATTCCCTCTTAGAACTGCTTTTGCTAAGCCCCATAAGTTCTGTATCATTGTGTTTTCATTTTCATTTATCTCTAGGTATTTTTGGATTCCCTCTTTGATTTCATCAGTGATCCATTGGTTATTTAGTAGAATATTGTTTAGCCTCCATGTGTTTGTGTTTTTTACAGTTTTTTTCTTGTAGTTAATTTCTAATGTCACAGCGTTGTGGTCAGAAAAGATGCTTGATATGATTTCAATCTTCTTAAATTTACTGAAGCTCACTTTGTGGCTCAGGATGTGATCTAGAGAATGTTCCATGTGCACTTGAGAAGAATGTGTATTCTGCTGCTTTTGGATGGAATGCTCTATAAATATCAATTAAGTCTATCTGGCCTAATGTGTCATTTAAAGCCTGTGTTTCCTTGTTGATTTTCTGTCTGGATGATCTGTCTATTGATGAAAGCAGAGTGTAACACTAATAACACTATTATTGTGTTACTGTTGATTTCTCCTTTTATGGCTGTTAGTATTTGCCTTATATATTGCGGTGCTCATATGTTGGGTGCATATATATTTACAGTTGTTATATCTTCTTGGATTGTTCCCTTGATCATTATATAGTGTCCTTCCTTGTCTCTTGCAAAACTCTTTACTTTAAAGTCTATTTTGTCGGGTATGAGTATTGCTACTCTAGCTTTCTTTTGATTTCCACTTGGATGGAATACCTTTCTCTATCCCCTCACTTTCAGTCTGTACATGTCCATAGATCTGAAGTGGGTCTCTTGTAGACAGCATATATACGGGTCTTGTTTTTGTATCCATTCAGCCAGTCTATGTCTTTTGTTTGGAGCATTTAATCCTTTTACATTTAAGGTAATTATTGATATGTATGCTCCTATTACCATTTTCTTAATTGTTTTGGATTTGTTTTTGTAGGTCTTTGTTCTTCACTTTCTGTTGTGTTCTCTTCTCTTGTGAATTGATGACTAACTGTAGTGTTGTGCTTGGATTCCTTTTGTGTGTGTGTGTATCTACTGTAGATTTTCAGTTTGTGGTTACCGTGAGGTTTTGATATAGCAATCTATAGATAAACAGGATTGTTTTAAGTTGCTGGTCTTTTAATTTCAAATGCATTTCCAATAGACTGCTTTCATGCTCTCCTTTTCTCACAATTGCTGATTTTGATATATTTATGTGCATATGATTTCTACCTTTACTTTATGCTTGCCTTTACCAGTAAGCTATTCCACTCATAATTTTCTTGTATCTAGTAGTGGCCTTTTCTTTTTGACTTGGAGAAGTTCCTTTAGCATTTGTTGCAAAGGTAGTCTGGTGGTGCTGCATTCTCTTAGCTTTTGCTTGTCTGTAAAGCTTTTGATTTCTCTGTCAAATCTGAATGAGAGCCTTGCTGGGTAGAGTATTCTTGGTTGTAAGTTCTTCCTTTTCTTCTCTTTAAATATATCGTGCCACTCCCTTCTGGCCTGCAGAGTTTTTTTTTTTTCTTTACGGTACGCAGACCTCTCACTGTTGTGGCCTCTCCCCTTGTGGAGCACAGGCTCCGGACGCGCAGGCTCAGCGACCATGGCTCATGGGCCCAGCCGCTCCGCGGCACGTGAGATCCTCCTGGACCGGGGCACGAACCCGCATCCCCTGCATCGGCAGGCGGACTCTCAACCACTGCGCCACCAGGGAAGCCCAGGTCTGCAGAGTTTTTGCTGAGAAATCAGCTGATAACCTCATGGGAGTCCCCTTGTACATTTTTTGTTGCTTTTTCCTTGTTGCATTTAATAATTTTTCTTTGTTTTTAACTTTTGTCAATTTGATTACTATGTGTCTCGGTGTGTTCCTCCTTGGGTTTATCCTGCCTGGGACTCTCTGTGCTCCCTGGACTTGGTTGACTGTTTCGTTTTCCATGTTAGGGAAGTTTTCAGCTATTACCTCTTCAAATATTTTCTCAGTTTCTTTCTCTCTCTCTTCTCCCTCTGAGACCCCTATTATGTGAATGTTGGTGTCTTTAAAGTTGTCCCAGAGGTCTCTTAGACTGCCTTCATTTCTTTGCATTCTTTTATCTTTATTCTGTTCTGCAGCATTGATTTCCACCATTTTGTCTTCCAGCTTACTTATCCATTATTCCTCCTCAGTTACTCTGCTACTGATTCCTTCTAGTGTATTTTTCATTTCAGTTATTGTATTGTTCATCTCGGTTCTTCAATTCTTCTAGTTCTTTGTTAAATATTTCTCATATCTTCTCCGTATGTTCCTCCATTCTTTTTCTGAGATCTTGGATCATTTTCACTGTTATTACTCTGAATTCTTTTCCCAGTAGATTGTCTATCTCCAGTTCACTTGGTTGTTCTTCTGGGGTTTTATCTTGTTCCTTCATCTGGAACATATTCCTCTGCTGTCTGATTTTCTCTTACTTTCTATGATTGTGGCTTCTGTTCTGCAGGCTGCAGGATTTTATTTCTTCTTGCTTTGGCTGTCTGCCTTCTGGTGGATGAGGCTGCCTAAGAGGCTTATGCAGGCTTCCCAGTTCAAGGGACTGCTTCCTGCCTGCTGGTGGGTGGAGCTGGGTCTTATTCCTCTGGTGAGCAGGGCCATACTCAAGAAGACTTTAAGCAGCCTGTCTGCTGATGGGCAGGTGGGTGTTCCGCCCTGTTGGTTGTTTGGCCTGAGGCAACCCAGCACTGGAGCCTACAGGCTGTAGGGTGGGGCTAATGGTAGCCTCTGGGAGGGCTGATGTCAGTGAGTACTCCCAGAACTGTTGCTGCTAGTGTCTTTGTCCCTGCAGTGAGCCATAGCCACTCCCCACCTCCACAGGAGACCCTCCAATAATATCAGGTAGGTGTGGCCCAGGCTCTTACGATGTCATTGCTTTTTTCCCTGGATCCTGGTGTGCATGAGACCTTGTGTGCACCCTCCGTGAGTGGAGTTTCTATTTCCCCCAGTCCTGTGGGCTTCCTGTGATCAAACCCCACTGGCCTTCAGAGCCAGATTCTCTGGGGGCTCCTCCTCCCATTGCCAGACCCCCAGGCTGGGAAGCCTGACGTGGGCCTCAGGACTTTCACTCCTATGGGAGAACTTCTGTGGTATAATTATTTTCCAGTCTGTGGATCGCCCATCTGGCAGGTATGGGATTTGATTTTATTGTGACTGTGCCCCTCCTGCCATCTCGCCGTGGCTTCTTCTTTGTCTTTATCTTTTTTGGTAGGTTCCAGCATTTTTTTATCAATGGTTGTTCAGCAGTTAGTTGTGATTTTGGTGTTTTTGTACAAAGGTGTGAGCTCACGTCCTTCTACTCCACCATCTTGCTGGCAAGTCCCTCCAACCCTTGATATTTCTTAAGATCTTCATGGGGGTGACAGAGGTTCTAAACATTTTTGCCATCATCATCCTTGTGTCAAAAAAATCTGATTTTGAGTTATTTCAAAGTCAGTTTTATGTATGTGTCTGCTAGCATTCTAAAACTAAAAACCATAAAATCCAACGAACTAATTTGTTATTTATTAACAGACAAGGCAATTCAACATGAAAAAATAAAGTCTGAGGTATGATAAAGAAAGTAAAGAAATAAGTCTGTTTGGTTTAATTTATGTAAGCCATTTTTACACAAAACAGTGCCAAAATTTAATATCATATGAGAATTTTAAAAATGATTACAACCTTGTGGGGAAGGAGATGAATTAGATTATGGTTATCAAAACATGACTTCTTCAGTATGACACCATATTAGGACTTAATATCTTATAAGAAACTATTATAAGAAAATTACCTTTTATTTATTTATTTATTTATTTTTAATTTTTAAAATTTTTTGGTAGTGGCACGTGGCTTGCAGGATCTTAGTTCCCTGACCAGGGATTGAACCTGGGCCATGGCAGTGAAAATGCCAAGTCCTAACCACTGGACCTCCAGGGAACTCCCAGAAAATTACCGTTTATATTTAATTTGATTTAAACTAGGAGAGACAACACCAGGCAAAGGCATATATTCTATTGGGAAATTCTCTAAAATGTCCAATGGTGGCTTTAAAAATATGAGAATAGCAATATTTTACATCTATTTTTTTATTACTCACTTTGAGTCTGAACAGATGGTAATGAAGAGATTTGGTCACCAGTTTAAAAGCTTGTCTGTTTGTCTAATTATATTTCTTTTCCCTACAAAGTAAAACTGAAATATATTGGATCTCTTTATTGCTTGTAATGTGCCCTCATTCCTCTCTCTCTCTCTGTGTCTTCTTTTCTTTCCCATTAAATTTGTTTACCCTTTTTTTTTCTCCTTTGTTTCCAGCAATATAGGAGCATTTAGAAGCAAAACTATCTTGGAGAGGGGTGGGGGGGTGATGGCAAATGGATCAAAAACTAGCTTCTGGTCATTTGGTGGTTATAGCAATAATCATAATGGGAGATTTTCAGCCACAAGTAGTTTCTATAACAACATGATAGGGTGCTTTAGAAATAGACCTGAGGTAAATAGATTCTTTAAGCGTCTCTTAACCCCTTTTATACCACAGGATTAGCATCTTCTTGGAGGATAAATATTAGTTGGCTTATTTGATGGAAGCCTTTAAAATATTGCTTTTATGTTGTAAAGATTAAACATTTTATTTTTCTATAGAGACCTGGCTTTAGCTGATAGGATCTTAGGTTCCTTCATTTCAGAAAATAATTGATAGCATCCTTATTCTGTTTCTGCATTGTGAAATTGAAGTAGTCTTTAAAGCTGATTCTTTCATTGTATTGCCCCAAAATGTGGAAAGCGGTAAATACTCCTCACTATAGCATCTATCAATTCTCTCATAGGTCAGATGTGCTTCAAATTAGGCATGGTTTCTATTTGACTTATAATTTACTAAGTATTATAAAAGGACGTTTATTGGAATTGTTTTGAATTTATGGTTTTAGCTTGGTAAAAAATGACATAAGAAGAAAATGAAGGCTCCCATTTCATACATAAGTATCATTCAAGAGCCCCTTCTAAGTGAAAGATTAATGGGAGTGTACACCAGGTATATGATGCAAGAATAGATGGTGGTGGGCTGGGGACAGTTTTTCAAGAGAAAAACACACGGAAAGCTTAAATTTAGTGACACAATCAGTTAGTTACATTTCGGGAGACAGAGATTAAGCTTGCTTGGTTCAGTTCCATTATGAATTACTGATTATTGACTCTATGCTGGATATGGGAGGTGTATACAATGATAACTAATACATGGGATTTACTTTGAAAACAATTACCATATCGAGTGAAAACATTTTCTATTATTAAGCAAAATATCAGTTTACTTAAGTTTATTGGTTAAAAAGTAATTAATTATTTGCTCAAGTTCATCCTTCTTCTTTCCCCCTCCCTCCACAATATTTTAAGTGCAAAGACACAGCCATGCCTTCCTAAAAGAGGTGATTATGGGCATATTTCAGCCCAGGTGATTCATCCAAAGTACAGTGTCTCATGTCTGCACATGTAGCTCACTTCTATGCATTTTCCACAATAGAACTATCCTTATACTTTTATTATTTTCTATTCAGTTAAGCTGCCAATTACCAATATGAGACACTGTCTTTCAACTCTCAGGAGGATGTCAACAATCACGCGTCTCCCTCTGAGTTTTCTCTCGTTCCCCTGGTGTTCTGTGCTCGGTAATGAAGGCTCAGCCTTCATTCCGTGTGTGCTTGCCACAGCCTTCTGGGGTAGCGTTTGCCAAATGGGCCCCTGGGAGATGGAAACCCATCCTCCATGTGTGTCACGGGGTGTGCAGCAGAGCTAAGGCGTGCCTGTGCACCCCAGGGCCTGCTCAGAAGGCAGGGCACACGGGCAGGGGGACATCCACACTCCAGAATCTTCCCCAGACCAAAGGCGCAAGGGCATTGTACTTGCTGCACTCAGTGTCACGGGGCTTTTAACTGAATAAAAAGAAAATGAAATGTATTCACAATGGTTTCCAGGTTATCTAGTAACCACAGTAACCTGGGCTTTCCCCAAGTCTGGCTCACAACCTACAGTGACCAGACCAGCAAATCATTCTCTTTCTGTTACAGTGTGGTGAGCCTTAAAGTGGAAAGAACAAATTGCCCCCGGGGGAGAACCAATCAATCAGCAAAGCAAACAGTCAGCGTGGACTTAGTGTTCCGAGTGTGGTGGGAACTGAATACGCAGAGCATATGTACAGACAGACTGAAGAATTGAATGTTCTAGTTCCTGAACTTAAAGTGTTTGTTTGCTAATTATGAAGACAAGTCTCCATAACGTGAAACAGAACAATTCAGGAAATTCATAAATAAGTGTGATGTTGTCTTAACAATGATAAGTTCTGTGTCTGCTCGGGCCAGGAGATGAACAAGAATGCAAAGATCTGGGACGACTCCTGGGAACGTAGGCTTCTAAGGATGTGCACGATTTGAATGTACATCATAATTAATAGACTGTTAGAAAGTACCTTGACACCTCTTTATTCATGCCTACTGCTATAATCATATCATAAAAGAAGATAATTTAAATCCTAGAGGACTAATGGCTTACTCATAATTATAACCAAAAGTTATTTTTCTAGACATTAGTTCCCTGTACAAAATAATGAGAAAACTGTTGAGATCTGCATTGTCCCACATAGTAGCCACTAGTCACGTGTGGCTCTGAGCACTTAAACTGTGGCTAGCTAGGGCTGAGGTGCACTATCAGTGTAAAATGCACATAGGATTTCAAAGACTTAGTATGAAAAAAGATGTAAATATCTCATTAATTTTTAACTCTACATATTAGAATGATACTGTTTTAGTTATATTTGGTTAAATAAAATATATTATTTAAAAAAAATTAATTAATTAATTAATTAATTTTTGACTCTGTTGGGTCTTCGTTGCTGCTCAGAGCGGGGGCTACACTTTGTTTCAGTGCTAGGGCTTCTTCTTGTAGTGGCTTCTCTTGTTGCGGAGCATGGGCTCTAGGTGTGCGGGCTTCAGTAGTTGTGGTACACGAGTTCAGTAGTTGTGGCACGTGGGCTCAGTAGTTGTGGTGCATGGGCTTAGTTGCTCCGTGGCATGTAGGATCTTCCCAAACCAGGGATCAAACCCTTGTCCCCTGCATTGGCAGGTGGATTCTTAACCACTGCACCACCAGGGAAGTCCCTAAAATACATATTATTAAAGTTAATTTACCTGCTTACTTTTACTTCTTAATTTAATTGTAATTTTTTTTAGCATCTTTATTGGAGTGTAATTGCTTTACAGTGTTGTGTTAGTTACTGCTGTATAACAAAGTGAATCAGCTATATGCATACGTATATCCCCATTTCCCCTCCCTCTTACCTCCCTCCCACCCTCCTTATCTCACCCCTCTAGGTGGTCACAAAGCACGGAGCTGATCTCCCATGCAGCTGCTTCCCACTAGCTGTTTTACATTTAGTAGTGTATATATGTCAATGCTACTCTCTCACTTCGTCCTAGCTTACCCTTCCCCCTCCCCATGTCCTTAAGTCCATTCTCTACGTCTGTGTCTTTAAATTATACTTTTCACTAGAAGACTTAACATTACATATGTGGCTCACATTGTACCTCTGTTAGACAAGGTAGAGATGCTTGCTATTTAAATTGCAGTCTCTGGACCCTCAACATCAGCACCCCTGGGGGATTATTAGACATGCTGACTTTCGGGCCTCACCCTGAAAGAACTGGTGAGTCAGAATATTGGCAGTGTTCATGAGATCCTCGTGGTTCATATGAATGGGGAAGTGTGAGAAGTGCTTATCTACATACTTCTTAGGTGCTTCCTTTTAATGATTCTATATTCATGTTTTGGATTTTTTCAAATAAATGTTTTAAAGTCTTTTTGGCATCCTAATCTACCACATATTAGCTGCATAACTTTGGGGAATTTATTTAACATCCCTGAATCTCAGTTCCTTACTTATAAACTGGCTGTAATCCCTCCAACCTCTATAAGAACTAAATGTGACATTTATCCCCAGAAACCAATAAATTGGAGGCATTTTTGTAATATCAATAATAAAATTGAAACAGATTATTCTAATTTTTTCATTCTTATATCGTCCATACTATTTTGGTGTACAGTGGAACAAGCTAAAATTTGAAGGGCTGTTTTCACTTATTTTACCAATTTTCTTTATTTTTTTTCTTTAGCCTTAGTTACGTATAATTACTTAAAAATCTGATAAAAATCTAATGGAAGATATTTAAACTTTCAGGTGCCTTTTTAGAACAAAAGTGCCATGTAGCTAAATTATTCTTCATGATGGTTTTATAATTAATATTGAAATTATGTCTGTTGATCATTGATTGGTTAAATAAATGTGGCTTTATGGAGTGAGAAAAAAAAAACTTTTATTTTTCTCCTCATTTAGAACATTTTTAGCTTTACTGTGGGAATTTCAATTCGCTAGAGGCAAAGGAGCTAGTAAAATGTAAGTATTCCGTTAAATAAAAGGGGTTATTTAAAAGCCTGTCCTTATTAAAGTGTACATGGATTATAATAAGGTCAGTGTTTCTAGGCCTGATTAGCTTTAAATGAATTTAATGTCAAAGGAACATATTAGACCCTCATTAAAACTTTCAGTGATTGACATTTAGTAAAAATGACCTTCACAGTTTGCATTATTTAGTCATGTTCTAAGGATGACACAGGGCAGGGCACCTTCTCTGGGGTTAGTGTGTGTGTGATTGCAGCCACAGGCAGGATGTACTTGGTCCATCACCCTGACCCTATTGACAGAGACCTGATCCCATCCAGACCTGTGATCAGGCATATTCTGTGTAGATGAGGACCCCGAGGCTTCTTTTCTCATCGGGAGGATTTGAGAGCAAAAGAAAGCTTTGGAGAAGCAGGCCCCTGATTTCATCTGTGACAATGTTAATGATCAGAAATTGTACATAAAAGCACCTAGCAAGATGGCAACCATACGTAGGGGATTTAAAATACCTCTGTGGAAAAATTTCTTGGTGAGTCTATGGACACTCTATAGAGGAGGTGAGATGCAGATGACACCAGTGAGCTTTGGCACAATCTTCTCAACTGGAGCAGCAAAATGGTGCTTCAGAGTTTGCTTGTGAGTTAACTGTGCTAAATTTGCAGTTGGCCATGCTGGGCTCCTACATGGACCCTGAGGACAGATTCTCAAGAATGTGTGATGACAGTAAATTTATACTTCCCAGAACTCAAAAACTAATAACTCTTTCCAATATCATATAGTCTCATTTTCCTTGGATTCATTCTTTTATTAAACATGCATTTATTTACCAAGCACCCACTATGTCAAGGTACTGTGCTTGTCAGTAGAAGGGGACCAAGGCAACTATGCTTTGGACTCTGCATTGAAAGGAAAGACAAATAATACTGATAAATCATTACTTATTATACATTTTTATAAAGAACTTTATGTATGTTATCCTTTTTATCCCTCATGATAATAACAATAATAACTATAATACAAATTGGCTGACAACGCTCTCTCTGTTACAAGCACTGCTGGGAATTTTATTTACGTTAAATAATTTAATCTCCACAATAAAATTATGGGGTAGGCATCACTTTTATAGAAATGAGAACAAGGCACAGAGGTGTTAATTATCTTAATAAAACTCATGGCCTCTGTAAGTGGCAGAGTCAGGATATAAACCCAGGCTCCAGAGTCCATGCTCTGAAGCACTGTGCATATGGCTACATAGTATCTCCCTTAGAAACGAGGAAACAAGCTCCATGACACTGATTCTGCTAAGACCACAGGTATGGGTAACAGCAGAGCTAAAATTTAAACCTCTGTCTGTCTTACCACAAAATTATACTCATGCCGTTACATTAAATTGGCCTCAATTTAGAATTTAAAACCATGTCTATAGAAATAGCTATGTATGAGAGAGTGAATGCCTAGTTTTTTAGAGGCCACAGGAATGCAGAGGAAAGGAATGGTCTTAAAGGGCCCATCTACTTCTTTAACTGTCCCGTGAGAGCCTATCATTCTGTGCATTAAAGTAAGTGATTTACCCGATGATTTGCTCTGCTTGATTTTATCAAAAGAGGTGAGAATAGGAACTTCACAGCGAGGCTTAAATGATAATTCAGGTTTTCTTGCTCATTCATCCATTATTCAACAAATTTCTATTGATTACCTACCATGTGCAAGCTATTTGACTACTTCCCGAATAAAGATTGGCCCCTCCTGCCACATTCATCCTCCCCCGGCCGGTCCCGACCCTGGAGTTATATTTCAGTCTCTGCAGAATGCTAGGCTCAAGAAAATTCAACCAGACACTATATTAGGTTGACATTCTTCAATCTGGAAATTTCTCCTCTATCTCCAGTAGCATTGTTTAAAACTTCTATTTCATTCTAAAGGCAACTCATCATGGATGATTTGAAACCTGAACATCCCAAATATTTGCTGTTTGAAATCCAAACTATGATTGAAATTGTTAGGTGGTTCACCAAAATGACAAGGGCCATCCGATTTACCAAATTTCTGAAGGAAGAGACAATAAATCTTGAATAAAAATCTTTTTCTTTGACAGCTGAATTAAATCCTCTTTATTAAGTCAATGGCTATTCCAATTATAGAAATCAATAGTGGCTTTTGAGATGTGGTTTAATGAAATATAGAAATCTATATTAACTTCTAAAATATCAAGGATGTAAACATAATATGATACTCAAATAATGATACTCAAAATATAGTGAGATGGTAAGATACTCTTGGGTGAGAGCAGATTTTTTCCTACGTCTAAACTGCATTTACCTCGGTTTGATCCTCAGCAACTCCAGGTACTTTACGGGAAAAGTGTCTGGTCTGTTGAATGAGCCCATCGGTAGGCTCTCCGTGTAAGCGTATACTTGGGTCTGTGTTTTGTTTCCTAAAATAAAATTCCTGCAGTGACAATGTGTTAGTAAATGGCACTTTTTATGTGATTATTGTTATTGCTATATTTTGTATTAATCTAGTAACTTCTCTATTAGGAACCCCAAACGATCTCTAAGCATCTTATAACAATAAGACCTAACATTTATTGAGCGTTTACCATATGTCTGCCAAGCGTTTAAATCTAGTGACTTAATCATCACAAAACCCCTAAGAAGTGGGATCTACTGTTCTCTCCTTCCTTGAGGCTGCGCGTGGCAGAGCCAGGACTGATAGGGCGTGTTTCACTTCACAGACTTTGCTCCTCCGGCACTCTTCCTCTCTGGCAAGTCTCCAATGGTTGGCCAGTCCAGACGTTGCCAAAAATGTTGGTAATAAAAAGAAAGTTGATAAAATTTTCAGATTCTTGACTGATGATTATTAAATGAGAGAATTACCTATTTCATAGATAAGTACATTAAAACCATCAAGGACAAAGGAATGAGTAGTCTTCATAGATAGTAATCTCGGAGATACTAAAATGCTTTTCCCTGAAATCACCTTGCAGTGTTTCATTGCTCTGAATAAATATATTCTACCTTATAACTAAGCTAAATTACCAAAATGGCCATTTTCCAAGTAAATCAAATTATTAGAAAATACCCACACACACATAAATAAATACTAAAATTTGAGTGCTCATCTTCTTTAAAACTGGTCAAGTTACGTTTTACTTCTCAGCAAATATATATATATATATTTGTATATGTATTTGTATGTAATGTATATATAATGTATAAATATTTTATTTTGTCCTGAACAGAGAGTTCAAATTGCTCTTCAACCTCTAAGGGCTCCCTGCAGGCATCTCCAGAAAGTGTGGGAGGCTGAGTGACTGGACTGCAAGGTCTCCTCCCCTTCTTCAGCCTGAGCTGGTCCACATTCCAATTTTGTGTGTTGGGATTACTCATGGCATTTTCCTTGGAGGAGTTCTGCTGTAATTAAGAAAAACGAAAAAGCCTGAAACCCATTATTCTAGAACTTCTTATAATATCCAGTAGATGGCAGACTTTACTACAAGAAAATAGTTTGGCATACTGTATAAATTGGTCTGAGAATATCAGTTACACTTCACACCCAGTAAAGTTTTTACCCTGTGTCTAAGGCTCATATGAAAGCTGGAAACAAAATTCTCTTCCTATAAGGTTTTTGTGTGTATGTCCATTTAAGTCTTGTTCTTTAGGTATTATCATTATGAGAATTATTTTGTTGTTCACTGAACGTACACACAGTGTACATGGTATAATGTAATAGTATATATGATAGATTGTTTTTCAACTTAGGTGCACAAAACTGAAATAATCATAACTCTTACTTCATGACACTGCCATCATTGGTCTGTGCATATTCTGCTTTTATTTCCTTAGTTGGCTATTTAATTAGTTGTTTTTAATAAGGCAGTAAATTGCAGTTCCTTTTTATATTTGAAAAATATTATTTTCTTTTTGATAGGCAATTGTCTTTGCTTGTTTAGTAGCTGAAGCATCAGTTAACAATGCCTAGGTCACAGACCGCATTTCTAAGAGGGCCTGTTAGCATCTCACCTAGGGACACACCCATAAACCCAGACAGCAAATGGTGCCAATAACAACATCACCCCCAGAGAAGACCAAGTAAAAGGATGTGCTTGGTGGATCATCTTGTCCAGTACCAGCACTGAAAACATAATTCGAAGTGCACACGTAAGCAAAGCGATGGGTGTGTGTGCATGTGTGTGTGTGTGACTATATTATAAATCTACCTATTTTGCTTTGAAGGATATTTTTTATTACATTTATTCAGTAATACTTTAAAAGTTACTGAGAGTTATAAGGAAACAATAGTACAGTTCTTACCACCCCCATGCCTGCTTCTCATTCCCAGCCTGCACTCCCCAGAGGCAACTACTTGAAACTCTTCCTGCTCTTCCTTATATATTTTTAAATAATAGGCTAGGCTTTACTTTTCACTTTTAGCTACTGACATAATCTCTTGGAATTCTACTATGATAAAAGTGGATTGAACCTTCCTGCAGGTCTCAACACACACACACACACACACACACAGAGTCACTCCCCCAGCTCTACTTGATATCATTACATTATTACCATTATTGTTATTATAAAGAATTCTCTTCAGTTACATGGTATATTATGACTTCATTTCCTTTCTTGTACAACATTCAATTTTCCTAGAATTAATACTGGTAAGAGGTTTTTTTCAATTGTTTTGTTTAATTTTCTAACATGTGGTACTCTGTGCATTTTTCTTCCTGGAATTCTTCCTGGAGCTCCACTTTTTCTGCTCTCAGGGCTGGTTAATCTCTAAGCCAGCAGCACATCTGCCATCTGGGAGCGATTTTCAGTAACATTTTTTGCTCCTTTCCTTTGTTAGATCGCTTGTACCCTAGATTCCATTCTCTTTCTTGGCTTACACCCTCATTTCCATGGCCCATATATCTTCAAGAAGCTCCCTGAAAAGTGAAAATTTGAATCCCTGAAAATGTTTCTCTTATCCCTTCGAATGTGATTGATAGTTTAGCTGGGCGTAGAATTCTAATTTAGAAGTTATTTCCTTTCAAGATTTTTAAGGCATTGTCCTAACGTCCTCTAGTTTCCAGTGTTTCTGTTGATCAATCAAATGCTATTCCGATTTCTGATACTTTGTGAATGAACTGTTTCCTGTCCCACCTCAGGGAAATGATGTGCCTTGCTGTGGATTTATTTTTTATTCATTTTCTAGGGCACGTCATAGAAACTTTAAATCTGTAAACTTACTTGTTTTTAATGATAGGAACATTCTTTATGTTCTGTCATAACTTCAAGTTTCTTCCCCCTTCTCTCCTTGTCCCCCTCACCTCCTCCCCATTTTCTTTGGTGTCTCATTCGAAAGTCCTCCTTGACTGATCTTCTAGTTCCCTGTTTTTTCTACCTCCTATTTCCAATCTCTTGGTAATTCTTTTGTGGGGGTGAGGTGGGGGAGATTTTTCTCAGCATTAACTTTCAATCACTCAACTGAATTTTTAAATTTCTGCTACTTGTATTTTTAATCTCAAAGATCTCTTGTTTTCTAGAAGTTTATCTTTATAACCCTTCTACTCATTTCATTGCTGCTATATCTTTTCTTGACTCTTTAAAAATAATAATTCTCAAACTTACATAAGTTTTGGTCCTCTCCCTACACTGTCTTTGCCTCTTCCAAGTTACTTTTTTTTTTTTTTTTAAATGTGTGTTTTGGTCTTTGTGTTTGATCTTAGTTAGAGGTTTTCCTCAAATGTCTGGAAATCTCATACAATCTGTTCATATATAATAAGGAAGTACTATTGTTTCTTAAGTTGATTAGTGAATACAAAAATGTTCATTTATCATTATTTTTTAGAGTATAATTTAAAGTATAATTAAAGGATAACTATGCCCTATATGCTTATGTACATTTCATATATAGCTCTTATTAAAGAGCTATTTGAAACCTCTTTCTTTATGTTCTAGGATCTGCCAGCTTATTAGGATTTATTCTAGAGTGATCAGGCTGGGTCATTTCAATGGATGACATCCCATATCAGTATCTGAAAGTATTTTCACTCAGGCTGGCCAAGAGAAATAACTCTGTTTCCTGCTTGGAGTATAAACCTGGTTTCTAGCATTTTTAGAAATGAATTGGAAATGAGCTTGCGGAGTGCCTCACAATTCTGTATAGACATCCACTTAATTCCGTCTTCAGCCCGGACCCAGCCACTCCTGCATCACCAGTGTCTCTGAATCTGCCTTCATGGGAGAAACGGACTTGCAGTTTCCTAGTGTGAGAGATAGAATATGAGCATCTAACTGCTTTCAATGAGTTTTCCAAACAACCTTCCTTTTTTCAGCCCCACTTCCACGATCATTTCAGAAGTACCTGGAACGCCTAATTCCTGAACCTGTCTGGGGTTCTGTGGCATAAACTGGCCTGGTTCTGGGATTCTCCCACTGCTGGCATGGTGTCTGCTCTTTCTGGCTTCCTAAGACTAGTACTACTCGCCCACTTCCAGTGTGTATGTGTATGTGTATTTATGGCTGTCTACCTCCTCAACCTCTGTCCTGGCTCTTGTAAGTTTATGATGACTTATTTCTTTCTGTATTATTTTAGGATTTGGGGGGAGGTCTGATTTATTGAGGTATAATTTACATACAATAAAATTCACCACTTTTAAGTGGCACATGCATACGATCAGTGACTACCAGCACAATCACCATACAGAATGTTTCCATGAAAATTCCTTTATGCCCCTTTGCATTAAGTCCCTTCAACCACTTCCATTCCCTGGTGACCACTGAACTGCTTGCAGTGTTATAATTGTGCCTTCTCTGGAATGTCATAAAAATGGAATAATACAGCAGGTCTGGCTTTTTCATTTAGCATAATACTTCAGAGATTCCTTCATGTTATTCTGTGGATCCGTAATTTGTTTCTTTATATTCCTCTGTAGTAGTCCAACATATGATATATTAAAATTTATTTACCAGTTGATGAACATTTGGGTTTTTTCCAGTGTTGGACATTATGAATAAGGTTGTTAAGAATTTTGCAAGCAATTTTTTGTATGGGTATTATGTTTTCATTTCTCTTGGGGGAAATACCTAGGTGTAGGATTGCTGGGTTACACGGTAAATGTATGTTTAAATTTATAAGACACTTCAAAACTCTTTTCCAAAGTGGCTACACCATTTTGAATTTCCCCCAGCAATGTATGTAACTGATACAGCAATAATAATAATGATAAAAGTAGTCTTTTAAGGTATGATGTATTATTAAGGACAAAAAATGATATTTTATGAATATACTGGGGTCAAACCAGCAAGATGATGTAACCATTCGGAATTTCTATGAACATAAGAACATTGCTTCAGAATATAAAAGTGAAAATTGTCAGAACTAAAAAGAGAAATAGAAAATTTATAATCACTATGGGAGATTATAATGCATCAATCTCAACAGAGAGAAAAAGTAGAAAAAAATGAGTACTGCTATAGAAGCTCTAAATAACACAATTAACAAACCTGATCTAATTGATTCTTATAGATTTTCCATGGGGCAAAGAAGAACTCACAATGGAAATTAGAAAACATTTTGAATATAATGAAAAGAAATTTTAAGAAACACAGTAAAGCTGCATTTTTAGAGAAAATAATTTTAGTCTTAACTTAATAAATTAGAAAAAATCTGAAAAAGTAAACAGCAAGTTAAATCCAAAGAAAGAAAAACTAAGAAAATAAGGCAAAAGCGGAAATGTATAGGGCAGAAAAGATAGTATAAACAAACTCTACAAAGTCGAAGTCCATTATTTGAAAGACTAATACAGTTATTAATACATAGACAAGAAAGATCCGTTATAATAAAGAGGGCATGAAGGAGAGTTCCATTTTCTCCACATTCCCAGCACTTGGTATTGTCAATCTTTGTTATTTAGCCGTTCAAATGGGTGTGTAGTCATACTGTTTTAAATTTCTGTTTCCCCAATGATGTTGAGCATTTTTCATTGTGCTTATTTGCCATTCCTTTAGGTCTTTCATGGGGTTTGGAAGGCAGCAGAAGTAACAGTTATGTGAATATCACCATGGTTAAGTAGGAAACTCTATTCAAATTATCCTAACTTCTAAAATAATGCAGTAAAAAGAAATGGACTTTGGAATCAGACACACGAGAGGTTCAAATCCCACCTCTCTATGACACTGTGCAAATGACTTATTCCTTATGAAACTTAAAATGTTTTCTGTTTTATCTGTAAAATGTTTTACACAAATGTTGTTAGAAATTCATTCTTTAAATTGCACTGTAAGGGCCTTGGATATAAATGCTAATTTCTTTGCTGTGTGTTTTTCCACACAAATGCTTCAATTCATGGCTTAAATGAAGATACTTGATTTTTGAAGGAAGGAAAAAACCATCACCATTACCACTAACAAACTGAAGCAAAACAGAACAAAATCAAAAACATAATTTCATAATAGGCCCTTGACAGTGGGAGTTAAGAGAGCAGACTTGTAATATTTGATTGTCTTTTTTTCAGTTTGGACACAAGAACTTTAAGTACTCCCAAATGTTTGAACTATTAAATATCTCTTCATTTTTCCTCCCTATTCTCTGCCCTACACCCTCATACTTTTCATACTATTGGCAGAGAATGCCAGTACCTCTCATGTGTTTTTTCTTTCTTCTGAAAATAATACGCTTCCTTCACTTGCATTCATTTAAAAAGACATCTCAAGTACCTTTTCTTCAGTGAGGTTTTCCCTGGTACATTTGCCCTGGGCCCTGTGGTCGCACAGCACTCTTCCTTCCATGTTTCTGTGGTGACATTTCTCCCCTTTCTTCCAGTAAGTATGTACTGAGCACCTACAATGTGACAGGTAATGTTATAGACCCAGGAAATACCAGAGACAAGGTCTTCCCCTTTCCTCCATGGAGCTAAGATTGTAATGAGGAAAACAGAAAACATACATACACACAAAGAAATAAGAACATTTCATATGTATTAGAAAGCAAAACAATAAAGGTTTAGAAAAGTTCAGAGAAAGCTTTTCTCAGGAAGTGACATTGTAGCTAAGACACAAACAACCAGAAGCCAGCCATACATTTGAAGATGTGATTGGAAAACCAGCACCTGAAAAAAAAAAAAAAAAAAAAAACTATAGTAAAAGGATGAAAGGATGATTAATTGAGTTTTTCCATAGGGACTAGAAAAGGTTTGCTCTCAGATCAACCCTCCTGATAACATATAAGCATATGTTAATCTTCTGTGCTCAGGCACTGGAGGAAAACTGTCGGCTGCCAGAAAGACTCCACTCCACGGAAGATAATTGTGAAAATCTTCTCACTCTTGTGTGATGAACCAGTCAATCATTATCTTCTCCATCTTCTCATCACCCAGTTGGTGGCCAGACCACATTAAAAAGAACAACTTCTCTAAACTCAAAATGGATTAAACACCTAAATGTAAGGCCAGACACTATAAAACTCTTAGAGGAAAACATAGGCAGAACACTCTATGACATAAATCACAGCAAGATCCTTTTTGACCCACCTCCTAGAGAAATGGAAAAAAAACAAAAATAAACAAATGGGACCTAATGAAACTTAAAAGCTTTTGCACAGCAAAGGAAAACATAAACAAGACGAAAAGACAACCCTCAGAATGGGAGAAAATATTTGCAAAGGAAGCAACTGACAAAGGATTAATCTCCAAAATTTACAAGCAGCTCATGCAGCTCAATATCAAAAAAACAAACAACCCAATCCAAAATGGGCAGAAGACCTAAATAGACATTTCTCCAAAGATATACAGATTGCCAACAAACACATGAAAGAATGCTCAACATCATTAATCATTAGAGAAATGCAAATCAAAACTGCAATGAGATGTCACCTCACAGCACTCAGAATGGCCATGATCAAAAAATCTAGAAACAATAAATGCTGGAAAGGGTGTGCAGAAAAGGGAACCCTCTTGCACTGTTGGTGGGAATGTAAATTGATACAGCCACTATGGAGAACAGTATGGAGGTTCCTTATAAAACTACAAATAGAACTACCATACGACCCAGCAATCCCACTACTGGGAACATACCCTGAGAAAACCATAATTCAAAAAGAGTCATGTACTACAATGTTCATTGCCGCACTATTTACAATAGCCAGGACATGGAAGCAACCTAAGTGTCCATCAACAGGTGAATGGATAAAGAAGATGTGGCACATATATACAATGGAATATTACTCAACCATAAAAAGAAACGAACTTGAGTTATTTGTAATGAGGTGGATGGACTTAGAGTCTGTCATACAGAGTGAAGTAAGTCAGAAAGAGAAAAACAAGTACTGTATGCTAATGCATATATATGGAATCCAAAAAAAGAAAAATGGTTCTGAAGAACCTAGAGGCAGGACAGGAATAAAGATGCAGATGTAGAGAATGGACTTGAGGAGACGGGGAGGGGGAAGGGTAAGCTGGGATGAAGTGAGAGAGTGGCATGGACATATATACACTACCAAACGTAAAATAGATAGCTAGTGGGAAGCAGCCACATAGCACAGGGAGATCAGCTCTGTGCTTTGTGTCCACCTAGAGGGGTGGGATAGGGAGGGTGGGAGGGAGACGCAAGAGGGAGGAGATATGGGGACATATGTATATGTATAGCTGATTCACTTTGTTATATAGCAGAATCTAACACAAAATTGTAAAGCAATTATGCTCCAATAAAGATGTTAAAAAATAAAAAAAGAAAGACAGCAATGCTCCTACCCGTGGGCAAAGTCATGGTGGCTTACGGTACAGATAGAACCAGCCCTGTGCACTGCATGCAAGGGATCCAGCAACTGGCTCTCTTCCTTTGGAGAGTGTTGTTTCATGAAATGCAAGATTAGAGAATGATTAATGAAGAATTAACATTAATAATATTACCAATTATAAAAACTAACAATTGTAAAATCTTTGCTATGAGATAGGTATAAAGTCAAACATTTTGCATGGATTATACCATGTCATCAGCAGAAAATAAAATAAAAAACAAAAGCAAACAAACAAACAAAAAAACTAAAAATAGAACTACCATACGACCCCACAATCACACTACTGGGAATATACCCTGAGAAAACCATAATTCAAAAAGAGTCATGTACCACAGTGTTCATTGCAGCTCTATTTACAATAGCCAGGACATGGAAGCAACCTAAGTGTCCATCAACAGATGAATGGATAAAGAAGATGTGGCACATATATACAATGGAATATTACTCAGCCGTTAAAAGAAACGAACTTGAGTTATTTGTAGTGAGGTGGATGGACTTAAGAGTCTGTCATACAGAGTGAAGTCAGAAAGAGAAAAACAAGTACCGTATGCTAACGCATATATATGGAATCTAAAAAAAAAAAAATGGTTCTGAAGAACCTAGAGGCAGGACAGGAATAAAGATGCAGATGTAGAGAATGGACTTGAGGAGACGGGGAGGGGAAAGGGTAAGCTGGGACGAAGTGAGAGAGTGCATGGACATATATACACTACCAAATGTAAAACCGATAGCTAGTGGGAAGCAGCCGCATAGCACAGGGAGATCAGCTCTGTGCTTTGTGACCACCTGGAGGGGTGGGTTAGGGAGGGTGGGAGGGAGGGGATATGGGGACATATGTGTACGTATAGCTGATTCACTTTGTTATGCAGCAGAATCTAACACAAAATTGTAAAGTAATTATACTCCAATAAAGATGTTAAAAAAAAAAAACTTCTCTTTCTGCAGGAAGAGAGGGAAGAAATTTATCATTATACATATTTACCAAAGTTTACATGCTATTTTCTTCTGACAGTAGTTGATTTATGTCTCATAAGAGCAAACTATTCATTTTGTAATTTTTAAAATTATAAGCCTGTACGCTTACCCACTATTACATTAGTGAGTAATATTGTGAGACAGGAAGTAAAAATAAGAGAATGATGTATTAGATAAATCCACATGCAAAAGACAGTGTTTTGTGAGCTGATGCAATTGAGTTGCCAAATCATAAAGATTCTCTGTGATCATAATGTGTGTAGATTCAGGGAAACTTTGTACACATGCATATAGCCAGTGAATTTGGAAAAGAATCATAGAATTTTTGCTTTCTTGCAGGTTATCATTCCAATTAGAATTTTTAAAATGTATCCCTAGAACAGAGAAGCTTTCAGAAAATTGAAAGTCCATAAACTTTACAACATCTGCTTCCTTGCGGTGGGACTTAATCTGTCATCTGTTAAGATGTACACAATATTGTGTTGCTGTGAGGATTATAAATAATATCTGTGAAACACCTGACATGCTTGGTACAGAGAGTAGACCTTCCACAAATAGTTGGTATTTTCTTTTATTTTTATATTTTCACTTTTCTATGCTTTTCTTTTTAGAGCATAAATGGTGATTGTGATAAACAGTCATAAGCCAAAGTATAGTATTTATTCAAATATTAGTTTCAGTTCGTATATTCAGAGACAATTTTGTATCTCATCTCCCAGTATACCCCCAAAATTCTCCATGAGAGAATGTGAATTTCAAAATTTGGGATTTATGGGACAATTTAACAATTCACCCCATTGCTCAACAGCACTTATACCTGAGAAAGGAAAATGCAGGAGAAGCAAAGAATCTGAAACCAGCCATTTTTGTTTCTTATTAGAAGTATATGAAAAAAAAAAGACAAATCATCATTAGTGACAAAAGTCATTATTAGACAAATTTGACAAATTCATCACCAGAATGCAGTCAATTTTGTATTTCATTGAGTTTCTTTGAGATGCATGAAGAGCAGAAGGAAGGAACTTCTTTAATTTATTGTCCACCATTTATTTGTAAGCTTCATCCTGATGTTTTTTATTTCCTTGTAGATTCCTTGTGCAATAAAAATGACACCAAGTGCCTCTCAGATTCTTGCCAAAACAATTCTACATGCAAGAATTTTTCAAAAGACGGCAGTTGCCATTGTTCAGGCACAGCCATTAATTTGGACAAAGACTGTGACCATGAGGAAGACGCTTGCTTCTCCAGTCCCTGTCCAGGAAATGCCACTTGTGTGAGCGTCCCAGGAGAGAGGAGGTTTCTGTGCAGATGTCCTCCTGGGTACAGTGGGACCACCTGTGACACGGCCATTGCTCCCTGTGGCACCAACTCCTGCCAACACGGAGGCTTTTGCCATCAGGACCCTGTGCACCCTGTGTGCATCTGCCCTGCTGGATATGCCGGAAGATTCTGTGAGCTGGAGCACGATGAGTGTGCGTCCAGCCCCTGCCACAACGGTGCTGTGTGCCAGGACGGAATCAATGGCTACTCCTGCTTCTGTGTCCCAGGCTATCAAGGCAGGCACTGCGACTTGGAAGTGGACGAGTGTGTGTCAGACCCCTGCAAGAACGAGGCCACGTGCCTCAACGAGATAGGACAGTACACTTGCATCTGTCCCCACGATTACTCCGGTAAGTGTGATTCCACTCAAATCCCAGATGATGTAATTAGCATTCCCTTTAATGTGACAGAAGCAGAAGTGGCCTATTATGTCCCATCCAACTGCTTATGAAAATGGCCTTGACAGGAACTCATCAACAGATAGAAAGCTTCCTAAACTACTAAAAATCCACTGAGCTTAAGCATTTGTGTACTGTCACTGTCGTCGTTTTAAATGGAGTCCTACATTGTTTAAAACATAGATTTAGCCTAGAATTAGTGGGCTCTGCAGGACCTAGCCTTCCGGGTCAGGGCAATACAGGCTCCCCGGCAGGGCAGATGCCCTTCGTCCTAGCTAACCTAACATGTGCCCTCTCCTGCCACCGCAGCCTGGTGGGGGCAGGCCACAGGATGGACATGGGTAGATGGGTTTCTAGTGTTGGAGTGTGATAAACACACCAAGGATAGCAAGGCTGACAGAGCATGGCAGATGAGATAAGTCACGAGTTTACTCCTAAAGAAGTCGCTTCTTGTTGAATCTCTTGGAAATAGCAAGTAATAGTGCCTCATACCTATTCACAAAGTTTTTGCTGATGTTGATTTAGTAATAGAGTAACAAGCAGCTCATTCATTACAAGGCTACGTGCTGTTCATCATCCTCGCGCTCAGTCTCCATTCCTCCCCCCTCCCGCCATTCTCCTGAGTCAGCTGCCCATTTAGGTCAGTTTTTCATGCCAACAATCTTCCTTACACCGTTTTACTCTGTGGATTTTCCGTCTACTGTAAGGGGTCTTTGCTTTCTCACGTTCGTTCTAACTTCTGCTCACCACTTTCCCGGGCTTCCTAACTACTAGCTCTGTGACATCATTCTCCTGTTATGCCTCTTTTTCTCTTAGTTCATGCCACTTTTGTAGCCTCCTGGGGTATTTGGCTTCCAACTTGCCTTTTCCCAACCCTTTGACACTTACTTCTTGGTCTTGTCATTCTTTTTCCAAGTATGCTAAGCAATATAATTATTTAACAAATATTCCCCTTCAAAATTTGTACCAGAACCCTCCAGGATCATTTTGCTAATATTACAGATTCTAGAAATGTCTATTTTACAAAGTAGACATATCCCTAGTGGCTCTGATATAAAATTTGCTCCCTCTCCCTTGACCTTCACCTACAGCTAATCCTCAAATTCTGTTATTTTGACATCCAGGAGGTCTCCCAAATTGAGCTCATCCACTCTGTTGCCAGTGCCTTGCCTCATGCCGTCAGATCTCTTGTGTGAAGCACAGTACATTCTCCAGACCCTTATCTTCCCCAACTGGTTCTAAACAATGCCTCCAAAATAATCCTTCTAAAATAGACCTGGCTGTGCTGTTCCCTTCTGAAGGGCCTTGAGAGCTCCCCACTACAAAGAGACCAATTTTAATGTCTCACTAAAAACCCTCCATAATTTGTCCCTTACTTATGGGTCATATCTCCACCCACCATTCCACCAAAGCATTCTATTTCCTCAAGGCATCTTCACTCTTTATTCTAGTGGCTTCCATCCTTCTGGAAGGCCCTTCCTCGATTCACAATATCTACTCTGTGAAGTTCTTCTTTACTTTAAATCCTCAGTTCACCACCCAGCTCAAGAAGTATTTCTGACTTACTAGTAGCTATGTAGTAATTATGATTATTTATTACTTCCATAGTAGTTTGCACCTCTATTAAAGAACTCCCTGTATTCTGTCCTCTTCTTCAGATATGTGTTTTTGTCTCCTCCCACTAAAGTGTTAGTTTTGAAAGAAGTCATGTCTTATATTTGTTCTTTAATTCATCAATACTTTGGGGGTATTTATTATATTAAGTTAGTGAATTAAAAAGAGTAGTACTCAGCACAGTGAATAATGGTGGCTTAATAAACTGTTAGTGAATTGTTCTAATTAATTCTTCCTTAACTTTCTGGGCACCCTTCCTAGTAATGGAACTGATGTATAATAAATAGATATTAAACTAGATTTTACTTTCTCTTTATGCATACTTCATGACGGTAGAATGCTTGTGTCAAGTGGAAAATTATTTTGTTGAGTGCCTTTGAATTACCAATACTATGCTAAAAGTTATGGGGTGTACTAAAGGAGCTTATAAAACAGTACTTCTACATGAAAAAACCCCTTGTTCATATGCCATACTATCATGTCCATTCTCTTAATTGAGTTATAGCAATTGATTTCAATTATTAAGTTTTAAATTTTTTTTTATTGAGGTGCTGTTGATTTGTAACATTATGTTTCATACAAACAGCATTATATTTCTACTTTTGTATACACTACAGTGTGCTCACCACCAAAATCAATTTTATTAATTTTTGAATAAAAATGAGAAGTAAATTTTTGTAGGGCTGGTTTGGGATTGCTTCTGTTTATAAAGGTCACATTTAAAAACCACTATAGTTTACTAAGATAATATCTTCGGTTTCCTGCTCCTAATACAATATCCTGAATGGTGACTAAAAGGAATCGATGTGAGATCACATGTTTTAGCCATTTTAACTACAGTTTTCTGAAACAGTCTTATAATTGCAGAAACACAGCTTGAAAAATTATGTTTTACAGTCTGCGTGTTTTTACATTTACATTTTAATTTAATTGGATTGTAATGAATCTTTTAAGTGGTTTAAATTTAGGCATAAAAGATGTCAAAGGTGTGTCCCAAATGTGAAATGTAGTAAAACTCCATCATAAGGCATTTCACTGTGCAATAAATTAATGTATCCTGTGGCTGCATCATATCCCTGCTGGGCCTAATAAGAATCAATGCCTTTTCCTCACTAAAACACGCAAAGTCCACAATGAGGACACTTCCCTTGCCCAAACCCTGATATAAAAGTGTTGTTCCCTATTTAAATATGTTCTCCTTTTGTTTTCCAAGAAATCAGCTACATTTTAATATTTCAGCTTTTCAAGGGACGTATATACAACTTACCCACAAACAGCATTTCAGTGAATGACTCAGAAGGCATTAAGAACAAGGTCTATTATTAGCTGGGTAGGCTTGTTCGGAGAGAAATGTGTGGTTTAGGCTTGATCACCAGTCTCCTCCCACAGTGAGGTAGCCTGCGTCTGGGATCTCCTCCGTGGTTCTCAGGCCTGACTGCACAGGAGCAACTCCCCACGGAGCTCTGAGCCAGAGGTGCTCGTTTCTGCCTCCCGAGAACCACATTTAGCTGACGGTTCTAATGCACAGCCAGGCTGGAAGCCAGAAATTAAGTTTATGTGAACCTAATTGGAAAATTTTCTTGCACAGCCCCAACCTTTAGACCCTCAAGGAAGCTTGTTTTTTTGGCGCTGCCCTGTGGTTGCCAGTGTTCATGGCAACTCAGGCCAATTAATGAGAAACCCAAAGAAGGTCTATAGAATCAGGGAAAAAGCTGGAGCTGAAAAGGACAGAAGAAAGCTCTCGGCCCTCAGCACCGATTCGCGGAGGCTCCGGCTCGCCCCGGCCCTCCAGGCGCATCCCGGAAACTATATCGCAGGCCCGAGCTGTCGCGGGCCATGTCCAAATTTAGAGTGATCATAAAGAACCCGGCTTACAGGAAAAAGCCCGCGTTCCTCTGAGCAGCACAGCCAGAAAACGCAATAAATTTCCAAAGACAGGGAGGCAGGAGAGGAGAGAGTGGTAGCACTTGGAGAGAGGGTTCACCCTAAGGGGCTTCTCCGCTCTGCGCCCTCCTGCCGGGGGATTCACGAGCTATACAGCAGCGGGCTCCGGCTCCAGAGGCGCTCAAGGTGCTGGCGGGAATCTGCGCTGCATAAGCAAAAACTCCGTTTCAGCTGAAAGCGAACAGCGGCCAACTTTTTTTTAATGAAAAGAATATTAGCTTTGAGTATGTGACTGCTTTTAGTTCAAGGGCTTGCAATGGATCATTCTGTAATTGAAGTCTTCGTTAGAATTAGCCCGATTGACTAATGAACATTTTTCACGTTAAAATGTCTGCAGCATGAGAAAAATAGAGCTACAGGAGGGCAGGAGGAAGGCCAGTTGGATGCACGGTGAAGCAAAACAGTGTAGGAAAAGATCTTAGTTCCTCAACTGTAAAACAGATCTTTGGTATAAAAATAATCTTTAGGGGGCTTCCCTGGTGGCGCAGTGGTTGAGAGTCCGCCTGCCGATGCAAGGGACATGGGTTCGTGCCCCGGTCTGGGAAGATCCCACATGCCGCGGAGCGGCTGGGCCCGTGAGCTGTGGCCGCTGAGGCTGTGCGTCCGGAGCCTGTGCTCCGCAACGGGAGAGGCCACAACAGTGAGAGGCCCGCGTACCGCAAAAAAAAAAAAAAAAAAAAAAAATCTTTTGGGAAATAAGAAAAAACACTATATTAAATGTACTTATCGACTGTAAGATCCATCTCTATTTCAGAAACAAAAATATGTGAAGAAATTTATATTCAAGAAAATGTCTTAGTATACGGAGACAAGTTAGCACATGGAGACTAGTTAGAAAGCCATTGCAAGACCAGGTGTAAGACGTTAGGACCAGGCCTGGAAGAGGGGTATAGGCGTGTAAGGGAAGAGTAGGTGTACCATCCCTAGGAAGAAGACTCGCTGACATTTATCAAAGCCGGAATATTTCCAAACTTATTTTACCAACAAAAAACTTGAAATCCCTAATACGAAAATGAGAATGCATTAAAAGTTCAATTGCCATTTCCAGCTTAATGAATTTATAATCTCTACCAGTGGTTCTCAAACTTTAGCATGCAACAGACTCACTATTAAAGTACAGTTTCCGATTCAATAGATCTGAGGTGGGGTCCAAGAACTGCATTTATAGCAAGTTCCCAGGCGGTGCTGATGCTGCTAGTTTGGGCACCACACTTTGAGAACCACCGATGTATACAATTATATGGATTCTCATGCGGCATCCTTGATTCTTATTTCACAAACTTTATGAGACGAGGAAAAAGAGTCAACACATAGTAGTTATATGTATATTTTAATATATTTTATTTTATATACTTATATATTTATTTTATATATACAGTGTATACATATGTATATATACTATTTATTACTGGAAACAGTTCCAGATAAATGATATGGGTAAAAATAAATGTTTGTTGAGTTCATTCAGTCATTAATTTAGTGAACAAGCACATATGTATATATTGAGTCCCTGCAATGTGTCAGGCATTGTTTTGTTTCTGTAAATATAATAAGAAAAGTGATGAAAAAGTCCCCTTACATTCAAGAAGGAAGAGATAGACATGTATAAAATAAGTAATAGGTAGATAAAAATATGTAGTAGGGTAGGTGGCGATAAACTCAGTGGAAAAATGTAAAACAAAAAAAGAGGGAATTAGGGATTAAGCTTTAGGTAGAATGACCAGGGAAGGCCTCACTGAGAAGTTGACAGGAGAATAAAGTTCTAGGGAGGTGAGAAAGGGAGTCGGGCAAATGCCTTGTGGAATAGCACCCCTGGAAGAGGAACAGCATGTGCAAAGGCCCTGAGGCAGAGTCCATGGAATGTTGGAGAAGCAGCAATGAGATTTATGTGATTGGAGTGAAGTGGACAAGGAGGAGACATAATAGGATCAGATTACTGAGACTTATAGGTCACGGTAATGACTTTGGCTCTTCCTCTATGTGAGATGGGAAGTTGTTGGAGAGTTTTTTTTTTTTTTTTTAATGTTTGTTGAAGTATAGTTGATTTACAATGTTGTGTTAGGTTCAGATGTACAAGAAAGTGAATTGGTTTCTTTTCCATTATAGATTATTATAAGATATTGAATATAGTTTCCTGTGCTATACAATAGGTCCTTGTTGTTTATCTATTTTATACATAGTAGTGAGTATCTGTTAATCCCAAACTTGTTGAAGAGTTTTGAGCAGAAGACTGAAATGGTTTGACTCGCATTTTATTTATTTATTTATTTTTGGCTGCGTTGGGTCTTAGTTGCAGCACGTAGGATCTTCGTTGAGGCATGTGGGATCTTTCGTTGTGGTGCATGGGCTTCTCTCTAGGTGTGGTGCATGGGATTCTCTCTAGTTCTGGCACGTAGGCTCCAGGGCGTGTGGGCTCTGTAGTTGTGGTGCACGGGTTCCAGAGTGCGTGGGCCCTGTAGCTTGCGGCTCACGAGCTCTAGTTGAGGCACACAGGCTCAGTAGTTGTGGCACGTGGGCTTAGTTGCCCCATAGCATATGGTATCTTAGTTCCCCAAGATCCTAGTTCCCCGACCAGGGATCGAACCCCCGTCCTCTGCATTGTAAGGCGGCGTCTTTACCACTGGACCACCAGGGAAGTCCCTTGACTTGCATTTTAACAAAATGTCTTTGCTTATTATGTTGAGGATATGCTGAAGGGAGAGGTTAAGGTAGAATTAGGGTGCCCGATGGAGAGTAATACAATAATCCAAGTAAATGGACTATTATTTGAGAGGAAAGAGTGAAAGAGAAGTATCACAATAGCACCTTTTTTCCTTTAAAATTTAGGACAGAAATGAACACTGAAGGATCACGGATCACGCAAACGAAATGAGAGCACACCTTCCCCGGCCTGCTCTCTTCTGCCCTCTGGCGGGATGTCCAGATTATTCAGCACAGGTCTATCCTTCACAATATTTCTAGCAACCATGCAGGCTTCCTTAGAAGTTCAGATCAACCATATCGTCATGCAGCGTCTTTCACATCCACACCTGAGACTTACCCTACTTCTCTGCATCTTTTTACTCATTTAAAATTTCCTATCAGAGCTTTTTTTTTTTTTTGATAATTCTTCATGTTCTTCTCTGAGTAGTCCTCATCCATTCTGATTGTAAGAGGTAGCGAACTCTGACACTGCAATTACAGTGGCATTTATTAAAGGCATATTTTGAATTTCAGTCAGTGTGGAGATTAGAACCTATTCTTGATGTTCCATCATGCCTAAATCTATTTTTGATCAACTAAAGCACTTTGAAGCATCTATGATGAATCAAGTGGGTAATTTAATGGTCATGAAAATAATCTGGGAAAAATAAAAGTATTATATATTATAAAATATAAGCTTATTTCATGAGAAATAATATTATTATCGTTACTATTGAAAGTTTTTTTTTACTGAAAGTATAATCCTGATTATAAAATTAAGACATAAAACTTGATGAACTTACATCAATTTACCGGGAATAATTTTTAATAAATAGTCCATATTTATATAAACATACTCAATATATGACACCAGTTTAAATAACACTTAAATATTGATTCTATGAGCACCTACCTAGATATCTCAAATTTTACTCACCATGTAATATACCCATAACAATTATCTTTCAGACCTCAAAGGAAAATAATGTATAACAGCCTAAAGAGAAATTCTGAATTTCACAGGCTGTATCTTTATTTTATCAAAGGAAAATGGTTGTTTTTCTATATGCTCTTAATTATTAAATTGACCAACTTTTGGTGGTGTCATGTAAAGGCAATTAAACACTGTTCAGGCCTTTGCTCAGGACTAGAGCCATTTGAAGTAGTTTTTATGATGAAATGTAGTTTCTGGCTTTTGACAAATGTGTGTTGAATGAGTGCACAAAATAACAAATGCTGTTTGCTCAGCAAATATTTATCACAGCCTTGCAAGGCACTGGACACTGTGCCGGACCGTGGAAATATAAAGATGACTAAGGCAAAATTTATTCAGGGAGGAGGAGTGTAAACAAAAATTACAGTCTCTCTCTGAACAGAGTGCAGAGGAAGCACACAGGAAGATGCCGCTCAGGGTCAGGAAACGCTCCAGAGAGAAAGCGGACCATAGCAGAGCAGGGATGCACCACTTCCAGGATGTAGAGCTGAAACTTCTGTCCTCTGGCTACATTTATTATTATTTTTGAATGAATAACAGTGAGCTGAATGCAAGGGGGAAGGACTGCAGAGATGTTTTAGAAAGGGGTGATGTCTCTCCGGTCGTGTTTGCTCTGATGATTGGCTTGTGGTTTAGGCAGTAGTTACGGATGACGTGCTCCATCCTAAACTCTGTATCTCTCTGACTCCTCCTCTTAGTGCCTTCCCAGCTATGAGCCGGGTGCACGGGCTGAGTGAGGAGGAGATATGGTCATACATGATACTAGCCTGTAATATGAGGAATTAGCAGGAGACAGGGATTCCAGGCCCAGCTTTGATGTTCTCTAGTGGTTTGGTATTGATAAATAACAAGAGTTCTGAGCTTCTGTTTCCTCATTTTAACATATAGGCATAATAATATCACCTAACCTCAGGGTCCTGTTGAGAATGACATGACTTAATGAAAATTTTTTCATAAACTATTTAAGTCTGTGCATATGCTGGTTGTCACTATTTTAACATCTTCAATATTGCTACTAATACCATTGCTGTTTATATTTCTCTAATAATTAGTGATGTTGAGCATCTTTTCATGTGCCTCTTGGCCATCTGTATGTCTTCTTTGAAGAAATGTCTATTTAGGTCCTCTGCCCATTTTTTGATTGGGTTGTTTGTATTTTTGATAATTCAGCTGCTTGAGCTGTTTGTATATTTTGGAGATTAATCCCTTGTCAGTTGTTTCATTTGCAAATATTTTCTCCCATTCTGAGGGTTGTCTTTTCATCTTATTTATGTTTTCCTTTGCTGTGCAAAAGCATTTAAGTTTAATTAGGTCCCATTTCTTTATTTTTGTTTTTATTTTCATTCCTTTAGGGGTTGTGTCAAAAAAGATCTTGCTGCGATTTATGTCATAGAGTGTTCTGCCTATGTTTTCCTGTAAGTGTTTCAGAGTGTCTGGCCTTACATTTAGGTCTTTAATCCATTTTGAGTTTATTTTTGTGTATGGTGTTAGGGAGCATTCTAATTTCATTCTTTTGCATGTAGCTGTCCAGTTTTCCCAGCACCATGTATTGAAGAGACTGTCTTTCCTCCATTGTGTATTCTTGCCTCCTTTGTCATAGATTAGGTGACCATAGCTTCATGGGTTTCTCTCTGGGCTTTCTATCCTGTTCCATTGACCTATATTTCTGTTTTTGTGCCAATACCATACTGTCTTGATTACTGTAGCTTTGTAGTTTAGTCTGAAGTCAGGGAGCTCGATTCCTCCAGTTCTGTTTTTCTTTCTCAAGATTGCTTTGGCTATTTGGGGTCTTTTGTGTTCCCATACAAATTGTAAAATTTTTTGTTCTAATTCTGTGAAAAATGCCAATGGTAATTTGACAGGGATTGCATTGAATCTGTACATTGCTTTGGGTAGTATAGTCATTTTCACAATGTTGATTCTTCCAATCCAAGAACATGGTATATCTCTCCATCTGTTTGTGTCGTCTTTGATTTCTTTCATCAGTATCTTATAGTTTTCTGAGTACAGGTCTTTTGGCTCCCTAGGTAGGTTTATTCCCAGGTATTTTATTCTTTTTGTTGCAGTGGTAAATAGGAGTGTTTCTTTAATTTCTCTTTCTGATCTTTTGTTGTTAGTGTATAGGAATGCAAGAGATTTCTGTGCATTAATTTTGTATCTTGCAACTTTACCAAATTCATTGATTAGCTCTAGAACTTTCCTGGTGTTATCTTTAGGATTTTCTATGTATAGTATTGTATCTGCAAACAGTGACAGTTTTACTTCTCCTTTTCCAATTTGGATTCCTTGTATTTCCTTTTCTTCTCTGGTTGCCGTGGCTAGGACTTCCAAAACTATGTTGAATAATAGTGGCGAGAGTGGACATCATTGTCTTGTTCCTGATCTTAGAGGAAATGCTTTCAGTTTTTCACCATTGAGCATGATGTTTGCTGTGGGTTTGCCATATACAGCCTTAATTATGTTGGGGCAGTTTCCCTCTATGCCCAATTTCTGGAGAGTTTTTATCATAAATGGGTGTTGAACTTTGTCAAAAGCTTTTGCTGCATCTACTGAGATGATCATTTGGTTTTTATTCTTCAGTTTCTTAATATGGTGTATCATATTGATTGATTTTCATATATTGAAGAATCCTTGCATCCCTGGGATAAATCCCACTTGATCATGGTGTATGATCCTTTTAATGTGTTGCTGGATTCTGTTTGCTCGTATTTTGTTGAGGATTTTTACGTCTATGTTCATCGGTTATACTGGTCTGTAATTTTCTCATATTGTGGTATCTTTGTCTGGTTTTGGTGTCAGGGTGACGGTGGCCTCATAGAATGAGCTTGGGTGTGTTCCTCCCTCTGCAATTTTTTGGAAGAGTTTAAGAAGGATAGGTGTTAGCTCTTCTTTAAATGTTTGATAGAATTCACCTGTGAAGCCATCAGGTTGTGGACTTTTGCTTGCTGGAAGATTTTTAATCACAGTTTCAATTTCAGTGCTTGTGATTTGTCTGTTCATATTTTCTATTTCTTCCTGGTTCAGTCTTGGAAGGTTGTGCCTTTCTAAGAATTTGTCCATTTCTTCCAGGTTTTCCATTTTATTGGCATATAGTTGCTTGTAGTAGTTTCTTATGATCCTTTGTTTTTGTGTGTTGTCAGTTGTAACTTTTCCTTTTTCATTTCTAACTTTATTGATTTGAGTCCTCTCCCTTTTTTTCTTGATGAGTCTGGCTAAAGGTTTATCAATTTTGTTTATCTTCTCAAAGTAACAGCTTTTCGTTTCATTAATCTTTGCTATCGTTTTCTTCATTTCTATTTCATTTATTTCTGCTCTGATCTTTATGATTTCTTTCCTTCTACTAACTTTAGGTTGTGTTTGTTCTTCTTTCTGTAGTTGCTTTAGGTGTAAGGTTAGGTTGTTTATTTGAGATGTTTCTTGTTTCTTGACGTAGGATTGTATTGCTATAAACTTCCCTCTTAGAACTGCTTTTGCCACATCCCATAGGTTTTGGGTCATTGTGTTTTCACCGTCATTTGTTTTTAGGTATTTTTTGATTTCTTCAGTGATCCACTGGTTATTTAGTAGCATATTGTTTGGCCTCCATGTGTTTGTGTTTTTTACAGTTTTTTTCCTGTAATTGATTTCTAATCTCATAGTGTTGTGGTCAGAAAAGGTGCTTGATATGATTTCAATTTTCTTAAATTTACTGAGGCTTGATTTGTGATCCAAGATATGATCTATCCTGGAGAATATTCCATGTGCACTTGAAAAGAAAGTGTATTCTGCTGCTTTCAGATGGAATGTCCTATAAATATCAATGAAGTCTATCTGTTCTAATGTGTCATTTGAGGCTTGTGTTTCCTTATTAATTTTCTGTCTGGATGATCCGTCCATTGGTGTAAGTGGAATGTTAAAGTCCCCCACTATTATCGTTGTTTACACCATGTTGACCAATAATTTTTACAGGTATCATTTTCTTATACCTGAACTGCTTTCTTTTTGAATATATTAGACTCATAGGAATGGGTTAACTGAGGTCATAACCTCTGCACTCTGCTTATGAGTTAAACTGGAATATTCTGATATGTCTAGGCAAGAATTTAATTTCTGAAACTGCCATATCATAAAATAAAGGATTTAAGAAATTGCTAATATTATAACTTTTCAAATACTCAGGAATAACAATTATCCTAATGAAGAGAAACATAAGAAAGATGTTTATGATGAAAAGATTGTAATTACCGAAGGGTGAAATGTATAATATTGGCATATTTAACATAAAATGTGAACTTCATAATTTTCCTATAATCTTCCCATGAAACTTAAAAAATTAAGCAAGCTATAAGCCACTCAGAAAAGTAGTGTGTTTTTCAAACATAGCATCTTGGAGACCCTGAAATGGGTTACTCCAATTTAAACTTGGTATAGATTTTCTCACTTTTACACATTAAAAATGTATATCTACACACATATGAAATATGGGCAGTAGATTAAGGAAGTCATGCCTATTGACTTAGGAAAGTAAGATTTTAAAATCAAGTAACATCTTTGTACATGTTATGACATTTCAGATGGGATGAAGTTTGGAGGTATAGCACAGAGACGGGTTGAGAGAAAAATGGCTGGAGAAGAGGAATGAAGGGCAAGCTGGTTAGAGTAGGGGAGGCGGAAGAGCATTTCCACAGTAGACCAGCGCTCTAGGAAGGGTCACAGACAAGGCAGAACAGGAAGGCACTGCTGCTCTCCGCCTGCCCTTAGGGCTGACGAGAAAAGAGCCGTTCTTTCCTCTCCTGGAACGAGGTCTAGCCTCCATGAATATTCTGGAAAGATGGGGATGAAATAGAGTCAAGAACATTCTTAAACTTTCACGAATGATAAGAGGAGGAGGGAATAGGGCAAAATATGAAAGGGGTTAACAAAATGAGCAAAAAGCATGCTTAATATTAAAGAGGTTATTCCAGTTATGACTCTTGCTAAAAGCATACCTTGCAGAAACAAAGGAGATTTAGATAGCTATAATAACAATGATATAATTAGTTAAATAAATAAAATAGTACCTATTGCCCAAGAGTATCTCTTGTGGTTAAGGGTAGCCAATGGCCTGGAAGAGTTCAAGGGTCATGAAGACACAAGGCATCTGCCTAATTCCAAGCCTAACCTACCCAAAGGAGCTTATTCCACCTGGTGGCAGATGTGATGGGCCCTCCTAAGCCCCCCAGAGATGTGCGGGTCAGGCAGCAGGCATCCTCTGTGAGAGACCCTGGAGGCCTGGGAGCCAGCTCTGCGTGTGCTCCACACATTGCTCTCTGGAACAGGGGGAATCCGGGCCAGAACCCGGCTCAGGAGAGGCCAGTTCCGTATCTTGTGCTCCTGGGGGAAACCAGACATCTGCCAATTACAAGCCCTAATCCACCTAATGATGCCCGTTCCCCCTGAAGGCACAGCTGGCAGGAACTCACTGCCTTGCCTTGGCCAGCCAGGTGGTCTGCCTGGGGACCCTCCACTTAGGGCGCCTGGGAGCCCTAGTTTTTGGGTAGGGAGAGGCTGGGTCCCTGGAGTAGATTCTGGTGGGAATAATAAAGTATTAATAATACTTTAATACATATTATAATATGTAATAAATATTATTAGAAATAATAAAAGAATACATCTATTTTCATATCTTATCAGGGTTAAATTCATCATTGATAATTACATTGACTTCATATACACTAAGAAAGAAAAATTCTGCAACTAAAATATAGCACAACACCAAGGCACTGTTGATTGTAAAGTCCATGGTGGTTTCTAGGAGTTAAAAATATGAGGGTGGGGCTTCCCTGGTGGCGCAGTGGTTGAGAGTCCGCCTGCCGATGCAGGGGACACAGGTTCGTGCCCGGTCCGGGAAGATCCCACATGCTGCAGAGCGGCTGGGCCCGTGAGCCATGGCCGCTGAGCCTGCGCATCCGGAGCCTGTGCTCTGCAACAGGAGAGGCCACAGCAGTGAATGGCCCGCGTACCGCAAAAAAAAAAAAATATATATATATATATATATATATATATATGAGAGGGTGAAACATAGCAGTCTTGGAATTGATGAAACTTAGTTGTCCTTCAGAGATGAATCCTAGGCTTGTAAAGTCTACTTTAAGTGAATGCTTTTTAAAAGGTGTGTTAATAACTTTTTGGTATCTTTAGGAAAGGTGTGTCTAAATGCACAAGCCAGAGATCCTTTTGGATAAAAATCCAAAGATGTTCCCACTGAAGATAAAAATCCCGACTCTAATCTCTCATAGCATCTTGCTAATCATTATTTTACTAGCTTGACACTATTAATCAGAGCAGGAAGTGGCACAGCCTCTTTTCATTGTTCCAGGATGTTAAAAGATTATACCTGATATATAGAAATCCAGACCTCTACTGTAAACCCATAGCTGTAATGGAAACGTGTGCTATGTGCCTCTGCACTGATACTGGGTCCAGATTTGCACTGACAAGTGTTGTAACTGATGTACCGTATATCATTCCTTAAAGACCCCAGAAATAGCATATATAATTCTTATTCAAAAGGAAAATGTTGTGCATAGAGAGGCCTGTTAGATATTAATTATATTGGGTGGACTCTGAAATTTAGGATGATAACTTAAAGCTAAAGTGGAATTATTTCCAAAGTGTGGGCTCTGCAGATAATGAGAAAGGTGATCAGAGTGGTTGGTCAATGCCACACGGTGTGTGTGGTTCCCTCTATCCCCACTGTGATGAGTGATGACAGCGTCAGTGACCAGACCTGCTCCTGGCTGATAACCTGTGATGTGCATTATCTTGCAGTAGAGTTAACCTTGATCTCTAATTGCTGAAAGATGCATATTGAGCTGAAAAATCTCTAAATGCTGATCAGAAGTTTAGGGCACAATTGTTCAGAAATAATGCTTTGTTTAGACATTTGCCAAAGCCACAGATTTGACTTTATGGCTTTGACTTTGACTGGGCCCAGGCTTGTGGAAGCGTTGAGAAGCTGCATCCTGGCATGCCGATCGCTTCCAGGAGAGAAGGTGAGTCACTCCATAGCTATGACATGATCGTTCAGTCACAATTCATTGAACATTTGCTATGTCCCAGAATATGTGCTAAATGCTACAGATCTCAGTGTTAAAAGACAAAGACTTTGACCTCAAAAATCTAGCAATTTTGTAGATAAAATTGACAAATAAAGCAATTGCTGTACAATATAATATATACTTTTATATTACAGTGAAGTGGTGCTTAAGGCAGGTCTAAGTGGTTCACTACAGTTTCCAGGATCATGTGGTACTGGACCTCAATCTTGGAGAACTAACTGGAATCAGCCAGGGCAGAAGGGAGGGAGGAGTGGGCTTTACAAGTAAGGAGAACAGCTCTGTGCAGTCTAGGGGCATGAGACACGGTGGGCTGCAAGACCATCCTTGTAGGTGGCCCCAACAGAGTCCACATTTTTTAGAAGCTTCTACAGCACTCCAAGACACTGTACTTTTTCCTAGACAAGGAGAAAGTATTTTAAAAATTTACACAGACAATAGGAAAATCAGATTTATATCATATAAAGATCACTGTCAGAAATGTAGAGAGTGATTAGGAAGAGAGAAGCCAGTAGTAGTCAGACCGGATGAGAGATGGTGAGGGTCTGGATAAGTTTACAGCAATGGGGATGGCACCTTAGATCCATTTCTAAGGGAGAAATGACAGGATTTGATGACTAATTAGGATGTGGGAAATAACAAGTGAGATGACGATAGTTGCTAGAAAGAAATCTGGCTTGGGTGACCTGGATGATAATCCCATTTACTGACAGGGATGGGGGTGTAGAGGGTCAGAGAGGGTGGACGGAAGAGAGAGAGTCTGTATTTGGAATTGTTGAATGATGCCTGTGAGATAGTTGGCGGAGATATCCTGTAGATAGCTGGATTCAGAAGGGCGATCTAACCTCGAGTTACACACTGCTAATGTACAGTTTCTATGGAAGTGTCATGGGAAAAACTGCTTCCTGATTTCCAGAATAATGGTCACCTGCTTCCCCCCACTCCACCCCCATAGTCTTTTCTCAAATGCAAGTAAATAAACAAAACATTTTTATTTTTTTCCAATGCACCTTTAATTCCTTGGCCTTTGCTGGAACTTGGTATTTTTCTGATGAAACCACTTTGCACACAACACTTATTAAAGGGTTCCTCTCCCCTTGATTCTCAGGGCCAGGAGGAAAGTTGGCTTTCTCACTCAGCCCACTGCTCCTGAAAGACCATCGTTTGGTTCTTGACTCTCTTCTCTTCCTTGTAAGCTGTTACTTAATCCTGACTCTACCCACTTTCTAACTTTTTGATCAGCTTCAAATTTCTTAACTTCTCTGGGCTTCAGTTTCATCCTTAATAAAATGGGCATCATAGTAGTGCCTCATGGATAATTTTTTGACAATTAAGCAAAATAAAATCATTCACATAAAATGCTTATTAGCACAGTATCTGGTGTGAAATAAACTCTCAGTGAATGTCAGCTGTTACCATTAATAATAGGCAAGGATCTTTGTCTTCAAAGCAGTTGTGGGAGATAAGCAAGTAACAAATAAGTAAAATATAATGGTGTAAGGGCTGTCAAACAGAGAGAATGAAACCAGTAAGGAAATAGGGGAAGACTTCACTGAGGATGGGACATTTAACAGAAGCCTTAAAGGAGGACTTCATCAGGTGGACAGGTGGGAAAGAATTTTCCAGAGAGAGAGGGAGAGAGAGCAGTGTGTCCAAACTCGTAGGAGGGTAGAAGTACGTGGTGGGTTTGAGAAAAAGCAAATGGTCTGATAGGACTGGCGTGTAAAGGGATGATATGATTGTCATGGGAAATGAACTTGAAAATATTACAAAGGTTTTTAGGTACCAAAATAAGTTTTCGGTTTATCTAAATCCAATTAGGAGCTATTGCAGAATTTTATGGACCAAGCTTTTGGAACTTCTTGAGCTTCTTAATTTCGGTGACCTCCATCTCTACTCCACTATAGCCATACAACGCCAAAACTTCAGGTTAGACCCTGCCATTGCTTTACCACCAAAATTCTCACCACAACCTGAGCTTCTCACTTTCTTGCTTCTGTTGAAATCTTACTTCATCTTTAGCAGAATCTCAGTCACCTGGCCTCTCCACACTCATGCTGTCCATCACTCCTTCCATATCTTGATGTCTCCTTAACAAGCCCGGACTCCATGGGGAGCTGTTTTACTGATGTGCCTCTGTCATCTCTATTGTTAACTTTCTTGCCCTTGACCTTCAATTAATATTTTGCAACTTTCCAGTCCTGGAAAGCCCCATTGCCTACTTTCTTTTCCCCTGATTTAAAGTCTATTGACCCACCTCAGATATTATCCAATTGTAGTTATGTATTTACTATTGTTCAGCAGGTATTTATATGTCGTGGTAGATTTTTAAAACCATATTTAATATAGTGGCTGCTCCAAATTTTTCCAGTTTCTAGCTCCTATACTCTTAGCATCACATCTGTGTTTAACTAAGTTTGAAGCGATTCCAGATTCCCTTGCAGAGTTGTCTTTGCTTCCAATTACTTTTCAAAATTTTTAAAGATACTATTCTCTACTTGGAGAAATTGAGGAAGGAATACAGGCAAGAACAAATGACTGCAGATAATACCTACCATTCACTGAGCACTAACTACATCCAGCCTCGCTAGTAGCAGTGGAGAGCAGAGCGTGGGTCTGGGCGGTCTCCCCACAAAACCCGCGTCCCTCTGCTCTTCTGTGATGAACGGCAGAGGAGAGGGGGAAGAAGGAAAGCAATAGTAGCAGGTACAATGTTTAAAATTCTCTAACTCAGCATTATAAAAAAGTAATTACTTCACTTATTTTGAAAGCACTTGGCGGCTTTAATGTTTCCACAAGCATTCTCTATAAAACGATTTCACTTACTCAGGTCCTGTGTAGTTTTCTCTCTTCGACCATTTTGTGCTACGGTGGCTTGGCAATTATGGTGGCCTCATGTGTTTCCAGAGTTCTAGAAGGAAAATGGGACACTAACAACCTTTTTCCTGGGATTCCAGCACATATCTGTGGTTCTGTGAAATCCCCAGCCCACCTAGGTTGGGGGTGAAGAGTACAGGGCTTCTACTCCAACTGCATTCGTGCTGTATCTGTGACCCTCAGCTTCTCTCCTTTAATCTGAAGACTGGACCGAAACCTGAACAGTTCTGCTTGTTTGAGTATGCTACTCCAGTCTTTTCTATCTTAGGTCTGTGTATCAATCAGGATTTGGTCAGGAAAAAATTCATTCTATATATTTCAGATATGAAGAGTTTAATGTAGGAATTAAGGGCTTGTACACAGAACAGCCTATGTAATTTGTAAGCCCTTAATTCCTATTTGAGGACAGAGGACAGAGATTCTGGTGATGCTTCTATAAGCCAAAGGATGTCACAGATTGCCAGTCGACCATCAGAAACGAGGGAGAGGCCTGCAATAGATTCTTCCTCACAGCCCTCTGAAGGAACCAGTCCTGATGACACCTCGATCACAGACCTGGAAACAGTGAGGCAATACATTTCTGTTGTTTAAGCCACTTGGTTTCTGTAGTTTGTTATGGAAGCTCTAGGAAACTCATACAGGACCCTTCCAGGCGCAGGGCCCTGAGTGACAGCGAAGGTCACGTGCCATCAAATCCAAGAGGCTGGCACTGCTTGTATGATGGCCAAAGGAAGTCAAAGAAGTTTCCAGGAAGGATCTTTGTCCAAAGCACCAAAGTGGGGGTTCTTGAAAGCTCCTAGGAGAGCGCTGAAGTTCTGAAGAATCTCGGGGAAGTTTCCAGCCATCCCATCCTGCAGCAGTGGAATGAGTGGTCTCCAGACTCCCTAGGAAGCTGTTATGAGGCACATCTGTGCATGTGTGGGACCAGTCTAGGAGATGTCCAGAGAATCCTGGCTTCTCTCCCACCTTCCAAACCCATAAGTGCCCCTCATTGGCAAGCTCAAGGCACGAGGCACTGGGAGAAGGAGACTTGAGAAGGTGTATTTTCTGGCATCTCTGTGATGCAGGGGAGGCCGTCTTAGGAAGGGGTGACAGCAGTGCTGTGCCGGCAGTAGACTTTCCGGCATACTTGGGCCGACACTCTGCACTCAAAGTTTGGATGTCACTTTTCTTGGGTTCTAACACGACAGCCTTCCGCCTCAGGCAATGGGGTGTTCTGACTGGATATCTGGGGGAGGGGGAGGCAGGAGGGCAGGAGTGGCCCTGGCCCTTCTCTTACCCTTAAGGGCATGAAGTGAAGATTCACACTGAAGTGGAGTCTCCTCCCACCAGTGAAGCTGATCTTTCCATATAAGGAAAAGGGAAAAAGAATGACGTAGCAAGTAACCAAGAAGGGGAAAGAAAGGAGGGTCAAGGAGAGAGGGGGGCGTGGGTAGGGGAGGAAGAATCAAGCCAGGAAGCGTTTGAAGAGACAAAAGGAGGACCCACTGAAAGTGCCATCTGAAAACCAAGATGAGGTGGAATGGCTTTTTGCTTTAAGTTAATTATATAAGAAGAAGGGGAGCATTCTTAGATTATTTTCCAGGAATGCTGCTTCTCTACCAAAGCCAGCGCGTCAACTTGGGAATCTCTCATTGTTTTACCTTTCTATTTAATACTTAAGGGAAATGCGTGTAATTCCAATCCCTCTTTGAAACTGATATCTTTTTTTTTTTTTTTTTTTTTTTTTTTTTTTTTTTCCGTACGCGGGCCTCTCACTGTTGTGGCCTCTCCCGTTGCGGAGCACAGGCTCCGGACGCACAGGCTCAGCGGCCATGGCTCACGGGCACAGCCGCTCCGCGGCATGTGGGATCTTCCCGGACCGGGGCACGAACCCGCGTCCCCTGCATCGGCAGGTGGACTCTCAACCACTGCGCCACCAGGGAAGCCCTGAAACTGATATCTTTAAAAATATTTGGGTGTGAGGGAATTTCTGAACTTATTTTGACAGCTAATGAAAATTGCATAGCTCAGAGTGGAACTATCCCTGACCGCCAGGAATTCATGATCTCACATCTTAGTCACCTGTATTGATGTAGAGATGCCACTGTGCATGTTAGCACAGGATTAGTCATAGTGAGTCGCCAAAGCTGATAAAGTCAGAGGATTTTTTTTTTTCCTGCCGTGTACATTTTTCTTTTGGTGAAGAGTTCCCCTTATTTGTGTTTTCTTCCCCCCAACTCTTTTTATTTTCTTTTGTTTCATACAGAATTATAAACCAATTCCAACAGATTGGTTGGGTTCCTGGATGAACTTTGTGAAAGAATTTTGCAGTTATGAATTTTCCATTTATTAGACAATCAGCCACAGAAGTGCTACTCAGTATAACTGCATTCAATTTCTATTGCTACCTAGAGTTATAATGACATGGCGCCATACATAGTAACACTAGTCATAAAAAGAATGTTTCCAGAGAGACTGGACCACACTGTGTAGGTATGTTTTTGAAGGTCAATTAACTGTCTATACTTAATGGCTGCATGCATGTAACAGTAAACATCCAAATGAAAACTGAAAGTCATAGTTTTCCAGATGTTTTACCTATGAAGCCAAGCATCTGGAAATACAAAAACATCTGGATGACTGACTGTACTTATCACTTTTCACCCAGCCATTTTGGCATCATGCAGACGTAGACCAAATCACTTTTTTTTTCCATATCAGTAGCAGTGAAAAGCTGCAGTAAGAATCACATTGCTAAGTAATATTAAGAGTAATACAGGGCTTCCCTGGTGGCGCAGTGGTTGAGAGTCTGCCTGCCGATGCAGGGGACACGGGTTTGTGCCCCGGTCCGGGAAGATCCCACATGCCGCGGAACGGCTGTGCCCATGAGCCATGGCCGCTAAGCCTGCGTGTCTGGAGCCTGTTGCTCCGCAACGGGAGAGGCCACAACAGTGAGAGGCCCGCGTACCGCAAAAAAAAAAAAAAAAAAAAAAAAAAAAGAGTAATACAAACAAATCAAATAAATCTAAAGTAAATAGTTGTTTGAACTGAAATTGTATTTAAGTTATTGAAACACGTTCTTATACATGCATCAGGATTACTTTAAAGCTAAAGCATTTGAGCGACATTGTTATAAATGGAGCTGCAGTATTTAAAATAATGGTTTATAATGTATTTCTTAAGCATTAGGAAATAACCTGGGTGTATAACAGATGAATATATGAATTTTATTTGAATTATGAAATAAAATTTAGGAAAGTGTTAACAAGTTTTAAACCACTGGTTTGGCTTTATATGTTAATAGTTTTCAACAAATACAGATGACTAAAATACCAAAGGACATAATCCGAAGGTGTTATGGAGAGGTGGGTTGACCAGGAGGAGACAGGAATGGCAGAGACACTGTCATTTACTAACTATGGGACACAAGCAAGTCAGTGCACCTTAAATGTGTTGGGATGGAATAAAAGAACACATGTGACATCACCTCACCCTGCATGTGCACATTGTAGCTGTGTGATAAGTGCCAGTTACCGTCTGCACAGAGAGCGCCACAGGAGCCCACAGGGATGGATCATTTTGGGGTGAGCAGAGTTCTCTCTTAGTCCTGATCGATCAGTGTCATTTTAACGGAGTGCTAACACATTATAGTTTCAGTTGCTACATGTGTTTAAAAATAATTATATGAAACTTAAAAAAAAATGTATCATTTTTATCTTTCATATATTCTTAGAAAGTATTTAAAAAAGAGGTTTCTGTTATTTTATTATTTTACATGGCAGAAAAAAAGATACGAAAACATTGCTGAAAAGCTATTTCAGAGACAGAATGAGAACACAGGTCTCCACCGGACAGTTCAGTGCTCTTTCTCTTGACCTTTCTGATACCAATGAAAACAGATACGGAAAATCTCATTCACAGACTGGGTGAGAAATAACCTCAAATGGCAGGCCATTTACCTGCAACAAATACTATTCCACAACTTTCCATCTTTAGTGACATAAAATTTAAGTTCTTTTTCCTCTCAGAAAACAATCAAATTTACTATGCTGGCGTCTCTTTTCACTTCCGCATTTGTAGAATCTAGTCACAGTTGTAAATGGCAGGTGGTGTTAGAATATCCTATTGTATTTTCTATCAGGAAAGAGGGCACAGTATCAATCAAACTACTAAAAACCTCTGAGTTATTTGAAAACTCCTCAATATCATTTTAATAATTTATTACCCTGGGTCATAGGCACAGGAATAAAGATTGACAAATATAGGTAGCCCCCCTTCTGTGTCTTTTAAAACCTATGGGAAAATTTGATTGTGTATCTGATACTGTTTTGGCAGATTCAGTAGTTTGCTATCTCAGTGTGACCATTTTTGTAAATCTTAAACTTGGTTTGCTTAGAAAATAATCTTCACCTACTATTTGGGCAAGGGGGTAAATACAGATTTTTTTAAAATGTAATGTTACCTTAAAATGAAGTAGCTTCTAATAATACCACTAATTACAACGAGTTTAAGTCAAATTGATATTCTATTTAAAAGCAGCATTTTACAGCACTATAGAAAATGTAAATATTTCTGTGCAAAAGGGGCACTTAAGGAAAGAATTGCACATCATATTTGTACAATAAATTTTGTGGAAAGAACAAGTACTTTTTTTTTTCTCTAGCAAACAGTATACACCAGGTACTATCATAAACATTTTAGAACACACTGTAATTGTAATAATTATCCTATGGGGTAATTACAACTATTGGTCCCATTTTTCAGGTGAAGAAACTGAGGTAAGGAAAGGTTAAGGAACTTTCCCAAGGTCACACAGCTAAAAGAGGCTGTGCCAAGATCCCAACCCAGGCCATTTGGCTTTGGAGTCTGAGCTTTTACCCACTGTTCAATATGACTCCTATTAAAAATAATCTAAAGACATTGGCCGGTCCCCTTCAGGCTTCCAACAGAAGTACAGTAAACAATTACGTTGTCCTAAGAATGATTTGTGTCCTCGGACCAAAAAGCCACGAGCTGTTGTATGCAATAATTCTTTGTAAGTGACAGCTGCTCTGCTTTGCGAACGTCCCACGAGCATGCCAGAAAGTTAATATCAATTACAATTAAGGAGGAAAATTATTTGGGGCAACATCACGTTTCACAAGAGCCTTGCTAAATAAAGCATTGCCAAAGAGCGAAGATATTAACGCTTTGCTAAAACTTTGCCTTTCTTTTCTGTGCCAACTTTTTTAAAAGGTGTAAACTGTGAATTGGAAGTTGATGAATGTCGGTCCCAGCCCTGCCTCAGTGGTGCAACCTGTCAGGATGCTGTGGAGGCCCATTTCTGTGACTGTGCCCCTGGCTTCCTGGGTGCTGGCTGTGAGCTCAGCACTGATGAGTGTGCCAGTGGGCCGTGTCTCCATGGAGGGCTGTGCGTGGATGGAGCCAACAGGTACATTTTCTCCTACATTTGGGTCATTGGCTTGGAGCGAACTCACTGACCAGAAGCTATTGCACCAGTCATTCTGGTGAATTTGGAGATCTCACATCCTTGGCTTAAAATGTGCAGATTGCTTTTTATACTTTAAATATAAAAAAGTTGTGACATTCACATTTTATTAAAATAATGCAACCTTTGGACGCCATCTGTCTCAAGAGGGAGCATTTTCTAAGTCATTCTTGTAATAGTTTTGAACTGGTTCTGTTACAGAAAAGCGCCAGCCTTCCAAATCCATGAAACAAATGGAATCTACCTTCCGTATCTTTTGTAGATGCAAAAACAAAGCTAGAGATTATTCTATATGTGAATATAAGATTGTATTTATAAAATAACAAGCATATAAATCAAGTGGTGAAAAGTAAATCCTTTAGGAATTTTATATAAACAGTGTTAGAAAGGGTGTTGATATTAAATTAATTATATCTTGAATTTCTAGGTGTTTGGAGAATTGAGTGAATACTTTGAAGACAGCAGAATGATGAGAAGTAGCCATGTAATTCTGTTCCAAATTAGAGTCTATCATTGGCTTTTCAGTAAAAACAAAAATAAAACAATAAATTACACCTTAATATGATGCATATAATAAATTTGGGTAATGGTAGTTGAATTCATATAAATATTTTTGAAAGAACTTTCTAATACTTATTTAAACCACAAGCATCGAGTTATTAAACACTTAAGTTTTAACAGCATTAAAATTTAATATTGCCTTGACAGATCCTTCAGCGACTCAGTGGACGGCAAGATGGGCACTAAAGCTCCCGCTTTACAATAAGGAGTCTAAAGTTCAGGGAAGTTAGGTGACCCCCCCATCCCCCCACAAATTCACACAGTTAATTCTTTGAAAAAGGAGGCCTAGAATTGAACTTTCCTTTATTTAATAAATAAGATAATGTATCCCAAATCTGAATTTTAAAGTGAATCAGACTCAAAAGGGCAGCAATAAAAGGCACGTGTGCTTCATATATACCCAGGAAAATAATGCGGTTTTAAATAGAGCAAAGTGGTAGAACATTTTTTTTTTGTAAACTATAACCATTCTCCACGTCTTGCCTGTGACTTTCAGTTACACCCAAATGATTCTCCAGTGGCATGAATCCTCAGGCCCGGAGACAGGTAACTGGGCAACACATAGATCAGAAAGGCAGTTTCCACACAAGCGCTCCAGACAAAAGGAGGATGCTCTCCCAGCCATGCTTCACTGTTTCCAGAAAGCATCAGAACAGAAGGCACACAACGCTTGTAATGTCTATGGAAATGCAAACAGAGCAAGGCTGAACCTGCCAGCTTTCCTCTCTTCACCTGAATGCGTGCCGTGAATAATTTTTCTATTGTATCCACATCTCTCTTATGACCTAATTTTTGAGATCATTGCAAGGTCAGCAATTACAGCCTGACTTTATTTTCCCACAGCAAAAAATTAACACATTTGCTCTGAGGAGCGTGGGAAAGTCAGAAACTGTACCCCATGAAAGGTTCTTGCAGACAAAGGAAGATTCAAATGGAGACTGATTTCGTGACCTGAGGTCCACTAGCCAGCCGTGACCACAGGGCTCTTGTCTCCAATGTCTTACACATAGTAGATTTGTAGTAGGTATTTTTAATCAAGTAAATGGAATAGTGAATAGAGGATTTCTAGCTAGCAAAATTATGTGTAAAAATTATAGTCACTTATATTTGCTAATATTTAAGTTTCCTTAGTGAAATCTTAATATCTGTGTTGGTGGTAAATAGACACACAGCCGTGGTGAACAGGACTGTTACTCTTTATACAATACTAGGTATCCCTCCCCCCAGACACTCATTTTATCTAAACTGAGTGTGCAAGCCCATGTTTTTGTGATACTAGATCCTCGAGGAGAGACCGTCTAAGTTGAAAGCCTATTATGATAAAGTGAACAGTTCTCCCCAACAGATTTGTATTTTAGGTCTGTCAGATAATCCCACTTAATCAGTGAATGATTACAAATAGCAAGACTAAAATATTCTTGTACTCTGAAAATAAGAAAACATAAGTCAAAATTTATATAATGAGAATTTTTCCTATTTTTTTCATAATTTATTGTTTCATTTTTCATAAGGGACTTCTTTTCTGGGCTCTCTATATAAAAAAGTGCCTTGATGATATAAATCAGTCTCTACTGCTTCACAATATTAACAACTTTATTTGGTACTATTCAGTAGTTTTATTCAGTATTTTCTGCCCTTTGGCATGCCGTGTCCATTCTTTATATGCACATTTAATTACGCCAACAACTCTGTCACAAAGGTACTATTACCTTCAATTTATGGGTGAGGAAATTGAAGTATACAATCATGATTTCCAAATAATTTTGATTGAAAACTGTACTGTGAAATTTTAAAAATAAAAAGCTATTAATATGGAAGCACATAATGCTTTCAGGCTTATAGAGATGATTCCTCAAGGTTTTTGATAAGTATTAAAACCATGCCATGGGTCTGGGGTTGATGGACAAGTGAAGAGACAGGATAACAATATTTGATCTTAATATGACCAAGAGTTGATGTGACAATTTCATTTTACTCTCCAGGTACAGCTGTAACTGCATGGGTAGTGGATTCACAGGGACACATTGTGAGACCTTGATGCCTCCATGTTGGTCAAAACCCTGTCACAATAATGCTACATGTGAGGACAGTGCTGACAATTACACTTGTCACTGCTGGCCTGGTAAGTGACAAAATATCTTCCACCATGTTTTTTTTGTTTATTTGTTTTGTTTTTTTTTTTTTGCTTAGAATAGAAACAAATCGCTTATAGCAAATAGAAACTAAAAATTCTTCTTTCTAAAGGTTTAAAACCAACTCTTTCTTCTAGTTATCATTGTTTAATTTAATTGTATTCTTCAGTGCTCAAACATCTACTGCTACACTATACATTGTCTGAAGTAGGTTACCAAGCTGCCCAATCATCAGAATCTTCTGGAAGAAACACAGAGGAAAAAAAGTCAGTAGAAGGGTCGATTTCAGCATGGTCTTTGTGGAGTAAACTTCACTGGAAGATGCTTCCTTTTCCTCCAAGATGTTTTCCTTGACACCTAGAATATATTAAAACCCATGAAACACTATTAAAATCCTAAGTGCTTGTATTACAATTCATGGAGTCAGTGTGATCATAATGGTCCCCATAAAGGGTGTAGGATGGTATTCCAGAAATGGGTGTATTCTCCTAGCCTTTTATAATGTAAAAGACAATACAAGTTACACAACACATAAACCATAACTAAAAATTACACTTAAAAGGTAATTAGACTTGAGTGTAGAGGTGATAGCAGAATCAGGAGGAAACAGTATGTAATACTTGAATCAACAGGCCACCCATAAATATTGATGTTAATTTTGGCAATGAACCTGCTTGACATATTTTAACCTAATTCTTACTAGGATTTTATTGCTAGAAATGAAAGAGCATTTTATCTCTCTTCTTTCTTTCTTTCTTTCTTTTTTTTTTTTTTTTGGCGGTAAGCAGGCCTCTCACTGTTGTGGCCTCTCCCGTTGCGGAGCACAGGCTCCGGACGTGCAGGCTCAGCGGCCATGGCTCACGGGCCCAGCCGCTCCGCGGCATGTGGGATCCTCCCAGACCGGGGCACGAACCCACGTCCCCTGCATCGGCAGGCGGACTCTCAACCACTGCGCCACCAGGGAAGCCCCTCTCTTCTTTCTTGATCCATTGGAAAACACTGATAAATTTATGATTATTTAAAATCTAGCTGTTGCAAGCTTGCTGGTCATCTGCCCCCTCCTCCCCACTCACATTACTGTCTGAGGAAAGGATGACCCTGTGGCCGGGGAGGAGGCATGGAGACCAGGGTCAGTCCTGTCAGTAGCAGCTTCTGATGGAAAGACATCTCATTGCCTGAGGCACGTGTAACACGCTTTGGTTAAATGCATTTTGTAGGTAAAAACAACGCAAACATAAAAGTATAAAAGGAAGTTTGGAATTCTTCTGTGGCTCAGAAATCTATGTATCTCATGTGTCTCCCCACTTCCAGATAACGAATAAGGTATATTTTTATCCTTTGGTCATTGGCTCTGGTCAGTAGGAAACAGTATGTAACACTTGAATCAACAGGCCCCCTGTAATACTGAATTTTTTCCAAAACATGTTATTCCACATTCTTGTCATCAACCGACACTCAACACTCAATCAACACTCTGGGCAGGACCTCAGTCCCTAAGCAGGGCATGGAGCAGACAGCTTGGGAGCAGGACAAGTCCACCATTTGTTAACCAAGTAAACTAGGGTGAGTTACTTCTTAATTCTTAAATTTCTCATCCGCAAATGAAGGATAAACAAAAAAACTACTTGTAGTGGTGTTGTGAGGGGTAAAATTATAAAAATAGAGCCTGGCACATATTAGGTACTCAAAGAAAAGGCAACTATGTATTACTACACACCAAGCTCTACACCAGGAGGTGGAAATTGTGTATGAGAGGTGGTTTCTGTGCCTTAAAGGCTTTGTAATGGAGCCAGGCAGTTAAGAGGAGCTGCCTAAAAAAAGACCAGTATGTTGCACAGCAAAGCCAGTCCTGGTCTTTTTGTAGGCAGCTCCTCTTAACTGCCTGGGTCCAATACAAAGCCTTTAGGGCACAGAAACTAACATGGTATTGTGAAGCAATTATACTCCAATAACAATTTATTTAAAAAAAAAAAGACCAGCATGTGTTCCATACATTCAATCCACATGGATTTCAGTGCCATGATTCCTCATATGAGGAATCTGGCAATCAGAAAGACATGGCTCCTCCTTCCAAGGAGCTTAAATTCCATCTGGGATACAGTGTGAAAAAAATGTGTACAGTACAATTTTGTGTACAATAAGAAGCTCTAATAAATTCTGTAAAAGGGATTAAGGAGAGAAGAAGTTCAGGGGTGGCTTGACCAAGGAGGCACCATTTTAGAAAACTTGAAAGATCACTAAGCATATCCCAGAATTGTACCCACCAGCTGTGTGACTTTGGCCATGTTACCACTCTGAGCCTCAGTGCCCTCATCGATAGAGAAAGCAGAGATGATGATGATAATATCCACCTCATAGTGTTGTTGTGGAGACAATTCCAGCAATATAGAAGGAGCTCCCAGCTCAGCCTAGACCATAGGGAGCACTCGATAAATGTCAACTAGATACTAAGATTAGGAGATTGGCCATTCTAGACCCTATGGCCAGCACGTAGCAGCTCATTACTTATTTAAGGATAGAAGAGAGGAAGAGAAAGAAGAGGGAAAGAAGAAAGGGCAGCAGGCACACGTGGAAGAGAGCATGTCTAATTGTGGAACTTGGAGTGGTTGCTTAAAATGCTGGACTACACAGGGCTGAGGGTGGAGAGATGGGGCTGGGGAGCAAGATGTGACTGAAGCTGGGTCATAATGCTGTTTGTGTGCCCTGCAAACTACAGGGCAGAGAAGTGACAGAATCTGACCTGTTAATTTAAAAAGAGCTCTCTGGCACTTTAGTGGAAGGTGATTGAGAGAGATAAGGCTAACGGCAGGGAATCTGGTGTGAGTTCTGCAATAGTTTAAATAAGAGATAAGCCAAATGGCCGGAACAAAGACCATAGTGGTGAGGGTGGAGATGAGGGGATTGATGGCCATGAGAGCACTTTAGGAGGTAGAGATGATGTGGGGATTGAGAAAGGGACACCGATTTAGGACAGTTCTACTTCTGAGTTTCTTGGGTCGCTGGATGGACGGTGATTTTGCCTAAAGAGAAAACTCAGAATGTCTTTGTACCCAATTCTCACAGTTATATAGAAAGAGAAGATTTAATGCTACAAGCTACTCCATATCTAAGAAAAGGAGACCATTCCTTTGGATCACGAGACCACTGCCACTGAGCACGATGGCAAGAATCCACTGCTGGAATTGCCCAGGGTCCTCATTTCAAGAGTAATTAATTACAAGAAGGGTTAGTCACTTTAAATGCCTATCTTGAAAGTTTTCCTGTTACCCAGAAAAGATTGGGTTTGTTTTTTTAAAAAAAACATAATTTAAGAACCCTGGGGTCTTGACTCAGCATCATATTGTTTCTTTGTACAGAGTTTTACAGGAAAACTTGTTAAATCTATTCAATGTAGCCTTGATTGCAGGAATCTATTTATATACATGGTTAAAGGGTACAGCACAGCCCCACAGGGCCCCAGTGGTGGGGACAGGACTGGTAAGACTATAAATCAGAACCTTCCTAATGTTCAGGATAAGAATAAGACAATGCATGAGCCGGAAAGCCAGAAAGGACTTATGAAGGTTCTAAATTACTTCCTAACCTGGCCTGTGTGTGAGTCTTCAAACTTAGAATGAGAAGAAAATTGAAAATAGTCAGAACTTTCGTTAGTAAATCGACTATAGCACAAGTTTTTATAATGGCTTTGTGACAACCATTATTTAGTGAATATTTGTAGATCCGTAAGTATGAAATAGAAGCACTTAAAAAGTAGACATTCAGGCATAAAAGACTGAGGGTTCTGGGGGAGGGTCACTACCAAGGATTGTGGGACCTTGATCTGACATGTGCTTTTAGTTTCCTTTTTGACTCTTAAGTTTCTTCTTCAGACCGATGACAAAGACCCCAGGGGTCAAATGTGACAAAAGTATTATATTGTTGAGCAACAGAATTTATGTTGTGCTTACGATCTGACATAGGTCCCCATTCAGGTTTTTATTAAAATTACAAAATAAGCGATTACATCATATTCTCATTATTTGCTTATTACGAGTTCATCAATTCTCTAGTTTATCTGCTAAGCTAGGATTATCATCTAAATTGTTGATTAGAACTATCTGAATCTCATTCAGACATTGATTGAAGGCCTACTACTCAGGTGTTGCTCTGTCCTGGAGTGGAGAATAAAAAAACAGTCCCTGCTTTTGTGAAGCTTACAGTCTGTTGAGGGAGAAAGCTATCAAATACATCAACAAATGAAAGCTATATATGTAAATAAATTTTAAAAGATAACTATAAAAGTAAGTACATAATATCAATCATTGTAAGACAATGGAAGGAAAGAATTGGGTATATGAGAGAAAAAAGGATCTTACTTAGATCTGACCATGAGGAAAAGAGAACGTAATAAGAGATGGAGCCTGAAAGCTTAGAGTTATCCAAGCACAGTCTTGGAGAAGGGTTTTCTGGAGAGGGAACAATGTTATGAAGGCCCTGGGGTAGAAAACATTCTAGGGACAGGAATGCAGAGATGGGATTAGGGCCAGATAATAAAGGGCCGGTCAGCTTAAGGATTTTAAATTTTATTCTGTGTGAAGAGGGAAGCCATTGAATGGTTTTAAAGTAAAGAAATACCATGATTTGATTTATAACTTTTACAACTCTGGATTGTAAATTTAACGTGGATAGACCGTGCAAGGGAGTTCAAAAAGCAAGTTGCAGAAGTATGCGTGCAGTACAATTCCAGTTATGTTAACACACACACAATAAATATATACATATATAGTTTTAACAGGGCATATGTATGTAAAACCAGAGGAATAGTTCTGATAGGGACTTTTTTTATATTTAATATTAAAATGTTTTATAAAGTACTAAATCATTCATGTTTTATTGTTTTTATTCTTGTCCCTAACAAAATGACCCAGCTAAATCCATTCAAATACAAATCACTATTTTATTGTCTCACTGAGTGTTAAGAAGCAACCATTTACCTTTACTTTGAGTTTTAAGAGAAGAATTTAGGGTTGGCTATGTAGATCCTGCTGACTTTACAGCTATTCTCTGGAAAAATATATCATTTTTTTTCCTTGCTTAACATTCAAACAATTGGAATATTTGAGGAATTGGAGTCTAGTTAAAATGTCCAGGTTAGATCAAGGTTATCCAGAAGTTCCTTGTTCATCCAATCTTTATTAAAAGCATTGATCGATATTATAGGAGTGACTCCATTGTTACTATTACTCATGTTCGTGGAAGCCTCCCTTACCAGATCCCTTGCCAGCTCCTTGAGGGAGGGCCAGCACCTTGTTAACTGGTGCCAGCACAGTGGCCAGCCTCCGGTCAGGCACATACTCTATGGTTGAGGGGCTTTGACTCAGCAGCTTCTCTGAACGTTTATCCTGCAGGATACACGGGGGCCCAGTGTGAGACCGACATCGATGAATGCAGTAGTAGCCCCTGCCAGTCTGATGGGGAATGCGTGGAGCTGTCTTCAGGGGAAGGGCATGGGCGTCTTGCCCAGCTGCTGTCTCTATCCGGCCACCCCGAAGCCTCAGGTTACATCTGCATCTGTCCACCTGGACTCACAGGTGAGGCCCAGGGCTGGGGAGATGCCTTGAGTTTCTAGCGTTCGATGGCAGATCACGCATTCAACCAAATTGTGGATGAGCAGTGAGATCTGTGCCATATAACCTCTGTTGCTGTGGTGCAAAGGGTCCCCCTTGTGGGCCTGAAAAATACCTCATGTCACATATCCTAATTCCTCAGATCATGAGGAAAATGTTAAAAATAGGGATAGAAGAGGTGTACGAAAGGGGAAATACCTGTATACATTATCCTGGGAATTAGAAGCTGACTCAAATTCTTCACCTTATAAACAGAAAATGTTGGAATTTTTATGTCATTATATTTTATAATGATGTTACATTTTATGTTATTCAAATTTGCTTAAATAAGTTAACGTACTTATATTTACACAGAAAAATTATCTAGTCTCAAGTAATCAACTATTCTATAGCTAAAGTTTTTCCCTATATCAAGTTTAAATGACTCTAACTTGTTCTACAGCATTCTTACTCTAAAACGCAGAGGAAATGTGCACGTTTGTTTTCCAATGAACAGTTGTGTTTGTGTCTGCTCCCATTTCTGAAAATTTTCAGAAGTTTGGAGACAGTCCCGTATTTGGTAATGAGTAGCAACTTACCTGCAATTGCATGGATACCACTGAGAAAACTAATTACAACCTAGATTTCTATCTTATTCTTTTCTCAATAGATCCAGTGATATCTGAGGAAAATATTTCAGCTGCTATCGGGGATTTCTGAGAAAAGAAAATAAGGAATAAGAAAAATGGGGGAGGGGATCTATTTATTTGATGGCAGTGTTTGCTGTAAGGTTGCTGTAGAAGATTTCCTTATTCACTGTCCCCTCTACGAAAAACACACAGGGGAAAAGCCTCTCTAGTGTCAACATCAGTATAAGTATTGTTTTTCCTGAATAGCTTCTAGCTTGCATGCTTTTTCCCTTAGTAAATGTGTGCAAACAAATCTTGATAAATGAAAAAAAGCATGAAATAAATCTTGTAGTACATCACATTTCCCAACAATGTAAGATACCAGAAATCTTATAGGTAAAAGTGGGTTCTACAAGCATATATGTTTTTCTGGAATATATTTCTGTATTTACCCTACCTCTGAGATTACTTAAATTTCCTGTTTCTGTTTCTTACATTTGCCTTTTTTTTTTCTTATTTTTTCTGAATTGTTTGATCCTGGTATAGTGTAAGTATTTTTGTCAGCTACTTTAAATCCCTCTTGGAACAAGATAAGGGAGTTCTAAAATTTTTTATTGGGTTTAGGGTTATAAAGAAGAGATTCTATCAAAGTCAGAGGCCATTGCTAACGTTGCCTTATCAGATAAAAGAATATGGTTGACCAAAGAATCTGCAGATCCAAACAGGAGAGGCAGTGAAATGTTCCAGGGAAGTGTGTTGGCCTTAATTTCTGAAGAGCAGCCAAGAATGACTATATGAGTTAAGAAGTCCTGGGCTGCCCCAAGTATGGCTTAATGAAATTGCTTATTTTCCACTCGTGTGAATTCCAAAAATGGGTTCTCATAATCAATTGTCCTTCAAATAGTGATTCAGGGTCACAGGTTCCTCTCTTTTTTTTCCATCTTCAAAACGTGGTTTCCAAGTTTACCATGCTCTATTGCAACAAGCAACTGGTGAAGGAAAGACAATGGAGTGTGGCATCTAGAAAGTTTTTTATGGCCCTAAAAGTGGTGACTATGTCTTCTACTCACATACCATTGGTCAAATTTAGTTTTAGGACCACATTTAACTGCAGCAGAGACTGGGAAATCTAGTTTTGTGGTGTACCTAAAATAAAAAGAAAATGGGCTTCATGAAGAGTTATCCACTTTGTCTTCTCATTCTTTTGACATTTTCTTTGGCAAAGCAGAAGTTTTAAATTTTAGTGATGTTTATCAATTATTCCTTTCATGGATCATGCCTTCAGTGCTGTATCTAAAAAGTCAACTTACCCAAGGTTACCTATCAAGAGGTTTTCTCCCATGTTATCTTCTAGGTGTTTTGTAGGTGTTTCTTTTTGTATTTAGGTCTGTGACCCCTTTTGTGTTAATTTTTGTGAAGGGAGTAAGGTCTGTTTCTAGTTTCATTTTTCTGCTTGTGGCCACCACCGTTTATTGAAAAGACTGTCTTTGTTCCATTGAATTGCCTCTGCTCCTTTGTCAATGATCAGTTGTCTATATTTACATGAATCTGTTTCTGGGTTCTCTATTCTGTTCTATTTATCTATTTGTCTGTTCTTTTGCCTGTACCACACTGTCTTGATTACTGTCTTGAAGTCTTGAAGTTGGGTAGTGTCAGTCCTCCAACTGTGTTCTCCTTCAATATTGTGTTGGCTATTCTGGGCCTTTTGCCTCTCCATATAAACTTTAGGATCAGTTTGTTGATATCTATGTAACAACTTGCTGGGATTTTGGTTGAGATCTCATTGGGAAAAACTGACACCTTGACAATATTGAGTCTTCCTATCCATGAACGTGGGATATCTCTCCATTTATTTAGTTCTTTGATATCTTTCACCAGGGCTTTGTACTTCTACTCATATCAATCTTATACATATTTTGTTAGATTTATACCTAAGTATTTCATTTTGGGGGTGCCAATGTAAATGGTGTTGTGTTGTTAATTTCAAATTCTACTTGTTCATTGCTGTTATGTAGAAAAGCAATTGACTTTTGTATATTATACTAACCTTGTACTCTGCAACCTTGCTATAATCATTTATTAGTTCCAGGAGATTTTTTGTCAATTCTCTCATATTTTCTACATAAATAATCATGTTCCTGCCTTTTAAAAAAAATTAACATTTGCATGGTATGCCTTTTTCCATCCTTATACTTTCAACTTACTTATTGAACTTGAAGTGAGTTGCTTCTAAATGGCATATTAAAAAGCATATTATTGGGTCATGCTTTTTCAAAATTATGCTGTCAATCTCTGCCTTTTAATTGATATATTTAGACCATTTACCTTGAAGTAATTATTGATTTATTAGGGATGAACTCTGCCATTTTATTATGTTTTCTGTTTGATTTCTTTGTTTCTCTTTTCTTATCTTTCTGTGGGTTACTTGATCATTTTTTTAGGATTTCATCTTGATTTATTTATAGTATTTTCAGCTGTATTGTGTAGTTTTCATAGTGGTTGTTCTGGGTATTACAATATACACATGTAATTTATCATAGCCTATTGGTATTAACATGTTACAATTTTGGGTGAAGTGGAGGAAAACTTTATTTCCACTTAGGTCCCTTTGTCTTCCCCACTTTAAAATATCATTGTTTTGAGGATAAGATGGTATTATAATTCCTATTTTAATCATTACATATGATTTAGAAAACTCATGCAGAGAAGAGTGTTCTATTATATTTACCTGCCCTCTCCATTGTTCTTCCTTTCTGCCTTTTGCCTCAAGATTCTTATTCTACTGTTTACATTCTGTTTAAAGAACTTCCTTTAACCTTTCTTTAAGAGTAGGTATGCTGGGACTTCCCTGGCAAACCAATGGTTAAGACTTCACCTTCCAATGCAGGGGGTGCAGTTTCAATCCCTGGTTGGGAGCTAAGATCCCACATGCCTCAGGGCCAAAAAACCAAGATATACAGCAGAAGCAACTTTGTAACAAATTCAATAAAGACTTTAAAAATAGTCTGCATCAAAAAAAAAAATCTTAAAAAAAAAAAAAGAATAGATGTGCTAGTGACAATTCTTTTGGTTTTCCTTTATCTGAGAAAGTCTTTATTGCCCATTTGTTCCTGAAGTGTAGTTTGTTGAATATAGAATTCATGGTTGACAATTCTTTTCTTTCAGCATTTGAAAAATTCTACATCACTTCCTTCTGCACTCCATGGTTTCAAATGAGAAATCTGCTATCATTGAAATTGGCAGCTTTTCTCTGGCTACTTGTAGAGAAAAAGTGTGGTAGTGATAACACCTTCAACTCTGTCTTTAGTTTTCGGAATTTTATTTATGATGTGTCTCGGTGTCAATTTATTTGGGTTTTTCCTATTTGGAATTCACTCAGCTTTTCAAATCTGTGGATTTATGTCTTTTGCCAAATTTAGGATCTCTTTAGCCAAGTTTTTCTTTGAATGCTCTTTCAGCCCTACTCTTTTTCTTCTCCTGCAACTCTGATAATATAAGTTTTGTGTCTTTTGCTATTTTCCCACAGATTCCTGAGGTTCTGTTCATTTGTTTTTCTCTCCTTTGTTTAGAACGGGTAAATTCTATTGATCTGTCTTCAAATTCACTAATTTTATTCTCTTTCTCTTTCATCTCCTCTCTACTATTGTACCCATCCAGAGAATTGATTATTTCTCCTATTTTATTTTCCAGTTTTATAATTTCCATTTTTTGTAGCATCTAATTCCTTGCTGATAATTTCTATTTTTCCTTTCATTTCTATTTTTCCTTTTATCTACCTTTCCTTTTTATCTCAAGAGAATTTGTAATTGCTTATTAAATCATTTTATGATGGTTACTTTAAATCTTTGTCAGATAATTCTAAAATCTGATCCCGCTCAGGTTGAGTTGATGACATCAGTTCATTTTCTTTTCTCACTCAAGTTGTGGTTTTCCTGATTCTTGGTATGATGGGTGACTTTTCAGTCGTATCCAGGACATTTTGGATATTATGCTAGGAAACTGTTAGTCTTATTTGAATTTTTAAAATTTTAGTGGGCAGTCACCTTTTTATTTTGGGCAAACAGGTCATAGCCCACTTTTGTGGGCTATATAGGTCCAATAATCAGGTAGATTTCAGAATTGTGGCAGTGTTAGTTTAGTCTGCTTGGTATATCTGGTGCCACCAGGGCTCTCACTGATCTCTGCTGAGGATATAAATGACACAGTTTACTTTTTTGCAAGCTATACATATGTGCAGTTCTATCACTTGTTATATTAAAATAAATTTCCATCATGATGAAAAATATAATTGTGAATAATACATTTAATGACAGAGCTCCATTCAAAGAAACCATTAGAGTTGTTAAATATAGCTACAAACATTTCCATTTTTTTAATTATAATTAAGGATGTATTTGTTGCTCTTTACTACATGTACAGTTATGTTCCAAATTAAAAATGGTTTTGGTTGGATATTGAATGCAATTTTTTAGCTTTTTTATAATGTAAAAGTGAAATATACCAGAGTAGAAATTAACTGAGGGTCCCTGAAGACAGTACTCAGAGAGAGAGAGAAATAAAGAGAGCTTAAAGCCATGGAAAATGGGAAATAGTGAAAACATGGGTAAAAGGGGGCAGAGAATCCTAATGAGAGAAACCAAGCCCCTCTGAAGGGGGACCAGCTTTTACCAGGGTTTCTTCTGGGACTTTCAACAGGTAAGGCAAGTTGAGCCCACAGAAACCAGAAGTATTATTTGATAAGATGATTGAGAAAAGTCTGAAGATCCATTTAGGTATTTTAATGATCAGAACTGAAACTTGGAAACTCATGAGCCTAGATGCAATAATGGTTACTCTTCTCTAATAATCTCAAAATCATTAAAAAATATTCTTTGGCAAAATATCCTTACATACTGCCATAGCCAGTTTGTGCCTATAGCTGCAATGCTCAGCTTGAAATGAGAATGGCGCATAAACACTTGATTTAAAGTCTGTGCATTTACTTAAAACCCACATATTCACATAATTTTAATGGCAAACTAAATAATTCTATAATTGGAGAAGGCCTGTAGTTGAAAAACACTGTGCAGTCCAGTCCAAAGCTGTAAATTATCTTTATTTTGTATGACCATCCTTGACCGCTACTAGAAGGAATGTTGGCTGCTTCTTTCTATCATGTTTTAACTTTTCACTTTGGGGTACTGGACTCAGTTCTAGGGATATAATGATGAAAATACATGGTCTCTTCCCAAAGGAAAGTGAAAGAGCGGGAGGAAAAAGATGCACAAGAATACAAGACGGTATGATAACTGTCACAGTGAAGCCATAAAAAGGTACAGTCAGAGAAATCAGGAAAGAGGACCTATTGCTATTTTTGCCAGATAGAATTTAGTGGAAATTATGAGAATCCAAATGACTTGGTAGTTTTTTAATACAAATGATCATGTTGCTTCTAAAAATTAAGAAAGGATCTCATGACCTGTGTGCTTACCCTTGAAGCATCGTGTTCTAACCAAGTTAAATTGGAAACAATTGACTCATGTTTTTAATGTGAACATTTTGTTTCTGTTTATCAAAATGTGATAGTGATAATACCTTTAACAAGTTTCCCAACTGCTCGTAAGCCAAGTCCAATTTTCAGCTCTAACTTTCACTCACCAACTCCAATTAGCATTTACTCCAGCAAAGAGCAACACCATTGCTGGTCTCTGGAGTGCTTCCTTGTTGCCTCTGAGGTGGAGATTTTATTCTGCTTCACCCATCTGCTCTGTGCATGGGAAGAACTGAGCGGTGCAGCAGGGGATCCTGTGATGTCCTGGCTTCAAACCTTAGGCAGAAATAGAGGGGTTCTCAACAGTAAACACCCTGATGAGTGCCACCTGGCAAAGTGACTGTTCATGGGATCTCTCGTTCTCAGGTTCATCTGCCTCAAGCACAATGTTGTTAAAAATGAAGTGTTCACTTTTCCTTAAAAGTTAAATCCTGTCATTCTACCTAAATCCAACTAAAATAGGCACATAGGGCCGAACATGTGACATTGAAAGCTTCCTGTATTCGTGAAGCAATGAAGCAAGCATATGGGGCAGTCAGCATCTCCTGCCTACAGAGAAATCTTCCATAGAATTTGTTCATTTGTTGTTTTTGGCTCGCTGTTCTTAGAGATGCACTTTTTTCCTTACTTACAATTTCAAGTTTGAGAGTGTAGATCTTAAATAACTTGAACAGATATTAGATACACATATAAAGCTGTAACCCTAGAAGAGCCAACTTTGCTTCCATCCTTATTTACTTAATAGGGCATTTATTAATATTAATATTTTCAATAGATTAATCCAATTCATTTACCTTTGCTTTTACGATGAATATTAACATCTATAAACGAAACTCTTTTTAGTACATATGAGCACATTCCTGCTTGTACTACTTTTGATTCTGCTCTCTTAGCTACAACAATTAAGAAAGGTGTGTCACCTCCTTATACATAGATTGATTTTGAAAATCATGTTCATTATGCTTACTACCTACTATCAAAAAAGATATTATATCCAATAGGGAAATTTAACAGTCAAGATTTGGAAGATCAAATGCAGATCAGATCCAGAGATGGACATGTCTGTGAGACCATCAGGACGGAGACAGGGAACAGCGGCTTCACGGGCTGTGGCTGCTTTATTAGGTTAGCATTATTTTGTTGACTTACCATCAAACAAGCTAAGGCAAAGCTCTCAAATGGATAATCAGCAGACAGATGTCAGTTCTCCACATCAAGGATTCTGGCCAACGTGTATTTGAAAGAGAAAACAGTTTTCTAAAGCTAAAGAATAAAACCACTGCAAATCCTTCACCAGGAAATTCATAATTAAATTCTCAATAATCCACATCGTCATGCCACAGGCGCTGTCCTTGCAACTTGGATTCTGTTTTTGTGTGAGAGATGTGGGCCTCCACCATTTCTTAGACCTGTAAGGGAAGTACCATTCTCTAGTAATAGCCAGGGATTGTTAGAACAAGGACTTGAAACAGATGTTCAGAGAAGGGGTTGAAGATACTAGGAATTGTGCTTACAGGAGCCCACACGGCAAGCCTGCATATAACCAGGCCAGCTGCGTGTTTGCTGCTTGTGAGGATGGCCATCTGGAAACCCCATTCTGCTTCTTGCTGTTCAAGATCCCCCAGAGTTTCTTTAAGCATGCTAATCTTTAGAAAGAGCAACATTAGTGACCGCCAGCTGACCAAATCAAAGATTATGGCATTTACCAAAGTCCGCTGCTGGGATTGTTTATTCAGAACATTGTCTTCTGACATTAACACGGAAGACTCTTCAGAAACACCCTTCTCCCCCCGCCCCATCCGCCTCCCTGACCACCTCCACGTACACATTTGTCTGGAGCTTTACTCCAGCCCTGAGCAGCTCAGGTCCCAGGCCTCAGGAAAGCATCCAAAACCTTAGATCAACCAAATCTCTGACTAAAGGGTTGCATCTCTTTTTCCCATGAAAGGTTTTGTTATACCTGCTCTTGGTAAAAACCACCCCTCCTTCCGCAGTGGTCCTCTTCACCTCTTCCTAGTCAGCACTCAAGCAGCTATTCTTGAAAAGGCTGAAATCAGAGCTGACTGTAACTTCCTCTGAAGTCCGTCAGGAATGGTCTCACCGTGACTTACCAGTCAGCTTACCTCCATCACTCACAGATGTCCCAGCACCCCAGGTCTCTTCATTCCGGCCCATCAGGCCCTAGTCTCTGATGCCAAAATGCTCTGGCCATTGCCTAATTTCACCTGATTTCCCATCCTTTTCTGAACGTCCCACTCTATGCTAAAGATCTCAAAATTGATTATAAACTCAATTGTCACTCTCCTCAACCTCTTTTTCAAACATTTCTTTCACCTACGTGCTTTAGCTACAATCTAGCTATATTCTCAGGGTACTATTCTTCTGCAGCCCTCTCAAATGGCAGTTGTTTTTTATTCTTCTCCCAAATCCCATGTTCAACTGGTCCCCAAAGTCAACTCAATGTCCTTTTCACTTTATTTCTACCTCTAAGCAACTGCTCCTCCCTCTTCATTCAAATCCCCAACTCATTTGGAAGCATATGTCTTCATATACGATGGCACCTACTGCTCCTCCTCATTACAATCCTCCTCCCACCCCCTGACACCTTCACTTTAGTCATTGAAGATTTTAGTATCTTACTTTCTTATCATTCTTGGAGACACCCATATGGAATATCCCTGCAAACCTTATTTCCCAGTCATTTGACCTCGTTATTTCCAAATGACTCTGACTGCCACCCGGCAACTTCTACCCACTTCTGTGGTCACAGTGTAGACCTTATTGTCACCAATAACTCACTAAAAACCTCATTTTCCATCGTTCTATTCTCTGACCATAACCTCCATTTCTCCAGTTCACTTACATGCCAACACTTTTTCATTGCACCTAGTCAGTTGTTCCAACCAATTTTTTATTCATTGCCTCACCCTCTGTCTCAGCTAAGACTTCAGTCTAATACTGCAACTATTTCCTTGCGTATAACCTCAGCTCCCCAGATCCTGTCTCTCTCCATTGTACTTACCTGGTAAAAGTACACATAAGATTAAACCTCACACTTCATCTTCTGCACACCTACAGATAATTTGAGTGCGGCTGGAGAAAAACTCACAACTCACACACTTAACTGATGAATATCACTTGATATTTATGACCACAAATTTCCAGGAGACTCCTAGCCCTTAGAGAACACTTCTTTTCGAGGTCTACTTCCCAAGATGACCTTTTTATACTTTCTCTTTCTTCAAACTTCCATTACCTCCTCCCTCTTTGTTACCCTCAGTTATCATCAGGTTTCTAATTTCACTCAGAGAAGAACCACCTCATATTCCATCCACTAAATCTATTGGATCTGAGATTTGATTTTATCCTACTTACAAGTTCATAACTTAGTATGTTACTGCTTCATGGATGCTGGCAGAAGACATAAGGCTTTTGAGTAAGGAAAAAAAATCAAATATACTTCAATGAAATTTTTTAAAAGTCTGTGCCACCTCTTAGTGGTGCCAGCAGCCTTATCAGAGAATAAAGGCGTGTGGAATGTCCTTTGTTTATCTTGACTATCCATCCATTGTTGGGGGCCTTTATAAGAAAAAAAAATGCTACTGTCAGATTGCAGAAGGCCTGGAAAGCTGAAAACTAGAGTCAGCTGATCAGAATGGAACAGCAACAACATAACCTGAAAATGTATCTCTAGTGACAAGGTGCCAATGGCAGTCCCCAGGGAGAGTCAGAGATCCACTAGTCGATTTTCTAAGAGGAGACAGGAAAATGCTTCTCTGTGGAATGTGACCTCCTTCACTGCTGGACTATTGGACCAACTGTGGCAGGAGTCAGAGCCTGGCACACAGTGGTCCTTCTAGATCACAGTCATGTCTTCCCTGATGGTTGACCTATTGTTTTGTCTGGTACAAGAATGGATCCAGGCAGTGATAGCAGTGATCTGGGTGGTTCAGGCTTGATGGGCATCTTGATTTAGCCTCATCAGACAATGGGCCCTTCCCCTGGTGATCCGTGTGACTGGACCAGACTGTCCGATGGGCATTTGAAATTTGCTTCCACAATTGAAGGCCCTGAAGAGGAGGATCTTTAACCGGCCAGCCTGTGGTCTTCCAAGTGGCAGATCATTAACTGTAGCCCAAGAACTAGTAAAAACATAAAATGCCTGGTCCATAGGACTGTTGTCTAAGGCAAGGAGGACCAGCTTTCCATTCAGGCCATTGTGCTGACCAGACCTTATCTCAATCAGCTTTCTGGAGTTGTTGGGGCATGGATGACCAATGCTTTCCCATGAACACCATCAGCCTTTAACTTGGTCTGATCAGGCCCAGGCATAAGAGGATCCTAATCTCTGTGGATGGAGGGCCCCATTGAGTAAGTGGTTATATTCAAGGTAGTTGAATGGGGAATAGTTTTTTTTTCCCCAAAGGAATGGCTGCCACATTTTCATGTAAAACCAAAATGCTGCCAAGACCAAATCAGCCGTGATCTTGAATATATCATTCACGTTTGACCAACAAGGCCTGAAGGTCCTCTCCATATTTGCACTGAAGTCCAGGTTGACCATTCGAAAACGGGTCTGTCATGTCCGGGAGTCGCAGGTTGCCATGAATCAGGTGCAGTCAGTTGCAACAGAGATTAGTAGCTGCCTTTGTGTGTGTCTGTTTTCAGAGGGGTGTAATTGGATTAGACCAGGTATATTATACAGAGAAACAGCCTCTATCAATTCCCCAGCATCTAAAGCTCTGATACTCCTTTCTCCTCCTCAGATTCTACATTGTTTCTATTGCACCAGCCTGGAGGGGACAATACATGTGGCAAACCCTAAATGGGAGAAACCCCTCTGACACTTCTGGATTGGGGAAGTGCAGGCATAGAACCCATTATTTCCATTATATGTATGGATGTGGAAGCCACAGCTGTGCATCGATTCAGCCCAGGGTTCCCACCCATAAGGTCACTTTATCCTTTTCCTCTACCAGCCCCATCCAAACTCCATGCATTGAATTTGGATGCCATTTTTATCTCAGGAACACAGACTAAGGACTGTAACCCATGGTGACTTAGGAGATAAAGCAACAACCACCAAAAAACCCACACAGTCTCCCAGCTGGGAGTGCAGGAGTGCTAGGTGGGGGGAGGTTTGCCCTTGAGGAAGAGGGTGGAGGGTTACCGGAAAGCTGTTCACCCAGTTTGGTCCTTACTCCAGGAATGGAGTCCAAGCGCCAGAGCTACTCCCTCCCCAGGGTCTCCTGATGTCTGGTGAGCCCCTGGGCTGGGAGGCCCCTTCGTTTCTGCCCTTTGCACGCCCTGCCCTCTGCCCTGTCAAAGGAGGCTCACCAGGCAAGAGCAGCTCCACCTCTTGGTGAGACAGTGACTCAAGGTCCTGTGTGGACAGGGATATTTGTCCTTAAAGCAGCTGAAGTCATGTTACAGGGGGAGGGAGGTACCAAGGGTCATGCAGGGAGACAGCAGGTCCACACCACACAGTACGTTTTTGCATCATTCAGTTTCAGTTTCATGTGACTGCTTGTGACTCATCCAAACCAATCTATAACATTTTGGTCTATCTGAGGTTCTGTACTGAATAGCAAGGTCCTCATTGTTGACAGAATCTATTTCAGCTTCCAATTCTCCTTGACTCAGCAGCACACACCTGCTGCCACTCAGCTGGAGCTGTGGGGCTTGCTGCCTGTTGCCAGGACAGCATCCTTTCCTCCACCTGCCCAGGGAGATCTGGCAACCACCAGGGCATCATTTGGGGCTGCTTATTTTAATGCTACCCCCTGTTGCTCAATCTTAGGTAGGATGGTGCAGGTCCCCTGCTTTCCTGTCTCACCCATCACTTGGGGGAGAGGCCAGAGAGTCCTGCTCTGTCCCCGAACCCATCCTGAAAGGCCCTTGACATTCTTCTTCCAGAAAGCTGTGTCTCTGTCAGCATCTCATCTTTGTTGCCATAACTGTTGGGTCTGAGATTTAATTTTATCTTCCTTATAGCCAGTGAGTTAGCCTGTTGTTTCATCGATTCTGGCAGAAGACATAAACCTTGGGTTAGAGACAAAGGACTTTATTACTCACAGCACAGCAGGCAGCTTGAGCATTGAGTTCACATAGACTTTGCCAGCATGCAAGTCTTACACGGATGTGAGATGGGCTCAAATGGACGGGGTGCATGCAGTGAATGTGCAACACACAGGGGAGCAATCACTTGGGGAATCCACTGCTTTTATAGCAAGCAGCAAGCCAGTCTGACTTCTATCCCAAAGGGAGATGTAACCTCATCCCTCAAAGTTCCTTGCTGCAAAAACCAATGCTAAGTATTGGCCCAGGTAAAGAATGGTTAGGGTCTTGCATTCTTGGTACACCCATCAAGAATCTGCAGGGATGCTGAGTGCCAAGGGCAGACTGAGTCTCTACCACCTACTTATTTACCTGGGTCCTTGGGGGCACAGGAGGGAGGCCAGGGAGATCAGGAGAAGCAGGTGGGAGGGGCCCTCTAGGAGGAGCAGGAGAGGAGCAGAGGGTGATTGCCCCACCCACTCAGGCCCAGGGATCCGGCTGAGCTCCCAGGACAGTCCCCTGCCCTCCAAGGCCCCCCCTTCCTCTCCACTCCCCCCGGCCGCATTGGTCCTGGGGGCATAGGAGGGAGGCTGGGGAGATCAGGAGAGGCAGATGGGAGGGGCCCTCCCAGGCCCCAGACTGGAGGAGCAGGAGAGGAGAGGAGGGCGTTTACCCTGCCCACTCGAGCCCAGGAAGCCTGCTGGGCTCCCAGGTGAGGTACCCTGCCCTCTGAGACCAGGGGTGGGGGGCACACCTGGGCCCCTTCTGTTCCTTGAGCCTAATCCCCACCCCCCCACAGCCCCCAGGGCCTTTTCCAGCCCTGTGGGTCCTGAGCATTGGCCCCGCCCACCACCCAAACCTCACCCTTGCTTAGGCCCCACTCTCTACAGCCAAGGCCTTTCCCACCTCACTTTTTTTTTCTCTTTTCCCTCCTCCTCTTTTTTACTATTGTGGTACTGATGTACCTTCTGGTTGTTGATTCATCTATATTTTATTTTTACATTCTTTCTAACATATCTGTTAGTTTCCTAGTCTAATTTTATTTTTTACTTTGTTATTGTTCTCTCTCTCTTTTTTTTTTTTTGCCACCCCATGCGGCTTGCAGGATTTTGATTCACGAGCCCGGGGTCGGGCAGAGGGTCCTGCAGTGGGAGCTCTGAGTCCAAACCACTGGACTAACAGAGAACCTCAGACCCCAGGGAATATTCATTAGAGTGAGGTCTCACAGAGTTCCTCATCTCAGCACCAAGACCCAGCTCTACCCAATAGCCTACAAACTCCAGTGTTGGAAGCCTCAGGCCAAACAACCAGTAAAACAGGAACACAATCCCACTCATAAAAAAAAAAAAAATGAGGTGGCAAAAAAATATGTCACAGAAGAAGGAACAAGGTAAAAACCTATAAGACCAAATCATTGAAGAAGAAATAGGCAATCTACCTGAAAAAGAATTCACAGTAATGATAGTAAAGATGATCCAGAGTCTTGGAAATAGAATGGAAGCACAGATTGAGAAAATACAAGAAATGTTTAACAAAGATCTAGAAGAACTAAAGAACAAACAAACAGAGATGAACAACACAATAACTGAAATGAAAAATAACTAGAAGGAATCAATAACAGAATAACTGAGGCAGAAGAACGAATAAGTGAGCTGGAAGACAAAATGGTGGAAATAACTGCCGAGGAGCAGAATAAAGATAAAAGAATGAAAAGAATTGAAGACAATCTCAGAGACCTCTGGGACAACACTAAACACACCAACATTCGAATTAAAGGTTCCCAGAAGAAGAAGAGAAAAAGAAACAGTCTGAGAAAATATTTGAAGAGATTATAGTGGAAAACTTCCCTAACATGGGAAAGGAAATAGTCACCCAAGTCCAGGAAGAACAGAGAGTCCCATACAGGATAAACTCTAGGAAAAACACACCAAGACACATATTAATAAAACTAACAAAAATTAAATTCAAAGAAAAAATATGAAAAGCAGCAAGGGAAAAACAAAAAAATAACATACAAAGGAATCCCCATAAGATTATCAGCTGATTTTTCAGTGGAAGCTCTGCAGGCCAGAAGGGAGTGGCAGGATATACTTAAAGTGATGAAAGAGAAAAACCTACAACCAAAACTACTCTACCAAGCAAGGATCTCACTCAGATTCGATGGAGAAGTTAAAAGCTTTTCAGACAAGCAAAAGCTAAGAGAATTCAGCACCCCCAAACCAGCTTTACAACAAATGCTAAAGAAACTTCTCTAAGCGGGAAACACAAGACAAGAAAAACACCCACAAAAACAAACCCAAAACAATTTTGAAAATGGTAATAGGAACATACATATCAATAATAACTTTGAATGTAAATGGATTAAATGCCCCAACCAAAAGACACAGACTGGCTGAATGGATACAAAAACAAGACCCGTATACATGCTCTCTACAAGAGACCCACTTCAGACCTAGGGACACATACAGACTGAAAATGAGGGGATGGAAAAAGATATCCCATGCAAATGGAAATCAAAAGAAAGCTGGAGTAGCACTACTCGTATCAGATAAAATAGACTTCAAAATAAAGACTGTTATAAGAGATAAGGAGGGATACTACATAATGATCAAAGGATCAATCCAAGAAGATCTAACAATTATAAATGTTTATGTACCCAACATAGGAACACCTCAATACATAAGGCAAATGCTAACAACCATGAAAGGAGAAATTGAAAGTAACACAATAATAATAGTAGGGGACTTTAACACCTCACTTACACCAATGGAAAAATCATCTAAACAGAAAATAAATGAGGAAACACAAGCTTTAAATGACACAATAGACCAGATAGATCTAATTGATATTTATAGAACATTCCACCCGAAAGTGGCAGAATACACTTTCTTCTCAAGTGCACATGGAACATTCGCCAGGATAGATCACACCTTGGGTCACAAATAAAGCCTTGGAAAATTTAAGAAAATTGAAATCGTATCAAGCATCTTTTCTGAACACAATGCTATGGGATTGGAAATCAATTACAGGAAAAAAAACTGTAAAAAACACAAATACATGGAGGCTAAACAGTGTGCTACTGAATAACCAAGAGATCACTGAAGAAATCAAAGAAGAAATTAAAAAATACAGAGAAACAAATGAAAACACGACAACCCAAAACCTATGGGACACAGCAAAAGCAGTTCTAAGAGGGAAGTTTATTGCAGTTCAATCTCACCTCAAGAAACAAGAAAAATCTCAAATGAACAATCTAACCGTACACTTAAAACAACTAGAGAAAGAAGAACAAAGAAAACTGAAAGTCAGTAGAAGGAAAGAAATCATAAAGATCAGAGCAGAAATAAATGAAATAGAAACGAAGAAAACAATATCAAAGATCAATAAAACTGAAATCTGGTTCTTTGAGAAGATAAACAAAATTGATAAACCCTCAGCTAGGCTCATCAAGAAAAAAAGGGAGAGGACGCAAATCAATAAAATCAGAAATGAAAAAGGAGAAATCACAGCTGACACTGCAGAAATACAAAGGATTATAAGAGACTGCTACAAACCTATATGCCAATAAAATGGACAACCATGAAGAAATGGACAAATCCTTGGAAAGGTACAATTTTCCAATGCTGAACTGGGAAGAATTAGAAAATATAAACAGACCTATCACAAGTAATGAAATTGAAACTGTAATTAAAAGTCTTCCAACAAACAAAAGTCCAGGACCAGATGGCTTCACAGGTGAATTCTATCAAACATTTAGAGAAGCGCTAACACCAATCCTTCTCAAATTCTTCCAAAAAATTGCAGAGGGAGAAACACTCCCAAATTTATTCTAAGAAGCCACCATCACCCTGATACCAAAACCAGAAGAAGATATCACAAAAAAAGAAAATTACAGACCAATATCACTGATGAACATAGATGCAAAAATCCTGAACAAAATACTAGCAAACAGAATCCAACAGCACATTAAAAGGATCATACACCATGATCAAGTGGGATTTATCCCAGGGATGCAAGGATTCTTCAGTACACTCAAATCAATCAATGTGATACACTACATTAACAAATTAAGGAATAAAAACCATATGATCATCTCAATAGATGCAGGAAAAGCTTTTGACAAAATTCAACACCCATTTATGATAAAATGGGCATAGAGGGCACCTACCTCAATATAATAAAGGCCATATATGACAAACCCACAGCAAGCGTCATACTCAATGGTGAAAACTGAAGGCATTTCCACTAAGATCAGGAACAAGACAAGGATGTCCACTCTCGCCACTGTTATTCAACATAGTTTTGGAAGTCCTGGCCACAGCAATCAAAGAAGAAAAAGAAATAAAAGGAATACAAATTGGAAAAGAAGAAGTAAAACTGTCAACTATTTGCCGATGACATGACACTATACATAGAAAATCCTAAAGATGCCACCAGAAAACTACTAGAACTAATCAATGAATTTGGTAAGGTTGCAGGATACAAAATAAATGCACAGAAATCTCTGGCATTCCTATACACCAGTAATGAAAAATCAGAAAGAGAAATTAAAGAAACACTCCCCTTTAACACGACAACAAAAAGAATAAAATACGTAGAAATAAACCTGCCTAAGGAGGCAAAAAACTTGTACTCTGAATACTATAAAACACTGTTGAAAGAAATCAAAGATGACATAAACAGATGGAGAAATATACCATGTTCTTGGATTGGAAGAATGAATATTGTGAAAATGGCTATACTACCCAAAGCAATCTACAGATTCAATGAAATCCCTATCAAACTACCAATGGCATTCTTCACAGGATTAGAACAAAAAAATCTCACAATTCACATGGAAACACAAAAAACCACTAATAGCCAAAGCCATCTTGAGAAAGAAAAATGGAGTTGCAGGAATCAGGCTCCCCGACTTCAAACTCTACCACAAAGCTACAGTAGTCAAGACAGTGTGGTACTGGCACAAAAACAGAAATGTAGATCAATGGTACAGGATAGAAAGCCCAGAGAGAAACCCACGCACATATGGGCAACTAATTTATGACAAAGGAAGCAAGAACATACAATGGAGAATAGACAGCCTCTTCAATAAGTGGTGCTGGGAAAACTGGACAGCTTCATGTAAAAGAATGAAATTAGAACACTCTTTAATACCATACACAAAAATAAACTCCAAGTAGATTAAAGACTTAAATGTAAGACCAGGCACTATAAAACTTAAGGAAAACATAGGAAAAACACTCTTTGACATAAACCACAGCAAGGTCTTTTTTGACCTACCTCCTAGAGTAACATAAACAAGATGAAAAGACAACCCTCAGAATGGGAGAAAATATTTGCAAATGAAACAACAGATGAAGGATTAATCTCCAAAATATACAAACAGCTCATGGAGCTCAATGTCAAAAAACCAAACAATCCAGTTAAAAAATGGGCAGAAGACCTAAATAGACATTTCACCAAGGAAGACATACAGATGGCCAAGAGGTAAATGAAAAGATGCTCAACATCACTAATTATTAGAGAAATGCAAACCAAAACTACAATGAGATATCACCTCATGCCAGTCAGAATGACCATTGTCAAAGAAGCTGGAAACAATAAGTGCTGGAAAGGGTGTGGTGAAAAGGGAAACCTCTTACACTGTTGGTGGGAATGTAAGTTGATACAACCACTATGGAAAACAGTATGAAGATTCCTTAAAACACTAAAACTAGGACTACCATATGATGCAGCAGTCCCACTACTGGGCATATACCATGAGAAAACCATAACTCAAAAAGAGACATGCACCATAGTATTCACAGCAGTAGTATTTACAACAGCCAGGACGCAGAACCAACCTAAATGTCCATCGACAGATGAGTGGATAAAGATGGTGTGGCACATATATACAATGGAATATTACTCAGCCATAAAAAGAAAGGAAATTGAGTTATTTGTAGTGAGGTGGGTGGACCTAGAGTCTGTCATACAGAGTAAAGTAAGTCAGAAAGAGAAAAACAAATACCATATGCTAACACATATATATATTGAACCTAAAAAAAAATGGTACTGATGAACCTAGTTGCAGGACAGGAATAAAGAGGTAGACATAGAGAATGGACATGGGGTGGGAGGGCGAAGCTGGGGTGAAGAGAGAGTAGCATCAACATATACACACTACGGAATGTAAAATAGTTGGCTGGTGGGAAGCAGCAGCATAGCATAGGGAGTTCGGTTTGGTGCTCTGCGATGACCTAGAGGGGTGGGATAGGGAGGATGGGAGGGAGGCTCAAGAGGGAGGGGATATGGGGACATGTGCATACATATGGCTGATTCTCTTTGTTGTGCAATAGAAACTAACACCGTATTGTGAGGCCATTATACTCCAGTAAAGATCTATTTTAAAAAAACCCTGAAATCCTTTAAAATTTGGTTGAGTCCTTTTTTATGATTTCATGATTTCTTTTTAACGGATAATGTCAAATCTGTAGGAGTTATTATTGGGAATGTGATTACAATCACTTGTACAATGAAGCACTTTGCCACTTAAGGCAAGGTTGCCCCAGCTCTGTGCCTGCTGTTACCCTTTGGCGTTATCTTTAAGTATTTTTAGTTCATTGGTTTGTGACAAAGATAGCTTTACCAGTGAGATGTTTTAGTAGTGCTGTCCTTGCTGAGTTGGCTTCTTACATACAACAATGTTTTGTGGTTGTTTTTTCCAGTTTGACTTTCCTGGTTTATCTCCCAAAGTGTGTTTGGGGTAGGGGAGAAAGGAGATAGGATAAAGCTATGTATGGGTAGGCCCTGTTTGATACGTAAAACTTTCAATACTTCCCAAGTATCATACAATCATGCAGATGTTAGCCATTGTTTAAAACTTTTTAAACCCATCCAAGCAAGATTGCTAGCTCTCCACAAAGAAGTTGATTTTTATTTAAATTGGATTCACAGTTTAGATCAATATGTGTTTATTATTTGAATTTTTCCAGGTAGTTACATACGTGTTGTTTTAAATTATACCACCACTTTTATTGAAATATAGTTGATGTACAATATTATGTTAGTTTCAGGGGTACTGCATAATGATTTGACATTTACATGTATTATGAGATGATCACCAGGGTAAGTCTAGTAACCATCTAGCCCCATACAAAGTAATTACAATATTATTGACCATATTCCTTTTGCTGCATTTACATTCCTGTGACTTATTTATTACATAACTGGAGGTTTGTACCTCTTAATCCCCTCAACCTATTTTGCCCAGCCACCCCTCACCATCCCCTCCCTTCTGGGAGTCACCCTTTTGTTCTCTATATCTATGAGTCCGTTTTCATTTTGTTTTGTTTGTTTGCTTTGTTTTTTAGATTCCACATATAAGTGTGATCATGCAGTATTGGTCTTTCTCTGTCTTACTTATTTCATTTAGCATAATATCCTCTGGATTCATCCATGTTGTCACAAATGGCAGGATTTTATTTTTTCATGGCTGAGTAATATTTCTTTGCATATTACAAATCTTCTTTATCCATCCCTCTGTCAATGGACACTGAGGTTGCTTCCATTTCTTGGCTGTTGTAAATAGTGTTGCTATGAATATATGGGTGCCTGTATCTGTTCGAATTAGTGTTTTTGGTGGGTTTTCTTTTCTTTTCTTTTGTGGGGGTGGGCACTAAATACCCAGAACTGGAATTGCTAGATCGTATGGTGGTCCTATGTTTAATTTTTTGAGGAACCTCCACACTGTTTTCCACAGTGGCTGCACCAATTTCCATTCCCACCAACAGCGCAGCAGGGCTCCCTTTTCTCCATATCCTCACCAACACTGTTATTTGTTGTCTTTTTAATAATAGCCATTCTGACAGGTGTGAGGTGGTGTCTCATTTTGGTTTCGATTTGTATTTCCCTGATGATTAGTGATGTTGAGCATCTTTTGTGTGCCTGTTGGCCATCTGCATCTCTTTAGAAAAATGTCTATTCAGGTCCTCTGCCCCTTTTTTTTTTTTTTTTTTTTTTTGGTGTTGAGTTGTGTGAGTTCTTTGTATATTTTGGATATTAACCCCTTATCATATATATTATTTGCAAATATATTCTCCCATTCAGCCGTTGCCTTTTCATTTTGTTGATGGTTTCTTTGCTGTGAAAAGCTTTTTAGTTTGACATAGTCTCACTTGTGTATTTTTGTTTCTGTTTCCTTTGCTTTAGGAGACATATCCAAAAAAATATTGCTAAGGCTGATGTCAGAGAGCTTACTGCCAATGTTTTCTTCTAGGAATTGTATGGTTTCAGGTCTTACATTTAAGTTTTTAATCCATTTTTAGTTTATTCTTGTATATGGTATGCGAAAGTGGTCCAGTTTGATTCTTTTACATGTAGCTGCTCAGTTTTCCCAATACCATTTATGGAAGAGGCTGTCTTCCATTGTATATTCTTACCTCCTTTGTCATAGATTAATTGAACATAAATGTGTGCATTTAAGTGTATTCTGGGATCTGTATTCTGTTCCATCCATTTATGTGTCTGTTTTTGTGCCAATACCACTCATTTTGATGACTGTAGCTTTGTAGTATAGTTTGAAATCAGGGAGTGTGATACCTCCAGCTCTGTTCTTCTTTCTCAAGAGTGTTCATAGCTGTTCTATAGATATAGATTAGCCTGGTTTACTCCCATCTTTCTTCATTCTCAATCTCTCTCTCTCTTGCTTTGCTCACATCTCTCTTTTTCTATTTTAATGGTTCTTAATAAATACATTAAAATTTTATACGATAGATTCCCTAATCCAAAACTCTGTCAACGCTTCTTGACGGAAGAGGAAATAGACTCACTTTTAATGCCTCTGAGATGAAGCTATGTAATGAAGCTATTTCAGGCTCATTTTCAACTCCTCTCATCATGGTCTGACTCTGACAAGGAAGGTCTTTATGAAACATTTCATAAGTATCACAGATACTCTGCTGCTAAAGCCATATGTATATAGTACAGTCTGCTTAATGGGTTTTCTTTAGAAGCCTCCCTCCTGAAATTGTAGTTTACTTTCTCCTGAAAAACCTCACTAATCCAGATATGGTGATTCCTCTTCCTTTTTTTGTTTTTGTTTCTTGTAAACATTTTATCGAGGTATAACATATGTGCAGAAAAGTGCACACGTCATACATTTATAGCTTCATAAATTTGTTGTAAAGGGAGCACACTCATGTATCAAGAATCCAGATCAAGATAATGATTAAACATATGCTACTCTCTTTTGAAGGAGACAACTAGAATCAGCATAGGTAGTTACAAAAGCAAAACTCAGTTCAAAGGAATGACTTTTAGACAATTAAAGCTGTCTTACAAATGGTACAAGCATCCTCATGAAGAAACAGGGTTCTGTGGGATTGGAATTGCTCATGGGTAGGAAAGATGAGATCCTGGATTGAGTGGTTGGTTGAACTGGATGACTTCTTTGATTCTTTCCAACTCTAAAAATGTATGTAAAAAGCAAACTAAAGATCAATGTCCTTGTGGTAGCACAAGGCAATTATAAATGTGCACAATGAAATTCTATTTTCTAATTATCATTGAAGATGATATTTAGAAGACCCTTTAAAATGACTTTTCAATTTCAGGAAGCACATTAAGAATAGTAGGATGGGTTTTTTGTTTTCCATATTTATAAAATATTTTATTATAAATTTAGAATACTATCAGTGACATCTTGGTAGGAGGTTAGAATAAGTTTCATAAGATGGAAAATTTATACCTACCCTCATTCTTTGGGTCAGTTTTGGCAAATAGTGAAATTTTTATGCCTCTTCTTATTGAAACTAACATAATTTTATTTTAACGCAAAGATGCTGCCTAGGTAATGACTATAAAACTTTTTTTGTAACTCTGCACCCAATATTCAACAATAGAGTTAAGATTTCATTTTTTGTGCACCTTTTCATGATGGGGAACTTTGTTTCTTTAATATTCTTCCATATGTGACCATTTCATTTTGTGATTTAAATGTTTTAATATGTTACTTTGTTTCAATGATTTAATAAGTAGGAAGAAAGAGGCAAATAAAGATAAAAGCTGTCTAATTTTCTACTTAACACCTGGGTTCTGCAGAGCCTAAGGTGATTAAATTGAAGGCAGCATTCCTTCTGCGTCACCTATTAAACAAATATTCTGGAATATCATCAAAAGTTTTGACAAAGGAGAATCATTTCTTGTATGGGAGGTTAAACAAAGGCCAGGGCCTCAAATTTATCTATTTCTTTGAGTGAGCTTTAACACCATTGACCTGGCCAAACTCCAATACCATTCATTATATCTTGCCTGTCTCAATCGCCCTTGAAATTTTAATAAGGCCCTATATTTCTTCTCTTAACCCACTTTCCTACTATTGCTTGGAGCAGCCATCCAGCTGTGGTCTTTCACTTAAGTAGCTAGATTTATCTAGCAGTTAAGGGAATCCCTGTATCTCTCATTCCCCCCACAGAAGCGGGAAGAAGCTCAGAGAATTTGTTCCAGTGAAAAGATTTGAACAGCTTAGACAAATAGGTAAGGAAATTCAAGTAAGATAATCCAATTTCTCGTAGTGCATTCATTAGGAAAAATGATAGAAGCAAGCACCCAGCTGAGCACTTAACTTCAACCACAGTTAAATTCTGCAAAGCTCCAAAGGTAAAATGCTACAAGAAATTAAAACACCGGGAAGCTTTGCACCAAGATAACTTCCAGATCATCTGAAGCCTTTTTTGCCTTTGAATTCTCACAGTTGGCTCTTGGGCGCTTTGATCCATCCAGTCTGAACACATCACCACGCCAAGTTACACAAAGCAGCCCAGCAGGACTGAGAGGGCCCAGGAGCCAGCACCGTGTGTGTCTGGCGCATCTCTCCTCGTTGAACTGTCCTCGTTGGTAAGAATTTTTAGCACGCAAATCATACCTCTCAAAGCAGTAGAAAAAGGAAGAGATTCCTCAGCGCCTCGCTGTTTCCAGTGAAGGATATGTTTCTTTTCATGACCCTAGTATCTCATCTGACAACCATTCCCTTTTGAATTATTCCTCTTAGATCCTGACAAATCATTAATTACTATCAGCTTTATGACTCTTCATTTAAGCAATACCTCACCAGCACCTTCAGGCAACTTCTGTTAAATGGGTCCCTCATTCTGGTTTACTCTCATCCCTCCCCCATTTTAATATTGTAGCTTGTTCAGGCAGTGAACATTGGAGTAATAGGAGAATTTTGCAGTGATTTTAAAGAATATATTATAATAGAGAGATAAGATGAGAATAGATTATGACTATAATTGGCTCACTCAGATTGTCTGCCTAATCCCCATTTACTACATATTTCACCAACAAATTTAGATCATAGCAAGCATGCTGAGAAAATAAACACTTATATTCTTTCAGATGCACAGAATAAGTAATTATTTTCTCTAGGGCCTTACAGTGATATCTTTGAAAGGTTTTCTCCATGGAGAATTAGGACATCAATTTAATTTGTATACGTGTAACTAAAAGGGCTTCCTCGATAAACATAATTAATTTTTGTCCTTTGTAATAAATTCTCTGGCTGTAATGTATATAATTGATTTGGTCAAACCACGAATCTATAGAAAATGATTAAAGACACAAGAGGTTATGCCTATAGCCTTCAGTTTGTCAGATGACAGCATAACTCATTGCAATAGCAATAACGAACATTATTCCTGCCTCAAATTAATATGAAAACTTAACACGACCACTTAACTCACATGAAAAATTTTGGAAATTTACATGCTGATTGGCAAAGTCAAGTACATACCAACCAGTGAGATAGCTGAGCTCCTTAAAAGTGTTCTGCACTCTTTAATGTGAGGGAGCTGAATAATTTATGGGCTTTACGGAGTAAACTCTTCCCCACAGATGGGTTTGATGCTTTCCAAATGGCCTCTCCTCCTTTAGGCTGTAAGAATTTGGCTAAATATGCAATTTTCAAATACATATGGTGTGCCTAGCACTGTGCTAGGCATTCCTTTATTAAGCCAAGTGAAGAGAAACTGATGGTGATTGGGAGCATGGACCATGGGGCCAGACTTCCTTGGTGTAAAGGCAAATTAGTCTATGTGTCTGTCTAGCTCCTCACTTACAAAATATAGATAAAATATTACCCTCATTTACACAGTGCTTGTAAGGAATAAATGAGTTAATATGTGCAAGATGGCTAGAACAGTTCCTGGTGCAGAGAAAGCCCAATATAAGTATTTTCTATCATCATGTGTCCTCCTTGAGGGCAGTGATAGTGAGGCTCACCATTTCCTTTCTAATACCTGGCACCATGCCTGATGCAGACTTGATAACTGGTAAAGTGTGTGATAAAGGAATGATGAATGAATGAATTCAGTGAAAATGTCTCACCTCTTTTAATGATATATAGACATTTCAAATTTGTTACTTCATTTAATAATTTACTTATTTATTGGCATAAGAAAGCAAATCTCAGAGAAGATGCTACAGTGGTCCTTCTAAGATGGTAAGATATTTTCCAAAGGACCATCTGTGTTATAAAGCAGCCTGTTTTAAGTGTCAAGTGAACCTGCTTATCAATTGCATCCAGCCGAAGCTGCAAAATTAAAAAATATGCCCAAACCAAAATTATCATTGAATAAAAAATCACACATGTATGTATCTGGATGTACAATAACAGTTATGATCATGCACTCAACAAATAGTAAGAGCAGACTCTGTGCCAGCCACTGTTGCATGTCCTGAAAATATGAAACAGACATTAATCTCTGCCTTTGTGCGATTTACATTCTAGGGAAGGAGGAAGAAAATAAAGGTATATACATAAGAACTCATTTCAGGGTACGTTTTGCTGCTTTTTTAAACTTCCCTGACCTCCCAGGATGCAGTTCTTTCTACAGGAGTTAGATTTAAATTCTTCTATAGCAGAAATAGAAAACTGATGACTTCCCTGAAAAATCTCCTAGGCTAAGGTTATTTGCCCACTATTTTTGGTGCAGAATTCTGGAGCTCTGTTCTAGAGTCATTCAAGGACTTGAATGGGCCCAAAGTTACATTTTGAGAGTTCTTGGCCCCCACCCCTATGTTCTTCTCCCCTCTCACTTGCAAACCCCTCCCTCCACCCCACACACCTCTTTGGTTTGTGCAGTAAACGGATCTTCTTTCAGTCAACCCATAAGATAACTGTATCACTATGGAGTTTCAATATGAACCCCAATTAAAACTGTTGATATTTGGGAAAGCTAAAATAGGGATCATACTCACAATTCTTTCCTTGAGATTTTCTAAGATGCATCTGAAACTGCTACCCTCTCCACTTACCTGCTTCTTGCAAATACCTTTACATGACTAGGTGCCTAGGGTTGGTCCTGAGGGCCGAATTAAGGATCTGACGCATATAGAAATGCTTTACTTTTTCCATAGAACTGCTACTTAAGTTAGTTACTCTTTGTTAAATGTTGAATGTCTTTGTCAAATGTCCCTTATACAAAGACCCTTCTAAGAAATTTTAGAGTTCAAAATTGAAAGAAATTTCTTTCAACAATGTGATATGCTGCTTCTCTCTGTGGGACAGTGTGACCTCAGAAAAGTCAAAAGTGTGACCTCAGAAAAGTCACACCTCTTTGGTTTGTGCAGTAAACGGATCTTCTTTCAGTCAACCCATAAGATAACTGTATCACTATGGAGTTTCAATATGAACCCCAATTAAAACTGTTGATATTTGGGAAAGCTAAAATAGGGATCATACTCACAATTCTTTCCTTGAGATTTTCTAAGATGCATCTGAAACTGCTACCCTCTCCACTTACCTGCTTCTTGCAAATACCTTTACATGACTAGGTGCCTAGGGTTGGTCCTGAGGGCCGAATTAAGGATCTGACGCATTAGAAATGCTTTACTTTTTCCATAGAACTGCTACTTGTTAGTTACTCTTTGTTAAATGTTGAATGTCTTTGTCAAATGTCCCTTATACAAAGACCCTTCTAAGAAATTTTAGAGTTCAAAATTGAAAGAAATTTCTTTCAACAATGTGATATGCTGCTTCTCTCTGTGGGACAGTGTGACCTCAGAAAAGTCAAGGCATTTCTCTTTTTGTCTCGGTTGCCATGAAACTCAGAGTTCATTTTTTTCTCTTCTCAAAACTCCTCTGAAGTACTATCATTGTCATCATTCGAATTTCACAAATGAGGAAATTAAGGCATAGAGAGATTCAGTAACTAATCTTCCAGGGTCACACAGATAGCACAGGGCACAGCGGGGACCTGGACCCAGACCACTGGGCTCCGAGCACTCCCAGGTGGGCCATGCTGTGCCCTGAAAAGAGAAATCCAGAGGCCTGGGCCCATGTCCCTCCTTGACAACCTGGCACCAGTAGCTGGTCCTGGAAACAGCCCTGCCTCTTCAGATGGTCACCTGGTGTGTGTGGGCATCTCAGTTTACGACCCTTGCCTTAATTCTAACTTCAGAGCATATTGTCTTGAGATGGAATTGCATCTTAAATATATTTTCCACATTCTGTAGGTGTAGGCTCTCCTTGAAGTCAGTTAACATTCATGAGTCCCCCAGGCCTCCATAGCTCCCTGTGAAGCCCTCAACAGTGACAATAAAATGGGCACATGAGCACAGAAATACCTTTCACTGTGACTTGCAGAGCATAAAGGCAGTTTTACCTAAATTATTCCCCAAAGCATTTCACACTTAATTGTTCAGCATTTACGGATAATGAGGACGTGAATGACCCCCTTTGCTATTTACATTGCTCCTTTGCCCGCATGCGGTAGTCACTGCCTTAGAGAGAGATTTGGGTACCACCTGTTCTCAGTCAGTTATCTTTTCTCTCCAGTAAAGATTTTGGATAGAAAAAAGTACAAGTAAAAACTAATCTCCTTCATTAAAGGTGGAGAGACGTGTAATAAAAACGGGACTTGCTCTGCACTTCAGAGGATCAGCAGAAACCTTTGAAGGATTTTCTATCTGAGGAGTTTCCAGGGAGGAAGGGATGTGATTTAGTCAGCTAGCCAGCTAAGCTCATTAATTCACGCAACTTGTTTCTAAAACGGGAATCTTCCTTGGAAATTTTGCTATTGCAAACCTTTTTTTTTTTCCCCATATCACAAATTCTAGCCTCTGAGACGAACTGCTGTTGTTAATTTGTTAAATTAGTTGTACAATTGTGCATTGTCATTTGTTAAAATTGTTTTACTGATTCCCAAATTGTAATTTAAATTAAAAAGCAATGGAGGATTTGCTTTTTCCAAAACAATGTCTTTTTTTAATGTAAATAGATAAATGAGGCATTTTTAGAAAATGCTCTCTGTAATTCTCTTTGATATTCTACCCGAAAAGCATGCTATATAATGTAAGATGTAAAATTATGAAATAGGAAGTAAGTTTTCAGGTTTCTCTTCTTTCTTGAGTCTTTTTCCAACTCTTCAGGGTACTGGTTTCAACAGGTTATTTATAATAGTAATAATAATAATATATTAGAATATATTATACTCTAACAATACATATTCTATATATAACATTAATGTTAATAGAATATATTAATATATTGACATCAATATAGATACATTCATTAATATTAATTCTAATATAATATATACTATTATAAATACACCATTATTATTAATAGTATTATTCTTACTCTTATAATTTTTAGGCAACCTTTACTTGTCCTGGATTGGGGGAAGGTGGTCAAAGGGTACAAACTTGCAGCTATAAGATAAATAAGTTCTGGGGATCTAATGTACAGCACAGTGACTAGAGTCCTCAGTACCATTTTATATAATGTAAAGTTGCTCAGAGAGTAGATCTTAAAAGTTTTCACGACACACAAACATACACAAGAGTATGTGAGGTGCTGGAGGCGTTGATTAACCTTCTTGTGGCGCCCGTTCCTCAATATATTCAATATATGTATATCAGATTATCATGTTGTACACCTTAAACTTATACAAGCTTGTAGATCATTTATATCTCAATAAAGCGGAAAAAAGAAAAAAACATAGCCTAATTAAAATATTTAAATCCCCTTCCTTTCTCATAAAAATTACAACCCCAGAGTTTCTCCTTGATTCTTGATGATCAAATGTCTTTTTAAATAGAGACACTTCCTATTAAAATTATCATTTTTCTAGTCTGAGGCCTTTAAGAATATGCTGTGATAGGACTTAACAATAAGGTCATGCAAGCATAGTTACTTATCCATTGCAGGTTCATATATTTTGGAGCAAAAACATTTTTTTTAATTCCTAGAACTTGTCTCAATACTTTCCAAAGAAACTGTTTCCCCGGGCAAGAGTTGAAGGCAGAGCCAGTTTCCTAACAGACAGCAGGAGCGATTGCATGCCAATTGCAATTAGAACAAGCAAGAGAATTCACCTAGAGACCAGAAACACAATTCCTTTTATGGCTCATTCGAAACTCGCCAATTTCTCTCGGTAGTGGTATTCATCAAACAGCTAATGTTCTGAAACTCCCCTAGAGGTTGTTGGAGGGAAGACAGATTTGTTTTTAGGGCGGCACCCTCAGGAAAGAAGGCTTATAAAGTCGCTTGCCTTGTTGACCTGTCCACCTGCTGTAATAACTGTTGCTCCAACGGGCTAATTTCACCCCACTTCGATAGAGGGGCAAAGGGTCTACAGCCACACAGAGTCTCACAAATTTCTTGTGACTTCTGATTCCCTTCAGAGGAGTTGTTTAACGGTATCATTTCGAAGAGTATAGATATAGAAATGCAAACCAAGTGTCTGCTGTGAAGTTGTGACTGCAATGGATGATGATCACATCAGAAGTTCAAATGGAAAAGGATGTTTGTAGTTGCTTGTAGTTTTACTGTTAACAAGCAAAGTGAGCACCATAAATAAGTCCACAGACCAGCAGGCATCTCTGCTTCTGAGAGCTGCATCCTGAAACTTTATAATTAATTCCACTCTTGGGTTTTGCACATCCAAGGCGCTGAGTTCTTGTTTATTGCGGTTAAACTTAACCAGTTCCCCGAAGTGTATTGCCATGACGGAAAGGCTCTCCAAGAGGTGCTGGTGAGTCAGCCTGTGGGTGCAACAAACAAGAATTAAGAAAAATGTCAGGAAGGATGGGCTAGACCCTCCCATAGTAATAGACATCAGGGTGACAAGTCAAGTTCAAGTCTTAGAGAGAGTCAGTACCTGAGAGGGTCCAGGTCTGAGTGTGATGGGGGATCTATCTGCTTATAGAGTTTGCAGCTGAAACTTGGGGCATCTTCCTGCAGAGGCACCCAAAGGCACATTTTGTTGCAGTGGATGTACTCAAGAGGAAATTAGGGGTGAGGCCAGGGAGGGCTTTGAAGGCTGGTACAGGATACAGCATCCTGTGGTGCCCACATCCTAGAGAGATGTGGGCACCACCTAGAGAGAGCTACCAGGAATCCTGGTAGCTGTGGAAGGTACCAGGATGGTGTGGCCAACACCTGAGGGCCACCTTCTACTCTTATTCCACAGCTGAAGTTCTAATTTTTCTCTCTGATGACAAGGCAAAAAAAACCCAAAATCACTTACATGCAATTATATATATATGTATAAATTTTAATAGAAAATATATATGTATATCAGTTTTGCCACTTGCAAGTGAGGAAAATAGCTCCTAATATCTTACTCTAGCTAAGACCTCAGAGATTGCGTAGCTGGATGAGAAAACCTGCAGGATAAGTGGATCATAATTACAGACTGTTAGGCACTGGTGCTATGATGAAACACAAATAATTTACTTCCATAATTTCCGTATTTCAACCTGTTGTACTTGAACACACTCTGAACAGGAAAGAAATAGATTGCATTAAAAATATACAGAATTATGTGCTTAAGCACAATGTAAAAATAAGACCAACTTGGGAGCTGGCTAGATTGGAAAAAGTATATATTAAATCTTTTTGGAAAATAGTCCAAATGGAAACAAATACATTTCACACCGATACTTGGAATGTTAACTCTTCTTAGTAAGGTATAATAATTATTTCTCCTGGTGCTACTACTGGATACCCATTTTCCAATCTCTGCTGCCATATTGTTGAATGCCAAGGACCACAAAAAGGAGAAAGGGTAAGGGGATGAATTGTTTTCGTGAAAGTAGTTTCATAAAACGTGGACCGTAGAACAACGAAGCCCTAAAGCCTCACTTAAATGAGTCAATATGACCACAGAGAAATTGTAATAAAACATAACTTTAAAAAATACCCTTGATCAAATATAAGATGTGCAACTAGATAAAACTGTGACAGATCTGCAGTGGACCAGGGAGGTTGCCCTCGCGAGGAAATTAAGTCCTATTGGAAATGAGAAAGTGCAGCTGCAGAGCTGGGAATGTCATTTTCTGGAGCTGCCACCACGGTGGCCAAGTAGCGAATCAGGTTACAAATGCAGGCCGCCTTTCAACTTGGCACCTGGAGAGAAAGTCCTTACATGGTGCCCTGGGGAATGTACAAATACATATACTCTGTAGTCATATCCAAACATATACTGGATAATTACATTGAGTATCTCTATTACAACATAAGTCATATCCAAACATATACTGGATAATTACATTGAGTATCTCTATTACAACATAAGTATAATTAGGACTATAAATCAAATCAAACTTTTTTTCCATAGAGTTTATGGTACAGATTTAAAATAGATTAAAATTTAAAAGTACATGCAAAAGAGGCACAGGAATGAACACAGACAAAAAATAGAATTGCTTGCTCAATGTTTTATCTTCCTTTCTAGAAGCAGTCATGGGAACTAATATAACTACTGTTTCTTAAAGCTATGTTTGCTGCTGCTAAATTAATACCTTCAGAATCCCAACCTCCACGATGTGGTTGGGAGAAAATCCACAGGTAAAGACCCAGCAATAGTGTAGCAGAAGAAGGGGAGCTACAGCGGCTCAGTAGCTGATATTTGCAGTTAAATAGCTGAGCTGTTTTCAGTTTTCCTTTGCAAATCTAGATGAATACACCAGGTATCGTCAGCACTACTAATTGCTTAAAAAGTGGTCATTTTTTCAAAGGATAAAAATTCATTGTTTAAGAGGTGAAACCAATGGGAAAAAAAATACTATTATTTTTACTAGAAAAGGTCTAAAGGTTTAACAGATTTAAATAATCGAACTTTTACAAAAAAAAGTAATTACCAGTGCTTCAAACAATTACTACAAAAAAAAAAAAAACAATTACTACAGATCATGTTTCAGCCAATGAAATTTCAGATGTTTGAGTTATGATATATTATTACAATCCTAGGCCTTTATAAACTCTGCTTCTGTTAGTAAGAATGGAATTTTTATGAAGATTAAGTCACTTTGGTCTCTTCTTTTACTTTATTTTTTTCCAAAATGCTTACCTCTACAAAGTGCATTTAAATAAGCATTAGAAAAAGAGAATAAAGAGAGGTGAATATCTAGTAACAAAAGGTGCTTCTGTTGAAATATTTTTTTTCATTCAAAACTACAGTGATGGTCTCAAGACCAATTTTTAAATCTCACTATATATAAACAGTGTATAGGCAGCCTTTTAAAAAAGTCACACAAAATTTATGAAGTTTTGGGTCGTATTATATATATCTAGAATTTCTATATATATAGATATTATAAGAGTACTTATTTTATATCAATTAACCACCTAGAGGGGTGGGATAGGGAGGGTGGGAGGGAGACACAAGAGGGAGGGGATATGGGGATATATGTATACCTATAGCTGATGAGCTTTGTTATACAATAGAAACTAACATAACATTGTAAAGCAATTATACTCCAGTAAAGATGTTAAACATATATAGAGAGAGTACAGTCTCATCCAGTTTTCCCAGTATTCCCATACTGGGAAATGTTATTTTCATAATCATCTTTATAAAATCTTTATTATATATCAGATGAAAAATGTTCATTTCATTCATAACACATACTTATTAAGCCATGTGGCAAAGTAATAACAATATTTTAAATTTTAAAAATCCAGTATACTTTGAGTTATATTCTATAACCAAATTGTAGTTTACCTATTAAACCACTTGAAAATTTAAAAAAACAAATTATAATTATATATATTAATTTCTATAATTATAAATTATAATTTAGTTTCTTAAAAATAATCCTAATGACTGTAACCTTCAATTTGCTTTTTGCTGTTCCCTTTCAAGGAATCTTGTTGATTTCAGTTTCATTAAAGTCAGTTTCAACACAAAGATACCATTTCTGGTCAATGACAGGATTAGCTAGCTGTCAGTCCCTATTTCTCCAAAGGTGGTGATAACATTTTAATTCAGTAGGTTGTCTAAACCATTCACAGAAATCACATTTTATACCAGAAATCCCATTTATGTATTAGGCTGTGCTCTAATGAGACAGGTATCTCCAAGTCATATCTGTGTGTTTCATAACTTGCTTAGTTCCTAAGGCAACCAGAGGAATAAATAATTCTGACTTATGAGGCAGTCGAGGAGCATGATTTACACCATTTAGTTTTCATACCAACTCTGGGGTGTAGTTATTATTATCAGCCTTGTAGAGAGAAGGAAGGTGGGGCCTCATACCTTAAGTAACTTGCCTGAAGTTACAGTTTCCACATAAAGCAGCAAACCTGGTCCTTCCAGGGCCAGGGCACAGGAAAGAGTAGAAGAAGAAAACCTTATCCTGTAGGAGAGGCAGGAGAGAACCCTGTGTCCAGCCAGAACCTTATACCAATACCACTGGAGGTCTCCCACCATTGGAGAGAGATTGAAACTCTGTCCCGCACAAGATCAGCTGCACGCACAAGGCAGGATTTGGCTGCCATGGGCAGGAGGGACGGGAGTCCTAAAAAGCCCCAACTCCAAGATCTAAACCTCAAACCCTACCCAAGACTGAAGCTCCCCCAGGACAACGGAGAGCACCCCTGCCCCTACCACCAGCCTAGCCAGCACCCAACAACAAGCAACAGTTCACCACCAGGGAGACAAGAACACAGAGAGATGACTTCTGTGCTTCAGGCACATGGCAACCACTGAAAGAGCAAGAGGCCCAAATATGGCCCAGATGCCGGGAGTAGCAGGTAGGACCTTTAAGATAACGCTAATCAGTATGTTAAAAGATCTAGTGGAAAAGACAGACAATATACAGATTGCTAATTTCAGCAATGAGATGGAAATTCCAATAAGCATCAAATACAACTGGACTACATTAAAAAAAAATACAGTATCAGAAAGGGTTACTTCTACAACCTCATGAGTAAACTCAGCACAGCTGAGGAAGGAGTCAGTGAACTTGAAGACAAATAAATAGAAATTATCCAAACTGAACATAAACAGAAAATAAAAAGAGTGAAAATTGAAAGAAAAAAAAAGACAGTACATCCAGGAGCTTTGGGACAATATCAGTTTAACATACCTATAATTGATGCAAAAGCAAGAAAGGAGATGAAACAAACAAAATATTTAAAAAGAAAGTGGCTAAGAATTCTCTGAAAATAATGATAATGAAAGACATTAAATCCCAAGATAAAGAATATCAGAGAAAACTAGAAAGAAACCACACACACACACACACACACCCCTACATACATCATTTTCAAACTGCTGAAAACTATAGAGAAAGGGAAAATCTTGAAGTCAGCCAGAGGAAAGAGATATTACATACAGAGAAGAAAAGATAGGAATTTTAGTAGACTTTCAGCCCTTATGTCTTATATGACATCTTTAAAATACTAAAAAATATAGCCTGATCTCAGATATTTATAGCAGGGTTGGCAAACTATAGTGCACTGGCTAAATTCATACCAATGCCTGTTTTTGTAAAGAAAGTTTTCTTGTAAAACTTCCATTCATTTATTTTCTACAGCTGCTTTTCGCAACAATATAGAGTTGAGTGGTTGTAAGAGGGCATATGGACCACAAAGCCTAAATGTTTACTAAGAGGCCCTTTACAGAAAGAGTTTACCCATCCCTAATTTATACAATTAATTGCTTGTATTAGGAAAGTTTGAAAAATTTCAAATAAATAATCTAAGCTTTTACTGTAAGACACCAGAAAAAGAAGCAAATTAAATCCAAAGCAAGCAGAAAGAACATAATAAAGGTAACATATAATCCAGCAGAAATCAATTGGGATGTAATCTGCTTCCAAACCTTTTCATGTGTTTGCTGACAGGATTCAATTCCTTGAGGGTGGTTGGACTGAGGGCCTTCTAACAATGGCAGTTTGATCAAAGTCACCAACAGAGAGTCACCTGGCGAGGTGGAAGTCCCAATCTTTTTAACGTAATCACGCAAGTGAATCCCATCCCCTTTGCCATACCCTATTGTTTAGAAGCAAGTCAGTCCCAGCTCAGACTCAAGGGGAAGGGATTACAGGAGTGTGTGGATACCACGAATGGGGATTTTGGGAGCCATGTAAGAAGTCTGCCTACCATGTGTGAGGATCAAATCAATGAAAGCAAAAGGTTTAGCAAAACATCTCACACTACTCAGCCATTTTTATCCCAGGAGTAAATGAACTAATGAATGAATCAGTGGTTCTGCAGTTAGCCTGAGTTACCACTAGATGGTGGCTGCATCCTTCATAGCTTCTATCATTAAAAGTGGGTCAGAGACTTTGAACACAGGAGCCACCAACAGAAACCAGAAGTAAAAGAACATTCAAAAATGATAAAATAAACAAGGATACACCTTAAAAACAGGAGCATTAAGCACCTTTTCAGAACTCTTGGATCTCTAGTGCTCTTACAAAACCTGTTTGGCTTTTTTCTTCCAGAGTAAACCATAAACCATGCAAACAAAAATAAAAACTCCATTCAGCCTCACTGATGATCAAGATTTCTCACTCAGATATTTAGCCAGCCCTAATTTAAGTTGTCTTTTGTTTTAATTTGGCTCCCGGAGGCTTGGATGCTTTTGTATTTGCTTTTTGAAATATAATGACTGTTATATTTTCTAAATCAAAGCAATGTAAAATATGCTCATTGTAGAAAATTTGGAAACTACTGAAAAGAATGAGGAAAGCTGAAAACAATCCTAATCCCTCACTCAGAAATATTGTGGTATATTTCTTCTGCTTTTTCCTCTTCTCTCTCTCCTCTCAAGTGTTTTCTGAAAACATAATTCGGGTGGACTAAATCTCTGCTTTGGTAAATCAGAGATGCTGCAGTTTACATGAAACTGCATGATGAATGAAACAAAGTAACATTTAGGATTCTATGGGCAGAGATTCCAGTGAGAACTCTGTCACTTGCCAGCTGTGTGAACTTCACCTTTCTGAGACTCAGTTTCCTGATACCTAAATACGTCTGTATTTCAGAGATACTAAAAGGATACAATGAGCTAATGTTCAGGGCCCAGGAGAGTGACTCAATTTTAAATGCTGCATAAAAAAGGATTACGTTTTGTTTGCAAATAACTCTTCTTTCCAATAGCTACAATTTTTTTCATCTCTTATTATAATGACCAAATCTTCTGACAAATCTCAAAAGGTATATTTACATGTAATTATGTATTAAGAGTAACTAATGTGTAATTAATTACAATTAAGTATAATCGAGTGTTAACTCATGTTGGGTTCCAGATTTTACCGTAGTCTGCTACCATCTGTGCATATTTGGTAAAAGATAGATGGACTTATCATGTTGATCTTGCATGCTTCCACCTCACTATTCTAACAGAATGTTATTTCTAGAAATGAGGTTGGATTTTTTTGAACTGATTTTTATCACCTACTAAAAGAATCATGTTTTTACTGTTATACATATTGAATGTAAACTATTGACAGATTTTCTAGTATTAAATCATCTGAATTTTTGGAAAGATCAGAATTTTGAGTTGCTTCCTTTAATAATTTTTTAAAAAGATTTCCTCATTCTGATTTTTTATTATTTTTGTTTTTAATTGTGATAAAGTACACATAACAAAAACATATCTTCTTAGCCATTTTTAAGTGTAGCATTCAGTAATGTTAAGTACATTCACATTATTGTGTAGCCAATCTTCAGAACTCTTTTCATCTTGCAAAATTAAAATTCTACACCCATTAAACAATTCCCCAGGGCCCCCCTCCCCAGGCCCTGGCAACCAGCATTCTACTTTCTGTCTCTATGCATTTGACTAGTCTAGGTACCTCACATAATTCAAGTTTTTCAGTATTTCTCTTTTGACTGGCTTATTTCACTTAGCATAATGTCATCAAGGTTCAGACATCAGTAGCATGTGTCATAATTTTTCCCATTTAAAGGCAAAATAGTATTCCTTTGTGTGTATATATTACATTTTGTCTATCCAGTTACCCATTGACAGACACTCAAGCTGCTACCACATTTTGGCTATTATAAATAATGCTCCTATGAATATGGATGTACAGAGATTTCTTTGAAACCCTCCTGACAATTCTTTTGGGTGTTTACCCAAACTGGGACTGTTGGATTGTATGGTGATTCTATTTTTGTTTTTGAGGAACAGCCATGCTGTTTTCCATAGTGGCTGCACTATTTTACATTCTCACCAACAATGTACAAGGGTTCCGATTTCTCCACATCTTTGCCAACACTTGCTACTTTCTGTTTTTGGTAGTAGCTATCCTAATGGGTCAGGTGGTATCTCATTGTGGTTTTAATTTGCATTTCCTCTAATGCATTATAATATACTTTTTATTTTAGAACCATGTCACACATACCGAATTATTTCAAAGATATTACAGAGTTCCCTTACACTCCACACCCAGTTTCCTCTGTTATTGACCTCTTACATTGTATGGTACATTTTTCACAATTAATGAACCAATATTGATACACTATTATTAACTAACGTCCATACTTTATTCATATTTCCTTAGTTTTCCCCTAATGTCATTTTTTTTCTGTGTCAGGACCCCATCCCAGATACCACACTACATTTAATTATCATGTCTCCTTAGGCTCTTCTCGACTGGGACAGTTTCTCAGACTTTCCTTATTTTCGATGACCTTCCTGGTTTTGTGGCATACTGGTCAGGTGTTTTGTAGAAGGTCCCTCAGCTGGGACTTGTCTGTTGTTTTTCTCATGATAAAAGCAGGGTAAAATGTTTTTGGAAGGAAGACCACAGAGATAGAGTCCCTTCTCATCATATCATATCAAGGGTACATACTCTCAATATGACTTCCTATGGTGTTGTTAACTTTGATCACATCTTAAAAATAGTGTTTGGCAGAAATTTAAAAAAAAATTTTTTTTTTAGTATCTTATTTACAATAGTATTATTGTATCAATATACATAAATAAGATTAGCTTATACTCTATTTTGGATAATCTCACATTTAGATGCTGATTTTATGATAGCTAAATATAGTGATTTGAATACTTTTCCATCTTTTTCTGGAAGATATTATCTAACATGGGGATTATTATTAATTTATAAAAACTGTTTAGCACCTGAGCCTTTTGTTGGTAAACACCTCTTGAAATATTTCTCCTAGCTGTTATCTCATTCTATTCCACCTTTAGTCAAGTTTGATCATTTTTATTTCCCAGAAAATTATACATTGTTTTCAGGTTTTTGAATGTATTACTATAAATTATAAATGGTATTCTTTTATATATTTTATTTTTTGTATCTGTTTTTACAGTATATTTTTTATTTGTTCTTAATTTAACATTTTTTCTTGAGTAAATTTATTATGTTATTTACTTATCTTTTTCCCTCCATGGAAATAAACTTTTATAGCTCTTGAACCTTTCACTTCTACTGTGTATTAAGCTTTCTCCTTCAATAATCTCTGCCTTTATCTGTTTTATTTACCACTTCTGATGCTTTATTATTTTCTACTTCCAAAATTTAAAATTTGAACAGTATTTATTTTTACTGCATTTTTTATTATTTTCTTTTTTTATAAGATCTTATTTTTATTTTTTAGTTATGAATTAAATCAGGAATAAATCATTATGTTCAATGACTTGCTTCTGAAAACAGTTTTAGCCGTTTAAAATGTTTTCACATATTTACTATTTACATTTTTATTGTGGTAAGAATATTTAACATGAGATCTAGCCTCTTAAATTTTTAAAAAATTTTGCTACAACATTGAACATAAGACCTACCCCATTAGCAAATTTTAAGCATAAAATACAGTATTACTGACTGTAGTCACTATGCTTTACAGTAGATTTCTAGAACTTACTCATTTTGCATAAGTGAAACTTTGTACTAATAACTCTCCGTCTCCCCCTCATTCCTGTCCTCTGGCAGCCACCATTCTCCACTCCCTGCTTCCATGAATTTGACTATTTTAGGTTCCACATGTAAGTGAGATCATGCAGTATTTGTCTTTCTGCTTCTGGCTTATTTCACTTAGCATAATGTCCTCCAGGTTCATCCAAGTTGTCATATGTGCAGGATTTCATTCTTTTTTAAGGCTGTGGTATCAGTTGTAATGACTTCTCTTTCATTTCTGATTTTATTTATTTGAGTCTTCTCTTGTTTTGCCTTGGTTAGTTTAGCTAGGAGTTCATCGATTTTGTTTATCTTTTCAAAAAACCAACTCTTAGTTTCATCAATTTTTTTCCCTTGCTTTTATTCTCTATTTTATTTATTTCTGCTCCAATCTTCCTTTCCTTCCTTCTGCTAACTTTGGGCTTAGTTTGTTCTTCTTTTCCTAGTTTCCTGCAGTGTAAAGTTAGGTTGTATATTTGAGATCTTCTTTTTTAATTTAATGTAAGCTTTATCACTATAAACTACCTTCTTGGTACTGTTTTTGCTGATCCCATAAATTTTGGTACGTTGTGTTTTCATTTTTGCTTATTATAAAGGGCACAACTCAGGAACAGCAAAATGGAAGAGAAGCATTGGGCGAGGGAGTGGTGGTGACTGGCGCTCAGTCCCCTCTCCGACAGGCCACCCTCCCAGCACCTTGAGGTGGTCACCAACCTGGATGTTCTCTGACCCCCGTCGTTTAGGAATTTTTTATGGAGGCTTGATCACGTAGGTATGATCCCTGGAGAATATGGGGTGGGGTTGAAAGTTCCAAGCTTCTGATCTCGGCTTGGTCTTACTGGTGACCAACCCCCCATCCTGAAGCTATCCAGGAGCCCACCAGAAGTTGCCTCACTAGAACAAAAGCCAGTGTTATCATCCAGGAAATTCCAATGAATTTAGGACCTCTGTGTAGGACACTCCTAACATCCCATCACTCAGGAAATTATAAGAGTCTTAGGAGTTCTATGTAGGAACCAGGGGTAGAGGCCATATGTATTTCTTATTATGTCATACATAGAAACCAGGTTTTCCTGCATATTATCATGAACATAGTGCAGTCTCCTAAAATCTTCTGCATCTTCCTTTATACATCAAAATTTGGTCCTTTGTCCTAGGAATCTGCATTTTTAAACACATACCCCCCACTAAGTGATACTTATGATATTAAATTTTAAAGAGTCACTGCTATGAATGTTCTCCCCAGAAAATGCAATAATAACAAATCACAAAATATTTCATATATTTTCAAGAGGTTGACAGACCTCAGATGTCCATTCATGGGTGCTTTAGACATCTGTGAATGCCAGGTCCAGAGCCCCTGCGTAAAGACTAGAGTCATCTTCCAATACATTAGACTTTTCTTTTATGTATGAAAAAGACTGAATGCATGTTTGCTTTAATTCTGGAAACATAGGACAGTACTGCATTCATTTCATCAGAAATACACACATTATACTGTACCATTGTGCAGAACTGTTTACAGTATCAGTACTGTTGTATAATGCAGTGAACTAGAAAGTAAAGATAGAGGTGTTCATACTTACAAACCTTACAATGCAGTTGGAGGAAAGCAAGTCACAAATATTAAACAATAAATAGCACTACAACGTAGTCAATTCTGGGTTCCATGGAGACAAGCCTGGGATTGTTGAGGGCAGAGCGTCACTGAGACTTTCCACGGAGGGCATTCCATAGGCCTGAACACCCGCTAGGCTGAGCCCGGAAAGAAAGTTGGGATTTTGAACAAGTGGAGAGAGGGAGAACGCTTTGAATGTGCTTCAATTTTCATTCTACTAAAAGTGTTTTAATACAGACCCTTTATGTAGCGGGCAGTGGAAAGTAATGCCGGGGATGGGGGCAGGGGCGGTGTCGTAAATAAAAGCCAGATTGTAGACGGCCTTGAATGTCAGGCCTCACCAGGTCAGTAATTTCCTCAGCCTTGGACGTTATTTTGTGGCTGTGCAGAACAAAATATTAGTAAACGTGTGAGAGAACGATTGTCACTACCAAAGAATGGAAATGCACTTCTTACCATGGCAGAGAGAAAGCAAACATTACGTGGAATAGCAACGCATCCAACCCAGCACAAAGCAGATTTTTGTAATTCATCATAACCTGAGTGTTTTATCATTCACTTTTGACAAGAAGAGGGGGAAAAGGACTAAGCAAGAGCAGAGCCATTTCTGATGATTTACTGATCAAAGCCAATTAGGATAGTTCTGGTTGAACTGGGTTGACTTTCTCTGAAATTACTTTTCAAAGTAAAGAAAACAAGAGTGAGTATGTGCAATGCTGTATTTTCTACTTGTTAGTCCATAAAATAACTAAAAATCACCCCCTCATCTCCGCTGGGCTTCAAAGTGGGACTTTTGAAGTGTAAAAATCAAATGAATCGTAGACCTGAAATGCAAAGCTTTTTTGCAGCTCTTTTGTCTTTCGTTTGAAGATCCCAGCATACTTTTCACACAATAGACTGAATCAAATCTTCCTTTGGGCTCGGTATTTTTATCTGAGCTGCTGTATGGCTCTGAACAAATGTCAGGTCTAGAGAGTATGTGTATGTGTCTCTTGAATCAAAACTTTAAAATAGTGTAATAATGAAAGAGATCAAAGGAATGGATGCTGAAGAAACAGCCCCATGCACTATGCTGTACACATACACGTCTTAATAAACAAAATAATCACCAGTGGTAGAACCATGTTCATCTGATGTCATTAAGGTTGGGGGGGTGGCCAACGTAAAAGACATAACACATTTTTATAATTCTTGTGGGAAAGTGTTTTAACCATTTTGCATTAAAATATTTCAGAAATATATTACACATTTTCTTGCATTTCTGGGTGGAAAAGTTTGCATGCACTTACGTATTTTATTGATGACTTTTGTTATTGATTTATGTTATGTCATTGTCCTATGCGATGAGGCCTTAAGATACATATTGATTTTGTTCCTATTTTCAATGTCTCCCAAGTGCTATACTGTCCTATATTATTTTATGCCAGCTCATTGTATTATTTTCCTTGGAGGCAGTATGACTTAGAAGAAAAGAAAAAGGCTCATCTCAGGAGTTAGGCAGATTGGGGCACCAGTCACACCTTGGCTCAGTTTCATCATCTGTGAAATGAAGGTAGCAACACACTCTGTCGTTAACTGAAATAATTAAATGTCCACATAGCTGAGACCCTTCACACAGTGCCTGCAACAGATCTTGGGCTCCACCTACTCACATGCACTGTCCAGCTCTCAACTGTCATATCTCTTGTTGCTAAAAATATACATGGTAGCTTCCCCTTTTCTTTTCCTGGATACTGGATAATCAAGCTTATTTTAATTGTGTCTAAAATAATAATAAATGGTGAACAAGAGCTTGAGGACATAGTTAATAAATTTGCAATCTCTGTTTTTAAACATAGACGCTTTTAGAATGTATCTTCATGATTATGTTCTGGATGGTTGAGATCACTTCCAGTGACCTCTGGAAACGTGGAATTTAACTGTAATCAACTGAGAGTAAATGATGGATACCAAAAAACCTAACTACCTTCTTGAGCAAATAAAAATGGAGGTAGGAGATTTTGGCAAGACAAGCAGTGCCGGAAAAGCCCCTAGCAGGACCTGGACCTACAAGCTTAGAACAACTGTCTCATGGATTCCTTGTAGCAGCCTTCTAAGGAACATACTGCTCTCTCTTTTGTACAGATTTTAAAAGCTGTGACAAGGTTATGAAGATGTTGGAGCTTATTATATTCAGCATGTTCTCTGCCATTATTATTTCCTTAGTAGTGATGCATACAGCACGTCTTTTACTTAGAAATGATGAAAGAATCTCAGGGCTAAAAAAATCATTAGAGGCCATTGAACTCTATAGCCCATCTTTTCTTTAATTTCCTGTATAACATCCATGCTGAATGGCAATCCTTTCTAAATGTGCACGTCTTCAAGGTCAGGAAACTTCCTGTCTTTCAAGACAGCTGATTCTATGCTTTGCAGCATCTATTACTAGGAGATTCTGTGTAGTGAGCATGAGTATAACATCCTATGGCATCTTACCATTGGTGCCACTTTTCCCTAGTAGGACCAAACAAAAAATATCATGGGATGGACTTTCAGCTCCATGCAGACCCTTCTGATGTGCCCTAGTACCTGCTTTTCTCTGGGTTAAATATCCTCATTTTCTTCAAGAATTTCTCTAGTGACATGATTTCAATTGTAATATATTACAATTATAATAGCTTTCCTTACTGGATTTGTGCATGTTTTAACTTTTCCCATTAAAGGATTCGAAACAACAAAAATATTTTGAGATCAAATCTGGAATTTGAGAGGGATGATCATTTTCTTTCCCTAGATACTATCATTCCCTGTGAAAGCCCCAAAACCACATAAAATTTTGGAAGCTACATCACCATGGATCCATACTTCAAAGATAAATTGGGATAATATATATGAAAGTAAACCATAAACTATAATATACTCTATAAATGTTAATAATAATTACTACTGGTTGTTATAAAGTTTATTATCAGTTGAAGCTCCTATGTCTTCAACTGATAAACTATGTCTCCTCCAATTTTGTGGCTGCTTAATCTCAAGTGAAAAGAGTTAACTCTTCTCCTCAGCTCATAGGAAACTGTCTTGTCTGGTTTGCATGGGAATCTTTATTTCTATTCTCTTCTATTCCTTCCTCTATCCACTGTTCATTTTTTCTTCCCTCCTTTTGGAAATCTCAGTAATATATTAGACATATAGACATTAATTTGCATGTATTCACGTAATGTTTTCTAAATCTGCATGTATTGTGTTAAAATCCTCATTTTCTTTCTCTCTCTCTCTCTTTTTTTTGTCAAGTGCCATGTTATTTAGCTCTATCTGTGTTGCTGGGTTTACATCTGTTTCTAACTGTAATACACATTTTCAGGCTATACATCCCACTGTTTTCTTTAATCCTCATTCTCATGTCCTATCCAGTTTTTTATGCACTCTTCTCAGGCTTGTTTAAATTTTAATAAAATTTAAGGTAAGGAGAAAATGTACAAGTTTACATTTTTCTTTGATAAAGTTTCTTTTAGAGTACATTATTCTTGCCTATACAGATCTTTCTTGATCCTGATAAGTGTAACATCTTCAGTTAGGATGCTTTTGGATAAAAAGAAAATACACACCTGATAATGAATTATAAATTCAGGAAAGTCTGTTATTTTTAGGAAAATTTAGGATTCACATTCTCAGTATCCTGCCATGTGTTTTGAACGTATCTCCCATGGCTGTAGCATGTTTAATGCAGTTCCGGGAACACATCTGTACAAGACGATGTCAGATTAAAGGGGCATGTCTTTTCATATTAGCAAGGAAAGCCCTTCCCAGAGTCCCCCTAGCAGAGCTCCCTCAGGTCCTGTTGCCCAGGACTGGGTCACATGCCCATGACCCAGCTGTAAAGGAGGATGTGAAAGAATATATTTGTCATTTGCATCATTTATGGTTGTGTTACTGAACCCAGGTTCTGCTGCTGGCCACTCATAAGCCAATAATTCGAGAGGCAAGTGTCAGTAGAAAGGAAAGTTGCTTAAATCAGAAAAGCCAGCAATCTGGGGAGAAGGTGGACTCGTGTCTAGAGACCAACTCTGAAGATTCTGCTCAGCCATGATGGTTTTTTTTTTAATTAGTTTTCATAGGAACATAGTTGATTTACAATGCTGTGTTAGTTTCAGGTGTGCAGCAAACTGAATCAGTTATACATATACATACATCCACTCTTTAGATTCTAATCCCATATAGGTCATTACAAGAGTATTGAGTAGAGCTCCCTGTGCTATAAAGTAGGTCCTGATTAGTTATCTATTTTACATATAGTAGTATGTGTATGTCAATCCCAATCTACCAATGTATCCCTCCCATCTTCTTTCCCCCTTGGTAACCATAAGTTTGTTTTCTACATCTGTGACTCTATTTCTGTTTTGTAAATAGGTTCATTTGTACCATTTTTTTAAGATTCCACATATAAGCAATATCATATGATATTTGTCTTTCTCCATCTGACTTACTTCACTCAGTATGACAATCTTTAGGCCCATCCATGTTGCTGCAAATGGCATTATTTTGTTCTTTTTTATGGTTGAGTAATATTCCATTGTATATATGTATCACATCTTCTTTATCCATTCCTCTGTTGATAGACATTTAGGTTGCTTCCCTGTCCTAGCTATTGTAAATAGTGCTGCAATGAACATTGCGGTACATGTATCTTTTCAAATTATGGTTTTCTCCAGATATATGCCCAGGAGTGGGATTGCTGGATTATATAGTAGCTCTATTTTTAGTTTTTTAAGGAAACTCCGTACTGTTCTCCATAGTGGCTGTATAAATGTACATTCCCACCACAGTGTAGGAAGGTTCCATTTTCTCCACACCTTCTCCAGCATTTATTGTTTGTAGATTTTTTGATCATGGCCATTTTGACTGGTGTGAGGTGATACCTCATTGTAGTTTTGATTTGCATTTCTCTAATAATTAGTGATGTTGAGCATCTTTTCATGTTCATCTCGGCTACCTGTATGTCTTCTTTGGAGAAATGTCTATTTAGATCTTCTGCCCATTTTTCGATTAGGTTGTTTGTTTTTTCGATATTGAGCTGCATGAGCTGTTCGTATATTTTGGAGATTAATCCCTTGTTGGTTGCTTCATTTGCAAATATTTTCTCCCATTTTGTGGGTTGTCTTTTCGTTTTGTTTATGGTTTCCTTTGCTGTGCAAAAACTTTTAAGGTTAATTAGGTCCCATTTTTTATTTTTGTTTTTATTTTCATTACTCTAGGAGGTAGATCAAAAAAGATATTGCTGCGATTTATGTCAGAGAGTGTTCTGCCTATGTTTTCCTCTAAGAGTTTTATAGTGTCTGGCCTTACATTTAGGTCTTTAATCCATTTTGAGTTTATTTTTTGTGTATGGTGTTGGAGAATGTTCTAATTTCATTCCTTTACATGTAGCTGTCCAGCTTTCCCAGCACCACTTATTGAAGAGACTGTCTTTTTCTCCACTGTATATTCTTGCCTCATTTGTCATAGATTAGGTGACCACAGGTGCGTGGGTTTATCTTTCTATCCAGGAACTTTCTATCCTGTTCTCTTGATCTATATTTCTGTTTTTGTGCCAGTACAAAAACAGATGACTGTAGCTTTGTAGTATAGTCTGAAGTCAGGGAGCCAGATTCCTCCAGCTCCAGTTTTCTTTCTCAAGATTGCTTTGGCTATTTGGGGTCTTTTGTGTTCCCATACAAATTGTAAAATTTTTTGTTCCAATTCTGTGAAAAATGCCACTGGTAATTTGATAGGGATTGCATTGAATCTGTAGATTGCTTTGTGTAGTATAGTCATTTCCACAATGTTGATTCTTCCAGTCCAAGAACCTGGTCTATCTATCTGTTTGTGCCATCCTCGATTTCTTTCATTAGCATCTTACAGTTTTCTGAGTACAGGTCTTTTGCCTCCTTAGGTAGGTTTATTCCTAGGTATTTTATTCTTTTTGATGTGATGGTAAATGGAATTGTTTCCTTAATTTCTCTTTCTGATCTTTCATTGTTAATGTATAGGAATGCAAGTGATTTCTGTGCATTAATTTTGTATCCTACAACTTTACCAAATTCATTGATAAGCTCTAGTAGTTTTCTGGTAGCACCTTAGGATTTTCTATGTATAGTATCATGTCATCTGCAAACAGTGACAATTTTACTTCTTCTTTTCCTATTTGGATTCCTTTTATTTATTTTTCTTCTCTGATCGCCATGGCTAGGACTTCCAAAACTATGTTGAATAAAAGTGGTGAGAGTGGACATCCTTGTCTTGTTCCTGATCTTAGTGGAAATGCTTTCAGCTTTTCGCCATTGAGAATGATGTTGGCTGTGGGTTTGTCATATATTGCCTTTATTATGTTGAGTTATGTTCCCTCTTTGCTCACTTTCTGGAGCGTTTTTATCATGAATGGATGTTGAATTTTCTCAAAAGCTTTTTCTGTATCTACTGAGATGATCATATGGTTTTTATTCTTCAGTTTGTTAATGTAGTGTATCACATTGATTGATTTGCATATATTGAATAATCATTGCATCCCTGGGATAAATCCCACTTGGTCATGGTGTATGATCCTTTTCATGTGTTGTTGGATTCATTTTGCTAGTATTTTGTTGAGGATTTTTGTGTCTATGTTCATCAGTGATATCAGCCTGTAATTTTCTTTTTTTGTGATATCTCTACCTGGTTTTGGTATCAGGGTGATGGTGGCCTCCTGGAATGAGCTTGGGAGTGTTCCTGCCTCTGCAATTTTTTGGAAGAGTTTGAGAAGGATAGGTGTTAGCTCTTCTCTAAATGTTTGATAGAATTCACTTGTGACACAATCTGGTCCTGGACTTTTGTCTGCTGGAAGCTTTTTAATCACATTTTCAATTTCAGTACTAGTGATTGGTCTGTTCATATTTTCTATTTCTTCCTTATTCAGTCTTGGAAAGTTGTACCTTTCTAGGAATTTGCCCACTTCTTCTAGGTTGTCCATTTTATTGGCATATAGTTGCTTGTAGTAGTCTCTTATGAACCTTTGTATTTCTGTGGTGTCAGTTGTAACTTCTTTTTTATTTCTAACTTTATTTATTTGAGTCTTCTCCCTCTTTTTCTTGTTGAGTCTGACTAAAGGTTTATCAATTTTGTTTATCTTCTCAAAGAACCAGCTTTTAGTTTCATTGATCTTTGCTCTTGTTTTCTTCATGTCTATTTCATTTATTTCTTCTCTGAGCCCTGATGGTTTGTAAAAGGAAAAATGGCGAGGGGGAGTGAAGAATCTCAGTGAATCATCAAGGCAGGAGTTTGGGTTTTGCATCATTCTCCATCAAGTGACGGCTGGGTGACTCTCTCTTCAGATGTTATCTTGCCCATGTGACCAGCCTGCAGGAGTCATTAGGGGCTCTTGGGGGTAGAGAGCTAATCATTCTTTAACTATTTAATTCTTCATTCTTACTTCTTCTTATCTGGGAAAAGAATCAACAAGTTAGACAAGGCATGGTGTGCAGTCAGGAGAGTATAAGTCAAAAGTTAGTTTCAATTGCTTAGTAATCTCATTCCTATAGTTAGATTTTTAAGGTTAGAGGGGGACAGAAATTGGTAAACAGGAAAGGGAGAAAAGATCTGCTTTCAGTGGAGGCATGTTCTCCCCATAGGAAGGTGGGTGGGATGAGTTGGGGAAGTGACTGCTGGGTTGAACCATCATTTCTGCTTCAGAGCAGTCATTGTCTTTAACAAGTTCATGTTGCCTGCAAATTTGGTAAGCCTTCTACATTTTTATCCAAGTCATTTATGCTCAAGTTCACCTATTCATTACACACACACACACACACTCACACTACTGAAACTGTTTTAAAATACTACTATGCCCCAAGCAATTATAGTTCCCATTTTGTTCACACAAAATAACTGTTTAATAGGCTTTATTATGTCCACTTTATAGATAAACTTCAACTTAAAAAAAAAAATAGCTACTCGCCTGGGTTCTCCTAGCCTAGTATCAAAGTTGGCATTTGAAAATCAATTTTCAAGGCTCCTGTTCCCTGTTTATTCTACTTCATTATCCTGGCTCCCTGATGATTGCTGGAAACGTCTCTCTGAGCTGATCCATTGATCGGAACTCTGAATATGTTGCTTGTCTTCCCCACCCCATTCTCACCTCTAGCCCCCATGGCCTAGCTTTGTCCTGCAGTCCCCAAGGCCCCCGTCTGCCCAGCTCTCCCTAGGGCTGTAAACTTGGCCAACCTGTGTACCCCGTGAAGCAGAACCCAGGCTCCTTTTACCCACCATCCTATTTCCAGCACTGCTAAAAGGTTGAATGAATAATAGATGAATGGAGCACATTCGTCCAGCACAGGTCACAGGTAAAAGGTGAACCAATGACAAACAAGTGAAGAAGTACACTACTGCAAGGACGCCGGCTTTGCCTCTTTCCTGCCTCCCTCACCACCTGGTTTCCACCACAGCTTACCAGGCTTAGATCCATGGCAGACTTTTAAGGCTTGGTGATGTCTCACCCTGTACTGCCCGAGTAAAACCTCTGCACATCCTCAGGTCTGCCTCTCAGAAAATGTTAAAAAACAAATGTCAAGCACCAATTACCCTAAGTACATCCCAAACACCTTGCCTACTCAAATTGTTCTGTTGTACAAGATCAAATACCATTGTATTTAAGACGAGTAGAGCATGGTTATTTTTTCAGAGAGAGTGGAATTTAAGCCTGAGAGCATTGCACAAATAACTCTTTTGCCACAGTCTGTTAAGTCTAATGAAAACCCCTGCTGTTTTCTTGATTTCTCTTTTCCAATTTCATGCATAGATATTCAATGGATTTGAAGTTGCCATGAATTTCTTAACTGCTATTCAAAAGCAAAACAGAACAAAAAAGAGTTAAAACAAAACCAAAAAATGGCATTTCTGTTGTGAAGAAAAGTATAAAACCAAGCTCTAATTTTCCATGATAGAAGTTACCAAAAATGGCAATCTGTCCGTAGAGTCCCCCAAAACTCATTTTTCTGTGATAAAAGTGCCAATGTTCACTCTTGTGACTTAAAAAGGGGAGGCCCCAGGTATAAGTAGGGACTAAGAATGTCACAAGTCTGCTTGGTAAGCAGCACAAACGGGTCTTACACTAAGCCCCACGGATCTGGCACCCAAACTAAGTCCTCACAACTCTCTGCCTGAAGGAAGAAGGTGACACACTTTTGGAAATGGAAGAAAATCATCAGAAACTGGTCCTGTCAACCTAGTAGGTGTTTGGATGGATATCTCTTTTTCTACAGAAAAATGTTTGGAGCCAGGACACAAGGTTTTCACATTTTAATGGTGGTGCTCATAGGTAACTCACTCTTTTCTTATTACTTGTATAAGGTAATTGGTACCATTGTTAGAGTTTTTAAGATGTTTATTTAGCAACTGCTATTAATGCTATATTAGATATTATTATCAACTGAAAATTAGAAGTTTTGAGGAACAGAAAGTAATGAATAAAGGAAATACTTATGCAAGGAGTCCTTGGACTTTAATTTTTTCTTGATTTCAATTTACTAAAATAAAAAAAACACCTAAGTCAATTAAAATAGAGAAAGATGAAACATATTTGTATATAAGTTTTTTCAGAAATAATATTCTGATAACTTCATTAACCATGACTTTCAATAAAGTGGGAATATAGCAAGGTCATTTTAATAGCCCGTGATATTTATATTAAACATAAAGTCTATGTCCTTTTTATCCACTAATATAATTTATTCTGATGTAAATATGGGATATTCCAGGTATAGGACTTTTCCCTATCCTGATTATTTTTTGAAATACAATCTTATCATAGAATCATATATGAATATAAAAGAATTTTAGAAAAATAAAAGGAGTGACCCTTTTGAATTAAATGAATTGACTTCACATAAACAAAATAACAGTCAGCTTCAAGCAGTTCACCTCGTACTATAAATACATGGACATAAATAACCAATTCATTGTCAACTAAAATACCCAGTTAAGAAGACTGAATGACACAGGTAATCCCACAAATATTGCCTAATCCTTTTAACTTGATTGACAGCAGATCTTCTTTGCTGAGCCAGTCAAATAGCCAATAAAAGAAGTTTCAATCTTTCTTCCTACTTTAGTTTTCCGGGTCCATCAAATAAATATGTCTAACCTTATTTTATGTTGGAGATATCAATAGAACAGATTTTAAACAAAGTAAAAGCATAAATTACTGTGTATCATTCTACTTTTAATATCTAATTCTTCTTATTTTCTTCAGACTGTTGACCTAAATTCGGGCTTTCTCTCCTTACTTTTTTTTTTCCTCCATGAAGGTAAAATTTAAAACTAGTTTCTCTGTTTATATTTAAAGAAAATACATAATCAAGTGATTGATAGTTATGTTGTGAAAGATTAAATATATAAAAATTTTAGGAATTACAAGATAAAATACAGTAAGCAAACGTAAAGAAAGTATCACCCTCTGTACTTATTTGCTGACCAATGATAAATGAAAGGGTACTGTAAATTATAAAGGAATAAATGTCTGATACTAGGCCCTCATAATCTTAGGTGTGGACAATTTTAACAACGGTCTAGCATGTTCCTGTCTCTGGTTTCTTCCCACTTCACTCTGTTACAGATCCCTGGGGGACTGGTCTTTACAAGAAACCACTTTGGTCTTCCATCCAACAACTACCAGCTTATTCCCCACTGCCTTCCAAAAATAAATAAGTAAACAAATTAATTTTTAAAAAATAATTAAAAACTCCCTAAATTCCAGACCTTCTTCACTCTGGCTACATTTAGTCTTTCTGACTTGCTTTTCCTATGTAAATCCTCCATCCCAGCTAGATTGCCAAACGCACTGTCACCTCAAAATGGCGTATGGTTTTCCGTGAAAGAGTTTTTGTGTATTCAGTTACTTCTGCCGATCTTTGTCATACTTGAAAACCTATCTAAAATTCTATCACTACAAAATCTTCCCAGCCCAGCCCAGCCTGAAGAGCTCTCTCTCCAGAGCAGCTGTTGTTCATACAATTCACTTGGAATTCATTATACACTGTTCAGTGTTCTCTTCAGTGTTGTCTTGATTTACACTATCATTTAACATTTGACAAATTTGTCTTGCTTTTCCATTAAACTCACTGAGGGCAAGGACCAGTTTTTATTCCATGTATCCACAGTATTCTATACATGGTAGATATGTAATCAACATTTGTTTATTGATGTAATTTAAAATTTTGAGTTTTCTTAAGATTTGTGATGATCTCTCATTCAGTGCTTTTTCTTTAAAACTTGGCTAAATCTTCTCTAATGTTCCCTGAGTTTGATCCTCACATATTTTCCATACACTCATTGAGAACCTGCCGTATGCAGTGCATTTTCCGTATTTTCAATGTATTTCTGTATTGCCGTTATGCTGTAAGCATATTGAGGTCAGGTCTGTCTCTTCTGCTTTGCGTATCTTACAATCCTCAGTGAGGGTCGTGTACAGAGTAGGGGTTTTGTAAATTTAAGAAAACAGTAAATTAAAGTTTCAACTAAGAGGTCAAAATATGGTAGCTGTCAGGAACCAAAGTGAATTATGAGAGACTATAGTGCAGAATGTCAAAATCAAGACAGATGACAGACTTCAGGCTTTTGAAATGTTTGCTCATTTCAAGTGTATGTGAAAACTCTTGAGAGACAGTTTTGTTTTGTTTTTTTAATAGTTAATTTTTTAATTTATTTTTGGCTGTGTTGGGTCTTCGTTGCTGTGAGCGGGCTTTCTCTAGTTGTGGCGAGCGGGGGCTACTCTTCGTTGCAGTGCACAGGCCTCTTCTCATGGTAGCTTCTCTTGTTGTGGAGCACGGGCTCGAGGCGCGCGGCCTTAGTAGTTGTGGCACGTGGGCTCAGCAGTCATGGCTTGCGGGCTCTAGGGTACAGGCTCAGTAGCTGTGGCGCACGGGCTTAGTTGATCCGCGGCATGTGAGATCTTCCCGGACCAGGGATCAAACCCGTGTCCCCTGCATTGGCAGGCTGATTCCTATCTCCTGCACCACCAGGGAAGCCCTTGAGAGACAGTTTGAAGGAGTGAGTCTGTGCAGAGTTTTCTCTGGAGACTTGCTGCTGTGCCAAGCTGTAGCCCAGCCCTCAAGTGTAGGGTTGGGAGCTACATTGTAACCCCAATGAGTGGCAACAGCTTCAGTGAGACTCCAGTCTCACCCAAATTGGGGGAGAGAGGGGAAGGGCAACTTAGACTAGATTCTCCACCGACCTGAGGAATATAAAAGGTTTTTAAGGAAGTTTATTGTACTTAAGGGTCTGTACCATTTGTGTGAGAGGAACCCAAAGAGGGTTCACATTTGTTTTAAAGCTTATACCCCTTAACCATTCACAACTCTGCTACTTTTATTTTATCTTAGAAAGAGATGTCAATATAGACATATTTCAGGGTTAATAAAATTAACTTATCACAAAGATTTTTTTACAAATGGAGCTGTAAGGTTATATTTGAAAATAACCCTCTTAAAACCAGCCAACATCTTTACAACAAACTTTTGCTGCTGTAACTGCTAGAATTACCAAAAAAACATAGTTTCATCTTTGTACATCTGTGGGGATCTGACCTGAGACCATACTTCCTCTCCCCCACTCCCACCCTTTAAAGAAATATGTGTTTTTCTCTAGAATGATTCTAAAATAGTGTCTGCACTTTTTCTAACATCTTTATTGGAGTATGATTACTTTACAATGTTGTGTTAGTTTCTGCTGTATAACAAAGTGAATCAGTTATACATATACATATATCCCCATATCTCCTACCTCTTGCGTCTCCCTCCCACCCTCCCTATCCCACCCCTCTAAGTGGTCACAAAGCATCGAGCTGATCACCCTGTGCTATGTGGCTGCTTCCCACTAGCTATCTGTTTTACATTTGGCAGTGTATATATGTCCATGCCACTCTCTTGCTTCATCCCAGCTTACCCTTCCCCCTCCCCATGTCCTCAAGTCCATTCTCTACATCTGCGTCTTTATTCCTGTCCCGCCCCTAGGTCTTCAGAACAATCTTTTTTTTAGCATACTTTTTTTTCTTTTCTCTTTCTGACTTACTTCACTCTGTATGTCAGACTCTAGGTCCATTAACCTCACTACAAATAACTCAATTCCATTTCATTTTATGGCTGAGTAATATTCCATCTTCTTTATCCATTCATCTGTCGATGGACACTTAGGTTGCTTCCATGTCCTGGCTATTGTAAATAGTGCTGCAGTGAACATTGTAGTACATAACTCTTGGAATTATGATTTTCTCAGGGTATATGCCTGGTAGTGGGATTGCTTGGTCATATGATAGTTCTATTTATAGTTTTTTAAGGAACCTCTATACCGTTCTCTATAGTGGCTGTATCAACTTACATTCCCACCAACAGTGCAAGAGGGTTCCCCTTTTCTCCACACCCTCTCCAGCATTTACTGTTTCTAGATTTTTTGATGATGGCCATTCTGACTGGTGTGAGGTGATACCTCATTGTAGTTTTGATTTGCATTTCTCTAATGATTAGTGATTTTGAGCATCCTTTCATGTGTTTGTTGGCAATTTGTATATCTTCTTTGGAGAAATGTCTGTTTAGGTCTTCTGCCCATTTTTGTATTGGGTTGTTTGTTTTTCTGATATTGAGCTGCATGAGCTGCTTGTATATTTTGGAGATTAATCCTTTGTCAGTTGCTTTGCTTGCAAATATTTTCTCCCCTTCTGAGGGTTGTCTTTTCATTTTGTTAATGGTTTCCTTTGCTGTGCAAAAACTTTCAAGTTTCATTAGGTCCCATTTGTTTATTTTTGTTTTTATTTCCTTTTCTCTAGGAGGTGGGTCAAAAAGGATCTTGCTGTGATTTATGTCATAGAGTGTTCTGCCTATGTTTTCCTCTAAGAGTTTTACAGTGTCTGGCCTTACGTTTAGGTCTTTAACCATTTTGAGTTTGTGTATGGTGTTGGAGAATGTTCTAATTTCATTCTTTTACATGTAGCTGTCCAGTTTTCCCAGCACCACTTATTGAAGAGACTGTCTTTTTGTCCATTGTATATTCTTGCCTCGTTTATCAAAGATACGATGACCATATGTGCGTGGGTTTTTACTGGGCTTTCTATCCTGTCCCATTGATCTATATTTCTGTTTTTGTGCCAGTACTATACTGTCTTGATTACTGTAGCTTTGTAGTATAGTCTGAAGTCAGGGAGCCTGATTCCTCCAGCTCCGTTTTTCTTTCTCAAGATTGCTTTGGCTATTCGGGGTCTTTTGTGTTCCCATACATATTGTGACATTTTTTGTTCTAGTTCTGTGAAAAATGCCATTGGTGGTTTGATAGGGATTGCACTGAATCTGTAGATTGCTATGGGTAATATAGTCATTTCACAATGTTGATTCTTCCATCCAAGAACATGGTATATCTCTCCATCTGTTTGTATCATCTTTAATTTCTTTCATCAGCGTCTTATAGATTTCTGCATCCAGGTCTTTTGTCTCCTTAGGTAGGTTTATTCCTAGGTATATTATTCTTTTTGTTGCAATGGCAAATGGGAGTGTTTCCTTAATTTCTCTTTCAGATTCTTCATCATTAGGGTATAGGAGTGCAAGAGATTTCTGTGCATTAATTTTGTATCCTGCTACTTTACCAAATTCATTGATTAGCTCTAGTGGTTTTCTGGTAGCATCTTTAGGATTCTCTATGTATAGTATCATGTCATCTGCAAACAGTGACAGCTTTACTTCTTTTCCAATTTGGATTCCTTTTATTTCTTTTACTTCTCTGACTGCTGTGTCTAAAACTTCCAAAACTACGTTGAATAATAGTAGTGAGAGTGGGCAACCTTGTCTTATTCCTGATCTTAGTGGAAAAGGTTTCAGTTTTTCACCATTGGGAACAATGTTGGCTGTGGGTTTGTCATATATGGCCTTTATTATGTTGAGGTAAGTTCCCTCTGTGCCTACTTTCTGGAGAGTTTTTGTCATAAATGGGTGTGGAATTTTATCAAAAGCTTTTTCTGCATCTATGGAGATGATTATATGGTTTTTCTCCTTTAGTTTGTTAATATCGTGTGTCACATTGATTGATTTGCATATATTGAAGAATCCCTGCATTCCTGGGATCAACCCCACTTGATCATGGTGTATGATCCTTTTAATGTGCTGCTGGTTTCTGTTTGCTAGTATTTTGTTGAGGATTTTTGCATCTATATTCATCAATGATATTGGCCTGTAGTTTTCTTTTTTTGTAACATCTTTCTCTGGTTTTGAAATCAGGGTGATGGTGGCCTTATAGAATGAGTTTGGGAGTGTTCCTCCCTCTCCTATATTTTGAAAGAGTTTGAGAAGGGTAGGTGTTTGCTCTTCTCTAAATGTTTGATAGAATTCGCCTGTGAAGCCATCTGGTCCTGGGCTTTTGTTTGTTGGAAGATTTTTAATCACAGTCTCAATTTCAGTGCTTGTGATTCGTCTTTATATTTTCTGTTTCTTCCTGGTTCAGTCTCGGAAGGTTTTGCTTTTCTAAGAATGTGTCCATTTCTTCCAGGTCGTCCACTTTATTGGCATAGAGTTGCTTGTAGTAATGTCTCGTGATCCTATGTATTTCTGCAATGTCAGTTGTTACTTCTCCTTTTACATTTCTAATTCTGTTGATTTGAGTCTTCTTCCTCTTTTTCTTGATGAGTCTGGCTAATGGTTTATCAATTTTGTTTATCTTCTCAAAGAACCAGCTTTTAGTTTCATTGATCTTTGCTATTGTTTCCTTCATTTCTTTTTCACTTATTTCTGATCTGATCTTTATGATTTCTTTCTTTCTGCTAACGTTGGTGGTCTTCTTGTTCTTCTTTTCTAATTGCTTTAGGTGTAAGGTTAGGTTGTTTATTTGAGATTTTTCTTGTTTCTTGAGGTAGGATTGTATTGCTATAGACTTCCCATAGGTTTTGGGCTGTTGAGTTTTCATTGTCCTTTGTTTCTAGGTTTTTTTGATTTCCTCTTTGATTTCTTCAGTGATCTCTTGGTTATTTAGTAGCGTATTGTTTAGCCTCCATGTGTTTGTATTTTTTACAGTTTTTTTCTTGTAATTGATGTCTAGTCTCACAGCATTGTAGTCAGAAAAGATACTTGGTACGATTTAAATTTTCTTAAATTTACCAAGGCTTGATTTGTGACCTAAGGTATGATCTATCCTGGAGAATGTTCCATGAGCACTTGAGAAGAAAGTGTAATCTACTGTTTTTGGATGGAATGTCCTATAAATATCAATTAAGTCCATCTCATTTAATGTATCATTTAAAGCTTGTGTTTCCTTATTTGTTTTCATTTTGGTTGACCTGTCCATTGGTGAAAGTGGGGTGTTAAAGTCCCCTACTATTATTGTGTTGCCATCCATTTCCCCTTTTATGGCTGTTAGCATTTGCCTTATGTATTGAGATGCTCCTATGTTGGGTGCATAAGTATTTACAATTGTTATATCTTCTTGCATTGATCCCTTGATCATTATGTTGTGTCCTTCTTTTTGTCTTCTAATAGTCTTTATTTTAAAGTCTATTTTTTCTGATATGAGAATTGCTATTCCAGCTTTCTTTTGTTTTCCATTTGTATGGAATATCTTTTTCCATCCCCTCACTTTCAGTCTGTATGTGTCCCTAGGTCTGAAGTGGGTCTCTTATAGACAGCATGTATATGGGTCTTGTTTTTGTATCCATTCAGCCAGTTTATGTCTTTTGGTTGGAGCATTTAATCCATTTACATTTAAGGTAATTATCAGTGTGTATGTTCCTATTACCATTTTCTTAATTATTTTGGGTTTGTTATTGTAGGTCTTCTCCTTCTCTTGTGTTTCCCACTAGAGAATTCCTTTAGCATTTGTTGTAAAACTGGTTTGGTGGTACTGAATTCTCTTAGCTTTTGCTTGTCTGTAAAGGTTTTAATTTCTCCAGTGAATCTGAAGAAGATCCTTGCTGGGTAGAGTAATCTTGGTTGTAGGTTTTTCCCTGTCATTGCTTTAAATATGTCCTGCCACTCCCTGCTGGCTCGCAGAGTTTCTGCTGCAAGGTCAGCTGTTACCCTTATGAGGATTTCCTTGTATGTTATTTGTTGCTTTTCCCTTGCTGCTTTTAATAGTTTTTCTTTGTGTTTAATTTTTGATAGTGTGATTAATATGTGTCTTGGTGTGTTTCTCCTTGGATTTATCCTGTATGGGACTCTCTGCGCTTCCTGGACTTGATTAACTATTTCCTTTCCCATATTAGGGAAGTTTTCAACTATAATCTCTTCAAACATTTTCTCAGTCCCTTTCTTTTTCTCTTCTTCTTCTGGGATCCCTATGATTTGAATGTTGGTAGGTTTAATGTTGTCCCAGAGGTCTCTGAGACTGTCCTCATTTCTTTTCATTCTTTTTTCTTTATTCTGCACTGCTGTAGTTATATCCATTATTTTATCTTCCAGGTCACGTATCCTTTCTTCTGCCTCAGTTATTCTGCTATTGAGTCCTTCTAGAGAATTTTTAATTTAATCTATTGTGTTGTTCATCATTGTTTGTTTGCTCTTTAGTTCTTCTAGGTCCTTGTTAAATGTTTCTTGTGTTTTCTCCATTCTATTTACAAGATTTTGGATCATCTTTACTATCATTACTCTGAATTCTTTTTCAGGTAGACTGCCTGTTTCCTCTTCATTTGTTTGGTCTGGTGGGTTTTTACCTTGCTCCTTCATCTGCTGCATATTTCTCTATCTTCTCGTTTTGCTTAACTTACTGTGTTTGGGGTGTCCTTTTCACAGGCTGCAGGTTCGTAGTTCCCATTTTTTTTGGTGTCTGTCCTCAGTGTGTAATTTTGGTTCAGTGGGTTGTGTAGGCGTCCTGGTGGAGGGAACTGGTGCCTGTGTTCTGGTAGATGAGGCTGGATCTTGTCTTTCTGGTGGGCAGGACCACGTCCGGTGGTGTGTTTGGGGTGTCTGTGATCTTGGCGTGGTTTTAGGCAGCCTCTCTGCTAATGGGTGGGGTTGTGTTCCTGTCTTACTAGTTGTTTGGCATCGGGTGTCCAGCACTGGAGCTTGCTGGTCGTTGAGTGGAGCTGGGTTTTAGTGTTGAGACGGAGATCTCTGGAAGAGCTCTTGCTGATTGATATTACGTGGGGCCAGGAGGTCTCTAGTGGACCAATGTCCTGAACTCAGCTCTCCCACCTCAGAGGCTCAGGCCTGACACCCAGCCGGAGCACCAAGACCCTGTCAGCCACACAGCTTTTGGGAAATCTGAGGTCTTCTGCCAGCATTCAGTAGGTGTTCTGTAGGAGTTGTTCCACATGTAGGTGTATTTTTGATGTATTTGTGGGGAGGAAGGTGATCTCCATGTCTTACTCCTCTGCCGTCTTAAAGGTCCTCTATCTGTCTGCATATTTTAAGAAAATGCTAGAGACATTATATGTATGCCATTACAAAAGTATTAGGAGGCCTGTGTATTCTACTGTTTACCATTGCATTAAGCTGCACAAAGTTTATGCATTTTTTAATGCATTTTTCTCTTCTTTCTAAGCTCAGTATTCTTGTGAGCTAACATTTCCTGAATGGTTTCTTCTCTGCTCCCTCCCTCCCCCCTTTTCTTCTCCTTTTTTTTTTTTTTTCCCTTTCATCTTTCCTTCTCTTTCTTTCTTTTTCAGAAACCACCTTATCTATTTTTAGGTGTTTCAAATTCTTAAAATGTGAACTGTTGGGTGGTCTGAAATTTGGCCCTCTAATGACTCTGGGCTTTCATGGCCTGCACATGATTTTATTTCGTCAGAACTTCATGTATTTGGACAGTAATAAACAATACATAGTCTAAGCAGATCTGAAAACTCTTTTAAAAAAAAATAAAAGATGAAAGGTTGTGACTGGTCACCTGGGGCAGCAGGAAAGAGAGAGAAAGAAGGGGAATTGCTGCTGGGCTGTGCTGGGCTGGGCTGTGCTGGGCTGGTCAACAACCATGCTCCCCTCCACCTGCAGGGCAGAGGCCCGTGGACCTGGGGTCCTTGGGGAGTCACGGGAGGAGTGTCAGTCAGTGGTCAGTGTAAAACGGGTCCTGGTCCCCCTCAGAAGGTGCAGGAAGAACAACAGACAGAGTTGGTGATGTCAAGTAAACCTTAGGAAGCCAATGAGGAAGGGGCTGGGGGAGGGACAACGTGAGAACAAGGCCTTGTGGAGTCTCAGCTGGAGCAATGGACCAGGGGGCTCCAAGGACCCCACAAAGAGCCCCGGGATAAAAGTCACCTTGAAACACCTGCCAGTCTCAGAGAGAGTGGAGCCATCTAACACCGGCACCAGTCAGGGGAAACTTTCTGAACCCTTCTGACACTCAGGCAGAAGTCTGGAGGTGGGGAGGGGAGGGAAAAAAGAAGGGGGCACCCTTCCTGGTCCTTTTTCAAGACAGCCTGAAGTCGACCTAACAGACAAAGAAAAAAGATTCAATTCCAAAGTGCACTGAAACTTACATTTCTTATGACTGGCCATCCTACTTATTGTAGGTCTTTAAAATGTGATCTTAAGACTTATTAATCAAGGCTGAACAGAAAAGACTTGGGGTCTGTAGGAGATTTTATCCCCCATTAAATATGTTTAAAGGCACAATGGGCGGGAAAAAAGAGTTTTTCTTCAATTATAACTCATGAGCTGTTCAGCATTCCTCTTAATTAAATGCTTACGGTTTGATTTTTTTGTGTTTTCAAAATCCTGTGAAAATCAAATTTAAGTAAACTATCTTCTAATAACAAAAGTTTGAACTTTTCGTAAGTTCAGTTAAATGAAACTTGCATTCTAACATTCCTTTAAAATATAGCCTGTAATTTCTGTGTCAGTTCTGTTACCTATGAGGATGATTATAGATCACATAAATCAGTTTGATTTAGTTTTATTTTTTCTACTCATCCAGCTTTTTATAACACACGTATGCACAGCACTGTGCAGGGACTGTGGGAGACTCTAAGATTGTAACACGTTCCCTCCTTTCACAGAGCTTGAAATACTTTTGGATTAACAAAGATTGTATGAAAGTAATCCAAGTAAAGTAAAATATAAGTACAGGAGGGTCCAATCAAGGGTCTAAATATATGGTACATAAATGGCTGTGGGCAAAAATTTAACCACTGTGCCACCAGGTAAATTTATCTCAAAATAGACACAAAAAGAGCACTTTGGGCTCTGGAGTAGATGAGGTTAAATGCAGTATAAAAATTTTAATCACCTTACAAAGGTCATCATTAATCAATTCATACAAAAATTAATTACCTAGTGCCAAACGTGAGCCAGGCATCGTGCTGTGCTTTAGACATACGTTGGTAAATCAAACAGCTTCCCTTCCCTCGTGAAGAGCATGATCTAATGAGATTCCAGCCTAATATGCTGTCCAAGTCAATCTCTCATTATGTAAAGTTATGCAATTTGTGGGTCATTCCGTATGCCCACACTTTCTAAATAGTCTCTCTCAATGATGACAGTGCTATTTGATTTTGTCATGCGAGGGTAATTTCTTTGGTTATTACTTTTTAATTACAGCCAGCACTTACTGAGAAGTCACTTATATATCAAGCAATGTTATGAGCATCTTATGTGTCTTTACTCACTTAACCTTTAAAAAGCCCTGTGATACAGATACTATTTTTAACCCCATTTTATAGATCAGAAGACCTAGACACAAAAAATAAATGTAACCTGCTCACTGCCTAGCTGGGATTCAGATCCAACATTATCAGTATAGGAGCCTTTGATTAAATTTAAGAAGCACACACTTAGGCGTGGAGTTAAATGGGAAAATAGGACAGACATGTTAGTAATAACAAAAAACAAGAATGCACTAAGTTATCAATTAAAAAACAGAAAGTGTCAGATTGGATTTTGAAAACCAGATTGTAGAAGTGCTTTGGAGTTTAGACATCAATCTTTCTAAGCCTCAGTGTTGTCTGTGAAAGAGAGCTAAGTCTATCTGCCTTGAAAACCTCAGGAGATTGCTGTAAACACAAACACATAACGTGGATGATGGTGCTGTCGAAGCCACAGAGTCCTATACATGTGTCAGTTTTTGTTAACACTATTTGTTCATTTGAACTTCGTTAAGAAGCAATAGCCATCACTCTTAAAAAGTGTTATAGTTCTTTTTGTTACCTGGATTAAATGAATTCTAACAATTCTCTAATTAGATACCTTTTTTTGACTTAGAACCAGGAAAAAGAGTAAAAGAAAGTAAAGAAACTAGAAACCGGAACTTGTTATTGGATAGATTTCATGGTTTATACTAGACTTGTGGAGAGGAGGTTATGGGACCTTCCATTCTCCTCAGAAGCCCTCCACAGAGAGAGTTGTCTGGACTGTCTGTGTGTCTAGGGATTACGGGGAGGTACAAAAAATGGAGAAGGCAGATCGCTGTTTCCAAGTAGAATAGAGTGAAATTAGCAGCCCAGGGCAAGATAAACAATATCTGGGAACTAAGTCCCCAAGTAAATAATTTGTGTCTAGCATTGTTCCCAATAGCAATCTAACTCTCTTTTAAAAAAATTTTTATGATATTCAGTGTCACATATATATCTGACAATGATAGTTTGAGTCAACTATTTTTGGCAAATAACCTATTTCTAGAGGGAGAATTCAAGGTTCACCATGACTGCACTTCTGTGCACCATACGTGCAGAATGATGGAATTGGTATCAGCTCCTCAGTCTCTAGTCACATTTCGCTCTGTTACACTCCCTACACCTGAGCTGGTTCTGCACCTCCAAAAGATTATACATGAAGATTATGAGAAAGTTCTATTTTTGATCTGAATATATGTAATTTCAATCTGTTCTTTATCACTGAACAGGGGTCCACTGTGAAGAGGACGTCGATGAGTGCTCTTCAAGCCCTTGCCAAAACGGTGGTACCTGTGAGAACTTGCCTGGGACTTACACTTGCCGTTGCCCATTTGATAACCATTCTGGAGCATTTTATGGAGGAAGGAACTGTTCTGATTTGCTCCTCAGCTGTACTGATCACCCATGTCTAAATAATGGAACATGCGTCCCTCACCTCCGCAATGGCCAGCATGGATTCGGCTGCCTGTGTCCCTCTGGCTATACTGGGTCACGGTGTGAAACGGTCACCACACTTTCTTTTGAGGGTGATGGCTTCCTGTGGGTCCCAAGTGGCTCAGTGACAGCCAAGGACTCCGGTTGTACAATAGCCCTCAGGTTTCAGACTGTCCAGCCAGTGGCACTTCTACTCTTCCGAGGTGACAGGGACGTGTTTGTGGTACTGGAGCTGCTCAGTGGCTACGTCCACTTATCAGTTCAAGTCAGGGATCAGCCAAAGGTGGTCCTGTTCATCTCCCACAGCACCAGCGATGGGGAGTGGCATGCAGTGGAGGTGACATTTGCAGAGGCTGTGACCCTTGCCTTACTTGACGAGTCTTGCCTGGGAACATGCATCACGAGAGCTCCTTCTCCATTTGGAAGCGATGGGTCAACATGTGCTTTACAAAACTCCTTTTTGGGGGGTTTACCAGAGGGAACAGCCCACAGTGGTGTTGCTCTGCTTAACGTCTATAATAGACCATCCATACCTTCGCTTGTGGGCTGCCTCCAAGATGTTCAACTTGACTCGAATCCCATCACCCTGGAGAACATCTCGTCCGGCTGGTCATTAAATGTCAAGGCAGGCTGCACGAGAAAGGACTGGTGTGAGAGCCAACCCTGTCACAACAGAGGACGCTGCCTCAACTTGTGGCTTAGTTACCAGTGTGATTGCTACCGGCCCTACCGAGGCCGGAGCTGTCACAGAGGTGAGAGGGGCAGGGCGCCAGGAAGGCTGTGCCTCAGAGCAGAGCTGGGACAAAACAGCCAGGCCGTTCCTGCTGGTTATGAATCATCAGGAGCCCTCAGGACTCTGCGGCTGGCTGCCCACTGACAGGAAAAGGAAGAGGCTGATGATGTACCTTAATTAAATCTGAGTGGATTCATAGGACGCCAGGGTTTCACTCATGCAGAGAAGTGAAAACTAAGCCCATAGCTCCCATCCAAATGGGTTTACATCTTGGTGTTTACAAAATGCTATTACAATTTTACCATTTGTTGTGTATCAGAAATTTATTGCAAATCTTATTTGAAAGAGGAGTAATCTTTTTGGAAAAACAGGACCGTTAGACATGAAACTAGTCAATGCCGAATTCTAGAACAATGCCGCGTGCATAGTAGACTCTCAGTACGTAGTTACTTCCTTGCCCTCCTCTCTATGCAGTTCACACTAGCTCCAAAATCATGCTTAAGTTTAGCACGTTTACAAACCACCAATTTTATGCAAAGGTGTATTTTCCAGAGTTGCATTGGAGAAAACAGGTATTTTACCTATGTGTCCTAAGAAAAAAAAGAAAGAAAAAAGTTTAAAAAAAGTAACAACACTGAAACTTGGTAGATGCCGTAAACTAATTGATCTAATTTCTCTAGCAAATCAGTTTGAAATGCATTTCAAAATCCTTACTTCCGACATTGTTGCAAAGACTGCTGTTGATAGTGATCAATACATACCTGTTTCTTTTTATTATTCTCTTGCATTGCAAATGTTGGAAAGGTAATTGCAACAGACTGCTTTGAAGTGCAGCTGTAATTTACCCCAAGATTTGAGAGTAACGTGAAATAGGACAACATCTGGTAAATAGTCTTCTTTGCTTTATATGAAGTAAAATTGAAACCAGTCTTGGTCTATACCCTACTCCGTGTATGAAGGGCTAAGAATTATTAGAAGCTATTCACGGTCTCCCCCTGACCACAATATTCATTACAAATCACGGACCTGCTTGACTATGAGGCCTGGCGTCTACTAGCTCTATGTAATATTTTAAAGGGAATGGCAAGTTGTTTTGTGATATTTTTAAAGGAGAAAAGGGGAGATTATGCTGAAGCAATGTTCACTTTTTGAAGAAAAATTTAATTGACCTAAGGCAATATTTTTACTACATATACAAAATAACAAACAGATGCTGACTCATTTTGACCAGCTTCCAAGTGCAGTGACCCATGAGGTTAATACTTGACTGTGGGGATGCTAACTGTCCTGGTAAATAGATTCAAGGGATGCCAATCCAGTGGGTTCTGGTTTTCTTTAATTTATTTTTTCCAACTTGGAAAATCACAGAGTCTTTAAGCCCAGTTCCTGAATTGGTTAGCTGTCCCCTCTCTTCCTCCAGTTTCCTTTTCCCCCGGCCGCCCCCCACCCCTCCACTATTTTGAAACTGTTTAATCCTCATGAAAATGCTTAGCTTCAGAAGATATCTTTTTAGGGAGTAAGTTCTGTAAAATCGTCCCTTTCTGAAAATTCTTGGTATAATTTTAAGAAAAGTTATATTTCTCATATCACCTCTTAGTCATAAATTTAAAGTATTTTGTATTTGCTATCATCTTTGAGGAATGTTTGCTGGGGAGTTTGTTCCCATCACAAAAGATGCTTACAAGCTGTAAGGACAACCTGGAATCTTCCTGTCATTGTACATAGATGTTCAGGAGGAGATGGGCTAAAAAGTACAAGGCAAAAACTTCACCCAATTCATGATCCTGGCTCAGCGTTTCCCAAACATGGTACCCATTGCAAGGAACAAGCAGACTGGATGGAGGATTTGGCTGGCTGACGAAACATGACAGACAGACAGGCTTCCTATATTTTAAAGTTGATTTTTAAAAAATGATCCAAGTGTCTCAATAAGAAGAGTTCAGAAAAGAGTTTCTCAAAGCTTAGTTCCCAGAGCTGTCTGCAGGGTCGTCGCGGTGTATCTTATCGCCCTGGCTGTGTCCAGGAACGTGGAGCTTCCAGGATACTGTTCAGGATAAAGGTATCACCGACCTCGTCCCTTGTAGAGAATATTTGATTAAGAGAGGCAATTGACATATGTTTTATCTTCAGTCGTACATCTAAACTTTGACACTCTTATCTGCTTGGAATTAGAGTTTCTTAGATATAGAAGGAGCTTCACTCCATGACTGAATTTTTTACACTGTTGTGCACCCAAGTGTAGTGGCCCAAACCTCTGCTTACACACCTTCAGGAATGGGAAACTCACTCACACTCCATCTTCCCAGAAATCCCCTAGAAGTTGTCTTTTTTGTACTAAAATAATATATGATGACCTATAGCTTCCATTCATTGGCAGCATTGTAACTCTTGAAGCCAGTGTCAACCTTACTTACATGTCTTCTTCTTGAGAACACAAATGTTTGAAGAAAAGTGTCTTGTACCATCCAAGCCATCACTCCTATCATGCTAAACACACCCAGTTTCTTCTAATGTTTTCCACCTGACATCGTTTTCAGACACTCCATCCGCTGCTTGCTTGCTCTGGAATAAATCTGCTTATCTGGCTCCTAGATGTGCCTGACAGTGCAGAGTGACACAGGACTGTAACCTTCTCATTCCAGAGAATGTTCTTCTATTCTGCAGCCTAATGTCCCGTTGACCTTTGGGCAGCCACATTCTATGACTGGTTCACTTTGAGCTGTTCTCCCTCTTGGTGCCACAGATTTCTGCTTTTTCCACCCTAAACCAATGAAGGACACTTAGACCCAAGTGGCTTTTATTTATTCTAAATACATTTCTTCTTGTTGTAGTCCATCAATCCTTAAAACTTGATTATTTCTTATCCCTATTTGTCGTCCCTCTTCATGACACATCAACAACACATATGAGAATCATTCTTTCCGTGTCCACAGACAAGTCATATATGGCGTCAGGTGTTTCTAAAATCATGTAGTAAATCATGTGCTCTGACTACTTGCTTGTGATTTCTGAAGAATAGGACTGCTGGAGAGTCAAGCTTCTGAGAAAAAGAGACAGCTCTGTGTTCTGTCTGTCTTTTCATCTGGATCCACAAAGTGATGCTGCAGGCGTCCCAGGATGACCAGCGGGGACCACCCCTGAGGCAGAGCAATTCTGTGCGTATTCCCAAACCTCGGGAACTTCAAGAGCCACATTTTCTTATTGAGCATTTTATCTCATATGAAAGTGCTGCCGTGCATTCAGAGATGTTAGCCTCTTCAAACGGATTGTTACATCTAACAATGCACTTTGAAAGCTACCTGTAGTTGCCTGGAGCAGGTGGTCTCCAAATGCAGATTCAAAATGTAACGTTCCTGTCGAAAATCAAGGCAGAATTCTGAAAATGCAGACTTTTATGCAGAAGGTCTTCAAACACAGATGGTTACCTAAGCAAGCTTCACTATAATTCAGCTAAAATAAAATATGTCCCACCTTTGCTCAAACTTCAGTGGAACCATATGACAACATTTAAACATGCTGGAATGTGCTTTTTTTCTGGTTAGGATTGGGATGTGAAGACTTGAAGACAGCAATATGTTTAAGACAATGCTCTTGTCAAGTTCATCAGTGATTTCCAGATTGCAAGATTCAGTGGTCATTTTTCAGTCCTCATCTGCCTTGACCTCTCAGCAACAGTTACCACCGTTGAATACGCCCTCTTCCTGAAAACTCTTTCCTTACTAGGCTTATGGGGTGTCACTCTCCCTTCGTTCTCTTTCTGTCTTACTCTTTTATCATCTCCTTTACCTCCACATGTCTGATGCTTAAGGGTTCAGTTCTTGGACCTCTTCTTCTCTCTCTAGATTCACTCTCTTGGTGATCTCTTCCAATCTTAGGGCTTTAAATGCCACATTTACACTGACAAATCCAAAATTACTGTGACTAGCCTAGAATGTCTCCCCTGAACCCCTATATCTAACTGCTGACTAGAAATTTCCACCTGGATATCTAATAGGGCATCTCAAATTTAATATGGAATCTCATTTCTCCCCCAAATCTCTTCCTCCTGTTTTCTTCCCCATCTCTGCAAATGGAAACTCAATGCTTCTAGTTACTTGGACCAAAAGCCTTGGAGAGCAACTTGCCCCAGAAAATCCTGGTTTTGGTTCTACCAAAACATTTCCAAAATCTGACCACTTCTCCTCATCTGCACCATGACCACTGATCCAAGCCACCATCATTTATCTCCTGAATTTCTGCAGTAATATCTCTACTTTCTTCGGGGTTCTGCTCAAATATTACCTTCTCAGAGAGTTCTTCCCTGATGGCTCCATTTAAAATGACAGCTCCACTCCCTCCTGCAGCTCTTCCTAGTCCCTTTCTCTGCCTGAGTTTTTGTATATCAAAGAACCTATCGCCACCTGACATACTATATAACCTCCACCCAAATGGAATGTCAGCTTTAGGAGTACAAGAACTTGTGTTCCTACTATATCATCAATGATTTTGAAGGTCAGCATTTATTTTTATACTTCTCAAAGAGTTTATTTGTGGTGATGCACATCGATAGCATTGCCACGTCAATGCATTAGAAATCTCTCTGTCCACAGGAAATGTTGGGTGAGTTCAGAACTCAGCTTTGCCCTAGTACTTTGTGCCCCATGCCTCTCCTTCACCCACCCAGGACCAAAGAAGGAAGAGTCCTCCTCTTCCTTTGTTCAACTGCCTTGCCTCTTAATATTATTAGGGGTATCTTCCCAAAAGAGGATTTGCAAATCTAATTCTTGGTTTCTGTCCTTTACAAGGAACAGTTAGGTTTGATGCCATTTGTTTGAGCATGGCCCCAAATAGCAGCGATGACGATTGCTCAGTCTGCTTACATGTGTTGCAGGAAGAGCTCTTGCTTCCCAAATTTCTCCAAATCAAGTTGGAGTGCAGTAGTATCTGATATTCCATGTTTAAGCCCCACCTTTTTAGGGCAATGAGGAAGAGGTTCAAAAGTTTATCGGTGCAGAAATCTTCTCTTTCTCTTTGTGATCAGTGAACTTCAACTATAAACTATAAACCAAAATCTAGTTATTTTCAGAATAAAGTAAACTCAGAAGTTCAGAAAGTCAGGGATGACTTTTCAAATTGTCATTCTATTGAATAAGCCTGTCTTGAACTTTTAAAAATATGAATGTGCATATATGTATATATACATACATATATATATATATATATATATATGCATGTGTGTCTTCAGATGTTTCCTCTTTGTCTCTCCTCCTCTATTAAAGCGTATGTGGCAGGCAGATTTGGCCAAGATGACTCCACTGGATATGCGGCTTTCCATCTTGACAAGAGCTACGGAGAGGCCTTCACGCTCTCCATGTTTGTTCGAACACATCGTCCATCGGGCTTGCTCCTAGCTCTGGAAAATGACACTTGCCAATACATCCGTGTTTGGCTAGAGCATGGCAGACTAGCAATGCTAACTCCAGGTTCTCCCAAATCATTAGTAAAATTTGTTCTCAGCGATGGAAATGTCCACTTGATATCTTTGAAAATCAAGCCAAATAGAATCGAACTGTATCAGTCGTCACAAAACCTAGGATTTATTTCTGCTCCTACGTGGAGACTCCAAAGAGGAGATGTCCTCTACATTGGTGGACTGCCTGACAGGCAGGAGACTGAAGTTAATGGTGGATTCTTCAAAGGCTGTATTCAAGATATAAGGTTAAACAACGAAAATCTGGAATTCTTTCCAAATTCAACGAGCAACGCAGCCCAAGATGCAGTTCTTGTCAATGTGACCCAAGGCTGTCCCGGAGACAACCTGTGTGAGGTAGGATTATTCATACCAACTATGTCCATATTGTGTGCTAAAAGTTTCATTTTATTAAATAGATAATTTATTATAACTGTTCTTTGTATGTGAATATGGTGTTACTGACCCACTAGCTGTAGAATAATGCTTCATCCATACTTTCCCAGCAGGACTCGGGGATTTATGTTGAGCCATGAAAGTGTGGCCTTGATCTTATTGCCATTATGGTCCATTTAACCAACCAAAATAACTACGTCTTCTACAACCAAATGACTTAAGAATAATTGTATTTTAATTCCCAAATTCTTAATGGCATCCCAGAGGTTTAACTGAATTAATTCATTTTGAAGATACCATTAACTTTATCTTAAATGCCCACCTACCATTGTTTTGAACATCTACTAAGTCAATAAGGAAAAAAAATCTGAGAGGTAACTTCCTTCTGGGAGTTGGATTTGAAATTTTCTGTAATATAATTACTCAGAGCCCATGCTTTACTTTGTATATTTTGTACGCTCTTCTGAAAGCTACTTCAATACGTGAATTTGTCAGCTCTGCATGAGCTTTCAGAGGAAAAGAAGGAAAGGCATTTTATCTGTTGAACATTTATTGAGTTCCAACTATTGCCATGTACTGGGCTTGCTTCTAAATACATAAAAATGAATCATTGTAGCATTACTATAGGGGCACCTCCAATGTGCCAGGTGCGATTTTCCATGGATCAATCCATTTCATTCTGTGGAAGGACTACTGTGCAAAGCAGGCATTTTTATTCTCTCCATTGATGTTATTTACAGAAAAGGAAATTGGCGTTTAACAAGGTTGGGTCACTAGCCTAGATTACATGTTAACAGTGGAATGGGCATAAATAAAGACGGAGCTCTCAGAAATTCCTTTATCAATACTTCCGTTTTGAACACTTTGTGAGAAACCTTGTGAGAACTCAAATTATGATACAGTTCTGATTCAGAGGCAGAGCTGGAGGGGAGATGGTGTCACTCCTCTGGGGACCCAGAGGATCCAAGTACCAACTTCCCTGTTTGACTGTTGATAGAATCTTGGACAACGAAAGGGACCTCGGTTTCCTCACCAGTAAAAACAGGAGGAAAAGTCTCTAACTCAAACTATCATTAGTGACAGTGAAAGTGCATTTATAAATTACAGAGAATATAATTACACCTTTGAAAATCCTCCTTGTGCTACAGGAGATCAGTATTGTATATTTTTCTTTATTTCCCTTTTCCTCTCTCTCGATGGTAGCAGTAAGTTTTATTCTATTTATCAGCCAATGGATATAAAAAGTTCTAAATGTAAATATGTAGGAAATTAGCATTCACAGATTAACAGGGTCTTTTCCATATTTAGTTGCCGGCGCTTCTAATGCCTTTGACTCATTGTCTGCTCAGCCCAACCCCTGTCACAACGGAGGCATCTGCTACTCCCTGTGGGACGACTTCTCCTGCTCCTGCCCTGCGAACACAGCCGGGAAAGCTTGCCAGGAGGTTCGCTGGTGTGAACTCAGCCCGTGCCCTCCCCGGGCCCAATGCCAGGGGCTGCCTCGAGGATTTGAATGTAAGTGCACTTCAAACTTATCACCATCCAGTTCAGCTGAGCATTTCAGTTGTTCCATGAGTCAACCCAGAAAAAGAATACAGACAACTCCAGCTCAGCAGAGAAATGTGTGGCTGCTTCTCCCTGCGCGAGTAGTGGTATAACAAACCTAATGGGAGTGTAATAAGCCAGAGTAGCCTCATCCTGCCCCTGGGTTTCTGAGTGGGAAACGGCGGTCATAGCAGCACCAAGCCTAGATCCTTGATCATTTAAGACTAATTTCTAGAGAAAGAATTAACCGGGTGATGTTTGGCTTTTCTTTTCTTGTTACTGGCAATACAGAGTGAAAGTGCCAGTGTGAGCTCATTGTCATTGGTTAACTATGAGGCTTCTGGCAATTCATACGTCTCCATAATCTAAAACTTCCTCTGTAAGAAAAGGATAAAACGTCTACTTGATAAGTAGGTAACTATGGGTGTGTGTGTGATGATTATATGACCTCGTGTGTAGAGAGCCAAGCGCAGTAGGCACTCGATTGGTGTTGGCCATGAGTATTTCCCTCAATCTGAATGGTTTTCCTGCCCAAATTCAGTACTACTGAACACAATTTCCCAAATGTTAGCAATTTGAATACTATCTTTACAATTTTGACAGGTCTACGTGGTAGCCACACTATTATTTATAGTATGTCTTTTCTTCTAGTTCAAATAATGCACAGTTCAGTCTATAGCCAACCGTCTATGTTCGCACTCAATTCTAATCTCTTCCCCTTGTTCAAAGATTTTGCTTCTGAAATTTTTCTCTCACCCGCCAGCATCATCAGTTTTCCCCTCAGTATATAAACATACTGTCAAATTTACTCATTACAAACTATTTCCCTTGATATCCCGCCCATCCCCACCAGCTACCATCCCATGTTCCTGCTTCCTTTCTTAGTGGGAGAAACCCTTTAAGAGTTGTCCTCAATGTGCATCCGATGTCTTTCTGTCCAGTGTTCTTTCATCCCAGCAGTTAGCTCCCATGCACCATCACCATCTCTACCCTGAACTCCCTCAGCCCAGAGCTTCACAAGGGCCTCATCCCTCCATTCCCTTTTTTACCCAAGTGCCCTCTTCCCTGGCTTTACTTTTCCTCATGGCTCTAATCATCCTTGGATGTTTTGTTACACAGGTATTTGTTCACTTGTTCATCATCTTTTCCTTGATGGAATATAAGTTTCAAAAGGGAAGGAGATTTTCTGTCTGGTTTCCCACGTTACTCTTAGCACTTAGAATAGTGCCAAACATGTAGGAGGTTGTCAGTAAATATTTGTTAAATAAATATATATTTTTCTTCAATTTAGCTCAGTATTTTCACTTAACTGCTCTAGACTTAAATTACATTATCTGCATACAATTAAAAAAATACATAAAATACCTTGGAAAACACTGCACTAAAATAATGGTCTGGAGCTAGGCGTTGACTGACCTGAGGCCCAAATCAACAACCAAGCCCCAAAGTGACTGAGAATGAGAATACAGTTACTTTTATGTTTCTGTATTTTAAAATCATATATCAAAAAGGTATGTGAAATGTATTGCACAGTGTATATACTTGGGGGGCAGTTTCTAAAAGAATACACATACTCTTATGTTTCATATTTAAGAAATAATATGCTACACACATGAATAAAGCATGATGAATTTGCGTAAAGAATGAGATCAGGCCTCTAATATGACACAGAACTTTAATGGCACCTTTTCCATTTTTCTGCCCTCTGAATTGCTTGTTTAAAATAGTTTACTACTTATTAATTTTACTGTTAATCTTTTGACAGAAATACTAAAGTTCTCAGTCCCAGTTATATTCTACAATGGGGTTTAAATCATTTTGAACATTTTCACAGGGAAAAAAAGAATAGGGTTTCTAAAAACAGTGGTGGTCCAAGAAGCATACCCTGGGTGCGTATTGCCCCCCGTCTCCACATAAAGGATTTGGATGCCCCACGTCAGAAAGGCATGAATGATCTTCACTGCTGCTGCATGGCCACTACAGAAAGTGGAAAAAGTTTGCCTCTGACCTTTCAAAAAGTCTCAGTAACATTTTTTAAATTATGACTTATCTTAAGGGAGAAAATGTAAATTAGTAGGAGGGGTGAAATTTTCCTAACCGGTAGGTGTAAACCCTAGCATTCACTTTTGCTATTTTGTATAATTGTCATTTGATGTGACCTCATGACACTATTGTATTTATTTCTAGGGAGATGTGTTGGGAAGATAGTTCTGCTAGAATAACATACTCTTGAGAGTATAGCTCGTGCATTACCCCGAGTTTGCCCTTAGTACTTAATCATTTCTATCTCTGTATCCTATCCGAAAACAGACAATTAAAAACTACAACCCACCTTAGATACAGGTGTGTTTATTATGATAAAGTTCCCTGAAGAAAAGGCAAAGTATAAATGTTAACGTGCACTGCGGTTTTTACTCAGATCACAAGAAGTGATTTCCATGTGCTCAGTCGGTCAATGAAACTAGTTTATACAGCATGACAGACAGTATTCTTCCTTCAGGAGTTGGAGGGCTAATGAGATTTGTCATGTTAACATTTATTCAGAAACATGTAATGAGACACTTCTTGCTCTTTTCCTGCCTAATCCCAACCCCAAATTTGCTGGGAAAAAACACCACAGTCAAAAGCAATAAAATCAAGTGAAATGTTAATCCAGTCAAATGATACACTTGAATGATACCCTTGAATTTACTCCTGCTGTGGTTTCTAATCATTATCTCACTTTTCAGAATTAAGGATTGAGTTATTTTTATAGATTATTCATTTAGTAATATTTACTGAGCACCTGTTTTCTGCCAGGCAATGTTCCCTGCATCGGGTTCAGTGAGAACCTAGACAGAGAAGTTCCGTGATCTCGTAAAAGCTCATGTTCTAGTGAGGAGAGACAGACAAGGAACAAGTAGGAAAGTTAACAGTATAATTTCAAATAGCTACAAGATGCTATGAAGAAAATAAAGCTGAGTAATTAAAAAGAGAGTGGGTTGCGGGAGGGGGGGAAACATTTTCACTTGGATAGTTGGGGAAAGCATCTCGGAGGAGGTGACATCTGAGCGCATATTTTGTTGAGAAAGAGTCCGGTATGGGAAGATCGGGGGCCAATATCGTGTCTAAGCAACCACAAATGTAAAAGGCCTAGTTTGGGAACAAGCTTGGCGTCTTCAAAAAATAGCAAGAAGTTTTTGTGGCTGTAGTACGTGCATGAGGAAGGGTGGCAGGAAATGGGATTGGAGAGTTAGGGGTCGGGTCACATAAACTCTGTCCGCCATGTTTAGGTTTTAGGAATCCTTTCTAGATGTGATGGTAACCGTGGAGGTGCTGAGCTAAGGCATGGTTGGTACATTGCTCTGCAGCGCAATAGAAGCCAGGACACTGAGAAGTGGTTGGAATAGGCTGTATAATAAAGTGTTCGAGGTTGGGTGTGGTGACCCACACATGAGGTAAAGACAGTGTCTTAAGGTCAATTTCTACTGAAAGCTGGAAGATAATGAGAATAGAGAATTGACTGCTGGATCAGTAACACAGAGGTCACCATGACCTTGACAAGAGCGGTTTCAGTGATGTGATGGGGAACAAGGCTGAAGGTATTAAAAAGAAAATGGGGGATGAGAAATTTGAGACAAGGTGAATCTAAAACTATGTGGAGAAGTTTTGCTGGAAAAGGAACTAGAGAAATAAGAAAGCAACAGGGTAGAGGGAGGTCAGGGTAGTGCTCTTGGGTCTTGCCTGTGTTTTTATTTTTTACGATTGGAGCAATTACAGCATATTCTTATGCTGATGGGAAGCAACAGAAAGGGAGGGAAAATGATGATGCAGAACAGAAAGAGATTACTTTTAGAAGTAATATCTAAAAAAGGTGAGAATGAAAGAGACCCAAGGCGTGACTGGGAGAGTTGCCCTTGGATGTGTGCTGGAGCACCTACAGTTTCCCACCTGAGTAGGGAAAACCCACAGTAGGAATACACGCACAGCACTGCTGACACCTGATATGCGGGGGTCCCCCCACCAAGCAATTCTGCTGCAGTAGCTGGGTGTCCTACGGGTCATCTCAATTTAATTCAACTCTGACACTATCCGCCCAGATATAGTGTCAGATCTCACAGGCTAAGGGCTCAGTCCCACTAGAAGACCCCCCACTGCACTTCAGATGCCAATCGCAAGCCCAGGTTGTCACCTGTGCTCCTGACCGATCAGCTATAAATCTGAGGCTCCCACGACCCCCGCCTCGGTTCAATTAATTTGCTAGAGCAGCTCACAGAACTCGGGGAAACCCTTAATTGTTTACCATTTTATCAAAGGATGTGATAAAGGTCCCAGATGAACAGCCAGATGAAGAGATACATAGGGCGAGGTCTGGGAGGGTCCCCAGTGTAGGAGATTATTTCCCGAGGAGTTGGGGTGCATGACCGTTCCAGTGTGGGTATGTTTAACAAGTTGGAAGCTCTCTGAACCCCATGCTTTTGGGATTTTATGGAGGCTTCCTTATGTAAGCATGACCAATTATTAACTCCATTTTCTGCACTCTTCCTTCTCTAGAGGATGGGCTGGGGCTGACAATTTCAAGCTTCTAATCATGACTTAGTCTTCCTGATGACCAGCCTGCATCCAGGCTCCACCTAGGAGCCCACCCAGAGTCGCTGTCTCATTAGAACAAAGATGCTCCCAGTGCAGTGCTCTTATCACTTAGGAATTTACCAGGGTTTTAGAAGCCCTGTGTCAGGAACCAGGGGCAGAGAACAGGAGATCTTTTTTCTATTATTGTACAGATAAGAATAAGGACAATGCATCCATTATAACAAATGGAAAGCAGAGTGGATCCAGATTTGTTAGGTTTACAGATTAGGTGGGAAACTGAAGCAGTTCTTCTTTCTCCTGTTTTCTCAGGAAAGTAAAAAAGGAGATCATAAACAGAAAGGGTTCGATATTTTAAGAGATAAAGCAAGCTGTGAACGAGTGATCTTGTGGAATTGGAAAAACAGTCTAATAGAAAAATACAATAAGATTGCCCAAAAGTGCTGTGGTCCCATGTGGTCACATGTATGCGGGCGTATATTAGAGCAGAGGGTACGGTTGTATAATTTTGCCCAACCACAGGATGCTACTTGGAGTTAGGCACAGATTGGTGACTCCGCACATGACTGGAGTTTGCCAGGTAGTAAATCAGTCATTTAGAATGCTACTTTTAAGTGCCTCCCGGTCAGCTTACTCAGAAGCCAGACTCCACTGTTAATTAACTGTGTCACTTGAGGCCCAGCTTATAGCTAGACTTGTGAGTTCTTTGTGCTCGATTTCTTTATGTGCAAAACGGGTAACCAATGCTTTATTTGTGGGAGCAGCTGTAAAATAACATTAGAAGGTACTGCATTTCAGTGGAAAAGAAATAAATGATTTGGGTTTTGGCATCTGACCACCCAAGTTTGACATTCTGGCTTAATTATCTATTAGCCACTTGACCGTGAGAAAATTACTTAACCTCTGTGAGTCTCACTTTCTTCTTCTGTAAAATAGAGATGATAATAACAATGAACCTACATTCGAGAACTTCATATTAAAAATAATATAAAAGCGACTAACAGAGTGCCTAGCCTGTATCAAACAATCCATACATGATGGTAGTAACGTGATGATCATTAAAGGTACTTAGGCAAACATTACAGATTTAGTAAAGTTGCTGATTGGCGTTGCCTTCTCTCTTTAGGTATCGCAAATGCTGTTTTTAATGGACAAAGCAGTGAGATATTATTCAGGAGCAATGGGAATATTACCAGAGAACTCACCAATATCACATTTGGTTTCAGAACAAGGGACGCAAATGCGATCATATTGCACGCAGAGAAGGAGCCTGAATTCCTTAATATTAGCATTCGGGATTCCCAGTTATTATTTCAGCTGCAAAGTGGCAACAGTTTTTACATGCTGAGTCTGACAAGTCTGCAGTCAGTGAATGATGGCGCGTGGCACCAAGTGACTCTCTCCATGACAGATCCACGGGCCCAGGCTTCCAGGTGGCAAATGGAAGTGGACCAGCAAACACCTCTTGTGACCAGCGCAGTGGCTACTGGGAGTCTCAGCTTCCTGAAGGATGATATAAACATTTATGTGGGTGAGCGAGCTAGTGACAACACGCAGGGCCTGCGAGGGTGTCTAAGTACAATAGAAATCAGTGGCATTTATCTCTCTTACTTTGAAAATGTTCATGGTTTCATTAATAAACCTCAGGAGGAGCAGTTTCTCAAAATCTCTATACATCCAGTGGTTACTGGCTGTTTGCAGTTAAACGCCTGCAATTCCAACCCCTGCTTGCATGGAGGACATTGTGAAGACACGTACAGTTCTCATCACTGCACCTGTCCCGTGGGATGGTCAGGGGCACACTGTGAACTCGACATTGATGAATGCCTTTCAAACCCCTGTATCCATGGCAACTGCTCCGACAGAGTTGCTGGCTATCGCTGCAGGTGTGAGCCTGGCTACACCGGTGTGAACTGTGAATCAGATGTAGACAATTGCCAGAGTCACCTGTGTGCAAACGGGGCCACCTGCGTCAGTGACACCAGTGGCTATTCTTGCCGCTGTCCTGGAAATTTCACAGGAAAATTCTGCAGGTGAGCATAATATCCACATAAAGTGTGTTTCGAGCTGTGTTCTACATCTTCAAACTGGAAAGCTCTCCGCCCAGGTATGAACATACAGGCTGTGCTGAGCAGGGGGTGACAGTCAACGGCCATCACAGTTTGGTCTTGCAAAGACAGGATCTCACCTGCTGGCATGTTCTACAAAGAGGAAGGGCAGGGTTTGGACCAGACTTTGAGCAAAATGTTTTCTCAGTCATCTCTGTTAGAATGTCTCAGGAACTACAGCCCCAGAGTCTGACAGCCTTAAGGCCTCAGGAAACAAATACATTTACAACAAATGCAAGAGCTGAATTTTAGTATCGTTGGAGGAAGCATGACTCCTACCCCTAAGAGAATACTCTGGGGTATTTCAGGCAGGTAAACTCATAATTCTGAAAAGACTATGTTAAAGTATAATTTCAAAAGGGTGAAATCATGACTCTCAGAATGAACGTTTTGATG